>NW_027206302.1:4352500-5630000 GCF_024711535.1 Dipodomys merriami
CACTTGTAGGGCTTTGCTCTAGAAACTTGAAGTTTTTGGGTGACTTCTGGACAAATGAAGTATATTAATGCAGTTCTTCAGACTGACATTATATATATGTACACATGAATTTCCTAAGAATTGGAAAACAGTATTCTATGTTCTGTTTATATCATTCCATTGACTTCTTTTTTTTTCTTTTTTTTTGCTAGGCCTGCGGCTTGAACTCAGGGCTTGGGCTCTGTCCCTGAGCTTCTCTGTGCTCAAGGCTAGCGCTCTACCACTTGAGCCACAGCACTTCTGGCTTTTTCTGTTTATGTGGCACTGAGGAATCGAACCCAGGGCTTCATGACTGTTAAGCAAGCACTCTACCACTAAGCCACATTCCCAGCACTGACTTCATTTTCTAGGAGGGAAAATGTTATCAAAATCTGGTGAAGTCAGTATTTGTAGCATTTGTTTCAAGAACTGCAACTATTTTATTACTTCACATATCCTATCACAATTACTAGTCTTTATAGCCCTATATTGCCTTTGCCATAATGTTTAAAGCATATAGAGAGCAGGGAAGGTGGCTCAGTGGTAGAGTACTTGCCTTGCATACATGAGGCCCTGAGCTGAGGAGCTCAGGGACAGCACCCAGGCCCAGAGTTCTGGCCCCACAACTAACCAAAATAAATAAATAAATAAAGCATCTAGAATTTAAGCATCACATAGATTGTCCTTCTCAAATTACTTTGTGGATCAGTTGTTTGTTTGTTTTTTAAAAAGCAAGATTAAATTTACTAAGTATTTGAGATAATTTAACCCTTTAGAAGAGCCAGATAAAGAACGTTTCTTAAATCATGTTCCCCAGTTTATTCCAAATATTCTTCTATAATCTCAACTTTATATATTTGGTCTTGTGGCCTCCAAATCCTCATGTATTTCTTCTGATTGAGGACTGTAAAAATTTGGAGATCTGAAAATGTGGCCCTAATAACCCTGCTGCACTCATTTAAGAAAATGTTCTCTTTTAAGCAAATAAAACTCCTGTATGAATGACTCCAAGTCCTTATTTGAATTTAATCAACTATAAAAAGCCAGCAAGAGATTGTATTTTTGTATTTGATTGTCTTTTATCTTTGAGTTCTACAGTTTCTTTTTCTTTTCTTTTTTTCTTTAGTTAATCATGGGGCTTTTGAACTCAGGGCCTGAGGGCTGTCCCTGAGTTTTTTTTTTGCTCAAGGCTAACACTCTAATACTTTGAGCCACTGCTCCACTTCTGGTTTTCAGAGGTTAACTGTCTCCTGGACAGTCCTGCCCTGGCTGACTTCAAGCCAGGATCCTCAGATCTCAGATCCTGAGAAGCTAGGATTATAGGCATGAGCCACCAGTGAGTGGCTTTACAATTTCTTCTTGTTTAAAAATTTTTTTTAGTTTTGTTCTCATTCTAACTTCAGGTATGAAAAATAAAAATTTCAATGGAATTATTTGTCAGGCCTTACATTATTGTGAACTAAAATGACTTAAGTGAAACATATTTGAAGATTTACCTTTGTTTTATTATTTATTTATTATAGCTATTTGGTGATATTAAGGATTGAGCCTAGGACCTTGTGCCTGCTAAACATACACTGTGCACCACTGAACCACACTTCCTGCCTTGATTTTTATTTATTTATTTTTATTTATATTTATTTATTTATTTTTTGTCGGTCGTGTGGCTTGAACTCCGGGCTTAGGCGCTATCCCTCAGCTCTTCAGCTCAAAGCAAGTACTCTACCGCTTGAGCCACAGTGCCACTTCTGGTTTTCTAGTGGTTTATTGGAGATAAAGAGTCTTACATAGATTTTCCTGTCCGGGCTGGCTTTGAACTGTAATCCTCAAATACCAGCCTCCTGAGTAGCTAGGATTACAAGCATGAGCCACCGGTGCCTGGCTTTGATTTTTATTTTTTAGTTGATTTATCGAGGTAGAAAATGTTACTAGGCTTTGTTTACTTGTTTGAAAAAAAAAGAAAGAAAATAAATTTCTAAAAAAAAAAAACCCTATCTCTTTAGCTTTCCTTTACAGCTAGAAAATGGTCAAGCTATGGAATGTACAGTAGCTCAATATTTTAAGCAAAAGTATAGCCTGCAGCTGAAATACCCCCATCTTCCCTGTCTCCAAGTGGGACAAGAGCAAAAGCATACATATTTGCCACTTGAGGTAAGCTGAAATCAATTTTCTTTTGCCAATCTGCTAATCTCTTGAATAGTTTAAAGAATAAAAAAAAAAGTTTTAAACCTGTGATAGAATTCTAAAATATTTTTGACAGATAACCTCACTTTATAACTATTTAAATGTTTCTGGAAATGGAGGATGTATGATAGTTTAGTAAAAGTTTAAGATATAGAAGCCTATTGATACAGAAATGAATTTTTCTCTGTCTCTCAACAGGTCTGTAATATAGTAGCAGGGCAGCGATGTATAAAGAAGCTGACAGACAATCAGACATCCACAATGATCAAAGCCACAGCAAGATCTGCTCCTGACAGACAGGAAGAAATCAGTAGACTGGTAAGGCATAGACTCCAAGATTAGCCAGCTCTAAGATTAAAAAAAAATAATAATAATAATAGAAATTTTCTGATGGGACACAGTTACTCTTTTTATATATGCAGGCTTTCCTGTTCTTTAGGTAAAGAGCAATAGCATGGTGGGTGGACCTGACCCATACCTTAAAGAATTTGGGATTGTTGTCCACAATGAAATGACAGAGCTCACAGGTCGGGTCCTTCCAGCCCCAATGCTGCAGTACGGAGGCCGGGTAAGTTTTCTGTTTATTTCAATAAGCTTCTCCATTGCAGTCTAAACAAGATTATAATCCATTTTCTAACTACTCAATGTTAAATAAAACTATAGTTAAACTCATTTATAGCCTTTTGTCTTTTGACTGATGCTGAATAAAATTTTGAATTTTTCCCTGTCTTGAACATTAAAATGGCCTTATATTATAAAGTCTTTTCTCTTTTCTTTCTTTTTTTTTTTTTTTTTAAAGAATAAAACAGTAGCTACACCTAACCAGGGTGTCTGGGATATGCGAGGAAAGCAGTTTTATGCTGGCATTGAAATTAAAGTTTGGGCAGTTGCTTGTTTTGCACCTCAGAAACAATGTAGAGAAGATTTACTGAAGTGAGTATCTTCATGTTTTTAGCTTAGTAATACCCTCCATGTTGTGAAATACTGTCTTTATGTGCTGTGTATACTGCCTCTAAATCCCTGATGCCCATAGCAATAGCATCTGGGTAGAAAAAGACCTGATAGCACCATAAATTACAAACTTGAGAATTACATTAACAATCTGACTCAGCTTCCATATGTTTAGAGCACAAATTTGTGAGTAAGAAAGCTGAAGCAATGCTGCTTGTTGACTTCTTGCATTTTTAGTAATTTGCATTTTAATAGTACTTCTTTGGGTATTGTGTTTTTTTCAAAAAAGGATTAAAAACTTCCAGGCAGGGGCTGGGAAGGTGGCTCAGTGGTAGAGTGCTTGCCTTGCATGCATGAGGCCCTGGGTTCAATTCCTCAGCACCACATAAGCAAAAAGAAAAAAGCCAGAAGTGGCGCTGTGGCTAAAGTAGTAGAGAGCTAGCCTTGAGCTGAAGAGCTGAGGAACAGCACCCACGCCCAGAGTTCAGGCCCCACAACCGGACCTAAAAACAAAACAAAACCAAAAACTTCCAGGCATTTCCAGGAGCAGGTGGCTCAGGTAGCTCTCCTCCATGAGACTCTTACCTCCAATTAATCACCAGAAAACCAGAAGTGGTGCTGTGGCTCAAGTGGTAAAGTCCTCGCCTTGAGCTGAAGAGCTAAAGAACAGTGCTCAGGCCTAGAATTCAAGCCCCACTTCCGACAAAAACAAAAACAAACAAATCCTGCCAGGCACGAATGGCTAATGCCTATAATCGTAGCTACTCAAGAAGCTGAGATCTGAGGATCATGGTTTGAAGCCAGACCAGGCAGAAAAGTCATTTCCAATTAACCACTCAAAAACTGGAAATGAAACTGTGGCTCAAAGTGGTAGAGTGCTAGCCTTGAGCAAAAGAGCCCAGGGACAGTGCCTGGGCCCCAAGTTCAAGCCTTATGACCAACAGGAAAAAAAAAAAGAGGATTAAAAACTACTTTTTATTTTTAGTTAGTTGTGGGGCTTGAACTTAGGGCCTGGGCACTGTCCCAGAGACCCTTTGTACTCAGGGCTAGCACTCTACTACTTGAGCCACAGCACCACTTCTAGTTTTTGAGTGGTTCATCAGAGATAACAGTCTCATGGGGTCTTTCCTGCCCAGGCTGGCTTTAAACCGTGACCCCTAGATCTCAGCCTCCTGAGTAGTTAAGATCACAGATGTAAGCCACCAGCACTTGGCTTTATTATCTATCTATCTATCTATCTATCTATCTATCTATCTATCTATCTATCTATCTATCTATCTATCTATCTAGATGCCAGTCCTGGGCTTAAACTCAAGGCCTGGGCACTCTCCTAGAGCTTCTTTTGCTCAAGGCTAATACTCTACCACCTTAAGCCACAGGGCTACTTCCAGCTTTTTCTGTTTATGTGGTACTTAGTAATCGAACCCAGCGCTTCATGCATGCTAGGCAAGTACTCTACCACTAAGCCACATTCCCAGCCCTTTAGTTTGTTTTTAATCATTCTGATTTACTACTGAGAATGTTTTTTTGTTTTTTGCTGGTCATGGGGCTTGAGCTCTGGGCCTGGGCGCTGTTCTTCAGCTCTTCAACTCAAGGCTAGTGCTCTACCACTTGAGCCAAGCACCACTTCCGGCTTTTTTGCTTTTGTGGTGCTGAGAAATCTAACCCAGGACCTCATACATGCAAGGCAGGCACTCTACCACTGGGCTACCTTCCCAGCCCACTACTGAGAATATTTTACTGCATGGTTGGTTACTAACTGACTGTATTGGTTTACATTCTATATTGCACCAGTTTATATTAAAGAAATTTGTTTGGAATGGGATGAAAGAAGGGAATCCTGCAATCCACTGGCAAATATACTAGAGATCATTCAGAAAGTTTTGTGCATAGATTGAAACAATTTCTTCAATCCAAAAATTAAAATTCTACAAAGAATTTTGAGTTTTGAGGGATTTCTTTTGATATTGTTATTGAATCAAATCTAAGTTTGACTCTAATCCTAAATACACTGATTTTGTGATGCTCTGTTTCTGCAGTCTCAGTTGAACACAACCTTGTCTAACTCTTCTTGTTCCAGCCTTACCAAATATGTGCTACCTGAAATTTTGACACACTTTTCTTCAGTACAGAATTGCTGATTTAAATATTAAAATTTATCAGCAACCACACACTAAGCACCAGTGGACTCCTGCCTATAATTGTAGCTACTCAGAAGGAGAATTTTGGTTTAAAACCAGCAAGGGCAGGAAAGTCCATGAGACTCTTATCTTCATTTAACTACCAAAAAGGCAAAAATAGAGCTGTGGCTTAAGTGGTAGAATGCTAGCCTTGAACAAGAAAGCTCAAGGAAAGTACCCAGGTCCTGAGTTTAAGACCCACTACTGCCAACAAAAGAAAATAACCACAGCAAATCTTTGAACAGGAATGCTATTGTAATCCCCGAGGTCCAGCTAAACCATAAGAACTTAACAAGCGTTCAGTTGTAGAGCATATGCTTGCTACACACAAGACTTTGGGTTCAATCCCCAGTTGTGCAAAAGCAAGAATAAAGGGACTTGGAATGTGGCTTAGTGGTAGAGTGCTTGCCTAGCATGCATGAAGCCCTGGGTTCAATTCCTCAATTCCACATAAACAGAAAATGCCAGAAGTGGTGCTATGGCTCAAGGTGTTAAGAGTGCTAGTATTGAGTAAAAGAGTTCAGGGACATTGTCCAGGCCCTGTGTTCAAGCCCTATGACTGGTCAAAAATAATAAAGTAGGGTTGAGAAGGTGGCTCAGTGGTAGAGCGCTTGCCTTGCATGCATGAGGCCCTGGGTTCGATTCCTCAGCACCACATAAGCAGGAAAAAAAATTAAAAAAAATAATAATAAAGTAAAAATTCTAGACTAAGCGCCAGTGGCTCATACCTATAATCCTAGTTGAGAAGGCTGAGATACAGAGGATGCCAGTTCAACCCAGCCCAGACAGAAAAATCCATGAGAATCTATTTTATATTATCCAACAAAAAGTAGGGCTGGAGGTATGGCTCAAGTGGTAGAGTACAAGGTGATTGAATGTGGAACCCTGGGTTCAAACCCTAGAACTGCTAACAACAGAAAAATTCAAAACTATAATCTGATGGTTTATTAATACAGATTCTCTGATATAATTGTAGTGGTACAACTACTGGTCTGTGTGTGTGTGTGTGTGTGAGAGAGAGAGAGAAAAGAGAGAGAGAGAGAGAGAGAGAGAGAGAGAGAGAGAGAGAGAGAGAGAGAGAGAGAGAGAGAGAGAGGGAGGAAGGGAGGGAGGGAGAGAAAGAGAAAGAGAAAGAGACAATCCTAGGGCTTGAACTTAGGGCCTGGGTGCTGTCCCTGAGCTTTTGTACTCAAAGCTAGTGCTCTACCACTGGAGCCACAGCTTTACTTCCTTTCAGCTTTTTGGTGATTAATTGGAGATAGTATGATGGACTTTCCTGCCGAGGCTGTCTTGGAACCACAGTCCTCTGATCTCAGCCTCCTGAGTAGCTAAGGTTACAGACATGAGCCACTGGCACTCAGCTTGCTAGACTTTTTCTTTTCTTTCTTTCTTCTTTCTTCATTCTTTCTTGCTTGCTTGCTTTTTTTTTTTTTTTTTTTTTTTTTTTTGTCAGTCATGGGGCTTGAACTTTGGGCCTGGGCACTGTCCCTCAGCTCTTCAGCTCAAGGCTAATGCTCTACCACTTGAGCCACAGCACCACTTCTAGTTTTCTGGTGGTTAATTGGAAATAAGACTCTCAAGGACTTTCCTGCCTGGGCTGGCTTTGAACCTTGATCATCAGATCTCAGCCTCCTGAGTAGCTAGGATTATAGGCATGAGCCACCAGTGCCCAGTTTGCTAGTCTGTTTTTATAAGCTCATTAAAGGGTTCTTTTTGTCTGTTGACATTGATGCACACTGAATGAAAACTCTGTGACACTTACTGTTTCTATCTTAACAGGAGTTTCACTGACCAACTTCGTAAAATCTCCAAGGATGCAGGAATGCCTATCCAGGGTCAGCCTTGTTTCTGCAAGTATGCACAAGGGGCAGACAGTGTGGAGCCCATGTTTAAACATCTGAAAATGACATACGTGGGCCTACAACTAATAGTGGTTATCTTGCCTGGGAAGACACCAGTTTATGGTATGAACCCTTTTGATGTTGAATGAGGGATGATTTCAAGTAGTTGGTTTGATAGGATAATCTAAGTGTGCTACAGTCACAAGTAATTCCAAACTGTCAGTGGTTCAAAGCAACTAAGATAGTGGTAAAGAATTTGCCTAAAATTCACAAGGCCCTATATTTGGTTCCCAGTCCTGTAAACAGACAACAATGAAGTTTTGTGGGGTTTTTTGTTTTGTTTTGTTTTTTGTTGGTCATGGGGCTTGAACTCTGGGCCTGTGTGCTATCCCTGAGCTCTTCAACTCAAGGCTAGTGCTCTACCACTTGAGCCACAGTGCCACTCTGGTTTTCTGGTGGTTAATTGAAGAGTCTCACAGACTTTCCTGCCTGGGCTGGTTTGAATCTTGAACCTCAGATCTCAGCTTCCTGAGTAGCTAGGATTATAGGTATGAGCCACCAGTGCCTGGCTGAAGATTTGTTTCTTGTTCCTGCTACAAGTGACTTCTGCTTCATGTTGTCATCGCCACTCTTAGATCCACCTTGGTAGAACAACCATTGTTGGAATGTTGCTGTCCCATCTTTCTTTTCTCTCTGCATCTTCTTGGCTATAAGAGGACATGGGGCTATATTCAACCTGTGGGTAGTTGGGGAAGAAAGTGACTGGAAATGGGAGCAGGAAATACTGTACAATCCTTTCATAGTCCAGGAATCTGGGAAAGTTGGAATGTTTGGTAAAAAGCACTTAGGAGATCAAAGTGGGAATGAGTGGGGGAGCCAGCCACTTCCAGAAGAGGACCTAGTTAGTTTGTATCTATTGGAAGAAGCATGATAAAAAGTTCTGGTTATCATTTGGGTCAATATTGTGGAAACTACAGAGTAGCCCTTCAACCCTTCCTGTATTTGCTTCTTTTGTTACCTTCTGTTTAATCCCTACCATTTAGAGTAAAGAAAAGGTAAAATTCAAAAGGTGTGTATGTGCTGAGAGGGAGGAGCAGGGGAGATTGACTATTTTGCCAGAATAGTCATGTGGGGAAAAAAAAAACTCAAAGGAGTTTGCGAGTGGTGGCAAGCAGCTCTAAAGAATGAAGGAAGCAGGCTAGCTTCCAGGCCTCCTGGAAAGGAGAAAGGAAAAGGGTGGGGAGGACCTGTCCAAACGGGAAGAGGGGGAGTCGGGGGGAGGGAGTACCCTGAGGGTATTAGCAGAGGAAAGCACCAACACCAAAGAAACATCTAATACCCAGTACTGTATGTATAAATGTTCATATGAATTTTCCTTTACTAAAAACTGGTCAACATTTTAAAATTAAACATTTAAAAATAAACGTTTTAAAATTAAAATTAACTTATTTTTGTAGCTGAGGTGAAACGTGTTGGAGATACCCTTCTAGGTATGGCCACACAGTGTGTCCAGGTAAAAAATGTGGTGAAGACCTCACCCCAAACCCTTTCCAACCTTTGCCTGAAGATAAATGCAAAACTGGGAGGAATTAACAACGTGCTTGTACCTCATCAAAGGTGAGATTCTGAAGCCTGTTTTCCCTAATTTTGTTTAGAATCTAACTTACACACAGGCACCAATGGCTCACACATGTAATCCTAGCTAATCAGGAGGCTGAGATCTGAGGATCACAGTTTGAAGCCAGCCAGAGCAGAAAAGTCCCTATGAGACTCTTATCTCCAATTAACCACTCAAAAACCAGAAGTAGAGCTATGGCTCAAGTGCTAGAGCACTAGTGTTGAGCACAGAGAAGCTCAGGGACAGTGCTTAGGCCCTGAGTTCAAGCCCCACAACTGGCAAAAAAAAAATCTAACTTATGTATAGTAACAAGCATATATAATTCAGCTGGGTATTATGTTGCACACCTCTAATCCCAATATTCAGAAGTCCAAGGCAGGAGGTCTGGGAATTCAAGACCAGCCTTGAAAACACGGGGCCTGAGGGTGTAGCTCAACAGTATATCACTTGCCTAGCATGTGTAATGCACAAGGCCCAAGATTGTAATCCCTAGCACTGAAAACGAACAAACACAAAACCATACACATCTCAAATATGCATTTCAATTACTGTTTCTTACACATATATACATCCATATATATATACCCATCAACCAGTTATAATATGGAATATTTCCAGAACTTTGTCAGGCTTTCTATTATCCCTCCAACTAGATAACAGCTGGGCTTGGGATGGTAGCTCAGTGAGAATAATTGCCTACCATACATAAATTTAGTCCTGCATTTAGTCCCCAACACTGCAAATCCCCAAAGACAACCAGTATTGTGACTTCTACCACTATAAATTAGTTTGGCCTATTTTTGACCTTTGCACAAATAGAATCATTCAGAATATACTATTTTATATATCTTGTGTGTCATCAACATGTGTCTATATATTAGTTGTTGCATTTAATAGCAGCAGTTCCTTTAAAAAAAATGGCATTTGCTAAGCTGACATGTCCACTTCAACCATTCTTCTAGCCCTAGTAACTCATTCATTTTCATACTATGTAGTCTATATCATGTGAATAAACCACATTCATCTATCTATAAACCACTTTATCCTACCACAATATTCTAATTCATTTATTGTATAATTTTGTATTTCTGGTAAAAGTAAGCACTCTTTCTCTTCCCAGGTGATGAACCCACTTCCTTCATTCTTTAGAGCTGCTACTCAGGAGGCTGAGATCTGAGAATTACGGTTCAAAGACCATGAGACTCTTATCTCTAATTAACCACCAGAAAACCAGAAGTGGTGCTGTGGCTCAAGTGGTAGAGTACTAGCCCTGAACTGAAGAGCTGAGGGCCAGTGCCCAGGCCCAGAGTTCAAGTCCTATGACTGACAATACATACGTACATACACACATCCATATATACATACGTACGTACATAAAAATAACGAAGTGGGCTGGGAAGGTAGCTCAGTGGTGGAATGCTTGCCTTGCATAGGTGAGACCCTGGGTTCAATTCCTCAGTACCACATAAGCAGAAAAAGCCAGAAGTGGCGCTGTGGCTCAAGTGGTAGAGCACTAGCCTTAAGCTGAAGAGCTGAGGGACAGCACCCAGGCCCAGAGTTCAAGCCCCATGACCAACAAAAACAAAACAAAACAAAACAAAAAAAGAAACCTGGAAGTACATGGAATGGGGCTGTGAATTACAAAAGCCCCCTAGGAAAGTTTTGTCGGTTGGGGTGAACATCTTTCCAGTAACCAGGTAATCTTGGCACTGTAGTTTTCAAATTAGGAGTAAAAAGAGAAGAGGAGGTGATAAACATAATAGGGAAGGGAATTTTGGATTCATGCTTGAGTTGAATGGTGAGTCCAAATCAATGTCTTCAATCCTTTGCAAACAGGTACTGGGATACTACAGGCTTCAGCGCCTGACCACTTATTAGTTGCATCCATCCTTGAACATACATACCAGAGATGGTTTAGAAATGTCACAACATCTTTCTGGACAATACAATATAAGAAAAAGAAACAACAACACACAGCCATGAAATTCATTGCCAGGAATATGAATCAAATTGGGATAAGAGCTGAGTGAACAGGTTGGACTGTTTGGAGTTGTTGCCATACTTTTTAATATGTATTTATAAAGTATTCCAGCAAAAGAAGATGCAGCCTCTGGGAAAAACCCAACATGTTACAGTATTTTTTATAGATTCTCATTCTATATCTCACAGTAGCAGCCAGCCCTGGTTTTAACCAGAAAGAATTCAGGATACACTTTATGCATCCTCAGATGGATGCATATTCCTAAGTACTGTATTTGTTACCAAAAGTGGTTCTACATATGCTACTTATAAAAGAATCTAGAGATTCCTAATGTGCTGATTATTAATATGCTTTTATATCAAAGGTATATCGTGACCAAATTGTTTTAAGAAAAGCACAATTGTTTGCAATTGTGGATTGTATCATAGATAGATCTTTTTGTCTGTCTTTTGTTTGTTTGTTTGTTTTGTCAGTTATGGGGCTTGAACTCCAGGTCTGGGTGCTGTCCCTGAGCTCTTCAGCTCGACTAGTGCTCTACCACTTGAGCCACAGTGCCACTTCTGGTTTTCTGGTGGTTAATTGAAGATAAGAGTTTCACAGACTTTCCTCTCCTGGTTGGCTTTGATCCTCCATCCTCTGATCTCATCATCCTGAGTAGGTAGGATTATAGGTGTGTGCCACCAGTGCCCACAGCTTCTTGGCTGTCTTCTTTGGTGTTAGAAGAATATTATACCTTAGGTAGATAAACTGCTGTATGACTTGTGTAGGGTATGGACTTACCCTACATGGTTCCATTACTATGTACTGAGAGCTGTGTGCTTTGGCTTCAGGATGTTTTTGCTTGTGGTGGATGCAGCAGAAGTGGGTGATTTCCTCAGCTGTTGCTTCCAACCATGCTCCTGGATAGAGCTGATTCCTGTTCATATGTTGAATTTGGTAATAACAGATGTGAACATATGAACTATTGTTGCTCTAAATAGACGAGCATTATAAATATGAACTTACTTGTATGTTTTCTTCCAGACCTTATCAAGTAGAATATACAGTTTTATTATTCCAAGGAAAAGAGGGGAAAAGCTACTGACCTCTCACTCCTCTGAAGTGTTTCCAGAAAAGACAGCTAATGATGGAGCTTGTCACCTACATAACTCTGTAAAAAGAAACAAAAACAAAAACAAAAAACCGTGACATTGTTAATTCCCCAACAGAAACAGTAGTAAAAAAGTAATACTCAGGGCTGGGAATGTGGCTTAGTGGTAGAGTGCTTGCCTAGCAGGCATGACGCCTGGGTTCAATTGCTCATTACCACAGAAAAAGCCAGAAGTGGTGCTGTGTAAGTTCTTGAATTATACCTGGCTGGCCTAAACCACAGTTTTCCTATTTTCATTTCCTAAATTGCTAGAAGCTATGCTCAACCTTTTTTTTTTTTTTTTTGCCAGTCCTGGGGTTTAAACTCAGGGCTGGGTACTGTTCCTGAGCTTCTCTGTGCTCAAGGCTAGCACTCTACCACTTGAGCCACAGTGCCACTTTTTCTGTTTATGTGGTACGGAGGAATCGAACCCAGGGCTTCAAGCATGCTAGGCAAACACTCTACCATTAAGCCACATTCCCAGCCCAATGCCCAGCTTTTTTACTAGTTGAGATGGGGGGGTCTCATGAACATTTTTACCTTCAGTCTAGCCTTGAACCCCAATCTTGCCAATCTTCAAGTAGCTAAGATTACAGACATGAAACATTATATCTGTAAAAAATAGGATAATAGGGCTGGGAAGGTGGCTCAGTGGTAGAGCGCTTGCCTTGCTTGCCTGAGGCCCTGGGTTCGATTCCTCAGCACCACATAAGCAAAAAGAAAAAAGCTGGAAGTGGCACTGTGGCTCAAGTGGTACAACGCTAGCCTTGAGCTGAAAAGTTGAGGGACAGCGCCCAGGCCCAGAGTTCAGGCCCCATGACCGGACGCAAAAAAAAAATAGAGATAATAATTTTACTACCCTCATAGAATTAAGATCCAATGAATTAATATATGTAGGGGGCTTAGCACTGTGGCTAGAATATTGTTATGTTATTCATATGAACAATGAATGTGTTTTTCTGCTGTTGTTATCTGCTCTTTGCCAGGACTATTTTATGTGATGATAGAGTATATAGTTTTAAATACATGCAATGTATCTTCAGTACTCATTACATAAAACTGTCAAGAGTTGAAATGCTTCCTGGATTATAGTTTAAGAGTAAAGTACTTGCAGTCTCAATTGCAATATTTAAGGATTTGTATGTTTGCTGGCACTCTATCACTTGAGTTGTACCTCCAGCCAAACATTTTGCTAATAGAGTCTCATGGATTTTTCTGCCTGGGCTGGTTTCAGATCCATCTTCCAGATCTCAGCCTCCCTGAATAGCTAGGATTATAGGTGAGCCACTGATGTCCAGCACTTCTTGTGTTTTTGTGGCAGCATTTTGCCTTTATAGCCCAGGCCTGGCCTCAGACTCACAGAACTGACTCAGCCTCCAGAACTACTGGAATTAAAGATTATACCAACATGCCCAACTTTTCTTTGGGGTGTGGGGGGAGAGGGAGCATGCATGAGAGTCTGACTTTTACCAGAGAGGCACACATGATATTTTTCCCTCTTGATTTCTTCAATAGAGAAATTAATGTCAAATAAATAAATTCATTTTTCAGTAAGTATTTATTGAATGGCACATATAAGCTAAGCATTATTTTAGGTACTGGGGATATAACAGTGACCAAGACAAAACAAAAGTCTTACCCTGTAAAAATTACATTTAGGTTTGTATAGGCAAAAAAACAAGCAAAGCCAGGTGCCGGTGGCTCATGCCTGTAATCCTGGCTACTCAGGAGGCTGAGATCTGAGGATCAAGGTTCAAAGCCAGCCCAGGGGCAGAAAAGTCCATGAGACTCTTATCTCCCATAAACCACTAGAAAACTAGAAGTGGTGCTGTGGCTCAAGTGGTAGAGCGCTCACCTTGAGCTGAAGAGCACAGGGACAGTGCCCAAGCCCAGAGTTCAAGCCCCATGACCGACCAAAAAAAAAAAAAAAAAAGCAAAATGTGTGGTGTGGTATAAATGATAAATACAGTGGAGAAAAATGAAATAAAAAAATAGACTTGAAGCCGGGCACCGGTGGCTCACGCCTGTAATCCTAGCTACTCAGGAGGCTGAGATCTGAGGATCGCGGTTCAAAGCCAGCCCGGGCAGGAGAGACCATGAGACTCCTATCTCCAATAAACCACCAGAAAACCGGAAGTGGCGCTGTAGCTCAAGTGGTAGAGCGCTCGCCTTGAGCTGAAGAGCTGAGGGACAGCGCCCAGGCCCAGAGTTCAAGCCCCACGACCGACAAAAAAAAAAAAAAAATAGACTTGATTGTGTTTCCCAAGTCTCACATCTTAAAGAGTTTGGATTTGGATCCTTACTGTTCTCTCCCTTAGAGCACAAGTCCTCTCTCCTAAGATTAAACCTCTGATTATCAACCTCTGGTAGTAGAACTCTTCTATGCCCAGATGTGTTACCTGAATGACTGAGTGGCATTGTCCCCTTCGATCCGAGCAGGCCCTCAGTGTTCCAGCAGCCTGTCATCTTCCTGGGAGCAGATGTTACACACCCTCCAGCAGGGGATGGGAAGAAGCCTTCCATTGCAGCTGTGGTGGGCAGCATGGATGGCCACCCCAGCCGGTACTGTGCCACAGTTCGGGTGCAGACATCCCGGCAGGAGATCTCCCAGGAGCTACTATATAGTCAGGAGGTCATCCAGGACCTGACTAACATGGTTCGAGAACTGCTGATCCAGTTCTACAAATCCACACGCTTCAAGCCCACTCGTATCATCTATTACCGGGGAGGAGTATCCGAAGGGCAAATGAAACAGGTACTGTCACTAGCTCAGTGTTGCCCTTTGGGACTTCCTGGAATCTGATGCAATTTCCTCTATCCATTCTTCAATAAAACAGATTCTAGGCGTGTTATTAATGAAGCATAATTCCATTTCTGTCTCTTAGGTAGCTTGGCCTGAACTAATAGCAATTCGAAAGGCATGTATAAGTTTGGAAGAAGATTATCGGCCAGGAATAACATATATTGTGGTGCAAAAGAGACATCACACACGACTCTTCTGTGCAGATAAAACAGAAAGGGTAAGAAAACAATATAAGTTCCTACAATGACAAGTACAAATGATTTTGAGTAGATTTAACGTCATGTTTTATAATCAGAGGTGCTTAGTAATTAAATAAATATACTGACTATATGTGAACTTAGATGACAATTCTGAATGTTTTGTTTTTTGGTTTGGTTTTTTTTGTTGTTGTTGTTTTTGCCAGTCGTGGGGCTTGAACTCTGGGCCTGGGCGCTGTCCCTCAGCTCTTCAGCTCAAGGCTAATGCTCTACCACTTGAGCCACAGTGCCACTTCTGGCTTTTTCTGTTTATGTGGTGCTGAGGAATCTAACCCAGGGCCTCATATACACAAGGCAAGCAGTCTACCACTGAGCCACTTTCCCAGCCCGGATTTTTTTTCTTTTACAATCCTGAAAGTTTTCTTTTTTTTTTTCCATGCCAGTTCTGGGGCTTAAACTCACAGCTTGAGCACTCTTCCTAAGCTCATTTTTTTTCTTCTTTTTTGTCTTTTTGTCAGTCATGAGTTCTGAACTCTGGGCCTGGGTGCTGTTCCTAAGCTCGTTTTTTTTCTTCTTTTTTGTCTTTTTGTCAGTCATGAGTTCTGAACTCTGGGCCTGGGTGCTGTTCCTCAGCTCTTCAGCTCAAGGCTAGTGCTCTACCACTTGAGCCACAGCACCACTTCCAGCTTTTTTCTTTTGCTTATGTGGTGCTGAGGAATCAAACCCAGGGCCTCAGGCATGCAAGGCAAGCGCTCTACCACTGAGCCACCTTACCAGCCCATGAGTACATTTTTTTTTGGACACTGTTACCTTTTCCTTGCTCTCTCTCTCTCATTATTTTTCCCTCCAGTCCCCATACCACTTCTGTCTTTTTGTTACTTAATTGGAGATAAGAGTCTCAGGGACTAGCCAGGTGGCTGTGGCTCACACCTATAATCCTAGTTACTCAGGAGGCTGAGATCTGAGGATCACAGTTCAAAGCCAGCCCAGGCAGGAAAGTCCATGAGACTCTTATCTCCAATTAACCACCTGAAGGGGCTGGGAAGGTGGCTCAGTGGTAGAGTGCTTGCCTTGCATGCCTGAGGCCCTGGGTTCGATTCCCAGCACCACATAAGCAAAAAAAAAAAAAAAAGAAAGAAAAAAAAAGCCGGAAGTGGCGCTGTGGCTCAAGTGGTAGAGTGCTAGCCTTGAGCTGAAGAGTTGAGGACAGCGCCCAGGCCCAGAGTTCAGGCCCCACGACCGGACCCAAAAAAAAGAAAACAACAAAAAAACAACCAGCTGAAAACCAGAAGTGGCACTGTGGCTCAAGTGGTATAGCACTTGCCTTGAACTGAAGAGCTGAGGGACAGTGCCCAGGCCAAGTTCAAGCCCATGATCAACAACAACAACAAAAATAAAAAGAATGTATATTTCAGCCAGCACTGGTAGCTCATGCCTGCAATCCTAGCTACTCAGGAGGCTGAGTTCTGTGTTGGGATGCTAGCCTTGAACAGAGCAGAAAAGCTCAGAGACAGCACCCAGGCCCTGAGTTCAAACCCCACAACAGAACGCCCCCCCCAAAAAAGAAGGATATCTCTTATGTGATAGCTATGTGGTTTCTAGAGTTTTTATTTTCATTGTTGTTTGTTTTTGGGAGGGGGTATTGTGCTGGTCCTAGGGCTTGAACTAAGAGCCTAGGTGCTGTCCCTTAGACTTTTTGCTAAAGGCAAGTACTCTACTACTTGAGCTCCACTTCTGGCTTTTTTGGTGGTTAGATGGAGATAAGAGTCTCAATGATTTTCCTACCTGGGCTGGGTTTAGACCATGTTCCTCAGATCTCAGTTTCTTGAGTAGCTAGGATTACAGGCATGATCCACCAGCACCCAGCTAGAGGGTATGTTTTTGTTTTTGTTATTGTTTTTTAAAGTAATTGATCAGAAATGTCAATGACACGAGCAATTACCAGGGATGTGTCTGTGGGTCTTTGTGGATCTATATGTTGCTGGAGATCAAACTTATGACCTCATATAACCCATTTGCTCAGCTTTACTGCCAATACCTGATCTATAATTTTAGCATATAAAGAAGAATTTCTTAAAAAAGAAGAATTTTCTCCAAAAATATTTTAAATAGGTATGGGGAGTCTTACAATACAAACTCTGAATTATTATGATGTCATACAAATTAACAACAGGCTCTGTGGCCTGAATTATCTTTTTTATTTTTACCCCCTCAGTGCCAGGGATGGAACCCAGGATCTTTCAAATGTTAGGCAAGCATTCTGTCACTGAGCTATATCGCCTGCCCCTGAATTACTAAAATTACTAAAATCCAAAACTATACCACCATTCTGTTCTTTAATGTCTAATGTAATCTTTCATAGTTGACAGTGCCAAGAAACGCATCAATGGCTCATACATGTAATCCTAGCTACTAGGAAGCCTGTGATTGGGATGATTGAAGTTAGAGGCCAGTTAAGGCCTCTAACCTAAGTCTGTGAAACAAACTCTTCAACAAAAATCTGGGTACAGTGGTGCTCATCTATTATCTTAGATGTGACAGCACACTGTCAGTGAGTTGTGGCTCTGGCATGCTCCAGGGTAGAAAGCAAAACCATACCTCAAAAATAACTAACATAGCTAGGGGGCTGGTGGCTCATGCTTATAATCTTAATTACTTAAGAGGCTGAAATCTGGGGCTGGGAAGGTGGCTTAGTGATAGAGTGCTTGCCTTACAAGCATGAGGCCCTAGGTTCAATTCCTTAGCACCACATAAGCACAAAATTCAGAAGTGGCACTGTGGCTCAAGTGGTAGAGTGCTAGCCTTGAGCTGAAGAGCTGAGGGTCAGTGCCCAGGCCCAGAGTTCAGGCCCCATGACCAACCAAAAAAAAAAAGGGACTGAGATCTAAGGATCATAATTCAAAGCTAGCCCAGGCCAGAAAGTCTGTGAGACTTATCTCCAATTAACTAGCAGCAAACCAGAAGTGGCACTGTGGCTCAAAGTGGTAAAGTGCTAGCCTTGAGCGAAAAAGCTTTAGGAACAGCACCCAGCCCCATGCATGACTGACAAAAATATAAAAATAAAAATAACCAACATAAAACAGGGATGAAGATATGGCTCAATAGAGTTCTTGCCTTGTAAGTGCAAGGCCCTGAGTTCAAACTTCAGCACTACTTAAAAAAAAAAAATCTGAGGCCCCAGTATTTGGTTTATTTTGTACCTTTTTATTTTTATTTTTTTTATTTTTATCCTGGATTCTTATCAACATCTCCAGCTCTCTGAGCATGCCTTCAGTTTTGAGTCAGTCCACATGCCTATTTCCTTTGCTTCTGTTCTCAAGGTGGTAGGAGTTGCTGTGGGGAATGAATCATTTGTTCATCAGATTGGAGGTGCACATCTTTAATCCCATCTAACTCAGCAGATGATTAGAGGAGATACCATGAATTTTTTTAACCATATTTCCTCTGCTTTCAAACTTCGTTCAGTTTTGAGCTTTCTTATCTTCTTCCTCATCTCCTTCATATTTTAGGCTAATCTCTCCATCTATGCCTTTTTTTTCATTACGGGGATTGAATACAGGGCCTCAGCTTACAAGGCAGACATTACAAGGCAGACACTTTAGTTGCATCTTCAGCTCCTTTTTGCTTGGTTATTCCTGAGGTGGGGTCCAGCTTTTTCCTGGCTGCAGTTTCTGCTTGCGCTTTCTTGTGTCACTGGGAATATCAGGCTTAGGCCACCAGACCCAGCCCATTGAGATGGGGTTTCAAGAACTTCTGTTTTCACCTGATTGGCCTCAAATCACAGTCACTGATCTCCGCCTCCCCAGTAGGTAGGATTACAGGCTGAGCCACATACTTAGCTCCCGCCTATGCTCTTGACTAATTATTTCTGCCTTCTTGAGAGTTTCACTTTATTAATGACCCAGTTTTCAAATTTAGTCTTTCTCATTCTTTGACTGTAGAGTTGCTCAAATCTTCCTTAATTTTGCTAATAAATACCCCTTCACTCTGCCTCTCCATCAGTCTACCTACAACCTTGTGTTTCATGACTTTAACTTTAGAAAAAAATCATCAGTTGACTTTCTCTTTTTTTTTTTTTTTTGGTCAGTCGTGGGCTTGAACTCTGGTCTTGGGCGCTGTGCTCTTCAGCTCAAGGTGATTTTTCTACCGCTTGAGCCACAGAGCCACTTCTGGTTTTCTAGTGGTTTATTGGAGATAAGAGTCTCATGGACTTTCCTGCCCTGGCTGGCTTTGAACCTCGATCCTCAGATCTCAGCCTCCTGAGTAGCTAGGATTACAGGCGTGAGCCACCAGCACCCGGCTTTCTCTTGATACTTTCTTAGTCATACTTTCATTCCATAGACTGACATCAATTTCAGGAAGTCAGAACTTCAAGAGAGAAATAAAGCTGTTCCTTTAATATCTTGCTCATCTCTGATGGGGTCAGATTCCTCCACTAACCTCTTTGCAACACTTAAGACAATATTGCCGAGCTCCAGTGGCGCAATCGGTTAGCTACTCAGCCTCCTGAGTAGCTAGGATTACAGGCGTGAGCCACCAGCACCCGGCTTTCTCTTGATACTTTCTTAGTCATACTTTCATTCCATAGACTGACATCAATTTCAGGAAGTCAGAACTTCAAGAGAGAAATAAAGCTGTTCCTTTAATATCTTGCTCATCTCTGATGGGGTCAGATTCCTCCACTAACCTCTTTGCAACACTTAAGACAATATTGCCGAGCTCCAGTGGCGCAATCGGTTAGCGCGGGGTACTTATAAGACAATATTGCCTTCTTTGTCTTGATATGACTTTCCAGCTACACTGCCCACATCTATAATCAGACTTTATTTGACTTTTTTGCCTCCTGTTGTCCAATATCCACTCATGTTTCCTAGTGCTATCTAGTTCTTCCTCAATTTTAACTTTTTCTCTAACTTCAATTCTTTCTCATCCACTCTTCTGACCTCATTTATTTTCATACTAGCTCCTAAATATGTATTTCTTTAGCTCCAAACAGCTCTATGCAGCTCCTGATCTGAACTTTCAAGGATCTACCAGATACACCTACTTACTTACATTCTGCCCTTACTACCTAGTGTCACTAACCTTTAAAGGTTGACAGGGTCAGTTCTTGGTTACTTTGTACCCTTGTCCCTTAAAAACATCTTCAGTTCTCTAAATCTGCCTCTTGCCAGTTCCAGTCACCTATGTCCTTTCCTTCTACTCTTGACATGATAGGAGTGGGGGATGCACTGTATCAGGCACTGCTCAGACTTGTAGTGATAACTATAAAAAAAAATCTTGGTGGCTTACAAAGGTCTTCCTTCTCCCCTTCTCTCTTTTTTTCTCCAAGACCAGGATTCCAACTTAGTATCTGATGCGTTTACTCTTTGGTTGGTGCTCTACCATTGGAGCCACACCTCCAACCCCACAAAGGTTTATTTCTTGTTCACATTTACATTGGCTCTGTCACAGCTGTGACTTTGCCATCCTCCCTTTGGAACCTAGGTTTACAGAGATGTGTCTATCTGGAACATTGCCAGTTATTGTGGCAGAAGAGAAAAAAGATACATGACAAGCCAGTGCTGGCTCTTAAAGCTTCAGCCCAGAAGTAACACATTTCACACCACATTTTATCAGCCAAAGCAGGTCACATGGCCACTCCTAAAACAGTTGGATGAGGATGTCTAATCCTCTCCCAGGGAGGGGCATGGGAATACTTGGCTCTAGTGACATAATCTACCGCAGGCATGCAAGCAAAACATGTCTAAACCTTCCTCTGATTGTTTTATCCTCATCCAAAACCTATTTCTACCCAATTTTCTTTTTGTTACCTGGCATCATTGTCTGTGTTATGGCAAACAAATTGGAAACTTCAGAGTTGTCTTTAAATTCTTCTCCTTCCTTCTTGTCTCCTAAAACCAGTTGGTCCAGATCTGTCTTGAAATCCCTCTGGTTGATTTTGTTTGTTTGTTTGTTTTGCTTGTTTGTTCATTTTCTGGTCATGGGACTTGAATTTTGGGCCTGGGCACTGTCTCTCAGCTCTTTAGCTCAAGGCTAGCACTCTACCACTTGAACCACAGTACCACAGTTTTCTGGTGGTTTATTGGAGATAAGAGTCTCATGGACTTTGGTGCCCAAACTGGTTTTGAACCGTGATCCTCAGATCTCAGACTCCTGAGTGGCTAGGATTACAGGCGTGAGCCACCAGTGCCTGGCTCCCTATGTTTTAAGTTTTCTTCTTGTGTGTTCCTCCTTCCCTAAGCAGAATTCTTCTGTATGCAGGAACTCCTAGCCACCTCCCAGTTACTATTCCTCCTTCTCCATTGTATTTAGCCACCCTGCTGTCAGGAATAGGCTTTTAAAATATTCTCCACTGCTCAGAAATATTTAACCCCTCCTCCCCACACACACATATATACTGTTCACCACACACTTTCCTTTGCTCTTCAGTGTTTTCAGATTAGAACTAAAGGAGTATTTTTATTTCCTCATTTACATGACCTCCTCCCTCCCCTATTTCCAACATACACTGTACTCTTTTCTTGTATGTGTGCTGGTCCTGGGGCTTGAATTTAGAGTCTGGGCACTGTCTGAGCTTTTTGGCTCAAGGCTAGGACTCTACCACTCAAGCCAAAGCTCTGCTTCCAGCTTTTTGCTGGTTAATTGGAGATAAATCTCACAGATTGTCCTGCTCAGTCTGACCTCAAACTATAATCCTCAGATCTCAGCTTCAGTACCTGCAAATCTAGGTCACCAGCACCTAGCCACTGTCTACTCTAACCTAGGAATGACCACATACATCCCACTCCTTCTTACCAGTATTTTTTTTTTCCGGCCAGGCTTGAACTCTGGGCCTGGGTTCTGTCCCTGAGCTCTTTAGCTCAAGGCAAGCTCTATACCACTTGAGCCACAATGCCATTTCTAGCTTTTTCTGTGATTAATTGAAGATAAGAGTCTCACTGACTTTCCTGCCCAGCCTGGCCTTGAACCATGATCTCAGATCTCAGCCTCCTGAGTAGCTAGGATTACAGGTGTGAGCCACTGGCACCTGGCCTTACCAGTACTTTTATTGAGGTCTAATATAAGTACAGTAAAATTCACTTGTTTTAGAGTATATATAGTAATATTTTTGTACCCTGGTTAACCACAGGTAACACACTGTGGAAAGCAAAACCTGGGATAAAAGGGGACTATGGTAACTCAATTGTACATCCTATGGTCCAGCTACTAGTTAAGTTTATGAATTTGATGGAACGATTTTTTTCTATACTCAGAGTAACTGATACACATTGTTGTATGTTCTTTAGCTGAAGGTAACAGTGGTTAGAATGGAGCCAAATAACTTCCATCCAAATTTATACCTATGAGCTGAATAAACTTTCTCATATTGAACTCCGCTGTGCAACAGAAGAGAGTGACCAACTAGCAAGATTTAATTTAATTCTGTTCCTGGTAAACACATTTCTCCTCTCCACCTTCCTGGAACTTTGATTTCAATGTTTTGAAGAGTCTTAGGATTTTAGAAGTACAAGAGATCTTTACCTAATTTTATAGATGATAAGATTAAAGCACAAAGGTATTCTATTCTAAGTCATGTTAGTTGTGAGGGTAGGCCTAGATCTGAAAATGCTTTTTTTTTTTTTTTTTTTTCCTGATTGGTTGTGGGGCTTGAACTCAGGGCCTAGGCACTGTCCCTAGGCTTTTTCACTCAAGATTATCACTCTACCACTTTGAGTCACAGCACCACTTCCAGTTTTCTGGTATTTAATTGTAGATAAGAGTTTCATGGTCATTCCTTCCTCAGCTAGCTTCGAACCATGATCTTCAGATCTCAGCCTCCTGTGTAGCTAGGATTATAAGCATGAGACACCAGTGCTCAGCTGCTGCTGCTGCTTCCTCCTCCTTCCTCCTCATCCTACTTATTCCTGTTCCTCCCGCCTCCTCCTCCTCCTCCCCCTTCTTCTTTTTTTGCTGGTCCTGAAGCTTGAACTCTGGGCCTGGGCACTGTCCTTGAGCTTCTTTGGCTCAAGGCTAGTACTGTATCACTTGAGCCACAACACCACTTTCTACTTTTTCTGAGTAGTTTTATTGGAGATAAGAGTCTCACAGATTTTCCTGCCGAGGTTGGCTTTGAACCACAATCCTCAGATCTCAGCCTTCTGGGTAGCTAGTATTACAAAGCCACCAGCACCTGACTGAAAATGCTTTCTTAATCACTATTTCAGGGCTCATTTCCTAATGCTCATTTGCAAATGGCTTAGTTTATTGATCACAAAAAAGTTCTAGTTTTTAACTGAATACCAGTCGCTCATGCCTATGATCCTAGACACTTAGGAGGCTGGGACCTAGAGGCTTATCATTTGAAGCTGTCTGAGCAGAAACATCTATGAGACTCTGTCTCCAAAATAATAAGCAAGAAGTGGTGCTGTGGCTCAAGTGGTAGAGCGCTAGCCTTGAGCTAAAGAGCTGAAGGACAGCACCCAGGCCCAGAGTTCAAGCCCCACAACCGACCAAAAAAAAAAAAAAAAAAGCAAAAAGCTAGGCTAGAGATGTGCTCCAGGTTCCAGTATTGCTGAGCAAGTGTTTGGCCTTGAGTTCAAACTGTAGTACAAGAAGAAAAAATACTTTACTGAATCTACTGGATCACTTCAAAGATACATTCACTAACTTTTTCTCAAAGCAGTAAAGCTGATTTTTAGGAAGGTTATCAAGTTTAAGGGGTGTGTGTGTGTGTGTGTGTGTGTGTGTGTGTGTGTGTCTGTGTGTGTATAGGTATACCACTGAGCTATACCCCCAGCCCTTAAATGCTATTTGTGTCATTTAAAAATAAATAGCAGTAGTGCAGTACAAACCCACAAGTAAAATAATTCTGTCTCAAATCTCCAAGACTATTTGTTTGAGAAAATACTTTAGGATGAAATGGGAAGGTTACAAGGGGAATCAACATTTTGTATTTAACTAGTTTTCAAGACTTCCTTTAAGAACAGTTTATCAACTTGTTACCAATATATCAAAGAAAAAGCACCCTGCGCACAGCCAAACACAATAACTACATTTTTTTTTAACAGGTGGGGAAAAGTGGCAACGTCCCAGCAGGTACTACAGTGGACAGTACCATCACACATCCATCAGAGTTTGACTTTTACCTCTGTAGTCATGCAGGAATTCAGGTAATTTGGAAGCTTGTTCAGATCTTTGACCTGATAGGGAGGTATTTGCAAAGTCAGCAACTAGCTTGAGTATACTTGTTATTAAATCCTATACTTAACTTTGTTAGTTCTTTTTTTTTTTTTTAACTTTGTTAGTTCTTATATCCCAAAACTAATACCTTTTTGGTTTAGTTATCTACTTGTAGGTATGCTAGATAGAACTACTTCTGAGTTTGAGGATTAGGTCTGAATTCTCTCATGCTAGGTCCTCACCATGTTAGAAATGTATTCATTCTAAAACTCTCTCTCCAGGGAACCAGCCGTCCTTCACATTATCAGGTCTTGTGGGATGACAACTGCTTCACTGCAGATGAACTCCAGCTCCTGACCTACCAGCTGTGCCACACTTATGTAAGGTGCACACGATCAGTCTCTATTCCAGCCCCTGCATATTATGCCCGGCTTGTGGCATTTAGAGCAAGGTATCATCTGGTGGATAAAGATCATGACAGGCAAGTTTCTCAGGCACAATAAAATATATCTCTATTTTAGAAGAATGTGGGTTTTTTTTTTTTTTTTTTTTTTTTTTAGGGGAGGAAGTGGAGTTCTTAATGTACTACTACGGAAAAGTCTTTAAAGTCTTAAACTTTCTTTTAGGGTTTAAATGGCAGGGAACAAGTTAAAAAGCTTTGAGAGTTTATAATTTGACTTTTGATCCAAGAAGTGCTCAAGCTTGTTTATACTTGTATTGTGTCTCTAAAGGAGACTTAGAGCTGCCTGAGGTTTTCCCACAAAAGCTAGGTATATTTTAGTTCTGCTCAGATCCTGAGTAGCCTCAGAAGGAGGCCAGCTATGCTACTCAGGAGGCTGAGATCTGAAGATTGGGATTCAAAGCCAGCTCAGACAGGAAAGTTCTTGAAACTCCTATCTCCAATTAATCACCAAAAAGCCATAAGTAGAGATGTCGCTCAAGTGGCAGAGCATTAGTCTTAAGCAAAAAACAAACAAGTATCCAGGCCCTGAGTTCAAGCTCCATTATAGACCACCTCAGCCCCCCTCAAAAAGCAAGCATAGTATCCTTGGCTCCAGTCAGTATATCACAGGCCTGGTGGGTTCCATTCTTTTTTTTTTTTTTTTTTTTTTGGTCCAGTCGTGGGGCCTGAACTCTGGGCCTGGGAGCTGTCCCTCAACTCTTCAGCTCAAGGCTAGCACTCTACCACTTGAGCCACAGCGCCACTTCTGGCTTTTTTTTTTTTTTTTTTTTTGGCTTACGTGGTGCTGGGGAATCGAACCTAGGGCCTCATGCATTCAAGGAAAGCACTCTACCACTGAGCCACCTTCCTAGCCCTGGGTTCCATTCTTACAAGGGGAAGTCCTGAAGTATCTTGCTTTCAGTATAATCCAAGGAGGATCCTCTAGAGTAAACGTGAGTGTATGTGGGAGGGAGAGAGGCCAGATCATTTGCACCAAATAGAGATCTCAAGAGAATCAGACATTTTGACCAGTTTTTGAGCTACCATTAAATAGCTAAACAACTCCTTGCATTAGTTTTCTTTTCCAAATGAACATCTGTGAAGCGTAGCAGTTTCTGGGCTCTTCCCCAAGTCTGTACTCAGCTGCTAAATAGTAGACATTCCGCTACAAGTCTATTTCTGTAAGGGTTTGAAAAGACACTATTAAGGAAAATATCCAGTTGTGGCTTTGTCCCTTTCGTTCCATACTATACATTCACTCATTTAACATGTTTATTGGGTACTGACTGTGTGTATGGAGTACTGAGCAAGATTCTAGAAAATACCAAGATCAGTAATGTTGGTTGTTTCTTGTCCTGGGGATTTAATGTTTCAGTATGGAGGCAATACAGGCAAATATGAAATGACAACATCAGTAGAGATAAAAGTGCAGTGGGATATTGAAGAAAAAGCTGAGATCTTTAGAGATTTTATAGCTTAGTGGTAGGATTTGGCTCCACAAAGAAAAGAGGATTTTCAGGCAGAGAGAACATGAATATAAAGGAGAGAAAGCTAGTGACATGTTTGGACAATAGCAAGTTTTCTTTGGCTGGAACATCCCAAAAGGAAACAGCAGGCTTGGGGCTGGAAAGTTTGTTAGAGTGAGATCGTTTTAGCTAAATGGAAAAAAAAAAAAAAAAAAAAAAAAAGCTATTCCTGGGATGGAATTGACAAGACTTAACAGTTAGTTGAGTATGAGTAGAAGAGGAGAGGAGGAAATTTTTTTTAAAAGACTAATTTCTGATCCTAGATCAGAAGAATAATAAGCATCATTTTAAGAGGAAATCAGTGGGCCAAGGATATAACTTAGTAATCAAACACAGGCTTAACATGCCTGAGGCCCTGGCATACAAAAAATAAATAATAAAGGTTAGAAGAGAGAGGGTGATTTACAGTTTTCCACACTTCTTTGTCATCCTGAAGAGAGAGGTTCAGAATTTATTATCCCAAAATACCAAAGTTGAGAGGAATCATGACTTACCTAAGGTTTTGTAGTTTCTAGGGAGAAAGCAAGAAAAGACTGTGGCTCAGTAACATTCTTGAATGTCTAGTATGCTCTAGCACTGTGCTTTGCTCATCGACACTATATTATGTGCTAAGCACTAGGGATTCAGTTATGAGTAAGCGCAAAGTTGCCGCTTTCTTCAAATTTACCTTCCAGTGGAAAAATAAGTAATCACTCGATTAGTAAGTTCATTTGTGTTTGTACTCTCAGAGAAAAATATGATATAGTCTGTGAAAGCATGTTCCAAGTGACACTGATCTAAAGTTTAGAGTCAGGAAAATTTTTAAGGGAAAAATGATATTTAATAAATCTAAAGGATGAGTAGGTATTAACCAGACATAAAAGGCAGCAGAAATCTTTCTATAGGTATTACAAAGGATTTGGGTCTTAGCAGACACTGTTTTATTGACTTACTGTAACTATCCATTAAATAAGCTATATTTCATTTGTCGGTTGCACAAACAGATTTAGAAAGACAAAAGTAATTTGAGGAGTTCAGCTTGAGCCTAAAATCTTCTTGAATCCAATACTGTTTGTGCTGTTTGAAACATGTGATGTTTAAAGCATCTTTTCTTACACCTAGTTTTCTTGCTTCATTCTCTTTCCAGCGCGGAAGGCAGTCATGTGTCAGGACAGAGCAATGGCCGGGATCCTCAAGCCTTAGCCAAGGCAGTACAGATCCATCATGATACCCAACATACCATGTATTTTGCCTAAGAGTCTCAGAAAAAGAACTCAGCTAGTTTGGCACCCCTTGCAGCCTCAAAATGTTTCAAGTGACTACCGCCTCTTGCTAGACCCAAGTTGACTTCAGGTGGTCTTCTACCAGCAGCTCAGAATAGTTGCACTGAATCTATATTTGCAGCATTGTCTGATGCATCAACAAAATTGAGCCATTTTTCTAAAATAATAGATACTCAGATTATCTTTTCTGATGATGCACTGGACTGAATTTTTACCTCAATGTGCAAAGGCTGATCAGCCTGAACTTTCTAAAGGACTTTACAAGAAAGGTTTCTATGGAATATTTTGCTATTCACTGCATCCCTCTAGTCTTAGAAGAGAAGAGTATTCTTTCTTTTTTTTCCCTGTATTCATTCAGTAGGGTATATACATAGGTGGGAGATAAAAAAAATAATCTGCTTCATTTCAGTGTAACTAATTGAGTGGGCTCACAAACTTTTTAATGGAGATTTCTGACTTTGTCATTGTAAATGCCTTTAATGAGCATTAATTTTTGGAAATTTTACAGAGTTTTATTAGTTTTATTACTTTATCTTACTGATCTCTGCAGACTTGTGCTGGTGTCAGTATAGGCTGCCAGAGGATTGCACTATACTTGGCTGCAGATTCAAACAGGCAGTTCTCTTATTTGATTGACTTTCATGAATGAGTGACATAGGACAATGTAATGCATGTCATAGTGACAGATAACACTGCCACGGTAAAAGTACTCATGTTTTTCCCTATTTGAAAAAACAAAAACAACTTAGCTTTTAGTATTTTTTCCAAGTTTTCAAAAGTGCCCATTTTATGCTGCTGTGTGGTTTGTTAGATCTAAATGGTTTCTAAACTTTTCTCATAGAGTTAACTTTGGCAATAAGCATTTTTTAAGATCCCTCTTTTTCCTTCCCCTAGTGATGTAGGTTTTTTCTAGATGAGATTTCAGTATGATTTTATCAACTATTTCTTATGTATCATAATCTGGCAACTTCTGAAACTGGTCAGAAAAGACATATACTTCCATGCCTTTTTAAGGACTTGTTTTTTAATCTACTTTATAGTCATAACTGGTGTCCTGTCACTTTGTTTTAAAATAAGCTAGAGCCAGGATGCTTTCTTATTGGATAGTTTGTGCCACTCCATAGGGCACATTGAGTGATGCTGCACTTGCAAAAATGTACCAGCATTAAAAAAAAAAAAAAAGAAAAAGAAAAAAGAAAAAAAAAGGTTTCCCTCTGGGATTCAAAGTTACAGTTACTTGCTGTGCAATTTTTTTTCTCTATCTATACTTGGTGGGTTTTCCTTCCGTACTAAAACTGTTAAGAAAAGGTTTCACAGGGAGACAAGATTCCTTTCTTGTCTAAACAAAGGAAGTTGTTGGAAAGCAAGCATCAGTTAAAATGTATAGGGAAAATGTATTTTGTATTTAATGTAGATAATACTTTGTAATGGACAACAGTTACATAGTTTAGGTAGGTCCAGCCAGTGTTTCCCAACCCACTTGCTGACTTGTTCTCCATCCTGGACCAACAGAGTGAGAGATAAAGGGTCCTGGAGCCACACTCCAAATGGCCGGAGAAGGTACTGGATGAAGAGACAGACAAGATGTGGTCAGAACAAAGCAAAACCACCAACAACTTTGTTGCCTCTGTCTGGAACCTGCTGGTGGGAAACACTGAATGAGGTGGTGAAGGGTGTTTTTGTTTTTGTTTTAAACTCATTAGTTGGTCCAAAAGTCTTATATTAGCCTTCTCAAAATCCCAGCAATATAACAAATATAACACACTGTTTTTCTTCAATCTTTAAGCAATCTTGTAAATACATTGAAGTTTACATTTCCATGTGCTGTTGCTCAGCGGCACCACCCATGTTTGCTGAGACTGGTCTCTAAGAGTTTTATAATGTCTATGGAGTTGTATAGTTCATTACCATGAGTGGGAAGAAAGCAAGTTCTGTGACTGAAGCACAACATAGGCAGGAGTGAAGAGGTGGCAAATGTTAACTACTTATTTTTTTGTTTTTATTTTTTTTGCAAATACCTCACTTGGATAGTACAAATCAGGACATGTTGGTGAGGGGCTGGCTGCTGCTTTTATTCGTATTTGTTCAGGGAGAGCAAAGAAAATATCCTTCAGCATGGCCACTCTGGACCCAAGAGGAGGAAAACCAGCTTTTTAAGAGAACAAGGACTCTTTAAAGTCCAACATGTGAAGAACTCTTGGAGGTTGGCTGGCTGGCCAGCAAATGGGCACCACACCAGCACTTGAGTGCCTCGGGCTTGCTTGTTAATAATGCACAGAAGACACTCTCACCATCTCCTGGCATCTATGAAGCAGGGAGCAAGGTTGAGTGCTGGGAAGCCCTGATCCACTTGACTGCAGTTGGGCTGTACACTCAACCTTGAAATGCTATAGTTTATAAGACCCCTGTCAGTCATAGTATGTTGGGGCCAATCAGTATGGTGGTGGAGGGAAAGCTGGAAGGCCTATTTTTATAGGAAAATGGTAACTCTTAAGGGTACAGTGCTGTTGTTTCTAACGAAAGGAAAGGAAGACAGAAGAAGTTAAGATTATTTGAGAAATCCTGTTGAGGGGGTGAATCTTTAAGAAGTAATCACTGCAGTATCAGAGTTGCGGCAATATTTTTGCAAGCAAGTCTGAATGCATAGTCTTAATTGGGTTTGACAATGGAATAGGTTAACCCTCCCCCTCAATACTGGCTGAATCGTCTGCATGTGTCAATCAATGGGAGGTGTGCATTCTCTAGAAGTAGTGTTAGGCTGTTTGGTTTTTTAAAATCAGCCTGGTTAGGCACTGTTATGTGGTATGAAAGATTTTAATGTAGCAATGCTAAAGAGGTAACAATTTGGGGGTAAAGGAGCTGGACATTAAGAGTGGTAAAAACTCAGACTTTGAACCAGTTGTTTTGTGTTATTGTTGTTAGCTGTTGATTCCTGAGCAGTTTCTGTAGGGAACCACCTGGCTTAATGCAGCCAGCATTCTGGGCAGGCAGAACATATTACTGTAAATTCTATTTGCTGCTTCCAAAGGTGATGATTTACAAGCAGACATTTTCTATATGGTCTGTATTTTAGGATCTGGTACCCAGCCTATATCAGAACTTACCTACCTGGCTCACTACCTACCCCCACCCATGGGAACAGGTAACCTGCTGTTTAACAAGGCTCACCTTCTCCAGCCTGCCCTAGCAACTCTTTGTGGATATTCTATAAGATTTTCTTGCTCAATAGCAAGGTGGTAACTCTGCTTTCATTTTAAGAAAGTGGAGGTCTAGGGCATTGTATCAATACTGCTTCAACTCTAAGAATTTTTCCTTGTAAAACCAAAGGAAAAAATCTTATTGGTTGACTATTTTCTTATCCCTTGCTATTGATCTATTCATACTCTTTCTATGTCTAGTGGCTGAAATTGTTTGCATTTGTTGATTTGACTAATGGTGTGATTTTTGTTTCTATATTGTTAGACTTGTAATGTTTTAAAATGTATTTTATTAAATTTGGACTGGATGTATGTTTATAGCAATACGAGGTACTTTCTAAGCTATTAAGGGAGGGGTTGTATCTCCATGTTGAGATAAGATAATGGTTGTTTAATTTTGTAATTTTTTTTGGCCTGCAGGGATACTTTGCGTTCATGTGTCTAAAAAAAAAAGAATAAATTGGCATTCTTATGCCAGAAGTTGTTTTTCTTGTCAGTTGTCTAATGGATATGGAGCACACCATAACAATATCACACATAGCTGCTTTTTAAAATATGATTTACTCAACTTGAGAAATTTGACAAAGAAGAAAAGTGGGAAAACTTTGTGAGTTTTTAACTTCTAGGTCTCCTATTTTTAGGAAGTGTCATTTGGGAATTTTAGAAGAACTTTTCAGTAACATTTAACATATGAAAAGATTCATTGGGGTTTTGGATATAGCCCTTAATGAGAAGATCTATTTATGTGATGTCTTAAGAAAAATCTAGTCCCAAGAGAGCAGTGTGGCATGAATACTTATATTTACTAAGACTACATTCTCCAGAGGAAAAGCTGCCTAGATTGACCTAGCCTGGGAATCTAGTCTCATGTCTGTCTGTCTGTCTATCTATCTATCTATCTATCTATCTATCTATCTATCTATCTATCTATCTATCTATCTATCTATCTGAACAGTCTTGTTATATAGGCCAAGCTGGCCTCAAACTTACAATACTCCAGACTTAGCCTCATGAGTGCTGGGATTACCGATGTGTGCCACCAAATCCTGCTCATGGTTTGGGGTTGTTGGTTTGGGGAATTTTCTCCTTTTTTTGCATTTGCTTTTTTTTTCTCTGAATTTTCAAAAAATAAAATTTATTTGTTTAAATTATGGAAAGGACATTACAGAGGTTTGTCCAATGTAGCCCTTATTCTCAGGGAATTTATACTTATCAGAGGAGAAAGTCTTGTATATAACTAACTCACCTAGAAGGTAGCTTTTTGTTTTTATTTTGTTTTTATTTTCCATCAGCTCAGTAGCTCCTCCCTGTTTATTCATTATCAAGTGTCACAAACAGTACAGGCCAAACTCTACTGATTACCCAAGTACCCAGAATTTTACGCAGAATTGTAAGTAATTTTCAGAGGTTCTAGCACGTCATGAGGTAGAAGAAAAGGCTGTGGGATTAACATTATCTAAGAACCTAATATATGTCACACTGACATTGTGTTTTTTGGCATTACTGGAATTTGAACTCAAGGTCTTGAGTTTGCTAGGGAAGCCCTCTACTTTGCCAAAGCCTCAGCCCTTTTTTGGGCTGGTTAGTTTTTAGATAGGGTCTTGCTTCCTGCCCAAACATGTTCCTGACAGCAATTGTATCTTTCACTTCCCACCATAGCTGGGATGACAGACATGCAACACTATGTTCAGCTTCTGTTGAGATGGAGTCTTGCAGACTTTTCTGCCTAGGCTGGCCTAAGCCTTGATCCTCCCAAGTAGCTAGGATTACAGATATGAACCATGAGCACTTGGTATTGGCAACTTTAATCCCAGAAACAGCCCTTTGAGGTTATAGTAGCATCTCCATTATAAAGATAAAATGTCATACTTAAGTTCTAGCTCAGTTGTGTATCATGTGCTCTGGGTTCAATCCCAAGCATGAAAAAAAAAAAAGATAAGGAGTCAGTTAATTAATTTCAAAGAGGTTAAACATAATTAGTGACAAAATTTAATTTGAATCCAAGCCTGTTAACTTTATTAAGCCTGCATTGAGTATAACATGTCAGAAGACTTTCACAAACTTTAGAAGGGAAACAACTTGGGGCTGGAAAGGTGGAGCAGTGGTAGAGCGCTTGCCTTGCATGCATGAGGCCCTGGGTTCGATTCCTCAGCACCACATAAGCAAAAAGAAAAAAGCCAGAAGTGGTGCTGTGGCTCAAGTGGTAGAGCGCTAGCCTTGAGCTGAAGAGCTGAGGGACAGCACCCAGGCTCAGAGTTCAGGCCCCACGACCGGACCCAAAAAAACAAAAACAAAGAAGGGAAACAACTTTTGCCATGGAAAGTCTGAAAAGATTTCAGTGTTGGTGAATGTGCACAAGCAGGAGGTTGCTAGTTGGACAAGGAGACTCTACACACTTAATTTACCATGGATTATTGAAGCTACAATTTTTTTGGGAGGTCTGGTTGTGGGGCCTGAACTCTGGGCCTGGGTGCTGTCCCTCAACTTTTCAGCTCAAGGCTAGCGTTGTACCACTTGAGCCACAGCGCCACTTCCGGCTTTTTTCTTTTTGCTTATGTGGTGCTGAGGAATTGAACCCAGGGCCTCAGGCATGCAAGGCAAGCGCTCTACCACTGAGCCACCTTCCCAGCCCCTGAAGCTATAGTTTTTATCTATACAAATGGTTCCTATACAGCTTTGGGAGATAGAATCTCTCTTTTTTAGGGAATCCCATTATTTTGGGTGAATCAAAAGAAAAGAGTCTAAATGGCCTTCTACCCACATCACCCATGTGTCAGACTAATGCCCATCCCTAAATTACTGGCAGGGAGGAAGAAGAGTGTCACACCATTCAGTAGTAATGGCTCACCTGTTGGGAGGGTAGCCAGTAAGAAGGGGAGTGATGGACTAACCAGCACAATTACAAGGCATGTGCCTCTTCTGTCTCTTGGCTCTGATTTCTTGTGTTGACTTCATTCTCCAAAAGCTTGAAACAAGTCTTTTAGGAAAAGAGGGACAAAATCTGTTGGGGAGGGGTAGAAGGAAATAAGCTCAAGCGAGCTAGGAATGTGGCTTAGTGGTAAAGTGCTTGGCTAGCATACATGAAGCCCTGGATTTGATTCCTCAGTACCACATAAAGAGAAAGCTGGAAGTGGCACTGTGACTCAAGTGGTAGAGTGCTAGCCTTGAGCACAAGAAGCTCAGGGACAGAGCTCAGGTCCCAAGTTCATGCCCCAGGACTGGCAAAAAAAAAAAAAAAAACCTAAGCAATGATAGTACAGTTTGATTACACAAAGGAAGAGAGAATGAACATGGCTAACAAGCTTTTCTAGAACTTCTATTATATACTAAGAATTACAAAGATGAAAGGCACAAGCTCTCACCATTTTGTACTATTTTGTACTATTACAAACATTCATGAAGCTATAGGATTACTTAAACAGAACCTAGATGTCTAATAAAAGGCAAGAGTTTTGTTGTTGTTGTTGTTGTTTATTTTTTGCATCAGTACTGGGGCTTGTTCTCATGTTCTTGCTTGACATTTTTGCTTAAGGCTGGTGATCTGATTGAGAATGTTTCCACTTCTGACTTTTTGGAGATAAGAGTCTGACCGACTTTTCTGCCCTGGCTGGCTTTGAACATTGGTCCCCAGATCTCAGCCTCTTGAGTAGCTAGGATTACAAGTGTAAGCCATGAATGCCTGGCTTAAAGACAGAATTTTGTAAATGAACAAGGGTGAAAAGGCATTCTAGGAATTCTGATCATAGGCAAAAGCACCAGGATACAAGACAATGATTTACTTACATGAGCTACAAGTTTGTGTGTGTGTGTGTGTGTGTGTGTGTGTGTGTGTGTGTGTGTGTGTGTGTGTGTGTGTGTGTGTGAAGATCAGACTCTACTCATGCTTGACAATCACTGAGTTATAACCCCAGCCCAGTACTTTCAGTTTTTTAATGTTGAAGGAAGAAGTATGGCAGTGGTTAAGGTTGGACTTGGGACGAGTACCAATTCCTGACAGGACCTGACAGGACAAGACTTGAACAGCATTTTAAGGAATTTACAATTATTGCACGGGTACAAGGGAATGGCAGAGTTTGATTTGTTCTAGTTATGTTGGCAGGAATATTGTGGGTAGGTGGAAACTGAAATTCTGCAGGAGAAAGGTTTGAATCTTATGCAATCGCTGAGCAAAAATTGATGAGGGGTGAATGTGAACAGTAATAGCTCAGTTAGAATGAATGCACGAAAGAGACTAAAAAAAAAACGTGGTGGCAGAGTGGATATGGAGAGAAAAGGGAAGGAGGTAGACTTTCAGGTTTGGATAAATGAGCACTAAGAGAATGGACATAAAGGACTAAGAGGACATAGAAAATGGCATGTAAGTGGTGATTAAAACCATATAAATGAGAAGAGATGAAAAGCATAGGGTAATATGGAACACAAACGTGAAGGTAGGAAGAGGGACATCTCAGGCCCTGAGTTCAAGCCCTAGTAATAGCATGCAGACACACACATACACATGTGTGTGTGTGTGTGTGTGTGTGTGTGTGTGTATGTAATACATGCATAGAGGGTTATTTGTTTTTGTGAATTTTTTATGTATCCTAGATACAAATCCTTAGGATTTGTTTACAAATACATTGTTTTCTTTTTTTTTTTTTTTTTTTTTTTTGTCGGCCGTGGGGCTTGAAGAAATACATTGTTTTAAGGAATGACTTGCCTTTTCTTCTACCACCACCTCCTCCTCCTCTCCTTCCTCCCCCTCCTCTCCTTCCTCCCCTCCCTCCTCCTCCTTGCCAGTTCTGGAGTTTGAATTCAGAGCCTGGGCGTTGTCCTTGAGACTCCTTGTGCTCAAGGCCAGCACTCTACCACTTGAGGCACAGCGCCACTTGTGCCTTTTTCTATTGTACTTTATTGGAGCTAAGAGTCTCAGGGACTTTCCTGCCAGGGCTGGCTTTGAACCAAGATCCTCAGCTCTCAGCCTCCTGAGTAGCTAGGATGACAGTCGTGAGCCACCGGCGCCCGGCTTGCCTTTTCATTTTCATGGCAGGTCTTTTAAAGAAAAATTAAATTTCAGTGTACCACCAGGCGCCAGCAGGTCATGCCTATAATTCCAACTACTTAGGTGGCTAAGATCTAAGGAAAGTGGTTCAAAACCAGCTCAGGCAGGAAAGCTTGTGAGACTTTTTTTCTTCTTCTTCTTTTTGGTCGATCGTGGGGCTTGAACTCTGGGCCTGGGCACTGTCCCTCAGCTCTTCAGCTCAAGGCAAGTGCTCTACTACTTGAGCCACAGCACTACTTCTGGTTTTCTGGTAGTTATTGGAGATAAGAGTCTCAAGGACTTTCCTGCCCGGACTGGCTTTGAAGGAAATTTGTAAGTGTCCTTACCCCACTCCCTCGAATTTGAATTCGAGACCTAGTACTTACTAGGCAAGACCTCTATTGTGCAACACTGGCTTTCTGTAGGGCTGGGGTGGGTGAGGCTCGGCTGTGCACGGTAAGTCAGTCTTTCCTCTTAGCTAGCCAATCAGATCTCTGCATGTGACTAGACTGGCACCAAATAGCCAAGCTGTGAGGATGCCACCTTGAGAGGAGATGCTGTCAGGGGAGTGAGTCCCTCAGCCTGGGGGGGGGGGGGAGGGGAATGGGGCTGATGGACTTCACCACCCTGTGTCCTGAGAACACTGGGAACAACTGAAGGGCTGAATTCAGACAGGTGCTTGGGTATTGCACCTTTGTGATTTCTCTTTTTTTTTTTTTTTTGGTCAGTTGTAGGGCTTGAACTCTGGGCCTGGGCGCTGTCCCTCAGCTCTTCAGCTCAAGGCTAGGGCTCTACCATTTGAGCCACAGTACCACTTCCAGTTTTCTAGTAGTTAGTTGGAGATCAGAGTCTCATGGACTTTCCTGCCTGGCTGCCTTTGAACCGCCATCCTCAGATTTTGGCCTCTTGAGTAGCTAGGATTACAGGCATGAGCCACAGGTCCCGGCTGTATTAATAGCCTTTTAAAATGATTAATATATTTTTGTGCTTAAGAACTTATTTCAATTGGCCATGTGTTTCTGCCTCAAATGTTAAATTGCTTGCCTAAGAAGAGAAAGTCCCTGGGTTCAGTTACCTTTACCAAAAAACAAAACACTATCAAAAAACCCAACAAGTTGGGTACTGTGGCTTGTCTTTAATCTTAGCTTTTTTTTTTTTTTTTTTTTTGTCGGTCGTGGGGCTTGAACTCTGGGCCTGGGCGCTGTCCCTCAGCTCTTCAGCTCAAGGCAAGCGCTCTACCACTTGAGCTATAGCGCCACTTCCGGTTTTCTGGTGGTTTATTGGAGATAGGAGTCTCACAGTCTCTCCTGCCCGGGCTGGCTTTGAACCTCGATCCTCAGATCTCAGCCTCCTGAGTAGCTAGGATTACAGGCATGAGCCATGGGCTGGGAAGGTGGCTCAGTGGTAGAGTGCTTGCCTTGCATGCATGAGGCCCTGGGTTCGATTCCTCAGCACCACATAAACAAAAAGAAAAAAGCCAGAAGTGGCGCTGTGGCTCAAGTGGTAGAGTGCTGGCCTTGAGCTGAAGAGCTGAGGGACAGTGCCCAGGCCCAGAGTTCAGGCCCCACTACCGGATCCCCCACCCCCCCCAAAAAAAAAAAACAGGCATGAACCACTGGCGCCCGGGTTTAATCTTAGCTTTGAAAGAGGCAGAGATTGGAAGACCATGGTTCAAGACCATCCCAGGCAAATTTTTTCATGACCTCTTTTTATCCAATAGTTGGGGCAGTGGTGTGTGCCTGTCATCCCAGCTTGAGGGAGGCTGAGATTGAGAGGATTATAGTTCCAGGCTAGCCGAGGCAAAAACAGTTGTGGAGATTCCATCTCAACAGAAAAAGCTGGGTGTCTTGGTATGTGTATATGCCTGTCATCCAAGCTATGGAAAAAAATTGTAAAATAGGAGGATTGTGGTACAGGTTCATGCCCAAGCAAAAAGAGATGTGACTTAGCAGTAACAGTATGTCCCTAACAAGCACAAGGACCCTGAGTTTAAACCACAGTACCCTCAAAAACAAGCAAATCTAAATAAAAACAAAAATAAACACAAACAAATCTCAAATAAGAATAAAAACTCTTTTCTAGCCAGGTGGCTAGAAAAAGTGAGCCAGTGGCTCACTCCTGTAATCCTACCACTAGATGAGATCTGAGGATCATGGTTCAAAGCCAGTCTAGGCAGGAAAATCTGTGAGACTCTTATCTCCAATAAACCACTAGAAAATTGGAAGTGCTGCTGTGGCTCAAGTGGTAGAGTGCTTGCCTTAAGCTTAAGAACACAGGGACAGCACCTAAGCCCAGGGTTCAAGCCCCACAACCAAAAACAAGCAAAACTATTTTCCACAAGATTTACACTTTTTTCCAAGGTTTTGATTTCATAGGATTGTGTGTGTGTGTGTGTGTGTGTGTGTGTGTGTGTGTGTGTGTGTGTGTTGTGTGTGTGTATGCCAGTCTTAAGGCTTAAATTCAGGGCCTAGATATGATCCCTGAACTTTTTCACTCAAGACTAGCATTCTACCCTTGAGCCACAGCTCCACTTCTGGCTTTTTGCTGATTAATTGGAGATAAGAATCTCACAGAGCCAGTAGTGCCGGTGGCTCACACCTGTAATCTTAGCTATTCAGGAGGCTGAGATCTGAGGATCACAATTCAAAGTCAGCCCTAGCAGGAAACTCCGTGAGACTCTTATCTCCAATAAACCACTAGAAAACTGGAAGTGGTGCTGTGGCTCAAGTGGTGGAGCGCTTGCCTTGAGCTGAGGAGTGCATGGACAGCGCCCAAGCCCAGAGTTCAAGCCCCAGGACCAAGCAAAAAAAAAAAAAGAATCTCATAGACTTTCCTGCTTGGGCTGGATTTGAACCATGATCCTCAGATCTCAGACTCCTTAGTAGCTAAGATTACAGGCACGAGCCACTGGCACCTGGTGGAATTGATTTTTATGTATACAGTGAGGTGTATTGCAATTTAATTTTTTTATATATTTATTTATTTATTTGCTTATGTGGTGCTGAGTAATCGAACCCAGGGCCTCATGCATGCAAGGCAAGCGCTCTACCACTGAGCCACCTTCCCAGCCCCTTGTTCTATATTTATATTATTATTTTTTTGGGTCCGGTCATGGGGCCTGAACTCTGGGCCAGGTCGCTGTCCCTCACCTCTTCAACTCAAGGCTAACACTCTACCACTTGAGCCACAGGGCCACTTCCGGCTTTTTTCTTTTTTCTTATGTGGTGCTGAGGAATCGAACCCAGGGCCTCATGCATGCAAGGCAAGCACTCTACCACTAAGCTACCTCCCAGCCCTTTGTTCTATATTTATAAACACTAGTCCCAGGGCTTGGAAGGTAGCTCAGTGGTAGAGTGCTTGCCTTGCATGCATGAGGCCCTGGGTTCAATTCCTCAGCACCACATAGGCAGAAAAAGCCAAAAGTGGTGCTGTGGCTCAAATGGAAAACCAGTAGCTTTGAGCTGAAGAGCTGAGGCACAGTGCCCAGGCCCAGAGTTCAGTCCCCACAACTGACAAAAAATAAATAAAATAAAATAAATACTAGTCCCATTATGGACTATCTATCACTAGTATCCACATTGCCATTTCTGTCATATCAATATTATTTCCATTTATACATGATTTGGTCTAGTATTCTTCCCTAATCACCTGTTTTGCTTTCTATCATTTCAATTAACCTGCTATTACCCAAGGTCTGAAAATATTACATCTAAAATTTCAGCAAAAAAGCTCAAGGGCAGTGTTCAAGCCCCATGACCCAGAAAAGGCCCAGAGCGCAAGCCCCATGACCCCCCCCCCAAAAAAAAAAAAGAATCAGAAATAAGCAATTCACAAGTTTTTAAATTGTATACCATTGTGAGTTGCAGGATTAAATTTCAACCCATAATACCTGGACCTTTTACAGCCCATCATTTTCATGCTTGTATAATATATATACATATGTATATAACCATATATAAAACTATATATATATATATATATATATATATATATATATATATATTTGTTATTGTTGTTGTTGTTTGCCAGTCCTGGGGCTTGAACTCAGGATGTGTCCCTGAGCTGCTTTTTGCTCAAGGCCAGCACTCAACCATTACAGTGGCACTACAGTGCCACTTTGGCTCTTTTTTTTCTGTGTATGTGGTACTTAGGAATCAAACCCAGGGCTTCATGTATGGTTGACAAGCACTCTACCACCAAGCCACATTCCTAGCCCTGCTTATACAACATATATCCATTGTCTACCCGTTGGTCATTTAGTAGCTTTCTCAGTTATCAGATTGATTCTTGTCAATCTGCATTGCAGTACCTATGTTCATATAACTCTTACATAGTAATAGTCCAAGAGTAATGATGCAGGCAGTTAGATGTCATAAAGTGCTTCCTTTAAGTGAAAAGGTCAAAGTACAATAAAGTAGACAAGAGACAGTGAAAGCTGGGCTTCAATGGCTCACACCTGTAATACTCAGGAGGCTGAGATCTGAGGATCATGGTTCAAAGCCAGCCCAGGCAGGGAAGTCTGTGATACTCTTATCTCTAATAAACCACTCAGAAAACCAGAAGTGGTATAGTGGCTCAATAGAGCTCTAGCCTTGAGCTGAAGAGCTGAGGGACAGCATTCCAGCCCAGAGTTCAAGCCCCATGACTGACAAAAAAAGAAGACAGTGATCACATGCCTTTGATTACATTATATTATTATAATGGTTCTATTTTACTATTAGATGTTATTGTTAATCTCGTACTGTGCCTAATTTATCAACTTTATCATAAGTGTGCATTTATAATGAAAATATATAATGTATATAATATAAACATATATATATGTATATATTTTTGGCTTGGTACTATTTGCAACTTCAGACATCCAGAAGTCTTAGAATGTATCTCATGCATAAGTGAGAACTGTATTCTGTTAAACTAACCAATTTATCTAGCTATAAACCATTAGACTACTACCCTTCTATCTTTTTTAAAAAATTCCAGTACTGGAAAAATTTTTTTTTGCTTTTTGGGAGATTATTTTGGGGTTCAAACTCAGAGCCTTACACTTGCTAAGCAAATGCTTAGCCCTCTGCCAGTCTCCTTTTGCATTAGTTATTTTCAAAACAGGGTGTCACTTTATGCTTAAGCCAACTTGAACCACAATCCCTCTATTTGTGCTTCCCATTGTTAACTGGGATAGCAGGTGTCTACCCCTTTGCCCCAGCCAATAGTTAAGATGAGGGCAGGGGCTAGGAAGGTAGCTCAGTGGTAGAGCGCTTGCCTTGCATGCATGAGGCCCTGAGTTTGATTCCTCAGCACCACATAAGCAAAAAGAAAAAAGCCAGAAATGGTGCTGTGGCTCAAGTGGTAGAGCACTAGCCTTGAGCTGAAGAGCTGAGGGACAGTGCCCAGACCCAGAGTTCAGGCCCCACGACCGGACACCCCCCCCCCCCAAATAAGAAAAGATGAGGGCATATGAATTTTTTTTCTTTCTTTTTCCTCCCAGTCCTGGGGCTTTATACTCAGGGCCTGGGCACTGTCCTTTAGCCTCTTTGTGCTCAAGGCCAGCACTCTACCACTTGAGCCACAGCACCACTTCTGGCTTTTTGGGTTAGTTTATTAGAGATAAGAGTCTCACAGACTTTTCTGCCTGGGCTGGCTTTGAACCACAATCCTCAGCTCTCAGCCTCCTGAGTAACTAGGATTACAGGCATGAGCCACCAGTGCCCAGCAGCATATGAATTTTTATTGCTATGTTTGCCCCAAAATGTGATCCTCCAGTTCCTGCCTCCCAAGTAGCTAAGATTATTAGCTTCAGCCACTATGCTTGGCAGATGCTGTGATTTGAAGTTGGGGCTTCAAGACTGCTAGATATATGCTCTGTCAACTTGAGTCATGACCCCAGCCCTTTTAGCTATAGCTACTGTTTTGGGGATGGGATCTCACATTTTTTCCCAGTAGATTATACACTGACCTTAGACCATAATTCTTTTACCCATAGCTTCCTGAGATCACAGGTAATGCCACTATGTATGTCTTATTGAGCATCTCACTAACCTTTTGCCCATTCTGGCCTTGAACCGAATTCCTCTTGATCTCTGCCTCCTGAGTAGCATGTATTATAGGCATGAGCCATCAGTGACTGGCTTGTATCTATACTGACTTTCTTATGAATGAATAAAAAGTTACACTTGTGCAAATTAGCCTTTTCCTTAGCCCATTGATATACCAAGGCCATATTAATTGTAAACTTTTTCAAATGAGCAACCCTCATAGATTAATTGAGGTAAAGGAAGATAATAGGAATTAATTTTGTACCATCTTTCCTACTAATTAGCAGCCTGGTAATGTCCAGGTAGATTTGGGTTGAATGACTAGTTCACATTTTTTTTAAAGAGGTCGGTACCCCTGTTGACTACCATCTTTGGGATTCATTTAGTATAGTAGATCTGTATCTGCTTTTATCTTAGGGAGGATGACTTACCTATTCATAGCTGACCTTAAACTTTAATATTCTAGTTACATTACTTATATTTGAATGTTCCTAAGTTTCTCTGGACTGGTCAGGGGAGACTGGTCCAAAACTTCTATTCTGTAAGGCACAAGGTTAAGATTTTGGGTTTCCATGTGTGCTGGAATTTAGGCTTTTTCTGGGTCAGTTCAGTTCCTGCTTGGGTGGAACTGGGCAGAACTGAATGCTGAATCTGAATGGAAATGCTTTTGGTATCAGAACCAGGGACAGCTCCTCCTACTGCCTTTGCTGCCCTTTCCCTGACTGGGCTAGGGAGAGAATGGACAGGTTTGGTCAGTCTTCTTTTCTAACCTCCTTTGTTTCTGCTTTTTGCTTCCATGTTTATGCTCAGGGGAGGAAATAAAGGAGAAAAGAGCCTGTCCTATGCCCTGTTTCTAACCTTTATCCCTCTGCTAATACCTTTTCCCCATCTCTTCTTTGTTTAGCTAATTCCTCTTCATCTTCCTAAATTTCTAGAAAACATATTCTGATTACTCCAGATGAGATTAGATGTACCTCCTTTTAGTTTCCATATCACTCATATGTTTCTATCATTAGACATAAATCTGCATAGAAATTATCATTTGCACTGTTTAGTACTGTGTCCCTATCAGATTTATTAAGCACTTGAAATGTCACTAATCTGAATTGAAATGCATTATAAGTTTAAAATACACAGAAAAATTCAAAATAGTCTTAATTTGAAATAGGCAGAATTTATTTTTTTAAAAAGTCATAATTTGCCATGTGCCAACAGCTCAAGTCTGTAATCCAAGTTGCTGAGGTGGCTGAGATCTGAGGATGGCAGTTCAATGCCAATTTGGGTAGGAAGGTCCATCAGACTCTTTATCTCCAATTAACTATTTAAAAAGCCAGAAGTGGAGCTGTGACTCAAGTGGTAGAGCACCAGCCTTGAGCAAAAGAAGCCCAGGGAAAGTGCCCAGGCCCTGAGTTCAAGCTCTAGGACTGGCACAAAAGCATAGTAATACTTCTTTATATTGATGACATCCTAAAATGATATTTTGAGCTAGTTAAAATACTAAAATTGATTTCTACCTGTTTTTAAACTTTTTTACATATATATTTCACATCACATTTTTGTTGGATAGCACTGATCTATGTATTTATCTCTCATAGGGGTAGGTCTAGTTCAAATCCATCTTTGTATCTTTGTTTTTCTGGAGTACAGTATATGAAATGAGTAGGGATACAGGATGCTCATCCTCAGAACTTGGGGCTAGAGTAGCAGGATTTATTTTTTATTTTTTTATTTTTTTTGCCGGCCATGGGGCCTGAACTCTGGGTCTGGGCGCTGTCCCTCAGCTCTTCAGCTCAAGGCTAGCGCTCTACCACTGGAGCCACAGCGCCACTTCCAGCTTTTTCTGTTTATGTGGTGCTGAGGAATTGAACCCAGGGCCTCATGCTTGCAAGGCATGCACTCTACCGCTGAGCTATCTTCCCAGCCCCGGTAGCAGGATTTTTTGTTGTTGTTGCCTTTTTTTTTTTTTTTCTTGGCGTGTGAGTGTGCCAGTCGTGGGGCTTGAACTTAGGGCTTAGGTGCTGTCATTGAGATTTTGTGTTCAAGGTTAGTGCTCTACCAGTTTATCCACAGTTCCACTTCTAGCTCTTTTGGTAGTTAATTGGAGATAAGTGTCTCCTCAGATTACAGACATGAGCCAACACTGCCCAGTTAGCAGGAATCTTAACAGACATTATTTTATTTCATTTTTTTGCATTGAGGAACTTGGTCTTTCTTTGTGCTTGTTTGATTTGTTTGCTTTCTTGTTAGTTCTCATAGATTTTATCCTATAGGTCACAAATATCTCATGAAGTTATTTCTAAATATTTAAAACTGGATTTTTTAGGGCTGGGAAGGTGGCTCAGTGATAAGAGTGCTTGCTTTGCATGCATGAGGCACTGGGTTTGATTCCTCAGTACGACATAAACAGAAAAAGCCAGAATTGGTGCTGTGGCTCAAGTGGTAGAGCGTTAGCCTTGAGCTGAAGCGCTGAGGGACAGTACTCAGACCCAGAGTTCAGACCCCACGACAGACAAAAAAAAAAAAATGGATTTTTAAATTTTAGGGGTGGTATGAGATTTTTTTTGGCCAGTCCTGGGGCTTGAACTCAGGACCTGGGCACTGTCCTTGAGCTAGCACTTGAGCCACAGCACCACTTCTGGCTTTTTCTGTTTATGTGGAACTGAGGAATCTAACCCAAGGCTTCATGCAGGCTAGACAAGCACGCTACCACTAAGCAACATTCCCAGCCCCTGATATGGGATTTTGAACTCAGGGAGAACTTGAGCCACGCTCCAAGACCTCTTTTGCTTTAGTTATATTTCAGATAAGAGTTTCATGATTTTTTTTTTTTTTTTGCCATGGCAGGCCTCACAGCAATCCCTCTACCTAAGCCCCTCTTATCGCTGGGATAATAGGTGTGCATCTTGGGCCCCTCAAACTATATATTTTATCATTATTGTTTCTAATTAGTTTTTACTAGTACCAACCTTGATTTGATTTGATTTATTTTCTACAATCTTTCCACTCACTTAATTTGTTAATTCTATTACATTATTTTTTGTCCTCATGCTGTTTGTTTGGATTTTTTTGTTTGTTATTTTGGTTTTGGGTTTTGTTTGTTTGTTTGTGATGGGGCTTGAACTCAGGGTCTGGGCACTATCCCTGACTTTTTTGCTCAAGGCTAAAGTTCTACTACTTTGAGTCATAGCTCCACTTAAGTTTTCTGGTGGTTATTTGGAGATAAGAGTCTCACAGCCAAGTGCCAGTGGCTCACACCTGTAATTCTACCTGCTTAGGAGGCTGAGATCTGAGGATTGAGGCTCAAAGGTAGCCCAAGCAGGAAAGTCCATGAGACTTTTATTTCCAATTAAGCACCAGAAAACTGGAAGTGGCACTATGGCTCAAATGGTAGAGCTCTCGCCTTGAGCTGAAGAACTCAGGGACAGTGCCCAGGCCCAGAGTTCAAGCCCCATGACTAACCAAAAATAAAAAAGTCTCACAGATTTTCCTACTCAGGCTGGCTTTGAACTGCCCATCCTCAGATCTCAGCCTGTTGAGTAGCTAAGTTTACAAGTTTGAGCCAAGGACACTGTTGGCTATTTCTGGGTGTTTGTTGTTGTTGTTGTTATTTTGTGTCAGAGAATTTTTGCTCAAAGCTAGCACTTTACCACTTGAACCACAGCTCCACTTCTGTCTTTTTGGTGGTTAACTGGAGATAACAGTCTCATGGACTTTGCTGCCGTGGTTGGTTTTGAGCCTCAGTCTTCAGATCTTGTGCTCCCGAGTGAACCTCTGATACCTGGCTCTCATGCTGATTTTTTTTTTTTTTTTTTGGGTCCGGTCGTGGGGCCTGAACTCTGGGCCTGGGTGCTGTCCCTCAGCTCTTCAGCTCAAGGCTAGCGTTCTACCACTTGAGCCACAGCGCCACTTCCGGCTTTTTTCTTATGTGGTGCTGAGGACTCGAACCCAGGGCCTCATGCATGCAAGGCAAGCGTTCTACCACTGAGCCACCTTCCCAGCCCTCTCATGCTGATTTTTTTGCTTGTATTTTTGTTTTGTGGTGAGGTCTTTCTATGTAGTCCAGGCTGCTCTCAAACTGCTGGGCTCTGTGGTCCTCCTGTCTCAGTCTTCTGGATGCTTGGGACTATAGAAACTTGTGCCACTGAACTGGCTTTCATACTGTTTTTTAATATTTAAAAAAACGGAGTATAGGTGGTGTTACAAACTTTTTTAAGGCCATTCTTTCTGTTTTGGTTCTGGGAAATTCTAGGTGTAAATGTATATAGATAGGGGGCTCTGGCCCATTAGTGTGAGTTAGCTTAGATTGATATGTAAGGACTGAGTTAGAAACAAAATGAGTCAAGCCAGGAGCCGGTGGCTCATGCCTGTAATCCTAGCTACTCAGGAAGCTGAGATCTGAAGATTGTAGTTCAAAGTCAGCCCAGGCAGGAAAGGCTGTAAGACTCTTATCTCCAGTAAACCACCAGAAAACCAGAAATGGCTCTGTGGCTCAAGTGGTAGAGTGCTTCCCTTGAGCTAAAGAGCTGAGGGACAGTGCCCAGGCCCAGGGTTCAAGCTCCATGACAGACAAAAAAAAAAAAAGTCAATAGAATTTCCAGATATGTATATCAGGAGTTACTGAAGGAAGTATGTCATACTAGAAAAGAAAATGCTGTCTGGATTTCTTTTATACTTATATAGGGACACATTGTAGAAGGATTTTGAAAATTGGAATCACTAGGCTCTTCAGAGATGTGTTAGAATAGTGACTAGTTCCTTTCCTTAAACTTCAAGTATTTAGAAAAAAGGACTTAGACTTTTTTTTTTTTTGGTCGGTCGTGGGGCTTGAACTCTGGGCCTGGGCGCTGTCCCTTCAGCTCTTCAGCTCTAGGCGAGCGCTCTACCACTTGAGCTACAGCACCACTTCCGATTTTCTGGTGGTTTATTGGAGATAAGAGTCTCACGGTCTCTCCTGCCCGGGCTGGCTTTGAACCGAGATCTTCAGATCTCAGCCTCCTAAGTAGCTAGGATTACAGGCGTGAGCCACCAGCGCCCGGCAGGACTTAGACTTTTATGGACTCTCTCTCTCTCTCCAACCTACCCTCTGATACTTGGGCTTGAACTCAGGGCCTTACGCTCTTGATTGGCTTTTTTGCACACAGCTTGTACAGCTGGTCCTCTACCACTTGAACTACACCCTCACTTCTGGCTTTTTGCTGGTTAATTTGAGATGTCCAGGATTTGTGTGCCTGGTCTGGCCCTGAACCCCTGAGCCTCCTAAATAGCTAGGATTATAAACATGAGCCACCAGGGATCAAATTGTGAGAATGTTTTTTCTTTTTAATTTTTGTTGGTTGTGGGGCTTGTACTCTGGGCCTGGACCCTGTCCCTGAGTTCTTCAGCTCAAGGTGAGAGCTCTACCACTTGAGCCACAGTGCCACTTCTGTTTTTTCTGGTGGTTAATTGGAGATAAGAGTCTCATGGACTTTCCTGCCTGGGCTGCCTTTGAACCGAGATCCTCAGATCTCAGCCTGCTAAGTAGCTAGAATTACAGGCATGAGCCACCGCCACCTGGCTGACTTCCGAGAACTTTATGAAGCCTCTGTTTGATTCAAGAAAACCTACATGTAAGGGTTTCTGTGCACATTTGTGCTATGCACAGGGGTCCAGAAATGTTTCTGATATGATCTCTGTGTTGAACTTAGGAACTTAGAATATAATGTGAAAGGCAAATAATGATTATGTTAATAGCTAATTCTATGCTTGCATTATTTAAGATACTGTTCTAAAATTGTTTTATGTATTACAATTTTTTTTTGGTGGTACTGGGTTTGCATTCAGAGCCTGGTACTTGCTAGCAGGCACTGTACCACTCAATCCACACTTCCAATCTGATTTTATTTTCTTTTTCTTTTTTTTGGAGGGGGGGTCCGGTCGTGGGGCTTGAACTCTGGGCCTGGGCACTGTCCCTCAGCTCTTCAGCTCAAGGCTAGCACTCTACCACTTGAGCCCCAGCGCCACTTCCAGCTTTTTTTCTTTTTGCTTATGTGGTGCTAGGGAATCAAACCCAGGGCCTCATGCATGCAAGGCAAGCGCTCTACCACTGAGCCACCATCCCAGCCCCTTATTTTATTTTTTCAAATAGGGTCTCATGTTTATGCCCAGGCCAGCCTGGATAGTAATCCTCCTATTTGTACCTTCTGTAGAACTAGGTAACAAGCATGCCACCACGCTCAGGTCATTTTGGTTGAAATAGGGGTCTCTTGAATTTTTTGGTTGTTGCTGACTCAAAGCTATAATACTCCCAATATCTCATCTCCTGAACAGTTAGGACTACAGGCATGAGCCACCACACCTGGCCTGTAACAACTCTTTTAATCTTCACAACAACTATTGAGGTAACCACTATTATTACCATACTTATATAGAGAAGGAAACTGAGATACAGAGAAGTTGAGAAGTTAAATAATTTGTCCAAGTGGAAGACCAGAATTGAATCCAAGACAATCTGGATCAAAAGTCTCTCTTTCTCTTTCTTTCTTTCTTTCTTTCTTTCTTTCTTTCTTTCTTTCTTTCTTTCTTTCTTTCTTTCTTTCTCCCTTCCCTTCCTCTCCCTCCCTCCCTCTCTCTCTCTCTCTCTCCCTCTTCCTTCCTTCCTTTCCTTCTTCCTTTCTTTTTTTTGTCACTCATGAGCTTTGAACTCAGGGGCTGGGTGCTGTCCCTGAACTCTTTTGCTCAAGGCTAGAGCTCTACCACTTGACCCACAGCTCTACTTCTAGTTTTTGAGCTTAATTGGAGATAAGAATCTCATGGACATTTTTCTGCCTGTACTGGCTTTGAACTATGATTCTCAGATCTCAACCTCCTGAGTAGCTAGGATTACCGGCATGAGCCACTAACACCTGGCTTTCTAGAATTTTTCTTAACTACTTTTTTTTTTTTTTTTTTGGTTGACTGTGGGGCTTGAACTCTGGGCCTGAGCGCTGTCCCTCAACTTTTCAGCTCAAGGTGAGCACTCTACTGCTTGAGCTACAGTGCCACTTCCGGTTTTCTGAGGTTTATTAGAGATAAGAGTTTCACAGACTTTCCTGCCTGGGCTGGCTTTGAACTGAGATCCTCAGATCTCAGCCTCCTGAATAGCTAGGATTACAGCTGTGAGCCACCAGTGCCCAGCTTAACTATTGTATAATATTAGTTGTCAGTGTGGTCCCATATTCAGCAACATCAGCTTCATTTGGAAAATTATTCAAAATACACATTTTTTTGGTCCAACATGAGACTTATGAATCAGAAACTCTGGGAACAGGGCTCAGCAGTTAGTGTTTTAACAAAATCTCCAAATAATTCTGATTGTTGAGAACCTCTAGTGAAGAGAAGCTAGATATGCCATGATAAAGCATCAGAAGTTAATCTCATAAGGACTGAGTTAGTCCTTAAATTCTCAGAATTCTTTGCCACATTTGTAAAAAAAAAATACAAGTCATGTAAATATCAATATGGGAAAGTGATGTTTGAGGTGGGTCTCTTTATCACTTTTATCATTGCAGCCAACAAAAAGGAGAAATGGCCAGGTGATGGTGGCTCATGCCTGTAATCCTAGCTCCTCAGGAGGCTGAGGTCTGAGGATTAAGTTCAAAGCCAGCCCAGACAGCAAAGTCCATGAAACTAATTTTTTGGGGGGGGTCCGGTTGTGGGGCTTGAACTCTGGGCCTGGGTGCTGTCCCTCAGCTCTTCAGCTCAAGGCTAGCGCTCTACCACTTGAGCCACAGCGCCACTTCTGACTCTTTTCTTTTTGCTTATGTGGTGCTGAGGAATCGAACCCAGGGCCTCATGCATTGCAAGGCAAGTGCTCTACCACTGAGCCACCTTCCCAGCCCCGAAACTATTATCTTCAATTAATCATCAGAAAGTCAGAAGTGGTGCTGTGGCTCAAAGTGGTAAAAGACTAGTCCTGAGCAAAAGAGCTCAGGGACAGGACACCCAGGTCTCTAGTTGAAGCCCTATGACTGACAAAAAAAAAAAGGAGGAATGATTCCAGAAACGGTTGAAATTAGCAAGGGCATACATGTGATATTTCAATTAAGGTAGGATAAGAGTCTGCACCAGCATAAGGAACTATCAGAAATTATGTGAGAGCAGTTCCGAAGGGATGCATGCATGTCATGACATAGTGAACAGTGGGGCCCAGTGTAATGGTTCATCCCTATAATCCCAGGTGTGAGGAAGTCTAGGTAGGTTTGGAGTTCCAGGGTAGCCTGGTCAAAAGGCACAAGACCCTACTGGGAAAATAGCTAAACTAAAAAAGGGTTGAGAGGGTATGACTCAAGTGATGTACCTTCCTAGCAAGAAAGAGGCCTGTACTGCCAGACTCCAGTACTACCAAAAGAAGGAAGTGTAGAAAAAGGAAAAGGAAGAGGAGGAGGAGGAAGAAAGAGCAAACAAGAAAAAAGAAAGAGAAGAAAGACACAGTGAACAACTGAGTAGAGGAAAAGAGCAAAGGAGAGAGCGGAATTGTCATTTCTGCCAGTCATAGAGACAGAAAGCACAGTACAAGTACAAATGTTGGTAGGTGGAAAGATGAAAAGTTTGGTTTGGACTAGTAGAATATCCAGATGGAGATGGAGCTGTCCAGCAGACACTTGGAGATACCAATCTAAAATGTTAAAAAAAAAAAAAAAAGCCCAAAAATGTGGCTAGAAATCGAGATTTGGAAGGAGAGTGGGACCATACGAGTGTGTTAAATCTTCAAGGTGAGTGTGGAGAGTGGAATAAGAAGATAACTAGGTTTGGAACCACAGGGATCCCTTGTTTAATGGGCCAACGCAAGAAGGGCCCTTTAAGAAAGCTGAAAGGGACTGAGGCATTACAAGACCCTAAGAAAAGGCTGAAGCCAAGTAGAAGGCTTAAAAAGAAAAAAAAAAAGATAAAGAGGAGATTCTGGGGGGCGAGGGGGATAGCTGAAAAGCATCCTTTGCATTTTGACGCACAAAGTCCTTTAGGTGAGGTGGGGAGAGCACAGGCGGCCCATGAGGAAGTGGAGGCAGGTGCTTCTGGTCCTGCGGACACGGAAGTCGAGGCTGACGTCTTTCAGAGCGGGCAGGGTCTCCACCTCGGTGTGGTCTGGAGAGGGTGGCGCCAGTGAGTTCGGAGGCAGTGTCTGTGCAGCCGAGGCTGGAAGGATGAGGGTGATGGGGAGGAGAGGTGGGAGGCCGGGCCCTGGGTGATGGCTTTGCTGTGATGCGGGAGGGGGGGGGGGTGAGGTGGGCTTCCTGTAACGGGCGCGTGACACTGTGCGGAGGGCGGGGGCTGTGTGTGGGTTTGGGGGGACCTGTTTGGAGGAGGAGGGTGTGGAGGGGCGGGGGGGGGAACCGGAGTCCTAGGCAGCTGCTGGGGGTGTCACCCAGTCCCGCCCCCACTGAACGCCACAGCGCCATTCCACGACCGCCCCTACCGGAGCCCTCCCGCCAGGCTGCAGGGCGAAGGGTGACCGCCAGGGGCCGCTGCCTCCGGTCCCCGTGCCCCCGCCCCTCTCCATTGGCCTTTGTTGCCGTCGGAGCGCCCCGCTTGACTCGTTCCCGTCCGCCCCCTGGGCCTGGCGGTCGCGCCTGCGCACTGGCAGCTGGCCGGGCGCTCGCAGGGGGAGCTGCTGCAGGCTCCGCGGCGGCGGCGGCGGCGGCGGCGGCGGCGGCGGCAACGGAGGCTGCGGGGGCGCCGGCGCGAGCGGCCGGGCTTGGGGGTATAGCCGAGCCCGGCCCGGGAGCCCGAACTGCGAGAGAGCGGGGGAGCTAGGCCCCTCACGCTGGACTCCACCGTCTCCAGGCCGCCTGACCCCCGCACGGGTATATGGGATGGAAGCGGGACCCTCGGGAGCAGGTAAGGGCCCCCGGGAGGGCGGAACGGGGCGCGCTCCAGAAGCCCGAGGGCCTCTCGCGGAAGACCCTGGTTCCTGGGAGAAGGGCTTCTGAGTGACAGCAGGGCTCTCCTGGGATGGGGGGGGGCATTTTGAAGGGAGCTGTGCGCCGTTCCGGGTTCGGGGCCTGCGGGGGGAACCATGTGAAGAGGACCCTGAGATGGGAGCTGTTTGCCCGGGAAGGCTGTCTGCAGTCCTGGGAGTGGGAAGTAATCTGGTAGCTGGGCCTGAGAGCACGGAAGGGCTCCTGGAGATCAGGGGAGGCCTAGCGAGGCCCGGCAGGTGGCAGGGGCGGGATCCAGGTGTCCTGGAGGGGGGGGGGGGAGGGAGGACGACGACAACGTAGGGCCTGCAGCTACTGCATGCCGGGGGCGGGGGCTCGCCTGGGTCGGGCTAAGCTAATGTCTCTTGGGAGAAGGCGCCAGAGCTGGGCTGTGAGCTCCGCCCCAGCCAGCAACTGACTGGAGGGCGAGGGTCAGAGGACAGTGGGTGGGGATCTGGCACGAAGGATTTCCCCCTTGGTGAGGTTGGGGAACCTGAGCGGTGACATAGGAGCATGCGCGGAGGTGCCAGCTGGAAGGGGCTGCCTGATGTGGTGGGGGCGTGGCTGCCTGCTGCTCCCCCCCCCCCCCCACTTCTCTCACCCTGTTTGGCCTGGAAAAACTAGTGCACTTATGCGTGCATTTTCTTAAGGTGCTGACAGAGTGCCAATGGGAATTGCCCCCTTCTCCATCTTGGAGTCTCTGACATTTGGCCCTTAAGCCCCTTAGTCACAATTTGCCAAGAATGGATTGAGGGATGCTGCCAAAGTGCCTTTTTCAGCTTCAAGAGGAAAGACAGGCCTTAGAAAAGGTACCAAAGATAGGCCAAGTTTAACTGGTTTTCAAGTTTCTAGTCTAGTACTGAATGAGAGGTAGGAGCTTTTAATCCAAAAGTAATGATCTTGTCCATTGAATTGTCTTTTGATATCACAGTGTAATCTCTTTATACCTTAATATTTTCATGGCCTGTCTCCCAGAGTATCTTTACTTTTTCATCTTTGCTCTTCAGAAACCATCAGGGGGTTTGCTCATTAGATCCAAGATTGCTAGGCTAGTCTGTTTTAATACAAACAGGTTGTTTGAGGAGAGATTTTTTTTTTAACATTGGTTCTGGCAAGTCCCAGTTAGTAGTCATAACTTCTTATTCAGAAGTGAAAAGGAGCAGTGTGCCGGTAGCTCACCCCCTATAATCCTAACTACTCAGAAGGCTGAGATCTGAGGATCACAGTTCAAAGCCAGCCCGGGCAAGAACATCCGTTAGACTCTAGACTAAACCACTCAGAAAACTGGAAGTGGTGTTGTGGCTCAAGTGATAGAGCACTAGCCTTGAGCTGAAGAGCTGAGGAAAAGTGCCCAGAGTTCAAGCCCCACAGCCGGGGAAAAAAAAGTGAAAAGGAGATTAAAAACAGGAGAAACTGAGGCAAGCTTGCCCCCAAGAAGTATGGATTCCTCTGGATGGGTTGTAGGCAGGTAGTACCCTCTGTATCCTAGGCCTAGGTCTCTCACTCTGTGACAGAAAGAGTATTCTGGACTCAGGAATCTTTTAGGTAGTTTCTCACCACCTCCTTCCGCCTGGACTGTGGATAGGAGTAGTAAATTTTGTTTTGGACTTAACATTATTTTCCTAATGGACAAATCTTTGTATTTCAGACCAGTCAAGTTGCTCCTACTCTCTCAAGTCTTTCATTCAATGATATGTATGAGTACGTAGTAACTATTTTTCCCTACACACACACACACACACACACACACACACACACACACACACACACACACACACACACACACACACACACACACACACACACACACACACACACACACACACACACACTCTCTCTCTCTCTCTCTCTCTCTCTCTCTCTCTCTCTCTCTCTCTCTCTCTCTCTCTCTCTCTCTCTCTCTCTTCCAGAAGTTGTGTAAGTTCCTAAGGTGGAGTGCAGTAGCAGCTGACTTCAGTGAAAACTCCTATTCCCATTCTCCATCCTACAAACTCTTAGTTTTTTTAGGCTGCATAGTTATTACCAACAACCTGTGGACAAGAACAGGGTAGGTGGGTCATTGAAGTCCAGATAGATTGCACCCAGGCTGCTAATGATTTTATCCTGACATATATTCTAATAGGTTCTGGAATAATGAAAAAAATGACTTTTTTTTTTTTGGTCTGGTTGTGGGGCCTGAACTCTTGGCCTGGGCGCTGTCCCTCAGCTCTTCAGCTCAAGGCTAGCGCTCTACCACTTGAGCCACAACGCCACTTCCGGCTTTTTTCTTTTTGCTTATGTGGTGCTGAGGACTCGAACCCAGGGCCTCGAGCATGCAAGGCAAGTGCTCTACCACTGAGCCACCTTCCCAGCCCTGACTTTTTTTTTTTTTTTTAACAAGAAATAAGCTTCTAGGGGAAGAGCTGGGATCTAGTCCTGGAGTCAGCTGTAATCTTGAGAGAAGCCTAGTAGGACCAGGCTTTGCCTCAACAAAGGTAGTCATTACAATTCAGCCTCAAGGAAGGTGGCTTTGTGGTAGAGTGCTTGCCTGGCATGCATGAAGCCTGGGTTTGATTCCTCAGTACCACATAAAAAGAAAAAGCCAGAAGTGGCACTGTGGCTCAAGGGCTAGAGTGCAAGCCTTGGGCAAAAGAAACTCAGGGACATTGCCTAGGCCCTGAGTTCAAGCCCCAGGATTGGAAAACAAAACAAAACAATTCAGTGTGAAAGCTGTTGGTGGAGGGACTCCATAACTGCTCTAAGCCTAGACTACTTGTCTTGAAAGAAATTGGAATAATGTCCTGAGACAGCTGGGGGGAACTGCACATAACCAAGGCAATGGTCTTAGGGCCAGGTGTGCCTCCTGTGGACAAGTGTGTTCCAAACACCTGTACTGGACTGAGAGTTCCTTGAAGGTAAAGGGAGTGCCTGATTTCTTTAGAATCAACATTTGTCTCATGTATTTGGAGGCCACTGTTAATTGAATGAAATCCCACTAAAGTGTGAAATTTGGTTAATCTCATATGTGTATATTCAATAATGGTGTGTATTTAATAATGGGACAAATCCTTTTTGGAGAGATTGGTCTCTGGGTCTTTTCTTACCCACGTACCTAGCCTCTTTTGATTAGGCAGCCTGGCTCTTAGGGAGGTTGGTTGGGCTTCTGTGCTGCTGGAAGGAATACAGAGCCAGGGCTTCAAGCTCTTACTTTCTCTGGGCTGGTTGGGGATGGGGGAGGGGGAGTGTCATTTTCAAGGCCCCTCCCTCCTTGCTTTTGTCTGCAGGGGAGGGCCCCGCCCCTTTCCCCTTAGGCTGGAGCTTTGTCCTCTGTGCTGGGGCCCTCATCTGCATCACAAAGTGGCCGTCTGTCCCTGTCTGGGTCTGACGGGAAGTGTCTCCCATTCTCAGACTGAAAGCTGGGGGCAGGGTGTGGTAATGGTGGGGGGGGGAGGACTTTGTACAGCTGGGAGGGCTTATGGGGGTGGGGGACCATGTAAGAGAATTTTTTTTTTTTGCTTCCTCCTGTCTTCCCTAGTTGGGATATGAAATGGGGTGTAAGCTCCTGCTTTTTCCAAAACCTTCCAGGGAGGATACTCTAAGGCCAAGTCTGGTGTATCTTATTCTAGCCAAGAGGAGGCTTTAGGGTTGATATCTGTCCCACACCCCATCATTTCTAACCAGCTCCTAGTTCTAGGGGCATGTATTTCTCCCAAGGCCCCAAATGATTATTCAGCCTGGAAGATAAGGTAGATGGAATCTGAGTGCTTGGGGAAGAAAAGGTATCACTTTATCTAAACTCACAATGCTTCATGTTTGTCCAGCACATGATTTTTTTTGGGGGGGGGGTGTTTGCAAATGTTCATTTGTTTGTGTCCTCTTGTAATATGTCTCTGGGTGTGTTTCTTTGTTTAAGTCTGTTCACTTGTCTGGTAGGCACTAGGGGTTCTGCTTTTTGAAGAACCCAGATGAAAGCCCTGAGGTAAAGGTAAACTTTCAAGGTCTAGGTTGTGCTCGAATGTGACAGGAACATGTGTCTGTCTGTAGGCTTGTGTTGCAGCTTCTGTGCTAGTCTTTCTGGAGCAGGTAGCCAAGTGTGGGTAGTTATGCTTCTTGCCCATAGCTGAGTTCTGAAGGCTTTTTTTCCCCTCCAGATTGGGCCTTAATTTCCCTTTCTGCAGAGTGGGGCTGTACTTAACAGGTGGTTAGAGGGAGACTGAGCTGCTAAACTCTGGGAAGTGCCCCCTCCCACAAATGGTTCTGACCTCTTTCTGAACCTACAGCTGAAGATAGGCTTACCTCTCCTCTCCTTCTCCCCCACTCCCAGTCTGTCTGAGGTAAAAGCTGAGCTCTGGTAATAGGAGGTTCTGGGCTGCTTTATCCTTCCTTCTGTCCTCCCACCTGGCTGGTTGTCTAATGGCAAGAACAATAATAGTAAGTGGGGACAAAGGCTTCTCTATTTCCTTCCCCTTCCCTGCCCCCAGCTAGAAAATAAGACTGGGGACAGCAAATAGGTTGTCCTTCTCCTAACCCTTTCCCTAGGGCTCTCAGTCTTGAAATTGACTCCTGTTCTCTAGGCTTTCTGCATGGAAGGATTTGTGGAGCATGGAAAGAATTTTATATTTTCCTTTTCAGAGCCAATGTCTGTTCTTCTATATTCAGATTGCTATCTCTGCTTCCCAAGCCCCCTAGTTTTTTGTTTTTTGCCAGTCCTAGGACTTTAACTCAGGGTGTGGGCACTGTCCATGAGCTTCTTTTGCTCACTCTGCCACTTGAGCCACAGTGTCACTTCCAGCTTTTTCTGTTTATGTGGTATTGAGGAATTGAACCCAGGGCTTCATGCATGTACTCTACCATTAAGCCACATTCCCAGCCCCTAGTTCTTTCTTCATGTAAGCTTTTTCTTCACTGCCCTTTCTATTGTAGGTACCATACCTCATCTTACCTTAGCCCCCAACTCTAACTTAAATTTCTCTGTCCCTAAATTCTAGCCTTCCTGGCCAATTCAAGTCGTTTTCTACTGTGATTCCCAGTGCTGGTCTTTTCCTCAACCCCTTATCTCACCTTGTTTCCATTCTGTAGTCTCCTTAGTGTTCTTTTGCACCCCGTGCACTACCCCTGCACTACCCAGCCTGGTCTTCTTTTGGTCTTCCTGTCTAAATTGCAGAGGAAGATCAAGATGATGTTATTTTGTGTTCAGGATGGGGTTAAGTGAGCATCTAGCCAGCAGGGTAGGATAATCTTAGTCTGTGAGACACTTGGTAGAGATAGGTATCTTAAGTATAAGGAAGGAAAGGTTTGTTACTAGGAGTCAGATTTAGCCCCTTCACTTATCATGTAGTAGGAATTTAGCACATATTTACATGATTAGTTTAAGATAGACATTTTTCTGACTAGAAAAGGGAATTTAACAACAATACCAGAAAAAGAAAAAAGAAATAAATGAGCCTAGCAATGTCTGAGTTAGTGGAAACACTCAACTGAATTAGGACGCAGTATAGAGGTTTCCTCTCTACTCTCTATTAGGTTTTTAAAAAGGTATCCGAGTAAGAACAGCAGCACGCACGTGGTATTCAGGTAAGGGGTAGGTTTATTCCGTAGACCTGCTGGGAGCAGGCAAGGTTGGCACTCCACGCGGCTAGAAAAGGCCTAGGAAAGAGAGAGAGCTGGGAAAGAGAGAGAGGAAAGAGAGAGAAAAGAGCTTGAGAAGAGCTAGACAAGAGCAGAGAGAGAGGTAGCCGAGTAAGAACAGCAGCACTCACGTGGTATTCAGGTAAGGGGTAGGTTTAGACCTGCTGGGACCAGGCAAGGTAGCCGAGTAAGAGAGCTGGGAAAGAAGAAAGAGAGCCAGGCGCTGGTGGCTCACGCCTGTAATCCTAGCTACTCAGGAGGCTGAGATCTGAGGATCGCGGTTCAAAGCCAGCCCTGGCAGGAGAGACTGTGAGACTCCTATCTCCAATAAACCACAAGAAAACCGGAAGTGGCGCTGTAGCTCAAGTGGTAGAGCGCTCGCCTTGAGCTGAAGAGCTGAGGGACAGCGCCCAGGCCCAGAGTTCAAGTCCCACTACCGACCAAAAAAAAAAAAAAAAAGAAGAAAGAGAGAGGAAAGAGCTAGAAAAGAACAGAGAGAGCAGAGAGAGCTAGAAAAGAGCAGCAAGAGAGGGCCTCTGGGCCTGGGCTAGGCCTTATCTAGGGTATGGGCGGAGAAAGGTGTGGCCACATCAGATTCAGATGTGACCTCAGCAGATGCAGATGTGACCTCTTCCAAGTGTCCCAGTTACCTAGGTAATGCAGGTACTGGGTGGAGACTTTGCTGCGAGGAGGGTGGAGTCTGCTGGCCATCCAGGAGCGGACCTTACACTCTCCTTGTTCCTTTTCTAGGAGGCCTGTGCTTTCTCTGATTTGGGTAATTGTTAGGAGTTTGAGGACTCTGACCTCATTGGGCCTCTTTGTCTTAATAGCTGCGGGCGCCTACCTGCCCCCCTTGCAGCAGGTGTTCCAAGCACCACGTCGCCCTGGCATTGGCACTGTGGGAAAACCAATCAAACTTCTGGCCAATTACTTTGAGGTGGACATTCCTAAGATTGACGTTTACCACTATGAAGTGGACATCAAGCCAGACAAGTGTCCCCGAAGAGTCAACCGGTAAGTTGTTACCAAGTTCAGGAATCTTTGCTTTCCTCAGAACTTGGAAAGGGGGCATAAAACTAAAAGAAAAACCAGCAGAGGGTGATTCCACCAAATTCAAGCAAACTTTTGAGGAAGAGATGTCAGGTAGGGTGGACATTGAATTTGGTCATTAAGAGAGAATTGGTGGCTTTTACTAGAACAATTTATTTTCTCTTGTCTTCTCTCTTTCCTTTTTCCCTTTCCCTTTCCCTTTCCCTTTCCCTTTCCCTTTCCCTTTCCCTTTCCTTTTTCCTTTCCTTTTTCCTTTCCTTTCCTTTCCTTTTTCCTTTCCTTTCCTTTTTCCTTTCCTTTCCTTTTTCCTTTCCTTTCCTTTTTCCTTTCCTTTCCTTTCCTTTCCTTTCCTTTCCTTTCCTTTCCTTTCCTTTCCTTTCCTTTCCTTTTTCCTTTCCTTTCCTTTTTCCTTTCCTTTCCTTTCCTTTCCTTTCCTTTCCTTTCCTTTCCTTTCCTTCAGTCCTGGCGCTTGAACTCAAGGCCTGAGCACTCTCCCCAAGCTTCTTTTTGCTCAAGGCTAGCACTCTACCATTTGAGCTACAGCACTATTTCCAGGTTTTTCTGTTTATGTGGTGCTGAGGAATCGAACACAGGGGTTCATGCATGCTAGGCAAGCACTCTACAGCTAAGCCACATTCCCAGCCACTGCCAGAACAATTTCAATAGAGTAATTGGATTAGTTAATCTAACCACAGTAAGTAAAGGCATAAGTGGTATGAATAATGAAAACAGATAACTTTTTCCACATAATTTGGCAGTAAAATGGAGAGAGGAAATATTGGCTAAAGAGGCCTGTAGGGGCCAAGAATAGTGCCTAGCAAATTTAAAGCCTTGTTGAAATGGATGAAGAACTTTTAAGAATGAGGTATGGATGTTTGTGACAGAGGTGAAAGGGCTAATTGAGGAGAGGTTTTGAAAGGTCTAGGAATGAAAGTAGGATGTCCTTCCTGAGACAGGAGGACATCACAAAGTGTATACTTGGGATTAATTATTCTCAGTCAAAAGAAGCAAATTTCTTTCTAAAACTTATTTATTTATTTTTTGATCAGTTGTGGGGCTTGAACTCTGGGCTTGGGCGCTGTCCCTCAGCTCTTCAGCTCAAGGCTCTACCGCTTGAGCCACAGCACCACTTCTGGTTTTCTAGTGGTTTTTATTGGAGATGAGAGTCTCACGGACTTTCCTGCCCGGGCTGGCTTTGAACCACAATCCTCAGCTCTCAGCCTCCTGAGTACCTAGGATTACAGGCATGAGCCACCGGTGCCTGGCATATGCACAATGTTTTAAAGTCCTGAATAATTACAAAAAGTAACAGTAAAAGATGTCTTATAAGCCTGTTCCCCTGAGGCATTAAGTTTTACCATTCTTAAGTATGTTTCTGGACTCTTCTGTACATATTCAAATAGAATTTTTTTATTATTATTTTTTGTGTGTGTGCCTGTCTGGGACTTGAACTCAGGGCCTGGGCAATGTCCCGAGTTTTTTTGTGCAACACTAGCATTCTACCACATGAGCCACAGATTTTCTGGCTTTTTGGGTGGTTAATTGAAGTTTCATGGACTTTATTGGTCTGACTTTGAACCTCAATCCTCATATTTCCTCATATCTCAGCTTCCTGAGAAGGATCACAAGCATGATCTGCTGGTGCCTGGCACTATACATAATTTTTGAAAGCACAAAAAATAGGATCCTAATATATTTTGTTCTGCACCTTGCATTTTTCCTATTAAACCATTATTTTGGAAAATAGTACATATCAATACATGTAATCTGTCTCAGTTTTTTGCATAACTCCATACGTATTCCATTGAATAGCTATATTACATTTACTCAATAAATCTATTGAATATTAGGGGAATCCTAAATTTCTGCTACAAAATTGAAACTATACTAAATATAATTATATGGATATATATTTTTACCCAAATATGAGTACATCTGGGGGATAGATTTCTAGAAGTGCAGTTGTTAGAACAGTAAATATAAAGTATTTCAGATATTGTCAGTTTTTAAAGGTAAATTATATTGATTTTTATTCCCATTAGCAAAGCTTCAGGGGATTTGTTATTCATATCTGTACCAACTTAGTGTATATCAGTTTTTTTTTTTAGCATTCTGATAGGTAGATTATTACATGGTATTCTAATTTTAAATTATTTTTCTTTAGCGAATAAAGTTCAATATATTTTCATTTGCCTAAAAATAATATATGTAGGGGACATTTCCAAAATGAGAGGAAAAGAAAAAAAGAGCATATATATAAATGTTTATGTACATATCTAGAAATTCAAAGCTAACTTTGCCTATTATTCTCACTGATTTCAGAGATATTAGAATTACTTTCACATAGAAGGTAGGGATGAGGGGCTGGGAAGGTGGCTCAGTGGTAGAGCACTTGCCTTGCATGCATGAGGCCCTGGGTTCGATTCCTCAGCACCACATATGCAGGGGAAAAAAAAGCCAGAAGTGGCGCTGTGGCTCAAGTGGTAGGACGCTAGCCTTGAGGTGAAGAGCTGAGGGGAAAGTGCCCAGGCCCAGAGTTCAGGCCCACGACTGGACCCAAAAACAAAACAAAACAACAACAAAAAAAAGAAGGTAGGGATGAATGGTAGAGAAGATTTAACAGATTCTATGAGGACTATAAGTAATCAGGGAGTTGAAAAAAGATCGCTTGGGGCTGGGAAGGTGGCTCAGTGGTAGAGCGCTTGCCTTGCATGCCTGAGGCCCTGGGTTTGATTCCTCAGCACCAAAAAGAAAAAAGCCGGAAGTGGTGCTGTGGCTCAAGTGGTTAAGCGCTAGTCTTGAGCTGAATAGCTGAGGGACAGCACCCAGGCCCAGAGTTCAGGCCCCACAACCGACCCCTCCCCCCCCCAAAAAAAAAAGAAAAAGAAAAAAGATCACTTGGCAGCATTGAGACATACTGGAATTCAAATAATTTGCTCCTAACATACCATTTTGAGTGTGGTTTAGATAGCAGTACCAGTACCAAGGGCTTTGGTTTAGGAAGCAAAGAGATCAGATGGTTCTTGGGCTAAGAAGAATGATAGACACTAGGATCTAAGTAGCAGAGGATAAGAAAATTAAGGAGGAGGGGCTGGGAAGGTGGCTCAGTGGTAGAGTGCTTGCCTTGCATGCATGAGGCCCTGGGTTCAATTCCTCAGCACCACATAAGCAAAAAAAATCCAGAAGTGGCACTGTGGCTCAAGTAGTAGAGCAGTAGCCTTGAGCTGAAGAGTTGAGGGACAGTGCCCAGGCCCAGAGTTCAGGCCCCATAACAGACCAAAAAATAAAAATAAAAAATAAATAAAATTGAGGAGGAGATTATAATTGAGAGAAAATAGGTTAGTGGTACTAAGTTTCAGAAAGATGGAGAGATGAGATGAGGTTCTAAACAGTTTATTATTATTCCAGTTTATATTTTCCTCTTCATACTTTTTTTGTTTTGCTTATCAGACTAGGGATTGGACATTAGAATAGCCTGGATTCTGGATAGACACTGGAATCAAGTCCTTTTCATCTCAGACTCTTCTTCTTAGAAGGCATGCATATCCACTCTTTCTGGTCCCTTAGAGTCTTGGTGATCCTAGAGTAACAGCATCACCTGGGATGTTAGAAATGCAGTTTCAGACTGCACTCTAGACCTATTGAATCAGAAGCTGCATTTTAATAGGACCTCCAAGTGATTCATAGGAATGTTGAAGTTTGAAAAGAACTGTTACAGAGTGAAAAAATGTTTGGTGTAAATATAGTAGATGGGTCATTGCTTGGACTTTGAATTATTTCCAAAAACTTGAAGTGGTAGTCTCTTGGCTTCCACAGGCCACTTCTGTCCCCCACAGGGAAGTGGTGGAATACATGGTCCAGCATTTCAAGCCTCAGATCTTTGGTGATCGCAAGCCTGTGTATGATGGAAAGAAGAACATTTACACTGTCACAGCATTGCCTATTGGCAACGAACGGGTAAGATGGGGAATAAGGATAGGCCTGTATCAGAGGTCTGAATTGGAACAACCCTAATGTAAGCCCATCTGGAGTTTGGAGGTTCGGGGAGCCTTTTGATAATTTGTGCTATGAAAGTGTGTTTTAGAGTGAAGGGTAAATAGGTGCTAATGCTTACTTAGCCTATACCTGTTCCCTAAACAGACTCAGATTAAATGGAAAATAGAACCAAAGAACTTCCCACTAGGTTGAGAGGGAAAGAAGCACTGAACCAAGGTGGCTAGAAACTAAGGGGTTGGATTTACTCTGCAGTTTTTATTCTGAGCCTTATTAACTTAAGGAGCAGAATTTTGGCAAGTCCATGGAGTGGGTGGCAGCTGGGTCTGCCTGTATCTCTCTGTGATAACAATCCTTTACTCTATTTTTTCTCACCCTCCTGAAGGTCGACTTTGAGGTGACAATTCCTGGGGAAGGGAAGGATCGGATTTTTAAGGTCTCCATCAAGTGGCTAGCCATTGTGAGCTGGCGCATGCTGCATGAGGCCCTGGTCAGTGGACAGATCCCTGTTCCCCTGGAGTCTGTGCAAGCCCTGGATGTGGCCATGAGGCACCTGGCATCCATGAGGTATTGGGTGTAGTTAGTATCTGGGCTACTAGTATTGACAGAACTGCTGTGGGGGGAGGAAGGGAGTGAGTACATGTTAAGGTCCCATAGTGTGCCACCGAAAAGAATTTCTTTGTAGTCCTATCATGTGCCAGGCAAGTATGCATAGACATTTAGATGGTTTAAACCCCTGACCCTGTCCTTAGATATCTTTGGGCCTCATCCCATCTGTCCCTGCAGGGCAGGGTAGAAACTTGAACAAGGTCAGTCATACAACTAATAAAAGATCAGAGCTGGCATTAAAGCCCTGGTGTCCTGCCTTCCAGGCCAGGGCTCCTCCGTGCCCAGGATGCCTCACAGGGTGGGGGCCTGTGCCCGAGGGACCAGTTCTCTGCCTGTCCCTGCCAGGTACACCCCTGTGGGCCGCTCCTTCTTCTCACCGCCTGAGGGCTACTACCACCCGCTGGGGGGTGGGCGCGAGGTCTGGTTCGGCTTTCACCAGTCTGTGCGCCCTGCCATGTGGAAGATGATGCTCAACATTGATGGTGAGTGGGGAGAGCTATGGAGCCAGGGGCACCCCAAGTCCAGTGACCACACTCCCAGCCTCATCCCTTCTAGCTCTGCAACCAAACTCCTAGTCTAATTCCTATAGCCCTAGCACCCCCTATCCTCATCCCAGCACCCTATAAAGAAGAGGGTATAAATTGCAATACCTTATTTATTCAGACAGAACCTAAGCTAACCTATCCCTACCCTGTCCCCACAGTCTCAGCCACTGCCTTCTATAAGGCACAACCAGTGATTGAATTCATGTGTGAGGTACTGGACATCAGGAACATAGATGAGCAACCCAAGCCCCTCACAGACTCCCAGCGTGTTCGCTTTACCAAGGAGATCAAGGGTGAGGACCTAACCTCATGGGGAAGGGAAACTGTTGGTTGTTCCTACCAATAGAGGAAATTGCCTTGGGAGAGACAAAGCCAGGGCATATGAACATCCTATTTCATACTTGACAATTAATGTGTGTATCTCAGGCCTAAAGGTGGAAGTGACGCACTGTGGACAGATGAAGAGGAAATACCGTGTGTGTAATGTTACCCGACGCCCTGCTAGCCATCAGACGTAAGTTGACGGAGTTGCTGAGACATACTCCACTGTTAGAAGAGATCTGAGATTTCAAACATATTCTCTGTGATACCATTCTCCCCACCCCCTTCCCTCCCACCTGTCCTAGGGAATGAGCTTTAGACTAGCCCTGGTTTTGGAGACAAGCTATACGAATGTAGCATCTGTCTCCAACTTTCCAAGGTACATTGCCTACTCTCCAATTTTTATCTTCTCTTTGGGCCTTTACTGTAGAGCAAGCATGATCCACTGATTCCTGTTATAGATCTGTAAATATTAGAATCTCCATTTCTCTTTTGTAAAGAAAAGGAATGCCAGGCTCCTGAACTTAACCTTGGAAAAAGGCTAATCTTGGTTAACCTGGGAGGTGTTCTATCCCCCTTCTTGACTTCATTGGATTCTGGAGTACCTACTCAGTGTCTGGCTTTATGTTCAACATTAAAAATATAGATGAAGCCAGGCACTGGCGGCTCATACCTGTAATCTTAACTACTCAGAAGGCTGAGATCTGAGGATCATGGTTCAAAGCCAGCCCAGGCACGAAAGTCTGTGAGACTCTTACCTCCAATAAACTATTAGAAAACTGGAAGTGGCACTGCCTCAAGTGGTAGAGCGCTAGCCTTGAGCTGAAGAGCTGAGGGACAGCGCCCAGGCCCGGAGTTCAAGCCCCACAACCACCACCACCACCAACAACAAAAATAGATGAGTCAGACATGGCTTTGACTGTTGGGAAACTTTGTCCTCAAATCTTTGGCTTTTCCCTTGTAGCCCTGTATTATCTGCTTTTTCATGAGTGACAGAGGTCAAGGAGGTCCAGTAGGAAGAAGTAAAGGATGAAACTTTCCGTGGCGTGGATCTAGAGAGAGAAGATTGAATGCTTGCTTATGACATCACCTTTCCTTTTTCCAAACAGGTTTCCCTTGCAGTTGGAGAGTGGACAGACAGTAGAGTGCACAGTGGCACAATATTTCAAACAGAAATATAATCTTCAGCTCAAGTATCCCCACCTGCCCTGCCTGCAAGTTGGCCAGGAACAAAAGCATACCTATCTCCCACTAGAGGTGAGACTGCCACATTTGGGTTGGGCTAGTAACAGGCATTGTACCTGAACATTGATCATCAGAGGTCAGTTGGTTGGTTCCTAATCTCATCCTCATTTTAAAATTTGGAAAATTAGTTTTCTGAGAAGATAGTAGGTAATTCTTATGTGTAACAAGCCTCATTCTTTTTTTTTTTGGTCGGTTGTAGGGCTTGAACTCTGGACTTGGGTGCTGTCCTTGCGCTCTTCAGCTCAAGGCGAGAACTCTACCGCTTGAGCCACAGCACCACTTCCAGTTTTCTGGTGGTTTATTGGAGATAAGAGTCTCACGGACTTTCCTGCCCGGGCTGGCTTTGAACTGTGATCCTCAGATCTCAGCCTCCTGAGTAGCTAGGATTACAGGCGTGAACCACCAGCGCCCGCTATAAGCCTCATTCTTGCTTAATTTTTTTCTTATTCTTTTTTTACTCTCATGATCAGGGCTGTTAGGCAGAAGGGCAAGCTTTATTTACTGTTTAATAAGTAAATTAGGGCTAGAGATGTGGCTTAGTGGGGCTGGGAAGGTGGCTCAGTGGTAGAGCGCTTGCCTTGCATGTATGAGGCCCTGGGTTCGATTCCTCAGCACCACATAAGCAGAAAAAGGTGGAAGTGGCACTGTGGCTCAAGTGGTAAAGCACTAGCCTTGAGCTGAAGAGCTGAGGGACAGTGCCCAGGCCAGAGTTCAGGCACCATGACTGGCCAAAAAAAAAAAAAAAAAGAAATGTGGCTTAGTGGTAGAATGCTTGCCTACAATGCATGAAGCCTGGGTTCAATTCCTCAGTACCACCTAAACAGAAGAAGCCAGAAGGGGCACTGTGGTTCAAGGGATAGTGCCCAGGCCCTGAGTTCAAGTCTTAGGACTGGCAAAACAACAACAACAACAAACCAAATAAGTAAATTAGTTTGGGTCAGGGCAGAGATAGCAGATACCCATACCCATGTTCTCTTAATTTCTGTTTCCCCATTTAGAGTTAGGGATTCTAAGTGACCAGGAGTAACATACTTTATTTTAAAGAAAATGGAGATAACTATTACCTATAATGTACATTCTATTTCTCTGATGGTTAATGTATTCCTTTTGAAAAAGTTGTAAGAGGGGCTGAGAAGGTAGCTCAGCGGTAGAGTGCATGCCTTGCAAGCACAAGACCCTGGGTTCGATTCCTCAGCACCACATAAACAGAAAAAGCCGGAAGTGGCGCTGTGGCTCCAGTGGTAGAGCACTAGCCTTGAGCTGAAGAGCTGAGGGACAGCGCCCAGACCCAGAGTTCAGGCCCCATGGACCGGCAAAAAACAAAAAAACAAAACAAAACAAAAAAGTTGTAAGAACTGGAGGTGTGGCTCATGTGGTAGAATACCAGATGTGAGCAAAAAGGCCAAAGGAATACAAGGCCTTGGGTTCAAACCCTAGTGCCAGCAAAAGAATGAAAGAGAGAAAGAGGGAAGGGCGAAGAAGGAGGGAGGAGGAGGGAAGAAAGGAAAGAAGGGAAGGAAGGAAAAATTTTAGCTGTAAGACATGTACTTTTATATTACAAAAGAAATACTACAATACACTTGGAAATATTGCAGTTAAAGTATAATAATGCTATTTAAGTTGTGGAAACATGCAGAATCACTGGGTTGTGTTTGGTTTGGTGTACTCTAAGTAAAATTTTTAATGAAAAACTACTGCTGACAGCTTCATTGTCTGGTCCAGTGTTACTCAAAAAGTATGATCAGCCGGGTGCTGGTGGCTCACGCCTGTAATCCTAGCTACTCAGGAGGCTGAGATCTGAGGATCGCGGTTCAAAGCCAGCCCAGGCAGGAAAGACCGTGAGACTCCTATCTCCAATAAACCACCAGAAAACCGGAAGTGGCGCTGTAGGTCAAGTGGTAGAGTGCTTGCCTTGAGCTGAAGAGCTGAAGAGCTGTCCAGCACCCAGGCCCAGAGTTCAAGCCACACGACTGACCAAAAAAAAAAAAAAAAGTATGATCAGTGTACCAACAGAATAGATATTACTTGAGAGCTTCTTTTAAATGCAGAATCTCTACCCATTTATACTGAGTCAGAATCTGTCTTTTAAGGAGGTCCAAAGGGGATTTATATATACATTAAAGTTGAAGGAACACTAGCCTACACTATCCCCGTTTTTACAGTAGCAGAAGTCAGATAGCTTAGACCGAAGTTCAAGCCTCCTGTGAGCTTCAAGCATATCACAACTAACCCAAGGAGAAAAGACCTTCAAAAGTAGTAGCTGCTGATGGCACAGAAAGGGGGAAGAAAACAATAATTTTTGAAGTATAAACAAGTTTTGGACTGGAGGCATACTTCAGGTGATAGAGCACTTGTCTAGTAAGTGGAAGACCATAGATTCATTCTCCAAAATTGCAATGGGGAAGTAGACCCACAAGTCTTTAGGGACAATTCCAGCTGAGAGCTGTTACTATATATTGTAAGCTGAGATCTGCTAGCAGATTAACATGATTTCTGCTCATTGTTGTTTTGTTTTTGTTTTGATGGTACTGGGGTACATGCTTGCTAATCAGTCATTGTACCACTTAATGCCCTAGCCCAACAATAGTTCTGTTTAAACAATAGTTTTCAAGGTGATTAATTCATGTAATGATTATCTCTTGATTCATTATGCTTTAGTATGTGTTATAAACTCTTAAATTCTGGGAATATAGAGATTTGTAAGACAGACAAGATTCTTGCTGTTATGGAATTTATATTCTGGAAGGGAAAGACAGTAAATATAACAGTAAAAAAAACACAGTTTTAGATGGTAGTAAGTGCTATAGAGGCAGTAGAGGCTCATGCCTATAAGCTTACCTGTTCAGGAGGCTGCAATCTGGGGAATGGTGGCTCAAAGTCAGCCTGGGCAGAAAAGTCTACAACAGTGTATTTCTAATTAACCAGCAAAATGCCAAATTAATAGGTATGGCTCAAGTTGTAGAGTGTCAGCTCTGAGCAAGAAGGTCAAATGAGAGTTTAAGGCCCTGAGTTTAAACCTTGCCAGCCCCAAACAAAAATAATAAAACAGGTTAGGCCAGATGTGGTATAGTAGTATACTTTATATGTGTGTATAATTATGTTTAACATCTTGAGGATGTGCCAGACTGTTTCCCAAAGTGTCATTGCTATTTTACAATTCTATCAACAAATTAATAAGGTTCAAAGTTTTGGTCAGGTTGGATTTTACTCTAATCATAATAGGAATCTATTGGAAGACTTTGAAGTAGAACAATGAATTACTTGAATCTTCATAGGTAGAAACTAGAAATAGCCTCCAATCCAGTTCAACAGTTTCATTAAATTGTTATCCAGTAACACTGAAAGGCTCAGCAAAATGATTTGTTCATATTTAAATAGTTCATTCCTGCTATTGTCCTTTTTTTGTCATATTGCAGTAAAATATGCATTACATGAAATTTACCATTTTAACAGTTAAGTGTAGAGTTTTGTGGCACTAAGTATGTTTACAGTGTTATATATCACCACTCTTCATCTCCAGAAATTTTCACCATCCCAAACTGAAATCATACCAAGGAAATAGCAACTCTCTGCATCTCTCCCCTCTAGCCCTAGCAATGACTATTCTACTTTATGTTTCTATGAATTTGAGTATTCTAGGTAATGTATATAAATGGCATCGTTAATATTTTTCCATCTTAGCCTAGCTTATTACTCTTAGCATATCAACAAGATTCATTCATGTTGTGGGATCTTAGAATTTCCTGCTTTTTTTTTTTTTTTTTTTTGGTCAGTCATCGGGCTTGAACTCTGGGATTGGGTGCTGTCCCGGCATTCTTCAGCTCAAGGCTCAACACTCTACCACTTGAGCCACAGAACCACTTCCGTTTTTCTGGTGATTTATTGGAGATAAGAGTCTCACAGACTTTTCTTCCTGGACTGGCTTCGAACCTTGATCCTTAGATCTCAGCCTCCTGACTAGCTAGGATTACAGGCTTGAGCCACTGACGCCCGGCTTCCTGCTTTTTTTTTTTTTTTTGCCAGTTCTAGGGCTTAAACTCAGGGCCTGGGCGCTGTCCCTGAGCCAGGTTGTGCTCAAGGCTAGTAGTGTTCTACCACTTGAGCTATTGTACCACTTCCAACTTTTTCTGAGTAGTTTATTAGTGATGAGAGTCTCATGGACTTTCCTACCTGGGCTGGCTTCAGCCTCCCAAGTAGCTAGGATTATAAGTATAAGCCATTTGCATTTCCTGCATTTTTAAGGGCTAAATAATATTTCTCTGGGGGCTGGGAATGTGGCTTAGTGGTAAGAGTGCTTGTCCCGCATGCATTAGGCCCTGGGTTTGATTCCGCAGTACCACAAACACAGAAAAAGCCAAAGTGGTGCTGTGGATCAAGTGGTAGAGTGCTAGGATTGAGCAAAAGAAGCTCAGGGACAGTGCCCAGGCCCTGAGTTCAAGCCCCAGGACTGGCCAAAAATAAACAAAAATAGTATTTCTTTGAATATGTATACTACATTTACTTTAAATTTTTATCCACTGATAAACTGTAGCTACTGTAATTCTGCCATGAACAAAGGCGTGTCTGTAGCAGGTGTATATATACCTATTCAAGCCCCTGGTTTTTTTCTTCTGATTCCATACCTAAAAGTAGATTACTAGTTTATATGGTAATTTCTTTCTTTCTTTCTTTTCATTTTTTGTCCTCGGGCTTAACTGTGAGCCTGGGTGCTGTCCCTCAGCTCTTCAGCTCAAGGCTAGCACTCTACCACTTGAGCCACAGCGCCACTTCTGGTTTTCTGAGTGGTTTATTAGAGATAAGAGTCTCTTGGACTTTACTGCTCTGGCTAGCTTTGAGCCATGATCCTCAGATCTCAGCCTCCTGAGTAGCTAGGATTACAGGCGTGAGCCACCGGCTCCAAGCTTAAATCTAAGGATTTTTTTTTTTTTTTTTTTTTTTTTTTTGCCAGTCCTGGGGCTTGAACTCAGGGTCTATGCACTGTCCCTGAGCTTCTTTTTGCTCAAGACTAGCATTCTACCACTTGACCCACAGTGCCACTTCGGCTTTTTCTGTGTATGTGGTACAAGGAATCAAACTCAGGGCTTCATGCATATTAGGCAAGCCACTAAGCCACATTCCTAGCCCAGTAATTTTTTTTTTTTTATTGTGAAAGTACTGTACAGAGGGGTTACAATTACATGGGCAAGATAATGAGTACGTTTCTTATCAAGCATTGTAGCCTCCTCCTTTGTTTACCCTTCCCATCCCTTCCCAGCCTCCCCCCGGGCCCCCCTACCAGTAATTTCTTTTTAAAAAATATTTTTATTATCTTTATATAGTTGTAGAAAGGGGTTTCAATTCAAGATGTCTATTTATGTGTACAATGTATCTTGATCAATGTCACCTCTCCGTAATTCTTTGCTTCTCCTCTTTCCTGCCCCCTCATGTTGCCTTGTTCCATTCTCATGTATGTATCCTACATTTGTTCACCCTCCTCCTTTAAAGCCTTATGCTCTTCAGAAAAGACCTATTTCAGTTTCCAGGTATTCATTTTGTTAAGCTGTGGGTTAATTGCTCCACCTCTGTGTATACCATACTTCACTCAATTTGATTGTATATATATGTATATTGTCCTGTATATATTTTCATATGTAACTATATTTAAGTTAACTTTCACATTCATATGGTAATACTATGTTTAATTTTTTTGAGGAATCACACAGCATTTTCACTACCATGTCTGTTACCAGTTACCATTTTATCACACCCCTGTTTTAGTCTTGGTAGTGTTAATTTTATAGCTGAAACCATCTATTGATAGTGCTATAACTTTAAATCACCTTTAAAACAGTAAATTTTAATAATTTTGGATGTTCCTTATGAATTTGTTATTTTGTATATTCTTTAGACTATGGAATTAAAAGCAAGTGACTTTGGCCTGGTTTTCCCTCCCATTGCTTATCGTAAACTCTAGGAATAAGGACAACAGCTAGTACATAGAGAACATTGGCCTCATGTAAACATTTCATTGCATCTGAGTCTCCACAACAATATGAGATAGCTCATATTTTTTCTCATGTCTGAGATAAAAAGAAGCTAAATCTTAGCTGGGCATCAGTGGCTCACACCTATAATCCTAGCTACTCTGGAGGCTGAGATCTGAGGATCGCTGTTCAAAACCAGCCCAGGCAGCAAAGTCCATGAGACTCTTATCTCCAATAAACCACCACCAGAAAACTGGAAGTGGTGCTCAAGTGGTTGAAAGCTCGCCTTGAGCTGAAGAGCTGAGGGACAGTGCCCAGGCCTAGAGTTCAAGCCCCGTGACCTACAAAAACAAACAAACTGAATCTCAAGAGTAGTGAAGAGATCTGCTCAAGGTAACTTCACTTAGAAATGCAAAGCTCAAAAAACAAACAAACTGAATCTCAGAGTAGTGAAGAGATCTGCTCAAGGTAATTTCACTTAGAAATGCAAAGCTTCGGCTGGAAGGGTGGCTCAGTGGTAGAGTGCTTGCTTGCCTTGCATGCATGAGGCCCTAGGTTTGATTCCTTAGCTCCACATAAGCAAAAAAAAAAAACAAACGGAAGTGCTGCTGTGGCTCAAGTGGTAGGGTGCTAACCTTGAGCTGAAGAGCTGAGGGACAGTGCCCAGGCCCAGAGTTCAAGCCACAGTTCCATTTTTAGCTTTTTGGTGGTTAATTGGAGATAAGAATCTCATGGACTTTCTTGCCCAGACTGGCTTTGAACCTCAATCCTTAGATCTCAGCCTCCTAAATAGGAAGATTATAAGATGTGAGCCATGGCTTAATTCCATTTTCAATCTCCAGACAACTCCATAAAATTATTATTAACATATACTATCTGATCCCAAATCTGGTTTTAGATACCAAATTCTTAGCAACAAGGAAGTAGTACTCCCTTTTGTTAATATACACATATTCTTGGACTTACACATCAAGTAAATCTCAAGAATATATGCATATATAGCCATTGTGTAGTCCATTTACAATGGTTTATAGTCAAGATTTCGGGTTGATATCCTATATTCAAGCCAGAGCTACCTGCCTTTCTCATTTTCTCAGGTCTGTAACATAGTGGCTGGACAACGCTGCATTAAGAAGCTGACAGACAACCAGACTTCAACTATGATAAAGGCTACAGCTAGGTCGGCACCAGACAGACAGGAGGAAATCAGTCGCCTGGTTAGTGGAGCTGTAGAGAAATGATTGTTTATTTACCCAGCCTGTAGGGGCCTTGAGAGTACTTTAATGCTGTACTCAAGGAGAACCCAGGTCTGAATGTGTTGCCTGTAACTCCATTGGGTTGTTCTTGCTTCTTGACCCTTTAGTTATTTTGCTTCTCTTTCCCCTCCTTTATAATTTCCTTCATTATCGACTTCTATTTCTTTTTATTCTCTACCTGTCCTCATCTTCACATTCCTTTTTAGTGCTATTTCTTTGTAGTTTCAGCTTCTCCTTAGAACTTACTCCTCAAGAGGGTGATTGCCAGACTACTGCTTTCCTGAGATTTCCTTATTTTGCTCTGTAGATGAAGAATGCCAGCTACAATCTGGATCCCTATATCCAAGAATTTGGAATCAAAGTGAAGGATGACATGACGGAGGTGACAGGGCGAGTGCTGCCGGCGCCCATCTTGCAGTACGGCGGCCGGGTGAGCAGGGTCAGGGCCAGACAACATCTCTGGGGCATATGGGGGTGGTTGGATTGTATAGCCAGGGGCTTTTGCTCCCTACCCACTTGGCTCTATTGAGGCTCACCTGGGCGCCCCCTCTGCCTATCCCCAGAACCGGGCCATTGCCACACCCAACCAAGGTGTCTGGGACATGCGTGGGAAACAGTTCTACAATGGTATTGAGATCAAAGTCTGGGCCATCGCCTGCTTCGCACCCCAAAAACAATGTCGAGAAGAGGTGCTCAAGTAAGGAGGGTTGGGTGTGGGGTTGGAAGTGTGGGAAAGACCTCAGAGCCACTGTTCTTGCCAACCCAGAGGTCAAGATTGATTTATAGTCTGCTCTTTTGTCTTGACTCAGTCTGCTTTGTCCATTCTGGTTCACACTGTTCCTTTTCTGTCTCTAATAAAAGCCATAAGGAGACTTTAGTAGTAGCAGTAGTAGTGATTATTATAATGTTTATACCAACATTGTACTTATGTACCTCACTTGTGTTTCTTTCTCTCTCTTTCTCTCTCTTTTTTTGTTTTGATCAGGGAGTTTGAACTCAGGATTTGGGTGATGTCCCTGAGTTTTTTTTGCTCAAAGCTAACAGTCTACCATAACTTGAACCCAACTTTACTTCCTGGCATTTTGGTGGTTAATTGGAGCTAACAGTCTCATGAACTTTCCTGCCTGGGTTGGCTTTTAACTACAACCCTCAGATCTCAGCCTCCTGAATAGCTAGGATTATAGACATGAGCCACTAGTGCTTGGCTGTTTCTCTTGTTTTGTGTTCATAGAGTAGGTAATGATATTCCCAGTTTTGGGAGACTCAGGGTTAAAAAGGTTAAATAACTTGTCCAAAGTTTGCACATTAAGAACATATTAGAATTGATACCAAATCAGATCTCAGCTTCAAAATTTGTGTTTCTAATTGGGAACAACAACAAAAAGTAACTGTTTTAGCTGGTCCTCTAAGCTGTGCTTTATGAATAGAATTTGTTCACTCAGGTCCAAGTGGCCTGAATTAGGAGACCATAGTTAGAAGAGCATCATCATGTCTAAGGTGCTGGTAGTAGATAGCAGAAAAGAGGAAAATGATATTACCAGATGGCTCAAAGCTCAGTGGCAGAACACTTGCCTAACTTCTCCGAGAACCTAGGGTTCATCCATTTACTGCAAAGTATAGGTTATGACAGGCTCTGTCATGGTGGCATGTACCCACAGTCCCAGCCACAAGTCTAAGACCACTGTGGGCAATGTAGTAAGGCCCTTCTCAAAAAAATAAAAAGAAAGTTCTTACTTTATATCAGATGGTTTAACAAAACAGGCTGGAGGAATAATGGCTCTAGTGAGTGAATAAATAAATGAAAAAATGCACAGACATTTCCCTTTTTTATTGTACTATGTTAAAAAAAAATCACAAAACACACTTATTAAAGTGTATGGTGTTGTATCTGTAGATGTAGAGTGGGATCACTGTATTCTGGGAATGTGTAAGAGTCAGTGGAGCTGACCATTTTGGTGTGATGAAAATAATGGAGACATATGGCCCTTGTGGCTTGAGATAGCCTTGATGTCTTGGTAATCAGTTCTAGCAGCTCTTGAAGGATTCAGTGACAATGGGCCTGGCTTCTCCTCTCCCTACCGACCTACCATATCCAAATATATAGCCATCACCATCACAAATTGTAGTTTATTTTCAAAAGATTTTTTTCCCTCTTTTTCCTCCTCTTTCCTCTTCTTTTTCTACCTTTTCCTGTTTCTTTGCTCCTTCCTCTCTCTTTTTTCTTTCTTTCTTCCTTCCTTTCTCTCTTCCTCTCTCCTTCCCTTCTTTCCTTCCCTTCATCCTTCCTTCCTTCCTCCCTCCCTCCCTCCTTCCCTCTTTCCTTCTCTCCCTTTCTCTCTCCCTCTCTGGCTCCATCCCCTCCTTCTCCTTTCTTTTTCCTTTTCCTTTTCCCTTTCCTTTCCCTCCTTCCCTTCTTTCCTTTCTCTCTCTTTCTTTCTCTCTTTCTTTCTTCATTCTTTCTTCATTTCTTTCTTTATTTCTCTCTCTCTTCCTCTCTTCTTCTCTTTCTCTCCCCTTTTCCTATTCATTTCTTTGTTTTTGGTGCCAGTACTGAAGCTTGAACTCAGGGCCTGGGCATGCACTGTCCCTAAGCTTTTATTGCTCCAGACTAATACTCTACTGCTTGAGCCACAGCTCTTTCTGGATTTTTGGTGGTTGATTGGAGATAAGAGTCTCACTAGACTTTTTCCTTCCTAGGATGGCTTTGAACTGTGATCCTCAGATCTCAGCTTCCTGAGTAGCTTGGATTACAAGCATGAGCCACCAGTGCCCAGCTCCTGTGTTCTTTAGGTTTTAGCTTAAACCAGGGTACTTATTCCTTAACTTGATCTGGTATTGAGGGTAAGCCCTTAGCAATATTGGATGACTCTGCCTTTTTGCTATAGCTATCTCTTTGGTAACCCTGATCTATGTCTGTGTTTCTCTCTTTTTTTCTTTATTGCTGTATTAGGATTTGAACTCAGGGCTCTGCGTTTGCTAAGCAGATCCTCTACTATTTGAACCATGCCCCAGCCTTTTGGTGTGCTTCTCTTACCCTTGTGTCCTTCCCCACTTCTATTTCTTTTGGAAACTGATAAAACTAGAACTCAGACTTGCAAGGGGTTAATATTTTGGTCATCCTCTTCTCCCAGTGACTCTTAGATACAGGAGATAAAAATGAGACTTGAGCAGTAGGTCAGTGATGATACCCAGTTTGATGTGTGATTTAGGGCTACAAATAAAGATTTCTGAGTATTTAACCATGACAGTAAATGAGAAGATTTTCCAGGAAGAATGTGCATAGTAAGCAGAGGCTGAAAATAGAATTAAAAAAACAAAAAACAACCTAGTACATACACAGATTAAAGTCTCTTTACCTCTGTAGGAAGAGGGTATCCAAACAGAGAGAAAAGGCACTCATCTCACTGGAAGGAAAGAGAAGGCATCGTGGTTGCTATGGAGTTGTAGAAATTTGGTATTTACGTATGGATGAGAAAGTTTTTTCAACTCTCAAGAAAACAAAAGTTTTGGTTACCAATACTAGATACAGTATTCTGAGTATAGTTGGGAGTCAAGAAGACATAGGGAATAACCCACTATTAATGGAATCTGTTAACACAGTCTGCTACATGCATCAGCATTTTTGGTAGCTACACTACAGTTGTGTGCAACACAGAGAAATGGAAGAAATAACTCTTATTCATGTGAAGGAATGGTTAGGTTGTAGCTTTTTATTTTAATGTTTATTTTTAGGGAATGATAAATGTAGAGAACAGTATTAAAAACACTCATTTTGTCAAACTTTTTTTCAAAAATACACATTATAAATAAATTTGATATTCATTTGTATCCTCCATCCTAGTCTCATTCCTCCTTTATTTTTATTTATTTTTTTTCCTGTACCTATCCTGGGGCTTAACTCAGTGGCTAGGTGCTGTCCCTGAGCTTTTTTGCTCAAGGCTAGCATTTTAATACTCAAGCCACAGCTCTACTTCTGGCTTTTTTGGTGGTTATTTGGAAGTCTCACAGACTTTCCTGCCCTGACTGGTTTCAAACTGTGATCCTTCAGCTCTCTGTCTTTCAAATGCTAGGATTAAATTGACATGAGCCACCAGCACCTGGCTTATTCCTCCCTTTTGATGCAGTCATTTGTGAAGCATTATTATAGCCTTCCTATCCAATTTATATATTTTTAAAACTATACATATATAAAGGATTTAAATTTATTTTTTTATTGTCGGTCGTGGGGCCTGAATTCTGGGCCTGAGCACTGTCCCTCAGCTCTTCAGTTCAAGGCTAGCACTCTACCACTTGAGCCACAACACCACTTCCAGCTTTTTCTGCTTATGTGGTGCTGAGGAATCGAAGCCAGGGCCAGGCTTGCATGAAAGGCAAGCACTCTACCTCGGAGCCACCTTCCCAGCCCAAGGATTTAAAATTTTATTTTATTTGTTTTGTCATTCATGGGGGTTGAGCTCTAGACCAGGACACTGTCCCTGAGCTATTGCACTCAAGGCTAGCCTCTACCACTTTCAGCCACAGTACCTCTTAATGGTTTTCTGGTGGTTAATTGGAGATAAGCATCTCATGGACTTTTCTGCTGGGACTGGCTTTGAACCTCAATCCTCAGATCTCAGCTTCTGAAAATTATAGACATGAGCCACCTGTGCCCAGCTAATTTAAAATTTTAGATGAGATTACAAATACTTTTCTTAGTAAAATTATTGATATTTAAGTATTGTCTAATAACATGTCTAAACATTCACTTCCATTTTCAATTTTCTTTTTTTTTGTTGGCCATGGGGCTTGAACACTGGGCCTGGGCACTGTCCCTCAGCTCTTCAGTCAAGGCTAGCACTCTACCACTTGAGCCATAGCATCACTTCCAGTTTTCTGGTGGTTTATTGGAAATAAGAGTCTCACAGACTTTCTTGCCCAGGCTGGCAATCCTCAGATCTCAGCCACTAGCACCCAGCTTCCATTTTCTATTTGTATATTACTGTTTTTAATTATTTAGTTTTGTTTTTGTTTTCAGTACTAGGGACCAAACCCAGGGTCTTGTGCATGTTAGGCAAGTGCTCTATCACTCAACATTTTTGAATAAATACAAGATTTTTACAGATTTACTTATTTGTTATCCATTGTAATCCATCAGTGTTTTATATAGTTTATATTTACTCTCCTGCTTATATACCCTGTACCAAATTTCTTTTCCTTTCCCAGGGTAAAAGCCAGAGGAACAAAACTCATTTATGAATTGGCTCTTAGGCTTCAAAGCACCAGTTGGGGTATCTCAGTTGGGGTATCTCCTATGCTCCTAATCCTTTGAAACGACCTCTATTTTGAGCACAAAGGCCTTGTACTTAGACACTGCTTATTTGTTTGGGTATTTAATGGATTCCTGGTCTGTATAGATCCCAATCAAGCAGGATAAGTAGGAGCCATGGGAACTCCCATAGGTCCCTCCTCTGAGCCCCCTTAACTTCCTTAGTGTTCTCTCTAGTTAAACACTTAGCAAGTTATATGTTGTACTAGTTGATTATGCTTTTTTTTTTTTTTTTTTTTGGTTGGTTGTGATGCTTGAATTCTGGGCTTAGGCACTGACCCTGAGCTCTTCAGCTCAAAGCAAGCACTTTACCACTTGAGCCACATCTCCACTTCCAGTTTTCTGGTGGTTAATTTGAGATCAGAGTCTCATGGACTTTCCTGCCTGGGCTGGCTTTGAACCATGATCCTCCTAGCTCAGCCTCCTGAGTAGCTAGGATTACAGGTGTGAACTACCAACACCTGGCTTATAAATGTATTTTTTTATTATTATATGCTTTTTTTTTTGTCAGTTGTGGGTTTTGAACTCTGGGCCTAGGCACTGTCCCTCAGCTCTTCCACTCAAAGCTAGCACTCTACCTCTTGAGCCACAGCGCCATTTCTGACTTTTTCTGCTTATGTGGTGCTGAGGAATCGAACCCAGGGCCTCATGCATGCGAGGCAAGCACTCTACCACTGAGCCACTTCCCAACCCTTTATAAATGTATTTTTTAACACTAGCTGTAACTATATTTCATTTGTAATTATATTTCACTTTTGTCTCAAGTGAGACTTACTGCTTCCTGTCATGACCATGCTTGTGCTACAGGAACTTCACAGACCAGCTTCGGAAGATTTCCAAGGATGCAGGGATGCCCATCCAGGGTCAGCCTTGTTTCTGCAAATATGCACAGGGGGCAGACAGTGTGGAGCCCATGTTCCGGCATCTCAAGAACACCTACTCAGGGCTGCAGCTCATTATCGTCATCTTGCCTGGGAAGACGCCAGTGTATGGTACAGTTCTCTTGGAACAGTAATAATGATAGTAGCACTCTTCTAAGGCTAGTACCTTCCTGGGGACTTTTTACATGGAGGAGTCTAGAGAATTGTGGCTTTGGCCAGATATGTCTCTTAGTATCAGTATTCCTTTTATCCAAGAAGTACCATACTTTATGAATCATTGTGTCAGCCCATGGTTTGACTTACCTCCTCATACATCTTTCTACTAACATTCACTGGTATACTTTATGTACTGGGCTTTCTTCTAGGCTAAGATGGCCAGATACCTGTCCTCAGGAGTGTGTTATTAGGATAGCCCAAACAGAATGTGTAGTGTTTCTGCTGTTTTTTTGTTGTAATGACCTGGACATTTTGAGAGATTTCTCTCCTCTTTTCCTGTTTTTTATTTGTTTTTGGGGTGTGCGTGCGTGCGTGCGTGCGTGCGTGCGTGCGTGCGTGCGTGCGTGCGTGTGTGTGTGTGTGTGTTTAACTGAATAGGATTCTGGCTCCCCATTCCATTTTTTCTATTTCTCCTCTTTTAAAGACATTACTGTTCCTTTTACCTTAGTTCAGCTCCTCTGTGCTTGTGTTCCTAGTCCCTTTGAGACTTCATGCCTTTCAATCTTCAAACAGTATAACACGGTTCTACAAATTTGCTATCTCCTTTAACTTCCAATTGTTTTTCTTTGGATTTTGTTAATGAGTTCTCTATATTCTCTATGCTCCTATCCTCACCAGCTACTTACTCATTAGCTTCTTTCCTCCATCTTGACTACCTTTTTCCTCAGCTTCCTCTACAAAGGTCACTACTACCTTTATCACTTCTCCTATTCCTGTGATTTCTGCATTTTTCTCCCTAGTCCACCTTATTTTTTTGTCTTCACTAAAACTGCCAAGTATTCTTCAGTTTTCTGTCCTCTGCTTTCTCTCTTACTTTTTCATTCTATTGTTTCTCATTCATTTCACTGATTTCAGCCATTACCTATTGTTATAAGTTATAGTAGTAAAGTCATGATCCAACTCTTGAATCTTTTTTTTTATTCTTTTTTTTTTTTATTGTAAAGATACTATACAGAGGGTTACAGTTACATGAGTGAGGTAATGAGTACACTTCCTCTTGAACATTGTTACCCCCTCCATTGTTTTCCCCCCTACCATCCCCTCCCTCCCTCCCTTCACCGAGGTTCTTTTTTTTTTTTTTTTTTGATTGTGATTAAGTGATTACATAATTTCTGGAAATTCACAGTATTGTGGAATAATGATGCTCATTTAAAGTCATAAGTTCATTCTAACTTTCGTGGAGCAAATTGTCTATCACAGTCTGTAATATATAATGGTGCTCACATGTTATATACCATATATGTGATCAGCAGCATGGGGATATTTAGTAGTGGTTCAACCAGATGCAACTCTTGAATCTTAATTCTCATTAATCCCTTTAGCCTTTCTCTCTTCCATAAATTTAACTTTTCTTCTTAAGTCTTTGTTTCTTTCTTTTTTTCTTTTTTTGGTTGTGGGCTTGAACTCTGGCCTGGGTGCTATCATTGAGCTCTTCAGCTCAAGGTGATTGTTCTACCACTTGAGCCACAGTGCCACTTCCAGTTTTCTGGTGGTTAATTTGAGATAAGAGTCTCATGGACTTTCCTGCCCGGGCTGGCTTTGAACTGCAATCCACAGATCTCGGCCTCCGGAGTAGCTAGGATTATAGGCATGAGCCACCAGTGCCCAGCTCTTTTCAAGTCTTGTATAAGAATGCCAGATAAGACTTTTGTAACAATTATACCTAAATAAATAATAACAATCACAAAAATCCTTCTTCACTGATACCCATTCACTATTCCATCAGGTTTCAGGGCCCTAATCTTACCTTAATCTTTCTAGCTTTATCTTACAGTGTTCATTTGCCACATATACTAGAAATAGAAAAAACACTGTTCTGAATTTCAGTACTGGTTGTAACTGACTTAGACAAATTATACTGTGAGTTTTTTTTTTTTTTTTTTTTTGCCTGGGCTGGCCTTGAACATTAGTGCTCCCTATTTTGGTCTCTTAAGTAGCTGGAATTACATACATGATTCATTGTGCCCTATCATTATTGACTTTTTAAAAAAATATATAAGCTTTTTATTAAATAATAAAACAAATGAACATCTTAAATGTTCAGTTCAGTGATTTTTCACATAGTGTCACAACAGACTGTTAACCATCACTATCCCACCCCTACACCATGGCATCTAATTTTGATTTAAGGTGAATTATATTGTATGTACTTTTGTTGCATCTGGCTTCTTTCAGTTAAGTTTCTGAGATTCGTCCATGTTGTATATAGTTACCGTTTATTATATATTTTCCATCATATAAATATAACACATTTTAGCTTTTTTTTTTTTCTTTCTCCTTCAGAACTGGGGTTTGAACTCAGGGCCCCATGTTTGTTAGGCAAGTGCTGTACCACTTTAGCTGTGTTCCCAGCCCTGATGTATAGGTATTCTTTATAATACCTGTGCTGAATATGTATTGTTATTACATGTACCCTCTCTGCTCTGTGACTTGCCTCTTTCCTCCCTCTCTCCCTCCCTTCCTCCCTTTCTCCTTCCCTCCCTATCTCCTTCTCTTTCTGCCTGCCTGCCTGCTCTCCTTCCTTCCTTCCTTCCTTCCTCCCTCCCTAGCCATTTACCTAAATGATGTTGTTATTAGGATATCAGAAAAGCACTTCAAACTCAAAATGTCACATACACACTAGAAAATCTAGAAATTAAAAGTTATTCATGAAAGATATTTCCTTTTTACATCTAGTCTATAACTCAGCTCTTTACATATCTCTTGAGTCCACTTGTTTCTATCTCAGCAACTCAACCTTTTCTTTTGGTGTTGAGGATTGAGTTCTAAACACAAGTACCTACCACTGAATTATATCCTTAACCCAATAACTGTTCCCAAATCTCTTCTGCAGATCAGTTTAGTGAACAAATTTTGTTCTTCCCTTGCTCTCCTTTTTTTAGTTGACATGGCCTTCCAATTTCTCAAATATATTTAGCAGATAACATTTATTTATTTATTTATTTAATTTGAGCCAATATGTATCTCGGGCTTTCCTCAAACTCACTATGTGGTCCAGGTGGGCCTTGAACTCTTGAACCTCCTGCCTCAGCCTCCCCAGGTACTGAGATTATAGGCATGCACCACTATATTTGGTCAAGAATACATTTTTATTTTTGCATGTTGTTCCATGGCCTGGAATGCTCTCTCAAACCCTTCTCCACATTTTAGTTCAGTCATTACTTGCTCAAAAATAACCTCCTGACTAGGTTATTATCTCCTATTACATGTTCTCAAAGCTCCATGTAGTTTTTTGTTGTAGCATTTATCAGTGTTGTAATTTCACAATTTTTAAAATTAGTCACTAGATGGTAAGCACTTTAAAAGTAGGGATCTTATGTGTTTCTAGTCACCATTGTTTCCCCTGGTACTTCACGGACTGCCTGGCATTTACAAGGCATTTAGTAAATTTGTTGACTGCACTCATCATTTCTCTCCCTGTCTTTAGCTGAGGTGAAACGTGTTGGAGATACACTCTTGGGAATGGCAACACAGTGTGTGCAGGTGAAGAACGTGGTCAAGACCTCACCTCAGACTTTGTCCAATCTCTGCCTCAAGATTAATGTGAAACTTGGTGGCATTAACAACATCCTAGTCCCACACCAGCGGTATGAACTCTGTTGTTCATTTACTCTTGTCATGGTACCCTGCTGGGGATTGATGAAGAGTCAGGACTCTGACCAAACAGATTAAATCAGATATATAAGAGGGAAAAGACCAAAGTGGGTATCAGATAGTGCCAAGCAGTGAAGATCTAGTTCCTCACCATTGTATTTTCTCTTTCTTGCTCAGCTCTGCTGTCTTTCAACAGCCAGTGATATTCCTGGGAGCAGATGTTACACACCCCCCGGCAGGGGATGGGAAAAAACCTTCTATCACAGCAGTGAGTAATTCTTTCTTTGTAGCTTAACCCTCAAGACTGCACATGATTTTCATGCCTTAACTCTGGCTTCATAAAATGTATTTGCTGCTCAGTGTTTGTATTACCTGTAAAGCTAATGCTGTGTGGTATTGGTTTGAGGAGAAAAGAGTAGTGAGAGTATAATCTGTGGCCAGAAACTTGGCCAAGTCTTCCATCACTTTTGTTCTACATTTATATTTTTCTCTTTTCACATATATGTACATATCTTCTCTGAAATCCTTAAAGAATTCCAACTTAGTTATCAGGGCTGTCCTTTCCTCTTCACCCTTGATCAATCTAATAGATTAGACATTCTCTAGTTTTCTCCTCTTTTTTTGCTCCTTATCCCATAGAGCTTCCAAATTGCTTGAATCCAGCCTTCCTTTATCTCTTGTTTCTACCCTCATTTTTATTTTTTAGATATTAGTATTGTCTTAGTGTAAGGGAAAGCAAAACACTTCAATATATTTACTCCAGTTTTCTTTCTTAGCCATCCCTCCTTGGGCCATGGGCACTGTCCCTTTTGAAAAGGACATTATTTGCATCAACTAACTGCAAAAACACTTATCACTGGTCATAATTTCAGGGTAGCTTAGCATGTGAATGGGAGGGGGTAAACTTGGCGTAGGTGAAGTCACTGTTTACTTTTGTTGTTGTTGTTGTTGTGTTTTTTGTCTGAAATTAGGACTCAAACTCAGTATCTGGTGCTTTCACTCATTGGCTAGTGCCCACCCAAGCCATGCCTCCAATCAGTATTTTCTCTCTCTTTTTCTCTCTCTTTCTCTCTCTCTCAAGATAGAATCACTATAGACCAGGCTGGCCTCAAATTCTTGCTTTTTCTGAAGTCTGAGTTATAGGCTTTTTCTAATGTCTGCCTCAAGATTAATGTCAACTTTGTGGCATTAATGCCACCTTATCTGGCCAGTGTTTGACTTAGTAGTATTATATCTTTAATTATATATTTAATTTAATTAATTTTATCATATCTTTAATATTATCTTTAATACCCCGAAGGGATAGGGTAGGCCTTGCACAAGGTAGTATATGTACTGCAAGGGCAGTGAAAGCAGATATTACTGTCAGATTAAGTAAAACTTGCATTATGGTAGGATTAAAACTATGGATCCCAAGCTTCACTCCTTTAGTTACCATTTTCTTGCTAAGAAGTGTTTCTCCAAACGCACAGTCTGACTGAGGGATGGTGATATTCTGAAGGCTTTCTCTTGATTGTCAGGTGGTAGGCAGTATGGATGCCCACCCCAGCCGATACTGTGCAACTGTGAGGGTACAGCGACCACGGCAGGAAATTATTGAAGACTTATCCTATATGGTGCGTGAGCTGCTCATCCAGTTCTACAAGTCCACACGCTTCAAGCCTACTCGCATCATCTTCTACCGAGATGGGGTCCCTGAAGGCCAGCTCCCCCAGGTAGGGTCTGCAGTAGGTAGAAAAAAATGTTCATGTTGAAGCTAGAAGACTAGTTACTTCTACCTTCTTTATTATTGGTATGGTATACCACTACTTAGGACATTTTGGTAAATGAGATAGGCTTGGGGTCAAGGATCACAACTGATCTATAGATGTTGTAACTGAAAGCCTTTAGTCTATTTACTAGTTGGTTTATGTTAAAAGCTGTTTATACCAATAGTTCTCAAATGGTAATAAACCTCAACCTCACCCAGAGGGCTTTGTGTGCAAATATTGAATTTCCATTTCAACAAGTCTAGGCTGTAAGCTCTAGAATTGATAAGTCTATCAAGTTCCTAGATAATGCTGATGGTCCAGGACCTCCAGTTTCAGAATAAACGCTGTCAGCTTCCTTTTATGATGCTCTTCCTGTCTGGTCTCATTGCTAAGCTTCATATCCTGTTTAGACTAGTGTATGAACTACTCTTTTTTTTTTTTTTGGTCATGGGGCCTGAACTGTGGGCCTGGACTCTGTCCCTCAGCATTTCAGCTCAATGCTAGTGCTCTACTACTTCCAGCTTTTTCTTATGTGGTGCTGGGGAATCAAACCCAGTGCTTCATGCATGCAAGGCAAGCACTCTACCACTGAGCTACCTTCCCAACCCCTGAACTACCATTAAATACTATGTATTGGTCATGTTTTATGTGTTATGAACTGTGTTTAGCCCTTCATGTTCTATTTAGTGTTTATAGTTAATTGCTCTGGGAAATAGGTGACTGTTCTCATTTGGCCAATGAGAAAAGTAAGGCTGGGAAATGTTAATTTTTTTTTTTTTTTTTTTTGGGTCCAGTCTTGGGGTCTGAACTCTGGGCCTGGGCATTGTCCCTCAGCTCTTCAGCTCAAGGCTAGCGCTCTACCACTTGAGCCACAGCACCGCTTCTGGCTTTTTTCTTATGTGGTGCTGAGGAATCAAACCCAGGGCCTCATGCATGCAAGGCAAGCGCTGTACCACTGGATCACCTTCCCAGCCCTGGAAATGTTAATTTTTTTTATTATTATTATTTTTTATCGATTGTGGGGTCTGAACTCTGGGTCTGGGCGCTGTCTCTCAGCTCTTCAGCTCAAGGCTAGCGCTCTACCACTTGAGCCACAGTGCCACTTCTGGCCTTTTCTGCTTATGTGGTGCTGAGGAATCAAACCCAGGGCTTCATGCATGCAAGACAAGCACTCTATCACTGAGCCACCTTCCCAGCCGGTTAAATGATTCTTCATTGTCACTCAGGCTAATGAGTGATGGAACTGAGATTCAGACACATGGTCTTATTCCCAAGTCCATGCTCTTAATCATTATGCTCAGTTTTTTTCTAAGTTATCCATATTTGCTAAAATGCCAGATAGATGTATTTTATCACTTCTTTTCAAAAATGTCTAGTGGCTTCACATTCCCTTGGGTTCAAATTTTACTGTTTAGGAAAACACTGTTACTAAGCCTTGCCAGGTTTTCTATACCTTTACTTAATTCCTTATCTTAGTTTTCATAGTAGATTTATGAGGCAGATATTATTAATAACATTAATGGAGGAGGTAAAAGAATATCTAAAGGGATTTAATAATTTGAGGTTAATATAACATATGAAACTTGGTTTAGAAAAAGGAAGGAGTGACATTGTTCAAAAAGAAATTCTTAGCTGGGCACCAGTGGCTCACGCCTGTAATCTTAGCTACTCAGGAGGCTGAGATCTGAGGATCTCTGTTCAAAGCCAGCCCGGGCAGGAAAGTCCGTGAAACTGTTATCTCCAATAAACCACCAGAAAACCAGAAACGGCGCTGTAGCTCAAGTGGTAGAGCGTTTGCCTTTAGCTGAAAAGCTGAGGGACAGCACTCAGGCCCAGAATTCAAGCCCCAGGACCGACAAAAAAAAAAAAGAAATTCTTTACCTGACTTATTGTAACTGTAACCCCTCTGTATGTCATCTTTATAATAACCGTTAATAAAATACAGGCATAGTGTTTACTCAGGAGGCTGAGATCTGAGGATCTAGGTTTGAAGTTAGCCTGGGCAAGAAAGTCTGTGAGACATCTCCAATTAAGCACCAGAAAAGCCAGAAATAGAGCTGTGGTTCAAGTGTTAAAACACAATCTTGGAGAAAAAGGCCCAAAGACAGTGCCTAGCCCTGAATTCAGGCCCTAGGACCGGCATATTAAAAGAAAAACTACTCGGTTTAAAAACTATTTTTAATTGATTTCAAATAATTTTTCAAATTTCCTACCGTACAAGTTTGTTTTTGGCAGGAGAATGCTGCTGAGAATTGAAGGCCTTATGAATACTAAGCACATGCTGTATCCCTAACTGAGTACCCTGTCCCTACCCTGCAGTTTTGTCTTTCTATATTTGATATTCATGGCTGCAGGTAACTGTTGCCTATGATTATTGGCCTATGGTAGCTTCCTTAGCTTATCTTTTTTGTATGTGTGTGTACTTGAACTCCTGGCCTGGATGCTCTCTCTGAGATTTTTTTGCTCAAGGCTAGCACTTTACCACTTGAGCCTCAGCTCCATATCCATCTTTTTGTGGTTAATTGGAGGTAAGAATCTCACAGACTTTTCCTGCCCAGGTTGGCTTTGAACATTGATCTTCAGACTTCTCAGTAGCTAGGATAGCTACTCTATAGGTGAGAGACACCAGGGCTTGGATTCCCATTATCTTCTTGATCTTTAAATTGACTTAACATTAGATATTGTGATTTTATTTTATTTCATTAATTAATTTTTGTTGTTGTTGTTGGTTGTGGGGCCTGAACTCTGGGCCTGAATGCTGTCCCTCAGTTCTTCAGCTCAAGGCTAGTGCTCTACCACTTGAGCCACAGCGCTACTTTTTTTTTCCTGCTTTTTCTGCTTATGTGGTTCTGAGGAATTGAACCCAAGGCCTCATGTACGCAAGGCAAGCACTCTACCACTGAGCCACCTTCCCAGCCCATAGACATTATGATTTTAGTAATTTTTTTTTTCTGTGAACTCTGGTGTGTGTTTGTGTGTGTGTTTTAATGTCGGTCATGGGCTTAAAACTCTGGGCCTGGGCACTGGCCCTGAGCTCTTCAGCCCAAGGCAAGCACTCTACCACTTGAGTCACAGCACCACTTCCAGTTTTCTGGTGGTTAATTGAAGAGCCTCACAGACTTTCTTGCCCAGGCTGGCTTTGAACCACAATGCTCAGATCTTAGCCTCCTGAGTAGCTAGGATTACAGGCGTGAGCCACTGGCGCCCAGCTGAACTTTGGTTTTATATCTTTATGTATTTATTTATTGTCAGTCATGGAGCCTGAACTCTGGGCCTGGATGCTGTCCCTCAGCTCTTCAGCTCAAGGTTAGCGCTCTACCACTTAAGCCATAGCGCCACTTCTGGATTTTTTTTGGGGGGGGGTGTCCAGCCGTGGGGCCTGAACTCTGGGCCTGGGCGCTGTCCCTCAGCTCTTCAGCTCAAGGCTAGCACTCTACCACTTGAGCCACAGCGCCACTTCCGGCTTTTTTTTTCTGCTTATGTGGTACTGAGGAATCGAACCCAGGGCCTCATGCATGCAAGGCAAGCGCTCTACCACTGAGCCACCTTTCCAACCCAACTTCTGGCTTTTTTTACTTATGTGGTGCTAAGGAGTCGAACCCAATACCTCATGCATGCAAGGCCCTCTACCACCGAGCCACTTTCCCAGCCCTTATTTTTGTTTTATATTTCCCTTTTTGTTTTTGATTGTACTGGAGTTTGAACTCCTGCTCTTACTGCTGAACCACTTAAGCCCTGTCAATTTATGCTTGTAATTTTTTTTTGTTGTTGTTGTTAGTTGTGGGACTTGAACTTAGGGCCTGGGCACTGTGCCTGAGCTTTTTCAGTCAAGGCTAGCGCTCTACCACTTTGAGCCACAGCACCACTTCCATTTTCTGGTAGTTAATTGGGGATAAGACTCTAATCGACTTTCCTCCTCTGGCTGGTTTCAAGTGCTGATCACTGGATCTCAGCCTTCTGATTAGCTAGGATTATAGGCATAACCCACTGCCATTGGGCTCTAAAATATTGCTTCTTGCCTAACTTGATGCTTGGGCACAATCTACTTATGTTAGGCTTTTCATTGTAGCATGAATAACAAGTGGACCTCACCACATCTAGCTCTTTGTTAACAAGAGGTCTTGCACATTTTTCTGCCCAGGTTCCCTTAAACTATGATCTTCCAATTTAAGCCTCCTAGTTAGGATATCTTTTGATGCCAAGCCTTCAAGCCAAGATTTTATAGGAACATATTAAAGTTGATTTTGGCAAGAAGAGCCTATCATTGTTGAGTATCAGTTTTGAAAGGAGACTGCAAAAGAGTATATTGAATGTGTTAAACTTTTTAGTTTAGTATAGTGTGTAAACTCAAGAAGAGTTGTGTCTTTCTTTGTCTCCCTGCTCACACTGTGCCTAGATCCTCCACTATGAGCTGCTTGCCATTCGTGATGCCTGCATCAAACTGGAAAAGGACTACCAGCCTGGGATCACTTACATTGTGGTGCAGAAACGCCATCATACCCGACTTTTTTGTGCTGACAAGAATGAGCGAGTAAGTGAAGGATTATTGAGGTCTGTTTCCTTTGTCTTGACAGAGAAGTCCTTAAGATGAAGTCTGGGAATTTAGTTCTCTTCTATGGCATACTCTATGGCTTCCTCTTTCTTTTGCCTCTTGTAGTCCGTTCTCTACTACTCCCTTCCCTAAGTGTCTGCTTCTCTTCTTCTCTTGTACTTATTCTCCCTCCTCCTAGCTTCCTGACCTAGACCAGTTCCCAGAGAAGAGAAGTTTTACTTATTGAACTTTTCCTTTGTGCCACACGTTATACCAGACATTGTTTGAGGTGTCTTACAGGATCCTTCTGAAGATAGATATTATCATCTCAGAAAGGTTAAATGATATTAAAATCCAAAGCTAATAAATGGCATAATCATAACCTGAACATAGATCTAGTTGACTTTAGAAATCTATTATTTTCAAGACCTAGAACCCTCTAGATCTTGAAGATATAATCATAGGAGCTTATGTCGTTGTTCTTGGAATTCTGTGGAGTAGAATTCAGCCAAGGCCCTAGTTAGAGCCAGGAATATCTTGAGATCTCATTTGTGTTTGTCTTTGCAGATTGGGAAGAGTGGTAACATCCCAGCTGGGACCACTGTGGATACCAACATCACCCACCCATTTGAGTTTGACTTCTACCTGTGCAGCCATGCAGGCATTCAGGTAGCTGGGCTATGTCCTGGGGTTTCTATTGGGTTAACAATTAGTTCGTTATTCCCATTGTATCTAGAATGTGTCAGTTAACCCTGAGTGGTATTCACACCAGAATTGTGTTCTCTCTCTCTCTCTCTCTCTCCCCCTCTCCCCCTTTCCCTCACTCTCTTCTCCTCTCTCTCTTTTTCTCTCTCTTTTTTGTCATTCATCTTGCTTGAACTGTGGGCCTGAGGGCTGTCCCTGAGCTCTTCATGTGAAGGCAAGCACTCTTCCACTTGAGCCACAGTGTGCCACTTCTGGTTTTCTGGTGGTTAATTGGGGATGAGAGTCTCATGGCCTTTCCTGCCCAGGCTGGCTTTGAACCACTATTCTCAGATCTCAGCCTCTTGAGTAGCTAGGATATCAGGAGTGAGCCACCAGCGCCTGGCTCTTTTTTTTTTTTTCCTGGTCCTAGGGCTTGAAGTCAGGGCCTGAGAGCTGTCCCTGAACCTTTTTGTGCCCAAGGCTAGTGCTCTACCACTTGAGAGCCACAGCTCCACTTCCAGTTTTTTCTGAGTGGTTTATTGGAGATAAGAATGTCAAGGACTTTCCTACCCGGGCTGGCTCTGAACCACAATCCTCAGAACTCAGCCTTCTGAGTAGCTAGGATCATAAGCATGAACCACTGGTGCCCGACCAGATTGCTCTTAATAAGCTCCAGGTGTGCTTGCAGTTTGCCCATAAGAAGGGTGCTTTGTGACATTGTTTTTGTGTCTCTGTTTATAGGGGGAGGATAGGGAAGGGGTAATGTCCTAGTAGTGATCCTTTTCCTTATCATCCCCCATACCCTCTGTCCAACTTTTTTCTGCCCCTTACCTTTTTTCTTTTCCAGGGCACCAGCCGACCATCCCATTACTATGTCCTTTGGGATGATAACCGTTTCACAGCAGATGAGCTCCAGATCTTGACGTACCAGCTGTGCCACACTTACGTTAGATGCACACGTTCTGTTTCTATCCCAGCACCTGCCTACTATGCCCGCCTGGTGGCTTTCCGGGCACGATACCACTTGGTCGACAAGGAGCATGATAGGTAAGGCCCGGGGTCTGGCTACCTTTTATCTTGCACTCCCAAGTTTCCTTGAGTAGAAGGACGTGAGTGCTGCACAATTTGGTATCCTTGGGTTTAATCTGCCCAAATCTGGGTTGAAGTTTTCTCATAGGTTGGTGTGGGAATAGCACCCAGGGATGGGTGAGGGAATTAATAGTCCAGTTCACCAGGTAGAACTTTTTTTCATTGTTTTCTTTTCAGTGGAGAGGGGAGCCACATATCTGGGCAGAGCAATGGGCGGGATCCCCAGGCCCTGGCCAAAGCTGTACAGGTTCACCAGGATACTCTGCGCACCATGTACTTCGCTTGAAGGCAGAACGCTGTTACCTCACTGGATAGAAGAAAGCTTTCCAAGTCCCAGGAGCTGTGCTGCCCAAATCCAGAGGAAGCAAGGAGGAGGGAGGTTGGGTAGAGAGGAGTGTAGGAGGCCTTGTTTTTCTCTACAGAAGGGGTGGAGGGGTGGGGAACAGGGCCAGCAAGAGACCACCAGCCGGAAATCTCTGATACCAACCTCATATCCTCCTGCGTCCCTCACCCTATTTTGTCACATCTGGCCCTGATCCCATTGGACCAAGATGGGCAGCACTGGCGCCCACCATACTCACAGGTGTCTCATGTGACTCACAGTGCTAAAGACTCATGCTTAACAGCTTGTTAAGGTCGGCTCTGAAGCCCTGTGGACAGAAGCTGGTAGGATTGGGTTTGATACTTTAGATGGGAAAGTGAGGGGCTTGAGAATGTGGGTGGGAGGAGGGAAGGATTTTTTTAGGAGCCTTAATCAGAAAAAGGTCTAGATTTGTTTAAGAAGAAAAATGAAATCAGACCCAGATCAATATTTTAGGATACTAGATGTTTTCATGGGTTCAGAATCCAGTTTGTAGGAAGATTTTTAATGCTAATGGTTTTGGTTGTTCTTCCCTCAGCTACCCACCCTCAATCCCTGCCCACTGCCTTTTGCCCTTATTCTCTCATATTTCCTACCCCATCTTACATCTCATCCCTGACAGAGATCCAGCCCCCTAGTAACACTTAAGGCACTATGGCACTTAGCTCTGAAGTGACACGACCCTGTCTTCCTTCCGCCTGCTGGTGGGTAACCAGTGCCTTCCCTGTAATGGTAATGCTGCAGAACTGCAACCTTTTGTACCTTTCTTTGTGGGACTGGGTGGTGGGGGTGGGAGAAGGAGGTAGGTGGGAAACAGATATCCCAACCCAATAAGCCTCCAGCCAGAATGCCAGCTATTTTCCATTTGAAGGATTGACTTCCATACTCATTGAGCTTTTAAAAAGATCGCAACCTCACGATGGTTAGAATCCATTGATATTTGCACTTTCAGACATGACAAGTCTCGGAGCTGCTGAGATGACTGGCCCCTGGCCTTTTCACTTATACTTCCCTCTTTTCCATACCCCCATTCCTTCCACCCTGCCTGGTCTGGAGTTACTTTCATACAGCATTTCTCACTCCTGGCTTTTTTCCCCCTAATCGTCATATCTCTTATGTTTCAATATTTCTTAACTGGGGTGTCTTATAACAGAAGATCTTTAGGTCTAAAATGCGAAAAAAGAAAATGAAATGTTATTTTTATACCATAACTTGAGTCTATTGCCAAAATCTGGAAATTCCTCCCATGCCTGATGAGTTTACATCCTGGAAACATTGAGCCATCGGAAGGAACTATGTATCTGACTTGTTCTCTGGCCTGGCTAGGTAGGGGTGGTTATTTTCCCCAAAGTGAGGCTCAGGCTCTGTTCTTCCTCTGTGCAAATAATACCTTTTTCTTGCTACAGGCTTCCTCCTCTGCACTGTCCTGCACTCTTTCCTGCAAGTGTATCTTCCCTTTCTCTGGACTGGACTGTCCTTTGACCCTTGGATTCATCCCAGATTCTAGCATGTCCTGTGGACAGGCTGGGGAATTTTGCTGCTCCCTTTGCTTCTGTTTACACAAATGAATTTTTCCTGGTTTCCCACTAGGGCATGTGAGTGGGTGGCATGGGCTTTTTTTTTTTTCCCCCCTTTGAGATAAAGGGTTTGGCTGACTTACAGGACTGGAGAAGAAGGAGATTCTTGCTTAGTCTCTGCTGGCAATTGAGAGAAGGCTCTCTCCTGTACTACTGCTTGGAATGGGAAGGTTCAGTTTCAGTATGCAAATTCTTCTTTTTGAGGAGCCTGGGCTTGGTTTTACCCTCTCTGGTGATGAAGCCATGATACTATAGATCTAGTCCAGGATTGGCCAGTCAGCTGGAGGAAGGAAGGTCTGAATCCTGGCCTGTAGAGTTAAAGCATCCCTTTTTCTCTTCCCAGCAGCCTTTGTACAGACCCAGATTTGCTATGCAAAACAATCTACTCTAGGTTCTGTTCTAGTTGGCTACATTGTTCAGTAACTTCACAAAAAGGTAACGCAAATATTCCTTATGAAGAAAGCAACAGGACTGTTGAGTAACTCCTCCTGTACATTTTTCTGCTGGCTATAGAATGGGTTGTTCAATGGGCACAAGCCCAGCGAAAACCAGAATGGAAGGTCCTGGGAGGAGGCAGCTCACTGGAGAGCCTACATTCCTTACACAAGTGCCTAAAGAGAGTGATGCTAACACTCCATATGCCCTCTGTCCATCGCCTTCATATACAGTCTACTTCATGTTCTGTCACCCTTTGGGGAGGAAGCTCTCCTAGGACAATGGGCTCTCATGTAATCTACTACATTGGGTACATTTTGGGGCTAGGACAAGGGCATTATTCCTGGAGGGTCCAGTCATTCACCAGCATTTGCAAATGCCCATAGGGAACAGATGGAAGTCACTATTCTCAGCAACAAGTTTGTGTTCTTTCCTTTCTCTTTGCCTCACTCTCTCCATTGGGCTTGGAGCTGGGGCTTGAAAGGCATTTCTAGTCCTTTGGCATCACATGTGCCATCCAAGAAATAAAAGCAAGAGAATGAGCTTGGATAATGATGAGAAAATAATTTTCTGCTCTTAGTTTTAGGGAAAAAAAAGACAAATCCATGATTGTGTTATTTATTCTTGTTTGAAAGGTGGCACATACACAAAGTGTTGGTAGTAAGCTTTAGCTAGCTTGGATTTGGTTGCGGTAGCAGTGCTTCTTACTAAGTTCTGAGGAAGTACTGGGAGGACCCCAGCCTTATCCTCATAGGTCTCTTGTTCCCTTTTTCCCACTGTTTTTAATATCCCTTTCCTCTTTCTTTCCTTGGCTGACTTCCCCTGCCCCCTGTTGACTCAACTTGGTTGCTGGCTGGCCTGTATGCCTGTCTGTCTGCCCATGTGATGAATTCTCTGCATGACCTGCAATGATCCTACTGTTAACTGGCAAGGTCAGGCTAAGCACCTTGACTGCATAAGACCAAGAACCTGTTCCCCATGCCCAGTAGTATTAATATTAGTTGAACTTTCTTCAAGCTTACACTATAGAGCAGCAGACTTGCTTGGCTTCTGGGAGTTTGCACACCTAACCATTCCTTGGAGCTAGTTTCTCATTGCTTTTTCTGCTTCCTTTTCTCTCTGCTCTAGGACCTTCCTTTGCTGAGGATGACCTAGGGTCAAGCTTTTTGATTATTCTGAGTTGGGGGTTAGAGAATGGAAATAGAGGGAAAAGTGAGAAAAAAAAAAAAAGAATGGATAGAGTTTGGGAAAGGAGAACACTGCTTTTTTTGTTTTTTTCTAGTTCAGCATGACCCATTGGTTGAGGTGCTACTGCTGGCTACGATAGCCTTGGAGCTATTGTTGCCATGAACTTAAGCTTAGAATGAGGCTGAAGAAAAAGATGCCTACAAGTTTGAAACCTTCCTAAAAATCTACTAGTTTCCACCTGTTAGATATCTCCTTAATAGCCTCCTTGTTGGCTGAGCAACAGTGTTTTTTCTGTCCAGAATTATATGAATAATGCCAGTACACATGATGGACACAAAGAAGACACTTCTTAGCTGACTCATTAGATAACTGCAAGGCTGGTAGGACTGTATTTCAGACTTGGCATCATGTATAACAGAGAAGAATGGAAGTTCCTTCTCTTCCGGGGCAGAAAATTCATCTTAAGTGAGCCAAAAAGCAGTTTTAGAAACTATATTGAAGAAAGTTGTTTTATTTATTTACTGGGCTTAGGCCAATTTAGGATGGTAGCTAAGATGCCTTCCTTCTTGAAGTCTGATCAGGGCAGGGATATGGCAGGGCACTCTTTCCTACTTAGCCTTTTAAGCGGATTGGAGAAGAGGGATTCTCTGGTTTTCTCTTTTCCCCCACTCACTAGGACTTGCCTTCTCCCTGGGCTGGGAGCTAGGCTGGGTTGGTGCTCTCCCCTTACTCTACTCCTACTGACTTCAAACCTCTGGCTGCTGTTTGGAAGCCCAAGAAAAGGAGTGAAAGGAATGGGCTCAAAACAGATTAATATAGGGAAGGCAGATTTTCTCTTTGAAAAGGAAAATAGGAAACTCTCCAAGAATTGTGCAAGTAAAGACAATTTGTCCCAATGCACTGAGTCCCCTAGTGTAGTAGCAATAAGGTAAAATGAAATGACTTTCCTGTGCACACAGTCCAAACTGACTGGTGTTGGATGTTGCACTTAGCCTTGTGTCAGGCACGTGTGACTACTCTGGGTTTCACTTTAGTTTCTAAACTTTTTATCCCTCTCAAGTGCAGCATGGATGGGGAAATGTCCCTAGAGCCCCACAGCTGTGTACTTGTTTGCATTTGTTTCCCTTTGAGACTTGTATTTGTGTCCTGCTTTGAGCTGTACCTTGTCCAGTCCATTGTGAAATTATTCCAGCAGCTGTAATGTACAGTTCCTTCTGAAGCAAGCAACAGCAGCAGCACAATTCTGTTTTATAAAGACGACAGTGGCTTCTATTTCTAAAGTGCGGTCTCTCTCTCTTTTTTTTCTCCCTACTGGCAAAATAAACTATTGGGATTAATTATATCTGATAGGTTTTAGAGTGGAATAATAGATTGTTGTGCAATCATACTGCACAGGACCTCTGTGTATGCTTCATTCCACAAACATGCAAAGCAGTGTGCCAGCAGTACTGTGAGAGATGGTAGAGCACCTTTCAAAAATGAAGAAAACAGGGTGTTTAAGTGAGTTTGGTGGAGGTCATAATTATCCACATAGTTTCCTTGTACAGGAAAACATAAGGGACTGGCACAAGGCTGAACCAAAGAAGATATAGAGAAGAAAGGGGATCCAGGTGCCAATGGCTCATGCCTGTAATCCTAGTTACTCAGAAGGCTGAGATTTGAGGATTCCATTTCAAAGCCAGCCTGGGCCAGAAAAGTCTGTGAGACTATTATCTCCAGTTAACCACAAGAAGCTGGACATGGAGCTGTGGTAGAGAACTAGCCCTAAGCAAAAAAGCTCACAAGCAGTAGCACTGAAGAAAAAGGTTGATTTGGGGCTGGAAAGGTGGCTTAGCGGTAGAGTGCTTGCCTAGCATTCATGAAGCCATGGGTTTGATTCCTCAGCACCACATAAGCAGAAAAAGTCAGAAGTGGCGCTGTGGCACAAATGGTAAAGTGCTTGCCTTGAGCTGAAGTACTGAGGGACAGTGCCCAGGCCCAGAGTTCAAGCCCCAAGACCAACAACAACAACAAAAAGGTTGATTTGAGAGATGAGGTAAAATAGGATTCTGTGGCTGATTAGAGGCTAGTAGAATCTATTACCAGGTTAACTACTTGAATACAGGAGTATTGCAACCTTATCACCAAGGTAGGGTGTGAGTGACTATTGAAGGGGTGTTGAAAGATAATTATATAGATTAGGTGGTACTTTATGCTTATTGCCCGCCCCCCTTTTAAATACTGGAAGTTGAACTCAAAACCCACACCTTGTTAGGCAAGGCAACCTATCTCCTTTAGCTGCAGGTCCATTTACTGTAAATCAGGTGATTTTGTTTGGCCAGCCTTGGGCCTCAATCCTCCTACTTCCACCTCCTGAGTATCTGGGTTTGTTATAGGCATGCACCACTGTGCCCACTCATTTTGAGGTCTCTTAACTTTTTGCCAGGGTCTTTCCATCTTTACCTCTCCCATAGCTAGGATTACCAGTGTTTACCATCATGCCTGGCCTTTTATATTTTCTTTAGGAGTCTCACTGTATCTCAGGGTGGCCTTGAACTCAGAATTCTTCTGCCTCTTTCCACTGGGAGCTGGGATTACAGATGTGTGCCCCCTTGCTTGGACTTAAAATTTGAGCGGCCTGGGAGAAAGAGTTGAGGGTCCTGTGGAGATTGAGGTTAAAATTTTCATTAAACATAGGATTAATGCTTAGGAAAAACTACACAACTTTATAGATATTGAGTTGTACTCATTTATATGAACCATACTCATATAACTAACTAAAACTATAGGTATGAACGTGGTATACACCTAACATTCAAATTAATGAGAAGGAACAAAAGGTGACAGTCAAAAGAATATCAAATATTTAATGTTGTTTTTTTGGCTACTTTAATAAGAGTGGGACAAAACCAAGAGAGTAAGATGGATCAGAAAGCAATTAACAGCATTAACTGCTACAGGGAGGTGGGCTTTTCTTTCATTTTTATTATCTCAAAAATGAGCAATGAGAAACACAATTTAAATAAACTAAGACTAGGACCTCCAAATTGTTATCACAACCACTTCTACCGCCAACATCCTCCACTTCTTAGGAGATACTTGTAAAGGAATAAAAGAAACAAAACCTAATTATTTTCCTCACCAGCTTTATAATGTTATAGTGCATTAAAGATAGGTCTTAGCGTATTTTTATGACTTGTCTTCTCCAGAGAACGTGAACCTGTAAGAACAGAAACTACACTATATTCATTTTTGTCATCAAGGCAGTAGTATAGATCAAGAGATTAATAGAGAATATGAATAAAATGAGTTAGAAAACTGGTTCATAGCCGGGCGCTGGTGGCTCACGCCTATAATCCTAGCTACTCAGGAGGCTGAGATCTGAGGATCGCGGTTCAAAGCCAGCCCGGGCAGGAAAGACCGTGAGACTCCTATCTCCAATAAACCACCAGAAAACCGGAAGTGGCACTGTAGCTCAAGTGGTAGAGCGCTCGCCTTGAGCTGGAGAGCTGAGGGACAGCGCCCAGGCCCAGAGTTCAAGCCCCACGACCGACAAAAAAAAAAAAAAAAAGAAAACTGGTTCATGAGTGTGGAGGAGGAAATCAAGAAGTGATACTAAATGAACAGTATGGACTCAGCATTCCTGAATTTTCAGGTAAGCAAAAGCTTAACTGGGTTATTTTTTCCCACATTTACTCAACTTTGGAACTTATTTGTCTTTGTACCTTAAACTGGTAGTAAGAGTTCTCAAGCATGCAAGTTCTAGCATTCCTCCAAAGTAGTGGAACATTGTTATTTCTTGTACTCTGGGGAAAGATAGGTCAGGACCCAGTGAAAAATTGCCACTGGCATCCAGTCTGTATGTCATGGGCCTAACATTACTCCGGAGGCCAAATGTTAGGACTTTTCGACAAAGCTAACCTGTGGCTCTCACTTGCCAGGTTCCCTTGGGAAAGAGGCCAGATAGACCTAGTCTCCATTTCAGCAAGGTTTAGGGAGGTTGGTTGAACTTCAGTGAATTGAAACATAGAACAATTTTTCCCTGTTAAAATATGACAAGATTTGTGACCTCAAGTGGATCAGAAATAAGGAATTTAATAAAGGGAATAAAAGATGACCATTACAGCAAATTTTACTCTAAGCTAGTTTTAGAATGGAGTGGTTTGGCTGGTGATTGTTCTCTAAGAGACTTGGGAGCCCAGGGCCTGAACTGCCTGGTCTTTGAACCTAGTTTTGAGTGAAGGCTTTTTATTGCACCTTGAGTCTCTTCAGAATTGGTTGAACAGAATTGCTGCTCTATTAATTAGCAAAATAGCACATGCTCGTCTAGCAAGTGCATTGGAGTAGAGTGAGGCTGGGTATTTATTGTTGGGTATCTCTTGATTTAGATCGCAGAATGCAATGCATTCAGGGTCTGGTGGCTAAAGGAAAGCGTTATACTAGAAGAGTTCTGAACCTGGGCCATTCCCAAGCTGCTGTCTGCTGTGCTTAATGAAAAATAACAATTTGGAAAGTTAGTTGTTTCATTCCTAGTTTTCCAGACATTCATTCTTCTGGCTATAGTTTGAGGAAAGGTGGCAGGTAAGCTGGTACAGTAGATACAAAGCATGGCAGAAGCAATCCTTCAAAGCAGTCTTGTTAAGGAGGAGCTGGAAAGGTAGAGTTGCCGGGGAATGAAGTATATTTGGAAGTTCACTTATACACAGCTGCCTTTCCTAGCACCATAGAAAAGTTTTTCAGGGCTAGGCACTGGTAGTTCACGCCTGTACTCAGGAGGCTGAAGACTCCAGTTTGAAGCCAGCTGTCCCAGGAAATTCTGTGAGACTCCTATTTCCAATTAACTACTAAAAAACCAGAAGAGGAACTGTGGCTCAATGTATGAAGAACTAGCCTTTAGTACAAAAGCTCAAGGACAGTGCCCAGGCCCTGAGTTCAAGCCCCAGGACCAGTACCAAAAGAGAAAATAAAAAAACAACAAAAGTAAGCCAGGCCTTGGCTCATGCCTGTAATCCTAGCTACTCAGGAGGCTGAGATCTGAGGATCAAGGTTCAAAGCCAGCCCGAGCAGGAGAGGCTCTTATCTCCAATAAGCCACCAGAAAACAGGAAGTGGTGCTGTGGCTCAAGCGGTAGAGTGCTCATCTTGAGCGGAAGAGCTGAGGGATAGCACCCAGGCCCAGAGTTCCAGCCCCAAGACTGACCAAAAAAAGTTTTTCAGGCCTGTGGGCACATCCTGAAGGAACAAACTTCTATTTTGAACTACCACCAATATTAATTGGATGATCTTTCTAGGGAGGCCTAAAAGGTTTCCTTATCTTCCAAAAGCAGGAAGCTTTTTACCTCTTAAAAGAGTGAACTATGGGCTGGGAAGTTGGCTCAGTGGTAGAGCACTTGCCTTGCATGCCTGAGGCCCTGGGTTCGATTCCTCAGCACCACATAAGCAAAAAGAAAAAAGCCGGAAGTGGCACTGTGGCTCAAGTGGTAGGGCACTAGCCTTGAGCTGAAGAGCTGAGGGACAGTGCTCAGGCCCAGAGATCAGGCCCCACAACCGGGCCAAAAAAAAAAAAAAAAAAGAGTGAACTAAGCTGTGCACCAGTGGCTCACCCCTATAATCCTAGCTACTCAGAAGACTGAGATCTGAGGATCACACTTCAAAGCCAGTCGGGGCAGGAAAGTCCTTGAGACTCTTACCTGCAATAAACCACCAGAAAACCGTGGCTCAAAAACTGGCTCAAGTGGTAGAGTGCTTGCTCGCTGGCCTTGAGCTGAAGAGCGCAGGGACAGGGCCCAGGCCGAGTTCAAGCCCCTCGACCACCACCACAACCAACAACAAAAAAAGCAAACTAGGGTCTGGGAAGTGGCTTAGTGGTCCTTGTTATTGTCTCCAATTAGCTAGCAAATAGCTGCACAAGTGATAGAGCACCAGCCATGACCAAGCAAGTTGAGAGCATGAGACCTTGAGTTCAAGGCATCTTATACACATACACACACACCAAAAAAAATGAAATAGTAGAATAGTAGTAAGGAAGGAAATGGGAACTCAGATTGTCCTGATTATATGGCGTATTTGTGCCTTTCCCTGAGGACCAGTAGTATTGATCATCTTATGCTTACACTTACTATCTTGATATCTATTGTTCATTTTTAACCCATTTTTAAGTTGGGTTGCTTTATTGAACTTTAAGAAGTCTATATATTTTAGATACAAGTTCTTTTTTTGGGGGTCCGGTCGTGGGGCCGGAACTCTGGGCCTGGGTGCTGTCCCTCAGCTCTTCAGCTCAAGACTAGCGCTCTACCACTTGAGCCACAACGCCACTTTCGGCTTTTTTCTTTTTGCTTATATGGTGCTGAGGAATCAAACCCAGGGCCTCATGCTTGCAAGGCAAGCACTCTACCACTGAGCCACCTTCCCAGCCCAGATACAAGTTCTTTGTTGGACATAGGTTTTACAAATATTTTCTTCCCAACTTTGGTTTGCCTTTTCATTTTGAAGAGCAAAAGTTTGCAATTTCATTGCCCACTTCATGTCCCAGTTTTAACTTTTTTTTTACTTTTCAAGTTCATGTAGTTTGTATAATATTTTAAGAAAATTGGCAGGCTGGGAAGTTGGCTCAGTGGTAGAGCACTTGCCTTGCATGCCTGAGGCCCTGGGTTCGATTCCTCAGCACCTCATAAGCAAAAAGAAAAAAGCCGGAAGTGGTGCTGTGGCTCAAGTGGTGGAGTGCTAGCCTTGAGCTGAAGAGCTGAGGGACAGCGCCCAGGCCCAGAGTTCAGGCCCCACAACTGGAACCCCCCCCAAAAAAAAAAATTGGCATTATTTCCTTGGTGGCCACTGAAGTTTCCAACATTCTCTGCTTTCTCTGCACCTGAGATTTTTTAACTATTTATAAATCTCAGCAGGGCCCTGGCAGCTCATGTTTGTAATCCTAGCTACTCAGGAGGTTGAGATGTGAGGATCGAAGTTTGACGCCAGCTTGGGCAGGAAAATCCATGTTATCTCTAATTAGCCATGAGGAAATGAAGTGGCCCTATGGCTCAAAGTGGTAGAGCACTAGCCTTGAGAGAAAAAGCTCAGGGACAGTACCCATGTGAGTTGAAGTCTCATGACTGACAACAAATAAAAGGATACTTATAATAATCAGAACTACAGGGGATAAAGTAAGAGTTTTACTCTGAGCCCTATTCTTGATACGCATTGATTTATTCATCCACCCACCCAACAAATAATGTGGTTATATGCTAGGCACAGGCATTATTTTAGGTACTGGGACTCTGTTGGTAAGGGCAAACTTGTAAGTTATCCAAAAATGGGGCATGTGGCCTGGGAAGAGCCTCAGACAACTTTGTCTTTGGAACAGGCCTTTCTGCCTTCCCCCTTGCTGATACTACAGTTCATGGCCCTTTCACATGGGCTCTCTGCAAAGAGGTGCTTCTGGATAGCAGAAGTAGATAGGAAGGTATGAGACAGTTACTGAATTTGGTTGAGCCAGAGTATCCAAGTCCTGATCTATCAATGTCCAAAAAGAAAACAGCCTTCCTTGTGACTTCATCACCACCATCATCATGTTTTCTGGGAGGAGCCAAGTAAGCACACTCATTTGGGAACTAGTTCTGGGATCAGGGAAGTTGAGAATGGGATAGCCCCTTGCGCAAAAGATGCTATTTGCCCTACTAGACCCTCCTACAAGATAGGGATTATGGGGCTGGGGAGGTGGCTCAGTGGTAGAGTGCTTGCCTTGCATGCATGAGGTCCTGGGTTCGATTCCCCAGCACCACATAAGCAAAAAGAAAAAAGCCAGAAGTGGCACTGTGGCTGAAGTGGTAGAGTGCTAGCCTTGAGCTAAAAGAGCTGAGGGACAGCGCCCAGGCCCCATGACTGGACCCAAAAAAAAAAAAAAGATAGGGATTATGTATAGTCAAGGAATTAAGATGACATTTCAGCTGGGTGCCTGTGGCTCATGCCTATAATCCTAGCTACTCAGGAGGCTGAGATATCAGGATCACAGTTTGAAGCCACCTGGGGCAGGAAAGTCCATGAGACTTATCTCCAGTAAACTCAGAAAAATCCAAAATGGCACTGTGGCTCAAGTTGTAGAGAGCTAGCCTTGAGTACAAAGAGGCTCAGGGACAGGGCCCAGGCTGAGTTCAAGCCCAAAGATGGGCAAAAATAAACAAATATATATATATATATATATATATATATATATATATATATATATATATATATATATGGACATTTCGCGTGTTTTATCCTTGATACTTTAAAATTGGGAGGTTATTTTCAGTCACAGGTATGGCAAGAAGAAGAGAGGCAGAACTCGAGACAGATGGAGTTTGAAGTTCCTTCTCTTCATTAAGCCTATATAATATGGTAGGTGAATCTATTAAGTGCTTTGAAATTGTAACCATAGTAAATACTTCGGCTATTCATGGACATTTATGGAAGATTTTTCTTTGGGCTTTATGTAAGTTATCTAAGCTCAACAATGACTTTGTAAGGTTCCTACTCCGATTAGGAAACTGAAGATCATACTGACTAATTCAAAGTCCCACAGTGAGTGGGAGTGGGGTGTGGACTGAAAATTGTGTGTGTGTGTATTCCCTCCTTTTCCTTTAAAATAATATGGTTTGGTTTTTAAAGGGAAGCTTTAACATTGCAATGTAGGGGACCTAGCGTGCCTGTAAAGCTTACACACGGGTAGTACATTGTGAGTACAGGGGCACACCTCGAGTCGCGAACTGCCAGCCTGGGGGAAGGTAACCAAGGAAACGTAGGTTAGCAGGGCGTCCCCGCTGGAGGCTGGGGGTGCTGGAAATGCCACAGATGTTTTGCATGTGAGCAAGAGAACGTATGCAGTGGCCTGCAGTGAGGTGGGGAGCCGGGGCCGGGTTGGGAGGCGATTCTTGGTCCAGAAAGAGACTCAGTCAGGGGAGAGAAACGTCTGGCAGGCTCCGGGACTCGCAAGTTGGAAACCCACTTCTCTTCTGGAGAGTTCTTCGAGGTGATGAGGTGTTATTTCAGCATTGAGGCGTTTTAAACATGGAAAGCGTTCCATCCAATGTTCCGGTAATGTTCAGTTCGTTTTCAAACTCCAGTCAACTTCACCCCCCCCCCCCCCCCCCAAATAAAGCGGTGGTTCAAGTCCCCAAGGCGGGTGGCCAGGCTCGGTGGGCTGCCAGCCCCGGGTGCGGCCGCTTCTCAGGTAGGCCCCGAGGGCCGCGACGTCGCCCCGGGTAGGCGGCACCGCGCGCCAGGGTGGCGCGAAGGACGTCGGTCCTTCGGGGCTGTCTCCGGGCCGCACGGCCGAGGGGGACCGCTGGGCCACGTCGCTTACGCCCACGGCCCCGCCCTGGCTCGGCGTCCCTGCGCCGACGTCGCGCCCATCGCGCTCCGGCCCGGCGGAACTGACGCCGGCGGGCTTCCGGGGACGGCGGTGGCGGCGGCCCGCGACTGTGGGGGGGGGGGGAGCTCGTGCGAGCGTCGGTGGCCGCGGGCGACGCTAGTCCTGGACGCGGCTTCCCTCGCCGCGGCTCCCCCCTCGCCGCGCCTCTCGCTCGGCCGAGCTGTCTACCGCAGCGACTCTCCCGGCCGGAGCTTGCGGAGCGCCGCGACCCCGCGACGCCCCCATCGTCCCCGCCTGGCGCCTCCGAGGCTCCGCGCCCCCTCGCTCCCGTAGCGGGCGCACCTCTCCCTCGGAGCGCGTCCCTCAGCTCCATGAATGGAAATCGGCTCAGCAGGTGAGTCTGGGCCGCGGGGCGGGGTTCACCTCTCTCAGGGGTTGACACAGTCGCCGGAGGGTCACCTCGCTGCGGTCCCCGCGCGCCCTCGCTGCGCACCCCGGTACGCGGAGCTGCGCGTCGGGCGGGCGCCCCAGGCTGTCCGCTCCCCCCTCCCCCCCACGGCATCCCCGCAGCACGAGCCGGTGCCACTGCGTTGTCGAAACCGCCGGAAGGGTTGAAGTTTGGGGTTGTCCATCTTTGCTCTTTCTTTTCCTTTTCCTTTTCTTTTTCCCCCCGCCGGTCCTGGGGCTCGAACTCGGGCGCTGTCCACCAGCTCACTTTACTCAAAGCTGGGCGCTCTATCATTTGGGCCACAGCGCCACTTACGGCTTCTTCTGTGATAAATTGGAAATAAGAGTCTCTTAGACTTTTCTGCCTGGGCTGGTTTCGAACCGTGATCCCTCAGGTCTCACCCTCCTGAGTAGCCGCTGGCGCTTGGCCTGCTCTTTCTGTCAAAACGTCTGCTCTTGCGGAATCTAGAGGGACTTGCGCTCCCGTGGTTCCAATCAGAAATGACAGGGTGAACATGTTCTTTACGTAGGGTAGTGTGCCAGTGTGCCCCCAGAAGGCCGGGCCACCTGCCATCTCCCTTACCTGCCCTTCAGGGTACACAGCGAAGACCACTGACATCACTGATGGGATGAAGTTTACAAAATGCCATTGCTTCCAGTCTTCCTCTTCACCCCACCCCCCACCCCGCCCAAACCGTGCCTGGGGAGCATTGTAGGTAGTTTCTGAGGAACCTGGAGATGTCATTATCAGCCTGGATCGCTGCTCACGAGAGGAGGTGGCTCTTAACACTAATGACAGCGGGTTTGTTTTTACTCATTCTCCGTTCCCTAGAGAAAGCAACCATCGTATTTCTGGAAATTTGGGATTTAGGAAAACTCTGGTTCTCATTGAGGGACATAAAGTAGGTGTTACATAACAGTTTGCTTATACATTTTAAATCAAAGTTCTCTTCATCACTAAACATTCACTAATTTATAATTTTCAAAATGTTAAGGGAGAGCTTGTTACTATGGGATCACAAGTCCCAGAATTTCACATCTCTTTCACACACATTCTTGCTGTCTAATGATCTATTGTTCCCTCTCTTATCCATCTTGTTGTTGTTAGTGGTCCTGGGACTTGAACTCAGGGTTTTCACTCTGTCCTACAGCTCTTTGACTCAAGGCTAGCACTCTACCACTTTGAGCACAATGCCACTTCCGGTTTTTGAGGGGTTAGTTGGAGATAGCAGTCACTTCCGGTTTTTGAAGGATTAATTGGAAATGAGAGTCTCCTGGAGAGTTTTCTGCCCCAGTTGGCTTCAAACCATAATCCTCAGATCTCAGCCTCCTGAGTAGCTTAGGACTATAGGTGTGAGTCTCTTTTATCTTCAAAAAAACCCAAACCAATTTGAAAGGTACCTTGTATAAAAGGACCTAGAGAGGGGCTGGGAAGGTGGCTCAGTGGTAGCGCGCTTGCCTTGCATGCCTGAGGCCCTGGGTTCGATTCCTCAGCACCACATAAGCAAAAAGAAAAAAGCTGGAAGTGGTGTTGTGGCTCAAGTGGTAGAGCACTAGCCTTGAGCTGAACAGTTGAGGGACAGCGCCCAGGCCCAGAGTTCAGGCCCCACGACTGGACTCAAAAAAAAGGACCTAGAGAAATAAGAACTTTTACACATAGATTAAGTATAGCATCAGTACATGCAAAACAGCACTGAGAAATATAGAGGTGGGACAGAGAGAGGGTTTTGTTACATTTCTATTGAATGCAATTTTCTGTTTCTACCATTTCTCTCTTTTTTGTGCTTCCTTTTTGCCTGTTTCACATTTTATTTTATTTATTTTTTTGTTGGTCATGGGGCTTGAACTTAGCCTGGGTGCTGTCCCTCAGCTCTTCAGCTCAAGGCTAGTGCTCTAGCACTTGAGCCACAGTGCCACTTCGGCTTTTTCTGTTTATGTGATGCTGAGGAACCGAACCCAGGGCCTCACGCATGCAAGGCAAGCACTCTGCCAGCCCGTTTCACATTTTATAAATCAAAGTGTCTATATTGTGATGAGTTAGATTCTTACTGGTATGTATATGTCCAAAACAGGCCCATCCTTCCTTTTAAGGTTTCTACCACATTTGTTGTTGGTGGTTGTGGGGCTTGAACTCTGGGCCTGGGCACTGTCCTCAGCTGTTCAGCTCAAGCACTCTATCACTTGAGCCACAGCACCACTTCTGCCACATTCTTTTGCCACAAATTTGATGATTTGGGGAGTATAGGTGATTTTTACAAATATTGCCATGTGGAGCCTGGTAAACTAAACCTGGAAGTTTATTAATAATCCTAATGTTTTTTGTTTTTTTGGTTTTTGGGGGGGAGGGGTCCGGTTGTGGGGCCTGAACTCTAGGCCTGGGCGCTGTCCCTCAGCTCTTCAGCTCAAGGCTAGCGCTCTGCCACTTGAGCCACAGCGCCACTTCTGGCTTTTTTCTTTTTGCTTCTGTGGTGCTGAGGAATCGAACCCAGGGCCTCATGCATGCAAGGCAAGTACTCTACCACTGAGCCACCTTCCCAGCCCCATCTCTGAGCTTTTTTTGCTCAAGGAAGACTTTCCTTTTCCCACCTGGATTATCTTAGAACCACAATCCTCTTATTTCAGTCCCCATGAGTATCTAGTATTACAAACATGAGCACCCAGCTCTAGAATACTTTTAAAAATTATTTTTCTTTTTCTCCTTTTTTTTTTAATTGTGAAAATACTGTATAGAGGGGTTACAATTACATGGGCAAGATAATGAATACATTTCTTATCAAGCATTGTAACCTCCTTTGTTTCCCCTTCCCATCCCTTCCCATCCCTCCCTCCGCCCCCCCCACCTAATCCTCCCCCTCACCCCCCCAACCAAAGTTGTAACGTTTGTTTTTTGACATAAGGACTTGTAAATCTCATTGTTGCAATGGGTCCACCTGTATCCCTATTTAAATGATTTGTTTTTTCCCTTCCTCTCCACAAATTATGCCAACATCAAATACAGTGAAAGCAGGGGTTATACGTTGGGGGAGGGTCCTTTGGAAGTTTTGTAAATATGAAACTGTGCCAGAATATATTGGCAACATCTTAGAAAGTATTCATGGAGAGAAACTATGCAGTCAGCTGGTACAACTAGCTAAATATGACTCGGAAAACAAAAACTCCTTTTTTTTCTGGGGTCTTTTTTTTTTTTTTTTTTGAGGGGTCCAGTCGTGAGGCCTGAACTCTGGGCCTGGGCGCTATCCCTCAGCTCTTCAGCTCAAGGCTAACACTCTACCACTTGAGCCACAGCGCCACTTCTGGCTTTTTTCTTTTTGCTTATGTGGTGCTGAGGAATCGAACCCAGGGCCTCAGGCATGCAAGGCAAGCGCTCTACCACCGAGCCACCTTCCCAGCCCTTTTTCTGGGGTCTTATTAAATATATATACATATTTAGCTGTCTTCACACCTGGTAAAGTCTAGTTAACATTTATCAACCATACAGTTGAAACATAAAGTTAATTGTTCTTTAATGCAGTTTACCTAAGCTTGGTGTCTAATATAAAAGATAAGCTATAATTTGGCTCAAGATTGTTACCACCAATAAAATTTTTCTTTTTCCTGAGACTTAGATATAATTGTTACGATGAATGTAAAGTTGAGAACATAGTTGGGAAAATGTATATTAAAATACAAAATTTGAAGTGTATATATATTTTTTGTTTAAAACACTTCAGATGCAAGTGTTCACTAGTATGTTGGAGTAATAATGAATTTTGCTTTTAATTCTGTTAAAAGTTTTTTTGTGTGTGTTGAACTTCCTAGGAATCATTTATATGTTTGGATTTTTTTAATTATATGGTTACACATTAGACATAAGTTTAGTTAGTGCATTAGAGAACTTCAAATACAAAAGCCATGATTGTTGGTGAATCATTCCTCACACACAAAAGTTATATTTTTCTGTTTTTTGCTTTTTATTTGAAATATTGTAAATGATTTTTTGTTGTTGTTGTTGGTCATTGGGCCTGAACTCTGGGCCTGGGCACTGTCCCTCAGCTCTTCATCTCAAGGCTAGTGCTCTACCACTGGAGTCACAGTGCCACTTCCAGCTTTTTCTGGTTATGTGGTGCTGAGGAATAGAACCAAGGGCCTCATGCATGCAGGGCAAACATTCTACCACTGAGCCACCTTCCCAGCCCCTGTAAATGATTTTTAAATATGTCCTGTAAAATCTACTAATTTAGTATCATCTGAACTTTGCTGTAAAAAATGGCATAATAGTGAGTTTTGCATGTGTTCTTCTGACTCCTTAGTTTAGGAGACTTCTAATGAAGCTATATTTTTTTGGTCTGATTACAGCTAAACTAAGAGAATATAGTCTGTATTTATTTCCAAATAAAATGAGAATGAGGACACTGGAGGAATGAAATGTTCGTATAGATTTTACTTTGTAGGACCTATGTTTTGTTTTTGTGCCATCCTAGGACTTGAACTCAGGGCCTGACCACTGTCCTGTGCTTTTTTTGTTCAAGGTTAGCACTGTAAGACTTGAGCCATAGCTCCACTTTCACCTTTTTTGTGATTCATTAATTTGTGATTAATTAAAAATAAGTCTTGAGCTGGGAAGGTGGCTCAGTAGTAGAGCGCTTACCTTGCAGGCATGAGGCCCTGGGTTCGATTCCTCAGCACCACATAAGCAAAAAGAAAAAGCGGGAAGTGGCACTGTGGCTCAAGTGGTAGAGCGCTAGCCTTGAGCTGAAGAGCTGAGGGACAGCGCCCAGGCCCAGAATTCTGGCCCCACGACCGGACCCCCCCCAAAAAAAAAAAAAAAAAAAAAGGAGTCTTACACAGACTTTCCTGCCTGGGTGGAATCAAACTGTGATTCTCAGATCTCAGACTCTTGAGTATCTAGGTATGACCTACCAGCATATGGTCAAGGTGAATTGTATTCACAAATTAATATCTGAATTGAAACTTTTGTACAAATACTTGAGGATACATATATGTATGTTTTAATTTAAAAAGAAAGCTGGGTGCTGGTGGCTCACACCTGTAATCCTAGCTACTCAGGAGACTGAGATTTGAGGATCATGGTTCAAAGCCAGCCCAGGCGTGATCAAAGTCAGCGCAGGCAGGAAAGTCCCTTGGACTTTCATCTCCAACAAACTACTCAGAAAAGGCCAGAAGTGGTGCTGTGCCTTAAGTGGTAGAGCATTAGCCTTGAGCACAAAGAAGCTCAGGGACAGTGCCCAGGCTCTGAATTCATACCTCAGGACCAGGAAGAGAGAGAGAGAGAGAGACAGAAAGAGAGAGACAGGGAGAGACAGAGAGAGAAAGAGAAATTTCCTTATGCATGAAGAACAAAAATAAAATGAAACAAACATACATAACTGTTAAATGTGGTTTGAATAACAATGAAAACAATTTCTTAAAAATATCCACAATTCCATCACACTGATAATGTCTCTTTAAATATTTTTAGGGTCATAAAGTAGGTGTATTGTTAGTTTTGAGTGAAAGCTCCATACTGATTTCTGTAGTGCTTGTGATAGTTTACATTCCTACAGCAGTGAGTGAGGGTTTCCTCTCCTCATTCTCACCAGTATTTGTGGTTGTTTCCTTGATTGCTATTCTGACTGGTGTGAGATGGAATGTTAGTATACTATTTCCTTTACAGCTATAGATGATGAATATGTCTGCATGTATTTATTAGCCATATAGAATTCTTCTGGGAACTATGTGTTAGATTTCTTTGTTCATTGTTAATTAGATTATTTGTTATTTTGCTATTTAAGTTTTTGAGCTCTTCATGTATATATGTATATATAAATACATATATGTGTGTGTATTTTTGTGTGTGTTTGGGGGGGGTCCTGGGGCTTGAACTAAGGGGCTGGGCACTGTCCCCTAAGCTTCTTTTGCTCAAAGCTAGCACCCCACCACTTGAGTCACAGCTCTACTTCTAGCTTTTTTTGGTTATTTATTGGAGATAAGAGTATCACAATTGGGCACCAGTGGCTCATACCTGTAATCCTAGCTACTCAGGGGACTGAGCTCTGAGGTTCTCTGTTCACAGCAGGAAAGTCCATGAAACTCTTTATCTCCAATAAGCCACCGGATAACTGGAAGTGGCGCTGTGGCTCAAGTGGTAGAGTGCTAGCCTTGAGGTAAAGAGCTGAGGGATAGAGCTCAGGCCCAAAGTTCAAGCCCATGACTGACCAAAAAAAAAAAAAAGAGTCTCAGACCTTATTGCTTGGGCTAGCTTCAAACCACAATCCTCAGATCTCAGCTTCCTGAGTAGCTAGGATTATAGGCGTGAGCCACTGACACCCCACTCTTTATATATTCTTTATATGTTGTTTTATATATATTCTTGATACTAATCCTCTATTACGTCTTTCACATTTTTTTTGGGGGGGGGTCAGTCGTGGGGCTTGAACTCTGGGCTTGGGCGCTGTTCCTCAGCTCTTCAGCTCAAGGCAAGCGCTCTACCACTTGAGCCACAACACCACTTCCGTTTTTCCAGTGGTTGGTTGTGGGGCTTGAAGTCTGTGCCTGGGGCACGGTTCCTAAGCTCTTTAGCTCAAGGCAAGTGCTCTACCACTTGAAACACAGCTTCACTTCTGTTTTCTGGTGGTTAATTGGAGATAAGAGTCTCATGGGAGGCTGGGAAGGTGTCTCAGTGGTAGAGTGCTTGCCTCGCATACATGAGGTTTGATTCCTCAGCACCACATAAGCAGAAAAGGCTGGAAGTGGTGAAGAGCTGAAGGACAGAGCCCAGGCCCAGAGTTCAAGCCCCATAACCACCACCACCAACAACAAAAAAAAGTCTCACAGACTTTCCTGCCTGGGCTTGCTTTGAACTTGCCATCCTCAGATCTCAGTCTCCTGAGTAGCTAGGATTACAGGTGTGAGGCACTGGTACTTGGCTACTAATCATTTTTTAAAGTTTTAAGTAACAATGTTATTTACCAAAGCAGTTACAAATGAATGAAAAGAATTCTAGATATACTCTTGTTCTTTGGGAGAATTTTAAGTATTATGTAGATAATTTAGAATTATTTATATTAGTGTATATGTTTACTGGAACATACTGTCCTCACAATATGCAAAGAATCTGGAGCTCTGTACAGGGGTTATTTCCTGGAAGTATTCTGTTATATATGGAAAAACCTTAGCTCAGCAAATTCTTGCCAAATTGTCTTTAACTGTTGGACTCTAGTTGAAAACTATTTTACTTTATAATAAAACCATCCAGTTCACATTTGTTTTTATATTCCTAAAATAGTTGAGTCTACCTAAAAGACAATTTATCTTGTTATTCTAGCTAAACACATTCTATTATAGGACTTAAAACTAAACTTTAAAAAAGTAATTTATTAAAAAAATTAACGTACAGGAGAGAAATGCCAGAGGAATAATTCTGTGTTCAGTAAGGTAAAACTAAAAAGATACTTTATTTACAGCTGATATCTTTTCCAGACTGATGTAGTCTCTGGATGCTGGGACTAGCAGCATTTACCAGGCATTCCTACTTTGTAATTCAGTTGTCTAGGATACCCAAATAGACTCTCATTCTTGGCTCACGAAGTAAACAGATGTGAGAAAGAATATTGTGTGGCTTTCTTCCATAATGGTTATGCTGTTAATATATATAACAGCCTTTCTATATGTATTTGGAATTTCTGTGGTTTTTCTGCCATTATCTATGTAAATATTAATGACTTTCTTTGACTAGTCACTGCTTTCAAAAACAGAGATTGTTGAGAGTCAGCAAAACGTGGTCATATAACTAATGCTTTCTCTTATAAGTGTAGACATTTGTAGCTTTGTTACAACAAGAAGTTATACATGTTTGTCAGAAATATCAGCATAATACAATAATAAAACAATTTTTTTATATTTAGGTAAAAGTTTGCAACAGAACATTTTCAATTACAGGTTTACGTCGATACCTTTTTTACTAATATTTCTACTGATCACTCAATACTCACTACTAATATTTGTTTTACTAATACTTTTTAAATTATTTTTTATTATTTTTTACTAATACTATTTATTTCAAAATCCTCTGAATTTTAAAAATAGTTAAAGGCCAGGTATTGGTCACCCACATCTGTAATCTTAGCAACTCAAAGGTTGATATCTGAGGATTGTGGTTCAAAGCCTGCTTGGGCAGGAAAGTTTGTAAGACTGTTGTCTCCAATTAATCACCAGAAAATCCAGAAGTAGAGCTGTGACCTTGAGCAAAAAAACAACTCAGGGACAACTTGAACACAGTTCAAGTGTCAGGGCCAAAATTTAGAGATTACAAAATGGGCTACTTCAGGCCAGGCTCTGGTGGCCCATGCTTGTAATCCTGCCTACTCAGGAAGCTGAGATCTGATGATCACTGATATGATTCAAAGCCAGCTCTAGCAGGAATGTCTGTAAGACTCTTTATCGCTAATTAAACACCAAAAAGCCAGAAGTAGAGTTGTGACTCAGGTGGTGGAGCTTTGAGCACAAAAGCTCAGGGACAGTACCCAGGCCCTTAGTTCAAGCCCCACAACTAACAACAACAATAACAAAAAAACCTCAAAAACCCTTCTCAAGCCTTACCTGGTTGTACAGTGGCACAGCTGTCATCCTGAATTACCTGGGAGACTGAATTGGGGAGATTGCAATGCCAAACTAGACAGGCAGAAAAGTCCTCAAAACTCTTACTTCCACTGAGGAAAACAGGACTCAGAGGTGGGACCCTGTGATCTCTAACTGTAAGAATCCTAGGGTGGGGCATGGGCCCAGGCTCAGTCTCAGATGTGGGCTCTGGTGGTAAGGGAGAAACTATCCTAAAAATAAGCAGACAAAAATATATCACTCAGAGCTATCTCACCAGTCTAGCAAGCTTGCAGCCTCAAATGCAAACTCTCAGTACTGCCCAAAAAGGGGGAAAAAAAAATTCCCTATAGTGCTGAGAAATTGAACCTCAACATGCCTGATAGTTTATGAGATTTTTAAGCCACAGGGAATGTGATTAATAGGAGCATAATACTAAGTATAGTAGGTTTTGGACAATAAATATGAGCATAATAGTGAAGAAGGTTTTAGACAGATTTATCAAGCAAATAAGTGGAATTTGCAAGTAGGAGCTTACTAAAAGTCCCATACTAGTGTTTGCTAGTTAGCCTGGTCGCTTAAAATTTACAAAAATCAGCCAGGTGCCAGTGGCTCAAACTTGTAACTCTAGCTACTTGGAGGCTGAGATCTGAGGATCATGGTTCCAAGCTAGCCAGGGCAGAAAAGTCAGAGATTCTTATCTCTAATTAAGCACCCAAAAAGCAGGAAGTTGGGCTGTGACTCAAGTGGTAGTGCACTAGCTTTGAACAAAAAAAGCACAAGGACAGTGTCCAGACCCTGAGTTCAAGCCCTAGAACCAGGACACACCAAAAAACAGATGTACAAAAATCAGAGGCAGCAGGGTGTTGGTGGCTCACGCTTATAATTCTAGCTATTCAGGAGGCTGAGATCTGAGGATAGTGATTCAAAGCCAGCCTGGGCAGGAAAGTCCATGAGACTTTTATCTCCAGTAAACCACCAGAAAACCAAAAGTGGTGTTGTGGCTCAAGTGGTAGAGCACTAGCCTTGAGCTGAAGAGCTCAGGGACAGTGCCCAGGCCCAGGGTTCAAGCACACACCAGCCAAAAAAGAAAAGAAAAAGGTCAGAGGCATTTTATGTCAAATTTATAGATCAGTCTTTTTCCAGAAGAAAACCATATATATATATATATATATATATATATTTTTTTTTTTCATTCCTGGGGCTTGAACTGAGGGCCTGGGCACTGTTCTTGAGGGTTTTTTTGTTCAAGTCTAATGCTCTACTTTGAGTCATAGCACTACTTCTAGTTTTCTGGTGGTTAATTGCAGATAAGAGTCTCATGACTCTTAAGACTCTCAAGACTTTGCTGCCCCTGCTGGCTGGGAACTGTAATCCTGAGATTTCAGCCTTCTGAGTGCCTAGGATAACAGGATTAAGATAGAAATTCTTGCTAGTGCTGTGTCTTTTTCTGTAAGAACATAATTATTATTTTTTTTGGCAGATCTTAGGACTTGAACTCTGGGCTTAGGCTCTGTTCCTGAGCTTTTTTTTTTTTCTTTCTTCCTTTGCTCAAGGCTAGTACTCTTCCACTTGAGCCACAGTTCCACTTCTGATTAATTGGAGATAAGAGTCTCTTGGACTTTCCTCCTGCCCAGGTTCGCTTCTGAACTGTGATCCTCAGATCTCAGCCTCCTGCCTAGGATTACTGGCACACAGCAAGATATTTTCAGAGAGAGAGAGAGAGAGAGAGAGAGAGAGAGAGAGAGAGAGAGAGAGAGAGAGAGAGAGAGAGAGAGAGAGAGAGAGAGCGCACGTGCGTGCTAAATAAGTAAAACGTGCATCATTGGAAGCATAATGTATTGACAGAACTGTTTCTTCCATTAGTTACCATATAGTTCTTTGCATTGCTTACTTATGGAACAGAATTCTAGTCTTTGTCAGTTTGAGTTAAAAGAATGAGGCAATATAGAGTTCAGTATAGTAGGTTATAATTCTAACTCTGTTACTTACTAACAACACACTTTTTTTTCTGTTGGTCATAGAGCTTGAACTCAGGGTCTGGATGCTGTACTTGAGCTCCTTTGTTCAAAGCTAGTGCTCTACCACTTTGAGCCACAGCATCACTTTTGGATTTTTGGGGGGTTTTTTTTTTTTTGGTTGGTTGTGGGGCCTGAACTCTAAGCCTGGGTGCTGTCCCTCAGCTCTTCGGCTCAAGGCTAGTGCTCTACCACTTGAGCTACAGCGCCACTTCTGGCTTTTTCTGCTTATGTGGTGCTGAGAAATTGAACCCAGGGCCTCATGCATGGGAGGCAATCACTACCACTGAGCCACCTTCTGAGGCCGTCACTTCTGTTTTTTGAGTGGTTAATTGGAGATAAGTCTCATGCATACTTTTCTGCTTAGGCTGGCTTTGAACCTTAATCCTCAGATCTCAGCTTCCTGAGTAGCTAGGATTACAGGCATGAGCCACCAGAGCCCAGCTAGCAGTACATTTTTGAACACATTATTTGTGCAAAATAGAACGTGAAAATTGATCTCAAATTTGTGAGGTTGGTCTAAAAATTAAATGACCTAATGTATGTGAAGCATTTGTATATTGTTCAGGACTTAGTAAGGAGCTTGCTAAGTTTTATCTAGTGCATGTTATCTAATTTGATCCTGATAAGGTTACACCTATTTGCTAGGTCAGAAAACTAACTCAGAGATAAGTATTTGATGAAGGTCAAATGATAAATTGTAGTCTGAAATATGACCTACTCTAGAATATACACATAGGCAACTATGGAGTTGCCTATGTGTAGAATAGACTGTTTACTATACAATAGCAAGAAATTATTTGTTTACAGTTTTTTAAGTTGATGTTCTAAGAACAGTGTCATTTTTCAACACTTGGCTTTAACATTATGTGTTATTCTTGCAATTCTCATATACTCGCTTTTTCAAGATTATATCCAATGCAATTTGTAACTTTGAAACATTTTTTTCCCCTCTTTGGCAGGACCTGTTGGGGCCCAGCCCCTACTCATGGTGCCCAGAAGACCTGGCTATGGCACCATGGGCAAACCCATCAAACTACTGGCTAACTGTTTTCAAGTTGAAATCCCAAAGATTGATGTCTACCTCTATGAGGTAGATATTAAACCAGACAAATGTCCTAGGAGAGTGAATAGGTAAGAAGTCATGGTGTTCTTTTGCTATTTGTAGTTAATAATTATTTCTTTTTACTGTATGTCTTTTTTTTTTTGGAGTCCGGTCGTGGGGCCTGAACTCTGGGCCTGGGCACTGTCCCTCAGCTCTTCAGCTCAAGGCTAGTGCTCTACCACTTGAACCACAATGCCACTTCCGGCTTTTTTCTTTTTGCTTATGTGGTGCTGAGGAATTGAACCCAGGGCCTCATGCACGCAAGGCAAGCGCTCTACCACTGAGCCACCTTCCCAGCCTTTTACTGTATATGTCTAAATAACAATGATAATAACTAATAGTTTGACCTAGAACACATGATAATTTTTGTATTTGTGCTGGTACCAAGGCTTGAACTTAGGTCTCCTACTCTCCCTTGTCTTCCTTTCTCACAACTGATTCTCTACCATACCAGTTAAGCTGATAATTTTATTTGAGAGTGATTGTACTCTGAAAGTCATGGTGAGAAAGTCTGCATGAATGAATCAGATCTTTGCTGTCAAAATTATTTTTGAAAGACTGGCTATTGCCTTAAATATTTCCAGTAAAACAAAATTGGAAAGGGGAAAAGAAATTTGTAGTATGTAGAAGATCCTGAAAATCAAATCAGCTTGATTTTGTTGTTCTGGGAAATGCTTGTTGTTCTGTCTCTATAATCACTACTTGCTAGTGATTGCTTGCTACTAAGCTAGATTTAAAACTTGTAATTTTATGTAAAATTATACCAATAGTATGTGAGTATGCTTCACTTGAATACACATTGTGTAAACAAAAATAAAAATTATCCTGTGATCCTGTTGCTCCCTTCTCTAGTTATATATATCTCTTTGTATATATCCTTTTAGATACATTTTCACTGTTTTTGTGAATATGAGTGTACAAAAATAAATAATGATTTGTGAATATTTACATTCATTTTCTGTGGTTTGTAACTTTGTGTGTGTGTGTGTGTGTGTGTGTGTGTGTGTCGATCATCGGGCTTGCTCTCAAGGCCTTGAGCATCTTTTTTGCTCAAGACTAGTACTCTACCACTTGAGCCACAATGTGACTTCCAGCTTTTTCTGTTTATGTGGTACTGAGGAATTGAACTCAGGGCTTCACACATACTAGGCAAGCATTCTACCACAAGGCCACATTCCCAGCCACTATCCCTGAGCTTTTTCACTCAAGGCTAACTATCTACCACTGTGAGCCACAACTCTACTTCCGGTCTTAAGGTAGTTAATTGGAGATAAGAGTCTGACAAACTGTCCTGCCCAGGCTGGCTTCCAACTGTGATTCTCAGATCTTAGCCTCCCGAGTAGATAAGAGCCACCAATGCCCATCTTGGTTGGTAACTTAAAAAAAAAAAAAAAGTATATCAAACATCTTTCCTTGTCAATGTATTAAACTAAAATACTGGCTGAAAATGGAGGTATCGTAGTATCCTTACTAGATACTTCTATGAGGTTAAGAGGAATAGAAGGGCACTTGTTGCTTACAAGAAGTTCTCAGTGCAGAGTATGGTGGCTCAAGCTTATAATCCTAGCTACTTGGGAGTCAGAGATTGGGGAATTATGGTTTCAGGCCAGCCTGGACCAAAACAAAAAACAAAAAAAGTTAGTGAAACTACATCTCAGCCTATGCCTGGGTTTAGTAGTAGTATGCACCTATTGCAAATTCAAGAGAAGCACAACAGCCATTCCTGTCATCCCAGTGAAGCAAAAATAAGAAGATCCCAGTACAGGTTCGTGAGGATGTAAAAGCCAGACCCTATCTTAAAAATACCCAACACAGGACTGGAAGTGTAACTCAAGTGTTAAGAGTGTCAGCCATGAGTGAAAAAGCCCAATCTTTCTCTGAGGCTCTAGGTTCAAGCATTAGAACCAGCACAAAAATAAATAAAATGTCAAAAATAACCAACATAGAACCAGCACAAAAATAAATAAAATGTCAAAAATAACCAACATATGCAAGGAGCTTGTGGCTCCTTCCTATAATCCTAGCTACTCAGGAGGCTGAGATCTGAAGATTGCAGTTTAAAGCCAGCCCAGGGAGGAAAGTGTGAGACTCTTATTTCCAGTTAACTACCAGGAAACTGGAAGTAGCACTGTGGCTCAAAGTGGTAAAGCATTGGCCTTGAGCAAAAGAGTTCAAAAATAGCAACCAGGCCCTTTGTTTAAGCCCCACAAGAACAGCAGCAACAACAAAACATAAAATGCTGTTAGAGTGACTCAAGTGGTAGAGCACTTTCCTCACAAGCAAAAGGCCTTGAGTTCAACCCCACCACTGAACATCCCTCACATACCCAATAAAAATAGGCTCATGGTAAGAACAATAATTATAATAATAGATTAGGGGTTTCTAATAGTTGCTATTTCAGCATAGTACAAAGGGCATCTTACTCTTTAAGAAAGATGAACGTGTCAGGAAGGGCATAATGAAGATGAAAGAGATTTTAAGTAGTTTCTATGTCCCAGGATGATTAAGTAATTTACTAGATTCATTCTTCTCCATGTTATACATGTTACACTCTGCCAGCAATCAATCCTTTGGTTATCCTAAGCATTGATTCTAAAAGCAAATTCTTTGTTGCTCCTTTAGCATTTTTAAACTGTGTCATACATTATTTTAGTTAATATTTTTGCATTTCATTTTACAGAGAATTATATTAATTAATTTTTCCCCTTCTTTAGAGAGGTAGTTGACTCAATGGTTCAGCATTTTAAAGTCACTATATTTGGAGACCGTAGACCAGTTTATGATGGAAAGAGAAGCCTTTACACAGCCAATCCACTTCCTGTGGCAACAAGTGGGGTAAGATGTGCATTTTGTTATTATAAAGCTGTAATTTTACCATGTCTCCTATTAAATTTACTATCATTTTGAAATCTATTTGAATAAATATATAATATCACTTATCTGTTTAACTTTTTATGTTAAAATATTTTCAGATTTCTAGAAAAGTAAGAATTATGTATAAGGGAACTCTGTTATATATACCCCTTACTCAGATCACCAACCTCCTTAGTTTTATAATTTTCTTCCTCTATTTTGCTCTTGCTCACATTTGTTTATTCCTTCCTCCTCCCCTTTCTCTCTCTCTTTTTTTTTCCCTTTCTCTTTTGTGTAGGAGGGGTACTGGGGTATGGACTCAGTGCCTCATGCGCCACATCTTTAGCCTTATTCTCTTTTTAGTTATAACTATATAGAGAGACGTATATACATGTTTGGTTTTTTTTCCAGGACCATTCACAATTTAGTTGTATATATCATGTCCTTGTAATGTTCAATATTTTAATGTTTATTTTCTAAGAATAAGGATTAAAAACCAAAGTATAGTTTCCAACTTCATTAAAATTTTGTGTTTGGGGGGGAAGGAGGTTGTAGGGCTTGAACTCATGGCCTGGGCACTGTCCCTGAACCTCTGTTCTCAAGGCAAGCACTGTACCACTTGAGCTACAGCACCACTTCTGGTTTCTGAGTGGTTAATTTGAGATAAGGGTCTCACAGGGGCTTTTCTTCCTAGGCTGGCTTCGAACTGCCATCCTCAGACCTCAGCCTCCTGAGTAGCTAGGATTACAGGCATAAACCACTAGCACCTACCCAGCTTCATTAAATTTAACATTGATGTGGTACTTGCTTTTGATCAATAATCCATATCCCAGTTTATTCAATTGTTTCAGTGATGATGTTTAGCATCTCCTCTCCCCACACTCTACGACATTATCCAGTTCAGGTAGGATACAGACATCCTATCTTTTTATCCATCATTAAAGAACAGTGCCCCAACCTTTTTTCTTCCTTTACTTTTATTTTTTTATTTCATGCTGTTTACATTGAAGATTGACTCATAGACAAGTTATTTTGTAGAATCTCTATTAGTTACATTTAATTTACATTTACATTATATTTACTTAGGTATATGTGGCAAGGATTTATATACATGTTCTTCCCTTGTCAGAGCATTATATTTGTACTTGTTCCATCAATATTAACTTTGATTGCTTGGTGAAGTTGTTTCTTCTATGAAAATACTCTTTTTCTCCTTATTGTTAAGAGGCAGTACTTAAGAAAAAAATTATTAGCCAGGTACCGATGGCTCACGCCAGTAATCCTAGCTACTCAGGAGGCTGAGATCTGAGGATCACGGTTCAAAGCCAGTCCAGGCAGGAAAGTCCATGAGACCCTTATCTCCAATAAAACACCAGAAGTTGAATTGTGGCTCAAGTGGTAGAGGGCTAGCCTTGAGCTGAAGAGCTGAGGGACAGCGCCCAGGCCCAGAGTTCAGGCCCCACAACCAAAAAAAAAAAAAAAAAAAAATTATGGGCTGTGACATGGCTCAAGTAGTAAGAGAAAACTGCCTAGCAGCGCAGCGTCCTGAGTTCCAACCCCAATACCATTAAAAAAAAATTGTGACATAATACATGTAAACAAACGTCCATTTTAACCATTTCAAGGTGCCCACTCAGCAGTATTAAGTATATTCTCATTGTTACATATATGATCACCAACATCTTAATAACCCTCATACCTGATTTTATTTTGTATCTTGCAAGCTGAAACTTAATACAGTACGTATTAAATAACTTCTTATAGCTCCCTCTTCTCAGCCTCTGGCAATGACTGTTCTCCTTTCTGTCTTTAAATTTGATTTCTTTAGGTACCTCATTTATATAAAATCACGCATTTTGTCTTTTTATGTTGGCTGGCTTCACTTAATATAATGTCTTCAAGCTTTTTCCATGTTGTAGCATATGTTCGATTTTCCTTCCTTTTGAAGACCACATGATATTTCATTGGATATATATTTTATTTATTAATTTTCTGTTAGTGGACACCATTCAGCAGTTGCAAAAATAATCCTTTTATGAACATGGATGTACAACATCTCTGATACTTTTCCTTTAATTCTTTTAGGTATATAACTAAGAATAATGCTGCTAGATAATTTTTTTGATCATGGGCCTGAACTCTAGGCCTGGGCGCTGTCCCTTAGCTCTTCAGCTAAAGGCTAGCACTCTACCACTTGAGCCACAGTGCCACTTCCAGCTTTTTCTGCTTATGTGGTCCTTAAGAATCGAACCCAGGGCCTCACGCATGCAAGGCAAGCACTCTATCCCTGAGCCACCTTCCCAGCCCTCTTACTTTAAATTTTATTTTATTTTATTTTTGGGGGGCGGGGTCCGGTCGTGGGGCCTGAACTCTGGGCTTGAGTGCTGTCCCTCAGCTCTTCAGCTCAAGGCTAGCATTCTACCACTTGAGCCACAGCGCCACTTCCGGCTTTTTTCTTTTTGCTTATGTGGTGCTGAGGAATCGAACCCAGGGCCTCAGGCATGCAAGGAAAGCGTTCTACCACTGAGCTATCTTCCCAGCCCCTACTTTAAATTTTAAAGAAATCTACCACACTGTTTTCCATAGCAGCTATGCTATTTTGTATTTCACCAACAGTCATGCACAAGGGTTTTAAACTTTTTTTTTTTTGCTTTATATCCATGCCAGCTCTTATTTTGTCTTTGTTTGTTTGTTTGTTTTAACAGTAGCCATCTTTTTGTTTTCTGTCTTTGAGACAAGGTTTTGCTATGTAACCCAAGGGTGGCTTCAACTCTCAATTCTCCTGCCTCAGCCTCCTGAGTGGTGGGATTACAGACCTAGGCCACTATACTCACTTTGACAGTAGCCAGGCTAATGGACATGGAATGATAATTCACTGTGGTTTTGATTAGGATTTCTTTGAACAATTAGTGATATTCAGTATCTTTTCATATATTTCTTGGTCATTTGTTTGTCTTCTTTGAAAAATAATCTTTTTAAGTCATTTGCTCATTTTAAATTAGCCGCGATTTTTGTTTTGTTTTGTTGTTGGTCTTGGGATTTATGGTCCGGTCATGGGGCCTGAACTCTGGGCCTGGGCGCTGTTCCTTAGCTCTTCAGCTTAAGGCTAGTGCTCTACCACTTGAGCCACAGCTCCACTTCCAGCTTTTTTTTTTTTTTCTGTTTATGTGGTGCTGAAGAATCGAACCCAGGGCCTCATGCATGCAAGGCAAGCACTCTACCACTGAGCCACCTTCCCAGCGGTCTTGGGATTTAAACTCAGGGCCTGGATGCTCTCCCTGAGCTTTTTTTAATTATTATTATTTTTTTATTTTTTTATTTATTTTTATTTATTTTTAATTTTTTTATTGTAAAGATACTATACACAGGGTTACAGTTACATGAGTGAGGTAATGAGTACACTTCCTCTTGAACATTGTTACCCCCTCCATTGTTTTCCCCCTACCATCCCCTCCCTCCCTCCCTTCCCCAGGTTCTTTTTTTTTTTTGATTGTGATTAAGTGATTACTTAATTTCCGGAAATTCATAGTATTGTGGAATAATGATGCTCATTTAAAGTCACAAGTTCATTCTAACTTTCCTGGAGCAAATTGTCTATCACAGTCTGTAATATATAACGGTGCTCACATGTTATATACCATATATGTGATCAGCAGCATGGGGATATTTGGTAGTGGTTCAACCAGATGAGTGGGAGTTCTTTGTTTCTTAAGTCCTGTTAGTTTTGTCACATCACCTAACATTTTGGATTTAGCATCCACTTATCAGGGAGACCATGTACTGTTTGTCTCTTCGTTCTTGGCTTACCTCGCTCAACATGATTCCTTCTAGCTCCATCCATTTCCCTGCAAATGCCATTATTTTGTCATTTCTAATGGTTGCATAATATTCCATTGTGTATAGATACCACAATTTTTGGATCCATTCATCTGTGGTGGGGCATCTAGGTTGTTTCCATATCCTAGCTATTGCGAACAGTGCTGCAATAAACATGGAGGTGCACGAGTCCTTGCATATTGGTTCCTGTTGTTCAGGGTAGATGCCTAGAAGTGGTATGACTGGGTCGTAAGGGAGGTCAATCTTTAGCTATCTACGGACCCTCCAGACTGCTTTCCAAAGTGGTTGTATAAGTGTACATTCCCACCAGCAGTGTAATAGCGTTCCTCGTTCTCCACATCCCCTCCAGCATTTGTCGTTGGCTGATTTGTGGATGTGGGACATTCTGACTTGGGTAAGGTGGTATCTCAGGGTTGTCTTTATTTGCATTTCCTTCACCACCAGGGATGATGAACATTTCCTCATGTGTTTCTTTGCCATTTTTATTTCTTCATTTGAGAAGTCCCTCTTTAGTTCCCTTGCCCATTTAGTAATTGGTTTGTTAGGTTTGGGAGGGATTAGTTTCTTGAGTTCCCTGCATTTACAGGATGTTAACCCCTTGTCTGATATATTGCTGGTAAATATTTTTTCCCAATTAGTTGGTTGTCTTTCTAGCTTGGTTGCGATAGCTTTATCTGTGCAGAAGCTTTTTATTTTAAGGTAATCCCATTTGTCGAGTCTCTCTCCAACTTGTTGTGACCCTGGGACTCTGTTCAGGAAGTTCCTTCCTGTGCCTATTAGTTCAAATGTCTCTCCTACTCTGTCCTGCAGTAGTTTCAGAGATTCAGGTTTAATGTTAAGGTCTTTAATCCATTTTGAGTTGATGTTGGTGCATGGTGATAGGCTGGGGTCCACTTTTAGTTTTCTGCATGTGGCTGCCCAGTTTTCCCAGCACCAGCGGTTGAAGAGGCTGTGTTTCTTCCATTGTATGTCTTTGGCTCCTTTGTTGAATATCAGCTGGCTGTAGGCCTGTGGATTTATTTCTGGATCTTCTATTCTGTTCCATTGGTCTTCGGGTCTGTTTTTGTGCCAGTACCATGCTGTCTTTGTTATTATAGCTCTGTAGTAGAGTTTGAAGTTTGGCATGGATAGCCCTCCCATATTGTCTTTATCCCCTAGAATTGTTTTGGCTATTCTAGGTCTTTTGTTGTTCCATATGAATTTTTGGACTGTTTTCTGTATTTCAGTGATGTACGTCATTGGGATTTTAATAGGAATTGCGTTGAATTTGTATATTAGTTTTGGAAGTATTACTATCTTTACTATGTTAAGTTGGCCTATCCAGGAGCATGGGAGGTCTTTCCATTTCCTAGTGTCTTCTGCAATTTCTTTCTTTAACTTTTTATAGTTCTCATTAAATAGTTCTTTTACATCTTTGGTTAGGTTAATTCCTAAATATTTTATTTTTCGGGAGGTTATTGTGAATGGGGTTGCTCCCTTTATTTCCCTCTCTTCCTGTACATTATCAGTGTATAGGAAGGCAACTGATTTTTGTGGGTTTATTTTGTATCCTGCTATTTTGCCGAAGTGATTTATGATTTCTAAGAGTTTGGGGATGGAGTTTTTGGGATCGTGGAGGTATAGTATCATGTCGTCTGCAAAAAGGGATAGTTTAACTTCTTTCCCTTTAATGTCTTTTTCTTGCCTTATTGCTCTGGCTAAGGGTTCCAGGACTATATTGAAGAGAAGTAGAGACAGTGGGCATCCTTGCCTTGTTCCTGATTTTAGGAGAATTGGTTGTAGCTTTTCCCCATTAAGTATAATATTGGCTATTGGTCTGTCATAAATGGCTTTTATTGTTTTTAGAAATGTTCCTTCTATTCCTATTTTCTCCAGAGCTTTTAGCATGAATGAATGTTGAATTGTGTCAAAGGCCTTTTCTGCATCTGTGGCGATAATCATGTGATTCTTGACCTTGGCTCTGTTGATATGTTGGATTACATTTATTGACTTACGTATGTTAAACCATCCCTGTGTCTCTGGGATAAAGCCTACCTGGTCATAGTGAATTATTTTTTTTTATGTGTTTCTGGATTCTGTTAGCTAGAATCTTGTTAAGGATCTTTGCATCTGTGTTCATCAAGGAGATTGGCCTGTAATTCTCCTTTTTGGTTGGGTCTTTGCCTGGTTTGGGGATGAGTGTGATACTGGCTTCGTAGAATGAGTTTGGGATAGCTCCCTCCTTCTCTGTTTCTCTGAAGAGCTTGAGGAGTATGGGTATTAGTTCTTGTTTAAAGGTCTTATAGAATTCTGCTGTGAATCCATCTGGTCCTAGGCTTTTTTTTGTTGGAAGACTTTTGATAGCTTCCTGTATCTCATTATAGGATATTGGCTTATTTAATTGGTTAACTTCTTCTTTGCTCAGTTTGGGCAACTTGTATTTCTCTAAAAATGCATCCATTTCTGCCCGATTTTCTTCCTTTAGAGAGTATAGGTTTTGAAAGTAGTTTGTTAGAATTGTTTGGATATCTTGGGTATGTGTTGTGATGTTTCCCGTGGCATCCCTAATCCTATTAATATGGGTTTCCTCTCTTGTTTTTTTAATTAATCTAGCCAATGGGCCATCAATTTTGTTTATTTTTTCAAAGAACCAGCTTTTTGTTTGGTTTATTTTGGTTATGGTTTTCTGATTTTCTAATTGGTTAATCTCTGCTTTTAATTTGGTTATCTGGCTTCGTCTAGTAGCTTTAGGTCCCATTTTTTCTTGTTTTCCTAGCTGTTTTAATTGCAACATGAGATTATTTACTTGGTCTGTCTCCATTCTCTTGATGTGGGCACTGAGGGCAATAAATTTGCCCCTCAGGACTGCTTTTGCTGTGTCCCACAAGTTTCTTTGTGAGGTGTTTTCATTTTCATTGAGTTGTAGGAAATGCTTTATTTCTTCTCTGATCTCTTCTGTTATCCAGGCATTGTTAAGGAGTGTGCTGTTCAATTTCCATGTATTAGAGAAATTTCTGCGGTATGCTTTGTTATTGAGAGCTAGCTTGATTCCACTGTGGTCAGATAGGATACAGGGGATTATGTCGATCCCTTTGTATTTGCTTAAGTTCCTTGCATGAACTATGATATGGTCTATTTTGGAGAAAGTTCCGTGAGCTGCTGAGAAGAATGTATACTGTGTTGTTTTAGGGTGAAATACTCGGTAGATGTCAGTTAATTCCGCTTGGAGTATGGCCTCTCTTAATTCGGTAGCTTCTTTGCCAATCCTCTTGTTGGTAGACCTGTCCTTTGGTGAGAGTGGTGTGTTAAAGTCTCCTAGTATTACCGTATTGGGATCTATTTTATTCTGTAAGTTTGAGAGCATTTGTTTGACATATCTGGGTGCACCAATATTTGGGGCATATAAGTTGATGATGGTTATATCCTCCTCTTGGATTGTTCCCTTTATTAATATGTAGTGTCCGTCCTTTTTCTGTACTGATTTTAATGAAAAGTTTATTTTGTCAGATATCAGGATAGCTACCCCTGCTTTCTTACTGGGGGCGTTTGATTGGTAGATCCTTTTCCACCCCTTCACTCTGAGTTTGTTTGTATGTTTGGCTGAGAGGTGGGTCTCCTGAAGGCAACAGATGGATGGGTCTTGTTTTCTGATCCAGTCCTCAGTTCGTTTTCTTTTAATTGGCGAATTCAGCCCATTTATATTAAGAGAAAGTATAGAGAGATGCATTGTTGTCCCTTCCATTCCGTTTTCCTAAGTTTTTCTTCTTTCCTTTCCTCCTGTGCTTGCTCAGTTAGACTTTGAGTAACGCCTGTTTGGGGCAGGCCCCAGTTCCTGGTTGCTTATTTTTTTATTTTTTTAATAGATTTTTTTTTGTTGGTCGTGGGGCTTTAACTCTGGGCTTGGGTGCTGTCCCTCAGCTCTTCAGTTCAAGGCGAGCGCTCTACTGTTTGAGCCACAGCACCACTTCCGGTTTTCTAGTGGTTTATTGGAGATAAGAGTCTCATGAACTGTCCTGCCCGGGCTGGCTTTGAACCTCGATCCTCAGACCTCAGCCTCCTCAGTAGCTAGGATTACAGGCATGAGCCACTGGCACCCAATTTCCTGAGCTTCTTTTGCTCAAGGTTGTCACTTGAGCCACAACTCCACTTCCAGGTTGTGTTTTTGTTTTTTAGTAGTTTATTAGAGATAAGAGCCTCACTGACTTTCCAGCTTAGGCTGGCTTCAAACTGCCATCCTCAGATCTCAGCCTCCAGAGTAGTTAGGATTGCAGGCATAAGCTACCGGTGCCTAGTTAGGCTGTTTCTGTTAATAAACTATACAAGTGTATTTTATGGTCTGGATGTTAAGCCTTTATCACACAGTTGACAAATATTTTCTTGCATTTTACAGGCATGAGCCACCGGTACCTGGCAATCCTTATTTATTACACAAAAGATGCCATACTATTTGTAGGTTTTCACACTGTGCTTCATTCATTTAATAATATAGCTTGGAAATTGTTCCATAGCAAGATCTTTTTTTCTCCTTTGGCTATATTAGAGCATTTAGATAATTACCAGTATTTTGCAATGATGAATAATGCTGACATGAATAACTATGTTACTTAAATAGAATTCTGTTAATCTATACTATAGATCTTTGAGATTGATTTTATTTTTGACTTTTTTCTCAGATGTTTTTATGATTTAAACTTGAAATAATTTGTATTATCTTTTAACTTTTGCTACTTGACTCTTATCCTATCAACAGGTAGATTTAGATGTTACATTACCAGGAGAAGGTGGGAAAGATCGACCTTTCAAGGTATCCATCAAATTTATCTCTCGAGTGAGCTGGCACCTACTACATGAAGTACTGACAGGACGAAGCTTGCCTGAACCACTGGAATTAGACAAGCCCATCAGCACTAACCCTGTCCATGCCGTTGATGTGGTGCTCCGACATCTGCCCTCCATGAAGTGGGTGTTTCTGGCTTTTGTCTTTAGATGTTAAATATGAAGGCATTCCTCCTAAGAGCCCATTGTCCAGTCCTTCCTTGGTTATCTGTTCTAATGAATTGATTTGTTTAAAAAAAAAAAAAGTGGGGGCTGGGAAGTTGGCTCAGTGGTAGAGTGCTTGCCTTGCATGCCTGAGGCCCTGGGTTCGATTCCTCAGCACCATATAAGTAAGAAGCCGGAAGTGGCGCTGTGGCTCAAGTGGTAGAGCGCTAGCCTTGAGCTGAAGAGCTGAGGGACAGCGCCCAAGCCCAGAGTTCAGGCCCCACGACCGGACCCCCCCCCCAAAAAAAAAAAAGTGAACTAGTCCTTTCTTTTAGGAGCTATACTTTTTATTTATTCGTCAGTCGTGGAGCTTGACCTCAGGGCCTGGCTGTTATTCTTGAGCTCTTTTTTTAACTCTTTTTTTTACTCTTGAGCTCTTTTTTTTACCACTTGAGGAATAATTCCACTTCCAGTTTTCTGGTAGTTAATTGGAAACAAGAGTCTTGGCAGTTTTCCTGCTGGCTTTGATCCATAATCCTCAGATCTCAGCCTCCCCAGTAGCTAGGATTATAGGTGTGAGCCAACAGTACCTAGCTGGAGCTATCTATCTTAAATAGCTGATTTGTTTTCAGATATATTCTTATTGATGGGCTGGGAATGTGGCTTAGTGGTAGAGTGCTTGCCTAGCATGCATGAGGACCTTGGTTCAATTCCTTAGTCCCACATAAACAGAAAAAGACAGAAGTAGCACTATGGCTCAAGTGGTAGAATGCTAGCCTTGAGCAAAAAAAGCTCAGAGACAGTGCCCAGGCCCTGAGTTCAAGCCCCAAGACTGGCCAAAAGAGAAAGAAAGAGAAAGATATATTCCTATCCTTTTAGTCATCCTGTTTTTAAAATAGTTTTGTTGTTTATACAATAACATCAAATTGCATTGATTGACAGTCTTTTACTCATACTAACTAGCATTTCATGTGTGCATATCTATTTATGTGTGTCATAAATATGTCTTTTAAGAAAAGTAATATATTTTGAAGAACATTTAGAGGAGTAACTAATATATGTGTGTGTGTGTGTGTGTGTGTGTACGTGCGTGTGTGCGTGCATGTGCACGTGTATGCATGTGGACATGTGGGGATAGTACTAGGGTTTGAACTTACACTTGCTTAGCAAGTATTCTCCCACTTTAGCCATTCTCTCAATTCTAGAAATAGCTTTTTGATCTATTACTATTCTTTTTTCTTTTTTCCTTTTATCTGTCATGAGGCTTGAACTCTGGGCCTGAGTGCTATCCCTCAGCCCTTCAGCTCAAGGCAAGTGCTCTGCCACTTGAGTACCACTTCCGGTTTTCTAGTGGTTCATTGGAGATAAGACTCTCATGGTCTTTCTTGCCTGTGTGGGCTTTGAACCTTGATCCTCAGATCTCAGCCTCTTGAGTAGCTAGGATTACAAGGGTGAGCCACAGGTGCCTGGCTTGTTAATTCATTTTTAAGAAAGAATTTTAAATAAAATTTATTTCGTGAACTGAATATTCTTAAAGTGGAAAATTTTGTTGAGAAAGGCTACTTTTTATTTTCACAAGTTGGAAAATATTTTAAGTTTCATGTGTTTATAATTATAAATATCATGGTAAATTGTTATTTAGTCTCCTCTGGTCTGCAGATTTAAATACTTGGATGGGAAAAATATTTGTGTGGGAAGGAAAAGATTAAGCATGCTATTTTAATTTTTGTAGATATACTCCTGTGGGGCGTTCCTTTTTCTCAGCTCCAGAAGGATATGACCACCCTCTGGGAGGGGGCAGGGAAGTATGGTTTGGATTCCATCAATCTGTTCGGCCTGCCATGTGGAAAATGATGCTTAATATTGATGGTAAGGGAACTAAAACCATATTCTGAATTGGGTAGGTGATTTCTATATGGCATGTGCATGTGAATTTTATACATATAATTGTATATATACTAGTGTCTTAAAGTAATGCTTGGATGTATATTATGACAGACTGGAAAAAATCTTTGTATCTTTATTATGTTTCATTTGCAAAAGCTTTATATAGAACTTTCCTTGGAATAGTACCAAACATGAAGCAAACACATAAAAGGAAATACTAAAAGTATGATGCAATCATCTAAGAAATTTTATTTTATAACTAACATGATTTTATCCTTAAACTCAAAATCAACATTTCATATATATATATATATATATATATATATATATATATATATATATATATATATATATATATATATGAGAGACTTTCCTGGGGCTGGGAAGGTAGCTCAGTGGTAGAGTGCTTGCCTTGCATGCATGAGGCCCTGGGTTCAATTCCTCAGCACCACATAAGCAGAAAAAGCTGGCAGTAGCACTATAGCTCAAGTGGTAGAGCTCTGACCTTGAGCTGAAGAGCTTAGAAAGACAGTGCCCATGGGCTGGGATGTAGCTCAGTGGCAAAGCGCTTGCCTAGCAAGTGCAACGTCCTGGGTTCGATCCCCAGTACCAAAAAAGAAAAAGACAAAAAAAAATACAGTTTAAAAAAAAAAAAAAAAGAAAGAAAGACAGTGCCCAGGCCCAGAGTCCACAACAAGAAGGAAAGGAAAGGGAAAGGAAATAGGGATAGGGATAGGGAGTGGAAGGGGGAAAGGGAAAGGAAGACTTTCTGGCCTGGGCTGGCTTTGAACCATGATCCTCAGATCTCAGCCTCCTGAGTAGCTAGGATTACGGGAGTGAGCCACCACCCTGTGCCATGCTAGTCCATGAGACTCTTATCTCCAATTAACCACCAGAAAGCCAGAAATGTTGCTGTGGCTCAAGTGGTAGAGTGCTTTCCTTGAGCTGAAGAGCACAGGGACAGCACTCAGGCCCAGTGTTCATGCCCCATGACTAACCAAAAAAATCCCAACAATAACAAAGAAACCTTAGGCATTTGTGACTACTGCTGGTGCCGAATATATTGCTAATGGTATTCTCATTTTTAGCTGCTCTCTTAGCAATACCTTCAAGCTTACGTAAAAATAGGATGAACTGCCATGACCATTATTCAGATTGCCAGGATTTTTCTACCCTTTTTTTAATCTATCAACATTTCTTCCTATATAGTTAAATTTTTAAATCCAGTTCTGGACAGCATGTTTATTTTGTCCCTACTGTTTCAGTACATCTTTGAAAATATGTATGTTTTCTTATACCAACAATAATATAATGTTATATGTAAGAAAATTTAAAACCATCATTTTTTTTGGTATTTTCAAATATGTTTTTGTGTTTTTCTAGTTTGTTGATTCGAATCAGAATCCAGACAAAATCCATATATCATGTTTGGTTATGTGAGTTTTTGTTCTTTCCCTCCCTTCATTTATCTCCTTTTATTTATTTATTTATTTATTTATTTTGTCGGTTGTGGGGCTTGAACTCTGGGCTTGGGCGCTGTCCCTGCACTCTTCAGCTCAAGGCGAGAGCGCTCTATCGAGTGAGCTACAGTGCCACTTCCGGTTTTCTAGTGGTTTATTGGAGATAAGAGTCTCACTCCCCGGGCTGGCTTTGAACTGTGATCCTCAGATCTCAGCCTCCTGAGTAGGATTACAGGCGTGAGCCACCTGCGCCCAGCTTCTCCTTTTTTTTTTTTTGTGCCAGTCTTGGGGCTAGATTCATGGTCTGGACTTGTCTCTTAGCTTCTTTTGCTTAAGGATAGCACTCTACTGCTTGAGCCACAGTACCACTTCTGGCTTTTTCTGTTTATGTAGTGCTGAGGAATCAAGCCAGAGCTTCATGCATGCTAGGCAAGCATTCTACCATTAAGCCACATTCCCAGCCCCTTCATTTCTCTTTTATGACATTGACTTGTTGCAGAACCTTAATCACATGTCCTGTAGAATTTGGAAAAATCCAAGTTTGTCTTTTCAATTTTTTGTGTTCTTACCTTGTTTCTCTATCCTCTGTGTTTCCTTAAAATGAAAGCTAGTGCTAAAAGTTTGACTTACTTCTGGTTTAAAATACCTTTTAAGTGCTTTTCATTGTGTCATACTTGGAGTCATACAGTACTAGGACCACCAAAATTAATTAGACCAGCCAGAGATTAGTTAGTATTTTCAGAGGTCTTCCCCCCCACCCCCCCCCCCCACCAGTCCTGGGGCTTGATTCAGGGCCTGGACACTGTCCTTGAGCTTCTTTGGTACCACTTGAGCCACAGCACCATTTCCAGCTTTTTTGTTTATGTGGTACTGAGAAATCAAACCCAGGGCTTCTTGCATGCTAAGCAAGCACTCTACAACCAAGCCATATTCCCAGCCCATAGGTCTCTCTTTTTTTCTTTTTTTTTTGTTGATTGTAGGGCTTGAACGCTGTGCCTGGGTGCTGTCCCTCAATTCTTTAGCTCAAGACTAGTTTTCTGCCACTTGAGCCATAGCGCCACTTCCAGTTTTCTGGTGGTTTATTAGAGATGAAAGTCTCACGGACTTTCCTGCCTGGGCTGGCTTTGAACTGCAATCTTCAGATCTTAGCTAGGAGTAGCTAGGATTACAGACATGAGCCACTGGTGCCCAGCTTCCTGTTCTGTTATTCTATCCACATAAGTATTCTGTCTAATTGTCAAAGCACAATGTCTTATTGACTATTTATTGATAGCACTCTAGCTACAGGTTATTTCTGCCTCATTCTATATTTCTGCCTAGAATCTAGAATTAGTTATTCCTTCAAGAAGCCTTATATCTTTCCAAATGAATAAAAATTTCCTCTTTTGTGAAACTGAGAGATGATTTATTTAATAATTTCCTATTTATTTAGATGTATATGCAGGATGAATTCCTGAAAGTGAGATTGATGGGTATTATAATTGTGGTCATTATTGCCAGATTGCCTTCCATAAAGGCTGTACATTTTCTTAGTTTAGTTTTTGTGCCAGTACTCTAGGCCTGGGCATCATCCCTCAGCTTTTAACTCAAGGCTGTTTGAGTTCTACTGCTTGAGCCATAGTTCTACTTCTGGTTTTTGGTGGTGTTTTGGAGCTAGGAGTCTCCAGACTTTCCTGCCTTGGGCTGGCTTTGAAACATAGTCCTCAGATCTTAGCCTCTTGAATAGCTAGGATTATAGATGTGAACCACCAGCACCCTGCAAGGTTGTATATATTGTGTATCGATGAATGGAAGTACCTATTTCCTTATATCTTTGCCACTAGAATAGTCTAATTTAATGTAGTTTTTTTTTTTTTTTTTTAAATCAGTTGTGAGCCTGGGCACTGTCCCTCAGCTCTTGGCTCCTCTGCTCAAGGGTAGTGCTCAACCACTTAAGCCATGGTACCACTTCCGGTTTTCTGGTGTTTTATTGGAGACAAGAGTCTCACTGACTTTCTTGCCTGGGCTGGCTTTGAACCAGAGATCCTCAGATCTCAGCCTCTTTAGTAGCTAGGATTACAGGTGTGAACAACTGGCGCCTGGAAGAATTTTTTTCCCCTCTGGTTGTGAAGCTTGAACTTAGGCCCTGGGCTCTGTCCCTGAGCCTCTCTGTTCAAGGCTAGTGCTCTACCACTTGAGCCACAGCGCCATTTGCAGCCTTTTCTGTATATGTTGTACTGAGGAATGCAACCCAGGGTTTCCTGCCTGCTAGGCAAGCACTCTACCACTAAGCCACATTCCCAGCCCAAATTTTATAAAGTAGTTTCTTACCATTTCTTGAATCATCTTTTTTGTTGTTGGTGGTGATGGTGGGTTTGAACTGTGGGCCTGGGCTCTGTCCCTGTTCTCTTTAGCTCAAGACAAGCTCTCTACCACTTGAGCTACAGTGCCACTTCTGGTTTTCTGGTAGTTAATGAGTCTCACAGTGGCTAAAAGAGTCTCACAGTTTTCCTGTCTGGCCTGGATTTAAACCACAATTCTCAGATCTCAGCCTCCTAAGTAGCTAGGATTATAGGCATGAGCCACCAATGGCTGACATTGAGTCATCTTTTCTTAATAGTAAAACTATTGAAAACAATGGATTTTCTTCTAATCACTGTTGATTGAAGACTCTTATTTACTAAAATGATGTGTTTTTATTATATAATTTTCTGGGAACTGCAAATTTCATTTGTATTTCTCCTATGGCCCACATATTGTTTAAGAAATTTTTAAAAAAAGGGCTAGGAAGGTGGCTCAGTGGTAGAGCACTTGCCTTGCATGCCTGAGGCCCTGGGTTCGATTCCTCAGCACCACATAAGCAAAAAGAAAAAAGCCGGAAGTGGCGCTGTGGCTCAAGTGGTAGAGCGCTAGCCTTGAGCTGAAGAGCTGAGGGATAGTGCCCAGGCCCAGAGTTCAGGCCCCATGACCGGACCCAAAAAAAAAAAAAAAAGAAATTAAAAAAAAAGTTTTTTTTTTCTGTCGTGGGGCCTGAACTCTGGGCTTGGGCACTGTCCTTGCACTCTTCAGCTTAAGGCAAGCGCCCTACCGCTTGAGCCACAGCGCCACTTCCTGTTTTCTAGTGGTTTATTGGAGATAAGAGTCTCAAGTACTTTCCTGCCTGGACTGGCTTTGAACCGAGATCCTCAGATCTCAGTCTCCTGAGTAGCTAGGATTACAGGCGTTAGCCACCAGCGCCCAGAATTTTTAATTGAAGGTCTTTTAGTTTTCTCATTTTTAAAAAATGAATTTCTAGTTACATCATATTGTTAACCAAAGAATGTGGTCCATATTTCTTTCTACTGGTTTCTTTAGTTTTTTTTTTTTTTTTTTAATTTTTTATTGTGAAGATACTATACAGAGCGTTACAGTTACATGAGTAAGGTAAGGAGTACACTTCCTATTGGGCATTGTTACCCTCTCCATTGTTTTCCCCCTACTATCCCTTCCCTCCCTACCTTCCCTGAGGTTCTTTTTTTTTTTTTTAATTGTGATTAAGTAATTGCATAATTTCCCAAATTTCACAGTATTGTAGAATAATGATGCTCATTTAAAGTCACAGGTTCATTCTAACTTTTCTGGAGCAAATTGTCTATCACGGTCTATATAACATATAACGGTGTACACATATACACCATACATGTGATCAGCAGCATGGGGATATTTAGTAGTGGTTTGACCAGATGAGTGGAAGTTCTTTGTTTCTTAAGTGGTTTCTTTAGTTTTTTATTTTCCCTTTTTAGTTTTTTTTCTACCTCTCAGCCCCCCCACTGGGGGTTGAACTCAAGGCCATATGCATGCTAAATAGCATTACATTCCTAGCCCCTTTTAAAATTTCATTTTGAAGAGAGATATGAAAAAAAACTCATGAATCTTGCTTGGTTTCCATGGGGTCCATGCTGTTGTTAAACTCCTGGGCTCAAATAAGCCATCTACCTTGGGCTGCTAAGTAGCAGGTACACGCCACCACACCAGGCTTGTACTGTCCTACAGTTGGTTGTATTTTTGTAGTCAAATAGATGGCCAAATTTGATAGTTTAAGAGCTATTTAAAAATGAGGTATATTCATGTATTAGGGTAAAATTAATGTCCATTACAGCTACCATTTTGACTATGTTGTATATGTCATTTGCTTTCTAGTTTATGTATTTATTTTGTTCTCTCACTAAGAAAAATTAAAATTTTAATTTCTAGTTATTAATGTGTTTGCTTCTGTTTTTTGAATGTTGCAGCTGTATTATTCAAAGTATGTAGAGGCATATCTGTTTTATTTTGTGTAAATTACAGTCTTTATAATGATAAAAATATTTTATCTCTATACCCTTTAATCCTTTTATTCAATTAAAGGATAAAAACCATGTTTTTGTAAGCTTTATCTTGTCCTTCAGTTTTTTTCTTTACACTTGTTTTTATACTTTGTTAATTACAGATATATCTTGATGTGGTATAGAATAGTTTTGTTATGGGTCAATTTAAAGGTTTTTTTTTTGTTTCCTTATTTAAGGAATAGGAAGGTCTTATTCTTCATTTTGTCAAATGACTTTATATCTTTTTTCTAATTCTGTGTGTGTGTTGAACCTCCAAGTGGTACATTTTCTGTGCTTGTATGATGCTATGCCTAATATTAGAGAAATTTTCCTCCCAATTGTAACCTTTTCTATCTTCATGTGCTTCTCCTTGTTAAAGCAGTGTCCTTTAGGTCTCTTTAATGAGAACAATTACATTAGTTTTATTGACTACCTAGTTTTAGCTAGCAGTGAATTATTATTGTTACTATTATTAGTAGTCATAGTATTGCCACTCCTGGAGCTTGAACTCAGGGTTTGGGCACTGTCTCTGAGCTTCTTTTGCTCAAGGCTACCACTCTTCCACTTGAGCCACAGTTCCACTTCTGGTGGTACTGAGGAATTGATCCCAGGGCTTTATGCCTACTAGGCAAGCACTCTGCCACTGAGCCACCTTCCCAGCTCTCAATTATTTTATTACCCATCTATTTTGTGATGATATTGTCTACTGAATTTTCATTAGAGGTGATTCACTTCTTTTCTTACATTGTTTCTTTTTTTTTTTTTTTTTTTAATTTTCTGGTCGTGGGACCTGAACTGGGCCTGGGCACTGTCTCTCAGCTCTTCAGCTCAAGGCTAGTGCTTTACCACTTGAGCCATACTGCCACTTCCAGCCTTTTCTGCTTATGTGGTGCTGAGGAATCGAACCCAGGGCCTCGTGTATGCAAGGCAAGCACTGTACCACTGAGCCACCTTCCAAGCCCCTTACATTGTTTCTTATGGTAACTCTTTATGGATGCTTGTAGGTTTTGATGTTCAAGTTTGAATGAGATGTGATTCTAACAACTTATTAGAAGATGGTGGGAGGAACATTAGTTGCAACTTAGCACAGTTGCTTTCCAGGTTTCTCTTCTCTGTTCTCCATTATGCTGATGGATTCATTCTTCAAAATATAATCATAATTCCTGTGCCTCTCTGTAACAAGCATTTTAAACTAATGCAAATTACTAGCCGTTAATTCCCCCCAAGTTCATACTAAAGTTTTTACTATTAAGATATACATCTTTAATACACCTTTTAAATCACCTGCTTATGATTTTAACAATTAGAGAATTTATAAAAGGCATACGAGTTCTTTGTACTATTTTTAAAACTTTCAAGTTTGAAATTATTTGAAAGTAAGAAATTGCAAAAGAAAAGTAGGTTTCATTTTTAGAATAGTAGTGTTTTTTGAGATTATTTCTAAATCACTTAGCACTTACCCTCATTGTATTTTGTATATCTCTTTCTCTACTTTCTTCTGAGATTCCCCACTTAGTCTCAGTTCTAAACATAGTCCCATTCTTAAATGTTACTCTTCCCTTTTCAGAGTGAAAATTTTCTATTCTCATGCTAAACTTCTGTACATTGCTTATTATTCTCTGTTGCTCAAATGGAGCTTCTGGCATAGATTTGCTAGTCTCAAGTACTTTGGATTATATTTATCCATAATTTGGCATTTTCAGAGCTTTGTTTTTGTTTTTTGGCCAGGTCTGCTGCTTGAATTCAGGGTGGGGGGCAGGGTGGGGGGGAGGGCTAGTACCTTACCACTTTAGCCACAGTGCCACTTCTGGCTTTTTCTGTGTATATGGTACTGAGGAATTGAACTCAGGGGTTTATGCATGCTAGGCAAGCACTCTACCACTATGCCACATTCCCAGGCCCAATTTGGCATTTTCTAGTTTTTATTATCTCCTTGTTTTATTGAAGATTTTTTTCCTTAATAATCTCTTTATACAGGTTCTAGGAAAAAAGGTGGGAAGTCTTGGAACCAAATTGTCATATGATCATACTGGAATTTACTGAAGTCTAGCTCTGGGAATACTTAAGAAATAATTACTTAATAACTGGCAGTCAAAAAAAGTTAGAGAAATTTGAATTTTGAACTGATAATAGTAGTGCATATCAGAACTGGTATGATCTAGCATGCTTAGAGAGAATTTAACACTTCAGAGAAGAAAATTATTGATGACCTCAGCATTCATCTCCATAAGTTAGAAAAATAGCAAAAATTAAGTGCAAAAAGACTAGAAGGAAATAAGATTAAAAAACAAAAATTAATGAAATAAAAAGCTTATCTCTGTCCTTTTGGTTGGGAAACTTCACAGGATTGCAAGAAGGATAGTGACATGATCATATTTGTTTTCCAGAAAGAGACCTCTGGCAGCAGTGTGGAGAATAGATAGAGGACAAAAAAAACTAATCTGAGAAGCCAGTTAGGAGGCTTTTCAATCACTAGTTCAGGTAAGAGATGGTAATGATCTAATGTGGGATGGAGAGAAAGGAACATATTACAAAGATTAAATAAGGTGAAATATTAAGTTTAAGAATCATTAATTGCAGGCTGAGATCTGAGGATCATGGTTCAAAACCAGCCCAGGCAGTAAAGTTCGTGAGACTCTTATCTCCAATGAACCACCAAAAAGCCATTAACCTTTAGTGGAAAAAAGTTCAAGGACAGTCCTCAAGCCTAGTTCAAGGCACAAAAGAAAAAAATGAACCATTTAATTAGGTTAATTAAATAAAAGGCAAATAATTAGAAAGAATCATGGCAAAGAAGAAAAAAAATGGAGGTATAGTTTCTTGTATATGGAACTGATTGAAAAAAAGTAGACTAGAAGCTTTACTAGATGTCTGAGAAATTATCTTTGCAAATAAACTACAAGGGTATCAAGTCAGGACTCGACAAGAGAAATTGGACTAGTAGTACATACATAGAAATATGATTTATGCAGTTATAGGGCTAAGAAAGCAGATTTTAAATCCCTAAAGCCCCATAGAGGGACAAGCTAGAAATAAGTCTGAAGTTCTTGTCTACCAGTAGAATTTCTTCTTTCCCTCTTCCTCAAGCTTCAGCTTTGCTTTTAAGCCTTTCAATTAAATGAATTACCCAGGTTAATCTCTCTTACATACAATCAACTGGTTGTTTTTGTTGTTGTTGTTGTTGTTTGCCAATCTTGGCAGGGCCTGAGCACCGTCCCTGAACTTCTTTTTGCTCAAAGCTAGTGCTCTACCACTTGAGCCACAGTGCCATTTCCAGCTTTCTCTGTGTATGTAGTACTAAGGAATCGAACCCAGGCAGGCCTCTACTGCTAGGCCCTATTCCCAGCCAAAATCAACTGTTTTTAATTACAAATAGCTTCATAGCAACACCTACATTAGAGTTTAATTGAATAAATGGCAACTAGTACTCTAACCAAGTTGCCACAATAAGGAAAAACATTAAGAACCACAACAAAAAAATACTTGGCTTGAAATTTTTCCATGATGATTAATTTCTTGAAACAATTTTCAGTTGCAGTTACTGTGCTATAAGATAAACTGGTTTCCAAGAAGGGCATCGCCTCCAGTATAATTTACATTGGTGATTCGGATTTCTACCAACTTAACATGGGGAGTAGATTGATCTGTTGTTTCTGGTTGGTTGACAGTATACACCATATATGGAAAGATCTTACTAACATGTCCAAAGTTTGAGGATTCCATGGAATATATAGGTAGAGACATTTGATGTGCAGTTAAATTTGATATGTAGTTAAGTCTAAAAAGCTGCAGCGGTGGGAGGAAAAAATATAAATAATGAGCATTGTGCAAAATGCTCTCTTTTTATTTTTATTTATTTTTTGTCATGGGGCTTGAACTCAGCCTGGGTGCTGTCCCTAAGCGCTTTTGCTCAAGGCTAGCACTCTACCACTTTGAGCCACAGCTCCATTTCCAGTTTTCTAATGGTTAACTGATAAGAGTCTCAACAGAGACTTTTCTTTTTTTGAGGGGGGGGGTCCAGTTGTGGGGCCTGAACTCTGGGCCTGGGCGCTGTCCCTCAGCTCTTCAGCTCAAGCTAGCGCTCTACCACTTGAGCCACAGCGCCACTTCCGGCTTTTTTCTTTTTGCTTATGTGGTGCTAAGGAATCGAACCCAGGGCCTCATGCATGCAAGGCAAGTGCTCTACCCCTGAGCCACCTTCCCAGCCCCTCAACAGAGACTTTTCTGCCTAGGCTGGCTTCCAACTGAGCTAGGATTACAGGCATCAGCCATGAACACCTGACGAAGGTAGGTTGCTTAAAGGTTCCCACTTTGGTCTAGTAGCTTGGTTCTTCTTGATTATTCTGCTTAGACAATACTGCAAGTAAAGAAAGGAAAACATGCGGGGCACGGGTGGCTCACACCAGTATTCCTAGCTACTCAGGAGGCTGAGATCTGAGGATCACAGTTTAAAGCCAGCCTGGGCAGGAAACTCAGTGAGACTCTTATCTCCAATAAACCACTCAGAAAACCAAAAGTGGCACTGTGGCTCAAGTGGTAGAGCACTTGCCTTGAGCTGAAGAACTGAGGGACAGCACCCAAACCCAGAGTTCAAGCCCTATGACGAACCAAAAAAAAGAAAGGAAAACAGAGCTAGGTACTAGTGGCTCACGAGGCTGAGATCTGAGGATCCTGCCAGCCCAGGCAGGAAAATCAGTGAGACTTTTATCTCCATTTTCCACCAGAAAACTGGAAGTGGTGCTGTGTCTCAAAGTGGTAGAGTATTAGCTGTGAGAGAAAAAGATCAAGGACAGTGTGCCAGGCCCTATTACCAACTACAACAACAAAAACAAAGTGAGGGAGGGAGGGAGGGAGGAGAGAGGAAAAGAGGAACTGCTTTGAAATGTAAGCTTTTGTTCTTTTTTTTTTTTTTAAGTAGGTTATGGGGCTTGAACTCTGGGCCTGGGCACTGTCCCTGCACTCTTCCGCTCAAGGTGAGTGCTATACCTCGACCCACAGTGCCACTTCTGGTTTTCTAGTGGTTAATTTGAGATCAGAGTTTCACAGACTTTTCTGCCCGGTCTGGCTTTGAACCGTGATCCTCAGATCCTCCTGAGTAGCTGGGATTACAGGCGTGAGCCACAATGCCAGCAGCTTTTGTTCTTAACTAGTTGTTTCAAGGTAGAATTAAGACACACCTTAGAAGACCTGTTTTAGATTGTTCTAGACCAATAAGAGGGTTACAGTTTTTTAATCCTTTTAATGGTTACCTTATGTAAATGCATCTTACCATATTCAAACTAGCAAAACAGATTGTGAACCTGAGCTCAACTGATGAGACCAGAGGGTAGGCCTTGCTGCTTTAGGAATAAATAAAAAAACAGGCTGCCTGCTCTTTGTACTTGTTTGCCAGATTTTTGGTAATGGCACTCCCTTCTTCAGAGTACCCCTTTAAAGTGCCTTATTCTTATGCTATACCGCAACATCCCAAGCCATTTTCTTTTTTTTTCTCTCCCCCCCCCCCCCCCCATGGAGCTTGAACTCTGGGCCTGGGCGCTGTCCCTCAGATCTTCAGCTCAAGGCAAAAGTACTCTACCACTTGAGCTACAGTGCCACTTGAGGTTTTCTGGTGGTTAATTGGAGATAAGAGTCTCACAGACGTTCCTGCCCATAATGGCTTTGAACTGCCATCCTCAGATCTCAGCCTCTTGAGTAGATAGGATCATAGGCATGAACCACTGATGCCTAGCATCCCAAGCCATTTTCTAAAGCATGGTGGCAGATACCTGTTATCCCAGAACTTAGGTAGATGAGACAAGGAGATCTTGAATTTGAGCCCAGCAAGACCCCATCTCAAAAAAAAAAAAAAGGAGAGTAAGCTCAGTGAATTGAAGTTAGAGAATTTGTTTGGATCTTTAGGTCTCTTCTCTTGTCAGGTCAAGATTTACCCAAAGATGTGTCTTCCAAACTCCTATACAAATGATTAACAGTCTAGTGGACTACATTCTGGAAACCAAGGTAGGGTTTCTATCTAGGGAAATTTCTGAATTCAACACTTAGTATGTTTACAGTCATTTAATCTCTTACTTATGTACAGGCCCTAGCCCTGGACTATGCCTGGTATACTTCCAGATTGATGCAAGGAAGAAGGGGCAGCTCTTAGCCAAGGCATTTTTAGCACTCATAGTTTCTCAAACTGCTTTCTTCTTTCTTTTTCTGCACCATCCCTATCCTTCTTATCACTAGTTCCACAGGCACCTATACTATTTCAAACTGTAATGAGGACTTAATAGTGTAAGTTTGGTTGAGTTTTACTTTTCTCAACATAGTGGGCTTACAATCTTTTTTTTGGGGGGGGGCATGGGCGCTGTCCCTCAGCTCTTCAGCTCAAGGCTAGCGTTCTACCACTTGAGCCACAGCGCCACTTCCGGCTTTTTTCTTTTTGCTTATGTGGTGCTGAGGAATCGAACCGAACCCAGGGCCTCATGCATGCAAGGCAAGCGCTCTACCACTGAGCCACCTTCCCAGCCAGGAAAGTCAGTGAGACTCTTATTTCCAATAAACCACCAGAAAACCGGAAGTGGCCCTGTGGCTCAAAGTAGTAGAGTGCTTGCCTTGAGCTAAAGAGCTCAGGGACAGGGCCCAGATCCAGAGTTCAAGCCTCACAACCACCACCACCACCACCAACAACAACAACAACACACACACACACACACACACACACATGGTAGGTGGAAAATCTTAAAGAATAAATTTCTAAAAAGCATTTTATGAATTGTTGATGAATAAAAAATCTAATAAAAGATGCATTGATTTTTTTAAAGGTGTACTATATAACCATAATGAAAATAAAATAACTTCAGTAAGTAACAAACGTACCCTATGTTCACAAATTGAACAACTATCCCACTCATTCTGGTCTATTTTGGCAAATCGCTTTTCTCAGTTTGCATTTATCTAGATACTGCCAATACAAGTAGTTAATAATAATAATAATTTTCCCAAAACTCCTAAGCTATTTTTTTTTTTTTTTGGGTCCGGTTGTGGGGCCTGAACTCTGGGCCTGGGCACTGTCCCTCAGCTCTTCAGCTCAAGGCTAGCGCTCTACCACTTGAGCCACAGTGCCACTTCCGGCTTTTTTCTTTTTGCTTATGTGGTGCTGAGGAATCGAACCCAGGGCCTTGAGCATGCAAGGCAAGCGCTCTACCACTGAGCCACCTTCCCAGCCCCTCCTAAGCTATTTTTAATTTTATGTGTTTGAGTTCCAGTGCCTTTCCATTGATTTTTAATTTAATTTATAGCACAGTTTGCCCATCTTGTTAACTTTTAGGTTAACAAACTAGCATCATTCTACAATAATTATTCATATTCATGTCCTCTTTTGATGTCTCTTGAGATATGAAATTCTCAAAAGTATATTTTATACTAATCTTGATTAGTTTCTTAATAGTGTTTTAGATATATTAAGATAATTAGTGAAATTTAAATTTTACCATTTAGATCTTCTTTGCTATGAAATATCTGCTTCTGTCCATGCCACTTTGATTGTCTTATTGTAGTTTGTACAACTCTACCTATTGTAAATGGTAATTAATTGCTGTACGTATTTTATATATTTATTTTTTTATTTATTTATTTTTGCTGGTTGTGGGGCCTGAACTCTAGGCCTGAGTGCTGTCCCTCAGCTCGTCAGCTCAAGGCAAGCAATCTACCACTTGAGCCACAGCGTCACTTTTGGCTTTTTCTGCTTATGTAGTGCTGAGGAATTGAACCCAGGGCCTCATGCATGCAAGGCGAGCAATCTACCACTGAGCCACTTTCCCAGCCCTATTTTATGTATTTTCTAGCAGTCGATTGCATTTTAAAAAGTTCCATGTTGCCAGGCACTGGTGTTTCATGCATATACACCTAGCTACTCCAGTGACTGAGATCTGAGGATCACAGTTCCAAAGTCAGCCTGGCAGCAAAGTCTGTGAGATTTTTATCTCCAGTAAACACCAAAAAAGCCAATATCTGAGCAGAGGCTCAAGTGGTAAAGTGCTAACCTTGAACAAGAGAAAGGTCAGGGATAGTGTTCAGACCACGAGTTCAAGCCCCATACTAGCACAAGAAAAAAATTTTGTTACCTCTTTCTCTTACAGTTTTTATGTTTTGCTTTTATATCTTGTTTAAAGAATTCTTTCTTCTAAGAATATAACAGTATTCTATATTTTCCTTAAGTGTTTGCTTTCCTTTCATATTTTGGGTTTTTGAATAGAAATTTTATTTTATGGTATGAAGTAAGCTTTCTGTGAGAGTCTGTGTTTCTTTTTATCCCTTAGATAGTATCAAATCTTCATGAATGGTAGTGCAGATCTTACTCTTAAGAATTGTCTTGCCGGGCGCTGGTGGCTCACGCCTGTAATCCTAGCTACTCAGGAGGCTGAGATCTGAGGATCGCGGTTCAAAGCCAGCCCGGGCAGCAGAGACCATGAGACTCCTATCTCCAATAAACCACCAGAAAACCGGACGTGGCGCTGTAGCTCAAGTGGTAGTGCGCTCGCCTTGAGCTGAAGAGCTGAGGGACAGCGCCCAGGCCCAGAGTTCAAGCCCCACGACCGACCAAAAAAAAAGAATTGTCTTGGCTAATACCCCCCTACCCCCCCTTGGGCTCATGGTGTGTGTGGGGGGGAACAAACTGCCCTCTGGCGCCCCTGCTGGCCACCCCACCAAGGCAGTAGAAGGCCTTTAGCCACTGCCCATCAATCAATCATTGTCTTAACTGCCAGCCTCTCAAGGCTGGGCCTGGATTAAGGTAGTGTGCTACTCTCCCCTTCTCTACTCTGTCCTGTCCCTCAAAGTGGACTTCCCCAGAGGGTCCCCTCATCCCTTGATCTCGAGGTCCTCTTCATGGTGGAAGTATATCCTGTATCTTTCTTTTGTTGTCTTTGGGGAGACCCCAGAGTGCCTCCACCTTTCTCCAAAACCATCTGCTTCTATGTGGGTGGTGGCGATAGCTCTAGTTTATCATATATAATGTATATTTTTTCAATGTCATCATAAATGTAGCCCCTGTGTAACTGTGAACAGCTCATGGCCTGGCTTGTGTGTATGCATGTGTATATACATGTGCATGCATGTGTGTGCGTGTGCGACACTGTCATGTCTTGGGTAAGAGTCAGAGCTTGGGTGTAGAGAGGGAGGACACACATCCTTGAGTTTTCAAATAAAACAACCAGAAAATTTAAGAAAAAGAATTGTCTTAGCTATTCTTACTCTCTTTTATGTTATTTATGGTATCAGTTGATTAAGTTTGGAGGGATAAAGGGGTTATATATATCCTGTTGGGTTATGTTCGATTCTATTGGAGTGAATCGGCAGATCAATTTGTGATAATTTACACAAATACAGTATTTTAATTACCACTAAACATTTCTATATCTGTTGTTTCTCTAGGTCTTACCTATCTTTTGTTTAGACTTCTTCCCATTGCCTTAAATTGTTTTATTATGATTGTTGTCTTTTAAAGTAATATTTTAAGTTGTTTGCTAGGGTAAAAGAATTTTTTTTTGTTGGCTTTAAATCTAGACCTTCCTGAAATACTAGTAATTTTGAAATTTGTCTAGATTTTATTGTGCTTTTCCATATGGTTGTATTATGAAATGTAAGCATTTTGTTTTCTCCTTTTCAACTCACTATGAAAAAGTGATATAGTTCCATATCAGTACATACAAGATCTTCTCTAAAGTACTTGTATAAAGAAAAGAAACTGGGCTGGGCACCCATGGCTCAAGCCTGTAATCCTAGCTACTCAGGAGGCTGAAATTTGAGGATTGTAGTTCAAAGCCAGACCAGGCAGGAAAGTCCATAAGACTCTTTTTTTTTTTTTTTTTTGGGGGGGGGGTCCGGTCATGGGGCCTGAACTCTGGGCCTGGGCGCTGTCCCTCAGCTCTTCAGCTCAAGGCTAGCACTCTACCACTTGAGCCACGGCCCCACTTCTGGCTTTTTTTCTTTTTGTTTTTGTGGTGCTGGGGAATTGAGCTCTACCACTGAGCCACCTTCCCAGCCCTTCCATGAGACTCTTATCCCCAGTTAACTACCAGAAAACAGAAGTGCGCTGTGGCTCAAGTGGTAGAGTGCTCACCTTGAACTGAAAAACTGAGGGACAGCTCCCAGGCCCAGATTTCAAGCTCTGTGACTGACAAAAAGAAAAGAAAAGAAGCTGGGGCTGGGAATTTGGCTTAGTGGTAGAGTACTTGCTTACCTAACATGCACAAAGCCTTGGATTCGATTCCTCAGTACCATATAAACAGGAAAAGCCACAAGTAGCACTATGGAGCTCAGGGACAGTGCCCAGGCCCTAAGTTCAAGCCCCAGGACAGGTCAAAAAAAAGAAGAAAGGAAGAAAAGAAGCTGGGTGCCAGTGCCTCATGCCTGTAATCCTAGGTTCTTAGGAAGCTGAGATCTGAGAATGATGGTATGAAGCCAGCCTAGACAGGAAAAGTCCTGTGAGACTCTTTATCTTTACACAAAAACCAGAAGTGGTGCTGTGGCTCAAAGTGGTAGAATGCTAGCCTTGAACACAAAGAGGCTCAGGGACAGTGCCCAGGCTTAGAATAGTGTTTCTATTAATTTACCATTATATTCTTTTTTAATAAAAGAGGAATACTTATTTGGTCAATTGTGTACCCACACTGTAGAATAATATGCAACCATTTCTAAGAATATGGTTTGCTGGGTACCAGTTTCTCATGCCTGTCATCCTAGCTATCATCTGGAGGCTAAGATCTGAGGATCGCAGTTCCAAACCAGCCAAGGCAGAAAGTCCCTGAGACTCAGAAAAAGCCGGAAGTGGCACTATGGCTTTAGTTGGTAGAGTGGTGCTAACCTTGAGAAAAAGCAGCTCAGGGACATCACCTAGACTCAGAGTTCAGGATGGGGGCTTGGAGGCGGGGGGAGGGGGGGATGGAGGGGAGAAGAATATAGTGATATAGAAAGATTTCCAAGACTATTAATTATAGAGCATTTATCATTTGACCTTATCTATGAATTGTATCTATATTTTAATCTAAGTACACGTTAAGAGGATAAATATGTTTATATGATGATTGTTACTTAGAGATACTTGAAGAGAGGGGAAGGCTCAGACTGGAGAGCGTCTTTACTTTGTGTATCCATATAGCATTAAAGGTTTTATCATAAAACTTCACTTGTGTGCTATTTCTGCAGTAAAGAAAGGAAAAAATAGGTCAGGTGTGTTGTTGTTGCACTAGGGAGACAGGCAGAAGGATTATGAATTCAAAGCCAGCCTTTGCAACATAGTGAGTTCTACCCAACTCCATAGTGAGAAATAGGGTCATGGCTGAAGTGGTAGTGTTTAAAGCAAGGTGGAGGCCCTGAGTTCAATCCCTACTTTCACCAGAAAATAAAAAGAAGGAAAATTCTGGCCCAAGCATGGTAGTTCACAGGGGTAATCCATCTACTTGGGAGGATTTTAGTTTGAGGGCTTCCCAGGCTAAAAGTTAATGGGCTTGGGATGCATACCAGTAATCCCAGCTACACAAAACATATAGGTAGGATTGAAGTCCAAACAAAGCCAGCCTAAACAAAAACACAGACCCTATCTGAAAAATAACTAAAGTAAAAAGGGCTGGATGCATAGCTCAAGTGATAGACTGCCTAGCAAGTGAATTCCAGTACAATGATTCCAAAACAGGGTGGGAAGGGGAAAGGAGAAAGAGGGAGCAAAGCAGAAAATGAAAGGGGAAAAGAAGTGGGTGTTGATGGCTCTTACCTGTAATCCAGGCTACTCAGGATGCTGAGATCTGTAAACTACAGTTCTAAGCCAGCCCAGGGAAGAAAGTTCATGAGACTCTTTTCTCCAAGTAACCATCCAAAAACTGGATGTGGAGATGTGACTCAAGTGGCAAAATACCAGCCTTGAGTGAAAAGCTAAAGTCAGTGCCCAGGCCCTGAATTTAAGCCCCAATACTAACAAAAGAAAAGGAAAGAGCCAGCTCTTTCTACTCAGGAGGCTGAGATCTGAGAATCATTTCAAAGCCAACTCAGGCAGGAAAGTCCATGAGACTCTTTTCTCCAAGTAACCACCAGAAAATTGGAAGTGGCACTATGGCTTAAGTGGTAGAGCGTTCACCTTGAGCTGAAGAGCTGAGGGATAGTGCCCCGTCCCAGAGTGCAAACCCCACAACTGACAAAAGAGAAAGAAAAAAGAAAAGGAAAGAATTTCATCATGCTGTTGGGCACCGGTGGCTCATGCCTGTAATCCTAGCTACTCAGGCTGAGATCTGAGGATCCCGGTTCAAAGCCAGCCTGGGTAGGAAAGTCCGTGAGACTCTTATCTCCAATAAACCACTCAGAAAACCAGAAGTGGTGCTGTGGCTCAGGTGGTAGAGTGCTTGCCTTGGGCTGAAGAGCTGAGGGACAGTGCCCAGGCCAAGATTTCAAGCACCATGACCGACAAAAAAAAAAAAGAATTTCATCATGCTTGTTGATTGTTGGGAAACCATTAACTATTGCTCAGTGACTTAAGAAGACACACCCTTAATATTACTCCCTCTAAATAGAACTTAATACCACTGTCATTTCAGATCATTAGAAGATAGGGAAGAATCTCAGTTGAGTAGATCAAATATTGTGAGGTAGCATAGAAAGCCTTGTTAAGAAAGCAATCCCTGGGGCTGGGAAGGTGGCTCAGTGGTAGAGCGCTTGCCTTGCATGCCTGAGGCCCTGAGTTCGATTCCTCAGCACCACATAAGCAAAAAGAAAAAAGCCGGAAGTGGCACTGTGGCTCAAGTGGTAGAGCGCTAAGCCTTGAGCTGAAGAGCTGAGGGACAGCCCCCAGCCCAGAGTTCAGGCCCCACGACTCCCCCCCCAAAAAAAGAAAGCAATCCCCCCAACAGCTTATTCTCTACAGGACTCCTTTGTCCCCTCTAAGTCTTGTCATATCTTAAACCCCTTATCTGTAGCTGTGGTAAAGAATGGATGGTTGAGAGGCTATAACAATTGGTATTTGGTCTTTCTATTCTTTTGCCTCTTAGGCAAATCTCAAAGCTGCTTAATTTTGGAAAAATTTATATATGTGTAAGTAAACTTAAGGGATCATTTTAACTTTATAGACAGTTAATTATTGAGACACTGCAAGTTTGAAATATTAATTTGTATTATTTTTCCTCCCTTAGTTTCTGCCACTGCCTTCTACAAAGCACAACCTGTAATTCAGTTCATGTGTGAAGTTCTTGATATTCATAATATTGATGAGCAACCAAGACCTCTGACTGATTCTCATCGGGTAAAATTCACCAAAGAGATAAAAGGTGAATTCATTAGCTTTTAGAAGAATATAACTGCAATGTGCATGGATATAACAGCCTGTTATTGGAAAAATTTTAGGATTAAAATGTGTTCATGTAATGTCACCAAGAAAAATACAGATCAGTTGTAAAATATAACAGTAAATTCATTGTTATAATGTCATTGGAAGTGTTTGAATGATGTACTGAGTAATGGAAATAGTATCAATACTACACAATTGTATTTTTCTTTTACTAACTGCAGGGATAAAAAGGTCTCATGAGAAAAGTCTTCTTTAATGCTATTAAAAAGTAGTAAGCTTACCTAAAAAACCTTGTTATTTTAAAACTGAAGTCATTCTTTAAAGCCGTTCTAATACAATGACTTATTTTTCTGAAATGATAGTGAAATTTTAAATTATATTCCTTTGGAAATTTACGAATATGAGGCTAGTGTGTTCCATGTGTTATTCTGGAGTTACAACAGCTATTTAATGTACATTCTGGAGGTGACTAGTGATCTTACTTAGTAGCTAAATTTGTACAGTGGTGTTGCATTGGATGTTCATTTAACTTCATCTCTGTAGAATCTCCTTAAAGGAAGGAAAAAGGAAATAATTTTAATGGTGTTCTAAAAATTTATAGTTTATGTACATTTCCTCTTTTATAGTTTTAAATACATTTAATATACATACACAGTTTTATATCTAAGCCTGTATATGCTGTACTTTATCAGCAATTTAAAGGAGTGTTAAAGAGTAATTTGTGTTATGTGTAATTCTTGCCCTGTTCATGATTTTAGTACCTCATCCTCATGCAAGATTTGATTCCACTGCATTATTACATTATTTAGAGATGAAGAGAAATTTGATATTCTCCAATCAGAGTGAATAGCATAAATTCTACTTTTATTAAATGTTCTTAAGTAGCCAGAGATACTTTTTATTTTAGTTTTTACCCATTTCTTGGAGATAAATTTTCAGCTTGTGATTTGAATGAAGCATTCAGTTTTGTTTATTAAATATGTCAGTCCCCTGAGTCAGTTAGAAAATGATTATATCCTGTTTGCTCCAGAAATCATTCATTTTTTGCCATTCAGTAACCATGAAAAAGGCAGTCATAAAACACTGAAAGAAAAAAATCCTTCCTACTTTGAGAATAAACATCCATCAATCTCAAGTAATTTAAATGCCAAAATAGGAAACTGTTAGCTGTAACTGTTTTGCAACCGTACCATTGTCCTTTGATAATCTGTATTAACTGTACAGTTAGTGTTGTCAGGAGCTTAGTACATTTCCTACCATTATATATGTGATCATCTAAGTGCCATGGTTTAATAGTGGAGTTGCTGCTTAGTTACCACCTCTGATATCATGAAGTCACTTACATTATCTTGCGGTAACTATGCAATCAACTCATATCACCACTCTATCACAGAAAATACAAGATGTACAGAACAAGGACTCTCCTGCTGCCCGAAGAGCATGGACTCGATCTTAACTTCAACTGCTCAGGGGCCCAAAGAAATGACTGAAAAAATGACTAGAAAGCATTATAAAGTTGATGTTATAGTGAAGGTAAAGCCAAGTTTATAGGTTAAATATTTATTAAAACCAAAACATTTTTGGTTGGATGGAGGGTTTGGGGAGGGACCTGGGCAGAGAATTATCTAGTCCATTTTTTTAAATAATTTTGACTTTGTTAGCCTCTGGATTTGGGGCTAATTGTGAGGAGCCTGTGATCTTAGATTTGGGGTTGAAAATTTGCATTGGATCTAATTGACAAACCAAATTTTTTTTCTCCACTTGAAGTCAAGAAGGTTTAAAAAAAAAAAGTAAAAAAGAACTTTAAAGTACATCATATATATTCTAGCCACAGTAACTCAAAAGAATAAAATTTTGTGTTCTATGCTATTTGGATTTAACTTTTAGCTTGCATGAGGAATTATAATTGATAGTAATATAAATTATTATAAAAATGTGTTTTTAGTATATTCACTTTATTCCAGTTGAACATTTACCCAAATCTTTAATAATAATTTCTGGAGCGGCTTCTTTGTCCAGTAAGTTATATAGTTAGAAATATTAGGAAAGTATTTTTACAAACAGTAGAGAAAATATAAAAGTTACATATTGGATTTGCTTTTTGGTAAAAGCATATTTTATAGGTGTGTAGAACCTTATTAATATTTTTTTAAATTCAGATAGACAAAACAGTTGCCTACTGGCTCAAATTACATACATTTCACTGTTTACACCCAAGACATGGTATTTTTTGCATGTTACTTTATTTCATAACTATTACTTTCTTGTAAGATCTTCCTATGTATTTTCTAATCTCCTTTACAATATAATGGCATATTCAATTCTCTAGCTAAAATTTTAGTTTTATAACAGTAGTTATCATCTTAAAAAATTTCTAACTGATTTCAATTAGAAATAATTTTCAACAAAAACCCATACCAATCTCATACAGGAACACTGTTCACTTACCATCTTAATTTGTATTGATATCTAGTAAGACAAGTTCAGTTACTATGAGTGGAGTTTGTATTTTGTACAACAAAGTAATTAGATAAAATAAATTATAACAAAATTAAGTTGTGATAGGGCTTATGAGCCTTGGCTCTGTTGACATTGTGGGCTGGATAATTCTTTGTTGGGTTGGGAGGTGGTGCTGTTCTGTGTATTATAGGGTATTTAGAAGTATCCCTGGCCTCTACACAATAGTTGCCAATAGCACCGCCCAATTGTAACAGCAAAAAATGTCTCCATAGGGGCTGGGAGTGTAGCTCAGTGATAGTGCACTTGTCTAGTGTTTGCAAAGCCTCAGGCTTGCCTCCCAGCTCCACCTGAAAAAAAATAACTTCAGACATTACCAAATGATTTCTAGATGGGCAGATTGTTCCCTAATAGAGAACCATTGCACTCTAGGAATAAAAAGTATAAGGGGGGAAACTGAAGGAAAGGTAACTATTGTCCAAAAGGAATTGTACTCATTATCTGCCTTATGAAATGAAACAACACCTTAATAATAACAAGAAATTATAACAGAGAGTAGTAAGCACAAATCCTGTCTGTGAACTAAAACTCATCCTCTATCCCTTCTTGACTTTTACCCTTTGGAGTCTAGGGCATACTTTAGGAATGGAGATGGTTTCTGTGACCAGTAGACATTCTCTACCAGGTCCAAAGCTGCACTGCCAATATGGCAGCCACTAACCAGATGTTAACTATTTAAATTTGGTAAAATTAGCTAGGCATGGGCTCAATACTCAATAACTCAAAAAAAGTAAAAATTTTAAAAATAAAAGTTTTTAGTTTTTCAGGTCTACTAGCTACATTTATGTACATAGAAATATGTTAGCACAGATGGAGAACAGTATCTCAGAATATAGTCTTTGACAGTACCAAAGAAAAATTGCCAAGAAAACACGAAGTTCAAAGTTCAATCCTCACTTAACAAAATTTTTTTTTCATCCCAAAGAATTTTATCTGCTATGCCAGGTTTCCTGCTCCATATCTGTAGTCCCAGCTACTCAAAACGCAGAAGTAGTGGTGATATTGTCTAAAAAGAAATGTACACTTGCCAGGCGCCAGTGGTTCATACCTATAATCATAGCTACTCAGGAGGCTGAGATCCAAGGATCATGGTTCAAAGCCAGCCCCGGCAGGAAAGTCCGGGAGACAGTTATCTCCAGTAAACCACTAGGAAACCAGAAGTGGTGCTGTGGTTCAAGCGGTAGAGCACTCACCGTGAGCTGAAGAGTGCAGGGACAGCACCTAAGCCCAGAGTTCAAGCCCCATGACCAACAAAGAAAAAGAAAAAAGAAAAATGTACTCTTGGGCTAGGGATGTGGCTTTGTGGTAGAGTGCTTGCCTAGCATTCATGTAGCCCTGGGGTCAATTCCTCAGTACCATATAAACAAAAAGCCAGAAGTGGTGCTATGGCTGAGGTGGTAAAGTGCTGCTAGCCTTGAGCAAAAGAAGCTCAAGGGCAGTGCCCAAGCCCTGAGTTCAAGCCCCAGGACTGGTTAAAAAAAAAAATGTACTCTTGACCTAAGTAATTATAACCCCTCTGTATATCACCTTTATAGTAACAATTTTAAAAAAAAGGCACAGTAGGCAATTTTGCAAGACTCTGTCTTTAAGTGAAAAGGTCTGGAGTGTCACTCAGTGTAGAACACTTTTTAGCATACATTAGGCCCTAGTTTCAATACCTAGCACCACGCACACATTTACAGAGACGGAATAAAGGGCTCGGAATGTGGCTTAGTGGTAGAGTGCTTGCCTAGCATGCATGAAGTCCTGGGTTTGATTCCTCAGTACCACATAAACAGAAAAAGCCAGAAGTGGCGCTGTGGCTGAAGTGGTAGAGTGCTAGTCTTGGGCAGAAGGAGCTCAAGAACAGTGCCTAGGCCCTGAGTTCAAGTCCCAGAACTAGAAAAAAAAAAAAGAATAAGGAAGGAGGAAAGCAAGAAGGAAGATAGATAGATTGGTTGTTTGCAGCTGATTTAAAGCCCATTTCTTCACTTTCCAGAGTTGGCAGGGGATCCTTGAACCCTTTAGGTGCATGAATGCAGGGATCCAGGAATGTTTAAAATTATGTACTAAATTATGTGTATGTTCATTTTTAAATTTATTGCTTTCATCAGATTTTTAAAGGGGCCAGTGACTCCATAAGAATTTAGGGTTCACCTCCTTTAGGAATTGTTTTGGTTTTGAATTCTTTGATTTTTTTTAATAGTCTTTAAAAAGAGGCTGTGACACTATGTTATACTTCCTAAAAATAGTTCCTCCCACTTTCATTAAAAGGGTCCAATATTTTTTCTTTCAGCTTTATAAATGTTTGAAGGACTTCCTTCTTGATTTTTATGAAATTCCCATTGTTAGTGAAATGGCTGGGCTATTTAAATGCTCTGAATAAACTATCTTGAGAACTACTAAAACTCCTCTTTTACTCTTCTTTCCCTCTCCTACCATAAACACTTGAATTTATTTTAAAAATGAATTTTTTATTAATAGAGGAATTTTCTCAATCTTTGGGCTTTGCTAATTTTCTGATTTCATTTTTTGTAAGTGGAGCTTGATAGGTTTGACAGGTTTGAAACTAAGTCTAACATGATTGTAAGCATTATTGGCAATGTTATATCTAAAATTCTTTGTTAATATATTGCCCAAGTCATGGATTTTCTGTTGAGAATTGAGTTTTTATAGTAATGAACAGGCTTGTAAATATAACCTGTATCCTCCATTTTTCTTGTTGAAAACAGGTCTGAAGGTTGAAGTGACTCATTGTGGAACAATGAGGAGGAAATACCGTGTTTGTAATGTTACGAGAAGGCCTGCCAGTCATCAAACGTAAGAAAAGCTGGTGTTTGTCAGAGCAGTGATCTGAAGCAGCTTGCTCTAGGGCGTGAGTTGGGTGTGTCTCGTTGGCCATAGTAATGTAAGAGTTGTTCATGTTTGCTTTCCTTTCTTCCCAGTTTTCCTTTACAGTTAGAAAATGGCCAAACCGTGGAGAGAACAGTAGCACAGTATTTCAGAGAAAAGTATACTCTTCAGCTGAAGTACCCACACCTTCCTTGTCTACAAGTGGGACAGGAACAGAAGCATACCTACCTGCCACTAGAAGTAATGTATTTGTATGCTTATGGATCTCTTCATGGTCATCACTACTTTGAGGGTTTATCCTGTAATCTGAACTTTATTTTTTTTTTTATCATGGGGATTGAGCTTTATTGTGTCCCTCAGCTTTATTTTACAAGGCATTTTACCATTTGAGCCACCACAGTACTTATGGTTTTCTGGGAGTTAATTGGAGATGATTGTCATAGACTTTCCTGCTGAGCTGCCTTTGAAACACAATCCTCAAATCTCAGCCTCCTGAGTAGGTAGGATTACAGGCATGAGCCACCAGCGCCCAGCTTGAACTATTTTTAAGATGATTCAAAATTTAATTCATTCTAAATTTCCATTAAGCAAACAAAAGATGTTCCTGTATCATCCTAACACTGTTAGCATTCTGATATACTTCTTTCAGTCTTTTCATCCCATGTACATTTTGTCTAATTATAATCATACTGTAGTAGTTTTATTTCTCGCACTTTTTTTTGTTGTTGGTGGTGGTGGTTGGGGGCTTGAACTCTTGGGCCTAGGCACTGTCCCTGAGCTCTTCAGCTCAAGGTTTTGAACCGTGATCATCATACCTCAGCCTCCTGAGTAGCTAGGATTCACAGGCGTGAGCCACTGGCGCCCAGCTGTCTTTGCTTTTTTACTTAACATAAAAAGGAGAGGTTTGATGAAATAGGTTTATTTTTTTTATTTCATACATAGTTCACATACATATACCTCAAAAAGATATATATGTGTAGCATGAAACTTTTTTTTTTTTTTACTGTGTAGGTATGTAACATTGTAGCTGGGCAGCGGTGTATCAAGAAGCTGACTGACAATCAGACATCCACTATGATCAAGGCAACAGCACGATCTGCACCAGATAGGCAAGAAGAAATTAGCAGATTGGTTAGTACTTAGCCCTAGAAATTTAATTTAAACATATTAGGGTGAGCTACTGTCTTTACCGTCTAATACCTTTTAGCATTTCATGGGTGATCAAAATGAAAGGAGATGTTGGATAGTGATATTTGATAGAGGTATAAGTAAACCTTAGTAAGTCATGAGAAGTCCTTCTAATTTAACCGTAGACATTTTCATTAGATTCAGGGACCTGATTCTGCCAGAACTAATTGGAAAATCCACCTAAAAGAAGGAGGAAAAGATGTTAAGATATTGTAACTAGAAGTACTAGAAGTCTTAGCAATTGGTCTGAAATTCCTGTCTTAGTATCAGACTGACAGTCTGAATAATGAAATGAAGGACAACCTCACTAAGGGGAAGAGAGGAGAGAAATTACCAGAACCACCTAATAAAATGAGTTAACATTTCACAGTGTATATATATACATCAGAACATCATATTATGTTAAATAAAATCATGCAGTGCTATCTGTCCATATGAAAAATAAAGATATAAAACTAAGAAGCAAATTTAAAAATAAAAGGACCTCCTGAAAAGGGAAGAAATGTGGAAATATGACTGTTGCACACACCAAAAAGCAGTCTTTCAGAAGCAGTTTTAAAGATTATTGGAAAAGCGTTATAGAATTGACTTGTTCATTTTTGTAAGCCAATTACAAAAACAAAGACCTTTTTTTCTTATCATTTTGGAAAGAAGGAAAGGAAGTTATGACATAATCAGGGAAATACTGTTCAATCATGATTCTTGATATTTCATTATTGATATCTTATTCTCAGTATTTCTCTGATTCTACTATAAAGTTGTAAAAGCTGTCCCAAGATCTTTAATAGACAAAGACAACTCCCTAACTCTTTTTTTTTTCTTTTTTGGAATATGAAATAGTGGAGTCTTTATTACACAGTTAGCAGGCTTCAGGCAGCCCATTGTTAGAAAGGCCTGCAGCCTCCAAATACCCTTAACACAGTTAGGAAACAGGCTAGAGAGAAAGAAAGAACAAAAATAATACCAACAAACCAATTCAGCTCCAAGGGAGAGCTAAATTGGGATGCCATGATTGGTGACGAGACAGGACACAGGACAGGATCACGGAGACACGTAGCATGGTGTCCATAACTCTTGACTAGTAGTTGTAATTAATTTATTACAGCTTAACTATTTAGGATAGCGGTAGTTATAGTGCTTAAAATACTTGGCTTTATGGGGGAGGGAGGATGTGAGAGAAGAGTTAAGTGAGTATAATAGAAGTTGGACCTATTCAAAGTATAATATGCATCTACAGAATAACAACTGCTTCTGTGCTCATAAGTAAAGAAAAAAATATAGGCTCTGAGCCAAGCATGCTAATACATGCCTGTAAATCCCAGCACTTGTAGGGCTGAGGCAGAAGGATTTCTAGTTTAAGACAAACCTGGGCTACATAAGGAGACCCTGTTTCAAAAAAGAAAAACAGACTTTGAGTCCAGGTATACTACCGTAGGTTTGAATAAACATCTTGTTTTTCCACTAGTCATTTGCTTTACTAAATCATTTAACTTTTCTAAGCTTTAGTTTTGTCCTGTGTAAAATACAGGTTATATAAGAGCTACTTTTTTTGTTGTGGTAGTACTAGGTTTGAACTCCCAAGTCTTGTGCTTACTAGGCAGGTGCTTTACTGTTTGAGCCACACCTCCAGCTCTTTTTGCTCTTGTTTTTGAGACTGGGTCTTGCTTTTTGCCCAAGCTGGCCTGGACAACACTCATCCTATTTAATATCATCCCACTATAACTGGGATGATAGTTACATACCACCCTATCCAGCTTTTTTCTCTTGAGATGGTAGTTTTACAAACTCTTTTTCCCAGGCTGGCCTTCCTCCCAGTGTCAGCCTCTGTTGTAGCTGAGATGACAGGTATGTACCACAGCACACAGCTATTTGTTAAGATGAAGATTCGTGAACTTTTTGCCTGGGATGGCCTCAAACCACAATCTTCCTGATCTCTTTTTCCCCTGCGTGGCTGGGATTACATGTATGATCTACCAGTACCCAGCTCAAGTCCTACTTTTATGTCATATGATAACTGTGAAAATTGTTAAACACTTAAACCAAGCATGTCTTGGTAATTATTACATTTTATAATCTTCCCATCAAGCTATACTAAGACATCATAACAGATGAAGGAGTAAAAAAGCTTTTCCTGCTTATTGTGGGAAAAATCCTGTTTACATATTTAAATTATGCAGTTTTTAATGAACTGTGCACAGCTTTGAATACCCTTCTCTTTTTTGTCTTGTTTGACCTTTACCCTGAGAGCAGGTGAATGTGTTTTGAAAACAGCTATCATAGTACATGAACATGGAAGATCCAACACTGAAATATAATCATTTTATTTACAATGTGATAATATTTATCTGAAAACACTGGAGTACATTTTATATAAATTGTAAGTCAATGACTTGTAATGTTTTCTATCACGTTTGCATAAAATTGGTAGTAAATGTCTGGATTCTCCATAATTAAAGGTTCTTTTTTTTCCCCCCTGCCCTGTGGAACTGGGGATTGAACCCAGGGCCCTGTGAATACTAGACAAGCACTCTACCACTGATCTACATCCCGCCCAGTCAGAGGGTCTTAACCTTTTTTAGGTGAGGTATTTCTCTCTCTCAAAACATGTTATGTTTAATCATTTTAAAATACCATTTTCATCTATCAAAAATAGTTGATTTTTTTTTTAATTTTTCAACCCAACACATACATTTAAATTTTGTATAAAATAGCAGGGTATTCACTTCCTCCAGTCCATTCATGATGCATAATTCCTCAGGCTAATATTCTCTGCTCTATTATTTGGGCACCATTGATTAGAACTATTATAAAACATACAGTTGACATAGTGAAAAAAAGAAAGAGGTACTAAAGTATGAGATCTGGGGGAATTTTGAGAGTAACAGCAACCTTTTCTGTTGTTAGGTTCGGAGTGCAAATTATGAAACAGACCCATTTGTTCAAGAATTCCAATTTAAAGTTCGGGATGAAATGGCACATGTAACTGGACGAGTACTTCCAGCTCCTATGCTCCAGTATGGAGGACGGGTAAAGACTTTTGATGTTTACTTCTGTGACCTGTAGTTCACTGATTATAGGACAAGGGCATCCTAAGTAAGTCTTGAGTTTAAACCTTTTTTTTCCTGCCATTCCTGGGGCTTGAACTTAGGGGCTTGGCATTGTCCCTGAGCTCTACCACTTGAGCCACATCTCTTCTGGCTTTTTTGGTAATTTATTGGAGATAAGAGTCTCATAGATGTTGCTACCTGGGCTGGCTTTGAACCACAATCCTCAGATCTCAGGTCCTAGCTAGGATTACAGGCATGAGCCACCAGTGCCTGGCTAGACTTTTTTTTGGTTGTTCTAACAATATAGCTTGTTACAAGGTATCTTTGTTTTTAGTTTAATAGAATTTTGGGGTTTTAATGATAAAAGTATAAAATTAACTCAGTCAGTTCCATGTAGAGTATCAAATATATCAGTTTAGCAATCTGAAATACTTATTTTCAGCTCACTGAAATAAACATGTTAAGTTTTTCCTCTTTTTTTCCATGTTATTCCCCTCTCTCCCACAGAATCGAACAGTAGCAACACCAAGCCATGGAGTATGGGACATGCGAGGAAAACAATTCCACACAGGAGTGGAAATCAAAATGTGGGCTATAGCTTGTTTTGCCACCCAGAGGCAGTGTAGAGAAGAAATATTGAAGTAAGATATGCCATTGCTTTGGTTTGAGAACATTTTTTTGTGTTTATATTTTTGTTCTTTAGTGGCACTGGAGATGAATCCGGTGCTGTGACTATATCATAGGCAAGTACTCTGTCACTGAGATCTACCCTAACTCTGTATTTAGATATTAAATTACTTATTATATTTTAACAGATACTGCCTCAACACGGAATATATTTAATCACTGAACCTTTTGTGTGTGTGTGTGTGTGTGTGTTCTAATTTTTTTTTAATTGTGAACATACTGTACAGAGGGGTTACAATTACATGGGCAAGATAATGAGTACATTTCCTATCAAGGATTGTAGCCTCAGCTGGGCGCTGGTGGCTCACGCCTGTAATCCTAGCTACTCAGGAGGCTGAGATCTGAGGATCGCGGTTCAAAGCCAACCCGGGCAGGAAAGACCACGAGACTCCTATCTCCAATAAACCACCAGAAAACCGGAAGTGGCACTGTAGCTCAAGTGGTAGAGCGCTCGCCTTGAGCTGAAGAGCTGAGGGACAGCGCCCAGGCCCAGAGTTCAAGCCCCACGACCGACCAAAAAAAAAAAAAAAAAGGATTGTAGCCTCCTCCTTTGTTTACCCTTCACATCCCTTCCCAGCCTCCCCCTAACCCCCCCCAAACTCTCCCCTCACTGAACCTTTTAAAATGCATCTTCATCCAGCTAGGCAAATTGGTGGACACCTATAATCCCAACTACTTGAAAGGCTGAAGCCGGAAGTTCAAGGCCACCCAGATAACTTAGCAAGACCCTGTCTCAAAAATAAAAGTATTAGCTGAGGATCAGTGGCTCACACCGCCTGTAATCCTAGCTACTCAGGAGGCTGAGATCTGAGGATTGCGGTTCAAAGCCAGCAGGAAAGGCCAGTGGGACTCTTATCTACAATAAACCACTCAGAAAACCGGAAGTGGTGCTGTGGCTCAAGTGGAAGAGCACTCACCTTGAGCTGAAGAGCTGAGGGATAGCTTTTGGGCCCAGAGTTCAAATCCCATGACTGCCCCCCCAAAAATTAAAAAATCCCCTTGAGAGTCTTATCACCAATTAACCACTCCAAAACTGCAAGTGGAGCTGTGACTCAAAGTGGTAGAGCACTATCCTTGGGCAATCCATTTAAGCCCTGCAACAGACAATAAAATAAAAATGCTTTTAAAATGTTCAGAATATAGCTGAGTAATTCTGGGTTAACTTCCAGTACCTCTAAAAACAATTTTTTGATTCATGTTTCTGGACAATTTGAGCAACTAGCTTTGTAGTATATAGCAACATTGCCATTTTTCTTTTTAAATGGTACTAAAGATTTAACTTAGGGCAAGCACTCTCTACCTCTTGAGCAACCTTCATTGCTTTCATTAATTTTTAAATAGAGTCTCATGATTTTTCCCAGGCCAGCTTAGACTGTGTGATACTTTTGTTTATGCTTCTTACAACTGGGATGACAGACAAGTGCCAGGAGGTCCAACTTTATTACTTTATTACCAGTTGATGGGAACCGAGGCTGATTCCACAGGAGCATGGCTCCTGTGAATAGTGCTTCAATAATCATGAGTGTGCAGGTCTCCCTTTTGAATGTTGGCTTCTACTCCCTTGGACATATACCTGAAAGTGGCATTGCAAGGTCATTTGGTAGGTCTATCTTTAGAAGTTTTTGTTTTGTTTTTTTGTCAGTCGTGGGCCTTGAACTCGGCCTGGACGCTGCCCCATCAGTTCTTCAGCTCAAGGCTAGCACTTTACCACTTGAGCCATAGTGCTACTTCCGGTTTTCTGGTGGTTAATTATAGATAAATCTCATGGCCTTTCCTGCCCGGGCTGTCTTTGAACCATTATCCTCAGATCTCAGCCTCCTGAGTAGCTAGGATTTGCCTAGCCACCAGTGCCCCACTTCGTTAGGGTATTTTTTTAAAACTCCATACTAATTTCCATAGTAGATATACTAGTTATACTAGTTTATGTTGTGTGAGAATTCCTTTCTCCAATGTCCTTACTAGCATTTGTTGTTTGTTTTTATGATTGCCATTCTGACTGGAGTGAGATTAGAACTTCACTGATGAATGTATTCATTAGCCATTAGTACTTTTTCTTTTTTCTTTTTCTTTTTCTTTTTTTTTTTTGGTGGGGGGGTCCGGTCATGGGGCCTGAACTCTGGGCATGGGCGATGTCCCTCAGCTCTTCAACTCAAGGCAAGCACTCAACCACTTGAGCCACAGCGCCACTTCCGGCTTTTTTCTTTTTGCTTATGTGTTGCTGAGGAATCAAACCCAGGGCCTCAGGCATGCAAGGCAAGCGCTCTACCACTGAGCCACCTACCCAGCCCCTAGTACCTTTTCTTTTGACAACTGTCCAGTTCATTTGCCCATTTATTAATTGGATTATTTATTCTTTTTTTTTTTTTTTTTTTTTTAATCAGTCGTGGGGCCTGAACTCTGGGCCTGGGCTCTGTCCTTCAGTTCTTCAGTTTTTTTTGTGTGTGTGTTTTTTTTTTTGTCGGTCATGGGGCTTGAACTCCGGGCCTGGGCGCTGTCCCTCAGCTCTTCAGCTCAAGGCGAGCGCTCTACCACTTGAGCTACAGCGCCACTTCCGGTTTTCTGGTGGTTTATTGGAGATAGGAGTCTCGCGGTCTTTCCTGCCCGGGTTGGCTTTGAACCACGATCCTCAGATCTCAGCCTCCTGAGTAGCTAGGATTACAGGCGTGAGCCACCAGCGCCCGACCAGTTCTTCAGTTTTTCAGCTCAAGGCTAGCACTCTACCGATGTGAGCCACAGTGCCACTTCCGGCTTTTTCTGCATAATTATGTGGTACTGAGGAATCAAACCAGGGCCTCATGCATGTAAGGCAAGCACTCTACCACTGAGCCACCTTCCCAGCTCCAGTCCTTCAGCTCTTCAGTCAAGGCTAGCGCTGTACCACTTGAGCCACAGTGCCACTTCTGGCTTTTTCTGCTTTTGTGGTGCTGAGGAATCGAACCCAGGGCCTCATACATGTGAGGCAAGCACTCTATCACTGAGCCACCTTCTCAGTGCCTTATTTATTCTTTTGATGTTTGAATTTTTTTTTAAGTTCTTTGTGTATTTAGGGTATTAAACTTTTCTCTGTTGAATATTTGGCAAGTATTTTCTCTTACTGTTTGGGTTGTCCCTCGAGTCTGGTCATTGTTTCCTTTGATATTTAGAAGCATTTTATTTTATGTAATCCCATTAGTCAATCCTTGCCCTTATATCCTGGGCAATTGAATCTTTAATCAGAAAATATTTACCTATCCCCCTGTCTTCCAGTGTTATCCTTATGTTTTCATGTAGTAGTTTTAGTGGTTTCTCCTTGTAGGGGTTTCACGGACCAGCTGCGTAAAATTTCCAAGGATGCAGGGATGCCCATCCAAGGTCAGCCTTGTTTCTGCAAATATGCACAGGGAGCAGACAGTGTGGAGCCCATGTTCCGGCATCTCAAGAACACATATTCTGGACTGCAGCTCATTATTGTCATTCTGCCAGGGAAGACACCAGTATATGGTAAGCGTGTCTTAAAACAGCATTTTTCAGGGATGGGTGTATAGCTCAGTGTTATTGTATTTGCCTAGCATGTTCAAGGGCTCTGGATTCAGTTTCCAGCACTGTAAATAAATATGTGCGTGCATGTATGTATGTATGTGTATATATTACATTTTGGCATATTTACCTTAGGATTTCAAATCCTAAAGCTTTCAAATACTAATACACATTTTATGCTGTACTATTTCAAATCATATATTGTTACTTTTAGATAAACCTGTAAGATAAATAGTTCAAAGTAGACCCTTAGAAATTCAAACCCCAGCCGGGCACTGGTGGCTCATGCCTGTAATCCTAGCTCCTCAGGAGGCTGTGATCTGAGGATCATGGCTCAAAGACAGCCTGGGCAAGAAAGGCCCTGAGACTCTTATCTCCAGTTAACCACCAGAAAACCAGAAGTGGCACTGTGGCTCAACTGGTAGAGCGCTAGCCTTGAGCTAAAAAGCTGAGGGGCAGCACCCAGGCCCAAAGTTCAAGGCCCATGATCAACAAAAAAGAAAAGAAAAAAGAAATTCAAACCCCAGAATCACAAAAGAGAGAGAGGAAAAGATCCTTAAAAAAGAGGGTGAGGGTGTGTGTGTGTGTGTGTGTGTGTGTGTGTGTGTGTGTGTGTGTGTGTGTGTGTGTGTGTGTGTGTGTGTGTGTGTGTGTGTGTGTGTGTGTGTGTGTGTGTGTGTGTGTGTGTGTGTGTGTGTGTGTGTGTTTTTTGTTTGTTTTTTTGGGGGGTCTGGTCATGGGGCCTGAACTCTGTGTCTGGGCGTTGTCCCTCAGCTCTTCAGCTCAAAGCTAGCGCTCTACCACTTGAGCCACAGCGCCACTTCCGGCTTTTTTCTTTTTGCTTATGTGGTGCTGAGGAATCGAACCCAGGGCCTCAGGCATGTAAGGCAAGCACTCTACCACTGAGCTACCTTCCCAGCCCAAAAAAGAGTTTTAATAGCTAAAACAGACATCAGAAGACAGTGATTTAAGAAAAGTTGTTTAATAAAAATGGTGTTGAGATAACTTGAGTGTCCATATAATGTAGGTTAAAAGCACAGACCTGGAGTTAACCTGTGTGACTAAGTATCAGGTATTGTCCAGATGTACTGCTTGTGTGGTGCATCTGAATAAACTAACCATACTAAGCTATAATGGAACTAATAATATCTAACCTATATATGATTGGAAAACAAAATAATATTCTGTGAAACAGTAAATTAAGTATAAATCACTGGGTATTGGAAAAACATAAACAAAATGCAACTTTGAAACAGCTGAATGGAGAAAATAAATTTCTCTAGAGAGACAGAAGGGGTCTGAGAATGTAGCTTAGTGCTAGATCACTTGCCTGACATGCACAAGGCCGTAGGACAGTTTACAACACCCCACACACATACACACACACTAGAAAAAAAAATCACTAAGAAAACTGTTAAATTTGACCACATAAATTTTTTGTGTTTGTACTGGGGATTGAACTCAGGGCCTCTTGCTTGCTAGGGCAAGTACCCTACCAGTTGAGCCTTGTCTTTAGCCACTCTGCTTTTTTTGTTTTTTGTTTTTTAAATACTGCTCCTGGGGCTTGAACTCAGGCCCTGAGGGGCAATATTGAGCCTTTTTTGCTCAAAGTTGGCACTCTACTACTTAGCCATAGCTCTACTTCCAGCTCTTTTTTTTTTTGGCCATTGTGAGGCTTGATCTCTGGGCCTGGGCGCTGTCCCTTAGCTCTTCAGCTCAAGGCTAGCGCTCTACTACTTGAGCCACAGTACCACTTCCAGCTTTTTTCTTTTTGCTTATGTGGTGCTGAGGAATTGAACCAAGGGCCTCATGCATGCATGGCAAGCACTCTACCACTGAACCACTTTCTCATCTCCCAGCTTTTCTTTTTATGTGTCATTAATTAGAGATAAGTTTCTTGGGCTTTCCTATCTGGGCTGGCTTTGAGCCTGATCCTCAGCCTCCTGAGTAGGTAGAATTATAGGTGTGAGCTACTGGCACCTAGCTTGTTCTTTTTTTAATTTAATTTATTTGTGAACATACTGTACAGAGGGGTTACAATTACATGGGCAGGATAAGGCGTATATTTCTTACCAAGCATTGCAGCCTCCTCCTTTGTTTACCCTTCACATCCCTTCCCAGCCTCCCCCCTCCCCCCCCAATCCCAATCCTTCTCCCCCCCCCCCCCCCCCCCCCGCACCGACGTTGTAAAGATCTTTTTGGACATGACAACTTGTACTTCTCGTTGCAACAGGTCCACAACTGGTTTTTCCCCATCTCCTCCACAAGTTATACTGACATCAAATATAGTGAAAGCAGGGGTTATACTGTGGGGGAGGGACATACAAAGCAACAAAGAGATAATCTTATAAATGCGTTAGAAACACATGCATGAAAGAAAAAGACATTAAAATACATATCTAAGGTTCATTTTCCTGACATCACATTATCTGACCTTTTTTTTTTTTTTTTTTTATTGTCGGCCGTGGGGCTTGAACTCTGGGCCTGGGCGCTGTCCCTCAGCTCTTCAGCTCAAGGCGAGCGCTCTACCACTTGAGCTACAGCGCCACTTCCGGTTTTCTGGTGGTTTATTGGAGATAGGAGTCTCACAGTCTCTCCTGCCCGGGTTGGTTTTGAACCGCGATCCTCAGATCTCAGCCTCCTGAGTAGCTAGGATTACAGGCGTGAGCCACCAGCGCCCGGCTACATTATCTGACCTTTACCTAGCTTGTTTTGATTATTTTCAAGGTGAGGTTTCAATTTATGCCTAGGCTAGCCTGGGCTTTGATCTTACTTATGCTCCACCATGAGGATGACAGGCATGCATGTGCCACAAAGCCTAGCCATTGTGCTTCCACTGCACATGGGTAACAGGTATATGCCACTGTACTCAGCTATTTGGTTGAACTGGAGTCTTTCAAACTTCTTTTTGCCCAAGCTGACTGTGAACCATGGTGTGTTTGCAGTACTTGAGATTAAATTTATGACCTTACATTTGCTAAGTGCTCTAAAACTTGTGTCATGCCCTAATCTTGCATTTTTTGTATGTTCAAAGAATACTCAGTATACATATGTGATAACGGAAGTGGGAAATATTAAATGAATCTGGGGAAGGAAACATATGATAGGGAAAATCATGGAAGAGGTAACTGATCAAGAAGCACCTTAGACATGTTAAATTGTAACTGCCTTATACAACCTTTTGAAATTTAGAATAAAATTACAAATTAAAAAAATATTCTTTAAAAAACTTCTAAAATTGGTCTGGGAATGTGACTTGGTGGTAGAATGCTTGCTAGCATGCATGAAGCCCTGGATTCAATTCCTCAGTACCGTATAAACAGGAAAGGCTAGAAGTGGTGCTGTGGCTCAAGTAGTAGAGCACTAGCCTTAAGCAAAAAACACCCAGGACCAGTGCCCAGGCCCTGAATTCAATCCCCAGGCCTGGCAAGAAACAAACAAGAAAAAAAATTGCTAAAATTGTTGAACACTGGTGGCTCACATCTGTAATTCTAGCTACTCAGGAGGCTGAGATATCAGCATTAAGGTTCAAAGCCAGCCTGAGTAGGAAAGTTTGTGAGACTCTTATCTCCAACTAGTCACCAGAAAACTGGAAATGGCTCTGTGGTTCAAAGTGGTAGAACACTACTTAGAATTCAGGGACAGTGCCCAGACCCTGAGATCAAGACCCATAACCAACAAAAATAAGTAAATAAATACCTGAAAAAATTTAAAATAAGTAAATTACAGTATGTTCAAACATTTTTGTAGTGATTGAAAAAAATAAGTATAGAATTCAAAAGATAGGTTTTGATAAAATACAGAGAACTTTTTTTAATTCAAAGAACTTGCAAATCAATAAGAAAAGATAACCCCACTTAAAAATAAGAAAAAAGATAGAAAACAGTCATCTTATAAAACATGCTCAGCAGTATTGGTCATTAAAGAAATATTAACTAGGGGCTGGGAAGGTGGCTCAGTGGTAGAGTGCTTGCCTTGCATGCATGAGGCCCTGGGTTCGATTCCTCAGCACCACATAATCAAAAAGAAAAAAGCCGGAAGTGGCACTATGGCTCAAGTGGTAGAGCGCTAGCCTTGAGCTGAAGAGCTGAGGGACAGCGCCCAGGCCCAGAGTTCAGGCCCCACGACCAGCTCCCCCCAAAAAATATATATATATTAACTAGGCTAAGTATAGGGGTTGATGTCTGTAATCCTAGCTACTCAGGAAACAGAGATCAGGAAAATTACAGTTCAAAGCCAGCCTGAGCAAAAAATTCACAAGACCAGAATCTCAACCAGTTTAAGCTGGATGTAGTGACACATCTGTCATCCTAGCCACAGTAGGAAGCTGGCTGGGGCAAGAATTCAAGACCCAGAGTGAGCAAAAGGGGTCAGTCTGATTAAAGTACAGTATATGCATGAGAAATACCAGAGTGAAACCCTGTTAACATATACATAAAAAGTGAATGACAGGAATGTAAAACAGATCCTATCCAGACCATGTGTCCTAGTGAGAAGTGGACTGGCTACATATAGAGATAAGTAAAGGAATATGGATTTGGTCAAAATACTTTATGTAGTGAATAAAAATGGAACACTGAATCTTATTGAAATTAGTTTTGGAAGGTGGCAGGAGGGATGAGAATGAAGAAATGGGTAAGTCTGATCAAAGTACATTGTATGCATATATGAAACCCCTTTGTCAACTATAGTTGTTATTTTGATAATTGTGTGTGTGAGTGAGAGAGAGAGAGAGAGAGAGAGAGAGAGAGAGAGAGAGAGAGAGAGAGAGAGAGAGAGATGGGATTTGAACTGAGACTGGGCACTGTCCCTAAGCTCTTTTGCTCAAGGCTAGTGCTCTACCACTTGAGCCACAACTCCATTTTGGGTTTTCTGGTAGTTAATTGGAGATAAGATTCTCATGGGGACTTTTCTCCCTGGGCTGGCTTCAAACCATGATCATCAGATCTAACTTCATGAGTAGCTAGGATTACAGGCATGATCCCAGCTCATGATGACATATTTTTTCTTTTTTTGTTTGTTTTTTTGGTCGGTTGTGGGGCTTGAACTCTGGGCTTGGGCACTATCCCTCAGCTCTTCAGCTCAAGGCAAGTGCTCTACCGCTTGAGCCACAGAGCCACTTCTGGGTTTTTTTTTTCCTAGTGGTTTATTGGAGATAAGAATCTCATGGACTTTCCTTGCTGAGGCTGGCTTTGAACCGTGATCCTCAGATCTCAGCCTCCTGAGTAGCTAGGATTACAGGCGTGAGCCACCGGCGTCCAACGACATTTTTTTTTCTTATGATGAAGGAAGGAGCAGTGTTTTCCTCAGCTGGTTAAGTTCATAGTTAGGACAGACTACTGCAAACAAGACAGACTATCAGCAGAACAGCAAGATGCTAATTTGTGCAGTACACACACAGCAGAGGACTGTCTCAAAGCAGTGGCTTAGGAGGCTGCTTATATAGTATATATGACATGGAACAAAAAGTTTTAGAGAAGTGACTGATCCAAAAACAAAGGAAAAGCATTCACAGGATTCAGCATGGGAAACTGGGAAGGTAGTTTGCTTACAGATGCCTCTGGAACCTTTTATGAACTGATATGGAATATAAGGGAAAATTTACATTCCATCTTTAGGTCAGAAAGGTGGTGCAGGATAGAATGGCCATCTGTTTTTGTAAATCTATGTCTTTTATATCAGAGAAAGAAAGCAGAGAGCCCCTCTGTCTTAGTTGTCTTTATTTCAAGAATCCATCCCATTTGAGCGATTAAAAAATTATTGCTAAGTAATTAAGCTAAGTTTTTATGGCTTTGTTTCAGTGTTGGTATAGCTTTGGGCATCCTGTAATATAACAATGCATTTCAAGTGGGATGCATACTAACTTTATGTCCAGTAAGTAAATTCACTTTCAGGTTTTTTTCTGACTAGGGGTACTTGTGTTTGTTCCATAGCGGAGGTAAAACGTGTAGGAGATACTCTTTTGGGTATGGCAACACAGTGTGTGCAAGTGAAGAATGTGATAAAGACATCCCCTCAAACTCTCTCAAACTTGTGCCTAAAGATAAATGTTAAACTTGGAGGAATCAATAATATTCTTGTACCTCATCAAAGGTAAGCTCATCACTTAGGGAAATAATTATTTTCATCTTTATTTTTTACATATGACCATATGTGGCTATTGTAAAATCTGTGTTAGAGGCAATCTCAGTGACTCTTGCCATAAGATGTGTAGACACTTTAGCCAAAAAGAAAAAAATTTAAAATTTGGAATGGTGAGGTTATGTTGTTTTCCTGTAAATCCTCTCCCTCTACCAATTTTCATTAAGTATGCAACATACCTCTTTCCTAGCCAGAAAGTATCAAGAACTTTCTCATTCTTTACGTTTTTTTATTTGATAGTTATTAAGCTGTTTCATGAGGCTACTTACATACCTAGAATATTCTGAGTGTGGAAATATTCTGAGTCTGACAGCAGGACAATGTGGCTGATCAAGTAACTTTTTTTCTTTTTGGCAATCTTGAGATTTGAACTCAGGATTTTACACTTGCTCTTTGGCTACTCTACTCCTTGAACCACACCCTCAGCTTTTCACTCTGATTCTTTTTGAAACAGTGTCTCAATTCTTGCCTAGGTTTGCCTGGACCGTGATCCTCCTACCTATAGTTCCTGCTGTAGCCGTCACTTTTTTTTTTTTTTTTTTTTTTTTTTTTTTTTTTTTTTTTTTTTTTTTTGTCGGTCGTGGGGCTTGAACTCTGGGCTTGGGCGCTGTCCCTCAGCTCTTCAGCTCAAGGCGAGCGCTCTACCACTTGAGCTATAGCGCCACTTCCGGTTTTCTGGTGGTTTATTGGAGATAGGAGTCTCATGGTCTCTCCTGCCCGGGCTGGCTTTGAACCGCGATCCTCAGATCTCAGCCTCCTGAGTAGCTAGGATTACAGGCGTGAGCCACCAGCGCCCGGCGATGTAGCCGTCACTTTTTATCTTGCCCACCTTTTTCTATTAGGATGGGGCATCCTGAACTTCTTTTGCCCAGTTGGGTCTCAAGTCATGATCCTCCTGGCCTCTGTTTCCCAAGTAGCTATGATTATAGATATGACCCAGTATCATCATCTTGAGCACCTTCTTTAAAGCTCTTAAGGAATATTCATATATTATGCATATATTATATCACTGAGGAGAGAAGGCTGTTATTTGGAGACTAAACAATAGGTTCCCTTTTCATAGCTGAAGCAAGTAGAACTCAAAAGTTAAATATTTGAGCCTGGCGCTGGTGGTTCAGACCTGTAATCCTAGCTACTAAGGAAGCTGAGATCTGAAGATCATGGTTCAAAGCCAGCTTGGGCAGCAAAGTCCATGAGACTCTTATCATCAATAAACCATCAGAAAACTGGAAGTGGTGCTGTGGCTCAAGTGGTAGAGCGCTCGCCTTGAGCCGAAGAGCTGAGGAAAAACGCTCAGGCCCAGAATTCAAGCCCCTAGACCAACAACAACAACAAAAAAAAGTTAAGTATTTGGTGGTGGTTGTTTTTTGGCACCCATCCTAGGGCTTGAACTCAGGCCTTGGCACTATCCCTGAGTTTCAACTAGTGCTCTACCATTTGAGTCACAGCTCCACTTACAGCTTTTTTGGTAATTATTTAGAGATAAGAGTCTCATGGAATTTCCTGCCTGGGCTGGCTTCAAACCACGATCCTCACATCTCAGTCTCCCTAGTAGCTAGGATTACAGGCGTGACCGACCTACCAGCACTTGGCCAAATTAAGTATTTTTACTAGCATGTACCAAAGTTAAGCATTAGAACAGTCTTTTGGTCCCATTTTTCCAGCCTCTTCTCTCCCTTATGACACTCATAAATATAGAATTTTATCAATGCACTCAAGGACTAAGAAACAGTCTCCAGATTTTAAAGGATGGGATTTGGGTTTTGTTTGTTTGTTTGGTTGTTTTTTGTTTGTTGTGTTATTGTTGTTTGTGCTGGTACAGGGGCTCAAACTCAGGGCCGGAGCCTTTTTACTTCAGGTTAGTCACTTGAGCCTCAGTTCTGCTTCTGGCTTTTTCTGTTGGTTAACTGAAGATAGGAATTTTAAAGACTTCCCTGCTCAAATGGGCTCAAACCACAATCTTCAGATCTCAGCCTCCTTAATAGATAGCATTACAGGCATGAGCCACTAGTGCCTGGCTAAAGGATGTAGTTTTTGTTTTTGTGCGGGTTTTTTGGTCAATTGTGGGGCTTAAACTCTGGGCCTGAACACTGTCCCTCAGCTCTTCATTTCAAGGCAAGTGTTCTACCACTTGAGCCACAGTGCCACTTCAGTTTTCTGGCCATTTATTGAAGAAAAGAGTCTCACGGACTCTTCTTTCCTGCCCAGGCTGGCTTTGAACTATGATCCTCTGATCTCAGCCTCCTTAGTAGCTAGGGTTACAGGCATGAGCCACCCACGCCCAGCTAAGGATGTAGTTTTTAAGATAAGTGGAAATATTTAACTACTTTAAGTGTATGTTACTCCAATTTTTCTTCTGGCTAGGGAAAGGAATATAGTGTAGGCTTTCCATGATCACTTTGAATCCAAAGTTTAATGATTCTTTATTTTTTTTTTTTTGGGTCCGGTCATGGGGCCTGAACTCTGGGCCTGGGCACTGTCCCTCAGCTCTTCAGCTCAAGGCTAGTGCTCTACCACTTAAGCCACAGCGCCACTTCTGGCTTTTTTCACTTTTGCTTTATGTGGTGCTAAGGAATTGAACCCAGGGCCTCAGGCATGCAAGGCAAGCGCTCTACCACTGAGCCATTTTCCCAGCCCAGTTTAATGATTCTTTTGAGAGATTATATAGACCTCAATATTTGTTATTTTTAAAAATTGATAAAAATTGGTGGGTAATATGAATGTGAATAATTTTATTCCAATTACAGAGAATACGAGCATCAGTTGTTCTCTGAAACCCTAGCACTAAGGCTTCAGGCAATAACTAGCTTTCCATAAAAATATCACAGATTGTTTTGACATCTTTTACTTCATTGACCCAGCACTCATAAATTAAATCAGTGGAGGTCACTGGACATTGGTAAAAGTAAACTATACAATTTGTGGGTAGAGATGGGAGGGAGGGACTAGGAGAGAGTGAAGGAACAGAAGATACTATACGATAGGAAATGTACTTATTACCTGACCATGTAATTATAATCCTTCTATACATCACTGCTATAATAATAAAGTAGCTGGGCACCAGTGGCTCACGCCTGTAATCCTAGCTACTCAAGAGGCTGAGATCTGAGGATTGCAGTCAAAGCCAGCCAGGGCAGGAAAGTCTGTGAGACTCTTATCTCCAATAAACCACTAGGAAAAAAAAAAACGGAAGTGGCGCTGTGGCTCAAGCGGTAAAGCGCTCACCTTGAACTGAATAGTGTAGGGACAGTGCCCAAGCCCAGAGTTTAAGCCCCACAACCAACCAAAAAAAAAGACAAAAAAATAAAGTAAATTAATTTTTAAAAAGAATAAGTCAGTCAGTAGTTCAGTCATGTACAACTGTCCAGATAAGATTTTCTCTGTGCTGTCAGTGGCCTGCAGTTATGTTGTAATTGTCTAAATCATATAAATGAATGATGAATTATCTAACCTTTTAAAAATTGTATTTAAGACCTTCTGTGTTCCAGCAACCAGTGATCTTTTTGGGAGCAGATGTCACTCACCCACCTGCTGGTGATGGAAAGAAGCCTTCTATTGCTGCTGTGAGTATCCGTAGGCAGATTTATGTTATCTAAGGTTCAGACCAAGGGCTGGACGCATAAAGTGGTAGAATACCTGCCTAGCAAGCACTAGGCTCTGTTGTCTGTCTGTCTGTCTCTGTCTCTCTTTCTCTGTCTCTCTGTTTCTGTCTCTGTCTCTCTCTCTCTGTACCTGTCCCCCCTCCTCCTCCTTCACTTCTTCTTCCTCCACTTCTTCCTCCTCCACTTCCATCTCCTCCTCCTCCTGTTGAGGGTAGGGTGAGTGTCTTAGGAACTTTTTTTTCCCAGCTGGCCCAGACTTGCAATCCTCTCAATCTCAGCTTCCTACCTGAGCTATGAACCACTGTTCTCAAGAACTTTTTATCCTGGCTGGACTCAAACAAGAATCATCCCAAGTAGTTAGGATTACAGGTGTGAACCACCATACCCATCTTGTTAATCAACTTTAATGAACATTTTTTTGGAACTTTCACAAAGAGTGGTTACTCTATTATGCTGGGGGGGCGGGCGGGGGGGATTCCCTCAAGTGCCATATATAAATCAAATTTTTAAATTTCCTTACTGAAATCAAAGTCAGATTTCCATTTTTGGAGCATGGCCCTTAATATATGTTACCCTGGAAGAAAGTATAGAAGGAGAGTGGTAAGCTGAGACTGTCACTAGAATAATATTGTCTCCTTTGCTCCAGGCACATAACAATAATAAACAAGGCACAGACTAACAGACTAAGTTTGCCAGTCTCAAAACCAAGGTTGAATTTTAAATTTATTTATGTATTTATTTATTTTATGGTACTAGGGCTTGAAATTAGATTCTTGCATTTGCTAGGCAGGTACTATACCACTTGAGCCATTCTACCAACCCTCTAAGGTTGATTTTTCCAAAGATCAGGGGAAGGTATGGAGGCATGGTCCAGGTGGTAGAACACCAGCCAATGAGCAAAAGTATCAGATACCAAGTTCAAGTCCTTATCTCAAACAAAGACAAAAAAAAAAAAATAACCAAAGGTCAGATTTAGAACACTACTACAACCCACTAAGATTCAGGATGTCTTTTCTAGAACTTTGTAGTAAAGGGAGAGAAATTCATGATTTTAAAATTTATGAAGTGGGAATAGGGCTCAGTAGTAGAACCTGTTCCTAGCATGTGGAAGGCCCTGGGTTGAATACTAGCACGACAAAAGTAAAATAAAATTTATATAACATACTTCTAAGATAGTGCTGAGGGGGCTGGGAAGATGGCTCAGTGGTAGAGCGATTGCCTTGCATGCCTGAGGCCCTGGGTTCGATTCCTCAGCACCACATAAGCAAAAAGAAAAAAGCCGGAAGTGGCGCTGTGGCTCAAGTGGTAGAGCGCTAGCCTTGAGCTGAAGAGCTGAGGGACAGCGCCCAGGCCCAGAGTTCAGGCCCCACGACCGGACCCAAAAAAAAACAAACAAACTAAGATAGTGCTGAGATCTTAATGATGATTTCTGGGATGTGTTAACTGAAGTAGAAAAGAAAGGGGTGGTTTGAATTGGTTGCCCCATTGTTCTTAACTCTTTTCTATTATTCTCATGTGCATGTCTTTTTCTTATCTAACTAATCTTTAATTCTCCCTAAAAGATGTAGAATTCAATTGTTAAATGTAAAGTACCAAACTATTCATAGAAAATTGTTTTTTTTTTTACATGATTCTTGGTCTTTACTGGAATTATCTATTGTGATTATTCTGAAAGTAAATAGTGGTAAACAGAAGGGTTATAGTAAACTATAACTATAAGTAATATTCATACCGTTTTGATTACTGTTTTTCTTTGTGTTTTCCAACCTAGGTTGTGGGTAGCATGGATGCCCACCCGAGCAGATACTGTGCCACAGTAAGAGTTCAGAGACCCCGACAAGAGATCATACAGGACTTGGCCTCCATGGTCCGGGAACTTCTCATCCAGTTTTATAAGTCAACTCGGTTCAAACCTACTCGTATCATCTTTTATCGGGATGGTGTTTCAGAGGGACAGTTTAGACAGGTTGGTTACCTAGGATCTCTTTAGAGTATGCTCAGATCAAGTGCTGTGCTTTATATGTAGTTCTGCAGTTTAAATAGTAAAATCAAAATTTGATGCTTAAGTAGATCTTCTAACATATTTGCTGTTGATATGTAAGCCTCTGCCAAGAGGTAAAGTGAAAAGTATATAGAGCTAAGAAGTATTTAGAGCTAAGGAACTCATTAGATTCAAATTACTATATTACATTTGATGTAAAAGAGAACAAATGTTAAATCTTTACATTGCCTCTTCTCTAGGTATTATATTATGAACTACTAGCAATTCGAGAAGCCTGCATCAGTTTGGAAAAAGATTATCAACCTGGGATAACCTACATTGTAGTTCAGAAGAGACATCACACTCGATTATTTTGTGCTGATAGGACAGAAAGGGTAAACTTAAAATCTGTTGTAACACTACTGTGCACCACACTTACCCAACATAGTTCATAGAACATTGAACAGGTGTCCTTTGCTACCATCTGAGCTTCCAGTTCTCTCTTTTCTCTGCCTCTCTCCTGTTCCTCTCCCTCTCTTTGCAGTTCTGGGGATTGAAACCATGGCATCTTAGGCAAGCACTCTATAAGGTTAACTGATTTAATCTTCACAGATACTATGAGATAATAATTACTGTCATGCTCATCTTGCACATGAGGAAGCTACTATTGCACATAGAGTCTGGCAGGGTGACTGAAAAGGTAGACCGCATGCCTACCAAGAACAAGGCCCTGAGTTCAAACCCCAGAACTGCCAAAGAAAAAAGAAAGAAAAGAGATTAAATAACTTTGGAAGGTGGTTTCACATGCAAGCTGTAATAGCAGTAGTAACAGCCTTTAAGTTGTTAACAACTCTGACTCCAAATTAGTAGGTACATTTCTAAACCTAGAAAATCTAAATTAGATTAAGTGATTATGGATATCTGAAATTTAATAATGGCACTCATCCATTTGTTTACTTTTCTCTCACCCTTCTTCTAATATGCTACTAATAATAGATAGAGATTACAGTTCAGGAAACAAAACTGAAACACTATGCCCTAGTCATAAGTAGAAACTGTGATGAACCTAGGCATTCTTCTGCCAAATAGGTTATAACTATTTTGTTGTGTATTACTAATTGGTAAGAATAGACTTAAGAGTTACAGATCTTTGTGGGTGGGGAGTGGCACATCTCTAGCTTAGTATTTTGCTGGGTAATTGGAGATATGGGGTCTCACATACATGTCTTCCCTGGCTGGCATCAAACCATGAACCTCCAAAAGTCTCAACCTCCTTCTGAGGCTCCTTCCTACTCCATTTTGGCTGAGTGCAATAGGCACAAACCTGTAATACTAGCTACTTGGGAGATAGAGATAGGAGGATCACAGTTAAAGGCCAGCCTGGGAAAGAACTTCAGGAGACTATCTCAACCAATGGCTGATTATCCCTGCTGCAGAAGAAGCACTGTGGTTGGGCACAGTGGTATGGATCTGTCATCCCCAGCATCAAGGGGAAACAGAAATTGGAGGATTATAGCTGAGGCTGACTGGGGCATAAATCAAGATCCTACCTCAAAAATGAGCAATACAAAAGGGGGCTGTGAAGTCCCCTTCATAGCTGTGATAGAATACCTGCCTAACAAGTGTAAGGCCCTGAATTCAATCCAAGTACTTAACCAAAAAATGCTGGCAAAGACTTTCAGCAACACTGAGAAATAGGAATTAGGAGCTGGCATGGTATTTCATTCCTGTAGTTTAAGAACTTAGGAAGATTGGAAGTTCTAGATCAGCCTGGGCTACATAGCAAGACTTTGTCTCAAAAAAATGAAGCTAGGACCTATGTGGAGTTTACTCTCTCTCGCTCTGGCTCACTTTCCCTCTCCCTCCTTCCCTCTCTCTCCCCTTCTTCTTCTCCTCCTTCGTCCTGTCCTTTTCCTCTCCCACTCTCTGCTAATCCTATGGCTTGAATTCAGGATCTGGGCACTGTCCCTGAGCTTTTGTGCTCAAGGCTACCACACTACTCTTAAGCCATATCCTCCCTTCCTCTCCCCTTTCTCCCTCTCCCCTTTTTCTCCCCCTTCGCACTCCCCCCCCCCCCCATTTCTCTCTTTGCCAGTCCTGGGGCCTGAACTCTGGGCCTGGGCACTGTCCCTCAGCTCTTCAGCTTAAGGCTAGTGCTCTTACCACTTGACCACTTGAGCCACAGCACCACTTCTGGCTTTTTCTGCTTATGTGGTGCTGAGGAATCAAAACCAGGACCTCATACATGCAAGGCAAGCATTCTACCACTGAGCCACCTTCCCAGCCCTCTCTCCCTCTTCTTGTCTTTTTCCATCTCCCATTCTCCGCTAATCCTATGGCTTGAATTCAGGGCCTGAGCACTGTCCCTGAGCTTTTGTGCTCAAAGCTAGCATATAACCACTTAAGCCATACCTTCACTTTGGCTTTGTGTATGTATATGATTAATTAGAGATAAGAGTCCCAGATTTTCCTGCCTCTGTTATCTTTGAACTGCTATCCTCAGATTTTAGCCTAAGTAGCTAGGCTTACAAGTATGAGCCACCAGCACCCACCTTTATAGAGTGCACCCACCTTTATAGAGTCTGCTCTTAATGACAGCTTAAGCAATAATAGTTCAAGATGAAAGTTGGTGGTTAATTGGAGATGAGAGTCTCACAGACGTTCCTGCCCAGCCTGGCTTCAAATAGTGATCCTCATATCTCAGCCTCCTAAGTAGCTATGATTACAGGCTTGAGCCACCAGCACCTGACATTTATACATTTTTAATGTACTTTCAGATGCATTATTCATCTTTGTCTTGTTTGTTTAAACTTTGACTAAAAAAAAAAATCTAGGTTGGAAGAAGTGGCAATATCCCAGCTGGAACAACTGTTGACACAGACATTACACACCCATATGAGTTTGATTTTTACCTCTGTAGCCATGCTGGAATACAGGTAAGTCTATACTGTGGTTGAAATGTTTTAATTCAATTCTTATAGGTCATATACTTAAAATCTCACACAAAGGCCAAGAAATACTCTTTCTGCCTGCCAAGTTATTTCTTTTTTGTTGTTGTTGTTATGGGTTATGGGTTTGAACTCAGGGCCTGGGTACATTCCCTGCGTTCTTTTGTTCAAGGCTAGCACTCTACCACGTTGAGCCACAGCTCCACTTCTGCTTTTTTAGTGGTTAATTGGAGATAAGAGTCTCAGGCAGAAAAGTGATCCTCATATCCAGCCTCCTGAGTAGCTAGGATTACAGGCATGAGCCACAGGCACCTGGCCCAAGTTCTTCTGTATGAAACTTTCAGTAAATAAATTTCTTCCTTTCCCTTACTTTGAGGGCTTATTTTTATAAAAATGCCAGAGTATAATTAGATCAATAGCCTGAACCTCTCTAAAATGGGCCCTTCAATTAACCCAAACATGGTTTGTTTTTGTTTTGTGCCCATTCTGGGGCTTGATCTCAGGGCCTGACCCTTGTCCCTGAGCTTTTTTTACTTAATGATAGCACTCTACCACTTGAGCCACAGCTTCACTGCCTGCTTTTTTGATAATTTATTGGAGATAAGTGTCTCACAGACTTACCTTCTTGGGCTGGCTTCAAATCACAATCCTTATTTCTCAGCCTCCTGAGATGTGAGCCAATGGTGCCTGGCCCAAACTGTTTTGTTGTTGTTGTTGTTGTGTTGTTTTGTCAGTCATGAGGCCTGAACTCTGGGCCTGGGCACTGTCCCTCAGCTCTTCACCTCAAAGCTAGCACTCTATCACTTGAGCCACAGTGCCACTTTCGGCCTTTTCTGCTTATGTGGTGCTGAGGAATCGAACCCAGGGCCTCATGCATGCAAGGCAAGTACTCTACCACTGATCCACCTTCCCAGTCCCCAAAAACTGTTTTTGAAAACAATGTAAAGTAGCCAATTGCCTCCTATTTTTAGGAAATCTTAATTTTAAATTCATTTATTTTTATTGTAGACTGCTGTACTGGGGCTTGAACTTAGGGCCTCATGCTTGCTAGTCAGGTGCTCTACTACTTGAGCCATGCCTCCAATTCTAATATATACTTCTTTTGATAATACTTCATACAAACCTTAGACATGTAGTGGTAAGATATTGAATATAAAAAAGTGCAATTGTAGAAAATATTTTCATTAATTTGCTCACTTTATTTGGTAGACTATAAACTTTAATTCATAATGGTTCCTGCAGCAACAGCAGAGAATAAACCCACATTCCCAAGATATCTAAGCAGGTATAACGCATACTTGCCACTTAGTAAAATATAAATTTCAAGAAGATAAACCCATATACACTGATAGACTGACAGCTTTAAATTTTCAGACTCATAGCTTTAAAATATTGCGTGCTTATTTACCTATGACATTGTAAGTCTGTGTGGTACTGGGGTTTGAACTTAGAGCCTTGCTCTTGCTAAGCTAACCACGCTCTAACCCTTTTTTAAGCTTGTTTTTTTTTTTTTTTGGGTCCGGCCGTGGGGCCTGAACTCTGGGCCTGGGAGCTGTCCCTCAGCTCTTCAGCTCAAGGCGAGCGCTCTACCACTTGAGCCACAGTGCCACTTCTGGTTTTTTTCTTTTTGCTTTATGTGGTGCTGAGGAATCGAACCCAGGGCCTCATGCATGCAAGGCAAGTGCTCTACCACTGAGCCACCTTCCCAGCCCCAAAGCTTGTTATTTTTGAGATAGGTATTGCTGCCTGTCCACGCACATACATCTACATCTGTCTGTTTTTTCTTTTTTTTTTTTTTTTTTTTTGTCGGTCATGGAGCTTGAACTCTGGGCCTGGGCGATGTCCCTCAGCTCTTCAGCTCAAGGCGAGCACTCTACCACTTGAGCTACAGCACCACTTCCTACATCTGTCTGTTTTAGCTGGATGACATATGCATGCCACCATGCCCAGTTTCTTTCCATTTAGATGAAGTCTTGAATAGATTTCTGCTTGTACTGTCCTATAACTTGATCCCCTCCTTCTCATAGTAAAGATTATGTGTGTGAGCCAGCAGTGCCCCATTTGCTGTAGGGGTTTTTCTAGAGCTTAGCAGCATGATTTTCAAATGATTGTTCTGGCAGACTGCACAGAAAGCAGAATGGTCCTGTCATCATGCAGGGCTGACCATTTGTCCTTGAGTATATTCTGGTATTGTTACCTTGGATATCCACATAGGGATGGTAGCAAGGTGTGGGCAACTTCACTGTGGGGACATTGTAAAGGTAACCATTGGAGAACTCCAGGAAGAGCTTATATGTCAGGCCTTCATTTACTGTACAGCTGCTCCATGAGTAGACCCTACCCATTTGAAAAGGTTAGCTGGTTCAGTGCAGGCAGAAATTCCTTTGCAACCAGACAGCATGAGAGTCATGTGCTCCAGCTTTTAGCCTCTTGCCAGCAAGGCCCTGGATAGCTTCCCCTATTCAGCTCAGTCCCCTTCGAGGGCACCTAGGTCACAATTAGAGTCAGCCATCTAGGTAGGCTTGGAAGGAAAACTGCAGCTGTCCAGCACTTGGGGAGGGGTTTTGTTTATTTTATTTCTTTTTTTTTTGTCAGTCATGGGGCTTGAACTCTGGACCTAGGCGCTGTTCCTCAGCTCTTCAGCTCAAGAATAGCACTCTGAAGAGGGGAAAGCATTCTACCATTGACCTACCTTCCCAGCCCTAGCACTTCGGTTTTTAAGACAATATCTTTCTAGGTAGCTCAGACTAGCCTTGAACTCATTGTGTACCTTAGGTTGGCCTCCAACCTAAAGTGTACCACCACACCTGGCAATTTACCATTTTAACCATTGTTAAGCCTACCAACTCCCTACTCCCTCCTACCCTCACCTCAGCTCCTGGCAGCCACCATGTTACTTGCTGCCACTATAAAAAGGTACCTTGCTACTCAGGGGGTTGAGATCTGAGAATTGTGGTTCAAAGCCAGCCCAGGCAGGAAAGTACTCGAGGCCCTTACCTCCAATTAATCACACACACAAAAAAACTAATGGAGCTATGGCTCAAGTGATAGAGCTAGCCTAGCCTTAAGCTAAAAATGTAGCTCAGGAACAGCCAGGCCCCAGTGGCTCACACCTGTAATCCTAGCTATTCAGGAGGTTGAGATCTGAGGATCATGGTTCAAAGCCAGCCTGGGCTGGAAACTCCCGGAGACTCTTCTCTCCAATAAACCTCTCAGAAAACCGGAAGTGGCGCTATTGCTCAAGCGGTAGAGTGCTCGCCTTGAGCTGAAGAGCACAGGGATAGCGCCCAAGCCCAGAGTTCAAGCCCCACGACTGACCACAAAAAAAAAGGTCTCATAATATTTGTCCTTTTATAAGTGGTTTATTCCATTTAGCATAATACCTTCAAGTTAAGTAATATTCCATTCATCCATTAGTGGGCACTTAGGCTATATCCTCCTCTTGGTTATAATGTCCAAATTATCTGCTTTTACTCTTTTTTGTGGTATATACCAGAATCAGCTAAATTTTAAATTTATTTTCTAATTAATGGAGAGCTTTCATATATAACTTTTAAGTCTATGCTGAAAATTCATTTAAGAGTTTAGCTATCAACAGAACATTCCATTAATTTCACAGGGTACCAGCCGTCCTTCCCACTACCATGTTTTATGGGATGATAACTGCTTTACTGCAGATGAACTTCAGCTGCTCACTTACCAGCTCTGTCACACCTATGTTCGCTGTACACGATCTGTTTCCATACCTGCACCAGCGTATTATGCTCACTTGGTGGCATTCAGAGCCAGATATCATCTCGTGGACAAAGAACATGACAGGTAATACGAAAGCATAACAATACCAATTTTTAGCCAACTTCAAATGTGCTCTGATTTTTCTCAGGAAATTTCCTTAAGCACTTCCACATTAAAGTTAAATTATTGGAGGAATTAGTGCATCATATGAAAAGTGATTAGAGCTGACTGCCAGAGTTATGATGCTTTATTCAAATATGCTGGGTAATAATGAAGTTTTATTTAGAAAAAAAAATACCATTTACAGGAAAACAGATAGAACTGGGAATTACCATGGTAAGTAAAATAAACCAGACCCAGACATATATCACCATGTTTTTCTTTATATGATGAATATAGGAAATAAAAATTAAGACCTGAAGCCAGGCATTGGTGGCTCCTGTCTATAATCCTAGTTACTCCAGAGGCTGAGATCTGAGGATTATGGTTCAAAGCCAGCCTTGACAGAAAAGTCCCAAGACACTATAATCTCCAATTAGCCACCAAAAAATCTGGAAATGGACCTGTGGTTCAAGTGGTAGTGCTAACCTTGAGCAGAAAAGCTGAGGGACAGTGCCTCCAGGCCTGAGTTCAAGCCCTAGTACTGGCACCCAAATTAAAAAAAAAAGACAGACGGACGGACGGACGAGTGTTAAATTCTGAAAGTTTTTTTTTGTGCCTGTATAGAGACGAACTCAGGACCATGCTCTTGCTCAGCTTTTTCTCTCACAGCTGGCACACTTCCACTTGAGCCATGCCTCCAGTTGTAACTTTTTGCTAGGTAATTGGACATAAGAGACTCCTGAGTAGCTAGGATTACAGATGTGAGCCACCAGTGCTCCAGCTTGAGTTAGTTATTGAAGCTATGTGATAGACACATACCTCATTATACTGGTATGAATTTTCTAATTTTTTAAAATTTCTACAATACATAACAGTTTTCAGAATCTTTGCATCAGAATAAATTTGTTTATTGCTACTTTTCTTACAGTGCTGAAGGAAGCCACGTTTCAGGACAGAGTAATGGGCGAGATCCACAAGCTCTTGCCAAGGCTGTACAGATTCACCAAGATACCTTACGCACAATGTACTTTGCTTAACATAAGTCCAAGTATGTCTGGGAAGAAGCACTGAAAGATGAGTCATTGTACAGCCTACGTTGCCAGTGAGGTTGGTTCAGTAGGGATGCCTCTAACTGTGTATTGGCCACCACCGTGGGAGGTCTGGTCCTTCTATTGATCCAAGGAAGATTGTTTACTTCATTGAGGAACGCAGCACATATTTATGCAATATGAACCCAGCCAGCTGCTTTATTGTGCAGTCTCCTGTAGGAAGTATTGCAATTGTTTCATTTTCACTTCTGATAGTCTAACCCTTTTAATGCCTTTACCTCAAGTTGCTTGGCAGCACAACTATCTTTGCAAAAAAAAAAAAAAAAAAAAGGAAAGAGAAGTTTAAAAAACACATACATGAATGAATAACCAGAGTAATTGTTGACTATTAATATGTGTGCAAAAAAAGTGCACTCATATATTATAAAAGGAGTCTGTATTTTTAAATATGTACATGCATACTTCATATGCATACATATCTAGAACTAGACTCATGACCTACATGTGTATCTGTGTATATATTTTATGATTCATTCCAGTGGGGAACTTCATTTCTGTTTTATTTTCCCTTCACTACCACTTATATCTCTCTCTATCGCCTTCCTCATCTACATTTTTTCCCTTCATGCTACTGTGACATTCAAGTGTTTTATACACATAGTTTGTTTGAATGTGACACACAGCGAACTAGCCTAGTGTTTTGAGATTGCACACCTGTCTCCTGTCTCAGTCCTCAGCTCTGTCTTACGTGAGTGTGTCTGCTCTTTCCTGCTGTGGACTTACATTTCCATGTGTGCAATGTGTACATAAGCAGTAGCAATCTAAATTATTATTTTCTTTAGTGAATTTGTTCAAGCTGCTATAAATATAAAACCTTGTCAGAAGTTGTAACTCAGATAGAGAAATCCCTTAAAGCTTTTTTTTTTTTTATAAAGGGCAAACATTTTAAAAGATTGGAATTCTTAGGTTGAGGCCTCCAAAATTGTGTGGAGAAAGAAAAAGATTCTTGGGAGAAGGGGGTACTAACTTTTAGTTTTGCTAGTTTACTTGCTGCCTCTCATGTTTTAATGTGATTTTCATATATATATTTTTATATATATGTGTGTATATATAAACATATATGTATGCATTTTGAAGTATAACTTTTTTTTTATATTTGTTAGAATAGTGCTTTAAAAAAACATAAAACTGTATTGGCTACATCTTCAGTCTTACAGGAAAGCTGGGTCTGTCTGACATCCTAGCCACAGGCAGTAGGCAAAACCTCCACCTCCATCACTTTAAAAGGGCAAAGTACTACAGCCTTAATTTTAAAAGGAAAGTTTCTTGATTTTTAGTTTTAATATGTCTTTTAAAAAATCATAATGAAGCAAAATTGAATGAGTCTGATCTTGAAGGTCACAAGTTATATTTCAATTAAGAAATGATATAACAGCTTGAGATTTAAAAGATTATCAAATTATGTGAAAATAGAATCATGTTTATTGAAGAACCATACTGATTATTTTCATTTTACTAAAAGGAATCAGGAAAATACAGGATGGTACTTTTAAAAGGCTTTTTCTGTTTTTGCTTTTGCTCACTTATTACCAGTGTTAACTTTCTTTTTAAAATTAAAGTAAAGCTGGGCACCAGTGGCTCATGCCTGTAATCCTAGCTACTCAGGAGGCTGAGATTTAAGGATTGAGGTTCAAAGCCAGCCTGGGCAGGCAAGTTGGTGAGACTCTTATCTCCAATAAACCACCAGAATATGGGAAGTGGAGCTGTGGTTCAAGTGGTAGAGTGCTCACCTTGGGCTGAAGAGCTCAGGTACAGCACCCAGGCCCAGAGTTCATGCCCCACAGCCAACCAAAAATAAATAAATAAATAAAAGTAAAGTGATAGTTATAAAGGAAGTTAGGACTTTGATCTTTTAAGTTGGTTAAATCATAGAAACATAGGAAAACTTTTTCTGTATTGATTTATTTGATCAACTTTAGTTAATATCTTCAAGATGTTAAAAAGTACTATAAAGCTGTCAAAAGCAGGGTTATTGGTAACATTGGATTCAGGTGAGCAATTGCACTTTGTAACTCAAGAAAATTGCATGTCAAATTTTCTGTTTGAGGTTTTGTTGTTTTAAGCACTGGTTTAGAGTAGAGACACTACAAACTGTTTCCAAAGGGCGTTGTTATCCTTTCAGAATTCCATCTGCACATGAAAAGTACAGGATTTAGATCTTTTGTTTTTCTTTTACTTGTAATTCACTGTTATTGCCAACTTACTGTATGTTGAGCCTAAAATCTGAGCCCATGTCCTCCAACAGGCATGAAATCTTTTGTTCCTCTGCCAGAAAACTAAGAAAGTACTGTATTTCATGTTTATTATTTTGAAGCATCTGAAATGTAATTTACAACACTGTTTTCAAAGCACTTTACAAAAGATACTTGTATAGTACATACTTCTTTTTTCTTTCATATTCCTCTACTACCAAAAAAAATCCTTTAAAAATGTTTGGGGGTTGTTTTTGAGACAGTCTTACTATGTAGTGAAGAGGTTGGCTTCAAACTGCCTGGCTGAAGCAGGCCTCTTACCTCAGCCTCCCCAGCTGGGACACCACCATTCCTGGCTCAGTTTGTTGTTTTCAACATTGAAATTTCACTGGTTTTGGTCAGGAACATAGACAAGAGAAGAAATAACATGCATATATATATATATATATATATATATATATATATATATATATATATGTATATGTATATATATGTGTGTATATATATATGTATATATATATATATATATATATATATATATATATATATATATATATATATATTCTAGAAGGTAAAATCTTGACTGAGGAGCTGGATGTTGTGGTGACTGCCTGTTAATTCCAGCTTCTTGAGAAGCTGAGTTAGGAGGATCATGGTTCAAAGCCAGCCCAAGCAAAAGTTAGGGAGACTATCTCAAAAACAAACTCAGCATGTTGGTATATGCCTTTAAACCCAGCTACTGAAGAGGTGGAGTTCTGAGGATGATGGCCAAAGGCCTGCCTAGGAAAAGCACAAGACCCTGTCTAGAAAACAAACTAAAAAAAGACTGGGGCATGGTTCAAGTAGTATAATGCTTACCTAGTAAGTGCAAAGCCCTAAGTTCAACCCCAAATACCACAAAAAAACAAACAAACAAACAAACAACCTTTATTGATCTATGCTTGCTCAGTAGAAATCTTCCTTAGGGAACAACTACGAATTCCCTTTGTCTTATTTACTTTGCTGCCTCATGTTCAGTCATTGGAACACTCATATGCTAAAGCAAAGACCTTACTTAGTTAATCTGACTCTACTTGGAAGGACTTTTTTAACAGAAAAATATTTTTCTAAAGCTTTACCATTTGAGTAGCTTCTTTTTTAGAATGCTCCTACACTACGCAGCATTGCTAGCTTAAGGTTAATTACTGAAAGAATATGCATAGTATATTTCTATTTTGTTTATTAATGAATTGATATATCAACCTTAATTACAAGGAACCTTGTGCTTGGAATTTTAAGATAATAAGTGGGCAGATACTTCTTGAAATTTGTTCTAATCATTTTTGCATTCCTGGGCAGAATTCCCAATCTTTTATTTTTCTAATGAAAACTTTTGTTGCTGTTATCATTTAAATATCATTAAACTATCAGTATCTTTTATACCCCTCCCTTGCTCACTAGCAAGATGATGAATGCTATTCTTTGCCCTCCTGTTTTTTATGATGTGTCTCATAGAGTGATTTTAAAATGTCAATCTGAGCAACTGGCATAAATGATTTTCATATGAAGAAGAGTTGGGAGTTGGCAAATGTGTCTGGTATGTGTGACTGTATTACAGTATCCAGTTACTGGCACTGAGAGCCATACACATAGAATTCTATAGCTGCTATATTTATGTAAGTAGCGTCTGACAGCTACTACACTAAACAATAAGGAGATGAACAGGATTAGTCCCTTTCTGTTGTTTTGTTTTTCTAGATAAGATGATGCAAGTGAAATATCAAGATAACAAAGGGTGCTGCCATTTTAGTTTAAATTTAATTTCCAAATATCCTTTGTTTTAGTCATGTAGGTTTTGTCTTCTACAGCTTAAAAAAGTGTACCTCAACCTCCTTGGTACTTTCATTGTCTTAATAGTTACCTTTTAACAGGTTTCTGGGAAAAACTATTCTGTGGAAATATCCCTGTTTGTGACCTATTTATTTTTCTTCCTAAAAGAGTTTCTGGTGGAATGTTCTAGGTGTTTTAGAAGGCGTTTGATAAAGATTCATCTAGTGTTCCAAGCAAGGTTCTCACATCGACCTCACATCGACATACATAGTCCCTGCTTAAGCCAAGCACCAGTGGTTCATGCCTGTAATCCTAGCTACTCAGGAGGCTGAGATCTGAGGATTGCAGTCAAAGCCAGCCAGGGCAGGAAAGTCTGTGAGACTCTTATTTCCAATAAACCACTAGAAAACCAGAAGTGGCACTGTGGCTCAAGCAGTAGAGCGCTTGCCTTGAGCTAAAGAGCTCAGGGACAGCGCCCAAGCCCAGAATTCAAGCCCCATGACCAAAAAAAAAACCCAAAACATAGTCCCTGCTTAGCAAGCACAAGTATATGCATTATACAGTCTTGAGTTCAAAGCCAGCCTGGACTGGTCTAATGGATCTTAGAGTCTTGGCAGATGCAAAGCCTGTGAAGGGAAATAAAAGCTGAGCTGCTGTTGAGTAAAAAGGACTAGCAAAGGAAAGGGTGAGCACTTGAAGTACCAGCAATAGATCTTAAATCCAGAACAGACACTTAGCCAACAAATGAGGTGGGTCTTTTCAAAGGCCCTTGTGACTTTGCGCAGGGCAGTGACTGGACATGATTAGAGTATTTTGTATTCTTGCTATTTCAAACCTCAGTGATAATATTTTGCTAAGTATAACTGCTGACTCGCATAATTTTCATTCAGTATCATTAAGCCTGACTAAATATTTGCTTAGCTCATCCTCTTAGGTGTTCTATTTCAGAGAAAGGTCTTGCTTACCAGTGCCTTGTACTTAATTACCATTTATGAATTAGTCAAGTTGCAAAGGGTATTGTTACATCATTATTCTGACATTTTTATGCCACCTTGTTTATCCATTGGAAGTGTTAGTCCTTTTCATTCTTTGTTAAGCTTTGTTTATAGCTTAAAGCACCAATATTAATAGTTAGAGGACTTTATATCAACTGATAACCTTTCTGAGTGGCGTATGACCTTGATATAGGGTGTGTCTTTGTTATTTCTATTTCCTTTCCATTGCCCATCACTTTTGTGATTCTAGGCACCAAAAAATAAGCCAAGAATAGATATGTAAAAGTCAATGAAGAAAAGAAAGAGAAATAAACATAGTGGTAAAAGTCTGTAATCCCAGCACATAGGAGACTGAGGCAGGACATTCTTGAGTTCAAAGCCAACCTGGACTAGAAACCTATGTCAAGAAAGAAGCTAGGTGTGATGTTTCATACCTGTAATCCCAGCTACTCAGAAGAAAAATATTGGGAGGATCACAATTCCAGGGACAACCTGGGGAAAAAGTGGTGTATACCTGTCATCCAAGCTACCAAGAAAAAGTAAATAAGAGGATCATGATCCAGGTCAGCCCAGGCAAAATGTGAGGCAAATAAAGCAAAAAGAGTGTAGTAAAATGGTAAAGTCCTTGCTTAGCAAGCACAAGTTCAAGCCCAAGTAACAAGGAAAAAGGGGGAGTGGGAAGGAAGGAATTTTTTACTTTTTTCCTGTTTCTAAAAATACTGTATTCTGCTTACAGTTTTTTTTTATGTCAGTCAATACATTTTTTAATGGTCAAGGCTTCTTCCTGTTAATAATTAATATTGCGAGTTGAAATTGGCCATAAAAAAAGTACTCTCGTTGTGTATTAGTCCTGTTATTTGTCCCAGACTATTTAAAAATAATATTCACATAATTGAAATTATCTATCTCTTCCAGTTGATGCTTAATTTACTTTAATAAACTTCAGAATTGTTCCATTAAAAAAACAGTGTACCAGCTGGGCACCAGTGGCTCACAGCTTTAATCCTAGCTATTCAGGAGGCTGAGATCTGAGGATCACTGTTTGGAACCAGTCCAGGCAGGAAAGTCTGTGAGACTCTTATCTCCATTCACCACCAAAAGGCCAAAAGTAAAACTGTGGCTCCAGTAATAGAGCAGCACTAGTCTTGAACACAAAGGCTCAGAGACAACACCCAGGCCCTAAGTTAAAGCCTTAAGACCAGCACAAAATAATAATAATAATGGGAAGTGCGATGTGGCTTAGGTGGTAGAGCACTAGCCTTGAGCTGAAGAGCTGAGGGACAGTGACCAGGCCCAGAGTTCAAGCCCCACAACTTACCAAAAAAAAAAAAAGAATGCTCTAGATTTTACATTGTTGATGAAATCTTAAGAATCTTTTGTTCTTAGTGGCGCTGTAGCTCAAGTGGTAGAGCGCTCGCCTTGAGCTGAAGAGCTCAGGGACAGAGCCCAGGCCCAGAGTTCAAGCCCCACGACCGACAAAAAAAAAAAAAAAAAAAAAAAAAAAGAATTCCCCAACTAAAAGAATCTTTTGTTCTTATAGCATGGAAGTTAAAGTTTTATAATTTTATTTTACTGTAAAGATGTTGTACAGAGGGGTTACAGTTACATGAATAAGGCAATGAGCATATTACTTGTCGATCATTGTTACCCCTTGTTATTGTCCCAATATCCTTGCCCTCCTCCTCTCTCTCCCCCCCACAAGTTAAAGATTTTAATTGGAATTAAAAATAGAATGATATAGTTAACATAGAGGGTTAAGAATTTACCAGTGAAAATCCCTGTTGAAATACCAGGTAAAAAACACTGTGACAAAATTAGGATCTTCTCAAATCATTCAGTCAGTCATTGGGCTCCCTTCCTTTTGGGAAGCATTGTGTAAGGTAACCAAAAATCTAATGTTATATCAATGTTTGAGGTCTTTGTAAAAACTAAGGTGTTCAGAGTAGACTCTGAATTTGTTTTTTAAATAAAATTTTAAGGCAAGATAGTTCTTAGAAAGTGCCTTTTCAAAAGATGGTGCTGTAGTTTGTTTATTTTCTAAACAGCATGAATTGTTTTAGAACTCCAAGAATATGATAGAATCATATAAATGATGTTACTTGTTGTCTTGAAGCTGGTCAAGGGAACCAAGAAAAGGTTTTATACAGTAAAATAAGTGAATGCTCATAAAATTTTAAAATAATTTTTAATAGTTAACCCTTTTAATTCTCAGCTGTGTTTAAAGAATCTATAAAATAACAAATCTTCTTAACTTTTTAAATAAAATAATGAGCACAGTAGCAAGTGCCCAAAGAAGTACCATGCCAAGATCTATATAAGCTACCCTTCCTTTTTTTTTGTTTTTTGACATAGATTGACCCCAAGCCTAACCTTTTCTAATCAATCATTATTAAGAAAAAGTGCCCATAAAGGCACTGTTGTTGTCATTGAAATCATTTTAAGAGACGGGCGCTGGTAGCCCATGCCTATAATCCTAGCTACTTAGGAAGCTGAGATCTGAGGATTGTGGTTCAAAGCCAACTTGGGCAGAAAAGTCCGTGAGACTTTTCAATTAATCAGAGAAAAAAGTTGGAAGTGGTGCTGTGGCTTAGTGGTAGAATGCTAGCTTTGAGCAAAAGGGGCTCAGAGAGAAGCCCCCTAGTTGTTCAAGAGTTCAAGCCCCAAGACAGAAAAAAAGAAATCAATTTAAGAAAGAAAGCAAATTGATTATACCTCTATCTGTAGGGGAAAAAATTAAGGTACTGACAAGTATTTTATACTTCAAGTATTTGCTAGTATCTTTAAAATAAAATTTCCTTTTTACCTCCCTAGGGTAAGGAACTGTGATAAACAGCAATAGTGTCTTTAAAGGGCATGATCAGTTCATCAAAAATAGGACATGGGTGAGTATAGAACTCACTGGCAGAGATATAGAAAAGTAAGGAAAACAGCAGGACCACTCATAGTGACTAGAAATTCAATAGTCTGCCAGAAAGCAAATTTCCCTGTACTCAGAAACAGTACACAGCAGCAGATGATTACTTAGGATCACTTAGGCTCATTTTCTTGCTTTATGAATTTGATAAGCATTCTTCCAGAAAATAAGTAGAATAAAAATCAACAAAAAACATCACACCTCAGAAACCTTGTATGCTGCATTGTAAAATAATGATAGTAATATTATATTGATTGTTCAGTGTCTTCTGTGTCTTTGCAAATATTCATGCACATTAAAACTTTTTCATTTTTTATAATGTCTTTAGTTGTTATGTGTTCCTTTTTTAAGATTAATTTTTCAATTGTGATATTTATATTTATTGGCAATTTATGTGCAACTTTTTATATTTTGCTTAGATGTGGGTTTTTAAGGTATTTTATTTTTATAGATATTTCTAGCTTTTCCTCTTTCTTTGTAATGTTAGCAAACATTAAGATTGTGTGATAATATACCATTCAAACAGCTGTTTGCATTTTTAACAATAAATCATTAACTCTATTCTCTAACTTAGAATATCCAATGTTGTTTATATAGTGGGTATTGGAGACAGTTTTTAGATTTCTTTCTGTATGTGGAGGAGAACTGGGCTTTTTTAAATTAGATCTTTTTTTTGTTTCCTTCAGTAGCAACTAATACAGATTAGATTTACTTTACTGGATTGCAGTTTGGGAAGAAAGTTGTCAAGCAAGTGATTTTTACATGTCCTTTTCTAGTTTCAGGCACATAATTCAGGATTGGGATTGGGATTATGGTTTTTTTTGTTTTTTTTTTTTGTTTTTTTTTTTGGGGGGGGTCCGATTGTGGGGCCTGAACTGCTGTCCCTGAGCTCTTCAGCTCAAGGCTAGCACTCTACCACTTGAGCCACAGCGCCACTTCCGGCTTTTTTCTTTTTGCTTATGTGGTGCTGAGGAATCGAACCCAGCGCCTCTTGCATGCAAGGCAAGCACTCTACCACTGAGCCACCTTCCCAGCCCCTGGGATTGGGATTATGGTATCCTTTCATAGACAAGGGAATCAGGAGGCAAATGATTCAGAAGTCATTGATAACTGACTTTGAAACATGTATTTCCTCCCCGTATAATTATATGGAAAATGTGCTACTCTAAACTTTTCTTTGAGTATCAGTGAAGAAATAAGAGTTTAAAGGAGCTAAGAGAGCCAGGGAAATAGACTGGTTCATAGATTATTTCAGTTCATTAAAATTTTAACCAATAATAATTCATGAATGTGGACTGAAGTATAATTATACTTTTTTTTTTTTTTTTTTTTTTTTGGTCGTGGGGCTTGAACTCTGGGCCTGGGCGCTGTCCCTCAGCTCTTCAGCTCAAAGCAAGCGCTCTACCACTTGAGCTACAGCGCCACTTCCAGTTTTCTGGTGGTTTATTGGAGATAGGAGTCTCACAGTCTCTCCTGCCCAGGCTGGCTTTGGACTGCGATCAGATCTCAGCCTCCTGAGTAGCTAGTATTACAGGCGTGAGCCACCAGCGCCCGGCTTAATTATACAATTTTAATTGCAAGCATTTATAGTTGCTCCAGTTTCCTAGTAAATAGATCAAAATTATTTGTATTGGCACATTAATTTATTTTTTTTTTAAGTACGTGAAAAAAGTATGTTTCCTTAAGGTAGTATTATTTCCTTTTTTTTTTTTTTTTAACACTATGAGTTTGGTAAGGGATATTTTTTCTGAAAGAAATTTCAAGAGATAACTTTTTTTGGGGGGGGGTGTCTGGTCGTGGGGCCTGAACTCGGCCTGGGTGCTATCCCTCAGCTCTTCAGCTCAAGACTAGCGCTCTACCACTTGAGCCACAGCACCACTTCCGGCTTTTTCTTTTTGCTTATGTGGTGCTGAAGAATCGAACCCAGGGCCTCTGGCATGAAAGGCAAGCGCTCTACCACTGAGCCACCTTCCCAGCCCCTAGACTAACAATTTTAACAATGCCTCTAATCCTGTGTTTTCTTTTTTTGCCTGAAATCTCCTGGGAAACCTAGTACAGAGCTTGTTTTAATGGTTGGCTCCAGAAATGCCAATGCCTGGCATCAGCGCTGCCAAACACAGTGAAAGACTGAGTGTTCTGCCTCCATGTACAGTCCACTTCTTCAGAAGGAAGTAACTACTCAATAAGTCACAGATCATCCCACAAAGGAAGTATCAACAGTATCAGACATAGAAAAAAGACAGGAGGCCGGGTGCCGGTAGCTTACGCCTATAATCCTAGCAATTCAGGAGGCTGAGATCTGGGATCACTATTCAAAGCCAGCCCTGGCAGGAAAGTCCGTGAGACTCTGGTCCAGTAAACCACCAGAAAAATAGAAGTGGCATCTGTGGCTCAAGTGGTAGAGTGCTAGCCTTGAGCTGAAGAGCTCAGGGGACAGCACCCAGTCCCAGAGTCTAAGCCCCATGACCCACCAAAAAAAAAAGAAAAAGAAAACAAGACAGGATAGTTGACCATTAAATTTTTGCATTTATCTTCTTTCCAAAATCTGTATGCACACCTATAATTTTATCTTGGAAATATTAAGAGGCTGTACCAGAAACTAGAGAAAAAACATTGGTATTTCATACCTAAAACTCATTTTCATGATGATTGACTGGAGGAACAAACAAAAATCCCTGAATTAGACCCTTTAGTAGTCCTTTTCAAAGAAGAAAAGGCTCTTTCTGCATATGTAATATTACATATATGATCCTATCTTTATATCTGTGAGAACAGGAAGTCTTTGAAAATAAATTGATGAGTGGGATGTGAGCCTGTGCAGTGAGGGAGAAATGCGAATAAGATTTCTTTGCCAGGATCTCTACAAAAAACTTAAGAGTTGTTTAATATTTTCCAAGTTGTTGCAACCACACAGTCATGGCAGCTGTTGATATTTTACAGAAGAAGCCAAAGAAGGCCCCTCTGTCATTTCTGTCTATGCTAGGCGGTGGTTGGTCCCAGCCCAGGGCCACATGTCTTCTTGGCAAATCAAAGTCGTACAGGTGCTTCAGAATTGCAATAATAAAAAGATAAAATGAAATATCCTTAGTTAGAACCATGGCATTGCTATCAATGTAGCTCTTCCAATTTTCTTTTTTCTCTAGAAAACACTAAGCTTGGCCTTACTAGACAAGGCAGTCTGCCCAGTAAAGAAAATGTTCTTGCTGAGCACCGGTGGCTCACACCTGTAATCCTAGCTACTCAGGAGACTGAGATCTGAGTATCCTGGTTCAAAGCCAGCCCAGGCAGAAAACTCAGTGTTTTTAAAGAGGGGAAGGTATTGTCTGTACCCTACGCTATGAATTAAGAAAGCTGCAAAATGTTTAAGATCTGTATGTGACTTTTTTTTTTTATTCCATGACACTTTTTTTTTTGTGTGTGAACATATTGTACAGAGGGGTTACAATTACATGGGCAGGATAATGCATACATTTCTTACCAAGCATTGCAGCCTCCTCCTTTGTTTACCCTTCACATTCCTTCCCACCCTCCCCTCTCCCCTATTCCATGACTCTTATCTCCAATTAACCACCAGAAAACCAGAAGTGATGCTGAGGCTCAAGTGGTAGAGTGTTTGCCTTGAGCTGAAGAGCTAAGGGACAGTGCCCAGGCCCAGAGTTCAAGGCCCACAACCATCCAAACAACAAAAAAAAAAAAATTATTGGTGAACACTGGTAATTCACAAGAAGAAACTTCTGTTTCAGGAGGAATAGACTTCATCTCTCAAACCCTGTTTCACAGACAGGGAATGATCATTTCTATTATTGATGATAACCCTGTAAATCCTTTTCAAATTCAAAAACTAAGAATAGCCAGGCTCTAGTGGTTCATACCTGTAAATCTAGCCTCAGGACACCAAGAACTGAGGATTGTGGCTCCAAGCCAGCCCAGGCAGGAAAGTCTGTGAGACTCTTATTTCCAATTAATCACCAAAAAGCCATAAATGGAGCTATGGCTCAGTGGTAGGGTGCTAGCCTCAAGCACAAAAGCTCAGGAACAGCACCAGGCCCTGAGTTCAAGCCCAGGACAGGCACCAAAAAAAAAAATAAGAAATAAGCCAGGAATATAGAAGCCTAAAGGTATACCTCAGTGTTAGATAGAACACAGGCTTAGCATGCACAAGGCCACTCCTACTGCTGAAAACACAGAGAATGGCAAGCAGCAACCTCCACAAGACCTCAAAATTTTCCAGGAGCTTTCTTAATTCATAGCCTAGGATACAGAAACTACCTTCCCCTCTTTAAAAAGAAAAAGAAAAGCATTTAGAGGCAATTTATATAGAATACTGTGGATCACATGCAGAAGTTACCACTTGATCAAAAAATCAAAATATTTTCTGTATTCTCATTTCCATTTTCAAACCATTTTTTGGATTGCCTGGTTGTAATCAGTATTTTATGATGTTTATGAATCATAAAATTCATCTCCTTCCATAATACACCCCCATACAATGAAACATAAACAGATGAAAAGGCAAAACAAAAAGAAACATTAAAGAAAATCATTAGTGGAGTGCAGGGAAAAAGGGGAAAAAAAATCACTGGCATATAACTTGAGTTAATGTAAATGAAAAACTCCCTCAGTTAACTGAGGATTAAGATGGAAACTTGGCCTGGGTTCAGTCCCCTGCAGTACAGGGGGAAGATGAGAAGTGTGGGTGCAGCAACCAGAGAACATTCTGCTAGCTGTCAAATGATAATAAGAACAGATTGTTTATCTAGGCTATATATATACTGTAGCAAAGTGAAGAAGCTTTCTTGAAAGTAGTATTTCATGAGGCTGAGATCTGAGGATCACGATTCAAATGTAGCCTGGGCTACATTTGAAACTCTTCATCTCAAGTTAACCACCAGAAAACCAGAAGTGGTTCTGTGGCTCAAGTGGTAAAGCACTAACCTTAAGCTGAAGAGCTCACAGACAGTGCCCAGGTCCACAGTTCAAGCCCCACACCTGATAAATTTTTTTAAAAAGTAGGACTTCAACTTTCTGCAATGGAGATTACCTACATTCTTATGGAAAAATAATTTATAGCTTATAGTTTAACCATACTCTGATTTCAACTTTAAAAAGCTCGTGATGTTTTGACACATAGCTTCTTACATAAAATTTTTATTAATGAATACAGACTTCATTCCTCTTAAATACTCTGATTTCTGTTATATAAATTCTTGCATATGCCGGTGGCTCACGTCTGTAATCCTAGCTACTCAGGAGGCTGAGATCTGAGGATCATGGTTCAAAGCTAGCCCAGGCAGAAAAATCCGTAAGACTCTTATCTCCAGTAAACCACTCGAAAACTGGAAGTGGCACTGTGGCTTAAACAGTAGAGCACTCACCTTGAGCTGAAGAACGCAGGGACAGTGCCCAAGCTCAGAGTTCAAGCTCCACGACCAACCCAAAAAAAAAAAAAAAATTCTTGCATATGATTTTTTTTTTTTTTTGCCAGTCCTGGGTCTTGTGAACTCAGGGTCAGAGCACTGTCCCTGAGCTTTTGCTCAAGGCTAACACTCTACCACTTGAGCCACAGCGCCACCTCCGGCTTTTTCTGTTGTACTGAGGAATCGAACCTAGGGCTTCATGCATGCTAAGCAAACACTCTACCACTGAGCCACATTGCCAACCCCACATATGACTTCTTGATGGGTAAAAATTCTATTATATTAAAAAACATTAAGCCAGCTATCGTGGTGTACACCTGTAATCCCAGCACTCAGGAAGCTGAGGCAGGAAGATGGCAAGTCCAAAGCCTGCCTGAACTCCAAAGCAAGTTCTAGGCCAGCGTAGGCAATATAAAATCCCTGCCTCAAAGGTTTTTTCCTCTTACTTTTTTTAACTCAACCTGTTCCCTAGTTAACCCTGAGCTACAAGAGAGAAGATGTATATTTTGAAATACAGTAATGTTTAAAGGCTTATAACTAAAAAGATTTAAGAACTTAAATATGCCTTTGAAAGCAGGAAGGGCTCTAAAACCTGAGCCAAGTGCTTGGAACTCAGCCATAATCACTGTATCATTGGTTGGTTCTGTGTCTCGGTGTGCCTTTCTTCCTTCCTGGTAAATATGCTTGCTGCCCTCACCTACCTCACTAAACTTGTGGAAACAAGATACATTTGTGAAAGCACTTTGAGCTGTTCTGAAATTCTTGATAGCAGGATACTGTGGTGTGGAAGTTTGCTGTCCAGTTGAAAGTGTCTTCAAGTGTGGTAGATCACTGTATAAACCAGTTCTAGATAAACCTGGGCTTTTCCTGCTGTGGTGGTCTATCCATCCTGTTCTTTCTTTTTCTTCCCTGCTGTGGTGGTCTATCCATCCTGTTCTTTTTCTTCCCTGCACATAGGGCCTGGTTTTTGGTTTTTGGTTTGTTTTTTTGTAACAATCTTTGGCAAAAGCATGACTTCTCAGAAACCAAACTCTTTTGAGTGGTGCTAAGGCAATTGCAGCCATATTTTGTGTTAATGTGACAGTCATCAGCTACTTAGATGTAGATGTGACATGATCAAGTGCTTTTGCTGCATATTGTCCTGTGTCAGCAGTTTTCATTTTGTTTCTTGGCAGATTTTTGTTATATGGCTTTGGAGGAGAAGGCTGGTTTTAAGAAGGAAAATGGGAGCCAGGCACCAGTGGCTCACACCTGTAATCCTGGCTACTCAGGAGGCTGAGATCTGGGGATCATGGTTCAAAGCCAGCCCGGGCAGGAAAAGCCATGAGACTCTTATCTCCAATAAACCACCAGAAAACCAGAAGTGGCTCTGTGGCTCAAGTGGTAGAGCTTGCCTTGAGCTGAAGAGCTGAGGGACAGCGCCCAGGCCCAGAGTTCAAGCCCTATGACTGACCAAAAAAAAAAAAAAAAAAGGAAAGTGGGTTTATTTCTAACCTGTTGCTCTGAAGAATTGAACTTGGCTTTACTTTAATAAAAATTCCAATCACAGCCAAGCACCAGTGGCTCATGCCTGTAATTTTAGCTACTCAGGAGGCTGAGATCTGAGGATTGCTATTCAAAGCCAGCTCAGGCAGGAAAGTCTGTGAGACTCTCATCTCCAATTAACCACCAAAAAAGCTGGAAGTGGAGCTGTGGCTTCAAGTGGTAGAATGTTAGTCTTTTTTTGGAGGGCGGGGGCGGGGAGTCTGGTCGTGGGGCTTGAACTCTGGGCCTGGGCACTGTCCCTCAGCTCTTCAGCTCAAGGCTAGCGCTCTACCACTTGAGCCATAGCGCCACTTCCGGCTTTTTTTCTTTTTTGCTTATGTGGTGCTGAGGAATCGAACCCAGGGCCTCAGGCATGCAAGGCAAGCGCTCTACCACTGAGCCACCTTCCCAGCCCCCAGAATGTTAGTCTTGAGCAAAAGAGGCTCAAGGACAGAGCCAGGCCCTGAGTTCAAGCCCCAAGACCAGCACACAAAAAATTAAATTCTAATCATTGTATATCTGTATAAGTAAAAATATAGTCAAAATCTTTTATGATAATAAAATTCTGAGCACCCATAGGTAACATCAGGTGACTACTGAATTATCGTGTGAGTTGTGGGCAAAGCCTTACATTTCCCCAGTCTTACGCATCTCTGCAGGAAAGAAGATCATTTCTAAGAACTCAAAAAGTGTGCATCCCTATAGGTATAAGCAATTCCTGTAGGAAGGATGCAGTTTAGGTACACAGGGTATGATATATTCAGCATTTAGTCTCATCCCTACTGATGCTGACTGCCTCTTAAGGCAGACTGTTGAGCTTTTCCACCTCGCTGCTAATAAAGAGGTGTCTGTGGCAAGTTATATAGGACAATGAGGTTTCAAGTACTAAAGGTGAAAAGTTGGGATGATTTCATGCTTGGAAATGAACACAAGTCTTGGTGTGGTGAAGCAGCTAATACTGCTACCCGGAGACCATTAAACAGTTTCTGCTGTAAGGTTTGGCATTATCTCTCCAGCTATGGACCCATAAAAGTATTACTCTTTTTTTGTGGATAGAAACCATTTGTGTGGTAGACTAGAATGTGGACTTACTTGTAGGCTGTGGAAAGCAGTGGTGTGTGTATGTGTGTGTGTGTAAATATACCTTATAACACTATACATACTGAGTTTATAAAATAATATGCTCTTTCTCCAGTGTTTGGGAAACTAAAACTGCAAAATGACCAATTCATTGTAACCTGACCACTCTAGCAAAAGTTCTTATACACAATACACACACACACACACACACACACACACACACACACACACACACCTCATACACACACACACACACACACACACACACACACACACACACACACACACACACACACCTCAGTGTTGCCAGCTGCTCCTACTGTAGTTAAGTGCTGCTTTTTTCTTTTTCAAACCTAAGTAATGGCTGAAGATATAGCCATCTTTTTAAAGGGAACTTTTTTGAAGAATACATACATGGGGATGGGGGGAGACTGCTTGCAAAATGTCCTGTAGGTGAACAAATGGCCTTTTAGATTTTACTTTTTAATCATCTCGACCATGTGTGCCTATTTGTATTGCAGATATGAACTATTTGGGGGTTAATCACAGTATGTTTTGAAACTGAAATCTTAACAAATTCCAAGTAACCTTTTTCTCTACCCTCCTTTCCCACTGTAACTATTCTTTTTTTTTTTTTTTTTTTTTGGGTCCGGTCGTGGGGCCTGAACTCTGGGCCTGGGCGCTGTCCCTCAGCTCTTAAGCTCAAGGCTAGCACTCTACTACTTGAGCCACAGCGCCACTTCTGGCTTTTTTTCTTTTTGCTTATGTGGTGCTGAGGAATCGAACCCAGGGCCTCATGCATGCAAGGCAAGCACTCTACCACTGAGCCACCTTGCCAGCCCCTCCCATTGTAACTATTCTTGCCAAATATTTTCCAAGGCAAAATGATGAGAGCTCTCCAGACCCTCCTCTTCCTCCTCCTCATCCTAGCTCTTAGGTCTGGCCTTGCCTTATCTTTAGTTGGATTTTCCCAAGTAAGAAAAGTTTACTGTAAGCTAGACACCAGTGGCTCATGCCTGTAATCTTAGCTACTCAAGAGCTGAGATCTAAGCTGTTTGAAGCCAGGTGGGGCAGGAAAGTCTGAGACTCTTCTCTCCACTAAACTACCAGAAAGCCAGAAGTAGAGCTATGGCTCAAGTGGTAGGGATAGGACCTAGGCCCTGAGTTCAAGCCCCAAGACTGGCACCAAAAACAAATTACTATAGGATTTTTAAAGCTGCAGAATTTCAAAATGCTTATAAACCTTTTTTATATGTTTGGTTAAGATAGTAGAGTGAGTCTGTAGTTTTCTAAGAGGACCAGTAAAGTTATGGAGTGATCTAAACATGGATGCTGCATTTTATTAAGAGGAGTTGGAAATGGTGGGAGGTGGATGGGAGTACAAGTCTATGACACATGGATAATCACTGTATAATTAAAGCACCAAATGCTGACTTCTATCACTGTGTACTAGGGAGCTGGGCTTTGGATTTGGCTGTTATTTTAACTCAGATACTGTGTAATAATGATAAGCTAAAGGCCAATAAGGTTTTTAAACAAAAATGCTTATTTTCACTATCTACAGTTTGGTAGTAAATTTTCTATTTTCAGTGAAACTGTCTTTCCCTTAAAAATGACTACAAAACTCTTATGGATGAGATTAAAAACTAGAGGAAGCTGGGTTTTAAACAGTTGAGTCACTTCTAACACTTTATGTTAAAGGAAGCAGTCACAGTTGTCCGTGAGCCAAAATGGCACAAAAGTGCCCTGGTGACAGGACTGTGCGTCCCGTGCCATTCCATATACTGGAAGAGTTCTGTGTTGTCTTTGTTTATCCTTGATTCAAAAAAATAATAATGATGATGGTTTTCGTGTTGCTTAGCTTCAATTTGAAGTGTAACTTTCACTAATAACTGCAATAAAAAGAAAAGCTTTGCTCCAAACTTTGTTGTGTGGTCATCACTAATAACACTAATAGCTAAGGGGAGCTTAGACTTGAGTCATGAAATCCTGGGATCAAACCTTAGCTCTGTGACACTGGGCAAATTCCTAGATGCTTCTGAATTTCTTTCCTTTAATACGAAAGAATGTAATAGAGCTGTTGGCACTTAGTGAGGTAATACATGGAAGTGCTCAGCATATGAATGGAGTTCAGTCTTTAAAGAGGCCCTCTACCTCTCCACAAAAACACTCATTTTCCCTTCTTAAATAAAAAACATCAAGCCGGGCACTAGTGTGCCCCCCTGTAATCCTGGCTACTCAAGATACTGAGATCTGAGGATTGCAGTTCAAAGTCAGCCCAGACAAATAAAGTCTAGAAATAAAGCTGTTGTTCAAGTGGTAGAGTGCTAGCCCCTTTTTGGGGGGGGGGGCGGGGGGGGTCCAGTCGTGGGGCCTGAACTCTGGGCCTGGGCACTGTCCCTCAGCTCTTCAGCTCAAGGCGAGTGCTCTACCACTTGAGCCACAGTGCCACTTCCAGCTTTTTTTTTTCTGCTTATGTGGTGCTGAGGAATAGAACTCAGGGCCTCATGCATACAAGGCAAGTGCTCTACCACTGAGCCACCTTCCCAGCCCCTAGAGTGCTAGCCTTGAGGGAAAAAGCTGAGAGACAGTCCCCAGGCTGAGTTCAAGCTCCAGAACCAGCATTTAAAAAAAAAAAAAAAGGCAAGGCGCCCGTGGCTCATGCCTGTAATCCTAGCTATTCAGGAGGCTGAGATCTGAGGATCACTGTTAAAAGCCAGCCCAGGGGCTGGGAAGGTGGCTCAGTAGTAGAGCACTTGCCTTGAGCTGAAGAGCTGAGGGACAGCGCCCAGGCCCAGAGTTCAGGCCCCACAACCAGACCCCCCAAAAAAAGCCAGCCCAGGCAGGAAAGTCCATGAGATTCTTATCTCTAATTAACCATCAGAAAACCAGAAGTGGTGCTGTGGCTCAAGTGGTAGAGTACTCTCTTGAGCTGAAGAACTCAGGGACAAGGCACAGGCCCAGAGTTCAAGCCCCACAGTCAACCAAAAAAAAGGGGGGGGGGCAGGCACCTGTGGCTCATGCCTGTAATCCTAGCTACTCAGGAGGCTGAGATCTGAGGATCCTGGTTCAAAGCCAGCCTGGGCAGGAAAGGCTATGAGACTCCTATTTCCAATAAACCACTCAGAAAACAGGAAGTGGCGCTGTGGCTCAAGTGGTAGAGTGCTAGCCTTGAGCTGAAAAGCTGAAGGACAGCGCCCAGGCCCAGAGTTCAAGCCCTATGACTGACCAAAAAAAAAAAAAAAGGTCAGTGGTTCACAACTGTGATGTTAGCTACTCAAGAGGTAGAGATTTGGAGGACTGTGTTTTGAGCCTAGCATGGGCAGAAAAGTCCAAGAGACTCTACCTCCAAAATAACCAGCAAATAGCTAGGCTGACTGTGTGTTCAAGGAGTAGAATGCCAGTTGACCCAGCAAACTGGGTGAGCACAAGGCCCTAAATTTAAATTAAAAAAAAAGAAAAACATTAGGGCCAAGGCGTAGTGATACAGGTCTATAATGCATAAACACTCTGGAGACAGAAGTCAAAGGATCTAGAGCTCAAGGCCAGCCCAGGCAAAGTTAGACCCTATCCCCCCCAAAAAAAAGGGCTGGCGGTGTGGCTGAAGTGGTAGAGTGCTTCTAGGACCTAGATTCACTTCCCAGTACCACTTAATTTTTGTTATTTTTTGCAAAATCTTGTGATTGATTACATAATTTCCAAATTTCACAGTATTGTGGGATAGTGAATACTTAGTTAAAGTCACAAACACATTCTAACTTTCATGGAGCAGTACCACTTAAAAAAAAAAGCCGAGCACCAGTGGCTCACACCTGTAATCCTAGCTACTCAGAAGGCTTAGATCTGAGGATTGCAGTTCAAAGCCAGCCTGGGCAGGAAAGTCTGTGAGACTGTTATCTCCAATAAAGCACTAGAAAACCGGAAGTGAAACTGTGGCTCAACTGGTAGAGCACTCGCCTGGAGCTGAAGAGCTGAGGGACAGCGCCCAAGCCCAGAGTTCAAGCCCCACGACCAGCCCCCCCCCCAAAAAAAAGAAAAAGCTTAGCAACTTTGTCAGGAAGAGATAGAAATTAGGAGGGCTGGGAATGTGGCTTAGTGGTGGAGTGCTTGTCTAGCATGCATTGAAGCCTTGGATTCAGTTCCTCAGTACATAAAAAAGCAGGAAGTGGTGTAGTGGCTCAAGTGGTAGAGTACTAGCCTTGAGCAAGAAGCTCAAGGACAATGCCTAGACCCTGAGTTCAAGCCCCAGGACTGGCAAAAAAAAAAAAAAAAAAAAAAAAGGGCTTATTTCCTTCCATACAGAATTTAGACCTAAAAAAAATGTGGGGGAGGGAGGAGGATTGGTAATGAGGAGTAACCAAAGTACATTATATGCCTGTATAGGAATAATCACAATGAGAACACTTTGTACAATTAATATATTTTTTCATGTGTGTGCCAGGCCTGGGGTTTGAACTCAGGGCCTGGGTGCTGTCCCTGAGGTTTTCTGCTCAAGGCTAGTGCCCTGCCACTGAGCCACAGCTCCACCTAAGGATTTTGGGGGCTGGGAAGGTGGCTCAGTGGTAGAGTGCTAGCCTTGAGCTGAAGAGCTGAGGGACAGCACCCAGGCCCAGAGTTCAGGCCCCACAACTGACCAAAAAAAAAAAAGGAGTTTGGGTGGTTAAGTACTTATGACCTCCAGAGAGCAAGAAAGTCCATCAAGGCACAGTGAAAGGTGAACAAAAGAAGTTTATTTACACTATTTACACCTGAAAGGGGTCTTGAAACTATCTTGTCCTGGGCTAGATACCCAGAACCAAGAGCAGCCTCAACCCCCAAACCTCCAAGCCTCCACTAGGCAGTCCTGACCCCCCGACCTTTATTAGTTGGTCTGCAAACCTCCGAACCTCTGACCTCCAACGCTCCAAAGGGGAAGGCTTTCCCCTGTCTTCCCTTCCTGCTCCACTGCGGGCCTCTCCATCTCCACAGGCCTGCCCTGCTCTGCTCCGGGAGGCGCCTCTCCACAGGCCTCTCTAGAGGAAGGTCCCAGATGGCCTCCCGAGGAGCCCCGAATGTCCCCTCGAGGAGGCCCCAGATGGCCTCCCGAGGCCTGCCCTTCCCTCCACAAGGCCTGCCCTGCTCGGCTTTGGCAGGCGTTCCCTCCCGCGGTCTCTCCCCTTGCGTTCCTCTCCTCTGGTCTCCGGTCGTCTCCGGTCTCCTCCGGTCTCCTCCGGTCTCCGCCCCAGCCCTCTCCCCGCAGGACTCTCCCCGGCTCCTCCTGACCCCCCTCTCCTCGGGGCTCCAGCTGTCCTCCAGACTCCGCTCTCAGGTAAAACTGTTAGGCAAGACAGGGTGGAAGGGAGGTGTTATGTGCCCTGTTTGTGTCACATATAATAATAAAATGACATATAAATAGACATTTCTGGAAGGAGGCCTGGAAAGGGAGCGAAGCGGAACCCGAGACGCTTACTTCTTCTTTGTACGGTCCATGGGCATGAATGATCAGTGGGCAAGACAAAATTATCCTGAATCTCTTGGCACCACACCCCGCCCGGGAGGCCACCTCCTTCCAGGCCTCACGCAGCAGGGTCACCCCGCAGGTGACAAAGCGGGGCGGGCGTGGTCGCCCAGCAACCGCAACCGGAGCAGCGCCGCACAACAGAAGCCTGGAGAGAGCGAGAAGAGGAGAGGTGGAGGGGAGCGAAGCGGCGAGACGCAGCCTGAAGCCACCTTCTCCTAACTCTGTGTCAGGTATTTAACCCCCCGGCCAGAACCCTGCTCCGCGAAGGGGCCCTGCTGGGCACCCAGGCTCCTCACAAACGTGGACCAACTCGACCCTGCTCTTCCTCCCATCTAGGTGGGGCCGTGGGGGCAGGGACGGCGCTTTCCCCACCGGCTGTCTGGTGCCAGCCCCTGTGCGCCAGCCACATGGTTCTAGAGAGGGATCAGGGGCTCCTGCTCGGCAGATCCCCACCAGCCTGGTGCGCAGCCTGGAAGAGGGTAAGAGAGCAAGCTCACTGGAGTGCTTGTAGCAAAGAGGGGTGGAAAGTGGATTGAGGATTATTTTTCCTGCCAACCCCATTTGGTGGGAAGGAAGGACCCCATTCTTCCCATTACCTGCTCCAAGCTGTGCCCTCAGAAGGACCCACCGGGTGGAAATCCAGCTACATAACCAAATTGCTCCCTACAACTCTATCCAGCAGAGTGCCTGCAGGAAGAGCCCAACAGGACAGGCTCACTGCCCCCCCAAGGGTGCATTTGAGCCAGAAGACAGTCTACGGCACCTTTCCCTCTGCAGGTTGTATCTTGAAACAGGCCTAGGAATTTGAGATCATGGCTACGCTGAGTCTCAAGCCAAGCCAGCGCTTCCAGCTGCCTGAATGGAACACCAACACTTACTTGTTGTGCAGCAATGCAGAGCAGCAGCGAGAAGCTTGCCATCAGATCCGCCAAGAGGCGCGAGTCCTCCGCAGTGAGACCAACAACCAGGTTGGGGACCAGAGTGGAGTTACATAGGTCCAAGGAACCAAGGATAGCTACACATACACAACAATCTCCCCCCCCCCACTCTACTTCTTCCAGACTATTTGGGATGAACATGACAATAGTACAAGACTATTGGAGAGGATCGAGACTGTCAACCGATGGAAGGAGATGCTGGACAAGTGTCTTATGGACTTGGATGCTGAGATTGACACCCTGATACAGGTAGAAAGCCTGGCTGAATGCCAAGACACTGCTGCAAAGATTGACCCTCATGCCCCACTTCCAGGTCTGGGAACCCTTGAAGGTGGGAGGGGGGGTGGAATGGGAAGGCACAGTCATCTGACTCCGTCTGCTAAAGTAAGGATAAGAACATCTTCCAGGGCATGGCCCCCCTTGCCTCCCATCCTCCTCTTCTCTAGATGAAGGAATCAGCAGATCAACACCTGCAGGCCAAAAACCTGCCTCTGGATGTGGCCATCGAGTGCCTAACCCTCCGGGAGAGTCGGCGAGACATTGACTTGGTGAAGGACCCTGTGGAAGATGAGCTCCTTAAAGAGGTGGAGATCATTGAGGCCAGCAGGAAGGCCTTGCAACAGAAGGTCAACGAGGCCTTCGAGCAGCTCTGGTAAGAATGAGGAAGACAGGTTTACATGCATTTGAGACGTGAGGTCTTGAATGTGCAGCAAAGCTTTGTGGGTGATGAGGAGAACTGGCTCCTGTATTACTTTTTGTCCCTCCAAGTGCTCCTGAAAGAAACCACTAATTGCCTGTAGTACTTTTTCCACTGTCTGGACCTAGTCTCAGAATCCTTATCAGGATCCCACTCTAGGCAGCCATTTTCACTTGATGGGAAGCATGGAAGCTGAAGTCCACTTGCCACTACCCTGAGTGGCTCATCATGAGTGTCCATGTGAGCCTTTGTGAGTGTGACCACATAGGTGTACCCCACAGATGTGTACAAGCACTCAAGAAGCGTAACGGTGTTCTCTGGGAAGCTCATCCATCTCCACACAGGTCTCCAGCTCAGTTGTGGCAGGAACTGCATTATCTTCTGCTGGGAAAGCTTCCCGGACCTCCTCCTACTCACTCCCCCAGAATTCCCATAGTACAATGAGGACTGTATCCCCAGCCTGGCAAGGCCAGGGCCTGGCAGATCACCTTCTGATCCAATCTTCTCTTTTCTCCAGTCTCCTGCAAGATGTTCGGCAGCAGCTCAGCTCTGACCATCGGGGCAAAATGGAGACCTTGGAGATCGACAGAGGTTGTCTCTCTCTCAACCTCACATCCCCAAACATCTCTCTGAAGGTCAACCCCACACGCATCTCCAACAGGTAAGCGGAATGTTTCAGTCACACTCTTCCGTCTCGCAGGGGCCACAACTCATGACTCTATTAATCATTTCTTGCCACTGCAGCTCCCTCACACTCCAGCAGTGGGATGACACCAGTCGGTTCAACAAGAAGCATGCAGAGGCTGAGATGAAAGCTGCTTCAGAGCTGAGGGAGGCCATCAGCCTGACTATTGTTCAGGTGATTGAAACCCTGCAGCCTGCTCTCCACGGCCAGTGGATGGCCGACGTGTGCACTCAGTGTTTACTTTTAGTTCTCTGATGCTACAGCACCTCTCCCTCCACTTAAACAGCATCCTCCTAAAACCAGGAGTTTACATCTTTCCCTTGCCTGCTCTCCTGTTCTGCAGACCAACAATGAACTCGAAGCCCAGAGAGTAGCTACAGAATTTGCCTTCAGAAAGCGGCTGAAGGAGATGGAGAGATTTTACAGTGATCTCAAGTGGCAAGAGAATAATGTGAGCCTACCCCTTGAACCCACCTGCTGTTGTGTGTGTAGAAGAGGTGCCAGGTGCCTTACCCAAAAGCTCTAGACGGGGCCCCCCAGCGTGAGTCCAATAGGTAGAGAAGAGTCCCTTTATCCACTGCAGACTTTGGAAGAGATTGAAGAGATGAAAAAGGATATCCGGCACTTGGAGGATGATCTGCACAGAAAAATGATGAACCTGAAGCTGGTCCATAGCCGGCTGGAATCCAGAACCTTTCGGCCCAATTTGGAGCTCTGCCGGGATGAGGTACGAAGGTCCCCAGTAGGATATAAGTCCTCTTGTTAAGCTTTTCTCAGGATCACCTCCAGCATATGCTTCTGGTAGAGTAAACCTGGCTTTCCAGGGCACCCCTCAGGCTCACTGACCTTGGAAGCCTCATTCTGCTCCTTTGCCTCCAGGTACAGTATGGCCTTATTGATGAGGTCCACCAGCTAGACACAACCATTGCCATAATGAAGGAGAAGCTGGCTCAGACACTGTAGGTTTGGGAAGTAAATAGGAGGGTGGGACGGTGGCCTATCTATAGGGCCTCTTTCTGCCCAGTGGTTCTTTTGGCTTGAAACTGGTGAGCGCAGCCCAGCCCTCCCAACCTCATGCAGAGATGAGTTACCATTGCCTCTTCCTCTAGAGATGCTCTGGATACCCTGTACAAGCACCTGGCCCGACTGCAGGCTGCCATTACCTGTAAGGCCAACTCCATGCTGCTGGACAAAAAGTGCTTGGACATCCGACGGAAGCTGGTTGTGCCTACTGAGAAGTATGTGCCCCAAGTGGACACCTTCACCCGGACCACAAACCGTGTCCTGAGTCCACTCAAAATTGGCCACCTGCAGCTGACCTAGCATTAGGAAACAAAGGAAGGTTGGGTGGGAAATGGGGAAGTGGGCGAGGGGAGAGTGAATCTAATAAACATGGAGACTCTCAACTCAGGCTTTTCTCTGTAGCAGGGAGGGAGAAGGTTCTTGACCCTCTCATGTCATCCTCTCAAATTCCACCTGCCAAATTCAATTCCCTTAGGGAGGCCCCCTCTCTGGGCTAGGGCAGCAACACCTGTGCCCTAGCAGCTGGCTTCCATCCAGCTTCTCTCCAACTGATGCCTTGCTGGCCCTTCTGATACCCACGGGAGGCTAGGATCACACAGAGTGGACTTGGGACTGGGGTAGTCTTGGCCTAAGTGGAGCCAAGCGCTAGAAGAACTGTCCCAGGAGGGATGAGGTGCTTCCCAGAGGGAAGAGCAGCCTGAAGTGACCTGATGATCAGGCTCAGTGTTCACCTTTTCAGAACCATTTAGTGGCCACCTGATTGTGATGCCATTTAGAAGGATGGGGGAGTCGGAAGTGCACCTGGTGGCGATTTACCTCTTCTGGCCGCTGGGCGGCGCCGCGATCCGGGGAGCGGCTTGGAGGCTCTTGGCCACTGGGGGGCGCCTTGTGGTCGTAGGAGGAAGGGGTCGGGGCGGCGGCGCCGGAAGTGACGGCTGATTTGTGCGCGGATGGCGGCGGCGGCAGCGGCGGCGGCGATGACGGCCACGGGTGGTGGTGGTGCGGGCGCGGCCCGCTCCCTGTCGCGCTTCCGAGGCTGCCTGGCCGGCGCGCTGCTCGGGGACTGCGTGGGCGCCGTCTACGAGGCGCACGACACCGTCAGCCTGACGTCAGTCCTGAGTCACGTCCAGAGCCTGGAGCCGGACCCCGGAACGCCGGGCAGCGCGCGGACAGGTGCGCCGGGCCTGCGCCTGCGCCTGCGCGGGGGCTCCGCGGAGGGCGCTGAGGCGGGGGTGCGAGGGGACGAGGCCCCGAGGGTGGCGGCCCGGCTGAGGGACTCTGCGTGCCTAGGCCTGTGCCTCCCTCCCACGCTTCGCCCAGAACCTTCTCGGCGCTCGGTGCAAGCCCGGCCTGGCGCGGGGCCTCCGCGCGAACGTCCCTTGCCCACTGGGCCCGTCGTCTTGTCCTTCCAGGAGTCCGCCCGCTCACCCTCCTGCACGCAGCAGGCCCGGCTGTCCCCCAGCCCCGCCTGACCTACAGGTCCCGCTTCCCCAGTTTCCCCAGGCCCGGCGCACCGGGCTCTTCGCACACGGTGCTGACCCAGGCAGAATTTTGCCTGCGCAGTCCCTCCCTGAAATGCCATCTCCCCCGTTGTGAGGAGCTGGTCATCGGCTCTCAACCTGCAAGTCGTGTCTAAGCTAAGACAAAGGATCTGATTATTCTTCAGGAGCACGTAGAAAAGTAGGAATGGGGGCGTGGTCAAAACCCGCGCACACCCTGTGTGTAAGAGGAGGGAAGGAAACCATTTATTAGGAGAAGCAAGTGGGCAGCAACCAAACCTGAAGACAGTATTGCAAGATGGAGACACTGGTGTCTTGCAACAGAGAGGTTAAGGAAAGTCTAGATTAGTGAAGTGTGCGTGTTCAGGGGATTGAGGAGGAAATGGAAAATGAAAAGATCGTATAGTGGGGTATGCAGGGAGGATCAGAGAGGAGCTCTCCCAACTGGAGGCTCCCTGGTCTGCCTTAGATCAGCTGAGGTATGGGTGGTGGGAAGAGAGAAGAGCAGCTCCCTGTCTGGGGAAGAGCCAGGATCTATAGCCAGACATAACTATTGCCTGGAAGTGGGTGAGGTTGAGGGTCAAGAGAAGAGACAATGGAAGAGGGAGGCCCCTGGGGAAACTGGCTAGGGTGACCTTCACTTTACTCAGGAGAGACTCACTGCCTCTGGAGTGGAGCCTGGAAAGTACAGTTTTGAGTAAAAGCTGTTAGCTGCTCTTCCAGTGAAGTAGAAGTCAGAGCCACCTCAGAGTGAAAAGCTGGCTTTACAAACTAACTGTGTAAGGAGTGGGAGAGGGGCTTACTAAAAACTTGCTCTTCATTCTCAAAGCTATGGCTGGTAATAGTTCGTTTGAATAGTCCATGTTAGAAGTTTTAGAGCATAGCCAATCACAGTGGTATGTACCTGTACTCCCAGCTATTTGAGAAGCCAAAGTAGGAGGATTGTGAGTTCCCATCCACCTTGGTAATTGAGTCCCTGTGTGTGTGTTTGTGTGGGGGGGGGGGGGGGGGAGGAGAGAGAGAGAGAGAGAGAGAGAGTGTGTGTGTGTCTGAACTTAAGGTCTCCCTTAGCCCTTAGCTTTTTCACTGGAGGCTAGCACTCTACTACTTGAGCCACATTTCAATTTTTGGCTTTGTTGTGGGGGGAGGGCAGATAATTGGTGATAAAAGTCTTACGAACTTTACTGCTTGGGCTGGCTTCAAACCATCATCCTCAGCCAGGTGCTGCTAGCTCACACCTGTAATCCTAGCTACTCAGGAGGCCGAGATCTGAGGATTGTGGTTTGAAGCCAGTCTGGGTAAGGAAGTTCTTAAGACTCTTATCTATAACTAACCGCCTGAAAAACTGGAAGTGGCACTGTGGCTCAAAGTGGTAGAGTGCTAGCCTTGATCAGAAAAGCTCAGGGACAGTGCCCAGGCCCTGAGTTCAAACTGCACAACCGAAGGAAAAAAATCCTGATCTTCAGATGTCAACCCCCTGAACAGCTAGATATAAGTGTGAGCACTAGGGTCTGTCATACTCTAAGCAAAATTTAAAAAGTGTGGAGGAGCCGGGCGCTGGTGGCTCACGCCTGTAATCCTAGCTACTCAGGAGGCTGAGATCTGAGGATCATGGTTCAAAGCCAGCCCGGGCAGGAGAGACCGTGAGACTCCTATCTCCAATAAAACCACCAGAAAACCGGAAGTGGTGCTGTAGCTCAAGTGGTAGAGCGCTCGCCTTGAGCTGAAGAGCTGAGGGACAGCGCCCAGGCCCAGAGTTCAAGCCCCACGACCGACAAAAAAAAAAAAAAAAAAAAGTGTGGAGGAGGGGCCAGCCCTCGTTGGGAGGACCTGAGGCTTGGCTGCCAGGATTAGTTTTCAGCAAGTGCTAGGGAGCAGTAAGTAGGTGGTTGAGGAAGGAAGGGCCATGCTGGGAAGGGCTTTAGAGGCCAAGCCCATGAATTGGAATCTCATCCTAAAGGCAGCAACCATTTTGTGTGTGTGTGTTGAGGGGGCAGGGGTACTAGAGCTTGAATTTAGGGCATGGACACTGTCCCTGAGCTTTTTTGCTCAAGGTTAAACATCCAGTCATCTTGAACCATAGAGGAAGAGGAAGAAGGTAGGGATTGTCTGACTGCATGGATATTGCATTGCGATGGTCTTGGAGACATGAGAGACTAAGCAAGTCATATTGATTAGAGCTGCTCTAAGGGACAGCCAGAAGGAACTGAGAGGATTCCCTTCAGAAATGTAGCACATTGGGCTGGGAAGGTGGCTCAGTGGTAGAGCGCTTGCCTTGCATGCCTGAGGCCCTGGGTTTGATTCCTCAGCACCACATAAGCAAAAAAAAAAAAAAGCTGGAAGTGGCACTGTGGCTCAAGTGGTAGAGTGCTAGCCTTGAGCTGAAGAGCTGAGGGACAGCGCCCAGGCCCAGAGTTCAAGCCCCACGACCGTACCCCCCCCCAAAAAAAAAAAAAAGAAATGTAGCACATGGTGTGAGTAATTTGCAATGAAAAATTTCTGGAAATCCCGAGGCTAACCATGGAGGCTTCTTAGAGCCTGTGTAGCTACACAGGTGAGAGGCTGATACAGTCACTGTAGCCATATCGTACCTTGAAGGAATGAGCTGGAGCCTATTTTCCTGGTCCACAGCCTGCTCTCACTCCCTGCCCTCTCCCTGCAGAAGCACTGTACTACACAGATGACACAGCCATGACCAGAGCCCTGGTGCAGTCCCTGCTGGCCAAGGAGGCTTTTGATGAGGTGGACATGGCTCACAGGTGAGGGGGATGGCCCTGGGGTGAGTCAAGCCAGGTGGGCAGAGCTGCTGAGCTGCTCCACAGAGGGATGATGTCTGTACGTGTCTGGGACCCTCACCCTCAGCAGGACCCTTTCTCCAGTTGATGCAGATTCACAAGCTAAAATGGCAGCACTGCTGGTACAGGTACCTTAGGTCTCCCAGGCCACCTCCTCCAACCCAGCCCATCCATTTCTTCCAGCCCCAAGAAACACTTTTGAAATTACATTCTGCCTTCCTTCTCCCTGATAGATTTGCCCAAGAGTATAAGAATGACCCTGATAGAGGTTACGGAGCTGGAGTCATCACTGTCTTCAAGAAACTCCTGAGTCACAAGTGCCATGATGTCTACGAGCCTGCTCGGGCCCAGTTCAATGGAAAGGGGTCCTATGGCAATGGGGGCGCCATGCGGGTAGCAGGCATCCCTCTGGCCTATAGCAGCATCAAAGATGTTCAGAAGGTATTGGCCAACTGCCCCTGGGATTCCCCAACTCATCTGCAGTGATATTCTGGTAATGATTCCTTCTCTCCCCAGTTTGCTCGTCTCTCAGCCCAGCTGACCCATGCTTCCTCCCTGGGTTACAACGGTGCCATCCTGCAGGCTCTGGCTGTGCACCTGGCTCTGCAGGGTGAGTCCTCCAGCGGGCGCTTCCTGGAGCAGCTCCTGGACCACATGGAGGAGCTAGAAGGGGACGCCCAGTCGGTCTTGGCTGCCAGGGAGTAAGTATGAGTTGGTGGTGGGACAGCGTGGGGGGCATCTAGCATTGCCCAAAGCAAAACCTGCCTTCTTTCACTGCAGACCTTAGGGAGGGTGGGAGGAGGCCCTTTTGCCTCAACTGGATTGCTAGAGTACCTATGGGAGCCTGACCTATTCCTGCTCACTTTCCCATGAAGCCCTTCTACCTGTTTGTCTGTCTGCTAGCTCTGACTTACCTGAAATTTCTCGCCAACCTCAGGTTGGGTATGGAGGAGCGTCCATACTCTAGCCGCCTGAAGAAGATTGGAGAGTTGTTGGACCAGGACTCAGTGAGCCGAGAAGAAGTGGTGTCTGAGCTAGGTGGGTGATTTGTTCCTCAGATCCAGGGTAGAAGGGAAGCACAGAGTTGTGCTTGCTGTCCACTTTAGCCCTGAGCTGGTAAAACAACGAGAGCCTTCCTTGTAGGGCCCATGCAGGGTTGTGAACACGGTGCCCTCAGCCTTGTAGATTGGTGGCCCAGAGCAGCCGCTGATTGCCAATTTTTTTTTTTTTTTTTTTGGCCAGTCCTGGGCTTGAACTTGGGCCTGGGCACTGTCCCTCAGCTCTTCAGCTCAAGGCTAGCGCTCTACCACTTGAGCCACAGTGCCACTTCTGGCTTTTTCTGCTTATGTGGTGCTGAGGAATTGAACCCAGGGCCTCATGCATGCAAGGAAAGCGCTCTACCACTGAGCCACCTTCCCAGTCCCTGATTGCCAATTTCTACAGCCAGTGTGATAACGGTTTTTTATTTGCCTACCACTTCTCTGTGTCCTAGACATATTCAGAATGCCTCACAGATGTGACCTGTATCCTCTCCACAGCTCTGGGAGAAGGATTAACTTTATTCACTCCACACTGAGGAGTGAAAGCCGAGAGCAGGACAGTGAGTGTCCTTTCCCAGCCTGCAGCCAACCTGATGGGGGAAAGTCACTCCAGGGAGTGGACTGTGGAGCCTAGGTTCTTGGGTTGGCTCTTAGCAAGTGGCAAGAAGCCTGGTGCTGGGGGGCAAGTCATTCCTTGTGGTCCAACTTCCCCACAGGGAATGGCATTGCTGCCTTTGAGTCTGTGCCCACTGCTATCTACTGCTTCCTGCGCTGCATGGATCCTGACCCTGAGATTCCCACTGCCTTCAATAGCCTCCAGAGGACTCTCATCTATTCCATCTCACTCGGTGGGGACACAGACACCATTGCTACTATGGCTGGGGCCATTGCTGGTGCTTACTATGGGATGGATCAGGTGCCAGAGAGCTGGCAGCAGAGTTGTGAGGGCTATGAGGAGACAGACGTCCTGGCCCAGAGCCTACACCGAGTCTTCCAGAAGAGTCTGTGAAGGCCACAGCTGCTGAGCTTCTGCCAGGTGCCAGAAGGACCAAATACAGCTCAGAGTGAAACCCGAAGGTTCCTTCAGCTGTTTCCCCTGCCTTGATCTTTCTGAAGCAGAGCCTGGACCTCACCTCTTAAGGCTAGGGCCTTGAGAGGTCCCAAGAACAGTAAGTAGGGACTGGTGCCTCCTTACTGCTGGGGTTCTGGCTTTCTGCAGAGCCATGGGCCCCCACGAGTCATCAGTGAAACATGAAGGGACCTGGGCAGGTTTTATTTAGAAGAGTACTTGTGACATTTGCTTTTTCTTTTTGTCTGAGACATGGGATCTGGAGAGGAGAAATAATCTGCTGTAGCATCATTTCTCCCTGTTGGTTGTTAGCCAACTTGGCAGATAGCCTGTCCTTGACTGACAGGGTCCCCAACAGCAGGTTGTTTGGACAAGGGACAAACATTTGCACCCAGCCTCTCTAGGTGCATACATAGACCTTGTCTGTAATGGTTTGTGACAGCTTCCAGTGGAATTCACCGCAATAAATGTTTTTTTGGTAAATCCTGGTTGTCTCTTTCTCTTTGTCTCTTCCCTGGTAGCTTGACCTTCTCAAGCATAATGCAGTACTTCTGTCTGGGCTGCACTCTCTTCAATGCTGGGACCCCAAGGAGACAGGTGCTTTGTTGTCAAGAAAAGTCTTCCAGTCCCCCAGCCTGCCTTAAGGACAAAGCAGGCATAATAATATGGTGGCTTTTCCTGTTGGAAGCCACAGAGAGAGGCCCAGGCAGGTGCCGACATGCTTCCCATAGGCAGTGGGTAGGAACAAGTCAGATTATCCTAACTTCCTCAAATAGGAGACAGGCCAACTAGGCCAGGATTGGGATTCTGTGGAAGATGTGGCGGCACCTGTCACTGATTGGGAGGGAGGTGTGTCATCCTAGGTGTAGCCTCAACGCTGTTTGCCTCTTGTCTTGATACTATCTGATGTCCTCTCCCCACAAGGAGATTTTGCACAGCACCCATTTTGAAGAACAGTTAGGTGAGAAGAAGACACTTCCCCTAAACCATGGGGATGTCCTAAATTGTGTGGGGTGGCCTGCATCTGTAATCCTAGCACTCAGGAAGCTGAGGCAGGATTGCCAGGATAAGGTCAGCTACATAGGGAGACCCTACCTCAAAGGAAAACAAGGGGCATTCTCTTAAGAAGCTTCCAGGCTTGGTGAAGGAAAGGCTAGGGCAGACGACAGAGCCTTTGCTGTTTCAGGTCGGTTGCCCTATATTTCCCCAGGCAGGACAGATCTGTATGCCAACTGCTGAGCGCAGCTGGCTGTGAACAGTTGCTTTCTACCCAGGACAGCATCCCTAGCCCCACCCTCAGCACTGGGCCTGGCTCTGGCCTTGCCCTCAGGAGCAAAAATTCACAATTTCATAATTTGTATCAGATGTCAAAGTTTTGCCCTTGGGATTCTGAGCTAGCGGTCATGCTCCACTACCCCTGAGAGATTACAGGAATATTCTGATGAAGTTCAATCTGTCTCTCCCAGCTCCAGCTACTGCCCTTTAGTTTTTTGGTTGTTGTTTTGGTGCTAGTCCTCAGGGCCTGAGTTCTGTCTCTGAGCTTCTTTTGCTCAAGGCTAGCACTCTACCACTTGAGTGACAGCTCCACTTCTGACTTGTTTTGTAGTTTATTTATTTTGCCAGTCCTAGGGCTTGAATTTGGCCCGGGCACTGTCCCTGAGCTCTTCAGCTCAAGGCAAGTGCTCTACCACTTGAGCCACTATGCCACTTATGGTTTTTGGTGGTTAATTGGAGATAGGGAGTCTCACAGACTTTCCTGCCCGGGCTGGCTTTGACCCGTGATCCTCGGCAGACTCCTGAGTAGGATTTAGGCTTACAGGCGTGAGACACTGGCACTTAGCTTGTCCCTGAGCTTCTTTTGCTCAAGGCTAGCACTCTACCACTTGAGCCAGAGCCATTTACAGCTTTTTCTGTTTATGTGGTACTGAGGAATCAAACCCAGGGTTTCATGCATGCTAGGCAAGCACTCTACCACTAATCCACATTCCCAGCCCTTTTGGGTAGTTTAGTGGAGATAAATGAGTGTCACTGACTTTTCTGCCTGGGCTGCCTTTGAACCATGATCCTCGGCCTCCTGAATAGCTAGGATTACAGTTGTGAGCCACTGTCGCCCAGCTACCCGTTGGTTTCTTAAAATGCCTCTTGGTGCTTGCTAGTATACAGGGTCTTTGCTACATGGGAACATCTAAGGTTTCTGATGTGACAGAAGCCCAGGGTGGAGAGCTGGTGAGGAACGCACTTGGTAACAAGAGCCCAGAGAAGTCCTTGGACCTTCTTTGCTGCCTCTGCATAATGCAGTGTCAGCACAGTGCTGTTTTATACAACAGATTTTATTGAGGTCATGTCAACACAATAGTGTAATTTTTTTTTCTTTTCAAAAAGAAGTCCTGTCTTTGGCTCCCTGGTACAATTTTCTGAATCACTGACACAGGGTAAATGATAAATAGAGAACTAAATTCCTATACCAGATTGGAAATGAAATAACTAGTGGAAAACACTTAAACCTTAATCTTAAAAAAATGAGAATCAGGATATTAAAAATGTACAAGGTAATGTAGTTTTCATAGTTAAAACCTGGCATTGTTTATCAAAGCTAGTCAAAGGACACCTGCAACTCACATCTCATAAACATTTCAGAAATGTCTGCCACCTTCCCTAAAGGCTTGTGGAATCCCATGGAGCTAGCTCTGAAGCCTTCTTTGTTTGCCTTCCCCGGTGCCTACTTGTTTCCTGGGAAGCCCACTGTGAGCTGGTTGATTTCTACCCATCAGAACTGCTCCCTAACACAACAGGTAAGTGGTTTTGACCCGGGGAAGAAGGTTAACTCCTTAAGTTGGTTCTCTAGGGTGTTAGGAAGAAATGCACCATGAGCCCCAGCCAAAACCTTTTCTCCCAAAAAAGTCACTCGGGCAAGTCTAGGATTGCTTCTCTCTCTTTTAGGAATCATTGGAGAAGTTGGGGGAGGGAAGGGGGGTTGGCACACAACCTGAGGAACCACAGCTTAGAGAGTCAGAAATCAGCCATCCTCTGCCTTCATGGACAGTTGAGTGGGCCTGAATTGGAACAGTGCAACAAGATCACTTACAGGTGACCAAGGCTCACACTTGGTATGGAGATATGGGCAGGCTTAGAGGAGGCTATGAGCACCAAGCAAAGACCATCTATGCATGGACAGCAACTGTCCCATCACCTCAGCCAGCCAGCCTCCTGCAGAGGCGCTGATGGGGAGCGGAGGAGGATGGCAGAAACATTCCAGTTCCGCCTGTTGGCTGCCTTTCAGGGCCTTTGCCTTCTGGGCCCTAACCTGCTTACAACAGGAAATTGCAGAGCGTGCGTGGAGGGAGAAGAGTCTCCTACAGATTATCCCTCTGGTAGGCACAACCCACCCTTCATCCTCAAGCTCCTATGTCCCCTGTTCAGAGCACCAAATGAGAGGCTCTGCCTTGGGGACACTAGTTGGGGGTGGCAAGGATCCCTTAAAATTGGAATGAGAGGGCTGGGAAGGTGGCTCAGTGGTAGAGCGCTTGCCTTGCATGCCTGAGGCCCTGGGTTCGATTCCTCAGCACCACATAAGCAGAAAAAAAAAGCCAGAAGTGGTGCTGTGGCTCAAGTGGTAGAGCGCTAGCCTTGAGCTGAAGAGCTGAGGGACAGCGCCCAGGCCTAGAGTTCAGGCCCCACGACTGGACCCAAAAAAACAAAAACAAAAAAAAAATTTTGGAATGAGAAAACCAGGTCAGTCCAGTAGGTAAAAGGAAGAGTATTCTTGTCTGATCATCAGTCCTGCTCTATGACATGATCTGTGCAGATACTTCAGTATGATCTTTCCAGCACATAGCTGGCCTGCTCACTGCCCTCATCCTAAACAGGACCAGCACAAGGATGGGGAGAAGCTTGGGAGATGGAGGGAAGAGCTACTGACCTGCCCCCAGCCCAATGCCCTACCTCTCCCAGACTACTTGTCCCCATGTCTGTGGCCAAAGCCTTCCCAGGATCCTGCAGAGGGTCATAAAATTGTCCCAGCCAGGATAGGCCCAATGATGTCACAGCACCACCTGGGGGTTGCATTAGCAGCAGGGTGTCCACACCACCTCCATTGCCTCCTTTTCCCAACTGTCCTTACACGGGTGTTCCTGGGGAGCCAGAAGAGCCCCAGCCTCCTAAGACTGACTGTGAAGGAGCCTATACCCCATTTCTTGAGCAAGTATCCCCATCCCTTAAGTAGGTGCCATCCAGGAGCCAGCAGGAAGGGCTGTTTCCCTCGGAGGATGGAGGGGAGCTCAGCCCCCTCTGGCTGAGCCGGTTTATCGGGGCCCAGCAGCAGCCAGGACGTATATAGGGACTGGACTGAATACCTGGGTTCCTGCCTGCAGACCAGGCAGGGCAGGAACAGGGGTTCAACTCCCTTACTGCACAGACATCTGGGGGAGAAGAACTCAGGCCAACCCCTTCTGGTAAAGCTCTCAGCCTGCACATGGGAAGCAAGTCAGTCTCCTCCAGCCAAGGCTACGGCCGCCTCTGTTCAGCCTCTGGCTGTTCTCTTTAAATGGAGGTCTTTGTAACTGAAAGGTTGCTCTACCACTAAAGAGGAGGAGGCCTGGACAGCAGGGCCCCCACGGGTTATGTGGGGCAGAGCAAGAATCCCGAAAAGGAAGAGTGGATGTACTTGGTGGAGTAGAGGCCATTGGCCTGGTCCGAGGGCATCTGCACCCAGACTTGGTCGTTAGGCTGCAGCTGGAGCACGGCCCCGCCAGATGCCTGGTCCAGGTAGCCCTTCTTGTATTCGTCGTAGGTGTAGGTGGCTGGCACGTTGTTCTTGTACAGAGCCACCCACACGTTGGTGCCCTTGACGTGTACATGGTAAGCAAAGTAGTAGACGCCGCCCACCGGGCAAGTGAAGATGCCAGTGGCCGGGTTGTAGCCGCTGTGGCCGTTGTAGAGCGTCCGGTCAAACTTCACTGGCATGCCGGAAGCAGGGAAGGGCGAGGTGAGCACTGCGGTAAAGGCTGGTGTGCTATGGGCAGACAGCTCACCCAACCCAAACTGTGGCTTCCCCTTGCCCAGCACAGCGCCCTCTACCCCGCCATTGGGCAGGTGCAAGCCTGCGATGCCAGTCTCGTCAAAGGCCCCAGGGGCTCCAGGGGGGCCGGGAGGCCCGGGAGGCCCAGGAGGGCCGGTGAGTCCTGGGGAACCTGGGACTCCAGGGGGCCCTGTGGGCCCAGCAGTGCCAGGTTCCCCTACTTTCCCCTCTCCCGGGGGTCCTGGCAGGCCTGGCTCGCCCTTCAGGCCTGGAAGACCCTGGGGCCCGATAGGACCAGCTGGGCCCTGGAGTCCTGGGATTCCTGAGGGGCCCCTCAGGCCAGGCTGCCCAGGGAGCCCCAGCTCACCTTTCTGCCCTAGGGCTCCTGCCACCCCTGGTCCTCCGGGGCGGCCTGTGAACCCTGGCTCACCTTTGGGCCCGGTTGGTCCGGGAGGCCCATGGGCCCCAGGAAGTCCCCTCTCGCCTGGAAGCCCAGGTTTCCCAGCCAGACCGCTGGGCCCTTGGTCACCCCGAATGCCAGGCACTCCTGGTGGTCCTCCAGGTCCTGCATCACCCTTAGGCCCTGAAGGCCCACGTCTGCCAGGGAGCCCTGCAGACCCAGGAAGTCCAGGGGGACCGCCAAGACCCTGTGGGCCTTGCTCCCCTGGCTCTCCATCTTCCCCTGGCTCACCCCTGTCCCCTAAGAGCCCTGGGACCCCCGCAGGGCCTCTGTCCCCTTTGGGACCTGGTAATCCCGGCATACCATAACCAGTAGGACCTATCAGGCCAGGGGGCCCCCGAATCCCTGGCTCCCCTTTGGCCCCCGTGGGGCCCTGTGGCCCTGGCACCCCTGCTACCCCTGGAACCCCCACACCATCTACCCCAGGGGGTCCTTTTGGACCCACAGCTCCTGGCTCCCCTCTAGGGCCTGGAACCCCAGGAATCCCAGACTCACCCTTGTCTCCGGGGGCCCCAGGGAGTCCATCCAAGCCTGGTTTGCCCAATCCAGCTGGACCAGGGAGGCCAGGGGGCCCGGGGGCACCCCCTTGCCCAGGGGCTCCAGGCAGCCCTGGCTGACCTACTCCATTATCCCCTTTAAGGCCTCGATCTCCTGGGGGTCCAGGCTCCCCCTTGGGTCCTGGCTCCCCCTGGAATCCTGGGGGACCTGGTACCCCTTGGGCACCTGGTTTTCCTGGGACAGTCATGCCTGAGGGGCCAGGCAGACCAGGGGGGCCTGGGGGTCCCCGGAGGCCCTGGTCTCCTCTTATCCCTGGCTCCCCCCGAAGCCCAGGCTGTCCTGGTGGTCCAACCTTGCCTGGGAGCCCCGGGGGACCAGACTTGCCCATCCGGGAGAAGCCAGGGGGGCCAGCAGGGCCAGGCTGCCCATGGAGCCCTGGCTTTCCAGTGCCTGGCTTTCCCGGGAAGCCGGGAGGACCAGGGGGGCCCCGCGGCCCAGGCTTCCCAGGGGGGCCGGGCTCTCCTTTCAGGTCCATCGGCAGCAGTGGTAGAGGCATTTCTGAGAGGAAAAAAGATGGAGAAGAGGCGGGTCAAAGGCCTGGACAGTAGGAACCCCTATCTCCCTATCCCCCGCAGCAGTGTGGGGTACACTGGAGAGGAGCTGGCCCTGAAGTTGCTCAGGAAAACCATCCCTAGCTGTCCCTTTCTGCCCTCATGGAAGGGGGAGTTCAGGAGACATCCAAGGGTCTCCTGGGCTGCAGGTTATCCTCACCCAGGGCTCGCATGAGCCCATGACTCATTCCTGCATAAACCTGAGAGTACAGTGGCCACCAGGGGGCACCAGCAGTCTGCCTTAGGGCCAGCCAAAGCTAAATCACCCCAACTTCCCCAGCCTGCCCCCATCTGAGGACCACTTGTGCTGGCCAGCCACAGCCCATTTCCAGGTACTCTGAGGCTGAGAAGACCCAGAGCAGCCTCAGGAGACATGAGAGGACTTTGGTGGGGACTGGGAGCCTGTGTTGGAGGCCTGGGAGGGTCTGATGGAGGTCAGGAGAGTTGGGGAGTCAGGAACTGTTTGAGGCATGTGGGGAGGGGTGCGTTCTCACCCAGGTACTGGCCCTTGCCCTCACGGAAGGGCGGTCCCACGGGCCCCTTCTGCATGGGCTGCACATACTTCACTGGGGCATAGCCTGCTGCCCCACCAGCCCCACCACCAGCGGACACCCGTGGTCCACACCCCAGCAGCAGCAGCAGTAGCAGCATAGAAGACAAGGGCATTAGAGCCCCCAGCATGGCGTCTGTCTGTGGGCGTGCTGCAGGGAGAAAGAGAGGAGGGTCAGTCAGCCCCCCCCCCCCAGCTCACAAGAAGACCAGAATTTAGATATTTGTGAGAAATTCCCAAAGGCACAGGGGGCTGTGGGAGCCCCTTCTTAAACCCCTTTCAGGCCCGCCTTTTGGAAGCCAGTCACTCTGCAATCAGATGTTCCTTTGGGAACACCAGTCCGACCTCAGTGTGTCCCCCACTAAAAATCTTTTCAAAATAACACCCATGAGCATGCATCAGGCTGGGCCCTCTGCCAGGCCCGAGCCGAGCTCTTCAGAGCCCAGAATTCAGTCCTCATTACACTTGAATAAGGTGTTGTTACTGATCTCCCCATCTCTATTTACTGGGGTTTTAACTTGGGGCCTTTGTACTTGCTAGACAGTTTGCTCTACTGCTTGGGTCACAGCCCCAGCACTTTCTGCTTTTAGACTGTTTTTCAGATAGGGCTGTTTTGTGTCCTGGTTGGCCACGGACAATGATCCTCTTAGCTATGACCCGCATAGCTGAGGTAAAGGTACAGCCACCACACCGGCTTATAGGCTGATGGGGGGAGCGGGGAGGGACTCTTGTTAACTTTTTGCCAAGGCTGCCTTCAAATCATGATCCTCCAAATCTCTACCTAGCAGTATCTGGAATTACAGGCATGAGCCACTGAACTAAGTGATATAGGATTTCAGTTAGGGGTGATAAAATATAAAACCGTATGCTGATATTCACTCAACTCTGAATATAAAATATATTTTAAAATTACATTGTGAATTTAAATGGGCCAGTTGTAAGATGTGTTATATATTAATAAAACTGCTTTTTGGGCTGGGAAATGTGGCACAGTGGTAGAGTGCTTGCCTAGCACGCATGAAGCCTTAGGTTCGATTCCACATACACAGAAAAAGCTGGAAGTGGCGCTGTGGCTCAAGTGATAGAGTACTAGCCTTGAGCAAAAGAAGCTCAATGCCCAGGCCCTAAGTTCAAGTTCCAAGACTGGCAAAAAACAAAAACAAAAACAAAAACAATAAAACTGCTTTTGTTTTTGCCAGACCTGAAGCTTGCACTCTGGGCCTACACTCTGTCTTTGGGCTTCTTTTGCTCTAGGCTAGTACTCTACCACTTGAGCCCATAGTGCCACTTCCGGCTTTTTCTGTGATTAATTGGAGATAAGAGTCTCACAGTTTCTTGCCTGGGCTGGCTTCCAAATGCAGTTCTCAGATTTCAGCCTCCTGAGTAGCTAGGATTACAAGCGTGAGCCACCACAGCCAAAACTACTTTTTTTTGGGGGGGTCAATCCTGGGGCCTGAACTCGGCCTGGGCGCTGTCCCTCAGCTCTTCAGCTCAAGGCTAGCAACTCTAACATTTGAGCCACAGCGCCACTTCCAGTTTTCTAGTGGTTTATTGGAGAGTCTCATGGACTTTCCTGCCTGGGCTGGCTTTGAAACGTGATCCTCAGATCTCAGCTTCCTGAGTAGTCAGGATTACAGATGTGAGCCACCAGAGCCTGGCTAAAACTACTATTTCTAAAAGGCAGCTTAACAGCCTGCTACTCAGAGCTGTGAGGACAATGTGCAAGTATCATCACTGCACTTTATTTAGCCAGTATGCATCATTTGAATGAGGGGCTATGTGGCATTTTTCACACCCAAGGAAAGTCCCTCTTCTCTGAACACCCTTTCTCTGGACTCCTTTCACTCCACCCAGGGCCCTTTCTGCACCTGTGCCTGGCAGTGAGCAAGGAGCAAAGCTCTACCTGCAGCCATGAATGCAGATCTGGGGACGGCTGTGAAGCCACTAACCCATTTTGCAACCTCAGCCGGACAGTAACGCCAACCACATATGTTTCCCCTGTGCCCCAGGTCAAGTTCTACTCTCACGGCCTCATCAATACTAATTATCATCACAAGCAAAGAACCTATCCACCTCACCCTACCCTATTGAAGAAGCAGCTCTGGCTTAGGGCTGGGGTACGGCTCAGTGGTAGAGCACTTCCTTAGCATGTGCAAGGCCTAGGGTCCCAACCCCAGTACCAAAAGGAAGCAGGGGCGAGGGAGGGTGGAGCTGGAGCTTAGACCACAAAAAAAATTGCTCAGGCCACATGGCATGTAAGTGCTAGAGCTGAGTTCCCATCCAGAGCGTAGGCCACTTACTGTGACAGATGCCAGGACTCAAGTCTGCACAGCACAGTAGGGGCCCACGGGGGATGCTGATGGAGCATGAGGCTAGACACTGTTTTGGCATTTGACATTTAACCCTTAGGTCAGCCTGCGATGTATGCTGCCCCTGATTCGGAGATGAGGAAATAGGGTAAAGGGTTTGTTCTTTAACAGACTCATAGGCAGAACCTACCTAGGATGGACTCTTTTTTGTTCAATTGTGAGGCTTGGATTCAGGGCCTGGGCGCTGAGCCTGACCTCTTCTGCTCAAGGCGAGCTCTCTACCACTTTGACAGCTTTCACAGCTCCACTTCACAGACTTTCCTGCCTGGGCTCGCTTTGATCCCAGATTCTCAGATCTCAGCTTCCTGAATAGCTAGGATTATAGACGTGAGCCACCAGCACTGGCCTAGATACTTAAGCCCAGCCCTAACCACATCACCCACCCCACTTCTCCTGAGTATGGGAAGACAGGATCCTCCCACCCTGGCCACCTGAGGTGAGGGACTGCTTGCTAGGTGGGTGGGAAGGAGGAAGAGGCAGAGTGTAGAACAGGAAGTAGAGCAGAGGGAATGGCTGCTACCCTTCTTTGGCCAGGGCCAGGATTAGGACACTACCACAGGGGAACTCAAGACAGGCCTGGTTTTAGGGAAGCCAGGGTAACCAGCTTTCCACAGTAGGACTAGAGGGTGATGAGACCAGGAAGACGCCTAGGCAGTCACAGTGCCAGAGGAAAAGCCCTAAGGCTAGGCAGGGACAGAGTCCTAATGAACTGTGTGCCTTTCATTCCTCCTTGGTAATGGAGATCCACTAGAAAGGGCTCCTGGCCCCTGCCTATCCCAGCATCTTCCACACCCCACTGTGTGTGTGTGAGTGTGTGTGTGTGTGTGTGTGTACAAGAGAGACAGGTAGAGGCCAGAGATACCCCTGCTAAGATCAGGAACCAGATCTCAAGCCAGGCCCTGAAGCAAATGTTTCCTGAGTGCAGAGTGCCAGACGGCAGCTGGCAGGCCTCAGGCGCTGCCTGTCTTATGCACAAAAATGACTGAATTCCCACCTCACTCAGGAAAAGATGCTACTCAGGGTCCCTATTCTACGGAAGAGGAGACGGAGGCTCAGAGGAGCACTGAGGTAGTGTGCAGGAGCTGGGAGGGCAGGCCTGTGGCTACTGCCACAAGGGCTGAGAGGGACGGGAGGGAGGAGAGCACACCAAAGAGCAAAAGCCGGCCAGAAGAGTGGGCAAGCAGAGAGGGGAGGCGCTCTTCCAGCTTGGGGCGCCTGTGGGTTTGGAGGGAGGGTCGCTGTGGCTCTTGGATTGAGGAAGAGCTGGCATGTGCCAGTCTGGGCGCTGGGAGGTGGAAAGGAGCCAATGGCAGGGAAAGGGGGCACTAAGCCTGTTCAAGGGGCTGCGGGAGCAAAGAATGGCCTTGGAGCTGCATAACTGCTCCTGTGACATAGCGCAGCCTACACAGCCCCGCATCCATGGAGCTCTTGCCACTACTCACTGTCCCCGCCCCTTTCCCACCATGCGGACACCATGCCAGGCCTAAGCCCATTCTGTCTCCTGGAGTTTCTCCACCTTTGTGGCCATAATCCTCATGTATTCTCTCCCCCCGCCCCCTTCGGTTGTGGGGCTTGAACTTTCCTGAGTAGCTAGGATTACAGGCATGAGCCACCAGCACCCGGCTCAGTCCTCATGTATTCTTGCACTTTGGGGAAGCCCATGAGCTGCCCCTGCTGATGCCAGTGAGCCTCTGCCTGGCTCTTCTGCTCTCGCTGTCCCCACGTCCCCCTCCCAACTCCATGCCCAGCAACAGGGCCTAGCTGGCACACCGGGGTGAACCAGAACCAGAATATCTGAAGTGTGTGTGTGTGTGTGTGTGTGTGTGTGTGTGTGTGTGTGTGTGTGTGTGTCCTGGGACTTGAACTCAGGGACTGGGCACTGTCCCTGAGCTTCTTTTGCTCAAGGCTACTTGAGCCACAACTCCATTTCTGGCTTTTTTGGTGAAAAATGTTTATTGACAATAAAAATCTCAAACATGCTGGGTACTGGTAGCTCATGCCTGTAATCCTAGCTATTCAGGAGGCTGAGATCTGAGGATCATGGTTCAAAGCCAGCCCAGACAGGAAAGTCTGTGAAACTCTTATCTCCAATTAACCACCAGAAAACTGGAAGTGGTGCTATGGCTCAGTGGTAGAGTGCTCGCCTTGAGCTGAAGAGCTCAGGGACAGCGCCCAGGCCGAGTTTCAAGCCCAATAACTGGCTCAAAAAAAAAAAACAAAAACAAACAAACAAAAAAAAACAAATTTTTCTGCTCAGGACTGGCTATGAACCATAATCCTTGGATCTCAGCCTCCTGAGTAGCTAGGATTATGGGTGTGAGTCACCAGCACCCTGCTACTGTCAGATTTTTTTGTTGTTGTTGTTGCCAGTCCTGGGCTTGAACTCAGGGCCTGGGCACTGTCTCTGAGCTTCTTTTGCTCAAGGCTAGCATTCTACCACTTGAGACACAGTGCCACTTCCAGCTTTTTCTGTTTATGTGGCGCTAAGGAATTGAACCCAGAGCTTCAGGCATGCTAGGCAAGCACTCTACCACTAAGCCACATTCCAGCTCTACCATCAGATTTAAGGTGCATACCAGTACCTCACTCAGACTTCACATAGACATGTATCACACCAACCAGGAAGTCCCTTCTCCCAGATGAGAGGGCTCCCCAGGGCTAGAATGGGAAATGGTGGGGACATCCAGATGGTCTTAACTAAAGAGTTTCAGCTAAGAATGACAGCACTGAGAAGAGAGGAGGCAAGGGCTTCATCTGTTCTTAGTTCCCCAGGCAAGGGTTGGTGGCACACAGGGTGTCAGGGGAGGTCCAACGGGACAGTCCTGAGGCTTAAGCTAGCTCTGCCCATGACTAGCTGTGTGACCCTGGGGCAAGCCATCACCCTCTCTGGTGACCTCTTGGGAGGTGGGGCTGCAGGGGTATGGAGCCTGCCTGAGGAGGGACACATCCAGGAGACGCTGATTCAGGGGATTGAGCCATGGCGGCAGCGGGGTAGACGCGGTGTTTGGACAGCTGCAAGTCCTTAACGGGGATTTCCCCCCTTTTCAACAAATCCCCGTAAAACAGCATTTCCTCCAAGTCAGCATTTTGTGGCAGCCTGGCCTTCTCCCAGGGAGGCCAAGGAGACAAGGAGACGGGCCGGGAGTGGGGAGTGCTACGGGGTCCCTCAGGCCAGACGGGACGGGCCCCAGTGGGAAGACCTCCACCCTGAAACAGCCAAGGAGAGGCCTGCCCACCGAGCCCTGCCAAAGGGACCCACGCCAGGGGCAAACAGCAGAGGACGCTTAGGAGACCCCGCCACAGTGAGGTCCTGACACTCGGCCACAGCAGAGGTCCAGACCACAGAGGACAGGAAGAGCACCGCGGACCCCAGGCCACCTCCCAGGCTCCAACGGACCGGGCAGGGTGAGGCTGGCGTGACCCCAGACAAGGCAGCACTCAGCGCCTTGGATGGGGGGTGGAATCCAGGCCCCCAGGCTCCTCACCACCACCCCAGACGGGCAGGCGGCTAACCGGAGGAGCGGTGGAGAGGCGCTCGGCTGGCCAGCCAAACCACAGGTATGTTATGAGACGCTTCCTGTTGTGGAGACATTTCTGCGGATCCTCGGCCCCACTCCCCAGACTCCGTGCCTCTCTCTGGTCTGCAGGCCTGACGCCACTCTCCTGGGCTCTGTCTCTGGCACCTGCTCAGAGGAACAGCTCAGGGGCTCCCTCTCAGGGCCAGCCCTGGGAAGCACTGGGCCTCAGGACCAGGGGCCCATGGTCCCTCTGCACAGCTCCTTACCCACTGGGTGATTATGGGCCAGTGATCCTGGAAAAAGATCATTGAGACCATCTGACCCTCCAGCCCCTCCAGGTATGCCCGCTTGCCTTATTCCTGATGACCAGGAAGTCTCACTTTGGTCCAACCACCAATCCTCCTGTTACCAAGTGACACCTGTCTTCCAGCCCTCAAAAGACTCAAGTGGCTTGCTACTCAAACCTAGGATCTTGTGAAATGACCACGTAAAGTCTATTTGCTAACTATTCCCTGGTCATTCAGAAAAGCTGACCAGGCACCACAGAGCCTACTCAGGATTAAAACTGAGTTATGGATCTGGAATGGAGGGGGATGGAGGACTGGAGCAGAGGGCTTGACCCCCAGTCCTGCTTCCCCAGCTGGGCTGTTCACACGTCTGAAGGGCTCCCAAGCCTCCCCCCCCCCACCCCCGCCCCGCCAGCCCTTCTTCCACCTAATATCTGAAATAGGGGTTCCATTTCCCACTCAAGACCCAGGTCCTCCTTCTTAGGGTCTTCTTGGTCTGTGGATGCCTGCCCTGCTGCTTTCCAGACTCTCCAGCCTCAAGTCCACATAGGCCCAGTCCCCAGCCTGCTCCGCAGACCTGTCCCAGAACCTGGGCTCACATCCTCTTGGAACAGTCTCTGTGGACCCAGCCTCCCCTTTCCCCAGCTCTGGTCTTATCACCAAGGACTCCCCTCCCTCCTCCAGCTCCGACCTCCCCCTGGGGCCTTCAGCTCCTGCTGCACTAGCAGCCAAGCACTTTTGCCTATCCCTCTGCTGTCTCCACCCAAACCGTTCTCATTTCTGTCTCTCTTATTACCTCCTCCTCCCCCACCCCCAGCTGCCCAGGCCAAAGCTCAACATCACTTTTGGCCCTTCTTTCTTTCCTTACAGGGAAGAAAAGACTCTCTCGAGCCTATCCTGCTTTGGTACAATTAGGAGATGCTGCCTCCCCCCAGCCATTGCCCCTCCTGGGCACTCTTGGGCACCCAGCCTGCACAACTCCACATGGCATTTCTATGCCTGACCCTCAGATCGCAGATCCAAACCCGTGGCTCTGTCTCCTCTATTCTCTCACTTCTCTTTCTTCCCACCACCTCTGCCCTTCAGAGACCTGTACACCTCCAAAATGCAGCGCAGCCAAGAGCCAGCCAGTGGCTCAGACTCAGGAGCTGAGATATGAGATCATCATGGTTCAAAGCCAACTCAGGCAGGAAAGTCCATGAAACACCAATATGAACCACCAAAAAGCCAGAAATAGAGATGTGGCTCAGGTAATAGAGCACCAGCCTGGATGATAAGGGACTGTGTCCAGGCTGAGTTCAAGCCCCAGTACCAGCACACACACACACACACACAACACACACACACACACAACACACACACACACACACACACACACACAACACACACACACAACACACACACACACACACACACACACACACACACACACACACAGCAACCCAATGCCTGACACATGCCAGCCACTCCACCACGAAGGCTCAATTTAATTGCCAAATAATTATATGGGTGATCATAGCAGTCTCTCACCCAGCCCCCGCCGTCCCCACCTCTCCTCTCTGTTTTTTCAGCTTTGCCCATATAGATTCCAAACTTTAGCCTTGACCAGAATCATCAGGATGGTTGTTGAGACACACATTCCCGGTCCCAACCCTGACTCTGCAGGGGTGATCCAGGCCTCACCTCAGCGTCTCTGCCCAGCCCCTGGGCGAGGCTGAGGGGGCCTGCCTGGGGGCCACGAGGAACACAACCCTTCCAAGGCCCTCTGTGCCTTCCAGTGGCTCCCTAGTACCAAGAGGATAAATTTCATGTTACTCTGCCACGCATGTGGCTGCCTGGAGGAGGAGAGCAGACAGGGTAGAGAGGCTGGTTGTGAGCGTAGAGAAGCTGAGACCATGGTGGAGGAAGGGCTGTGTGGGGGATGGAAGGACTGGAAGTCAGCTCAGTAGAGGAACCATATCTGTTCCATCTGAACCATCTCTGTCCACGGCTGTGCTGTCACTGCCTGCGTGTCTCCGCATCTCCCCCCTGACACGCTTGGTAACACCTGGAAGACAGCCCTGATGGTCTGTACTTGCTTATGCTATCTCAGCCCTGTGTCGGCCTGCCCTGGTGGGGTCTTACAGGGAATGAGGGGTCTGATGTCTCTGTGCTCCATCACTGTTGACACAGCCCACTAAGTTTAACCATGCAAGTGAGGACACTCCTGAGTCCAAGCAGCCTGGAATCGAGTCAGGGGCAGAAAGTGGTGGCCATGCTAGACCAGGCAGATGGCTGCATAGGAAGGTGCCTCTTTCTTGTCTGCCCTGTCAGGCTTCAGTTTCGTTCAAGTCCCCACATCTCTCACCAGGCAAGTGAGGCACCCAGGCCACAGGGGACCCCAGCTTGGGAAGCAGTATTAGAGTCTTTTTTTTTGGGGGGGGGGTCCGGTCGTGGGGCCTGAACTCTGGGTCTGGGCGCTGTCCCTCAGCTCTTCAGCTCAAGGCTAGCGCTCTACCACTTGAGCCACAGTGCCACTTCTGGCTTTTGGCTTATGTGGTGCTGAGGAATCGAACCCAAGGCCTCATGCATGCAAGGCAAGCACTCTACCACTGAGCCACCTTCCCAGCCCTAGACAGAGTCTTGAAGGACAAATCAGAGGTCACCAGGCCACAAGAAACAGTGAACAGTCCAGGCAGAGGACAGACAAGTGTCTGACGGGGAAGGGGCTGCAGAGCTCCTGGGCAGGAAGCAGGTATCCAGAGACAGTGACCTTATGGGTCTGAAACTCTCACATAAATAAAATTAGGGCTACAGATTAAAAAGTTCCTGGAAGCCGGGAGCTGGTAGCTCACGCCTGTAATCCTAGCTACTCAGGAGGCTGAGATCTGAGGATTATGATTCAAAGCCAACCCAGGAGCCCGGCGCCAGTGGCTCCTGCCTATAATCCTAGCTACTCAGGCTGAGATCTGAGGATCGCAGTTCAAAACCAGCCGGGGCAGGAAAGTCCGTGAGACTCTTATCTCCAATAAACCACAAGAAAACCAGATGTGGTACTATGGCTCAAGTAATAGAACACTCACATTGAGCTGAAGAGCTGAGGGACAGCATCCAGGCCGAGTTCAAGCCCCACAACTGACAAAAAAAAAAAAAAAAAAAAAGCCAGCCCAAGTAGGACAGACTGTGACACTCTTATCTCCAATTAACTGCCAGAAAAGCAGAAGTGGTGCTGTGGCTTACAGTGGTAGAGTGCTAGCCTTGAGTGAAAAAGCTCAGGCACACTGTCCAGGTCCTGAGTTCAAGCCTCATGACCATCAAAAATTTTAAAAATTAAAAATAAAAAGTTCCTAGCGGGTTTGCTGCATCCTGATGACAGCCAGCCTCTCACCATGGGGGACACAGAAGCGGAGGAGGTAAGAGTTGCATACCCCATCCCTGGGTACCTCTGATCCAGGCCCCCTGGCTCCCAAGCGGAGGAGGTAAGAGTTGCATACCCCATCCCTGGGTACCTCTGATCCAGGCCCCCTGGCTCCCATGGCTTCCCTAGAGCCACCTGTACCTGGATCACTCTTCTTCCTCACTTAAGGCCCAGCTTTGGAGCCGCCTCTCCAAGCAGCCTTCCCTGCCTCCCTCAGAGCAGCTTTTCTTTCTTTCTTTCTTTCTTTTTTTTGGTCGGTCATGGGGCCTGAACTCTGGGCCTGGGCGCTGTCCCTCAGCTCTTCGGCTCAAGGCTAGCGCTCTACCACTTGAGCCACAGCGCCACTTCCGGCTCTTTTCTTTTTGCTTACGTGGTGCTGAGGAATCGAACCCAGGGCCTCGAGCATGCAAGGCAAGCGCTCTACCACTGAGCCACCTTCCCAGCCCTCAGAGCAGCTTTTCTAGGTGCCCACCCCTCCTCCCATCCACCTCACTCTGACTATGGGTGGCACTGAGCACATGCTCAGCAAGTCTGCCTTCAGGGACATACTGGCAGCCCCCCTCCCACCTTGGGCCCAGCCCCCAGGGTGGCTTACCAGAGGGCCCCTTTCTCTGTGGCTCTTCTCAAATCCTCCCCAGATCTGGGCCACAGAGGGCCAGGACTGAGCATTCTTTTCTACAGTTAATTGCATTTACTTTCCAGGCTTCTGGCCTCTGCCTATCTCTGAGTCTGGTCCCCCCTGTGCTTGGGGAGGAACCTCTCAACTACTAGAGCATGCAGAGAGATGAGAACAATCAAGCAGGGCAGACAAACCAGGAAAGCTCATGAGGAAACAACAGCAGAGCAATCATGGATTGGCCTCTCAGGCAGGTGACTGGAAGCAGCTGACCCCTCTCTACCGAATGCTCCTCCCAGCAGAGGCCTCGAGCCTGTCCAGAATGATTCTAATTCAAGGGTCCCCGGATCTGGCCATCCCGGCCTTAAGCCGGGCAGGCTGGACTTCAGGCTCCAACCCTTCTCCTTCCCCTTCTGGTTCGCATTTGCAGCCTTTTCCGGAACGCCACCGGCACTGCTGCTGCCCCAGCCTGCCAAGATTCCTGGGCCTCTCTCCTGGGCCTCGAAGCTTCCCTGCATGGTGGCGGCAGCAGCAGCAGGAGGGGCTTGGCTGGGCAGAGACAGGCCCGGTGGGAGTGCAGCCAGGCCACTGCACCCAGGCTGGGCCAAGCAAACACTGCTGTGCCAAGGAGCTGGGCAAAATAGTTCACAAATGAGAAAAAGCTGCTTCCGATTCAGCCGGAGTTTTACAGTGCACAGGGAGCTGAGGTCACCTGTAAGAGAGGCTGCCCTCAAGGACACCCTGGGCCTGGGAGGGGCTTCTACTCCAGCAGGAGAAGGCAGGGTGAGACAGCAACAAGCGCAGGCCTCATCCAGCCTGATCTCAATTGCGCTTACCTTTCAGATCAAAGGAGCCAGGGAGGTCTCAATGGAGGCAGGGCCTGTGGATGGAGAGGAGTAGTAAGAAGCCACCAGAAGCCGAGATGCCCCATACCTGACCCTCCGCCTCACCGCACTGGCCACAGCTTCTTGCCAGTAGCCCCGCTGGACCCAGGGGCACTAAATGAGCCTGGTGTCACAGGCTGGGCCATACTCCCCCTCTTTCTGAATTCCATGTACACTTAGTGTGCTCAGAGTACCTGAGCTGAGGTGGACATGTCCTCTTTTATCAGAGGGGAGCTGGAGGGGGGGGCTTCTGGATCCATACTGGCAGAATCCCTCTCTGCATCAGCCCTAGTTAGCAGTGGCCCTTAGGTTGGGAGACATGCATGCTGTGTGTCCAGGACTGGGCCGCCAAAAAAAGCATCTCTATCCCATGTCCTGCTGGAAGCATCAGACAGGTGACAGCCATGCAAGTAACTAACATCTCCGGGATGTGGGAGATGCACGGTCTCTCCCTATCCCCTCAGAATGCTTCCAGGCAGAAGACATATTGAAGCTGTATTCTGAAGGATGAGGAGTCTGAAAGGTAGACAAGGTAAGATAAAAGAATTTCAAAGCCGGGCACCGGTGGCTCACGCTCCTAGCTACTCAGGATGCTGAGATCTGAGGATCACGGTTCAAAGCCAGCCTGGGCAGGAATGTCTGTAAGACTCTTATCTCCAATAAACCACTCGAAAACCAGAAGTGGCGCTGTGGCTCAAGTGGTAGAGCACTTGCCGTTAGCTGAAGAGCTGAGGGACAGCGCCCAAGCCCAGAGTTCCAGCCCCACGGCCGACCCAAAAATAAAAAAATAAAAATAAAGAATTTCAAGCTAGCTACTCAGTAGGCTGAGATCTGAAGATTACAGAGAGGATCTCAGTTCAGAACCAGACCCAGCAGAAAAGTCCTTGAGACTCTCATCTCTAATTAGCCAAAAGGCAAGATGTGGCTCAAGTAGTAGAGCACTAGCCTTGAGTAAAAAACCTAAGGGACAGCACCTAGGCCCTAATTTCAAGCCCCAACACACACACACACACACACACATGCACACACACACACACACACGCATGCACACACACGTACTGGAGATGGCTGTAGGGATGCCTTGACAGATATAGGGAAGGCCCAGAAGTGTGAGTAGGGTTGAGGAGGACAGACAGGAGCTGCGGCTGGAATGGGGGGAGGAGGGGAAGTCTTAAAAGCCACGCTTGCATTTGTCCGTGGGGAGCTATGGAAGGCTGTGGAGTAGGAAGGTGGTGTAGTCCAAGCCCTGGATGGCCAGGTCCCCATTTCTGCTTCAACCAAAAACAGTGCCAGGCTCTATCCAAGGCCCTAGTCCAGGTGGCTACACAGAGGGACAATAGCTAGAGTCCAACCCAGACAGGACTCCTAGGTGGATGAGGAGGGGACACCCAGCCAACCCACCTGGCAAGAAGGGCTGCCAGCTGCGTCACTCTCCCCCAGCTGCTTGCTTGCTTCTGCCCACTCCCATGGAAACTCTGGCATCCCAGCCCTCACCGTGGCTGCACAAGCAGCCAATGCCAAAACCAGCCCATCCTGGGCCTTCTCTCCAAGTTGGCGAGCTCTGCCTCCATCCGGCCAGTCTGAACATCAAGATCCCTAAGCTAGTCAAGATTCCATTTTCCAAGCCCCCAGCCTGGATGAAAGGTCCCACTTAGCTGCATCCCAGCTTCTCTAGCCCAGTCCCTCCCCCACCATGAGGCTGGGGAAAAATGAGTTCTGTTGGGTCTGGCTTTTGAAAGTGGAAAAGGAATTTAACTGACTGGGGCGAGGGTGAGGGGGGGGTTGGGGGGGAGGGGAATTATGATCCGGGCCAAGGAAGAGCTCTAGTGAGGGTATGCAGGTGAGAAAACCCTGAACACACTGGAGGGATGAAGAGGATGGAAACAAAATAAACAAGAACTGGGCTAAAGATGGAGCTCATTGGCAAAGCGCTTGACTAGTGTGCGTGAGGCCTTGGGTTCAATTCCCCAGCCTCAGCATGTAGGGAGACACAAAACCCAAACAGACCAAAAAGAAATATTTTTTTTTTAGTAGTGGGACCTGAACTCTGGGTCTGGGCGCTGTCCCTCAGCTCTTCAGCTCAAGGCTAGCGCTCTACCACTTGAGCCACAGTGCCACTTCCAGTTTTCTGAGTGGTTTTATTGGAGATAAAGAGTCTCACAGACTTTCTTGCCTAGGTTGGCTTTGAACCACCATCCTCAGATCTCAGCATCCTGAGTAGCTAGGATTACAGGCATGAGTCATCGAAGCCCGGCCAGACCAAAAATTTAACTAATTAATCACAGCTAATATTTATTTTGCGAGGCACTGTTCTGGGTTTTTGTTTTTGTCTTTTTCAGTGTTGAAGATTAAACGCAGAGCCTTGCACACACTAGGCAAGTGCTTTACCACTAGGCAACAGGCTAGTCCTTGTAAGTGTGTGTGTATGTATTAGTCCTGGAGCTTGAACTCAGGGCCAATGCTCACACTTGACTGTTTCTGTTCAAGGCTAGTACTCTACTGACTTGAGCCACAGCTCCACTTCTGGCTTCTTTGGTAGTTAATTGGAGATCAGAGTCTCATGGACTTTTCTGTCCGGGTTGCCTTCAAATAACAATCCTCAGATCTCAGACTGATTCCATGTGTGAGTCTCTAGGACTCAGTTGAATTTTTTGTCTTTGTTTGTTTTGTCAGTCATGGGGATTGAACTCTTAGGTTGGGCGCTGTCCCTCAGCTCTTCCGCTAAAGGCAAGCACTCTACCACTTGAGCCACAGTGCCCCTTCCAATTTTCTGAGAGGTTTATTGGTGATAAGAGTCTCATGGACTTTCCTCCCCAGGCTGGCTTTGAACCATGATCCTCAGATCTCAGCATCCTGAGTAGCTAGGATTACAGGCGTGAGCCACTGGTGCCCAGCTGAATTGTTTTTTTTTTTTTAATTTAATTTAATTTTATTTGTGAACATACTGTACAGAGGAGTTACAATTACATGGGCAGGATAATGCGTACATTTATTACCAAGCATTGCAGCCTCCTCCTTTGTTTACCCTTCACATCCCTTCCCAGCCTCCCCCCTCCCCCCCGAATTATTTTTTTTGAAACAAGGTCTCACTATGTAGCCAAGACTGACCTTGAACTCTCCAACTTCCTTGCCTCATCTTTCTAAGGGCTGAAATTACAATGTGTACCACTACAATGGCTCTGGGTATTATCATTTATCATCTTGTTTAATCCCCACAATAACCCTTTCTACTGACAGGGAAGCTGAGGGACCAAGTCCGAACCTAACTTGAGCTGTTGGCTCCAAAGCCTGGGTTCTTAACCACTAACTGCATAAATGACTTCACATGACAGGTCTGGCTGCTGTCAGACCAAGAAATGCTTTGACAAGGCATGAGGGTCAGAGACCTGGGCTCAGCTCCAAACTGGCTCTTCCCCTCTCCATCAGTTTTAGCCCTTAATAACTGTTTCTAATCCCAGGCACATTGGGAGTACCAGAACAGTACTCGCATGTTCGCGGAGCATTGTTTTAGCAAACTCCCCTGCAGTCTTGGAACAGTTGTCCAGTTTTACTGAGAAGGGGTTTGGGGCTCAGACTGCTCCCATCTAGCCCCCGGGTTACAGGGCAGGAAGGAAGGGGACAGGATCTACACCTACATCTGCCCAGCCCCAAAGAACCAAAGTCCCCACACTGGGGGGAGATCTGGGTCCTGCTCCACCCTCGATCTCCACCATGCCAACCACAACCAGATGGCTCCGGGGACAGGAAAGGCTGAGTACCGAGTGGACAGCTACTGCCAAGGGACTCTGGAGCCCTCCCTCAGTTTCACAAAATGGGAAAGCAGGGTGGGTGGCTGTGCCAGGGCAGTGCCTGAGCCCCCTTCAATGGGACTCTGTTCTTAACTCCCCTCCTTAATCTTCTTCTTGAGCCCTTTCAGACGGCACTGTTCCTCTGCACAAAGCCTGCTGCTGGCTAAGCCTAAATCCCAGGCCAGATGGCGGAAGGACAGTCTGCACCCTGTACCCACAGCTAGTGAGGAGTTCCCAGACCTACTTCCCCACTCCCACTTTCTAAATGGAGGGGCTTGGGGCCCCGAGGTGAGCAGTCACTCCTGCCAGAGGTGAATCCCTCCCTCCCCCCCCCCCCGCCCCCCTGCACCCACACTATTGGTAGGTTCTGGGCTAATCATCTCTTTTTTTTTAAATCATAGGTTGAAAGAATCACTGTATACAATTTGTGTGTGTGTGTGTGTGTGTGTGTGTGTGTGTGTGTGTAAGAGAGAGGGAGAGAGAGAGAGAGAATGGAGGCTTGAACTCAGGGCCTCAAGCTCTTCCTCAGCTATTTTGCTCACAGTTGGCACTCTACCACTTGAACTGTACCTACAGTTCCAATAGCTAATTTGAGATAGGAGTCTCACCAACTTTTCTGTCCAGGCTGGCTTTGAACTGTGATCTTCAGATCTCGGATTCCTGAGGAGCGAGGATTACAGGTCTATGTGCCCAGAAATGCAATTCTTCTAGCAAGAAATGGGAGAACAAAACAAATCAATTTTGGATGCCAGAATGAGAGCAGAATTGGTCATACAGGACTCCACTGAAGGCTCACTGATACGATGATAAATCTTCTTACCGTGATGCCACCCAGCAGTCCTGTGGAAGGAGCAAGATAAGAAAAAGGCCCCAAATCTAAGAAAAAGGCTCAGAGAAGTCACTTGTTCAAGTTCAGCAGCTAGCCAGCAGGGGATGGTCCCAGAGCTTGAACTGAGCTTGAATGAGTCCAAAGATGCTGAGGACAGCTCCCCCCTCCCTAGTCGAGACACAGTGTTGGGGGCCTCCTCCCAATTCCTTAGCTCCTCCTGGCTGACCACCAGAGATTCCACCCTGGCCCAGCCCCTGCTGCCACTGTAGGAGGGGGGCGCTGCATTCCTGGCTAAGCAGCGGATTTGCTGTGCTCTGGGAACTATGAAAAGAATGTTTGCCACGAGCTGAGCTGAGCGTGGTCGCCTGTCAGGGAGCGTGGCCTGGAGGGCCCACGCAGAGCTGTGCAGCAGCCAGCCCAGCAGGAGAGACAAGGCTAGACAGAAGGAAGAACTTCCAGGTCATGAGGGCTGCAGACACTGGCTGGGGGTGGAGGCCAAAAAATTGGCCTCTGGGATCTTTCAGGAAAGGAAATACGACCTCCCCACCCCACAATCTCATTTCCACTCACCACAGGCTTTAGGGAGATCCAGGCTGGTATGACTGGCCCATCTCATAGATGGGTTATGGACTCAGAAGAGATTATCTGAGGTCACAGAGCAACTAGAGGCAGAACTAAGAGCAGAGGCCAGGGCTCTGGTCTCAGGCTCCTTCCTTACCAAGGCTGAGGTCTCTCCATCACAGAGATCACCAAGGGGGTCTTAGATACTAGAAAACACTAACTCTGTCCTCATTCTGAGCAACCCATGCTGCCCACCTCCTTCCCAGAAAAACAACCTGTGCTATAGAAATGCCTGGCACCCTGTGGGTGCTCAGCAACCATGCCACACCCTGGAGAGGGTAGTGGTGGAAGAGGTAAGTATAAGCAACAAAAGCTAGGGATCCTCACAGACCAATACTCAACAGTCTGCGTGCTGACCTTGCTGAGCCTCCACTCATTTCTGTTAAATGGACCACTAATTCCTGCCCTGCAGCATGGTTACAAGGATTAAATGAGAAATGTGAGCATAGACCTGTGCACAGCTAGTGCCCTGTAGACTCTTTATCCCTTCATGTATGAGTACATACCTCATACCTCAGGCCAGCATTGCAGGCTGCCTCTCCCCAGGAGGTACTAGTCCTCTGCCCCCTGTGAAGGTGGGCCTCTCTGCTCTCCAAAAACAAAAATCCTACTCATCCAATCTGCCTGGGGACAGTTAACACTCTATTCTCTCTGTGTTTTGTATGTCTGTGTCTGTCTGTCTGTCTTTCAGTTTGTCTGTCTGCCTGTCTCTCTCTCTCACACACACACACACTTCTTGTATTGGTACCAGGGCTTGAACCTAGGGCCTGTGCTCCTGGTCAGCTTTTTTACTCATGGCTGGTGCTCTACCACTTGAGCCACATCTCTAGCCCACCTTTTTGGTGGTTAACTGGAGATGGATTTTTCTGCCTGGAAGAGTTTCAAATCTCAATATTCCAGGTCAGCTTCTTGAGCAGCTGGGCTTACAGGTGTGGGCCACTGGCACCTAACCTCATTCAAAACTTTCTGAGAATCTAAGTGGAGGCAGGCCCAGTCTCCCCTGTGTCCATCACAGAGGTGATGGACACTGATCGGAAATCTGGGTGAAAGTTCTAAAAGCTGTGACCTGGAACCACTCCTCACCCCTCCAACAGGCAAAAGGATCCTGGAGACAGGGACTGGCATTCACACTGAGTAGCTAAGGAAACTGAGGCTCACTGATGGGCAGTGCCAGGCCCATCTGACTCTCAAGGTCAGTTCTTCATTCTGGACGTGCTGCCTTCACTCCAGACACACCGTCCACATCCTACCCATCTGGAAATGTCCAGAGCAGAGAGCTTTAGAACTCTCTTCCTGGGAGAGTGACTTGTCTGACCAATGTCTGGGCACACAGGTGCACACTCTGGCCTGGCACACTCATTCTAGCTTCTGTACGTTCCTCAGAGCTTCCAAACACTACCTCCAACTTAGTCCAGTCATTGCAGCTTATCAGACCCTGGAGCCAAACCCACATCTCTCCTGCGCTTGCCTCCTTCTGGGACAGATCATAGGGTTCCAGTACAAAGCTCCCGGCCCACCTTCTCCTCACCCCACGGCCACTCAGGCCCGCCCCTGACTCCTCTCCATCCACCTCATCCTCTCATCCCCAGGGCAACAAGGCACTTCAACTCCCTCTTCCTCCTCAAACTGCCCAGCCTCCTCCCATGCTACCCTGCCTCAGAGATTCCCGTTTTTGCCCCAGTAGCCAGTGATTCCCAGATTGCATCACGCAGCAGCTCACACCCTGCCTTTGAACAAGACCCTTGGAAATCTGACCTCCAAGCAATATGAGCCCCTCCTACTCCCCACTGTGTGACCCAACAGTGCCCTATTACTCACTGTCTCAGAGAGAGAGAGAGGGGGGGGAAGGAAAGAGAGAGAGAGAGAGGGAAGGAAAGAGAGAGAGAGAGAGAGAGAGAGAGATGCTCTGCACATGCTCTCCCCTCCAGCAACATGTGCCACCCTTCCACCCCTGTATTGGACAGAATTCTCATTATCCTTTTTTTTTTTTTGGCCAGTCATGTGGACCTGAACTCTGGGCCTGGGCGCTGTCCCTCAGCTCTTCAGTTCAAGTCTAGCGCCCTACCACTTGAGCCACAGCGCCACTTCTGGCTTTTTCTGCTTATGTAGTGCTGAGGAATCGAACCTAGGGCCTCATGCATGCAAGGCAAGTGCTCTACCACTGAGCCACCTTCCCAGCCCAAATTCTCAGTATTCTTGAAAGCAGCAGTCACCTCCTGGTGACTCCGAATGGCCTTGCCGTCTGCACCCCCAGGCACGCGCTTCTGGGTTGACTTGCAGGGTTCCTCCCCATGGGTTCCTCAGCAGGTTCCCGTGACCACAGCTGCATTCCATATGGGACCACTGGGCCTCTCTAGTTCTTCTACTCAACTTTTGGGGCTAGCTCTTCTGAGGTCCCTTCTTTCCAACAAGGGGCCCTATGACTACCACTGGGAGGGATCTGGAATGATTGGTGGGGGGCCAGAGGGACTGGGAAGCTGGGCCCAGGGCAGGGGAAGCAGTGGGGCCTGGAGGCTCAGGCTGACAGCCCACCCTCCCGCTCACAGACACATCCCCTCTCCTTGTTCCCTTCCCTTCCTCTGGGCCAGAGTGGAAACACTCATATGCACTTGGTAGACAAAATGAAACCGGAGAGAGACCCTGGTGAGCATGTAGAGTGTGTGTGTGTGTGTGTGAAGGCACGCACATGTGTGCATGAGTATGTCTGGCTGGGCCATGTAGGGCCTGCTGTTGAGCCTGCAGATGGGGGGAAGGGCAGGAGAGAGATGAGAAAGAGAGAGGAGAGAAAAAGAGAGCATGAGAGGGACAGGGGGAGAGAGAGGAGAGAAGTATGCTGACATGTGGCTAACAAATGTTTGATCCGGTGTACGATTGTGTGATTCTCCACTGGAAGGAGAATCCAGTTGACACTGGGGTTCACACACCACTCTGGTGACTGTGTATATCTGTGGTTAGTCCTCACTACCCTCTGGGATGTCTCCATGCCCAAGGGTCTGTCAGGGTGCACTAGCCCAGCCAGCTGGCATCTATGCCCTCACCAAGACTACCAGCTCTCCTTAAGCCTCTCCTAGACCCTCAGTTCCTCCCCGGAGAGCCCCTCTGTTCAGGGCAGTGAGGATCTATCTTAGCTCAAGTCCCGGGAGAGGGGCACCCTGCTGTCTTACTCCAGCCTGCCTGCCCCCCCCAAAGCCCCCAGACCTGCCCCACACACACGCACACGCACACGCACACGCACCCTGGGACCAGCTCTGCTACAACAGGAGGTGGTAGGAAGACCCTGGGCTGCCAGGATGCTCTGCTTGGGGTCAGTAGTGCAATTGTGTCAGGAACCCTACACAGTGTCACACACACACACACACACACACACACACACAGAGCAAAGTCAGAGGGAACTGCCCACCCCGTTCCCGGGCCTTCCAGAGAAGAGCTCGGGGCTCCCTACCTGGGGCACCTCCTGGAGCTACTACGGGCAGAGGCTGTTTTCTGGGGACCTGGGTCCCGAGTTCTTGAGCAGGGCCCCGGAACTTAGCAGGAGGGACTTGGGGGGCAGAGGCAGGACACCGAGGCACGAGGAGGGGCAGCGGATCAGAAAGGGCAGGAAGATGAGGAGAGGGGAGCCGGGGGGGCTGGAAGGCCGCGGGGGGCCCTCTCCGCGGCCTGGAAAGGAGATGCTCCCGTATTTCACAGGTGGGAAGCCGGGCTGCGCCGCCGCTCGCTCCTCGGCCGGGCCCCGCGGGCGCTGTCCGGGGCTGGCGCGCCCGCGGCAGGGGCGGGAGGGAGAGGCGCTGCAGCGGGCGATCCGCGGGAGTGTGGGGCGCGGGACCGGGATGGGCGCGGGGGGCCCCTGCCCGCCGTTACCTGCGGGGCGGCCGCCGGGGCGTCGTCGGGGTCCGCGCCGCCGGAGCTCCGCGTCGCTCTGCCCGCCCGCCCGCCGCGGAGTGGGGGACGGGAGGCGCGGCGGGGCGGGGCGCGGCGGGGCGGGGCCTCACCCGCTCTTTCCACCGGCGCCGCCAAGGCCCGCGCCCCTCCCGCCCGCCCGGCGCCCCGCCCGCCCCGCGCCGGCCCCGGACCCCAGCCCATCCCCGTCCTCGAAGGGCCACCTGTCCTGCAGGGAGGGAGGGAGAGGGCATGGGGAGGCCCCCAAGGGCTGCACAGAGACACCCCCACACACACAAGGTGCCCTGGGCAGACCAGGAGCCGAGCCTGGTCTTGTCGGCTTTCGGGAACTCAGCACAGGTGGCCTACTAGAGCTGGTTAAAAGTCACCTTTAGCCAAGTGGGGACCCACAGGAGACGGGAGCGATAGGATGCGCCTTGAAAAGCCTTCTGGCTGGGGCGGGTAAGGTACGGCCACCGGCCACCACCCAGGGGGCCCTGGCATGGCCCAGGGAGGCGGGAGAGGAGCTGGGGAAGGGCTGGATGTTGGGATGAGGGACTTGGAGGGGGGTCGTCAAAGGCAGCCGTCAGTCAGGTTTCTCAGTAGGTCTGGGAATTGTGGGTCCAGAAGGAGAGCATTGGGACTGGGTGTGTGGGACTTCCATGAATGGAGGCGAGTTCTGGGCTACATGCGAGGCTCCTTAGTGTATAGCTGGAAACTGAGGCCAGGAGATGGGGAGGACCCTGGGGAAGCAGGGCCCCAGAGAGGGCAAGTTAACTGCCTCAGCCAAGAGTGAGTAGAGTTCGGTAGTTCATGCCTGTAATCGTAGCTGCACAAGAGGAGGATTTCTACTTGGGCAGAAAAGTCTGTGAAATTCCATTTTCAATTAACCAGCAAAATGCTGGACTTCAGGCATGGTTCAGATGGTAGAATAGCACCAGCCCTGAGCAAGAGAGCTGGCTTCATGGAGGGAGGGGTGGCGGAGTAGGCAGGGAGGAAGGCTGTAAACCAAGACCCACAGAAACAGTGAAGAACCTTTGGGATGGGCAGTTGTGGGTTGGTGTTATGAGGTGAAGTGCAGGGCAGTAGCCAGGCCGGGAGGGTAAAGGAGAGCACCACAAGGCAGGAGGTGGAGGCAAGGAGGACAGTGAGACGGATTAGGTGAGTTGAGTTCAGGAGAGGGGGCTGTGGGGTGTGTGTGTGTGTGTGCGCACGCGTGCTAAGTGGTAAGGAGCCAAGCCCTTTGCAGTTCCAGAAAAGGAACAAGGAGCGCCAGGGCTGTCCGTCTGTGGGTCAGGTCTACCTTATGGCCCCTTCCCCCTCCTACTGTCTGCCCTTCAAGGGCCTCCCACTTTGCTGTCTCTCTGCCAAGATACACACCAACCCCGCCACTCCTCAGTGGGGCCTCTCGCCCTCACCCACCCCCAGAGCCTGTGCCTACTCTCTCCCACCCTTCAGGTTGGGGGGCTGCCAGGGGCCTGTGAGTCTAGACTTCCAAGCCCAAGGGAGCGCCTGCAAAGCCAGGCTGGGACACCACCTGAGGAAGGGGGTCTGGGCAGGGTAGCTAGGCAGACACAGGCAGGAGGGGTTCATCAGGAAACCACCCCACCCACAGTGGGGATGGAGGGAAAAACTGGCCCTGAAGAGGGGCATCAGTGAGGGCTGAATGTTCAGAGGACGCCAGGCCTCTGGAGTTAGATTGCCCAGGTTCAAATCAAAGGCAACCACCACCAGCCAAGGGCCTTTTCACAAATTAATGCCTTGTGCCTCTGTTTCCCTATATGTTATGTTCTCTTAGGCTCTGTGAAGATTCCATCTGTTAATTCACATTAGAACGTGCAACTATGTGAGTGTGAGCTGCGCATAGGGAGGAGAGAGAGGGTGCAACGGATGGGGGCTGTGAAGGAGCACACCCTGCCAGAGTCCCAAGGGCTCCATATAGTCACCCTCCCACCTGTCAGCACATACTCCTGATCGTGTGTGTGTGTGTGTGTGTGTGTGTGTGTGTGTGTGTGTGTGTGTGTGTGTGTGTCCTTGAGCTTGAACTCAAGGCCTGGGCACTGTCCTTGAGCCTTTGTGCTCAACACTAGTACTCTACCTTTTTTTTTTTTGTCGGTCATGGGACTTGAACTCTGAGCTTGGGCGCTGTCCCTGCTCTCTTCAGCTCAAGGTGAGCTCTCTACCACTTGAACTATAGCACCACTTCCAGTTTCCTGGTGGTTTATTGGAGATGAGAGTTTCACGGACTTTCCTGCCCGGGCAGGCTTTGAACTGCGATCCTCAGATCTCAGCTTCCTGAGTAGCTAGGATTACAGGCGTGAGCCACCGGCGCCCAGCTGCTCTACCATTTTGAGCCTCAGTGCCATTTCCAGTAGTTAATTGGAGATAAGAATCTCATACTTTCTTGCCTTGGCTGGCTTTGAGCCATGGTCCTCAGATCTCAGCCTCCTGAAGAGCTAGAGTTACAGGCCTGAGCCACAGGGCCTGGCTCCATTCCTGAATCTTTTGAATCCCTTGGGCTTGGGTCTAAGTGCCACACACCATTTCCAGAAGCTTTCTGCCCAGTGCCCTTCATGGAAACAAAGCTTTAGATCACCCAGATCTGGGATGCCAAGCCTGAGCCCTGTTCCATTGCCAGATCCTATGGTCTTAGTGTTCACTACCATGAGAACACTCCCACCCCAAGGGACCTCTGGCAGCTCAGGTCTCCCAGGACCCAACCTCAGAGGCTGAAACAGCCTCCTCATGACCTTGTGGCTGCAGTGGGCTTGTCTACCAGCCATTGCTCCGTAAGCCTTGGGACAGGAAATGAGAATCCTCAAGCCAGAGTCTGTCTAAAGTCTCAAGACTCACCTCAGATGGGCTGGGAAAGTGGCTCAGTGGTAGAGCACTTGCCTTGCATGCATGAGGCCCTGGGTTCGATTCCTCAGCACCACATAAGCAAAAAGGTAAAAAGCTGGAAGTGATGCTGTGGCTCAAGTGGTAGAGTGCTAGCCTTGAGCTGAAGAGCTGAGGGACAGCGCCCAGGCCCAGAGTTCAGGCCCACAACCAGACCCCCCCCAAAAAAAAAAAGAAAAAGAAAAAAAGACTCACCTCAGAAGTAGGACAGGCCAAACTCCCAGCCAGCATGCACCCCCACCCGCCACCCCCACACCGGCCAGGGACTTCTGCCTTTCCTCTATTTGTGATGGTGTCTCTGTGGGTCTGCTCTCCTACAAGAACCAGTGGCTAGCCATCTCAAGTACTGAGCAGGGGTATCAAAATGGTGGGTGGGCTGGGCGCTGGTGGCTCATGCCTGTAATCCTAACTACTAAGAAGGCTGAGATCTGAGGATCGAGGTTCAAAGCCAACCTGAGCAGGAAAGTCTATGAGACTCTTTTTTTGGGGGGGGGGGTCCGGTCGTGGGGCCTGATCTCTGGGCCTGGGTGCTATCCTTCAGCTCTTCTGTTCAAGTCTAGTGCTCTACCACTTGAGCCACAGCGCCACTTCCAGCTTTTCTTTTCTGCGTATGTGGTGCTGAGGAATCGAACCCAGGGCCTCAAGCATGCAAGGCAAGCGCTCTACCACTGAGCCACCTTCCCAGCCCCCTATGAGACTCTTATCTCCAGAAAACTGGAAATGGTGCCCTGGCTTACGTGGTAAAGCACTCACCTTGAGCTGAAGACCTCAGAGACAGTGCCCAGGTCCAGAGTTCAAGCCCCATGACTGACAAAAAAAGGGATGGGGGTGGATGGTTAAACTGGACCATAAGAAGCCTAGAAGCATCTCAGTGTAGCCCCCTGCAGCCTCGCAATAGCACTGGGTCTTGTGGTTCAGGTATTGGGGCTGCGTTAAGCAGACCAGGGTCTGGAGCCCAGTGTTGTTTCTCTGAGACTGTAAGTAGGTGACCTCATTTCTCCACACCTCAAACTCTAGCTCTGTAAGAGGGGGATAACTACAGTGACAACAGCTGATTCTTGAGGGGCTTGTGCCCATGCCAGGCACTGTGCTGAGCACTCTGTGTGGATTAATTCCTTAACATCTTACCATGATTTGTATTATTACCATCTCCACTTGGTAGATGGGAAAAAGGAGGTTCATAAGGGTTAACTGATTTACCTGTGGTCACCAGCTAGGGAGTGAGCTACAATTTGACTCTAAGCAGGCTAATTTCATCTTTCTTCCTCTTTATTAAAAAATTTCCCCCTGTGTATGCCAGTATTAGGCTGGAACTCAAGGTCCCTGAGCTTTTTTGCTCTATCATTTGAGTCACAGCTCCACTTTTGGCTTTTTGGTGATAAGAGTTTCACAGATTTTCACATCCAGGCTAGCTTCAAACTGAGATCCTCAGATCTTAGCCTCCTGCATAGCTATAGGCATGAGTCAATGGTGCCTTTCTTTCCCTTTAGCACCGTGGTGTAGGGTCTCCTAGAAGAAGCAGTGAGTTCTCTTCACCAAGTGAAGACACAAGAAGATCTGTAATCCAGAAAGAAGGCTACCCAACTCCATCATCATACTGGTGCCCTGATCTCAGATCTCTAGCCTTTGGAACTGTGAGAGATAAATGCTGTTTAAGCCAGAGAGAATAATAACATGATTAATTAATATAACCCTGACACATGGTGATGGCTCAAATAACCAAGCACTGAATAATAAATGCACATATTCATCATTACTAACATTTACAATGGAATCATAACCATTATTATCTAATTCCTGCTCTATCTACAATAGAGCTAGCTGAGATCTAAGGACGGGGTTCAAAGCCATTCAGGCAGTAAAGTCCCCACGTAAGACTCTTACTTCCAAGAAACTATTCAAAAACCAGAAGTGGATAGCCGGGCGCTGGTGGCTCACGCCTGTAATCCTAGCTACTCAGGAGGCTGAGATCTGAGGATCACGCTTCAAAGCCAGCCTGGGTAGGAAAGTCTGTGAGACTCCTATCTCCAATAAACCACCAGAAAACTGGAAGTGGCGCTGTAGCTCAAGTGGTAGAGCGCTCACCTTGAGCTGAAGAGCTGAGGGACAGCGCCCAGGCCCAGAGTTCAAGCCCCACGACCGACAAAAAAAAAAAAACCAGAAGTGGTGCTGTGGTTCAAGTGGTAGAATGCCAACCTTGAGTACAAAGAGGTTTAGGGACAGCTCCCAGGCCCTGATTTCAAGCCCCACAACCAACAGGAAAAGAAGAGGAAGAGGAAAAAGAGGAAGAGGAGGAGGAGGAGGAAGAAGAGGAGGAGGGAGAAGAGGAAGAAGAAGAGGAGGAGGAGGAAAGAAAGAAAAAAGAAAAAAGGAAGGAAGGAAGAAGAAAGAAAGAAAGAAAGAAAGAAAGAAAGAAAGAAAGAAAGAAAGAAAGAAAGAAAGAAAGAAAGAAAGAAAGCCTCTGGCTGTGGCCCCTGGGCTTGGAGCCTGGGAAGACTAGGGTGTGACCCACCCCTTGCCACCCCTCTGTCTGGCAAGCTAAGGAGAGGGATGTTTGCACAGATGTGTGGCCAGGGGCGTGTGAATGGTCTGGGGAGAGGGTGCGGTGCTGGTAAATTCCCACTCCACCAGGAATTCTGCCCCTGACTCCACATCTGCTAGAGGACTGGACTCCTTGTTCCAAGATTCCTGGGAAGTCCTTCCCTCTGTCTAACTCTTCTCCTTCCTTGATTTTGGTTGCCCAAGCCTCTCTTCCAGAGCTGAGGAGCTGGAAACCCCTTCTACAGCCTCCATCCTTCTCCCCACTTCCACCCCAGGGACCTCTCAGCTCCATCTTCAAAAATCCCAGTAATGCGGTAGAAATTAAAGTTACCTTAACTATTCTAATCTTATAACAATTTTGCTTCAATCAACATCTAAATGTGACCACATGTGCCCAGACCACCCAGTGTCCTGGTTGGGGGGAGGGGAGGGAGTATTCTCTTTAGGGGATGGCAGGCAGAGGTCTGCTCTCAGGCATGGCTGGTCCTGGTGTGTGTGTGGGGGGGGGCTGCTGGGGAGAGGTCTCCTGGTCACTGGGCCCTCCCTCTGCTCGCTTCTGGCCTTCTCACAATGAACAACCCTTTCCCCCTCCACCTTCCCAAGGGCAAGGAACATATTCTCCCCAGAAGGTGGGCTGGTGCTCTGGCAGGCAGGGGTGGGGGAGGGCCTGGGGGTGATGCTGCATAGACACATGGAGGCAGGGCTGGCTGTGTGGGAGTCACAGGGGGCTTCCCACTCACAAGAGCTTGCTTTAATGCTCTGTTGGTTGCCCTGAAATTCTAACCATTTTTCTTTCTTTTGCATTTCTCTTTCTTTTTCTTTCTTTTTCTCTCCTTCCTTCCTTCCTTCCTTCCTTCCTTCCTTCCTTCCTTCCTTCCTTCCTAGCTTCCTTCCTTTCTCTTTCTTTCTTTCTTTCTTTCTTTCTTTCTTTCTTTCTTTCTTTCTTTCTTTCTTTCTTTTTTTGGTGAGTCACAGGGCTTCAACTCTGGGCCTGGGTGCTGTCCCTCAGCTCTTCAGTTCAAGGCTGGTGCTCTACCACTTGAGCCACAGAGCCACTTCTGGTTTTCTGGCAGTGAATTGGAGATAAGAGTCTCACAGACCTTCCTACCTGGGCTGGCTTCCAACTAGATCCTCAGATCTCAGCCTCCTGTGGAGCTAGGATTACAGGGGTGAGCCACCAGCGCCTGGCTCTTTCCTCTTTCTTTCTTTCTTTCTTTTTTTCTTTTTCTTTCTTTCTCCTTCCTTCCCTTCCTTCCTTCCTTCCCTTCCTTCCTTCCTTCCTTTCTTCCTTCCTTCCTTCCTTCCTTCCTTGTCGGTCATGGGGCTTGAACTCTGGGCCTGGGCGCTGTCCCTCAGCTCTTCAGCTCAAGGCTAGCGTTCTACCACTTGAGCCACAGTGCCACTTCTGGCTTTTTCTGCTTATGTTGTGCTGAGGAATCAAACCCAGGGCCTCATGCATGCAAGGCAAGCGCTCTACCACTGAGCCACCTTCCCAGCTTTCTTTCTTTTTCTTTTTCTTTTCTTCTTCCCAGTACTGGGACTTGAACTCAGGATCTCATGATCTCCTTCAGCTTTCTCACTCAAGGCTGGCATTCTACACCTCCACTTCTGGCTCTTTTGCTGGTTAACTGGAGACAAGACTTTTCTGCCTGAGCTGGCTTCAAACTATGATTCTCAGAGCTCAGCCTCCTGAGTAGTTAGGATTACAGGTGTGAGCCACCAATCCCCTCTTAACAATTTCTGAACAAAAACTCCACATTGACGTCTTGCATGGATCCTACCAAATTACATGGTTGTATGAAACATGCCCATACACTCCTCTTTTAATGGACCCTCTCCACCTCATACTAATAGCCAACACCTGCTCAATGAACATTTGCATTTCCAGCATCTACATGGTGCTAGAAAGCTAGGCTAGATGCTCAAGATTCAGGAGTGAAAAACACAGACAAGCCTGGCCTCACAAAACTACCCTCTCTACACACTCACTCACGTGCCCATACAGCGGGTGTGCATGGCACTTCCCAGCCCATAAAGCTCATGGTAACCCTCACTGCCAGCTAGAGAATACTCAGTATGTGCCAGGAAATTTACATCCTCAAAACAGCCAGTAAGGTTCGCAGTATTATTCCCATTTTCCAGATTAAAAAGACTGAGGCGGGCTGGGAAGGTGGCTCAGTGGTAGAGCGCTTTGCTTTGCATGCCTGAGGCCCTGGGTTCGATTCCTCAGCACCACATAAGCAAAAAGAAAAAAAGCCGGAAGTGGCGCTGTGGCTCAAGTGGTAGAGTGCTAGCCTTGAGCTGAAGAGCTGAGGGACAGCGCCCAGGCCCAGAGTTCAGGCCCCACAACCGGACCCAAAAAAACAAAACAAAACAATAAAAAGACTGAGGCTTCCCAGTCAAATCATTTGTCTGGTGTTTCGTAGTTCCTAAGTAGCAGGATCAGGACTTGTTTGTCCCTCATTTTGCTTTTCTCTCCTTCCCCACATCTCACATTCAGCTGTTTCCTGGGGCAGAAGCTCGCAGCACAGAGGGTAAGGTCTAGCTCATCTTCACATCCCCCGCCCCTTGGCATAGGACTACAACTGTGTTCAGTGAAGGAGTTTGCACACAGACATACTGCCTGAGGAACACAAGGAAACACACAGTAAAACACAAAAACACACATGAAACATGCAATGCGTTATCTAGTGATGGTATTCCCTTCCTAGTTCTACAGCGTACTTACATGTGCCTCAGTTTTCTCATAAGCAACATGGAAGTAGCGGTTGTTGTGGCTGCTCAGTGGGGAGGGACTGTGAAGTGCTTAGCCCATTCCTGGCACACAGCCACTCTGCCACACAAGTTAGCTGTGGCTATGATAACATGAGTCCCCGCTCACACAGGTGCTGGACCCACCCGCGCTGTCCTCTCAGCCCTCCTCTAGCCTACTTGGGGTACAGATGTCCTCATGGCTGACAGTCCCAGCAGAGGTGACAGAATGAGCGGCTACTTTCCTGCATCCACCGGGGTGAGGGAGTACTGCTCCTCACCAGCTCTGGATTCAATCAGGGAAGGCTTCCTGGAGGAGGCCTCTACCCCAGCTGGTTAAGGGAACCGGGTCCAAGCACGAGGGTGCTGCTGTCCCTCCTGTGCTCCTCAAAACACCCCCCCAACTTCTGCTACAGCAGCGGCTCCACCTCCTTCCCACAGCAGAAACTTTCCCCTCTCCTCCGCCAGAGCGCAAATTGCCCCCAGGAATGTGCTGTATCCCACAGCTCCCCTGGCAGTGGCCAGCGGCTGTCCTGGGGTCAGGCCTGGCCTTACATCAAAGACTCGGGTTCGGTAACAGCATGCCTCCTCGCTGGCGGCCACCCTCCCCTCCCTCTCACCACCCCATTCGCTTCCAGGGAACAGCACATGGTAGCACTTAAGCACAGGAGGATGGAGGATGCTTTTCCTGCACTCCCCCCCCCACGGGCCACAATGGGCTACTTGTTAGGAGACTATTTTAATTTTATTTAATGCAATTTCAGCTCCTAGGGCCTGTGTTGCCACTGCTCCGTGGACTTACTTGGATGCCTGGTACAAATTCAGGGGAGGCCAACCTCCCAGAAGGTGTAACCTGACTATGGAAACTTCATAGGGGTTGGGGTCTAGGGAAGGAAGGGGGCTCTTACATCAGCGGCTGGGGCAGGGGGCCTGCACACCCATTCAGGAAGTGGGGGGTGGGGGTTAGGGGCGGGCTCAGAGCTTGAGAGTTTGGAGTGTAAGCGAGCCAGACATCTTGGCCAGAGAGTTCTTCCCATACCCTGGGTTCGGCAGGCAAGCAGTCAGCCTGGCAGCTGTGTGAGCTTTGCTTTCGGGGGTCATGGCTGTGATTAGGGGAGGGGGACACTCCCAGACTCTGATTTAGACTCTGAGATTTGCCCATCAGGTGCATCTTCTAGCAAATTCAGAAAGCCAACGGTCCAATGTTTCTTTCTGGCACAGTAGGGTGGTGATCTGGAGACCCCTGGTGGCCAACGGCTGCAGAGCATCTTTTCTACAGCATCTGCTCTAGACATATATAAACTACAATCCCCCAGCTGCTGGGGTGGGCAGGGCTGAAATTTGTTGTTTGGAAATTCTAGAAGATGGGGTGTTTCAGATAGTCCTGCAATTCCCAGTCCCTTTACTTCCCTCAGTCCCTGTGTGACAACACACAATTGTGGAACCGTAGCTATGAAGGCTTGTTTCCATAGCTCATCAGCCCTGTAAGACTGTCCAAGTTTAATTCTAGGAAATATTCAAAATCTCATGCCACCTAAATGGCTAGCAGAAAGTAGCCTATGACATAGGAAGAAAGGTGACACTTCCTCCTGAAGAGAATTATATAGGATTAACTACAGAAAGCTTCCCACAACTGGACTCCAGCATTCAGTCCCTCAATCTCATTCATTCATTCACTTGGACTCAGTCTTGCACTGAATGCTAAGAATACAGTTGTCCAAAATAGAGGGCTTGTCATGGGGTCTTATAACTGTATGTGGAAGGAGGGTTAAAGAAGCTCAATGAAGGAGGACTAAAAGTGACCATTTCTCTTTGGTGGCCTCCCCTCTAGAAACAAGTCCTGAACACACACTGCCCCCTTACTGGAATCTCAAGCCTGGTCCTACCCTCAACCAAGCCACACTTGTAAGTACAATATATTTTTAAGTAGCTCCCCTCATCCCAGGCCTATCTATTAACTTGGGCAAGGCCAGGAGTCTAGTTTTCCCTTACTCTGCCTGGATTGAAGGTGCTAGGCCAAGAATAGCACTACCAAATATAGCCATAAACAGTCTTGCTTCTTTCAAACCTCTGTAAGGCGGAGAGGAATCACACAATGACTTCTCTTCTCTCCCTAGTACTAACCAAGCTTCAGAAAAGCAATGCCATTGAGAGCATGAGCTTTGCAGTTGGCTCAGGTCTGAGCCCTGGCATCTCCACTTAGCAGTGGTATGACTTTGTGGCCTAAGAATGGAAGAGCTCAATACAGTATGTAACGTACAGTGAGCGACACGGGGCAAGTACTCAACACGAGTTTAGTGTTTCTAGTCAAATCTTCCATGCTGAACAGAAAGAAACCAGGACACGATTGGGATTTCACTCAAGAATGTGTCTTTATTGAAGAATTTATAAGAAAAAGGACAGACCCTCTGTAAAAAGAGGAGATGCTGCCTCCAACAGCAGGGGGAATGAGGCTGGGAGGCTTCCCAGAAGTCGGTGTTTCTGGTATGACTGGCTCCCATGTCCTGGCAAGCACTACAGCGTGTCACACTGCGCCGAGAAATTCCTACCCACACCCTGCTATCCTTCCCCCAACAACCCCAGATTCCCTACTGCCATTTGTCAATGGCTTGACGAAGGCCAAGGAATAGATGTGCCAGGTTTGTCTCTCAATGGGGTCAAAGTAGATTTTGTGCTGGAAAATGTACAGGAATGTAAAATAGTTTGAGTTCTTTCTAGTCCAACCAAGGACAATTACATCCAGCCCCTTTGAAGGGGAAGGGAGTGAAGAATTTCCCTTCTGAATGTGCATACTTGTGGTGTAAATGGACTATACCAGTCTGCTCTTTATTAGCATGGAGAATGGAAACAAGGTTAGAAGAATATAGAACATCGATATTAAAGAGTCACTGAGTTCCAGGGAGCAGATGGAGCACTGAGCCTTTCTGCTTCCAAAAAGTCCTCCCGCTGGCTACCTCTTGTCCTGAGAATGGTCATTCTTCTCCAGCTGGGAGATTGTCTTCAATCCTTCTGATGAACCGCATCCGTATTTCTGTCACGCCATCTCCTTTCAGGGTGTCCTGGACAAACTTGGCCTCCACGGCCATCTGAACCTGGGGACAGCAGAGAAATGCAAGGGCAGATGCCACAGCCTTGGGGTAGGCTGTGCCTGACCCCAGAGCACTCAGAATGGCAGGTTGGTTCCCACAGGACTGCCAGCTCCAGCATCCCACTGCAGAAGACCGTGGTCCCAATAAGGAGATTGTTATCATGTAAGCCAATCTAGCAGTAGGGAGTGTGTGGGCCTGGGCTGTGAGGACGGACGACACCACCTCTCAGCCCAGTAGGTCAGGATCACCACCATGGAGAGATGTTCCACTTGGATCCCATCTCAGCATCACTACCATCTCAGGCAGGAAAAGGCTGGGAAGAGCCGAAGCCCCTTTCTCTCATTCAATCAAACATTTTCCCAACCCTTACCACAGTTCAGATATCGCAAAAGGTAAAGAGCTGCACTCACCATCTCCAGGGCTCCCCGCAACACACCACACAAGAGATTGGAATAAATAAGAGATGAGTGGTTATCAGGAAGTTCCACAAAGTCCACCAAGGGGTTGTTTTCCAAAATGAGGGAGAATTCATCACCAGCTGGGCTCCAATTAGTGATGCTTGGAGTGATGCCCAAGTACATCTTGAATGCCACCTATCAGGAGACACACAATAGCACTATGGGAAAAGGCCAACAGAAACAGCAATAAGGGCCATGCACTGGGGGCTCACGCCTGCAACCAACAAAACAAAAACAAGAAAGAGAGAAACTGTAGGGCTAGGAATCTGACTTAGTGGTAAAGTGCTTTCCTAGCATGCATGAAGTCCTGGATTCAATTCTTCAGCCCCAGGACTGGCCAAAAGAAAAGAGAAGGCCAGGGACCGGTGGCTCATGCCTATAAACCTAGCTACTCAGGAGTCTGAGATCTGAGGATCAGGGTTCAAAGCCAGCCCGGGAAGGAACATCAGTGAGAGATTAGAATCTCTAATAAACCACCAGAAAACTGGAAATGGCGCTGTGGTTCAAGTGGTAGAGTGCTTGCCTTGAGCTGAAGAGCTCAGGGACAGGGCCTAGGCCCAGAGTTCAAGCCCCATGACTGACAAAAAAGAAAAAAAGAAACAAAGAAAAAAAAGAAATTGTAGTAAGGATGGTGACCTGAAGGAGAGATGAAGCTCTAAGTTTTAGATATTCATGGCAAAAGGCAGAAACACTGTATACAGTTGCACATGACTCTCCTTCAAGGCATTATATAGTCAAGCAACAACTCACTCTCTGTGTAGAAAGGACCACTGACCACCTGAGGGTCAAACATCCTGAACCAGCATCTGAGCTGAGCAGACAGGCCCCTAACCTCTCTGTGTACTTGCTAGGTAGGTACACTAATGCTGGACCATACCTTCAGCTAGGGACCCACATTCTTGAAAGTGAATAGTCACAAGTGGAATTATTCTCAAGATATCTTTCTCTATCTACCACTCCTAATCCTCCCCTCCCCTCATAAAGCTTTCTTCACTCTCAATCCTCTTTAGGATTTGAGTATGGCCAGCATGCTCACATCTGAAGGAACGATCCTTTAGGTAAATGTCACAGAGCTAGAGGTGTCATACCATTTAACACCATAATATACAGCACTAGTATTAACAATAGTAATCACTGTATGTGCAATACTACTACATGAAGAGCATTCATTTTACCTGAATGCTCATGCCCGTTACTCCTTACAACAAAACTTTTACTTTCTTCATTTCAAGGTGAGGTAACTGCCAATTAAAGAGGTTAAAATAAACTCACTGAGAACCCAGAACCAGTAAATATTGGAGCTAGAACCTGAAGCCATGTTTCTCTGAGTCTAAGATCTGTATTCTTTTTGTTTGTTTGTTTTTTGGGATCCAGTCATGGGGCCTGAACTCTGGGCCTGGGCACTGTCCCTCAGCTCTTCAGCTCAAGGCTTTTTTCTTTTTGCTTATGTGGAGCTAAGGAATTGAACCCAGGGCCTCTGGCATGCAAGGCTCTACCACTGAGCCACCTTCCCAGCCCTAAGATCTGTATTTTTACTCCCCAAGCTACTCTACTCCATCTCCACAGCGAAGAGTTCCGGCTTTAATCCACAGGGATGATCCAAACATTCGTCCCTCTTTCTTTCTTTCTTTTTTTTTTTTTTTGTCGGTTGTGGGGCTTGAACTCTGGGCCTGGGTGCTGTCCTTACACTCTTCAGCTCAAGGCGAGCGCTCTACCACTTGAGCCACAGCGCTACTTCTGGTTTTCTGGTGGTTTATTGGAGATAAGAGTCTCATGGACTTTCCTGCCCTGGCTGGCTTTGAACCGAGATCCTCAGATCTCAGCCTCCTAAGTAGCTAGGACTACAGGTGTGAGCCACTGGCACTGGCATTTGTCCCTCTTTCAAGGTCTGTTATTCCCACCCCACTGGAATGCTTGGTGCTTCCTTAGCCTAAAGAGATGCCCAATTGGTCTTTGGGGAGATTAAGGAGCTCTCACAGGGAGACAGAGAGCAGTGAGCAGTGTTTCCCAATGGGTATCCTTTGGCATGGCCAGGTGGCCCAGGATAATAACCTTGGCAATGACATCTGCAGTTTCCCGAAAGTCATGGCATCTCCCAACATTTGACCGTGCCAAGAAATCTTCAATCAGCCGAACTCCAATGTTATAGCCCCTGGGAAGGAAATTAGAGAACAGGCTGTTAGGGGGCCTAAATGTCTTAGCCTACAAATAAGACTGTTATTTATATAGGGAAAATAGGGATAATCTCAAAATATCCCAATAAATGAGCTCAGTGGAAACTGTACCCCAAACCTGTCAGGGGTGTAAAGGATGATGCAGACAGAGCGCTAGGGAGCCCCACTCCTATCTCTCTGTGAAGGCGCTCACTCACATTTTATCCAGCTGCTTATTGACATCTTCATCATTTTCATAGTCCTTGCACAGCTGAGTGACAAGAGCCCCATAGGTCAGGGTGAAGAGCTCAGAGCTCTAAAAGAGATTCAAAAGGCAATCAGGACCAAGCAGAACAAATGGGAGGGGATGGTGAGAGTCTGGACCAACCTTGATACCACTACTGAGGAAGGTCACCAGGCAGCCTATGCCTACAAGGAAACACCACACTGTGGAGAGCCTGGGGGATGTGGTCCCTAAGGTCCACAGGTCAGGAACCTCATTCTCTGGGCAGCCACTCTCACAACACACTTGCCAACCTAAATCTCCTCCACAGCTGCCAAGGCTAAGTATGGCCACCTGAATCCAATGTGGGGGTAGTTACTCATTAGACTCTGTGAAAGATGGGCCAGAAGCAGACATTTACAGACTACCTCTGTAGTGTTGCCAGGTGTGACCAATGGTTTCCCCATATCATAGGCCCTGACCTAGAGTTAAGCCGTTTTGCCTCCCATAATAAAGTACAGAACAGAAATGACTCCCACTGTAGAGAAGAGGACACTGAGATCAGAATGACTAAATAATCTGGCCAAGGTTAAACAGCTAATTATTGACAAAGGTTAATTCTAAGGAACAAAACCCCAAAATTACCTTGCCAGAGTTTATTGTATCCCACCTCAACAAAAACAAACAGGAAAAAAAAAAAAAAACCTAGATGCACTAGAGTCAAAGAAAATCAATTCTGGGATTAGGAAGCTCTTTGAACTCAACTAAAACAGTCAGACCAGGGTGTCTCCAAGAGACATTTACCAAATATGGCGATCAAAGAGAAGCTATTAAGGGGGGAATGATTTTTTAGTAAAGTCAAGTGCTTGGCACCAGAATGGCTTGGACATGAATGGATGGAGACAATCCAGCAGTTACCAGTCCGAAGAGTTGGCGCTACTACATTAAATCAGGAGAGCTTTCCTTCCATTATTAATGAGCCCTTGGATGGAGACAAGAGCCTCCAGCTACCATGATGCCAAATAACATGCAGATCACAGTGCTATCAAGCACCTGCTGTGTGGTTGCCCCCAGTTTACCAATAGGGAAAGTCAAACTCCTGGACAGTGATCCATGGTCACAAGTCAATATGCCTGGGATCTGGGAATGGAATCCCTCAACCAGGTTCTCCACACCCTCTGTTAATTTGCAAGTCTGTCTCTATCTTCAGTCATGAACCAAGCCAACAACATAAATACATAACTTAAAGGTCTTTGTGCCAGGCACTGGTAGCTCACACCTGTAATCCTAGCTACTAAGGAGTCTGAGATCTGAGGATCACAGTTCAAAGCCAGCCAGGGCAGGAAAGTCTATGAGACCCTTACCTCCAATAAATTACTCAGAAAACCGGAAGTGGCACTGTGGCTCAAGTGGTAGAGCACTAGCTTTGAGCTGAAGAGCTCAGGGACGACACTCAAGCCTAGAGTTCAAGCCCATGACCGACAAAAAAAATAAAATAAAAGGAGAAATAAAAGGTCTTTGTACTTACAAAATAGGCGTGGTACTATGGCTCATGCCTATAATCCTAGCTACTCAGGAGGCTGAGATCTGAGGATTGTGGTTCCAAGCCAGCCTGGGCAGGTAACACTATGAGACTTATTTCCAATTAACCACCAGAAAACCAGAGTGGCGCTGTGGCTCAAGTGGCAGAGCACTCTCCTTGAGCTGAAGAGCTCAGGGAGAGCACCTAGGCCCAGAGTTCAAGCCCCACGACCCATAAAAAAAATAATAATAATGGTCAGTAATACTTGAAAATTTTCAGAATGTCTCGTGATAGTTTCTCACTAACCCTCATAATCACAAGACGCAAGGTTGGCATAACAAGCATTATATTTATTATACATTTTACAGATGACAGGCTAAGAAACATGTTCAATAGCCTCCTGAAAACTGAGCCCTGTACTAGAAAAATCTTTGTTACTGGCTGGGAGTGTGACTCAAGTGGCCGAGTACCTGCCTACCAAGTGTGAGTTCAAACATCAGTACTGCCAAAAAAAGAAAAAAAAACAAAAAACCTTCTTTGTTATCCTAAGTCATTGTTACCATACTTTAAAGTTTTTCTCATCTGTAAAATGATGACATTCTCCATCCTTCAGGGTTACTGGCTGCTGAGGGTAGGCTCCCAAAGGATCATTGTCACAACCTGGTGACCACAAAGAGGATCATGTGACAAGCTCTGAGTAGGCACCAAGCAAGTGAATGAGACAACAAACTAAAACCATCATTCATTCAACTGTGTATCAGATGACCAGTGTCAGGCATCTAGGTGCAAGGAATGGAACCAAACAAATCCCTGCCCTCCTCCTTTACATTCTCATGGGGAAGACTGAAAATAAACAAAGGACTGTATCATTCATTATGAAATACTATGTAAAATTAAAGAGAGCATATAATGAAGAAAATGAGCAAAGAAAGAACAGAGAAGTAGGCAGGTTGCCAGGGAAGGCTTGTTCTGAGGATGTTAACAACTAGGTAACTGAATGAGATGAGAGTGGGCTAGATGATTATCTGAGAGAGAGGAGTTAAGCAGAGAAAATGACAGTTTCAAAAGCCTTGAAGATGAGTACAGTGCTGCACTTCTCTACCTCGTTTCAAGAAAGAGGGGGAAGGTGAAGACTTGCAGGCTCATGCTAAAGTGAAAGTAAAGAGTTCAATACTGGAGCTGGACACATTGGCTCACATCTATAACCTTGGCTGCTCAAGAGGCAGAGATAAGGAGGAGAGAGGTTTGAAGCCAGGTCAGGGAGTGAGAACCTCATCTCCAACAGGAGTTGTGGTAGTTCATGCCTGTAATCTCAGCTGCACAGGAGGTAAAATAGGAAGATTAAGGTCTGGGCCCCTGCTCTGGCAAAAACACAAGACCTTACCTGAAAAATAACTAAAGCAAAATAGGGCTTGAGTGTGGCCCAAGTGGGTAGAGTGCCTAGTTAGCAAGCACAAAGCCCTGAGTTTAAACCCTAGTATTGAAGCTAGGTGCTGGTAGCTCACACCTGTAAACCTAGCTACTTAAGAGACTAGGAAGATCGTGGTTCAAAACAGGCCAGGCAGGAAAGTTTGTGAGATTCTTTTTTTTTTTTTTCTTTTTTTTGTCGGTCGGGGAGCCAGATCTCTGGCCTGGGATAGCTCTGTGAGATTCTTTTTTTGTTTGTTTTTGTTTTTTGGGGGTCTAGTCGTGGGGCCTGAACTCTGGGCCTGGGCGATGTCCCTCAGCTCTTCAGCTCAAGGCTAGCACTCTACCATTTGAGCCACAGTGCCACTTCCAGCTCTTTTTTTTTCTGCTTATGTGGTGCTGAGGAATCAAACCCAGGGGCTCATGCATGCAAGGCAAGCGCTCTACCACTGAGCCACCTTCCCAACCCCCTCTGTGAGATTCTTATCTCCAATTAAGTACCAAAAAAAGCTGGAAATGGAGCTCTGGCAACAGTAGAGTGCTAGCCTTGAGCAAAAAAGTTCAGAGATAGTGCCCAGGCTCTGGGCTAATTAAAAGTTCAACACTGATTTCAGGTAGAAAAAAAAAATGTACAAAAATGAGAAAATAGTGAAGTAAGGACTAGCCAGGCACAGTGGCTCAGGTATGTAATCCTAGCTACTCAAGAGGCTGAGATCTGAGGACTGCCATTCAAAGCCAACCCAGGCAGGAAGAAAGTCTATGAGACTCTAAGCTCCAATAAACAACTCAGAAAAAGTGGGAAGTGGCTCCAATGGTAGAATGCTAGACTTGAGCAAAAGAAGCTCAGGGACAGAGCCTAAGGCCTCAGTTCAAAGTCTCCGCTCATATAGGAAAAGGAGGAAACAAACACAAATCCCTTGGATTTTCTACTATCTCATCTCATCTTAGGTAGGCAACATGCATCCATTTCATAGATAAGGAAATTAATAATCAGTTGATGGGCTGGGAAGGTGGCTCAGTGGTAGTTTGCCTTGCATGCATGAGGCCCTGGGTTCGATTCCTTAGCACCACATAAGCAGAAAGAGCCGGAAGTGGCACTGTGGCTCAAGTGGTCGAGCCGTAGCCTTGAGCTGAAGAGCTGAGGGACAGTGCCCAACCCAGAGTTCAGGTCCCATGACCAACAACAACAACAACAAAAAAAAAGAATCAGGGGCTGGGAAGGTGGCTCAGTGGTAGAGCGCTTGCCTTGCATGCATGAGGCCCTGGGTTTGATTCCTCAGCACCACATAAGCAAAAAGAAAAAAGCTGGAAGTGGTGCTGTGGCTCAAGTGGTAGAGCACTAGCTTTGAGCTGAAGAGCTGAGGGGTAGCGCCCAGGCCCAGAGTTCAGGCCCCACGACCGGACCCCCCCCCCAAAAAAAAAAAAAAGAATCAATTGCTAAGCAAGAATTCTAACCAACGTCAAAACTTTCTCCTTTACATAATTACATGTTTCTTAGCAAAACAGTCTCTTCTTTTAAATTACTGATACTTCCTAAAAACATTGAATTTTCTTCCTTTCTTTTCTTTCTTCCTCTCTCACTTTCTTTTCTTGGAGGTGGGTGCTAGGGATCAAACCTAGGGCCTTGTGCATATGACACAAGCATTCTACTGATGAGCTACATTCCCAGCTCCTAGGTAGGACTTCTCAACCTGTAATCCATGGATTTATTTTAGGGGGACTATAAGTCTCTGGAAAATGTAAGTAAATGTGTGTGGGATTTTTGTTTTTGCATTGCTGAGGATGAAACTCCATTTCAATCACAGTGCACGTTTGTGTATTTATTTGTTTTTATCTGGGTTCCTCCCCTCCCCTGATTGTGGGGCCTGATCTCTGGGCCTGGGCGCTGTCCCTCAGCTCTTCAGCTCAAGGCTAGCACTCTACCACTTGAGCCACAGCGCCACTTCCAGTTTTCTGGTGGTTAATTAGAGATAAGAGTCTCATGGACTTTGCTGCCCGGGCTGGCTTTGAACTGCGATGCTCAGATCTCAGCAACCTGAGTAGCTAGGATTACAGGTGTGAGCCACCAGTGCCTGGCTGTATTTAATATTTCTGGGGAAAGATTTGATGTTATCATCAGTTTCTCCAAGGTGTCCAAAAACCGGGCACTGGTGGCTCAAGGCTGTATAGCCACTTAGGTGGCTAAGATCTGAGGATCATGAATTGAAGTCAGTCCAGGCAGGAAAGCCCATAAGACTTTCTTCATCTAACTACCACAAAAGCCAGAAGTGGAACTGTGGCTTAAGGGAGTACAAAAGCTCAGGGACAGCACCTAGGTCCTGAGTTCAAAGCCCAGGATTGGCACAAAAAGAAAGGTATCAGAGAAAGCGCAGATATAACAGCAGGACTTCCCTGAGGGTTTCCCATTTCTTGGTGACTGTTGCAGGTGTAAGATGCAAATGGTGTGAGGAAAGCTTAATCATTCTGTCTAGATTAGAATCAACACAGGCTCCCTGGTATGTCCAGCATGCAACCTCAGAAACTGGGTTGCTTTTAGTCTTTGGTGCTGGAGATTGAACCGAAGGCCTCCTGCATTTTCATTCTACCTCTGAAGTACACTCTCAGGCCCAGGGACTCAGTTTTTAATCTCAAAACAAAGTTCTACAAGTAAGAATATGCTAAAGAAGCCGGGTGCAAGGGCTCAAGCCTGTAATCCTAGCTATTTAGGGAAAGGCAGAGACTGGGGATGACAGTTCAAGACCAGCCTGAGATACGTCATCTCAACCAATGGCTGGGAGCAGTGATGCACACTTGTTATGCCCAACAACTGTGAAGAACCAGCAGGAGGATCATCACAGCCTCAAGGTGACACCCTACCTCAAAAATAACAAATGCAGCTGAGGTACTGGTGGCTCAGGCCTCTAACCTAGCTACTCAGGTGGCTGAGCTCTGAGGATCAAAGCCAGCCGGGGCAGAAAAGTTCTAGTGGGAGACTCTTATCACCAATTAATCACTCAACCAAAAATAGTGCTGTGGCTCAAAGTGGTAGAGCGCTAACCTTGAGCAAAAAAGCTCAGGGACAGTGCCCAGGCCCTGAGTTCAAGCCCCACGACCAGCAAAAAATTTGTTAAAATAACAAATGCAAAAAGGGGCTCCATTGGTACAGCACCTGCCTAGCAAGCATGAAGCGCTGAGCTCAATCTCCAGTACTTTGGGGGGTAAAAAGCCAAAGAAAAGGAACACCTGCCATGAAAGCTACTTAGCTTGAAGAAAAATATTATCTACCTTACTGTGTAGAAACAGCCCCAAACTTTAGGGGAACAAATGGTGTCCCCGTATTTCCAGGACACGAAGGTTCCTTTGCTACCTCCTCTCCCCAGGGGAGAGGCCCCACTCACTGCTGATTCTGGCCCACCTTATTTCACTGGTCAGGAAGTTCCTCTTAACAAGACCAAAGTGTGAGCTCCTCCCACCATGCCCAGGCCATGGTGAGCGCCATTACCTCTGGAATTGGAGAGACAAGGGCTCCGATCCGAACTCTTCCTAGGTGTAAATTGAGGCATTACATAACCTCTCTGAGCGGTAAAAAGGCACATCATCATCCACCTCGTCAGGTTACTAGGCGGATGAAATGAGATCAAGTGCGTGGCCTGGGGCCAAACGCTCCGAGACCATAAGTGGTAGTTACTGTTATTACCGTCGCTGTTGTTGGTCTAGCATAGAGTGGCATGCAGGGGTCGGGAGAGGGGCGTCTCCACAGGCTGCGTAGAGGTCGGGGTCTATTCTACGGTCCCTGCCCCGCCCCAAGCGCGACCCCCGCCCCTCTCCCCCCGGGCTGATCCACCAGGCGACCTCCTCACCTCCCGCACCGCGCTAGGCCCCACCCCCGGAACGCCTCGGTTCCGCCCCGCCCGCAGGGGTCACGCACTCCAAGTTACCATTTTCTTGCTCTCGGTGCCACGGTTCGTCTGTCTCGACATGGTGCCGGCTACTCTGCGGCGCGTCGCCTCGCCGAAGACCTTTCTGGTGACCCCTCTGGACGCAGCTTCAACCCAGACACAGCCCCTGAGCTCCGGGGTTGTGCGGCTTTTCCTGACTGCGCTTGCGTGACCTGCCGCGAAGTACCATGGGACTTGTGGTCCAGCGGACCGCACACTACTACATCCTACAGGCTCACCGGAAGCCCCGCCTCTCGTGCAGTGAGACTACAACTCCCGGAACACCACGCGTTCCAAGCCCTGGTCCATTAAACTACATTCTGGCCGCTAGGTGGCGTCCGCAGCTTGCGGTAGTCCTCCACCGTCCACGCAAGCTGTCGCTCTCTGCGCCCTCCCCCAGGCCTGGCTCAGAAATGATTTCCAAATTCCTCTCTCTCGGGTTGATCTTGCAAAGTCGCTTTCAAACTGACTTCTTTCTCTGTGGCTGCCATTCAACTCTAGAATCTCCCAAGATATCCTTTAAAAAAACAAAAAACACGAAGCCAAGCTCCGTGCTCAGGCCTGCAATCCCAGCTGCTCAGGAGACTAAGGTCTGAGAACCCCAGTGCAGTAAAGTCTCTGAGACTCTTCTTTTGTCGGTCCGTGTGGCCTGAACCTGGCCTGGGTGCTGTCCCCCAGCTCTTCAGCTCAAGGTGAGCGCTCTACCTCTTGAGCTACAGTGCCACTTCGGACTTTTTCTATTTATGTGGTACTGGGAATCGAACCCAGGGCCTCATGCAGCCTTCTACCACTGAGCCACCTTCCCAGCCTCAAGTCTTTGAGACGCTTATCTCCAATAAACTCAAAAAAAGTGGAAGTGGCTCGGCTCAAGGGTAGAACACTAGCCTTGAGCACAGAGAGGCTAAGGGACAATAACCCAGGTCCTGAGTTCAGCTCTAGGACTGCACCCCAGAAAACAAACAAAAACGCGCAATGGCTCATTTTGGAGATCTAGCTTCATTATAAACGTTTTGAAGGGCTGGGAAGGTGGCTCAGTGGTAGAGCGCTTGCCTTGGATGCATGAGGCCCTGGGTTCGATTCCTTAGCACCACATAAACAGGAAAAAAAAAAGCCAGAAGTGGCACTGTGGCTCAAGTGGGAGAGCACTAGCCTTGAGCTGAAGAGCTGAGGGACAGTGCCCAGGCCCAGAATTCAGGCCCCATGACCAACCAAAAAAAAAAGTTTTGAATAACAACCTACTCTGTGGTCAGGCATTTTGTTAGTGAGTTTCTCTTCCTCTGCCATCTGTTCCCAAACCCCAAATACAGCCACCACTGCATCCTGCCACCTTTGGTCTCCTGATGAGAGAGCCAGTCTTTTAGATAAAAGTTCAAGTTGCAGCCGGGCGCCGGTGGCTCACGCCTGTAATCCTAGCTACTCAGGAGGCTGAGATCTGAGGATCAGGGTTCAAAGCCAGCTCAGGGAAGGAAAGACCGTGAGACTCCTATCTCCAATAAACCACTAGAAAACCGGAAGTGGCGCTGTAGCTCAAGTGGTAGAGCACTCGCCTTGAGCTGAAGAGCTGAGGGACAGCGCCCAGGCCCAGAGTTCAAGCCCCATGACCAACAAAAAAAAAAAAAAAAAAAAAAAAAGTTCAAGTTGCAGGCTGGGAAGATGGCTTAGTGGTAGAGTGCTTGCCTTGCATAGATGAGGCCCTGGATGCAATTCCTCAGCACCACATAAGCAGAAAAAACCAGAAGTGGCGCTATGGCTCAAGTGGAAAAGCACTAACCTTGAGCTGATGAGTTAAGGGACAGTACCCAGGCCCTGAGTTCAGGCCCCACAACCGACCAAAAAAAAAAAAAAAAAAAAAAAAAAAAGTTAAAGTTGCTTTCTCCCCTTGCCTCTCCTAGAACAGCTACACTGGCTGGCTCCCAGAAAAGAACGATCACCCGCTGTGATGACAGTGAGTGCTAAGTTCAGATAATAGCCTTGCCATCTGAGGCCAGTTGCTGAAAAGAAATGTGCCTTCAGAACTGAGCACTTAAGCCCAGCGCTGGTGGCTCACACCTGTAATCCTATCTATTCAAGAGGCTGAGATCTAAGGATCGCAGTTCAAATCCAGCCCAGGAAGGAAAGTCCATGAGACTCTTATCTCCAATAAATCACCAGAAAAAAAAGAAGTGGTGCTGTGGCTCAAGTGGCAGAGCGCTAACCTTGAGCTGAAGAACTAAGAGCTGAGGGACAGTGCCCAGGCCCTGAGTTCAAGCCCCATGACCAAAAAAAAAAGAACTGGGCCAAGTAAGTATGGATCCTCTTTCTTCTGGCCACCTGATTAAAACAGCCAATAAATGCTGGGGAATGCGCTGGTTGAACCCTCACCTATCACTAAGGGGAAGTCTTGCAGTTATACTAACAGTGCTTTTGTTTCAGCTCTAGCCATTTCTCTTTAGTGGTCATTTCTGAAGGGACTAGACTGGGGATTAAGGACTCTGAGCACCCTCTCCTCCCTTCAGCCTGGTAGCAGCTGCATTCTAACCCCTAGCCTTCATCATGACAATGAACCTGTCCAGACAAGAGCTAGCCAGACTGGGGGAAGGCTGAGGAGCCCAGGGTTCCCCTCAAGGCCCTCTTTGAGGGTGCCAGACCAATCATTATTATACCCTTTCTGCCTGCAGCATAGACTTTCTGGGGCCTCGGTAGAGTCAGTGATCCCTGATTCTCCCTCTTGTGTCATGTCTTCAGGGGAGGAAGGGCCAAAGGCTGGGGGCTCTGGGAAGACACCGGAGGGCTGTGGGAGGGGAGTAGAGGAAAGCAGGGGTCCGCTGGCCTCCCAAGACCAGCCTCCTCCTACATTCCCAGGAGAGGGGACAGCTGAGGTGAAAGCTGCAGTTGGCCAGCTTGAGTGTGGGTCTGGGCTCCTCCCTGCCGGCTGCCCGGGCTGCCCACAGAAACCTGAGTCACAGTCACAGCCAGCTACCGGCTCCACCCAGCATGTTGTCAGGCTGGGCGGTGCTGGAGAGACCAGAGGTGGAGCTTCTCCCTGCCTGGCCCTCAGCCTCTGAGATTCTTCCTCTCTTGGCATAGCTTTCTCTTTGGGGCTCTTGGGACTAATTCAGAACTAATTCCTGAATTAGGAGTGAGGGTGCAGTTCTCTATTGATCTATAGGGTCTCCCTCTTTTCTTAGACTGAAACTGAATGCCTTTTGGGGGTAGATTGGCTGGAGAGTAGAGTTCATACTTTATAAGGGCAAGCCCTTGGGTTTGATCCCTCTTGTGCACAAAAGCTTGTACATGCCCATGTGCACACGTGCACACACACACACACCTTAAATAGTAGTATGCAGATAGTTCTTGGTACCATTTCCATCATTTTCAAATCCCAAGCATCCCCTCCACTTCTAGGGACCAAGACATTTAGGAATACCAGTCTCCATCTCCTCATCCTCATCTCTGCTTCAAGGGGAAAAAAACAAAACAAAACAAAACACAGCTGGATAAACATCATATCTTTATTAGGGGGTCTAGACAAAGGCACCCAAAGGGTCGAACCTATACTCCTGAAGTTGAATTCCTCCTCACGCTCTATTCCTTCTCTGTCCTTTCTCCTCCCTAAGAGCTGAAGGGAAAAAGGCAGCTGGTGTTGCCCCTGCCCTGGAGGACCATCCCCACCTTGGGTCAGAGAGCCCTAGAGGCTATGGCTCCTGGAGAGTTAATCTGGGTTAGAGACCCTTTCTTATGGGTGCTGCCTGGGGGTTGGGGGTGGGGTGGGAGAGTGAGTTTCTGACCTCTGTTCTGTTCTTTCTGGTGTCCCCATTAGACTCCTCCTACTTCCTACTTCATGCGTGTGGAGGCGGCACCCAGAGCCTCCATCCTGAGATTGTAATCACTGAGTCAAATCTCCCAGTAATTTCCTTTTGCTCTCTATCAGGTTCACCCTGGATCCCATCCCACCAAATTTAGAAAGCTGTAGTGTCCCTTGTACTCAGGCCTTCCTCCTGGGGGATCAGGTCTGTTCCTCTAGGGATCTAGGTCTGTTCCTCTCCCAGGGACCTTCCCCAGCTTCTTGGTGAGCTTATTTCTAAAGAGGAGCAGGAGGTTGCCCTGGGCCATAGAGGAGGTGTCAGATTTTTCTAAAACTCGGCAGGGCATCCTGTTGAGGCTTTAGCCGGAGATATTGCAGTGCTCCACTGTGCACCTTCTCTGTGGGCCACGTGAAGCCTGCAGGCAGTGTGATCCAGCCCCCAACTCGAAGACACTATTGTCAGACCTCCCAAGCTGCTGGGGTCTGGGATCTGTTTGGGATCTTGGGGGCGGGGGCGCGGAGAAGAGGAGTCTACTCTGGCTACTCCAACTGTATCAACCCCCCAGGCGTTGTACTCTCCTAGCTTGCCCTAAGCCATCTCCCCAGGCTCCCTGTGAGGCTGTCAGCTGTGCAGGAAGCCTTCTGGAACTGGGCCTGGCTAGGAGACTTGTCTTTCCAGTTGTCTTACTCCCAGCTACCCTGAGGGTTTCCACCACCAGCATCTTTTCAGAGTATAGGAATTGATCATGGAGGGAAGTCTTCCTCAACCTTGACATTCTATGCTTGATAATTCTTGGGGGGCAGGAGGGGTGACCATGCCTCGTAGGATGCTAGGCAGCACCCCTGACTTCCATTAACTATCTACTAGTAGCACCCTCAAGTTGTGACAAACAAAATGCCATTAAACTTTGGCAAATGTCCCAGGGGTAAGAGGGCAAAATTGCTTAGGCGGAGAACCACTCCTGTACTCTAATACTATAAGCTGTCTCTTCTCAGGGAGCTTCCCAAAGTCAATCCCAGATAATTGGACGAAATCAAAAAGTTCCAATTCTGGGGCTGGGAAGGTGGCTCAGTGGTAGAGTGCTTGCCTCACATGCATGAGGCCCTGGGTTCTATTCCTCAGTACCACATAAGCAAAAAAAAAAAGCTGGAAGTGGTGCTGTGGCTCAAGTGGTAGGGCACTAGCCTTGAGCTGAAGAGCTGAGGGACTGTACCCAGGCCCAGGGTTCACCCCCGACTATTGACAAAAAAAAAAAAGTTCCAATTCTAAGCCAGCCCCAGTGGGTCAGGCCTGTTATCCTAGCTACTCAGGAGGCTGAGATCTGAGGATTCAGTTTGAAACCAGTTGAGGCAGGAAAATCCCTGAGACTCTTACCTCCAAAAGGCTAGAAGCAGAGGTGTGGCTCAAGTGGTAGAGTGTTACCCTTGAGCGGAAAAATCTAAGGGGCAGTGTCTAGGCCCTGAATTTAAGCCTGAGTACCAACACACACACACACACACACACACACACACACACACACACACACACACACACACACACACACACACACACACACACACACGCTCCAGTTCTAAAGTCTTTCCCCCTACTGAAGAACTTCTTGGTGTCCAACAGCTTCTCAGCAGAATCTACTTCTGCAAGTGGCATTTAAGCCATCCTATATAGACCATTTCATTTTACATATGTGTATGTATGTATATATGTAGTATGTCTATGTAGTATATGTTATAGATGTGTGGATAAACATATTTATGTATGTATGTGGCATTAGTTTCCTGTTTGTTCCTGTTTAATAAGCAAACTTGTACCACTTGCCCATACTTCAGTCACTTTAATTTTGTTTTTCAGATAGGATCTTATGATTTTGCCCAGACTTGCCTCAGACGCTTATCTTCCTATCTCCATCTCCCTGTGTGCTTCCATGCTCAGCTCTCTATCTTTTCATTTTTAGCTACCAATTGTCCCCCCCCCTTCCACTATTTCTGAGCTCAGGCCAAAGTGGGTATCTCACCTTTCCCATTTATCCATCTTCACCCCTGCAGTAACCTGCAAACCAGGGATGAGAGGTGGGAAACGAACCATTGCAGAGGGCTTTCTCTTCACTGGGTTCTGTTTCTGAATTGTCCAGAGTCTACCCTATGCCTGCCAGATGCAGTGTGGGCCTCCATTCAGTTCTGGAAGATGCAGGGCCTGAGGTCTCTGACCTCACAAAGGGCAGTCATGGACTCCATCATCCACATGGCCCACTCATCCCACAGATGAGATGACCAACAAATGTGGTCATCAGCTCTCCATCCCCATACTCCTTTACATTTGAAACCTGTTTGTATCATTATCATCGTATTTATTGACACTTCTTCCGTGCCAGGTTCCGTGCAAAGCACTCCTATTGTCCTATTTCGTCTTCAGTGATCCCATCATGCCTCATGGCACTCTATCTTCTTGATTTTACTGGCAAACAAACTGTATGTAAGAAAAGTTGTCACTAGCTGAAGGGTACCAGCTCTAGTCGAAGACTTTGTACAACCAGCCTTTCCTAAAGTCATTTTTCCCAAGTCCTCCGAAGAGGGTCCCAGGATGGGCTGCTCCCAGGTTGTCTGAGACCCCACCCTTTTTGCTCCTCCCCTTCCCCCTTCAAATAGGTGCACTCTGGGAAGCTACTCAAAAGGAAGGAGACTCTGGTGGGAAAGAAGAGGGGGCAGGAACAGGGGGATAGTCTGAGGAGGGGGGCCTAATCTTTGGACAATGAAAAAAGTAGAGAACTGACCTTCTGGAAGACCAGGACAAAGGGCAGGGCCAGGCTGGGCAGAGCCCAGCTGCCCCTCCTCTTTGCTCCCTCTAGCCAGTGCCTGCAGCAGTAGCACCCCCACCACCATCGATCCACCTTCCCAGCAAGCTCCCCTTCTGCCCCACGCTGGGCCTGACTTGGCCGGAGGCCCTCACCTCAGCTGGCACCAGGGGGGAATGGAGGAGCACACTCCAGTGGACTGGGAAGCAAGGATACTTTGGGGGAAAGGAGTCAGGAGATGCTCGCTATCCACCCCTCTCCTCATCATCGGAGAAGAAAATCTCTCAGGGGATATGGAGGGGGGGTCTTGTGAAGGGGGTGGAAGGGATTCAGAGCCTGGACCACCCAGTTTGGGGCTGGGAGGGACCCAGAAGATTAGAGACCTTAGTAAAGCAGCCGTGCAGGGCTGTAATTACCCCAGAGGAGCAGGAAGACACCAACCCTAGGATGCTGGAGGAAGGGCGGCCTTCCCCGCCATCACTAGAGAAAGCACAGCCCACGGAGGGATCTCCTTGTGACCCTCCTTCTTGCCTCCGGACGGTCCCCCCAGGGCCGATTCAGCTGGAGACGGGTTTGGTAGAGGATTGAGACTGGAAGATGCCCACTGCGCCCCGAGGCAGAGCCCCCAGTTCCAGAGAGGACTGGGGTGGGGGGGCTCCCGACCCCGATCCCCCTAGTCCCAGTGGCGGGTGAGTCACCCGAGAGCTCCCTACATAGTCTGCTCGCGCGCGGGATGTACCAACGCCCGGCCGCGGGGGGAGGCACGGCGGCCGGCGGCCTCGGGGCGCCGCGGCGGCCCCTCGGCGGCGGCGGCCACAGAAGGGGCGTCGGGAGGCTCCAAGCGCCGCGCTCGAGGGCGGGGTCCGGGCGCGCGGGGCGGGCCCACGGGAGGGGACCCCGGGGCGCGGCGGGGGCGGACGTCCCCCGCGCTGCACTTGGTACGCGCCAGCGGAGAGGCCAGGCCCAGCCCGGGCGGTACAATAGGGTTGGGCCGCGGCGGGGACTGGGGCCGGCGCCGGGCCAGGGAGCGGGGCTGCGGCGGACGCGGACACAGCCCGGGGCGGGCGGCCGGCATCTCGGAGCCTCACAGCCGTCCCAGCCTCGACCTTTGCGGACCACTGCCGCTTCCCAGTCGTTGCCCGCCGGGCGGGGCGGGCGTGATGCGCCGCGGGACCCCTGCCCTGGCCTCGGGCCGCCGCCGCCGTCGCCGCTGAGATTCCCCCCCTCCCCTTCTTCTCCCTCCCCGCTCCCCGAAAACGCCCGGGCGTCGCCGCAGCCATGGAGAGCGGCCCGCACGCGGAGCCGGGTTCCGGCGCATCCCCAGGTATGCCGGGAGCCACGCGGGATCGAGGGAGGGAGGGAGGGGGGCCGGCGGGGGGGGCGCGGGAGGCCGGGGGAGGGAGGCCGCCGACCGTCCCCGCCGCGCCCTCTGACCGCTGGAAGTTTAAAAATAAAAGCTGCGGCGGCGGCGGCGGCCGCATCCTCTGACAGCTCCCCTCCCCCACCGGCGCCCCGCCGCGCCCGGCGGGCGGGGTCCCCTGGGGGAACCCGTCCGGGGACTGGTGGGGGTGACCCCTTCTTCTGTCGCAGTCCCGTGCCACCTCGGCTTCCCCGCCCCCACCGCGGTTTCCATTCCACCCCAGTCCCTGCAGATCCTCTTTTGCCGAGCTGGCTCGACGGCCCGCCCCTCTCCCCATCCCCAGTGGGCACGCGTGACCCTCGCCGGGATGTGGGTGTAGTGGGTGGGGGGGGGGCCGGAGGGGTCGTCGTGTCCAGACTCTCGGGCCTGGAGCCCCCGCAGGCCGAAGCCTAGGCCCTGGTGCCCCCCACGCCCAGGCCCTGGCCCAGACCTCGCCCCCACCCCATCCGTCCAGCTGCCGCGCAAAGGGCCTGTTGCTGCTGCGGGCCGGCCGGGAAGGGAGGGGAGAGGAGGAGGAGGAGGAGGGCTCCAGCGCTGGCTGCCAAGTAACCCGCCGAATAAAGGCGAGGGGGGAGGGGGAGGCGGCATTGTTTGGGGCGAGGGCGGGAGCTGGGGAGTGGGCTGCCTCCCCTGCAGCTAGGCCTGCTCCGGAGCCCACCCAGCCCGATTTGGGGAGAAAAGGGGACAGAAGTAGATTTGCTTGTCCTGCCTGTCGTACTAGCCGGCTTCTCTGGACCCGAATCTCACTGTAGAATGAGGTGAAGGCTCAAGGCCCCACTCCAGGACCTGCCACATCATTCCCTAGTTTGAGGCTTTGAATCGCGCCATCCCTCCTTACACACGCGCACACACACACACACACACCATGTGCACCCCCCAAAAAAACCGCCAAAGCTTTCCTCCCCACCCCTCACCCCACCAACCGACAGTGTCCAGGACTTCTGCAAATCCCATTCGATCTGGGAGCAGCTGATGAGGGGGTGGGGACAGGTTTCTGGTTGGGCCTGGTGTTGGAGGGAGGGCTCTTTCTTTCTTCCTGGAAGAGAAGAGATGAGATGAGCATGATTACCAAGGGCCCGAGTTCTGTTTCCACTGACTCAGGGGGGAGGTGGCCCCATCCCCACACCTTCATGGAGTCCTGAGACTAATCCTGTCACCTCCCTGCCCCCTGGGGTGTGGGCCCAGGATGAAACTGTCTGTGGGTGCGGAGAGCCGGGACAAGGTGGGGCTGCTTGTCTGTGGGTGGGTTCCTCCCCACTGCAGCGTGGGTATTTGAAGAGAACGCTGTGGGCATGGGAGCTAGGAAGATACGAGGAGGAGGTGCCATCAGAGGTGGGTTTATAAGACCCGTACTGGAAACAAGATGTCTGGGTCTCTCTTGGCTCTGCTGGGTCTGAGAGGGGACACCCAGGGAGACACAGCCTGGTCCATCCATCTGCTTTCTGGCCCTCAGCACCTGAGTGTCCTGGCACTGATGTGTACATGGGAGCCTAAATAGGGGTAGTGATAAAGCATAACCAGTGGCCTATGGCACTTGGGTGGGGTGCCCTGGGTGAGAGGCTTGGCTCTATTGAGGGGTGGGGGCTACATAGAGGCCTGGGTTGGAAGGTTTGCATACACAAAGGTCTAGAATGGAGACGTTTGAGACTCTGGATCAGGAGGGTCACCTGTGCCTTCCCTGAGAATTGAAAGGGCCATAGTGCCCTGTGAGGAGGCAAGTAGTAAATGCCCCTGGCATAGGGTGGGCCTGAGCCTGTGCGTGCCAGTCCCTGTCCTCTTGGGATTCCTTCTGTGCACTTGCACATGGCGTTAGCAGCAGGCCCCGTGGGGCAAGGGACAAGTGGGACAACTTTTTGGGGGTCAGAAGACTTGAATGGAAATCCCAGTTAGCTGTTTACTGGCTTCTGGACTGGCTAGTAGATCCTGGAGCTAGCTTCTGCCCTTGGAAAACAGGATAGTGTTATCTCGCCTGTGGGGTGACGTGAGGGTTAGACAGGATGAACCTAAAGCAACCTGGCACACAAGCACAGACACCCACAATGAAGTGTTATTACCATTATTGTGGTTATGCTCATTGGAACTGGTGCCAGGAGGGAGGCATGAAATACAGGCGAGGAGGGAGGGGCAGGAGTTGGGAAGCAGTTTGTTTAAGAGTGTAGATTCTGGAATCAGTTTAAGTTCCACTTTGTAACTTGTTATTGTGTGACCTCAGGTAAATTACTTAACATACGTCTGAAACTTTCTCATCTATTACATGAGAATATGGAGTTAAAAAAAATTTAAGAGGTAAAGATGTAGCTTAAGGTGTAGAATGCCTACCTAGTAAACAAAGCCCTGAATGCAAACCTCCATACACCTAAAAATTTTTTTTTAATGAGAATAATGCTATATATAAATGATCCCTCTGACACATTAGAATCATTAAATGAGATGAACACATAAAACTCTCAGCATAGGCTGGGAAGGTAGCTCAGTGGTAGAGTGTTTGCCTTGCATGCATGAGGCCCTAGGTTCAATTCCTCAGCATCACATAAGCAGAAAAACCCGGAAGTGGTGCTATGTCTTAAGGTATAGAGCGCTTGCCTTGAGCTGAATAGCTGAGGGACAGCGCACAGAATTCAGGCCCCACGACTGACCGGCAAAACAAAAACAACAAACAAACAAGCCTCTCAGCCTACTGGTCTGGGAAGGTGGCTCAGTGGTAGAGTGTTTGCCTCGAATGCATAAGGCCCTGGGTTAATTCCCCAGCACCACATAAACAGAAAATGCTGGAAGTGGTGCTGTGGCTCAAGTGGTAAAGTGCTAGCCTTGAGCTGAAGAGCTGAGGGACAGAGCCCAGTCCCAGAGTTCAAGCCCTATGGCTGAACAAAAACAAACAAACAAACAAAAAAACCTTTCAGCCAGGGCTTTTGTGTGGAGTTAGTGCTCAAAAGTGCTAGCACTCTGGTTTCTGTTGAGATAATTTCATATTCTTCAGAGGCCAGCGGAGGAGGTGAGATGAAGTAGAACTTCAGGAGCTAAATAGGACAGAGGGCTGGGGGAGGGACTTCTAGACAGATGTGGGTTGGGGTGTATCTGACACCCTGCCATGTGCCAGCTGGGTGATGGCTGTGCTGACGGTAGAGGAGTGAATCAGAGTCCCTGCCCTCCAGGGATACGTGCTTCCGGAAGGGGCGAGGAGATATGCTCACATGTGTCTGAGGGGAGCCAAGTACAATAATGGGCTCTGCTTGTCGAAGGCTTCATGGTGGAGGCATTTGAAGTAGACCTCAATGGATGAGCAGAAATTAGTGAGGCTGGCACGAAGAGCCACAGGTGTCCATGCAGCAGCTAGCCTGGCTGGTACCTCCCACCAACAACCCTCTCCCATGGGCCCAGTAATGAGGCCTCTAATGAGCCTCTAATATGCATCCATGCATATTTAAATTAGGCATGAGGGCACTAAGCCAGCTGATCCCCCTTCCTCCCAAGATGGGCACCTGCTGTTGGTGGGGCAAGGGAGAGAGGAGGCACAAGAGGCTGGGCGCAGGGCTAGAATGGTGGCTATGGAAGCCTGAAAGTGAGATTTTTTAGCAAGAGGGAACTATGTCCTTGTTTCTCCGCTGGGTCTCAGGGCCAGAGAGGAAGCTAAAGAGCCAGGCTAAGATAATGCAGCCTTGTTGGCCTGTGGTAGCTCTGCCTGGCACCCCAGGGCACAGCCTCCAGTGTGTCCGCCATCACCTCTCAGCTGCAGCTCTGCCCTGGTAGAGCTGGTAGACAGCCTGCTTTCTTTTTCCTCGTAGTGCTCCTCACCAGTTCTAAGCAGAGCAGATGTAGGCCCCGCATGGACTCCCTGGTGAACCAAACTAGCTTTCACACGTGGTTTCCCACTCCCAATTTGTTAAGGGCCTTAACTGTACCAGGCACAGTGCTCATGACTACTGTCTCATTCATTCTTCATCATAGTCCTTGAGTAGAGACCTAGTATTAGCCCCATTTTACAAATGAGGCCCAGAGAGATGAAGTCACTTGCCTAAAGTCACAGAGCTGGAAGCTGGCAGAGGCAGTGTTTGGACTCCATCTGACTTTAAAGCCTGCCTCCATAGTGGATTACCATGACAAAGCCAGTCAGTAGCAAGGTCTGGCTCACTTTTCCATAATGGGTCTTCTGTAGGAAACTTGGTTTTGGGGACCCCTTATCTTTTTGCCAAGCAGAGATAGAACCAGTTGAAGATTCTGAACAAGTTGGTCCAGAAAGAGGTCCCAGACCCAGGTAGTGACACTTTAGCTAGTGGGCTGTCTGCAGGCCTTAGCCTGAGGCTAAGCCTTTGCCCTTCTCATCTGGGCCCTAACCTAGGCTGTTCTGCTGGGGCTGAGGGAGGGACATGGCGGAGCTCAGGCTTAGGGATGGGGTCATTTCCTGCTGCCTAAAATAACAGGAAGTGGCTGCTCCTGATTGGAGGCTGGGAACAATGGCTGCCAGCAGGGCCTGGGAGCTCCTTCCGATCTGCAGACTCAGTAGGGCTTCTGTCTTACCATACACCGAAACCACAACTTGGCCTCAAGGACCTCCAGCCCAAAGCTCAACTTCTCAAGCAGGCTGCTCTCTCCAAGTGTGCTGCTCCCTTGCCCAGCAATGGTTAGTTCAGCCAGGCCAGCAGTTAGGCTGTCCCTACAGTACACTGCGCTGGCCTAGCAATCAGGTCTCTCTGGGCTTTTTCCTTCCTTCCTTCCCATCCCAGATTTCTCTTGACGGCTGCCTCCATCCCAGAGCAGGCTGAGGGTAGATAAAGTCACCCTGAATCTGTCCCTCATCCTCACCACTCACCAGCTGTGTGGCCTTACTCTTGGAATCTTTCTTGATTTGTAAGGTGAGGTGGTAATAACTACCTCATAGGATTGTGGCAAAGGGGCTGGGAAGGTGGCTCAGTGGTAGGATTGTGGCAAAGACTGAACTAATGAGTTTAAAGGATTTAGCCAAGGGCCTGACACAAACCTTAGCTGATACTGTTGTTAATCAGACTTTCCCTGGGTGCAGGGTTAAGGAATACCCTAAAGGAGGAGGAAGAAATGGCCTGGCCACAGCTGGACATTGAGACTGTGCTTCTGTGTGTTGCTGAGGCTTTATCTGGGCTTTAGAGGAGGGGATACCTGGATCTGTGTGTGTGCATGTGCGCACACACCATGCCTATATCTGTGCATCCATCTGTCTCAGGGTTCCCCATCCGTCCATCCATTACCTGTCTGTCTGTTCTGAAGCTCAGGTCTATTTCTTGTGTGAGAGAGACAGCGAGGGCCACTGGGTGGGCCCTGGCTGGTTGTCTGATGTGTCCCCTATGTGTCCTGATGTCTACATGTTTGCCTCACTTTGTCTTTTCCTCCTCCCTGCCTCTCCGTCTTCATCTGTCTAGTGTACTGTTGTCACCTCAGAAACTGCTGCAAGAGCCAGAGGGCTCTTACTAGAGGTACTAATTCTGTCTGAAGCCTCTGCCTCCTCCATGCTCCCCTCCCACGGTGCCTGTGTCAGGTGCCATTCGTGTCCCCCCTGCTGCTCTCTGCCCCAGCTCTCACTTGGGTTTACCCTTGATCTGCCCTGGAGGTGGGTCTCCCCACCCCTGCCCCAGCCTCACTTCCTGCCTCCTGATGGCCAGCCTGGGCAAGAGCCTGCCTTCCCTGCATTCCTGTGCTATGAGCTCAGGGCCTGCCTGCCCCACCTGCACCTTTCTCTTTTTTGTGGGGGGACCCTCCCTGGGGGAACCACCGGATCATTTCCTTCTTTAGGGAAGAGGCAGGAGCCTCAGGGAGGGATGATGTGCTACCAGAATCGGTAACACCAAAGATTTTATCATCCGGCAAGGCAGGGTTCAATGCTCCACACTGACATCCATGATCCATTTAACCTGTGCAAATAACAGTTTCTCACCTGTGAAGGGGGAGGGGGCACCCATGATGCTTTCCCTTTAGTATTCTCATGAGAATTAAATGAGATAAGTGGAAGTGACTGGTCTGTAATAAGATTTCAGTAAAATGATTAGTTGCTGGCAGGGGATATATCAGGCTCTGGTAGGATCACCTTTAAGGTTTGGAGGAGATGTTTTAGGCCTTGGAGCGTCCTGGGAATCTGACTATGAACTGTGAGCTTTCCATATACCTCCACACAACTACCCAGCCACCCATTCATTCCATCCATCCATCATCCATCTCTCTGGATGTTCATTAAACAGATGCAGGAGTCCTACTCTGTGATGGGCAAGTCATTATGAGCTCTGGGTCTGCCAAAAGGACTGAAAAGACTAAAACACAGTCTACTCCCATCTCACCCTGATGGGGTAAGGGTGTGGGGGGAGGGGTGGCAGACAGAAAAATGACACTTGGTTATCATTTCTTTGAAGGACTATTTGGCCTGGCAGGGTTAGTTGGGGTGGAAGAATGGTAGGATGGATGGAGGGACTGCCAGCTCCTGAAGGTAGAATGAGGAGTTCCACTCTAAGATGTGGTGGGTCCTCCAGGGACCTGGCACCAATCTTTCTACAGCCCCAGCTATTTTGGGGGCTCTGAGGAAACAAGGACTTTTTTTTGGGGGGGGTCTGGTCGTGGGGCCTGAACTCTGGGCCTGGGCGCTGTCCCTCAGCTCTTCAGCTCAAGGCTAGCGCTCTACCACTTGAGCCACAGTGCCACTTCCGGCTTTTTTTTCCTGCTTATGTGGTGCTGAGGAATCGAACCCAGGGCCTCAAGCATGCAAGGCAAGCGCTCTACCACTGAGCCACCTTTCCAGCCCGAAGCCAGGACTTTTTGACCCCACTGTGTAACTAGCTCCTGCACCTTTACCCTGCTAATGTTCTCTGTGCCAAGAAACAAATACAAACTATCTGTCTCTTATCCAGTTCTTAGCAAGTGTTCTGGTAGATATCAGCATATCAGCATAACAAAAATAAAGCAGACAATGGCTGAAACCTCAATCTAGCATAGACTAAAAAAAGGTAAAATTAAGTAGCTAGAGCATTACATCTGATTGAAGATGGAAATGATCAGAAAAGGATCATCATCCTGTTGAGATAATTAACAAAGGAATCAATCTGGCTGAATATAGGTTGTTCCTGTAACACTGTCCAGATGATATTGCACCATGGTTGGCATAATTCTGAGGGAAAACTTGTATTCAGAATCAAGTCCACCAGGTCACAAGAAAAGTTCCAAATGGCATGTTTGCCTGCTGAGGAGTTTGTGTTGCTTGGCGGTGGAGTAAACACTCATTATTACTTTGGTTAGCTTCTACCTGACTGCCTCATTCCAGGAAGCTGCCCACTCTATGAGATGGAGTTGTTTGCTTCCCTTCAAGTGTTTATCCTTGTACAATGAGTTGCCACATGGATGTACTGTCCAGAAGAGTAAGAATGTTCCTTCAAAGCTGGGTGCCAGGGCTGGGAAGGTGGCTCAGTGGTAGAGCGCTTGCCTTGCATGCATGAGGCCCTGGGTTCACCACACATACTCAGGGGGCTAAAATCTGAAGATCAAGGTTCAAAGGCAGCCAGGGCAGAAAAGTCCATGAGACTCTTATCTCTAATTAATCACCAAAAAAAGCCAGAAGTAGAGCTGTGGCTCAAGTGGTAGAACACTAGCCTTGAGCAAAAGAAGCTCAGGAATAGTGCCCAGGCCTTGCATTCAAGCCCCAGGACTTGCACACACACAAAAAAGGTCCATTCCTACACACCTGTTTTAGGCCATGGTGGCCTCTTGGCAGAGCACTTGACTGTCATTGGACAGCCAGTATTGGGGATTGAACTAAGCTCTCACTTGGCTTTGACTTTTTTTGCTCATAGCTGGCTACCTCTTGAGCCAGAGCTCCATTTCTGGCTTTTTGGTAGTTAATTGGAGATAGAAGTCTCATGGACTTTCCTGCCTAGGCTTGCTTCAAACTCTCATCCTTATATCTCAGCCTTCTAAGTAGTTAGGTTAAGAGGCGTGGCCTCGGCCATCAACAGCATTTTTGACTGTCACCCTGGACCTGGAATTGTGGCAGCTGCTGGCAATGCAGCTGTGAGCAAACAGACGTGTCCTGACCCTTGTAGGACTTCTTCCCACTCAGCCTTGGGAGAGGCAAACAATGAGAAAAAAACACACAAGGAAGTTTAAAACTGTAACAGTTCAGCGCCTAAAAACAAAAACACAAGAAGCCACCACTGCATGTGATGAAGGACTATACAGATCACAGAAGCCAGGGAATGCCTCCCTGAGGAAATGATGACTAAAGATAGTTAGGGGAAGTGGGAGTTAACTAAGAAATTAAGAAGGGAAGAGCCCCATGGCAATAAGGAGTTTGGATGATTATCAGAATTTTTTTTAAAGGTTGGTGTGTTTGGAGTTCAGAGAAAATGGGGAGCAGGGTAAGAGGAGAGATTGAGGATGTATGGTGAAGGGGGACAGGGATGCTAGACTTGTAAATTGGGCTCAAGAATGTTGTCTTTGTCCTCAGAGCCATGGGAAGCAGCTGAGAGGTTTCATGTGATCATGCCTGCATGTAGAAACACTAAGGTGCAGAGTGGAAATGGGTGTGGTAGTGTAGAGCTGCGTACTCATCCACATGAGAGAGGTGTCAATACCATCTGCCAGGGTGAAGTTCATTCATTTCTTCACTCCCTAGAATGTGTGCCAGGCTCTGTTGTCCTGAGAGAGATAGAGCAGCCACAAAACAAGACCAAAGTTTGTGTTCCTATAGATATTTTTTTAGCCTAGCAGTGGGAGACAGTGTTAAAATGGGATCCCAGCTACTTGAGAAGCTGAGGCAGAAAGAGGGCCTGAGCCAAAGAGTTGGGGACCAGCCTAAGCAACCTCAAGACACCACTCCTAAAAAGAAAAAAAAAATTAAAAATGGGTTAAAAAATAGGACTAGTGCTTATGGAGGAAAATAAAATGGTAAAGGAAGCAAAAATAGATTCTTGGGAAAAGGAGAGAGAGACACACACATCAGGAGTCAGGAAAAGCTTCACTGAGCAGTGACATTGGAGCAAAGACCTGGAGGAGGTGAGGGAAAGAGGCCCAGAAGAGAGGACAGCAAGAGGAGGGCCACAGGAACAGTGGCTGGAGGGGCTGGGCAGTGGAAAAGGGGAGGAGATGAATGTAGTCCAGGAGACAACAGCTGGAAAGAGAGGGAGGAGCCGGTAGAGCCTGGGAGGCCCTCGGGAATATTTTGAGCTCTTCTCTCAAGACGGAGATGAGTCTGTGGAGGATTTTGTCAGCAGAGTGACATGGGGTGACTTACTTTCAAACAAAATCACTCTGGCAGCAGAATTGGGAAAAGACCAAAAGGGAGCAGAGAATAGGAGCAGGGAAGCCAGGCACTGGTGGCTCACACTTGTAATCCTCACTACTGAGGAGGCTGAGAGTTGAGGATTGCAGTTCAAAGCCAGCCAGGACAAGATAAAACTGTGAGACTCTTCAATTAACCACAAAAAGCCAGAAGTAAAGCTGTGGCTCGATTGTAGAGTACTAGCCTTGAGTAGAAGAGCTCAGAGATAGCACCTAGATCCCAAGTTCAAGCCTGGGTGCCCGCACAAAAATAAATAGGATTGGGCTGGGAAGGTGGCTCAGTGGTAGAGCGCTTGCCTTGCATGCATGAGGCCCTGGGTTTGATTCCTCAGCACCACATAAGCAGAAAAAAAAACAAAACAAAAAAAAAGCTAGAAGTGGTGCTGTGGCTCAAGTGGTAGAGTGCTATCCTTGAGCTGAAGAGCTGAGGGACAGTGCCCAGGCCCAGAGTTCAGGCCCCACGACAAGACCCAAATAAATAAATAAATAGGATCAGGGAATTTGTGAGGGATGATGGCTTCGGGGTCCAGGTGGTGGAAGAAGAGGTAGTGCCCAATGATTAGATTTGGGATTTGTTTTGAAGGTAAAGGATTTGCTGGGAGATTAGACATAGCACTTAAGGTAAGAAAAGAGTCTGAAATGACTCTCTAAGGCCTGAGAAATCAAAAAGATGGGGGTGCAAACTGGGGGAGGAATGTGTTTGAGGGGAAGATCAGGAGCTCCATTTTTTGTTTTTATTTGGTCGGTCATGGGGCTTGAACTCTGGACCTAGGCACTGTCCCTCACCTCTTCAGCTCAGGGCTAGTACTCTACCACTTGAGCCACAGCGCCACTTCCAGTTTTCTGATAGTTTATTGGAGATAAGAGTCTCACGGATTTTCCTGCTGGCTTTGAACCGGGATCCTCAGATCTCAGCCTCCTTAGTAGCTCACAGGTGTGAGCAACCAGTGCCTGGCAGGAGCTTGGTTTTGGATGTGTTAAATTTGGGTATCTGTGAGACATCCAGGGGTGTCAAATAGGGAGTTACACCAGCAAAACTGGTCCTCCAGGGAGAGGTCTAGGCTGGAGAGACAAATTTGGTTGTCATCAACAGGGAATGGTATTTAAAACTGTGAGTCTGGATGAGGTCATCCTGGGAGAGTGTGGACAGAGAAGAGGTGAGCTCCTGACAGCCCTGGGCACATAGCAGCATGGAGAGGAAGTCAGGGAGGGGCCAGCAGAGAACACTGAAGTCATAGCAAAGCAGAAAGGAAATGTGGATGGAGAGGGTGTCCTCTCCAAAGCTGGGTGAGGCCAAAGGGTTAACTGTGTCAAATGCACTGACAAGTCAAGGGAGACAAAGATGGACAGTAGCTACTGGAGTTAGTAGCAGGAGCTCACTAGTGACCTTGAGACGAGCAGGGTCATAGAGCAATGAGTGGGATGAAGGCCTGGCCCAGTGAACTTTTTGGTAGACGTAGACTGAAGTAGATTCTTTGGGATAGGTGCTGTTTGGAAACACACCATTCCTCAACTCAAGTGAGGAAACTGAGGCTGAAACAAGTTCAAGGGCTTGCCCAAGGTCCCATATAGAGCCAGAATCCCCACTCCAGCTTGTCTTGACTACATCCCCTTGCTCTTCCCAGCCTCCCTTCTTGTGGATGGTCAGGGCCTCCTTGGCAACTTCCTGTCTTGCCTGGTAGATGTAGACAATACCCTCCCACCAGTTTTCCTTGCAACACCTGCGGCACACACATGCAGGTGCTTGGAGAAAGGCCTTGCCCTCAGCTTTAAGCTTGGTCACACCTAGGCTTTGACCCAGACAATCCTGGGTTCAGAAATCCTGACTCTACCATGTACTGGTTTTATAACCCTGGGAAAATCACCTAGTGAGGTAAGCCGTGGTAACCCCATCTGTATGACATGACCACTCTCTTCCTCTCAGATGTGGGGAACTGCAGGATACATCCCCTTTAGTGCATACCAAGCCTTCACTAAACATTTGCCAGTAGTTTGCTTGCCCAGTGTAGTTACTGAAGGAATTTGCAGCTGGCTGGGAAATAGATTGGCAGTGACCAGGCAGCCTTCTCTAGGTGGTATGGGGAGAGCTGGGTGGCCTGTCATAGAGCCAGGGACTGGCAAAGATAAGGGGTCACTGGGTCCTCAGATGAGGCTTTCTGGAGAAGGAATGAGGGAAAATAGTGTGACCCCCAGGAGTTGTTGCCTAAAACTTCACACTTCTTATTGTCTCACACAGATGCGGGAGGATGCATGGGAAAGGCACGGGTTCTGCTGATGGCTCTGGGTACAAGTCTAGGCCCTTCCACCTACCAGCTGAGTAACCTCAGTGTACCCTACCTATCTCCTCTGTGCCATGCTTCTGTCTGGAAGAGATAAGTAGAGCATATCAGGGAGGGTTAATACTAGTGTGTTAAAACACTTTGCTATATCCTAAGAGGGCCAGAATTCCAGGAACAGAGGACATACCATGGCAGAGACCCCCAGCAAGAGCAAAAGATATCTCATGAAAACTATCTGCTTCCTAAACCAGGTCAGAATCAGTGTCTCAGCCAGGTGCTAGTGGCTCATGCCTATAATCCTAGCTATTCAGGAAACTGAGATCTGAGGATTACGGTTCAAAGCCAGCCCCAGCAGGAAAGTCCATGAGACTCTTATCTCCAACTACCAAAAAGCCAGAAGTGGAGCTGTGGTTCAAGTGGTACAGTGCTAGCCTTGAAGGAAAACTCCAAGGAAGGAGGAAGAGATGGAGGAGGTGAAGAGGTCAAAATTTGGCATTCAACTGGCTGAAGCCTATCTTTCCTGCCCTACAGTATACATGGGCATCTGTGTATTTACTATTAATACTATGATATCTTTTTTTTTTTGTCAGTCATGGGACTTGAACTCAGGGCCTGGGCACTGTCTCTGAGCCTCTTTGTGCTCAAGACTAGTGCTCCACCTGAGCCAATGCCACTTCTGTTTTTTCAGTGGTTAATTAGAGCTAAGAGTCTCACAGGGACTTTTCTGCCTGGGCTGGCTTTGAACTGAGATCCTTAGATCTCAGACTCCTAAGTAGCTAGGATTATAAGTGTGAGACACTGGCATCCAGCTATGATATCTTTCATACTGTTCCTGGAATATTCATGCCTTACAAGAAGAAATGAGGGCTGGGGGTATAGCTTAGTGGTAGAGTGCTTGCTTAGCATACATGAAGCCTGGGTACCACATAAACAAAAAAAGCTGGAAGTGGCACAGTGGCTCAAGTAGTAGAGAGTTAGCCTTGTGCAAAAGAAGCTCAGGGACAGAGCCCAGGCCCTCAGTCCAAGCTCCAGGACTGGTAATTTAAAAAAAAAAAGGGGGGGGGCTGGGAAGGTGGCTCAGTGGTAGAATGGTAGAGTGCTTGCCTTGCATGCCTGAGACCCTGGGTTCGACTCCTCAGCACCACATAAGCAGAAAAAGCCAGAAGTGGAGCTGTGGCTAAAATGGTAGAAAAGAAAAGATATGGGCGACATTGATTGACAAGTAATGTACTCATTGCCTTACTTACTCATGTAACTGTAATCGCTCTGTACAGCATCTTTACAATAAAATGATTTAAAAAAAAGAAAAAAGAAAAAATGAGTGTGGCTGAGAGTGGCTAGGGGGGTACAAAGTAGGCATATAGCTGATTGTATATCCCTCCTTGTTGGGATTTCAGCAATATGGACATTCTGTGTGTGTGTGTGTGTGTGTGTGTGTGTGTGTGTGTGTGTGTGTGTGTGTGTGTGTGTGTGTGTGTGTGTGTGTGTGTGTGTGTGTGTGTGTGTGTGTGTGTGTGTGTGTGTGTGTACATGCACACGCTGCTGCTGCCTGGACTTGAACTGTGGTACCTAGGCATGTTCCTTAGCTTTTCACTCAAGGCTAGCTCTCCACCACTTGAGCCACAGCTCTACTTGTGGCTTTTTGGTGATTAATTGGAGATAAGAGTCTCACAGACTTTCCTGCCCAGGATGGCTTTGAGCTGAGATCCTCAGATCTCAGCCTCCTAAATAGCATTATAGGCATGAGCCACTGGAGCCTGCTTCTGTGTTTCTTCTTGGTCAACACCATGGCTCCAGCACCGGCACCCTCTGTGAACCAGGTCTTGGTCAGGCACTAGGACCCGAGTGGAAGGAGGCAGACCTAGGAACCAACCATTACCATTTGGGGTTACAAACTTTTTCTGATTTTTCCCTCTCCCTTCCACCCCTTGTGCACACACATGCTTGTCTGCTGAAACCCTCTTCTTTTCACTGGAGCTGCAGCTCCTTCTTCAAATAGCAGTTTTTCTGGATCTTCTTTAGTAAGCCTCCACATACAGATTAACCACCTCTGTCATGCTGTCCCAGACCTGGTACTTCCTCTCTGCTGCTGTTTGCCTGCCCTGCTCCAGGATGAGCCCCTTGGAGGCAGGGGTCCTCACTGTCTTCATACCTTTGTATCGTTAATACCTAGAATATAGTGGGCCTGGCACATGGAAGGAACATAAATGTATATGAATCGATAGATACGTTGGACAAAGGCTATAGAAGGCTGCATATTGTTTTTTGGTTTTTTTTTTTTTTTGGGGGGGGGTCCGGTCATGGGGCCTGAACTCTGGGCCTGGGCGCTGTCCCTCAGCTCTTCAGCTCAAGGCTAGCGCTCTACCACTTGAGCCACAGCGCCACTTCCGGCTTTTTTCTTTTTGCTTATGTGGTGCTGAGGAATCGAACCCAGGGCCTCATGCATGTAAGGCAAGTGCTCTACCACTGAGCCACCTTCCCAGCCCAGAAGGCTGCATATTGAACTGATGGCACAGGCATACAGTCTGACCTTCTCTCCTCTCTCATATTGTTTTTTTCAGCTGTGGTATCCAGGATCCCCCCAGAGCCAAGACCTTCTCCAGAAGGTGACCCTTCTCCACCTCCACCACCACCACCGACGTCAGCCCTGGTCCCTGACACTCCCCCAGATACCCCTCCTGCAATGAAGAACGCCACTAGCCCTAAACCAGAGAGCCCTGCAGAGCAGGTTGAGCCCAGACCAGCCCTGCTGCAGGAAGAATCCCCTTCCTCAGACTCAAAGAGCAGAGGACCCACCCCACCAGCCTCAGGCCCAAGGGATGCCAGGCCTCCTCGAAGGAGCAGCCAGCCCTCGCCAACATCAGTGCCAGCCTCTGACAGCCCTAAGCAAGGTATGTGTAATGTCATTTGCCTTGGGTCCTGGGTGGTGCCATGCAAGGAAATCCCTTTTGCTTTGGAGGACATGGGGACGGCAGGAGTGAGGCTGGAGGAAGGCCCAAGGCTGGCTGCTCCTTAGGGAGACCTTTAGACTTGTCTGTTCTTGTTCCCTTTGCTAAGATGTCAAGAAGGCAGGAGAGAGACACAAGCTGGCAAAGGAGCGGCGAGAAGAACGGGCCAAGTACCTGGGTGAGTGTTTGGGAAGCAGCAGCAGCAACTGCATAACTGACAATGCTCGAAGGCTGCATGTGTAAGGCTGTGTAAGACTAGTACCTGCATTATCTCATTAAAACCTCTCACCTATGGGAAGAAGGAACAGGATCAGAGAAATGAAATCTCTTGCCTAAATTGCACAGCTAGTGGAAAGGCAGAGGTTCAGACCCTGATGCATCTTTTCACCCCAAATTCATGCTCTTAACCACAGCATGTGGAAATCTGTCCAGTACGCCCCCAAGTAGTGTGGGGTCTCACACTGAAGAATTCATTTGTCCTTCAGTCCTCAGAGATGTGAGTTGAGATCAAAGGAGGAGAAGCAGACCTCACCCCAGAGCTGCCTCCCATAGGTCCTTAAGTATGAAGGGGTGCCTGTGAATGGAGGCTTCACCTAGGCAGAGAGCAGAGACCATCCAAGTCTGTCACAGGACTCCTCACACGCCACGGGGCTCCTTTTCTTGCAGCGGCCAAGAAGGCAGTGTGGCTAGAAAAGGAGGAAAAAGCCAAGGTGCTACGAGAGAAACAGCTCCAGGAGCGCCGGCGGCGGCTGGAGGAACAAAGGCTGAAAGCTGAACAACGCCGGGCAGCCCTGGAAGAGAGGCAGCGGCAGAAGCTCGAGAAAAACAAGGTATATTCCCGCTAATCCCACCTGGGTTCTCAAAAATCTGGAGGTGTGAGGATGCACATGCCCATGTGGGTGTGCTGGTCAAGTACATATACATTCACACTGGCATTTGTGCCTCCTGTAGCCATCTGCACAGTCCTGTCGGTGAACCGTCACATCTGGGTTTCAGTGTCTGGGCCTCTGCACTGCAGATGGTCCGTGTGTCTGCTAATGTATATGTAGGTTGATCCATGTCTTTGTGACTGTGCTTACATGGGTCGAACCCTGGTGTGAGGGCTGGTGAGGTAGTGAAGGAAAAAGGGTGTATAGACCAGCCCCGGGGTGCTTGGGTAAAAAGGAAAACACAGCCCCAAGGTCAGGACCTTGGTGCCAGGAAGACCTGGGCTTGTCCAGAAGCGCCAGACAGGGAAAGTCCCACCCCGTGCTCAGAGAAGCAACTCATAGACCCAGGAAATGACTCAAACACACTGAAAAGCTCTCCGAATAACAATGGAAAGGGATCTATCCCACATGGGCCTTAATCATAGCAGGGTCTTTGTAACCTTGGTTACCTGCAATGAGTCAGGGAAAGCTTGGAAGTGGGCTCTGGAGGGCAGAGGTCCTGTCATGGGAGGAGAAAGGTCTCTCTCCCAGGGACGATGGATGATTCTGAATCCAGACTCCTGTCCTTTCTTCACCTGCCCCCAGGAACGCTATGAAGCAGCCATCCAGCGGTCAGTGAAGAAGACATGGGCTGAAATCCGGCAGCAGCGCTGGTCCTGGGCAGGGGCCCTGCACCACAGCTCCCCAGGACGTAAGACCAGTGAGTGGGCTGGAAGGCTTGCTGGCTGGGTGGGAAAGGCTGGGGTCTGGTAATGGGAGGGAAAGGAATAACTTACTTACATAGAAGGAGCTGGCCGCTCCCTGCAGCTGGTGTGTCTTGCTTCATGTGACTTGTGTCTTCTGGAATGGTCTGTAAACCAAATTGCCCTTCTCAAGGACTCCACTCTCAAATCAGAGATGGATTCTCTCCACTTGGTTTGTTCCTCAAACCTCTGTCATTTTAGGAGTAGCCTTCTTTGCTCCTGTCAATTACTGTTAGTTGATGATACATAAAAGAGGAATTTAATGCCCTGCAGACACTGGATATTTAAAGAAAACTGTCACCCCTGTCTTGGAAGGTAGATTTTCGTCTCTGAGTTTTCTTCATGTAGGCACATCACGGACTTTGGTCTAATTCTTTGCTGGCATGTATGTACCACTGTGCTTGGATGTCTTTGTGCAATGGCGAGGTTCCCTATGTCTAGCTGTATATCTTCCAGTGTAAGTGCTCATGGATCTGTGTTGTGTAGCTTAATATGTTTGTGATGGTGTGTTTGTGGCCTTGTGTACCTCAGTGAGGGCTTCTAAAATCAGACAGACTTGGATTCCAGCTGTGGCACTGGTGGTATGACCTTTATTTTCTCAGCCTCTCACTTTCATCTGTGAAATGGGGATAATAACACTGCCTGCCTCCGAGGTTGTAGGTAGATGTTTGGAGGATCAATTGAGGTAACATGTATAGTGCCCAGCACAGTGCCAGGCCCATGGTAAGCATCAACAAATGTCAGCTGTTGTAAATATCATGGTTAGGTTGCTTCGATGTATCTGTGCTTGTGTGCATCTGAGTCTGATACATTCATTACCTGTTGTGAATCTGTGCATGTCTGCACACACATGTGCATGCATAAGTATCTATCACTCTATTTGCCTGTGTCTGCATGTCTTTGTCTTTACGTCTGGATGAATATGTGGATTTGTGCAAGTGACTGTGACTCTGTGAGTTCTTCTGTTTAGGAACTTCTGCATTGTCCCAGTATGTGGGTGTTGTATCCATAGCGCCTTGGCTGGGCAGTGTCAGCAAGTGCCAATGCTGGGTGGTTGTGGGAGGGGTTGCAGCACCCAGCCCTAGGGAATGGCTTCCTTTGGTCTGGCCAGAAAGGCTGTTAGTTGTTCTAGTTTTATGCCATCTCCTCCCTTTGCTCCTCCATCAGCTCCCCCAATTCAGGTTGTCTCTGATCACCTACCCTCCCCCTCCCCCTTCCACTGCCAAGTCCAACTCCTCCCCATCCTAGCCTGCCCAATCCTCCCTCTCCCATCCTGCCCTCGGAGCATCCTGCATGGAAGGCCTCAGTGCCCCCCCTGGCTCCCGTCTGGCCCGGCCCTAATGCCGTGTCTTTTCCCCTCCAGGTGGGAACAGGTGCTCCGTGTCGGCAGTAAACCTGCCCAAACACGTGGATTCTATAATCAACAAGCGGCTCTCAAAGTCCTCTGCCACACTCTGGAACTCCCCCAGTAGAAGTAAGAGAAGGCCCAGCCTTCCCCCTGCAGAGCCCCCTGTAGTTCCCAACAAGCCTCCTCCAGTGCTCAGCAATAAAACAGTCCTTGCAGTCCTCCTATACTATAAGCCCCTTTCCCCACCCTACCCTACCCCTGCTCTGTGCCTTTCAGGAGAGCCAGTATTGGGGGCCCGTGCCCTGAGAATAGAGTTGTGCCCTACAGGACAGGAGAACACAAAAAAAAGGCCCAGAGGGCAGAAAGCCTGATAGGGCGTGCAAGAGCAAGTTGGGGGCAGTGACTGGGGGTGGGAATGGACAGGCAACCTTATCTCCAACCACAGCTAGCTAGCCTGCCAATGTTAGACAGGTGGTCTTGCCCCCTTGTGTCAGACTTGCCTGGGTGCTGAGGGCCGTATCCTGGCTCCACCCTGGAAGACCATGCTACCCTGTACTCAGCCATAGCCTTGGCTTATTCCAGAATTGTGGTCAACCAGGGTGGCACAGCCCCTGCGTTCCCACCATGCCCCGGTGCTTACATATGAAGGAGCTGTGGTAGGAGTTATTTATAAATTTCTCTAGCTTTTATTTGGTTGCTCTGTTGCCTAGCAACCCAATCAGCTGCTACACCAACCCCACCTGACTGAGGCTTAAAAATAACCCAGCAGCTGAGGGGACAGAGCAGGGTGGCCTGGGGCAGCCAGTCCCCCTAGCAGCCTCTCCCTGGCACAGAACTCCTGAAGGCTGGGTCAAGGAAGCCCAAGGCCCCTCACTGCCCCAAATTCAGGGAACATGCTTCCCCCAAGCCAGCGCTTTGAAAGTAGGAGAAGCAGGGCCCGACAGAGGGACCTGGGAGAGGGCCCCGGGCTCCACCAGTCCTGTATGGCCGCTTCCTGTGCCCTGGGTTTAGAGCGTTCTCCCCCGAGACTGGAGGTGTCCCTGAAGCCATGCAGGTCGTCGCCCTGGGAAGTGTTTTGTTGCCTGGGTCTGCAGTGGAAGGCCAGATTTCAGGGAGGACAAGTTCGGCCCCGCGTGACTTGGGGGGTGAGAATCCTTTGGCTGGGTGTGGAGACCGTCCCTGGTCTCCGCGTCCCCCTGCCTGCGGGTGACCGTCTTCCCGGTGTTCTCCTCAGATCGCAGCCTGCAGCTGAGCGCGTGGGAGAGCAGCATCGTGGACCGTCTGATGACGCCCACCCTCTCCTTCCTGGCTCGGAGTCGCAGTGCGGTCACCCTGCCCCGAAATGGCCGCGACCAGGGTAGGGGCGGCGGCCCTGGGAGACGCCCCATCAGGGGCCGGGCAGGGGCCAGCCTCGGGCCTGGACCGCACCCCGACCGCACTCATCCCTCCGCAGCCGTGCCCGTGTGCCCGCGCTCGGCCTCCGCCAGCCCCCTGACACCTTGCAGCGCCCCTCGAAGCAGCACGCACCGCTGCACCCCCGCCGGGGAGCGCGGGGAGCGGCGCAAGCCCGGCGCAGGCGGCAGCCCCGCTTTGGCTCGCCGCCGGCCGGAAGCCTCGCCGGTGAGTGGGCGCCGGGCGCACGGTTGGGACCACAGGCCTGGGCCCGGGGGCGTGGGCGCCACTGACCTCTGCTCCCCACCCCGGCCCCTCTCCACCGCCAGGTGCAGAAGAAAGAGAAGAAGGATAAGGAGCGGGAAAACGAGAAGGAAAAAAGCGCCCTAGCCCGGGAGCGCAGCCTTAAGAAGCGCCAGTCCCTCCCTGCCTCCGTGCGCCCGCGCCTCTCCACAGGCGCCTCCTCCCAGCCCAGGTGGGCCACCTGACAGCGTCTTCACAGACGCTTCCGGGGCACCTACCCGAGGGGGACCGCCCCCTTTTCAGTCAGTGCTCTCAGTCTTTGTCTCTCCCTCTTTCTCTTCTCATCCCCTCCCTCTCTCCCTCCTCAGCCTTCTTTCTGCTTCCTCCACACTTCCTTTCTCCTCCCTCCTTTTCTCCTTGTCTCCTTCCCTCCTCCTTTCCCCTCCTCATCCTCTACTCCTGCTTTCTCCTCCTCCTCTTCTTCCCCTTACTCTCTCCTTTTGAGCCAAGTTCTCACTATGTAGCCCATGCTGGACTGAGACTCAAGATCCCTCCCCCCCATCTCAGCCTCTTGACAGCTAGGATTTTAGGCATGCACCATCGTTCCTAGACTGTCTTTTTTTCTTCTTCTTTCTTTTCCTCCCTTCTTTTCTGTTTCTCTCCTCTTTTCCTTTCTCTTTATCATGTTTTGATAATAGAAGTGTCTCCACATTTTAAAGTGTCTAGCACCTAATAAGCACTCAGTATACTTGCTGAATGAATGAATGCTGAGTAGTGTTCCTGGTGATTAAGACACTTTAGTGAGCTAACCCAGGGTTGGGCCAGTTTTGCTCTTAAGTGTATAGGCTAGGGGCTGGGAAGGTGGCTCAGTGGTAGAGCGCTTGCCTTGAAAGTATGAGGCCCTGGGTTCAATTCCTCAGCACCACATAAGCAGAAGGAAAAAAAAAAGCCAGAAGTGGCGCTGTGGCTCAAGTGGTAGAGTGCTAGCCTTGAGCTGAAGAGCTGAGGGAGAGCGTCCAGGCCCAGAGTTCAGGCCCACGACTGACAAAAAAAAAAAAAGTGTATAGGCTATTGGAGAGACATGAATCAAAGACTGTCGTAAATGAATATATAACTGTAAACTGGCCTATTTACACTGAATCTTGTGAGGTGAAGAGGTGGGAGGGGAGTTGCTGACCTAGCCTGGGGGAGGGGCACTTCCTGAGAGACATGCTCAGTGTGTGTGTGTGTGTGTGTGTGTGTGTGTGTGTGTGTGTGTGTGTGTGTGTGTGTGTGTGTGTGTGTGTGTGTGTGTGCGCACGCGCACATGCACACAGTGCTCTGTGCTCTATGTGCTCCAATTGTAACTTTCTCTTTTAGCCCTAAGTCGAAGACCCGGACGTCCTCTCCCTCCACATCCTGGCCTAGGCCTGCCTCTCCTTGCCTTAGCCCTGGACCTGGCCACACTCTGCCTCCAAAACCACCATCCCCCCGAGGCACCACTGCATCACCCAAGCGGCGAGTTCGGAGGAAGGAGGAGGCAAAGGAGAGCCCCAGCCCAGCAGGGGCTCAGGACAAGAACCAGGACAAGGGTAGGGCCAGTGATGAGAAGGAGCCCGCAGGCCCAGCCTCACCAGCACCCTCACCCGTGCCCTCACCCACCCCAGCCCAGCCCCAGAAGGAGCAGCCCACGGCGGAGATCCCTGCAGGTGAGGATGGAGACGTGGTAGGCACAGCAGAGAAGCTAGCTTTGCCTTGGTCCAGGAGGAGGTAGTCAGGGGTATGGGTTATCACAGATGCCTGGAGACTGGGTGTTGGGAGTCAGGAAAGAAGGTGGCTCAGTACACAGCTGGTCTGGCCCTCAGAACACAGGCCACACTGAGGGATAGCAGCTATGGAGTAAATAGGTTACCCTGACATCCAGGAAGCAAGAATGGTAGAAGTGACTGCTTGCACTGGTGGTGACTACTAACTGATCCTGGATCCTCCTCCAGAGATTCCTGTCCTGATCTCATCCCCAGCCCCTGCTCCACCGGTGACCCCTAGCAAACCCATGGCGGGCACCACAGACAGAGAAGAGGCCACTCGTCTCCTTGCTGAAAAGCGGCGTCAGGCTCGGGAACAGCGGGAGCGGGAGGAACAGGAGAGGAGACTACAGGCCGAAAGGGACAAGTGAGTTTACCTTCCCAGATTGGGCAGCATTTCTAGGGTCTGGAGAAGAGGAGCAGACTGTGCCTGAATTTCCTGCCCACCCGTGTTTTCCAGGCGAATGCGGGAAGAGCAGCTGGCACGAGAGGCTGAGGCTCGGGCTGAGCGAGAAGCCGAGGCCCGGAGGCGGGAGGAGCAGGAGGCCCGAGAGAAGGCACAGGCTGAGCAGGAAGAGCAGGAACGGCTGCAGAAGCAGGTACGCAGGCAGGCGTTGGGCAGGCCCAGATGGAGGGCTGGAGCCAGCTGCCCAGAGCTCATAGAGGTCTTTGGCAGAAAGAGGAAGCTGAAGCCCGGTCTCGGGAAGAAGCAGAGAGACAGCGTCTTGAGCGGGAAAAGCACTTCCAGCGGGAGGAGCAGGAGCGGCAGGAACGCAAAAAGGTGAGCAAAACAGAGGGTGGGGTTTTGTGGGCAGGGCCCAGCACTGGTGGGTGGGGCCTGCATCTGGCCTGGATCTTTCTCCTTTTCCTGAGACAGGATAAAGACCATGCATGAATAGCGGGCCCAGCCTTGAGCTTGTAAAGTGAAGGAGCTGGAGCAGGTTCTGGTTCCTGGCCACCTTGGGCTTGTATAAGCTGGGAAGGCACTGAGCTCAGCATCAGGACCAGCGGTTGGGAGGTTTAGGATTAGGGAAGGCTTTGAACCTAACTGATATGGGGCCTCCAAACAGCGTCTCGAGGAGATAATGAAGAGGACTCGGAAGTCGGAAGCTGCTGAAACCAAGGTCAGGTCTCCCAGGTTGGGTATGGGATGGGAGGTTGAGTGAGGAAAAGAGGCTTCGAAAAGCCATCCAGAGCCAAGGCAGGAGGCTGCTCAGGTCTGGACTGAGAGAAGAGTTCAGTGCCACCATGAGGTGGTTAGATAGCCCTTGAGCCTGACTGCTCTTCCTCTTCAAAGCAGAAGCAGGACAGAAAGGAGGCAGCAGCTAACAATTCCAGCCAAGGTAAAGCCTCTGTTCCCTTCATCTCCATCCCCTGCTCCTCCAGCCTCACTCCTTACCTACCAGTACCTGAATTCTGACTATTGTTCTTTCCTGTGATAGACCCAGAGAAAGTTGTGGAGGCTAGGTCCTCAGGCCTGCACAAGGACACTATGCAGAAAGAGGAGCTGGCCCCCCAGGAGCCACAGTGGAGGTATCAACTCCCAACCCCCGGGACTTGGGCAGTGAGGCAGCCTCAGCCTGGAGTTGTGGAGTAGGTGGGGGTGGCCTACATTTTACAGGGAGGCAAGCCGCTAACTATGGGCTCTGCACCCACAGCCTGCCAAGCAAGGAGCTGCCAGGATCCCTGGTAAATGGTCTGCAGCCTCTCCCAGCACACCAGGAGAACGGCTTCTCCCCTAAGGGACCTTCTGGGGACAAGAGTCTGGGCCGAACACCAGAGGCACTCCTGCCCTTTGCAGAGGCAGAAGCCTTTCTCAAGAAAGCTGTGGTGCAGCCTCCTCAGGTCACAGGTGGGGTCCCCTGGCTCCTGGACCCAGCAGTATCTTCCTAGCAGCCTTCCCTCTACTCCCCAGCCCTGCCCTTTTCCTCCCTTCCTGCCAGAAGCCTTCTCTTGCTTCACCATGGGAACCCCACAGCCTAGCCTGGAAGGCAGGCTTTGCCTGATGTCTTTCCTTTCTTCTCCCTCAGAAGTCCTTTAAGCAGTTGCCTTGGATCCAGGTGCGGCTATGAAGGCTCCTCTGCATCGTCTACCCAGATGTCTGCAGAAGAAAGAGACAGAGCAAAGATGGAAGTGGCCTAGGCCCCTGGGGGTGGGTCCTCTCTGTTGTTTTTAATCTGCACCTTATAGACTGATGTGTCTTTGGCTGGAGCCAGACCCTGCCCCTCAGTGCATTCGTGTGCTCACACGCGCGGTCACCTCTCCCCCTACACACACATACACTCACAGCCTTTCTGGCCTCCCCCTGGGGAAGGGCCACCTGTAGTATTGCCTTGGTTTGGTGGGGTACAGTGGATGTGAATACTGTAAATAGCTTGTGCTCAGACGCCTCAGCGTGGAGGGGGCGGGAGGCAGACCTTCCTCCCAAGGCTTCCTGGGGAGATCTTCCTCCCTCTATTTAACTGTAACTGAGGGGGAACTCAGGTCTGGGAATGGGGGGCACCTTGGGCCACAGGATACTGGTTGCTTCAGGGGTAACCATGCCCCCTGCCCTCACCTGGAATCAGTGTTATTGCATCTGATCAAACTTCTCCAGAAATAAAGTGAGAATAATTCTGCCAACACGTCTATCATTGGAGCTGGTAGAGAGGGAAAGGAGCATTAAGAACGTAGGGAGCTCAGGGCCCAGGGATCTCTATCTCCACCTGATTGTACCCATCCTAGACCTTGTCCTGCAGTCTTCTAGATCATAGATTCATTCATTTAATCATTCAAGTTTTGTTGTAGCCGGGTGCTGGTGGCTCACTCCTGTAATCCTAGCTACTCAGGAAGCTGAGATCTAAGGATCATGGTTCAAAACCAGCCCAGGCAGGAAAGACCGTGAGACTCTTATCTCCAATAAACCACCAGAAAACCAGAAGTGGCGCTGTGGCTCAAGTGGTAGAGCACTAGTCTTGAACTGAAGAGCTGAGGGACAGCACCCAGGCCCAGAGTTCAAGCCCCACGACTGACAAAAAAAAAAAAAAAGTATTGTATCTATACCAGGTATTGGGCTGCACACTGAAGATGCATTAATAGGAAAAGATATAGCTTAGACTGGACATGCTGACAGACACCTATAATTGCAGCTACAAGGGAAGCAGACATTGAGTAGACCCATTGGGTAGACCATCCTGGTATAATTAATATCTATAATCTCAGCTATCTAGGAGGCATAGATAGGAGAGTTGTGGTCCAAGGCCAAACTGGCGGGGGGGGGGGGGGGGAACACAAAACTATTAAAATCAGAAAAAGGTGGGGGCATGGCTCAAGAATACCCGTCAAACAAGCACAAGGCCCTGAGTTCAAACTCCAGTATTGCACAACAAAAATGAAAAACTTTCCTTTTGGGGAGTTTATAGTCTAGCAGCGAGCATTATAAATACTGAAGGATGCCGGGCGCTGGTGGCTCACGCCTGTAATCCTAGCTACTCAGGAGGCTGAGATCTGAGGAGCGCGGTTCAAAGCCAGCCCGGGCAAGAAAGACCGTGAGACTCCTATCTCCAATAAACCACCAGAAAACCGGAAGTGGCGCTGTAGCTCAAGTGGTAGAGCGCTCGCCTTGAGCTGAAGAGCTGAGGGACAGCACCCAGGCCCAGAGTTCAAGCCCCACGACCGACAAAAAAAAAAAAAATACTGAAGGATATCTACTCAACACCCATCCCTGTTGCCTTGTCCTCATTCTGGATGCAATCCTAATCTGTTGAAGTAGCCATCTTCCTTTTAGACACCACCCTGGGCTTCAGCCAGGTGGAATCTAGGCCCGGGGATGGCAAATCAGGATTGTGATGAGCCAGAAATGATGGTCCCCAAATCCCAAACAAGTGATTTGTCTTAGGCATGAGCAGATGACAGTTCTAGCCAATGGACATGAAGAGAAGTCTTCTGAGGGCTTCTGGGAAAGGCTTCTTCACTTTAGAAAAGAAACACTGGCAGATAGCCTCTAAGGTGACCTCCTTTAGAATGTCCCCTAGAACTCACACCCCTGGATAGTCCCTTTGTATCTAGGTTGGTTGAGTGACCAGTAGAATGCAACAGAAAGGATGATCTGTCATTCCAAGAATAAGTTACGAAATGCACCACAACTTCTGTCACAATTGCTTTCTCAATCTTCAGCCGCTTACTCTGAAGGAAAGCAGTGGCTGTGTCGTGAGCAGCTTTACAAGAGGCCCCCATGCATCCAGAAACAAGTTTCCTGCCAGCAGCCACTTGAATAAGCTTGGAATCAATTCTCTAGCCCTGTTCAGCCTTCAGATGACTTCAGCCCTGGCCAATAATGTGACTATCACCTCATAAGAAACTCTGAATTAGAACCACATTTAAGCCACTCCTGGGTTTCTAACCATTGGACATTGTGAGATAAAGCTGGGTGCTAGTGGTTCATGCTTATAATCCTAGCTACTCAAGGCTGAGATCTGAGGATTGAGGTTTGAAGCCAGCCCAGGCAGGAAAATCTGTGAGACATCCCCCATTAGCCACCAAAAGCCAGAAGTCGAGATGTGGCTCAAGTGGTAAAGCACCAGCCAAGAGTAAAAAAGGAGCTAGGAATAGCTTACCAAGGCCCTGAATTCAAGCCTCAGTCCTTAAAAAAAAAAAAAGCTACTAAATTTTGTGATAATTTGTCACACCAAAGTAGTTGATTGGTTTGATTGTACAATGAGGAAACCCTGCCTGTATGATCCAAGGTCTGACTGTGATGCTTGGGATGGCTGCAGCCATTCTGCTAGCCAACTTGAAGACAAAGCCAACATCCTGGACAGCAGAGCAAGGAAAAGAAAACCTGGGTCCTTGAGAACTTGGGATTAACCAGCCCTAAAATAGTCCTGAACTAGTGGCCCAAAGCTCCCACCTCCTGTGGAAACACAGACAAACAAATACATGAATTTGTTTCCTTTGTGAAAAAAAAAGAGAAGGAAATGAGCTGCGTGAAAGGGTGGGAATAATTTGGAAACCTACTCCAAGAAGGTATCTGTGTAAGGAAGCAATATTTAAATTTGACCTGAAGGCAGAGGAGTGGCAGGTGGTGTGTCAGCATATGGGAGGCCCCCAGGGCTCTGAGCTGGGCATCCTGAGCTGTTCCATGCCCTCTCCACGACTGGAGCTCCTACGCCTACCTCTCCCAACCCCCAGCTCAGCCACTGGTTCATGTTTGCAGAGGCACTGCCCTGGCAATGCTCTTGGGAAAGCATTTACTCACTATTCAATCAATAAATTGCCTGTGGCGTACCAACTAAGCACCAGAGGGATTCAGTGGCAAGCAGAACCCAGACCCAGCAGCTCCCAAGCTTCTTGGTGGAGAAGATGGGCATTACTCAAATACCACACAGACGAATATGAACATGGAATACGTAAGCGCTCAAAAGACAGTATCAACAAGAGTGTAGTGACAGTCAGGTGGGCACTGCTGGCTCCAGCCTGTAATCATACCTACTCAGGACACTAAGATCTAAGGATCACAGACTCAAAGCCAGCCTGGATAAACAAATCTGAGCAACTCGTATCTCCTGTCAACTAGCAAAAAGCTAGAAGTAGCGCTGTGGCTCAAGTAATAAAGTGCTAGCCTTGGGGCTGGGAAGGTGGCTCAGTGGTAGAGCGCTTGCCTTGCATGTATGAGGCCCTGGGTTCAATTCCCCAGCACCACATAAGCAAACAGAAAAAAAGCCGGAAGTGGCGCTGTGGCTCAAGTGGTAGAGCGCTAGCCTTGAGCTGAAGAGCTGAGGGACAGCGCCCAGGCCCAGAGTTCAGGCCCCATGACCGGACCCAAAAAAAAAAAAAAAGTGCTAGCCTTAAGCAAAAAAGCTCAGGGATGGGCTGGGAAGGTGGCTCAGTGGTAGAGTGCTTGCCTTGCATGCTTGAAGCCCTGGGTTTGATTCCTCAGCACCACATAAACAAACAAACAAAAAAAGCTGGAAGTGGCGCTGTGACTCAAGTGGTAGAGCGCTAGCCTTGAGCTGAAGAGCTGAGGGACAGCGCCCAGGCCCAGAGTTCAGGCCCCACGACTGGACCCAAAAAAAAAAAAAAAAAAAAAAAAAAAGCTCAGGGACTGTGCTCAGGTCCCAAGTTCAAGTCCCAAGACCAGAAAGAAAACAAAACAGGAATACAGCAAGGATGTGAACCAGGGCCAGGTCACATAAGGTCCCTTGAATAAAAGGATTCAGCTGAGGCCTGATGGTGCATAGATGTTGACTGGGCAAGGTCAGGAAGCACAGAAAGGAGAGGCAGAAGCACCTATCAGACAAGGGGAAAGACTGGGAAGGAGTGGGGTCTGAGTAGCCACAGGACTGCGAGCAGATCTTCAGTCTGCTTTTGCTCATGAACAACAGCCCCAATGCCCAGTGGAACAGCACTCAATATTTTTTCAATCAGCCGGGTGCTGGTGGCTCATGCCTGTAATCCTAGCTACTCAGGAGGCTGAGATCTAAGGATCACCAGCCCTGGCAGAAATGTCTCAGACTCTTATTTCCACGAAACCACCAGAGAACTGGAAATAGTGCTGTGGCACAAGTGGTAGAGCGCTTGCCTTGAGCTAAAGAGATCAGGGACAGCACCCAGGCCCAGAGTTCAAGCCCCATGACCAACCCCCCCCCCCAAAAAAAATAGTTGAATTAAAGGTCTGATGAGGTGGAGCTTGGCATGGGGGCAGCCAGACCAGGCAAGGCCTTGTAAGGCTGTGGTCAGAAGCTTGGGTTTTAGTCTGTGCACCCTGTAAAGCAACTGAAGGCTGTTAAACAGTAAGGTGGGTGACATACTCAGATCAGCAATTTTATTAGACCAATCTGGCTTCTGAGTGGGAAATAAGTTGGTAAGGATTTGACTATAAGCCAGGAAACAAGAAGTAATTACCAAGGTCCAGGAAGAGATGACAGAGGCCTAGTCTTGAGTGACTAGAGATGTGGAAAAGCAAGTGGGTAATAAATTTACTTAGCCATTTCATGAACATTTGTTGAACATCTCCTGTATGCCAGGCACAGGGGTGGTGGAGATTGAGTGTGTGTGTGTGTGTGTGTGTGTGTGTGTGTGGCGCACGCGCACACGCACGCACACGTGCAAACTAATGCTGGGGCTTGAAATCAGGCCCTCATACTATTGTTTAACTTTTTCACTCAAGTCTGGTGTTTTACCATTTGAGCCACACCTTCCAACTCTTCTGGTTAATTGGAGATAAGAATCTCTCAGAAGAGCCAGGTACCAAGCTCAGCGCTGGTGGCTCACGCCTGTAATACTAGCTACTCAGGAGGCTGAGATCTGAGGATCGCGGTTCAAAAGCAGCCCAGGCAGGACAGTCCGTGAAACTCTTATCTCCAATAAACCACCAGAAAACCGGAAGTGGTGCTGTAGCTTAAGTGGTAGAGTACTAGCCTTGAGCTAGTACTGAGGGACAGCGCCCAGGCCCAGAGTTCAGGCCCAACGACCAGACCCCCCCCTCCCAAAAAAAATCTCAGATTTGTCTGCCCAGGCTGGCTTTGAACTGCAGTCCTCAAATTCCAGCCTCCTGAGTAACTAGGATTGCAGGACTGAGCCACTGGCACTCAGCTGTGCTGGAGGTTTTTTGTTGCTGTTGTTGTTTTTCCAGTCCTGGGGCTTGAACTCAGGGCCTGGGTACTCTCTTGGCTTCTTTTTTGCTCAAGGTTAGCACTACCACTTGAGCCACAGCTCACTTCCAGCTTTTCTGTTTATGTGGTACAGAGGAATTGAACCTAGGGCTTCATGCATGCTAGGCAAGCACTCTACCACTAAGCCACATCCAGCCTTGGAGATATTTAAGTAAGCAGGACACTGTCCTGATCCTCATGGAGCTCTATCAATAATTATATTTGAGCCGGGTGCTGGTGGCTCATGCCTGTAATCCTAGCTACTCAGGAGGCTGAGATCTGAGGATCATAGTTCAAAGCCAGCCCGGGCAGGAGAGACCGTGAGACTCCTATCTCCAATAAACCACCAGAAAACCGGAAGTGGTGCTGTAGCTCAAGTGGTAGAGCGCTCGCCTTGAGCTGAAGAGCTGAGGGACAGCGCCCAGGCCCAGAGTTCAAGCCCCACGACCGACAAAAAAAAAATAAAATAATAATAATAATTATATTTGAAATATACAATTATAACTATGGAAAATCATAAATAGCAAAATGTATGAAGTGTTAGAAAAGTGAATAATGGGGTTTGTTCTAGCCAGGGTAATCAATGAGATGTCCTATAGAAAGTGATGCTGGAGCTGAGTTCTCAGAGAGTCTGAGTTAGGACATAGGGAAAAAAGAATGTACAAAGTCCCTGCGAGGAATATAGCCAGGGTAGCAGGAACCTAGAGAGTGAGGAGAGCATAGGACCAGAGGAGGAAGGACCAGACTGTGCAGGGTACCATGAGCCATCTAAGTGATCTTGGGGGGCAAGAGGGGGAAGGATGGTTAGAGTAACAGCTAGGAAAGATTATTGGGACTATCACCTGAAAAAGGTATTAAAGGAAGAGGTGTAGAAGATTCTCTGAAGACATTCAGGGCAATGCTGGTGGCAGATGATGGACACTTGATCCAGTGGTGGTAGAAACCTGGAGGTAGACAGGTGAGATAAATGGATTATATAGCCCTACCTACCATGAAACATCTCCACTTAATCAGCAAAGAGCTAGAAGTGGAAGTGTGGTTCAAATGGTAGAATGCCAACCCTGAATTTAAATTAAAAAGAAGAAAAAGCCAAGGATTGGTTTGATTCCCTGAGAGGGAACTTTGAAAGAGGGCTAGTTTACAGGGGCAGTCCATGAACTTGACCTTGTACTCTGTGAAGAACAAGTTCTCCTTTCTCTTTCTTCTCTTTCTCTTTCTCTTTCTCTTTCTCCTTCCTTCCTTCCTTCCTTCCTTCCTTCCTTCCTTCCTTCCTTCCTTCCTTTCTTTCTCTTTCTTTCTTTCTTTTCTTTCTTTCTTTCTTCCTTCCTTCCTTCCTTCCTTTCTTTCTTCTTTCTTTCTTTCTTTCTTTCTTTCTTTCTTTCTTTCTTTCTTTCTTTCTTTCTTTCTTTCTTTCTGTCTGTCTTTCTTTCTTTCTTTCTCTTGGGGCTTGAACTCGGCCTGGACACTGTCCCTGAGCTCAAGGCTAGCACTCTACCACTTGAGCCACAGCACCAGTTCTAGCCTTTTCTGGTTATGTGGTGCTGAGGAATCGAACCCAGTGTTTCATATATGTGAGGCAAGCACTCTACCACTAAGCCATATTCCCAGCCCAAGAACAATTTCTTGTACAAGTCTGGTGCTCCAGGGCACTAGATTGCATAGCCTGGGAGGTAGAACGGAGGGAAAAGTGCAGGGAAGGTTCTGGAAGGAAGTAGCCTTAAGGCGAACACAGAGAGTCTCCTTTGGCACAGCAGGGCTTTTCCAGGAAGCCCTGGGACAACAGCTGACTTGGGAAGACAAGGCCCAGACTGCCTTCCCGGTCTGATTTCCTGGTTTCCTTGCCAGAGACTTGGGAATGTCCGGTCTATTCCAAGCCCTGAGAGAGTCTGAAGAGAATGGAGGTGGAGGCAGGACCCACCCTTCTGGAGATCCCTTCCTTTTCTAGCACTGCCCTTTCCCCTAACAGCCAGCAAGGCAGGGCAAGAAAGAGACAACAAAATGCTCTTGGCTCCTCCTCCCTCCCATTCCAGCAGCCAACTGAGCCCAGGCTCTTAGAAGCAATACCACCCCAACCCCATTCACCCTTCCTGTAACAAGACTGCATCTCCACTGGTTGGGCCCCCTCTCAAAGATAGTCATGCTGCCCAATTTCCCATGAATAGGTATCTGGCTCCCTCTGGTGGTCAACTGAGCACATGCTATGACTCATAGAAGAGGTGGCAATGGCTGACACCAACAAACCAGCAGTGGACCTGGCCCAAACCAAAGGTGGACCAGACACAAAAGTTTACTGCCAGGGCCCTAGTGAAGAGGCCAAGATATGTGCTGTGCTCTTGGCTTGACCAATGAATCATTCAATATGATCAGACTATTCCTCTGACATCTGTGAGTTTTCAGTGTCTTCATTTGAAAATTAAGGCTTTTGGTAGGGGAAAAGCTTGCTTTAAACCAACACAGTCTTTTTTTTTTTTTTTAATTGTTGGTCATGGGGTTTGAACTCGGGGCCTGGGCTGTCCCTCAGCTCTTCAGCTCAAGGCGAGTGCTCTACCACTTGAGCCACAGCGCCACTTCCAGTTTCCTGAGTGGTTTATTGGAGATAAGAGTCTCACCGAAAGCCGGGAGCCAGTGGCTCGTGCCTGTAATCCTAGCTACTCAGGAGGCCGAGATCTGAGGATCATGGACAGGAAAGTCCGTGAGACACTTATCTCCAATAAACTACCAGAAAACCGGAAGTGGTGCTGTGGCTCAAGTGGTAGAGCACTAGCCTTGAGCTAAAGAGCTGAGGGACAGTGCCCAGGCCCAGAGTTCAAAACCCATGACCGACCAAAAAAAAAGAGTTTCACCGAGTTTCTTTCCAGGCTTTGAACTGCGATCCTCAGATCTCAGCCTCCTGAGTAACTATGATTACAGGCGTGAGCCACTGGCGCCCAGATACACAGAGTCTTGTTAGTTGCAAGGCCCTTCCCCATCTTGAGTTCATATCACATCCTGAGGCAGCTGAACAACAGTATACATTCAGCCCCTTCCCCAAACCACTCCTCTTAGAGGCAGCCATGCTTAGATGCGTGTCCTCATGTGGCCAAAATATGTGACCAGGTCCTTGTCTTCATGGTATCCTGTCTCCAAGAGGGCAGATGTGAGAGGTCAGGGGTCAGTGACAGAAGTAGGGACAGGCTGCTCTGGGAAGGCAAAGAAGAAATATTTCATCCAGATTCAAGGGGGACAGAGGTTGCTTAGAGGAAGCCTTGTATTGGAGGTGATACCTGAGAAGATCATTTGAATTAAAGGTTAAGGACTTGAATGACTGCCAAGGGACAGCCCTGGTCACTCATTTCCTATCCACAGTGTCCAGGTCAAATTGGATCCCACATTGCGAGCAGTGGCATCCCAAGGGGAAGTTGAAGGGAAGGGTCAGCCCTGGGTGTAGGCATTCAAGTACATCATCTATAGAGAATTTAAGAACCCAAATCCAAATGACAAAAAGCCTAAGGTTTTGTTGTTGTTGTTGCTGTTGTTGCTGTTGTCAGTCTTGGGGCCTGAATTCTGAAGCTGGGCGCTGTCCCCCAGCTCTTCAACTCAAAGCTAGCACGCTACCACTTGAGCCACAGCACCACTTCAGGCTTTTTCTGCTTATGTGGTGCTGAGGAATTGAACCTAGGACCTTGTGCATGCAAGGCAAGCATTCTACCACTGAGCCACCTTCCCAGCCCTAAGTCTAAGCTTTTTAGTATCACTGGGCACCAGTATTCCAAACAATCTATTTAAAATGTTTCTCCCTTGCCTGGTGCCAGTGGCTTACGCTTATAATCCTAGCTACTCAGGAGGCCAAGATCTGAGCTGAAGAGCTGAGGGACAGTGCCCAGGCCCAGAGTTCAAGCCCCACAACAACAACAAAAAAAAAAGAAAAAAGAAAAAGAAATATTTCTCCCACTGGGTGCCGGTGGCTCAGCTTGTAGTCCTAGCTACTCAAGAAGCTGGGATCTGGGGCTGGTAAGGTGACTCAGTGGTAGAGTGCTTGCCTTGCATGCATGAGGCCCTGGGTTCGATTCCTCAGCACCACATAAGCAGAAAAAGCTGGAAGTGGTGCTGTGGCTCAAGTGGTAGAGCACTAGCCTTGAGCTGAAGAGCTGAGGGACAGTGCCCAGACCCAGAGTTGAGGCACCATGACTGGCAAAAAAAAAAAAAAAAAAAAAGAAGAAGCTGAAATCTGAGGATTACGGTTCAAAGCCAGCTCTGGCAGGAAAGGCTGAGAAATTCTTTTTCTTTTTTTTTTTTTTGTCGGTCGTGGGGCTTGAAGTCTGGGCCTGAGCACTGTCCCTCAGCTCTTCAGCTCAAGGTGAGCACATTACCACTTGAGCTACAGTACCACTTCCAGTTTTCTGATGGTTTATTGGAGATAAGAGTTTCACGGAGGGCTGGGAACATGGCTCAGTGGTAGAGCGCTTGCCTTGCATGCCTGAGGCCCTGGGTTCAATTCCTCAGCACCACATAGGCAAAAAGAAAAAAAAGCCAGAAGTGGTACTGTGGCTCAAGTGGTAGAGCGCTAGCCTTGAGCTGAAGAGCTGAGGGACAGCGCCTAGGCCCAGTCGGACACCCCCCCCCAAAAAAAAATAATAATCAATTAATTAAAATGCTTCTCCCTGCAAAGAATATTTTATTGGCCTGAGTTTTTAATAGTGGCTCTAGTTACTGTTAAGGGTGGGGGGTAGGGGGAAAGAGGACGTGCTGATCAGATCTGTTACCACTGAGCTACATTCTCAGCCCTTATTGTCGAGTTTTAATAAACTTTATGTAAACTTTAAATTAGCCCAAAATTGGATGTGGTGATGAATACCTATAAGCCCTGTTGAGCCATGCAGAAGAATCATGAGTTCAAGGCCAACCTGCAGTACAAAGGCACTGTTTCAAAAACAAACAATCATCCCCAAAGTATTGCTTAACTTCTATAAACATTGTGTTCCACCTGAAAGTTAATTGGAAAAAAAATCCATTTAAATAGTCAATCTCATCGGATAGAGTCAGACTAGGCTATATCATTCTTTTTTTGACAATGCTGACTATATTTTAGTTACTTGTTAAGAAAATCCTGAGCTGCCGGGTGCTGGTGGCTCACGCCTGTAATCCTAGCTACTCAGGAAGCTGAGATCTGAGGATCACGGTTCAAAGCCAGCCCGGGCAGGAAAGACTGTGAGACTCCTATCTCCAATAAACCACCAGAAAACCGGAAGTGGCGCTGTAGCTCAAGTGGTAGAGCGCTCGCCTTGAGCTGAAGAGCTGAAGGACAGCGCCCAGGCCCAGAGTTCAAGCCCCACGACCGACAAAAAAAAGAAAAGAAAATCCTGAGCTAAAAATTAGTAAGATGTCATTTCAATCAGTGAGTCAGACATGATGGAGTGAACCTGTGGTCCCAGCCACAACATGGGGAGGGGTGGGAGGAACATAAAAAGAAGCATCTCAGTCTAAAGCCAACCCCAGCAAAACTCAAGACCTTTCCTGAAAAACCACTAATTCCAAAGGGCTAGAGGCATAGCTCAAACGGCAAGGCACTTGCATAGCAAGTTCAAAGCATTGAGTTCAAAATCTAGTACTACCACCACCACTCCAAAAGTGAGGGGTTTTTTGTTTTGTTTTGCTGGTCGTGGGGCTTGAACTCTGGGCTGGGCGCTATTCCTCAGCTCTTCAGCTCAAGGTGAGTGCTCTACCACTGGAGCCATAGCTCCACTTCTGGCTTTTTCTGCTTATGTGGTGCTGAGGAATTGAACCGAGGGCCTCATGCATGCAAGGCAAGCACTCTTCCACTGAGCCACCTTCCCAGCACAAAAAGTGAGTTTTTAATACTTTGAATTCTTCAAATTTGCTTTGAGACTAGCTTTGAGAAGTTCAGAGACAGAACCCAGGCCCTGAGTTCAAACCCTAGGTCTGGCACAAGTAAAAAGACCCTCTGGTCTAGATCAGATCTCTTTCTTGAGGTTGACAGCTAGTATCTCTCTGCTGGATGTCTGTTTAGATGTCTTAGAAGCACCTCCAACTCAAATTTGAACTCAGAAACTCCCTGTAGAAGAACTGAGAGTATAGCTTTCAGCTACTGCACCTACCTAGTTCAAATCTAAATACCATCAAAGAGAGAAAAGAGAGAGGGAGAGAGGGATTCTCTCCAGAGAATAGCACGAGAAGGGTTGGAGGCATGGCTCAGTTAGTACAGCGCTAGCCAATTAAAAGGGAGGAAGGAAAGAAGGAAGGAAGAAAGAAAGGAAGATTAGAAGCTACCAAAGACACAAGCCAGATTCTAGGGAAATCACCCATACCTCTGCCTATGTTTCCAGTATCTTCATTCTTTTTTTTTTTTTTTTTTTTGGTTGGTCGTACAGACTGAACTCTGGGCCTGGGCGCTGTCCCTCAGCTCTTCAGCTCAAGGCTAGCACCCTACCACTTGAGCTACAGCGCCACTTCCAGCTTTTTTTCTGCGGAATCGAACCCAGGGCCTCACGCATGTGAGGCAAGCGCTCTACCACTGAGCCACCTTCCCAGCCCCCAGTATCTTCATTCTAATCCAAACTGCCATCCTAGATGTCAGGGCCAGGTGCCAGTAGTAACTCAGGAGGCTGAGATTTGAGGATCACAGTTCTTTTTTTTTTTTTTTTTTGTCGGTCGTGGGGCTTGAACTCTGGGCCTGGGCGCTGTCCCTCAGCTCTTCAGCTCAAGGCGAGCGCTCTACCACTTGAGCTACAGCGCCACTTCCGGTTTTCTGGTGGTTTATTGGAGATAGGAGTCTCGCGGTCTTTCCTGCCCGGGCTGGCTTTGAACCGCGATCCTCAGATCTCAGCCTCCTGAGTAGCTAGGATTACAGGCGTGAGCCACCAGCGCCCGGCTAAGGATCACAGTTCTAAGGGGACTTTTGATGGTGGTGGTGGTGGTGGTGGTGATCATGGGGCTAAATTCAGGACCTGGATACTCCCCAAGGCGAGCGCTCTGCCACTTTGAGCCACAGCTTCACTTCCAATTTTCTGGTAATTAATTGTAGATAAGAGTCTCACAGCAGGGTGTTGATGACTCCAGCTTACTCAAGAGGCTGAGATATAAGGACCTTTGTTCAAAGCCAGTCACAGCAGGAACTTATCTCTTATCTCCAAGTAATCCCAGTAAAACTGGGAGTGGGGCTGGGAATGTGGCTTAGTGGTAGAGTGTTTGCCTAGTGTGCCTAAAGCCCTGTGTTCAATTCCACTGGAAGTGGCACTGTGGCTCAAATGGTAGAGTACTAGCCTTGAGCAAAAAGAAGCTCAAGAACAGTGTGCAAGCCCCAGAGTTCAAGCCCCAGGTCTAAAAAAGAACAAACAAACAAACAAACAAACAAACCTGGAAGTAGCACTGTGGCTCAGAGAGCTAGACCACTACCCTTAAGTGCAAAAGCTCAAGGATAGCACCCAGGCTCTGAGTTCAAGCCCCACGACCAACAACAACAAAAAAAGAAGAGTCCAGACTTTCCTGCCCAGGCTGGTTTTGAACTGTGGTTTGCAGATCTCAGCCTCCTGAGTAGCTAGGATTACAGCATAAGCTAGCAGTGTCAGGCTCATGAGATGCTTATTTCCAATTAACCACCAAAAAATTGGAGCTATAGCTCTCCAAGTGGCAGAGTACTAGCCTTGAACCTGGGACAGTACCCAGGCCCTGTGTTCAAGCCCCAGGACTGGCACAAAAAAAGAAAAGAGAAAGAAGAATGGAAAGAAAGGCAGGGCTCCTCCAACCTACACTGCACTATACCCCTAATTCTGCCCAGGATGCTCCCTGCTTCTCATTGTGCTCAGAACAAAAGATATGCGCTGTATGGTGGTTTCCTGGGGCTTCTTAACCAATGGCTCTTATACTCTTCTCTCTGAATTCCCAGGACTCCAGCCTCTTCTCCAGACCTCTGGGCCTTTGTACACGCTATTCCTATGAACACTACTCTCCCTGCCTGACCCACTGTACCAGTTCAAATCTTTTTTTTTTTTTTTTTTTGGGTCAAGGCTAGCGCTCTACCACTTGAGCCACAGGGCCACTTCCGGCTTTTTTTCTTTTTGCTTATGTGGTGCTGGGGAATTGAACCCAGGGCCTCATGCATGCAAGGCAAGCACTCTACCACTGAGCCAACTTCCCAGCCCCCAGTTCAAATCTTAATGGTCACTTCTTCCAGGAGATCCACTTTGACCCCAGTGTTCCAAATGCAACCTAGCACAACAAACGCTTCATTGTAATTGTTTGCTGTTAAGTGCTCTTCTGGCAGAATGTGAGTCATAAGAGCAGAAATGTTTCAATCTCACTTTCCTTGGTGTCCTGCCTGGGTGAGGGCTGGTGCTATCTGTGTACAATAAATGACTGACAGAGAGAAACCTGAGCAAGCCAGGGGAGGCAGATCGGGCAGGGAGTCAAGGAGACTAATTGGCTGGTAGTTTCTGCAGTGCAGTGAGTGGGGGGGGAGGGAAAGGGAGGGAGGTGCCACGTGTCCCGGAAGCAGGGCCAGAGTGGCGTACCAAGTGTTCAGTGTCCTGATAAACTGGGAAGCTTGCTCTTTCCGCTCCAGCACAGCTCAGCTCAGAAAACTACTGCAGGGCTTTCGCATGGGAGGTAAGATGACCATACATTGAGCCAGCCTCAATGTGGAAGCAGGTGGTCAAGACTAGAGGCAGGAAGATGTTAAGAGGCTGTTGTTTAAAAAAAAAAGTCTCTGGGTTTTAATCACTAGAACTGAAAAACAAAAGAACATGTGTTTTCTTCCATGACTCCAGAAGGAAACACTGAAAACTGGAAAAGGAAATGGGGTGGCCAAGGAACAGGATAGAAGAGAGAGCTCATTGTCTGTATTCTTGTACCTAAGGAATTTTCAATCCTGTGACTATTCCATGCCCAAAAGTCATCTTAAGGAGTAGAATAAAAGGGTAATTTTTAGTAACCTAGGTAGAGCGCAGTCTTAGTAATACTTAGTAATAACTGATATATATATGCACACATATGCATTGTATGTGTATACACATATACGTATGTATGTATGTATGTGTATGTATGTATGTATGTATGTATGTATGTATGTATATGTGAGATTAGTTAATGCTGACTCCTTAAAGAAAATGAGAAAATGTATTTGTAAAAAAGCCTAGAGGCCTGGGAATGTGGCTTAATGGTAGAATGCTTGCCTAGTATGGGTGAAGCCCTGGGTTCAATTCTTCAGTACCACATAAACAGAAAAAGCCAGAAGTGGCACTGTGGTTCAAGTGGTAGAGCGCTAGCCTTGAGCACAGAGAGGCCCAAGGACAGTGCCTAGGCCCTGAGTTCAAACTCTAGGACCAGAAAAAAAAAAAAGCCTAGATTGGTCTGGGAATGTAGCTTAGTGGTAGAGTGCTTGCCTAGCAAAGGTTCATTTCCTCAGCACCACATAACCGGAAAGAGCTGAAAGTGGTATTGTGGCTCAAGTTGGTACAGTGCTAGCCTTGAGCAAAAGTAACTCAAAGACAGTGCCTAGGCCCTGAGTTCAAGTACCAAATAAAATAAAATAAAATAAACAAGCCTAGATTGGGCTGGGAATGTGGTTTAGTGATAAAGTGTTTGCCTAGCATACATGAAGCCCTGGGTTCAATTCCTCAGTACCACATAAACAGAAAAGGCTGGAAGTGGTGCTGTAGCTCAAGTGGTACAGTGGAGCCTGGAGCAAATGAAGCTCAAGGACAGTAACTAGGTCCTGAGTTCAAGTCCCAGGACTGGCAAAAAAAAAAAAAAAAAAAAAAGGCCCGGCGCTGGTGGCTCACGCCTGTAATCCTAGCTACTCAGGAGGCTGAGATCTGAGGATCATAGTTCAAAGCCAGCCCGGGCAGGAAAGACTGTGAGATTCCTATCTCCAATAAATCACCAGAAAACCGGAAGTGGTGCTTTAGCTCAAATGGTAGAGCACTTGCCTTGAGCTGAAGAGCTGAGGGACAGCGCCCAGGCCCAGAGATCAAGCCCCACCACCGACCAAAAAAAAAAGCCTAGATATGGAGATTTGCATATTGAGGACAACCTGAACAGAAATGGTTGCTAGACAGTATCTCTAAATAAGCAGTCAAAAAGCAGAGGTAGAAGCATGGTTTAAGTGGCAGAGCACCAACCTAGAAAAATTCAAGGCCCTGTGATCAAACTTTAGTACCATCAACAACAATAAAAAAGAAAATAAACAAATATATATATATATATATATATATATATATATATATATATATATATATATATAAAGTAGAAATAATTTAAAAATAGAGGCTGTGGCTAATAGTTGAATGTTACAGTACTTGCCTGCCATTGGGATTGCCATTCTGGATTGGATCCCCAGCACTTCCCCCAAAAAAATAAAATTCTCTGAAGTTTCCACTAGCCCAAAGTAAGCAGCCATAGAAACATCTCTGTGTCCCTACCTGCAGCAACTGGAAAGAAAATAACCCAGCAAAGGCTCATGTCCTGTTATAGCACCAAACTAATACATCAAAACATGGGAGCCTTGTTTAAGTGCACAGAACCAATAATAATTTTTTTCAGTTTAAGTATGTTCCAACTTTGGTATGAGGACACACTTATATTAAAAACTGCTTTGCAGGGCTGGGAAGGTGGTAGAGTGCTTGCCTTGCATGCATGAAACTCTGGGTTTGATTCCTCAATACCACATAAGCAGAAAAAGCTGGAAGTGGAGTAGCACTGTGGCTCAAATGGTGGAGTACCAGCCTTGAGCTGAAGAGCTGAGGGACAGTGCCCAGAGTTCAGAACCCATGACTGACAAAAAAACAAAAAAACAAACAAAAACAAAGAACAAAAAACTGCTTTGCTGGATGCTGGTGGCTCACGCCTGTAATTCTAGCTCTTCAGGAGGCTGAGATCTGTGGACTGTGGTTCAAAGCCAGCCCAGGCAGGGCTCTTTTTTTCTCTTCTTCTTTCTTCCTCCTCTTCTTTTTTTTCTTCCGCTTCTGCTTCTGATGTTTCATATGTTGGTCATGTGGCTTGGAGAGTTATGCCTCCAATTAACCACCAAAAAGCACGGTGGAGCTGTGGCTCAAGTGGTAGATTGCTAGCCTTGAGTAAAAAAGAGCACAGAGACAGCACTCAGGCCTTGAGTTCAAGCCCCATGACCACCACCACCACCAACAACAACAACAACAACAAAAACAAGCCAGGCACTGGTTGGTGGCTCACGCCTTAATTCTAGCTTCTTCGGAGGCTGAGATCTGAGGGTCACGGTTCAAAGCCAGCCCAGGCAGAAAAGTCCCCATGAGACTCTTATCTCTAATAAATTACTTAGAAAAGCTGGAAGTGGCCCTGTGGCTCAAGTGGTAAGGCACTAGTCTTGAGCACAAAAAGGCTCAGGGACAGCACCCAGGCCCTGAGTTCAAGCCCCACAACCAACTAAAAACAAACAAAATACAACAACAATAATAAAAATATTTGTTGCTCAAAATTCAAACTAAACCTGGTGGCCTGTATTTTATCTGGAAATCCTTTCTGCCTTCCTAGTCTTTGTCATTCTGTCTATACTTATCCTTTTATCCAACTTTTACCTTAAATTTTCATTTGAATGAGGTTTTTTTTTTTTTCAGTCCTGGGGCTTGAAGTCTGGGCCTGAGCACTGTCCCTCAGCTCTTCAGCTCAAAGCTAGTGCTCTACCACTTGAGCTACAGCGCCACTTCTGGTTTTCTGGTGGTTTATTGGAGATAAGAGTTTCACAGACTTTCCTGCTAGGGCTGACTTTGAACCGCAATCCTCAGATCTCAGCCTCCTGAGTAGCTAGGATTACAGGCATGAGCCACCAGCATCTGGCTTGAGACTCTTTTTTTTCGGTCAGCAGGGCTTGGGTGCTGTCCCTACATTCTTCAGCTCAAAGCGAGCACTCTACTGCTTGAGCCACAGCACCACTTCCAGTTTTCTAGTGGTTAATTGGAGATAAGAGTTTCATGGACTTTTCTGCCCAGACTGGCTTTGAAAGGTGATCCTCAGATCTCAGCCTGCTGAGTAGCTAGGATTACAGGTGTGAGCCACCAGTGCCCGGCTTCCATGAGACTCTTATCTCCAATTAACCACCAGAAAAAAATCTGGAAGTGGCACTGTGGCAAGTGGTAGAGCACTAGCCTTGAGCTGAAGAGCCTGGGCCCAGAATTCAAGCCCCACAACCGACCAAAAAAAAAAAAAAAAAAGGTTTCTGGAAGAGCTAGGGGTGTGGCTCACTAGTAGAGCACATGCTCAGCAAGCTTGAGACCTTGGGTTTGAGTCCAAAAACAGAAAAACAAAACTTAGGACTGTTTCAAAATTGCCATCAGACTTTGCTGCAGATCTGAGTTCAGAGTCCCTGACAGGGCTGGGAAGGTGGCTCAGTGGTAGAGCGCTTGCCTTGCATGCTTGAGGCCCTGGGTTCGATTCCTCATCACCACATAAGCAAAAAGAAAAAAAAAAGCCGGAAGTGGCGCTGTGGCTCAAGTGGTAGAGCGCTAGCCTTGAGCTGAAGAGCTGAGGGACAGCGCCCAGGCCCAGAGTTCAGGCCCCATGACTGGACCCAAAAACAAACAAACAAAAAAAACAGAGTCCCTGACAGTGCACAATGCCTGGCTCTGGACCTCACTGGCCTGGCACAGAGCACGCTAGGCCACTGCAGGCCTTGTGGGAAGAACAGGACAGGCAGCTTAAGGGCTGGACTCTGGTGACAGCCACTGATGATTCATCTGGACACCAAGTGTTGGATTCCAACACCTGGCTCTGAGAACTGGGCTCTGGATCCCCCAAGTCAAGATCTGGGTGGAGACCACAGGCTTCTTCTGAGCTCTAGGCCAAGGGTACTGGGCTCAATGGCAGTCATATGCCTGGTGTCATTTGCTGCTCAGGGTGGGGCCAGTAATGAGGTTCTGCCGAGGGCCCAGTTGTTTTGTAACAGCTGTTAGACTAGCCTAGAGGAGAAACTTAAGGAGCTGGGAATGGGGTGGGGAATGAAGAGGTCAGTGGGGAGGGCAAAGCTACTTGGAAAGTCAGATCATCTTGGCCCCAGGCCCTTAGAGAAGAGCATGGTTAGAGCTTCAGGCTTCTCCCCGGCAGAGAAGAGGGCCCCGCCTAATCACAGCAAGATGGGTGGGTGGGGAGAGTGGAGACCCAGTAGGCTTCTTGTCTTTACACCCTCCCCTTTAGCTTGCCTTCTTGCCTTGCTTCCAGGCCAATGTAATTGGAGCTGTTAGTGTGGGTAAGGAGATAAGCATGCCAAAAACATGTCTGTGTCTTAGAACACACAAAGATCCTGCCAGAGCAGATGGCCAGATCAAGAATAAGAAATGGAGATTGTGAGGTAAACAGAGAGAGGAACAGCACCAAAGAGATGAAAGGGAGGAGCAGGGCAGAGATAAAATGAGTCCCAGAAGGCCCATGAGGAAGATGGGTGCTCTGTGGTGGAGAGAAGTGAAGAGATTCAGGGCAAGTAGCCCTTTGCTTTATCTCTTTCCAGATTCCAAGTTGTCTGTTTCTCCACACTACTTCCCAGTCCCAGGTCTTCTCACCTCAACATTATCAACTTTTGGGCAGAATAATTCTTGGAATAGGGGTTGGGGGAGTCGTTCGGTGCATTGTAGAATGCTTAGAAACATCCATAGCCAGCTAGGCACCCGTGACTCACGCCTGTAATCCTAGCTTCTTGGGATGCTGAGATCTGAGGATCACAGTTCAAAGCCAGCCCAGGCAGGAAAGTCCTGGCCACTGTCCCTCAGCTCTTCAGCTCAAGGCTAGTGCTCTACCACTTAAGCCACAGCGCCACTTCCAGCTTTTTTTTTTCTTTTTGCTTATGTGGTGCTGAGGAATTGAACCCAGGGCCTCAGGCATGCAAGGCAAGCGCTCTACCACTGAGCCACCTTCCCAGCCCCTCCAGGACTCTTATCTCCAATAAACCACCAGAAAACTGGAAGTGGCACCATGGGTCAAGTGATAAAGCACTTAAGCTGAAGAGCTCAAGGACAGCGTCCAGGCTCAGAGTTCAAGCCACATGACCAACAAAAAGAAAAAGAAACATCCATAGCTCCTACTCACTGAAGCAGGTGGTGCTGCTGTTGTGTCAATCAACAGTCTGAAAATATAATCAGATGCTCCCCTGAGAAGGGATTGAATCTGACTGAGAACCTTTCCCATTTCCCAGGTAGATTTTTTTTATTTGTCTGGGTTTTCTGGTGGTTAATTGTAGACAAGAGTCTCATGGGCTTTGCCTGGGCTGCCTTTGAACCACATCAGATTTCAGCCTTCTGAGTAGCTAGGACAACAGGTGTGAGCCACCAGCACCAGGACACTTAGCTTTTTTGCTCAAGGCTAGTACTCTATCAATTGAGCCACAGCTCTGTTTTCAGCTTTTTAAAACCAAGTTTTTAAAAGTGTTATTATAAAGGTGATGTGCAGAGAGGTTACAGTTATGTAAGTTGGGTAAAGATTATGTTTCTTTTTGGAAAATGTCACCCCTTCCCTCATTCGCTCCCATATTTTTTCTCCTGTTTCTACCCACAAGTTGACAAGTTGTTCATTTTAAACGTAGTGTCTAGTTTAGTAACACTGCTACATTTGTTTACCCCACTTCCAGCTTTTTGCTGGTTAGTTGGAGGTAAGAGTCTCATGGACTTTCCCCTCTGGGCTGGTTTCAAACTGTGATGCTCAGATCTCAGCCTCCTGAGGAGCTAGGATGACAGAGTGAGCCACCAGCATCGGGCTTTGATTTCCATTTTTGACAAGAGGCAACTCTGGTGTCTGGTAATTCCTCATCTGCCCTGGTGCATAGGCTCCTCCCTGAAGCAAGGCTGAACTGCCTTCATTCACAAGATTTGCTGAGAGTGAAGAGGAGTCCAAGGAACTGTGGCAGCCAGGGGTGCACCAGAGGTGCACCGGAGAACCAGGTCCCTGCCCTCAGGAGACCTCTATTCTTATTCCATCCAGAAGATATCACAGTTGTGTTTTGGGACAGAGGAGCTCTCAAGTATGTGTGGACAAAGTACTTATAGCAAGTATGCTTTTTATTTCATAGAATAAAATTAGATGTAAGAATAGAATTAGAGGTAAGGTAGCTCAATGGTAAAGCGCTTGCCTTGCATGCATGAGGCCCTGGGTTCGATTCCTCAGCACCACATAAGCAGAAAAAGCCAGAAGTGGTGCTGTGGCTCACATGGTAGAGTGCTAGCCTTAAGCTGAAGAGGTAAGGGACAGCACCCAGGCCCAGAGTTCAGGCCCCATGACCGACAAGAAAAAAAGAAGAAGAAGCCGGGCGCTGGTGGCTCACGCCTGTAATCCTAGCTACTCAGGAGGCTGAGATCTGAGGATCGCGGTTCAAAGCCAGCCCAGGTAGGAGAGACCGTGAAACTCCTATCTCCAATAAACCACCAGAAAACCGGAAGTGGCACTGTAGCTCAAGTGGTAGAGCGCTCGCCTTGAGCTGAAGAGCTGAGGGACAGCGCTCAGGCCCAGAGTTCAAGCCCACGACCGACCAAAAAAAAAAAAAAAAAAAAGAGGAAGAAGAAGGAAGAAGAAGAAGAAGAAGGAAGAAGAAGAAGAAGAAGAAGAAGGAAAGATCCCACTTAGTTACATCTCTAAATTTGTATCATCTGCTCCAAAACATGGCTCTTGGGAGATTCAGTAACAAATCCAGTCACAGTCAGACTTCTAGAACCATCTATCACGTGATATGCTAATATATGGTTGCAACTTGGGAAGTATACTTGCCATTTACTGGTGTAAATACTCCCACTGTAATCATTTTTTCCTTCCTTCCTTTCTTCTATCAGAACAAGGATTTGAACTCAGAGCCTCGGGCTGGGAAGGTGGCTCAGTGGTAGAGCACTTGCCTTGCATGCAATGAAGCCCTGGGTTTGATTCCTCAGCACCACATAAGCAGAAGAAAACAGGAAGTGGTGCTGTGGCTCAAGTGGTAGAGTGCTAGCCTTGAGCTGAAGAGCTGAGAGACAGCGCTCAGGCCCAGAGTTAAAGCCCCAAGACCAACAAAAATAATAAACAATCAATTTACAAACTGAACTCAGAGCCTCATGCTTGCTATATAGATACTCTGCCACTTAAGCCATGCTTCCTAGACCCACTATGGTCAAATGCAAGCAACCAACCTGAAAGGTGGAGCTGAGAAGAGGTGAACACACCACCCACTATGTAGTGCTTCTAGCATCCAGATGTGGATAAGCTCAGAAGTGCTGAGAAGCTGGGTGTGGTGGCCTACATGACAATCCCAATACTCAGAGGATGGTGAGATCAAGGCCATCCTGGACTACAAAGTGAGACTATCTCAACAACAAAACAATAACAATGCTGATCACAGAAAAATGTAGGGTGTTGTCGAGCATGCATGAATATCTCAGAACTCAGGAGACAGAGGCAGGAGGATTATTTGAGCCTGGAATTTTACGACCAGTCTAGGCATTAAGAAAGACTCCAGCTCAAAATCAAACAAGAGCAAACAAAAACAAAAATAGCAAAATGTAATGAAATAACTAGGAAGAGGCAAACTTTGAGTCATTACTCTTGCATAGTCTACATTTAATTATGTTTATAATTCTGAATTATAATTTGTTTACAGGCTTTGTTATCAGATCTAAGTTCATATTCCAACCTCCATTACCTTTTTTTTTTTTTTTTTTTTTACCATTCTGGGGACCAAATCTGGGACTTAATGCTTACTAGACAAGCGCTCTACCACTGAACTACATCCCTAGGCTCTCTTAACTCCTTTAGCTGTGTGCATTCGCACAAGTGACTTTTCTTCTTTGTACCTACTTTCTCATGCGTGAAATAGGACAATTGCCACATAACCTCCAGGCACTCACTCAGCATCTCAAAAGACTGGGAGTTTACTCAGCTTAGACCATTTAGAGTAGGACTCTGATCCTCAACCAGCTCCATCCTCCAGGGTCTGCTTGGTTTAGTCCAGCCTCTTGCTATGACTCCTAAGACAATCACTATTTTTTTTGGGGGGGGGGGATAGGGGTGAATCATAGGGTTTAAACTTTGTGCCTGGGTGCTGTCCCTGACCTCTTTTGCTCAAGGCTAGTGCTCTACCACTTTGACCCACAGCACCACTACCAGTTTTCAGGTGATTAACTGGAGATAAGAATCTCATGCACTTTCCTGCCTGGGATGGTTTTGAACCATGATTCTCAGATCTCAGCCTCCTGAGTTGCTAGGATTAGAGCTGACCTGGGCACTGGTAGCTCATGCCTATAAATCTTGGCAACTGAGATCTGAGATCTTAAGATCAAGGTTGAAAGCCAACTCAGGGAGGAAAGTCCTTGAACCTTTTTTTTTTTTTTTTGTCAGTTGTAAGGCTTGAACTCTGGGCCTGAGCACTGTCCCTCAGCTCTTCAGCTCAATGCTAGCGTTGTACCACTTGAGCCACAGAGCTACTCTCGGTTTTTTGGTGGTTAATTGGAGATAAGAGTCTCACAGGCTTTCTTGCCCAGGCTGGCTTTGAACCCTGATCCTCAGATCTCAGAAGTGGAGTTGTAGCTCAAGTAGGATAGTGCTAGCCTTGAGCAAAAATAAGCCAAAGACAGTGCCCAGGCCCTGAGTTCAAGTCTCAGTATCAGGCGTGCATGTGCATAAGCACGCACACGCGCGAGCGAGTACACACACACACACACACACACACACACACACACACACACACACTCCAATAGCAACAACAAAAAGGCAGAGTTGAAGCTACAAAAGGAAAGATTCTGGCTAAAGTTCAAGAAAGACCTTCTGAGTAAAAAAGCTAAGGGTTGTGGGAGGGGGAGTTTAGAAGGGATGGGAAGGAGAAACAAAGGAGGAGGCAACAATGCTTGATAAGAAATGTACTCATGCCGGGCGCTGGTGGCTCACGCCTGTAATCCTAGCTACTCAGGAGGCTGAGATCTGAGAATCGCGGTTCAAAGCCAGCCCGGGCAGGAGAGACCGTGAGACTCCTATCTCCAATAAACCACCAGAAAACCGGAAGTGGCGCTGTAGCTCAAATGGTAGAGCGCTCGCCTTGAGCTGAAGAGCTGAGGGACAGCGCCCAGGCCCAGAGTTCAAGCCCCACGACCGACAAAAAAAAAAAAAAAAAAGAAATGTACTCATTACCTTGCCCATGTAATTGTAACCCCTCTATATGGTATTTTCACAATAATAAAAAAAAAGCTAAGGGATCATGCCCAGGTCCAAAATTAAAGACCCAGTACTGGCACAAAAATATATACATACATACATACATATATACATACATACGTACGTACATGCATGCATGCATACATACACACACACACATAGATAAATACTTTCTAGGCTACCTGAAGGGAAAATGAACAGCAGGAACTGTAAGTCGGAATTAGTAGTTTCCCCTGCAGGCTGCCCAGAAGATGAGTTATGGCTAACCTGCCTCATCCACATTCAGATATAACCTCCTGTTATCTGAAAGAGTCAATAGCTGAGTTGTCTGAATAGCTGAGTTGCCTGGCCTACTTTACACACAGGGTCAGAGAGGAAAAGTCACTTGCCTAAGGCACACAAGCTAAACAATTAATCAAGGCTAGAATATGAATCCAAGTGGAAAATCAAAACCTGTGTTCTTTGTGCTGTGGGACCCTATTTTGTATTCTCATCTGACTTCAATCTACCTTTATAACCTCTCCACACTGCAACCTTACAACCTTCCCAAGAAGGAGAGCAAGCATGAATTTGTTGACCATCTTTAAAACAATCTGTGCATTCTTGCTGTCCAGAAATAGGAATATCTTAAAGCTTTCTGGACATTTTATAAGTTAAAATAAAGGATTTCTCAGCCTTGGCACTCTATCTTGAATAGGATTAAAGTTTTGTTTTGTTTGCCAGTCTTGGGCCATGAACTCTCAGCCTGGACACATCTTCTTTTGCTCAATGCTAACATTCTACCATGTGAGCTACAGCACTAGCTTTTTCTGTGGTTAATTGGAGATGTCTCACAGACTTTCCTTTTTAGTCTGGCTTTCAACTGTGACCCTCAGAGCTCAGCCTCCTGAGTAGCACAGATGACAGGAGTGAGCTACTAGCACCAGGGTTACTGTTGGTTTTGAGGGACTGTTCTGTGCCTTTTAGGTTGGTCAGCAGGGTCCCTGGCCTCTACCCACTAGATGTCAGTAGTACAATCCCTTGGGATGTTGTGACACCAAAAATGTCTGCAATTGCTGCCAAATGTCCTCTGGGGGACAAAATTTCCCCTAGTTGAGAAACACTGAATGAAACCAAAGGGGAAAAATCAAACACAGAAAACATGCTGGAGGCATGCTTTTTCCCATCCTATGCCTGGACCTTGTGATCTTCCTATTTCATACTTCCCAAAGTATCTGGGATGATAGATGCATGCCACCGTGTTCCCCTTAAAATGGAGTTTTGTGAATTATTTTTACCAAGTCTGGCCTGGAAATGTGATCCTCCCAATCAGCCTCCTGTATAGCTGGGATGACAGATGTATTCCACCATGCCTAGTTATTATTTGAGATGGAGGTTTTATGAACCTTTTTGCTCAGGCTGGCTTCAAGTCCCAGTCATCCTGATCTCTGTCTGCCTCCCTTCTTCCTTCCCTGCTTCCCTCCCTCATTCCCTTCCTCCTTCCCTCTCTCTGTCTCTCTTTTTCTCTTTCTTTGGTTCTCTCTCTTAGGCTTGAACTCAGGATCTAGGAACTGCCTTTACCTATTTTGCTCAAGGTGCTCTATTACTTGAGCCACACCTTCATTCCAACCTTTTGCTAGTTAATTGGAGATAAGAGTGTCTCAGATTTGTCTGCCTGGGGTAACTCTGAAAGAAGTTCCTCAGATTTCAGCCTCCTGAGTTGCTAGGGTTACTACTAGTAATGGACCTAAGATATTGGTTATTATGTCTATAAAAGACTTTATAAGAGGGCTGGGAGATGGCTCAGTGGTAGAGTGCTTGCCCTGCATGCATGAGGCCCTGGGTTCGTTTCCTCAGCACCACATAAGCAGAAAAAGCCAGAAGTGGCGCTGTGGCTCAAGCGGTAGAGTGTTAGCCTTGAGCCAAAGAGCTGAGGGACAGTGCCGTAGGTCCAGAGTTCAGGCCCCAAGACTGACAAAAAAAAAAAAAAAAAAAAAAATCCAGGCTTGTCCTGTCTAGAACAAAAGAAAAAGGAATGATAAAAGTGATAAGGTCACTGGGAACCAGTAGCTCATGCCTATAATCCTAGCTACTTCGGAGGCTGAGATCTGAGCATCACAGTTCAAAGCCAGCCTGGGCAGGAAAGTCTGAGACTCTTATCTCCAATTAACCACCAGAAAAACAGTAGTGGTGCTGTGGTTCAAGTGTAGAGCAATCACCTTGAGCTGAAGAACTCAGGGATAGTGCCTGGGCCTACTGTTAAAGCCCCATGACAGACAAAAAAAGAAAAAAAGTGATAAAGTTTTCTTGCTCTTGACAGCTCAAAACCTAGTAAATAATACTCGCATATAAACAATTAACTGTGCAATTAACTTGGTAATCCTGTGTTGGGAGGAAAGGAGAGTTGAGTTTCTGACAGGCTGAGATACATATAACAAATCAGAGTATTTTAAGATGTAGGTACGGGCTGGGAATGCAGCTTAGTGGTAGAGTGCTTGCCTAGCACGCACTGGGTTCGATTCCTCAGTACTACATAAACAGAAAAGGCTAGAAGTGCCACTGTAGCAAAAGAAGCTCAGGGACAGTGCCCAGACCTAGGAGTGGGGAAAAAAAATGTAGTTAAGGGAGTGAAATGCTTCGGAGACAGATGTAAAATCCACCTCAGTATAGGAGAAGCTGAATAACAAGGAGAAGAGGGTGGACACAGGACCCTTCTTGGCAGAGAAAGGGCTGAGGCTGATTGCAAGGTAAGAAGAGATCCAAGATAGAGTATTTCAAAACCAAGAACTTTGAGCCACAGCGCCACTTCTGGTTTTCTGAGTGGTTTATTGGAGATAAGAGTCTCACAGCCTTTCCTGCCCAGGCTGGCTTTGAACCCTGATCCTAAGATCTCAGCCTCCTGAGTAGCTAGGATTACAAGTGTTAGCCACAGGCACCCGGCTCTATCTTTTCTTTTGTCAGTCCTAGGGCTTGAACTCAGAGCCTCGGCAATGTCCCTGAGCTTCATTTGTTCAAGGCTAGAACTCTACCACTTGAGCTACAGCGCCACTTCCTGTTTATGTAGTACTGAGGAATTGAACCCAGGGCTTCATGCATGATAGGCAAGCACTCTATCACTAGCCACATTCCCAGTCCCTGTTTCTGTATTTTCTTTTTTTCTTTTCTTTTCTTTTTTTTTTTATTGTGAGAATACTGACAGAGGAGTTACAATTACATGGGCAAGAACTGTTTCTGTATTTTTTATCCATTATTTTGCAGGAGGCATGGCAGAAAGTACATACCTAGAAAATCTGTAAATGGAAAATTAGATGTAATCAGAATGTCTCAACAAGCAGTATACAGTATGCTGCCACCAGGAAGTGTTCCAAGAAGGAAGAGGGCTGGAGGTGTGGCTTAAGTGGTAGAACTCATTCATAATTTCAATCCTAAGAAATGAGAGAAAAAAAATAGAGGAAAATAAAGCTGGGCGCTAGTGGCTCACATCTGTAATTCTACTTACTCAGGAGGCTGAGGTCTGAGGATCATAGTTTGAAGCCAGCTGGGGCAGGAAAGTCCCTGACATTCTTATCTTTAATAAACTACTCAGAAAAAGCTGGAAAGTGGTGATGTGGCTTAAATGGTAGAGCACTAGCCTTGAGCTGAAGAACTGAGGGACAATGCACAGGCCCAGAGTTCAAACTCCATGACAAAAACAAAACAAAACAAAAAATCCAGCCAGGCACTGGTGGCTCACGCCTATAATCCTAGCTACTCAGGAGGCCGAGATCTGAGGATCATGGTTCAAAGCCAGCCTGGATAGGAAAGTCTGTGAGACTCTTTTTCTTTTTTTTTGGGTCCGGCTGTGGGGCCTGAACTCTGGGCTTGGGTGCTGTCCCTCAGCTCTTCAGCTGAAAGCTAGTGCTCTAATACTTGAGCCACAGCGCCACTTCCGGCTTTTTTCTTTTTGCTTATGTGGTGCTGAGGAATCGAACCCAGGGCCTTAGGCATGCAAGGCAAGCGCTCTACCACTGAGCCACCTTCCCAGCCCCTCCGTGAGACTCTTATCTCCAATAAACCATCAGAAAAACTGGAAATGGTGCTGTAGCTCAAGTGGTATAGCGCTCGCCTTGAGCTGAAGAGCTGAGGGATAGAGCTCAGGCCCAGAGTTCAAGCCCTATGACCGACCAAAAAAAAAAAAAACCAAAGCAATGCAAAACCAAAAATATATGGGCTTGGTCTACATTGTACTAATGGGGGCAAAAATCCATCAATATTCTTCTCTTTTCTTGGCCGAGCGCCAGTGGCTCTCACCTGTAATCCTAGCTACTCAGGAGGCTGAGATCTGAGGATCGCAGTTCAACGCCAGCCCGGGCAGGAAAGGCCGTGAGACTCTTATCTCCTATAAACCACTAGAAAACTGGAAATGGCGCTGTGGCTCAAGTGGTAGAGATCTCGCCTTGAGCTGAAGAGTGCAGGGATATCTCCCAAGCCCAAAGTTCAAGCCCCATGACCGACAAAGAAAGGTTCATCTCTTTTCTAATGGGAAAGACAAAAATATAGGCCCTGCTAATTACAGTGTTTCTTACATAGCTAGGGGTGTGTGTGTATGTGTGTGTGTGTGTATTAATTGGAGAATCAAAACTAATGGACTTTCTTGCTTACGCTGGCTTCCAACTGAGTTCCTTTTTTTTGGGGGGGGTCTGGTCGTGGGGCCTGAACTCTGGGCCTGGGCGCTGTTCCTCAGCTCTTCAGCTCAAGGCTAGTGTTCTACAACTTGAGCCACAGCGCCACTTCCAGTTTTTTTCTTTTTGCTTATGTGGTGCTGAGGAATCAAACCCAGGGCCTCAGAGGCATGCAAGGCAAGCGCACTACCACCGAGCCATCTTCCCAGCCCCGAACTGAGTTCCTTGTATCTAGCATTACCAGCCTGAAACATGGTCTTCCTGGCTCCTTGCTTTTTTTATTCCTCTATTGATGGACACTGGGAATGTTTCCACGTTTACATTACTGTAACAATACTGCTGTGAGCACGTGTTAAGAATCCCTAGTTCTGGGGCTGGGAAGGTGGCTCAGTGGTAGAGCGCTTGCCTTGCATGCCTAAGGCCCTGGGTTCGATTCCTCAGCACCACGTAAGCAAAAAGAAAAAAAGCCGGAAGTGGCGCTGTGGCTCAAGTGTAGAGCGCTAGCCTTGAGCTGAAGAGCTGAGGGACAGTGCCCAGGCCCAGAGTTCAGGCCCCACGACCGGATCCAAAAAAAAAAAAAAAAAAGCAAGAATCCTTAGTTCTCAGTTCCCTTGGACATACATCCCGAAGCTGAATTATTGGATCCGATGCTAATTCTATTTTAATTTATGGAGGTACTTTATTGTATTTACCACAGCAGCTGCATCATCTTACAATTTATATTCCCACCAGCAAAGCACAATGCTTCTAATTGCTCCACATCCTTGAAAACATTTGTTTTATTTTTGAGAGCCATACTAATGGGTGTGAAAAGGCATCTCATTGTGTGTGTGTGTGTGTGTTTTCTGTCGGTGTGGGTGCTTGAACTCAAGAGCCTGGGTGCTGTCTCTGAACTCTTTGCTGAAAACTAGCCTCTATTACCTTGAGCCACAGCTCCACTTATGGTTTTCTGATGGTTAACTGCAGATAAGAGTCCCTCAGACTTTCCTACCCAAGCTGCTTTGAACCACGATCCTCAGATTTTAGTCTCCTGAGTAGCTAGGATTACAGGCCTGAAAAATCAGCACCCGGCTATTTTTTTTTTTTTTAATTTCTTTTGTGTCCTGGGCTTTGAACTTAGGGCCTAGGCACTGTCCTTGAATTGTTTTCCTCAGGGCTAGTTAGCATTCTATCATTTGAGCCACTTCCGGTTTTCTGGTGGGTTAATTGGGGGGGAGATGAGTCTGACTTGGCTGCAGGGACTGGCTTTGAACCACGGTCCTTAGAGCTCAGCCCCCCTGAGTAGGTAGGATTACAGGGATGAGCCACCAGCACCGGGCTCGAGTCTTATTTTTGTAAGACAGAAAGGGAGATGATTTGCTTAAGGTCACAAAGGAAGGAGTGGCAGGTCGGAATACGAAAACTAGGGTAACCCGATTCCCAGTGACTTTTCGACGACACAGGCAGGCCAACAAGTAGGTGGACCTCGGGCCCTCCTTGAAAGCTGGTTCCAAAATGGTGGGGGCAGTGGCGTCAGCGACGCCCCCACCCCTTCCGTCCACCTACCTCCCACTTCCCTTGGCCACCCAGGCGGAGGGGGAGGGGAACGGAACGCCGTGACCCACGTGATTGCCGACAGTCCAGCGCGTGACGCAAAGCGGCGGGCCCAACGTTTGCTTTGCCTTGTGGGACATGTAGTTTAAGAGCCCAGCAAGTAGACGAGGATTGGTAGTTTTCGGACTACGTTTCCCAGGAGGCAGCTGGGGCGTCGCCGCCATCGCCATAGTCGGAGAGCGGGGACTTGGTGCGCGCTGTCGGGCGGGGGCGAGGTTCGGGCCGGTTGTGCCGTTGCGAGGCTCTGCTTCGGTCGCTACGGTGCGCCCAGGTGAGTGAACGCCTCGAATGGGAGTTAGGACCCCTCAACCGGTTCGAGTTGTTTCATCTTTTGTGTTTTCTAGGTAGCGGCTGGGCCCGAAGAAGGCCTGGCGCGGAGCTGCTCCCCCGCGCTTCCCACCCGGGCCTCTTCGGAGCGGGCCCTGCTCGCTCGGGCTCCTCCCCCTCCCCGCCCTTCAGGGCTTCCCTGTGCTCAGGCCTAGCCCTCGAGGCTCTGGCCGCCTTTTCTCCGAGTAGCGCATCCGCGTCTTTATTATTATTATTATTATTACTTGCAGTCTGTCGGAGAGAGGTTTCCACAAGCCTCTTCTCTACCTTCCCTTATTCGTAGGAAGCCCATTATTTGGCTGTTCGTCTTTCCCGGGACTCTTGCGTGCCCTTCCCCCTACGGAGACTCCATCGCTCCATCGGTTTGGTTCTGCCTTCCTGGGCTCAAGTGGCTGGCACTGTGCAAATAGTAATTACCGCCTCCCCCACCCCTCCTTTGTGGCCCAAAGAGGCATAATCCAAATTTACCTTAACGGAAAAAGTTCTTTTTTTTTTTTTTTTTTTTTTTTTACGAGGGTGGTTGCATGTGTCTCAGCACCTAAGCAACTTTTATCTTTTATTTTCTCTGCTCTTCTAAATCCAACCGGTAGAGCGTGACGACGGAAGCGCGGAGCAACGCTGCGGCCCAGAAGTTGGAAGCCATCAGTGGGAGTAGTGTGTACGGGGAGGCTGTTAATTGGATTGAAGGGAAAGCCTCCGAGTGTGGTTGGGCCTGGCCGGGCAGAGCCAGTGAAACTTCTGGTGGCAGTTTTTATAATAGTCGGCTTGCGTTCAACTGATTTTTACCGTCTTTTGATTTTAGCTTGAACCTTCTCTTCCAGGTAACTCCAGTTTTCCCAAAATACCAGTGAATAACACTGGCTATTTTATCGAGTTATTGTGAAGACTTAAGATTTAAAACCGAAGACTATCCATTTACTAACTAAATCTTGTATAGGGTTTCTAAATGTTATTCCCTAGAGGAGAGGCATGTGTAATTACCATAATTTTTCTTCCCTTTCAGATGATCTTCCTTGTTTTGTTTGTGAAAATGCTGTCTGTTGTAGTCTGTCCTGTCCCCCAGTTAACCTGATTGTGTATGTTATTTTATAAAGGTCGGTTAAAAATACAAAATTGCTGATGCCTTGAGAAACTTAACGGATGAAACCAAACTTAGATTGTTCTTTGTTGGGAGATGTATTTTGTGAGCTAATATTAGTACTCTAGCTGTATCAAAAACTAATTGTAGTGTAGCCATAGGCTCGATTGCATTTTGTAAAAGCTGTTTGGAAATTCTGTTGGAAACATTTTTTGAAAGCCTTTATGTTCAGTATGTTTTTCAGTATTTTTATATTTACTTTTTTCAATCCTTTTAGCACCAATAAACAATCTCCAATTACAGGGGGCTGGGAAGGTGGCTCAGTGGCAGAGCGCTTGCCTTGCATGCCTGAGGCCCTGGGTTTGATTCCTCAGCACCACATAAGCAAAAAGAAAAAAGCTGGAAGTGGCGCTGTGGCTCAAGTTGTAGAACACTAGCCTTGAGCTGAAGAGCTGAGGGACAGTGCCCAGGCCCAGAGTTCAGGCCCCACGACCAGACCCAAAAACAAAAAAAAAACAATCTCCAGTTACAGAGATTGGTGTTTACAGGGTGCAACCTAAGTACAGTTCAGTTTTAGTGGTGGTGTAGTAACAGTTTTTTTAGTATATGTCATTTGAATAAAGCTACTTTTGAGATGGGTTTAGTTAGTGAAACAATGGATATAGGCCTGGGGTTGTAGTACAGTGCTTGCTTAACATGTCCAAGAGATAACATCCTCAGTAGGGGAAAAAAAAAAAAAAGCTTGGCACTGCCTGTAATCCTGGCTACTCTAGAGGCTGAGATCTGAGGATTGGTTCAAAGCCAGCCTGGCAGGAAAGTCTTGTGAGAATCTCCAGTAAATTACTCAGAAAGAGCCAGTAGTGGCACTGTGGCTCAAGTGATAGAGCTCTAGCCTTGAGCACAAAGCTCAGATACAGTGCCCAGGCCCTGAGTTCAAGCCCCAAGGCTGTAAACCATAACAAACAAAATAAAAAATTATGGATTAGGGCTGGGAAGGTGGCTCAGTGGTAGAGCACTTGCCTTGCATGCCTGAGGCCCTGGGTTCGATTCCTCAGCACCACATAAGCAAAAAGAAAAAAGCCGGAAGTGGCGCTTTGGCTCAAGTGGTACAGCACTAGCCTTGAGCTGAAGAACTGAGGGACAGCGCCCAGGCTCAAGAGTTCAGGCCCCACGACTGGACCCAAAAAACAAAAAAACAAACAAAAAAATTATGGATTATAAAAGGTTGTTTTGTATTGATAAAGGAAGCTTGGAGTATGTCTGAGGTGACATAGAAATGGGGAAGTTTTAGTCTGATTGGGAGAATGCAGACATAAAATTCATTTTAGGATGGACAGTTCTAACTACTACAAATGGGAACTTAACAGGGTTGTAGGAGAGGGCACAAAAGTAGGCAAATAAATTTACAAATTGAGAAAAGTGGTATGGAGGTATTGAGCAGGGGACATTGAAAAAGGGATGACCTAACAGAGTTCAGAGAAATGTTTTTTGGGGAAAGTCAGAAATCAATTTTGTAGGGCATTAAAGAGAGGGAGAGCCGGGCGCCAGTGGCTCATACCTGTAATCTTAGCTACTCAGGAGGCTGAGATCTGAGGATTGTGGTTCAAGCCAGCCTGGGCAAGGAAGGCCTTGAGACTCTTATCTCCAGTAAACCACCAGGAAACCAGAAGTGGCGCTGTGGCTCAAGTTGTAGAGTGCTCGCCTTGAGCTGAAGAGCTGAGAGTTCAAGCCCAGGACTGACTAAAAAAAGAGAGAGAGAAAGAGAGAGGGAGTACCACAGTGAAGGAAGTTGCAGGTTCCCAAACTGGAATGGACAGAGTTGTAGTGTTTTTATAACTGAAAGAATGCCAGGTGTAAGTGTGACAAAATGAGGACATTGTTTAATGATGGCTTAAAGAGGCTGTTTGGACATCCCAGTGGGCAGGAAAAGGTTGTTTGTTTTTTTTTTCGTCTGATAAAAACAGATGGAGGGAAGATTTGTGGCTTAGCATGGGGAGAGTTATTTGTTTACTTTCGCTGGGTTTAAATTCAGGGCTTCATGATTGCTTGGCTGGCATTCTACCACTTGTGCCACATTTCCACTCTAGCTTTTTGTGGGTTGGTTTGGAGATGTGGTCCCCTCATACTTTTCTGGTTTCAAACCACATCCTCTAGAGCTCAGCCTTCTAAAGTAGCAAGGATTATAGATGTGTGCTACTGATTCCTGGATTTTTTTTTTTTTTTTTTTTTTTTTTTTTTTTTGCCAGTCATGGGGTCAGAACTCTGGGCCTGGGCACTGTCCCTGAGCTCTTCAGCTCAAGGCTAGCACTCTACCACTTGAGCCACAGTGCCACTTCTGGCCTTTTCTGCTTATGTGGTGCTGAGGAATCGAACCCAGGGCCTCATGCATGTAAGGCAAGTGCTCTACCACTGAGCCACCTTCCCAGCCCCAATGGATTTTTTTTTTTTTAATCCGGGGCTTGAACTCTGGCTTGGGTGCTGTCCCTGTGCGCTTCAACCCAAGGTGAACACTCTGCCACTTGAGCCACAGTGCTACTTCCAGTTTTCTAGTGGTTTATTGGAGATAAGAGTCTCAAGGCCTTTCCTGCCCAGGCTGGCTTGAACCACAATCCTCAGATCTCAGCCTCCTGAGTAGCTAAGATTACAGGTATGAGCCACTGGCGCCCGGCTCTCCCTCTCTTTAATGCCCTACAAAATTGAAAGCCAGCCTCAGATCTCAGCCTCCTGAGTAGCTAGGATTTCAGGCGTGAGCCGGGCGCCCAGCTAGATTCCTGGATTTTTGATGGATGATTTGTCTTAAGATCACTTTTGCAGAGGTAGAAACTGAACTGTGGAGAGTGGTCCTGTGTTTAACCTTCAGGACTAACACAAAAATAAATACTTGAGAAATTTAGTATAAAATTTTGCATTCCGGGGCTGGGAAATTGGCTCAGTGGTAGAGTGCTTTCCTCACATGCATGAGGCTCTGGGTTCGATTCCTCAGTACCACATAAGCAGAAAAAGCTGGAAGTGGCGCTGTGGCTCAGCTGTAGCTCAAGTGGTAGAGCACTCGCCTTGAGCTGAAATGCTGAGGGACAGCGCTCAGGCCCAGAGTTCAAGCCCCACGACCACCTAAAAAAAAATATACAATGTGCTGCTTTGTGAATGATTATTTCAGTATGCTTACAAATTTATGTTAAAAATTATACCCCAAATAAAATGGTAACCCTTGTACAACTAAAGATAACTAAAAGAAAAAAAGCTTTAAAAAAAGAGCATGAGGCCCTGAGTTCCAGCCCAGTACATGCACACACAAAGAAACAACACAACAAAAGCAATTTTAGGCCAGGTGTTGATGGCTCACACTTGTAATCCTAGCTACTCAGAAGGCTGAAATCTGAAGAATTGCACACACAGTCCTGGAACTTGAATTCATTGTCTGTGTACTGACCCTCTTTTTTTTTGTGGGGGGTGTCAGTCATGGGGGCCTGGGTGCTGTCCCTTCAGCTCAAGGCTAGCACTCTACCACTTGAGCCACAATGTCACTTTTGGCTTTTTATGCTTACGTGGTGCTGAGGAATCAAACCCAGGGCCTCATGCATGTGAGGCAATCACTCTAACACTGAGCCAATTTCCCAGTCCTGACCCTCAGCTTTTTTGCTCAACGCTAGCTCTTTGCCACTTGAGCCACATATCCATGTCTGGCTTTCTTAAATTTTTTTGGGGGTGTCTAATTGGTAATAATAGACTCATGGACTTTTCCTGTCCAGGTAAACTTTGTACTGTGAATCTTAGATCTCTCAGTTTTCAGAGTAACTAGAATTTATAGGCATGAGTTACCAGCCTCCAAGTTGGCTTCTTTACTTTTTATAAGCTGGTACTGGGGCTAGAGCCCTTGGCCTTATACTTTGCCTGACTTTTCCCCTCACAACTAGCTACTCTACCACTTGAACTACACCTCCAGTTCCTCTTTTTGCTTTTTTTTTTTTTTTTTGTCCGTTGTGGGGTTTGAACTCAGCCTGGGTACTTATCTAAGCTTTTTTTTTTTTTTTTTTTTTTTTTTTGATCAGTCGTGGGTCTTAAACTCTGGGCCTGGGCACTGTCCCTCAGCTCTTCAGCTCAAGGCTAGCACCCTACCACTTGAGCCACAGCGCAACTTCGGCTTTTTGAGTGTTTTTTTGGAGATAGAGTCTCGGCATTTCCTGTCAGTGCTGGCTTTGAACCATGATCTTCAGATCTCAGCCTCCTGAGTAGGATTACAGGTCTGAGCCACTGGCACCCAGCTTGAGAAAGGTTTCTAATGATTCCATTCAAATTTGTTTTTGTGTCTTAATATTACATCACTTTTTTTTTTTTTTTTTGCCAGTCTTGGGGCTTGTTTCCAAACTAAAGAAAAGGAAGGATATTTAAAAAGCAGCATCTTTCTGAAGATTGGTCTGATCATTGTCTATGCCTTTTTTAGCTGGCATATGTGCAGTGTCCTCATTTTGTTCTTCCTGTTTTATAGCTTCTGGAATGTTCTAACTGCATAGCTTGTCATGTCTTAGAAGATAAAAGGTCTAGGAAGGGGAAGTTGCTAGCTAGATTTCTAATTATAAAGCTTTTGAGTTGGTACCAGTGACTTGTGCCTGTAATCCTAGCTATTTGGGAGGCTGAGATCCGAGTATTGTGGTTCAAAACTGGCCCTGGGCTGAAAAATCTCAGAGACTCTATTTCCCTTTAACCAGTGCAATGCTGGAACTGGAGGCGAAGCTCATGTGGTAGTGCCAGCTGAGTAAAAAGGCCAAGCAAAAGCATGGACCCTGAGTTCCAGGACCAGTCTCTTCCCTCCCCTATAAAAAGACTTGTAGCTCATGCAGTGACACATAAGAACCAGGATTGTTGTTACTAATTAAAAATTTTTACATAATGTGAAGATCATTGCCTTGATTTAGGATTGTTGATTTTTTTCCCCCAGTCCTGGGGCTTGAACTCAAAGCCTGGGCACTGTCTCTGAACCTTTTCATGCTCAAAGCTAGCACTCTACCACTTGAGCCACAGTGCTACTTAGGGCTTTTTCTGAGTAGTATATTGGAGGTAAGGGTCTCATATACTTTTTGTTCCAGCTGGCTTTGAACTGCAATCCTCAGATCTCAGCCTTCTGAGTAGTTTAGATTACAAGAGTAAACCACCAGCACCTGGCCTAAAATTGCTTTTGTTGTGTTGTTTCTTTGTGTGTGCATGTACTGAGCTGGAACTCAGGGCCTCATGCTCTTTTTTTTTTTTTTTTTTTGGGTCCGGTGGTCCGGTCATGGGGCCTGAACTCTGGGTCTGGGCGCTGTCCCTCAGCTCTTCAGCTCAAGGCTAGCACTCTACCACTTGAGCCACAGTGCCACTTCCGGCTTTTTTCCTTTTGCTTATATGGTGCTGAGGAATCGAACCCGGGGCCTCAGGCATGCAAGGCAAGCGCTCTACCACTGAGCCACCTTCCCAGCCCGCCCCTAAGCTTTTTTTCTTTTAGTTATCTTTAGTTGTACAAGGGTTACCATTTTACTTGGGGTATAATTTTTAACATAAATTTTTGTTTTAAGCATAATGAAATAATCATTTACAAAGCAGCACATTGTATATAAATTTTTTTTTTTTGATGGTCGTAGGGCTTGAACTCTGGGCCTGAGCACTGTCCCTCAGCTTTTCAGCTCAAGGCGAGCACTGTACCACTTGAGTTACAGTACCACTTCTGGTTTTCTGGTGGTTTATTGGAGATAAGTTTCATGGACTTTCCTGCCCAGGCTGGCTTTCAACTGTGATCCTCAGATCTCAGCCTCCTAAGTAGCTAGGATTACAGGAGTGAGCCACCAGCGCCCGGCCTATATTCTTTTTTTTGTTGTTGTTGTTGGTCATAGGGCTTGAACTCTGCCTGGGCTCTGTCCCTCATCTCTTCAGCTCCAGGCTTGTACTCTACCACTTGAGCCACAGCACCATTTCCAGTGTTCTGGTGGTTAATTGGAGATGAGTTTCATGGACTTTCCTGCCTGGGCTGGCTTTCAACTGTGATCCTCAGATGCCTCCTGAGTAGCTAGGATTACAGGTGTGAGCTACCGGTGCCCAGTAGCATTGTGTATTCTTTAGGTTCAGTCCTCTCTCCCTTCCCTCCTCTTCCTTACTGCAGTCTTCAGAAGTCATTTGCAAAAGCCTTAATGCCAGGTGTGATTGTGCATTTCTGTAATCCTAGTATTTGAGGGTCTGAGGCAAGACTATTATAAATTGATGGCTGGTCTGGAGCTACATGGCCAAGACCTTACTAAAAAAACCAAAAAAATTATTTATAAATTCAAATGGTGACGAATTAATGAGTTACAACTGATTAATAATTACTATATGTTAAATATTTAATTGTCACAGAAAATAATACCAGTCCTTTTTGCTTCTAGAGAGGAACTAAGGAAGTCTAAAGGTAGTCCCAGCTCTGTTGTTCATCATTATGCTTGTTTGGGGGGCGTGGCAGGGTGTGTGTGTCCATTATGGGGCTTGAACTCAGGGCCAGGGTGCTGTCCATGAGCTCTTTTACTCAAGGCTAGTGCTCTACCATTTTGAGCCACAGCGCCACTTCATGTGGTTAATTTTATTTTTTGTTGGTCCTAGGGCTTGAACTCTGCACTTGGGTGCTGTCCCTCAGCTCTTCAGCTCAAGACAAGCGCTCAACTGCTTGAGCCACAACACCACTTCAGTTTTCTGGTGGTGGTTAATTGAGATTAGAGTCTCACAGACTTTCCTGCCCAGGGTGGCTTTGAACTGTGATCCTCAGATCTCAGCTTCCTGTGTTGCTAGGATTACAAGTGTAAGCCACTGACATTTGGTTTATTAGGCATTTTTCATCAAAAAAGCATTTATTATAAAGACGTGCATTAAAAGTACAAAGAAGACAGTTAGTACCTATGTACTAGCTGTAAATTTAATGAAGCACTGTTAACAACTAGTTCTATTTTTCTCAACCTTGTTGTGATTTTGGTGTTTATGATTCCAGCACTTGATTTCTAGACTTCTATTAAAAATGTGGGTGTGCACCCTAGGCTCAAGCCCATAAACCTAGATACTCAAAAAGCTTAGATCGGAAGGTCTCTGTTCAAAGCCAGACCAGGCCCAAAAGTCCATAAAACTTTTATCTCTACTTAACAGTCAAAAAGCCTACAGTGACATTTGTAGCTCAAGTGGTACCACTAAAGGTGCCAGACTTTAACAAAAAAGCCAAGTGAGAGTTCAAACCTCCAGTTCAAGCTCTGGTACTGACTGACACTCATATAACACAACAAAGTACGTATTCCTTTTCTAGTTTTCTGGTGGTTAATTGGAAATAAGATTACAGGTGTGGGCTGGGAAGTTGGCTCAGTGGTAGAGTGCTTGCCTTGCTTGCATGAGGCCTTGGGTTTGATTCCTCAGCACCACATAAGCAGAAAAATCCGGAAGTGGTGCTATGGCTCAGGTCATAGAGCACCCGCCTTGAGCTGAAGAGCTGAGGGACAGTGCCCAGAGTTCAAACCCCACGACCAACCCAAAAAAAAAAGATTAGTGAGCCACCGCTGCTTGGCTGGAATTAACACTTTTTTGGTCTGTCTTGGGGCTTGAACTCTTGGCCTGAGGCTCTGTCTTTCACCTCTTCAGCTCAAAGCTAGTGCTCTACTGTTTATGTGATGCTAAGGAATCAAACCAAGGGCCTCATGCATGTGAGGCAAGCACTCTACCACTGAGTTACCTTCCCAGTCTCTAGAATGAACACTTTTTAAACTTTGTACAAATTGATACTATTATGTTTCTGTTTTTCTTTCTCTCTCTCTCTCTCTCTTTTTTTTTTTTGGTGGGTGCTGATGCTTCAACTCTTGGCCTGAGCACTTTTTTTTTTTTTTTTTTTTTTTTTTGGGTCCGGTCGTGGGGCCTGAACTCTGGGCCTGGGCGCTGTCCCTCAGCTCTTCAGCTCAAGGCTAGCACTCTATCACTTGAGCCACAGCACCACTTCCGGCTTTTTTTTGTTTTTCTTTTTGCTTATATGGTGCTGAGGAATTGAACCCAGGGCCTCAGGCATGCAAGGCAAGCACTCTACCACTGAGCCACCTTCCCAGCCCTGGCCTGAGCACTTTTATGCCTAAGACTAGAGCTCTACCACTAGATGCACAACTCTTTATCAGGCCTTTTCTGTGATTAATTGGAGATAAGTTTTAGGAAGGCTCATGCCTATAATCCTTGCTACTCAGAAGGCTGAGATCTGAGGACCGAGGTCTGAAGCCAGCGTAGCTAAGAAAGTTTGTTTTACGAATCTTTATCTCCAACTAACCACTCAAAAACTGGAAGTAGGGCTGTGGCTCAAAGGTATAGAGTGCTAGCCTTGAGTAAAAATAGTTTAGAAACAATGTTCAGGCCCTGAGTTCAAGCCTCACAACTGACAAAAATAAATAAATAAAAAATAAAAGTCCCAGGGATTTTCCTGCCTGTGTACCTTTGAACTGTAATCCTCAGATCTCAGCATGATCTCAGATCTCAGATATGAGCCACCAGCACTTGTCTAGCTTAGATGTATGACAGTACTGAGAATATTTAGACAATTAGATAAGAGATTTTGGATTTTCTGGTACCTTGATGGTACCAGATAGGTACCAGATAGGAGATAGGTGTTACTTTGTGTGTGTAAAATTACATACTATACATTGTTACAGTATACTTTATAACTTAATCTATATGTATTTGCATATGTTTTTTGTTTACTTTTTTTTTTTTTTTGGTTGGTTGTGGGGCTTGAACTCTGGGCCTGGGCGCTGTTCCTCAGCTTTTCAGCTCAAGGCGAGCGCTCTACCACTTGAGCTGCAGTGCCACTTCCGGTTTTCTGGTGGTTTTATTGGAGATAGAAGTCTCACGGTCTCTCCTGCCCGGGCTGGCTACTCAGCCTCCTGAGTAGCTAGGATTACAGGCCTGAGCCACCAGCGCCTGGCTTTGCATATGTTTTTTATATATAAACCTAGAAAACTTTTTTTGCCCATCCTGGGGCTTGAACTAAGGGCTGGAGAACTGCCCCTGAACCTCTTTGTGCTCAAGGCTAGTAGCTCTACCACTTGAGCCATAACCCCTACTATTGGCTTTTTTGAGTAGTTTATTGGAGATAAGAGTCTCCCAGGGACTTTTCTGCCCAGGCTGCCTTTGAACCGCAATCCTCAGATCTCAGCCTCCTGAGTAGCTAGGATTACAGGTGTGAGTCACCAGCACCTGACTCCACATTTTTTTTTTAAATTTCAAAATCTAATTATTGTCAATTTTACTATGGAGCTTGTAAAGTAGTCTTGAATGATGCAACCCCTGGTATAGCACTGTAAGTATTAGAGTGGAGGTATTAGATTATGAGATGGAAGGTTTGAGCTAGTTTGCTTTCTTTCTTTTACTGGTCCTGGTGGTATTTGAACTCAGGGCCTGGGCATCGTTCTATACTTTTTGTTCAAGGCTAGCACTTGTGCTATAGTTTCACTTCCAGCTTTTTGGTAGGTGATTGGAGGTAAGAGTCTCATGGACTTGTCTGCCTAGGCTGGTTTCAAACCATGATCCTCAGATCTCAGCCTCTTGAGTAGCTAGGATTACAGGCATGAGCCACTGGTGCCCTGCTGGGTTTTAGCTTTCTGTACTGTAGGAGGTTGAATAGGAAGGCTGGGAATGTGTGGCTTGGTGGTAGAGTGCTTGCCTAGCATGCATGTAGCCATAGGTTCAATTCCTCAGCACCACATAAATAGAAATAGCAGGAAGTGGTGCTCTGTCTCAAGTGGTAGAGTGCTAGCCTTGAGCAAAAGCAGCGTAGGGACAGTGCCCACACCCTGATTTCTGAGTTCAAGCCCCAGGACTGGCAAGTGTGTGCGCGTGCGCGTGTGTGTGTGTGTGAGAGAGAGAGACAGACAACATAAGATCAGTTGACTGGTGGAGAATCCTATGTCTACTTGAAGTAAATTGAAGTTTAAGAGTTTTTGTTTATAGAATTCAAACAGTAATGGAGAGAGAATGAGGGATGGTGTGACATTGTCCAAAAAGATGTACTCTTTATTTGAATTAAGTAATTGTAACCCCTCTATATTTCATCTTTATAATAATTAAAAATTACCCCCAAAAAAGTAATGAAATCTACAAGGAGTGGATAGCCATCTTATTGCTTATTTCCTCTCATTCTAGAATTATATCCTGTCTGCAAATTGGAGACGCCAGTGGCGCTTCCAGTGTTCTTTAGAAGCAGTGTCTGGATCCATTGCAAGTTGGATCCTTGTTCTAATAAGGTAAATTCATAGGAGTAAAAGAAACTATTGGAAAAGATTTATCTATATCTATCTATCTATCGAGAGATACATATGTTGTTTTTTGGTGAATAGTTGTTTTCTTGTATACATCTATTATTTGGATATGTATATCAGTTTAAGCAAAATGGATATTTATAGGTTTTGTTTTGGGGAGTGATACTGGGGTTTGAACCCTGCATCTTTTTTGTTTTTTTTTTTTGTTTTGGTTGGTCTTAGGACTTGAACTCAGGGCCTAGGCACTGTCCCTGAGCTTTATGAGCCTAGCAGCACTCTACCACTTTGAGCCACAGTCCCACATCCAGTTTTCTGGTGGCCACCTGGGCTGGCTTTGAACCTGGATCCTGAGATCAGCCTTCTGAGTAGCTAAGATTACAGGCATGAGCCACTGATGCCAGGCTTTGAACCTGCCTTCTGCTTGCTAGGCAGGCTCTCTGCTGCTGAACTGAATTCCAACTCAGTGTTAAGGTTTTTGTTGCTGAGTTCTTGTGAACAGTTTTTCTTTTCTTTGCTCTTTTTTTTTTTTTTTTTGGAAATAGAATTTTGTTGTGTATCCTTGGCTGGCCTTGAACTTAACTGCCCTACCTCAGCCTCTTAAAGTGCTGGTATTACAGGTGTACACCATTGAATGTGCATCGGAATGTCTTAATTAGCCCTTTTTGGTACGCATTAGGGGTTGATTACTTGCTGTAGAGACTGGGCACTGTCCCTCAGCTCTTCAGCTGTAGACCAGCACTCTGCCACTTGAGCCTCAGCCCTACTTCTGGTTTTTTCTGCTTATGTGGTGCTGAGGAATCCAACCGAGGGCCTCATGCATGCAAGACAAGCGCTCTACCACTGAGCCACCTTCCCAGCTCCTCTACTATACTTCTTGAGTGCAACACATGCCTGTTCAGTCAGTAAAAGTATGAAATGAAGGATGATAGCTTATCACCTACTATACTAACATATAAGAAGTTGAATTAGTGATGAAGTGTTTACTCTGGGGAGGTTCCTAAATGTGCTCACTAGTTACTTATAGTAAAGCTTAAGATGTGAACTCATGGGTGTTGTGCATATGTGTCTGTGGGTGTGTAAATATTTGTATGAAAATGTCAATGAAGCCAAATACTGTTGGCTCACACCTGTAATCCTAACTACTTAGGAGGCTAAGATATAAGAATAGCAGTTCAAAGCCAGCCTGGGCAGAAAAGTCCATGAGATTCATCTCCAGTAAACTACCAGAAAACTGGAAGTAGCTCTGTGGTCAAATGGTAGAACGCGCGCGTGCGTGCGTGTGTGTGTGTGTGTGTGTGTGTGTGTGTGTGTGTGTGTGTGTGTGTCAGAACGCTTGTCTTGAGAAGAAGAGCTGAGGGACAGCGCCCAGACCCAGAGTTCAAGTCCCGCAACCAACCAAAAAAAAAGAAAAAAAAAGTCAATGAAACCTATTATATTGTACAATCAAAATATACATGAATAAACTAGAATTTTTTTTTTTTTTTTTTTTTTGTCGGTCATGGGGCTTGAACTCTGGGCCTGAGCGCTGTCCCTCAGCTCTTCAGCTCAAGGCGAGCGCTCTACCACTTGAGCTACAGCGCCACTTCCGGTTTTCTGGTGGTTTATTGGAGATAGGAGTCTCATGGTCTCTCCTGCCCGGGCTGGCTTTGAACCGCGATCCTCAGATCTCAGCCTCCTGAGTAGCTAGGATCACAGGCATGAGCCACTGGCACCTGGCTTAATTTTGACTTTTTACCACAGATAAACTTGTGTTATATCTACAGATGGTAACTCCCCTTTACCGTTTACATTTAACATACTTATTTATCTTTTCTATACATTATAATCCCTTAGAATTGAAATAATACTGTTTATGCTGATTTATCTTAGGAAATAATATGAGAGCCCTTACTAGCCACTTACTTAATGCTAGAAGGATGACTGATTGCCTCAGGGTTACGTTGAGTTGTGAAACCTTGGCAAAAGTGTTACCCTAGAGGTAGCACAGCTGCTCTTGGAGCTGTTTCCCTCTTTCCCTCCTTTTCTCAGGAGATAGCCTCCTGAGGAAAGGAGTAGAATAATAAACATGTTCAGTATTTTGCTTGAGCTCGGCTTTCTCTTAACTCCTCAGAGGCTTAGAGGGCACAGATGAGAACTGTTGCTTTGCCTAAAACCCTGTGTGAATTGTAAGTTTTGTTTTTTAATATTTGGGGTTTATCTTCATCTCTGTTATCTAACTGCTTACTCATCAAAAAATTATACTTGTAGAAAATGAATTTCCTATTTAGACTTGGGTCCCATTCCTCAGACTGTTGAAAACATGGTAGCTTGACTGGACTTCGTAGGAAGATAATTTTATTCTAATCTGGCATTAAAAATAACACTGAAGCCGGGCGCTGGTGGCTCACGCCTGTAATCCTAGCTATTCAGGAGGCTGAGATCTGAGGTTTGCGGTTCAAAGCCAGCCCGGGCAGGAGAGACCGTGAGACTCCTATCTCCAATAAACCACCAGAAAACTGGAAGTGGCGCTGTAGCTCAAGTGGTAGAGCGCTCACCTTGAGCTGAAGAGCTGAGGGACAGCGCCCAGGCCCACAGTTCAAGCCCCATGGCTGACAAAAAAAAAAAAAAATAACACTGATGCCAGTTTGGCTTTATGTGCATTTAAAAAAAAAACTGTCACTAAGGCTTGAATTGGATTTAATTCCTATGTAGTTTTTTTTGGTCATGAAGCTTGTACTCTAGGCTTGGGTGCTGTCCCTGAGCTTTTGTGTTCAAGGCTAGTGCTCTGTCACTTTAAGGAACAGCTCCACTCCGGGTGTCTGGTGGTTAATTGGAGATAAGGGTCTCACAGACTTTCCTGCCCTAGCTGGTCTTTAACCATGATCTTCAGATCTCAGCCTCCTGAGTAGCTAGGATTAAAGGTGTGAGGCACTGGCACCTGGTTCTGTGTGTGGCTTTTTATGCTCACAGCTGGCAGTTTACCACTTGAACCATTCCTCTACTTTCAGCTTTTTGCTCATTTTGGTGATTGTGTCTAGTCTTGCTCCTGCTAGCCTTGAAATCAGAATCTTACAGATCCTGAGAGCCTCCTGAGAGCCGCTTGGATTACAGCCATGGGCCACTAGCTACACTGGTGTTTTTTTTTTGGGGGGGGGGTCCTGTCGTGGGGCCTGAACTCTGGGCCTAGACGCTGTCCCTCAGCTCTTCAGCTCAAGGCTAGCACTCTACCACTTGAGCCACAGCCCCACTTCCGGCTTTTTTCCCCCTTGCTTATGTGGTGCTGAGGAATTAAACCAGGGCCTAATGCATGCAAGGCAAGTGCTCTACCACTGGGCCACCTTCCCAGCCCTACACTGGTTATTTTTGAGCTAGTCTTACCTTGTAGCCTAGGTATATGTACCTGAACTATCTATCTGAAGCTTCCTTTGGTAGCTAGGAAGACAGGAACATTCTCCCACTCCTGCCTACAGGTGAAGAAAGTCTTGGAAACTTTTCTACTTAGGCAGACCTTGAATCTTGATCCTCCCATTCTCAGCCTTCCAAATAGCAAGGGTTATAAATGTAAGCCATTGATGCCTGGTGCTAGAAGTAGCTTTTCGTAAAAGGCTAATGAATTGGAGCTTTTTTCTTTTCTTTTCTTTTTTGGTCCAGTCGTGGGGCCTGAACTCTGGGCCTGGGCACTGTCCCTCAGCTCTTCAGCTCAAGGCTAGCACTCTACCACTTGAGCCACAGTACCACTTGAGCCACAGCACCACTTGCAGCTTTTTTCTTTTTGCTTATGTGGTGCTGAGGAATTGAACCCAGGACCTCATGCATGCAAGGCAAGCGCTTTACCACTGAGCCACCTTCCCAGCCCCTCCATTTTTTTATTTTGAGATCACGTTTTTTACTGTATATAGTCCAGTCTGGCCTCAAACTTCTTCCTCAGCTTCCCAAAAAATGTAATTATATATGTGTTTTACAATGTTTATGAGTGAGTTTAACGAAGGTACATTGTATACATATTATGAACATGTCAAAATGAAACTTGTACAACTAACTGATGCTAATAAAAAATGTGGATAAGGGGCTGGGAATGTGACTTAGTGGTAGAGTGCTTGCCTAGCGTGCATGAAGCCCTGGGTTTGATTCCTCAGCACCACATAAACAGGAAAAGCCAGAAGTGGCGCTGTGGCTCAAGTGGTAGAGTGCACGCCTTGAGCTGAAGAGCTAGGGACAGTGCCCAGGCCCAGAGTTAAAGCCCCACCTCCGACCCCCCCCAAAAAAAAAGTTTCAGGAAAAAAACCCAGGATATCAAAAGTTGTTCTCCATTGTCTCCATTGTTTTCCAGCCTCCGAATTTCTATGGAGTAAACCTGCGTCGTTTTGATTTCTAAATTGGGAGAGAAAAGTTTCTAAATTTCCAGGGAAGTTCAAATTTCAAATAAACTCACATATTTGTTTGAATTATTTTTTATATCAGAAATAATTGAAAAGGCACCCTCTCCAGAGATGTCAAAAACAAACAAATCTAAGTCTGGATCTCGCTCTTCTCGATCAAGATCTGCATCCAGATCACGATCTCGTTCATTTTCGAAGTCTCGATCCCGAAGCCGATCTATCTCTCGTTCAAGAAAACGAAGGCTAAGGTAAGGGGACAGTGGTTTTGTATATTGAGATGATCATCATGTTAGTGTGGTTTTGAAGCATTTTGGTCAGACTTTCTGTGATTGTCAAGTGAAGGAAGAGTAGGAAGGTTTGAGGGATAGAGTGAGTCAGGCTTTAAGCTACTCATGTACCTTTAATCTGTACAAATGAAATTTAGGTCTTATTTTAGGCTGTTTGCCTAATTCCTTTTCTCCTCTGCCAGCACATACTATATCCCACTCACTTTGGAAGAAAACATTTTAGCCGGGCGCTGGTGGCTCACGCCTGTAATCCTAGCTACTCTGGAGGCTGAGATCTGAGGATCTGAGGATCGAAGTTCAAAGCTAGCCCGAGAAGGAAAGTCCGAGAGATTCTTATCTCCAATAAATCACTTGAAAACCGGAAGTGGTGCTGTGGCTCAAGCTGTATAGCACTGGCCTTGAGCTGAAGAGCTGAGGGACAACACCCAGGCCTAGAGTTCAAGCCCCACGACCGACCAAAAAAAAAAAAGTATTGTATATGAACTGCTTGCCTCAAAAGTACTTCTGGGGTTTTAGACCAGTATTTGTGTCATTAGCAAAGAAAGAGTAGCTAAGATGATTAGTAATAGGATCAACATTTTGAGATGCTTTGGCCAACTAAAATAATAATACTTGTAGATAACTTGCCAGCAATAATTTGTATTATGTCTATTACTAAAAGCTTAATCTCTTTAATGAAACATGTCTTAGTAAAACACATCTTAAAACTTAAGTTACCTAATGTTGCTGGTAGCTTACACCTGTAGTCCTTGCTACTCAGGCTGAGATCTGAGGACTGGCTGAAAAGTTTCTGTGAGACTCTTATCTCCAGTTAACCACCAGAAAACCTGGAGCGGCACTGTGGCTCCAAGTAGTAGAGACCTAGCCTTGAGCAAAAGAGCTCAGGGACAATACTCAGGTCCTGAGTTCAAGCCCCACAATGGACCAGGGTGGAGAAAAAAACCAACAAAAATTACCTAGCCAGGCCCCAGTGGCTCAAACCTGTAGTCCTAGCTAGTCAGGAGGCTGAGATCTGAGGATTGTGGTTCAAAGCCAGCCTGGGCAGGAAAATCCATGAGTCTCTTTTTTTTTTTTTTTTTTTTTTTTTTTAATATTTTTTTTTTTGGGTCCAGTCGTGGGCCTGAACTCTGGGCCTGGGCGCTGTCCCTCAGCTCTTCAGCTCAAGGCTAGCACTCTACCACTTGAGCCACAGCGCCACTTCCGGCTTTTTTTTCTGTTTATGTGGTGCTGAGGAATCGAACCCATGGCCTTATGCATGCAAGGCATGGGCTCTACCACTGAGCCACCTTCCCAGCCCTCCATGAGTCTCTTAACTCCAATAAACCACCAGAAAACCAGAAAGGGAGCTGTAGCTCAAGTGGTAGAGGGCTCACCTTGAACTGAAGAGCTTAGGGACAGCGCCCAGACCCCAGAGTTCAAGCCCCAAGATAGACAAAAAAAAAAAAAAAAATTTAAAAATGGGTTTTGTAAATACCACTTTAATCTACTAAATGTGTAAATAATTATTCTGTTTATCTCCAATATTTTTAAATTCAGTTTTCATGCTGTTTAATTATGTTTTGAATAGGACACCAAACTGCAGCGTTTTTCCTCTTTGATACATTGTAAGTCATGTTTCTCATTCACTAAAAGCATCTTTTCAAGCTGAGGGTTGGTGGCTCAGACCAGTAATCCTAGCTACTTAGCTACTTAGTAGGCTGAGATTTGAGAATCATGGTTCAAAGCCAGCCCAGTCAGAAAAGTGTGACTCATCTCCAATTAACCACCAGAAAACAGGTAGTGAAGCTGGCTCAAAGTGGTAGAGTGCTAACCCTGTGCAAAAAGAGCTCAGGGGCCAGGCGCTGGTGGCTCACGCCTGTAATCCTAGCTACTCAGGAGGCTGAGATCTGAGGATCGCGGTTCAAAGCCAGCCCGGGCAGGAGAGACCGTGAGACTCCTATCTCCAATAAAACCACCAGAAAACCGGAAGTGGCGCTGTAGCTCAAGTAGTAGAGCGCTCGCCTTGAGCTGAAGAGCTGAGGGACAGCGCCCAGGCCCAGAGTTCAAGCCCCATGACCGACAAAAAAAAAAAAAAAGAGCTCAGGGACAGCAACCTAGGCCCTGAGTTGAAGCCCTGTGACTAACCAAAATAAATAAATAAATAAACAAGCATCATTGCTTTTTTAAAGAAAAGGTCTTCCTACATAGTCCATTCTGGCCTTCAACTTGAAGTCTCTTGCTGCATAACAGTTCTGTTGAAAGCATTTAAATTGTCTTCTGTGTATAGATTAAGAACCTACAGCTGGTGCCTGGTGGCTCACACCTGTAATCCTAGCTACTCAGGGGGCTGAGATCTGAGGATCTCGGGTTCAAAGCCAGCCCGGGCAGGAAAGTCCGTGAAACTTATCTCCAATAAACCACTAGAAAACCGGAAGTGGCGCTGTGGCTCAAGTGGTAGATTGCTGGCCTTGAGCTGAAGAGCGCAGGGACAGCACCCAAGCCCAGAGTTCAAGCCCCACAACCGACAAAACAAACAAAAAAACCCTTCAAACTAGTTTCTATATATGTGAATTTGGGAAAAAATGGTATATTTTACTATATGTGGATCTTTGCATAATTCTTTTTTTTCTTCTTTTAGAATTTTGCTAGCCATGAGATGATCAATTTAGCCTCCTGGAACCCCTGCTACTTATTTCAGATCTGGATTTAGAATCTTAGAATTTAATTTGAAATTTAAAATGAGGCTTTGGCCAGGCTCTAGTGGCTCACACCTCTAATCCTATTCAGGAGGCTGAGATCTGAGGATTGTGGTTCAAAAAAGCCAGCCAGGATAGGAAAGTCTGTGAGACTCTTTATCTCCAATAAATTACCAAAGAAGCTGGAAGTAGAGCTGTTTGCTTCAGGTAGTAGACTGTTAGTCTTGAACAAGAAAGGTCAGGGATAGTAACAAGGCCTGGAGTCAGGCTTCAGGACCAGCACCAGTCAAAAATAAAGCTCTGACAAAATCAGATTTATTCTTGGGGTTGGAGTGACTCAGGTCATAGAGTACCAGCCAATGAGCAAAAGCCATGAAAAACATCAGATACTGAGTTGAAGTCCTGGTCTTGGACCAAAAAAAAAAAAAAAAGATTTATTGATGGTTCTAGTTCCATAGTACTAATATGAAGCTGGATGCCAGTGGCTTACATCTATAATCCCTAGCTAATCAGGAGGCTGAGATCCAGAGCCTTGTGGTTCAAAACCAGCCTGGGAAAGAATTTTTTTGAGACTTCATCTCCAAAATAATGAGCCAAAAGCTTTTTTGCTAGAGGCATGGTTTAAGTAGTAGAGTACCAGTTGAGCAACCAAGCTGAGTAATTGTAAGGTCCTGAGTTTAAATCTTAGGAATGGCAAAAAAAAAAAAAAAAAAAAACAGTCCATTTTTTTAAACACATTATTGGTAAAGTTCTTTACTTCCTGACAAAAATAACTTGATTCTTAAATGAAATCTATGAGAAGCCCACCCTCATTTTATTGTATTGTAAAGGTAAATTTCAAACCAGAGATTAAAAAGTAGACATGTAGTTGAGCGCTAGTGGCTCATACCTGTAATCCTAGCTACTTAAGGAGGCTCATTTGAGAATTACAGTTCAAATCCAGCTGGGGCAGAAATGTCCCCATGAGACTCTTTTATCTCCAATAAACTCAAAAAAGCTGGAAGTGGCGCTGTGGCTCAAGTGGTAGAGTGCTAGGCTTGGGTACAATGAGGTTCAGAACAGTACCCAGGCCCTGAGCTCAAAGTTTAAACTAGTAAATGTAAGTTAAAGAATTGGTTTGAGCTGGGTGCCGTTGGCTCATGCCTGTAATCCTAGTTACTCAGGAGGCTGAGATCTGAGGATCGTGGTTCAAGGTCAGCCCAGTCAGGAAAGTAGTCCGTGAAACTCTTATCTCCAATAAACCACCAGAAAACTGGAAGTGGCGCTGTAGTTCAAGTGGTAGAGCGCTAGCCTTGAGCTGAAGAGCTGAGGGATCATGCTCAGGCCCAGAGTTCAAGCCCCAGCACCAACAACAACAACAAAATTGGTTTGGGGCTGGGAAGATGGCTCAGTGGTAGAGCGCTTGCCTTGCATGCATGAGGCCCTGGGTTCGATTCCTCAGCACCACATAAGCAGGAAAAAAAGCCGGAAGTGGCACTGTGGCTCAAGTGGTAGAGTGCTAGCCTTGAGCTGAAGAGCTGAGGGACAGCGCCCAGGCCCAGAGTTCAGGCCCCACGACTGGACCCCCCCCCCCCAAAAAAAAAATTGGTTTGAGGGCTGGGAAGTTGGCTCAGTGATAGAGTGCTTGCCTCGCATGCATGAGGCCCACTCTAGGTTTTATTCCTCAGCATCACATAAACAGAAAAAGCCAGAAATGGCACTGTGGCTCAAGTGGTAGAGTGCTCGCCTTGAGCTGAAGAGCTGAGAGACAGCACCTGGGCCCAGAGTTCAGGCCCATGACCAACCCCGCCCCCCCCCCCCAAAAAAAAAAAAAATTGGTTTGAAGACAAGAGAAAATACAACTAAAATGGAGTGACAGAATTGACACAAACCAAATTGAAAAATGTGAACCAACTCAGAAGTGTTCCTGGCAGCTGGGATTCTGAACACTTTTTTTTCTCCTGGCTGGGTTGGTCTAGAATCACTTTGTCTGCTGTTTTATGTTGAAAAGATTGTTATTCTTGAGTATTTTGTTCCATTAGAAAACATGTGTTTATAGTTTATCTTAGTTTGACTTTTCTATTTTCTAGAAACAGTTTTGCCACTGAATGCTCAGTTTTTATTTCTGGATTATCTGTTTCATGGCTTTTTCTTTTGTTTTCCTCTGATAAAGGAAAGTATCAAGAGTTTGAGAATCTATACTTTTAGATTAACTGCTGAATTCTACAGAATTGGAGGGCAAAAAATAATTACTTCCTTGTATTTCAGACTGTATCCTTTTCAGTGATTCCTTAAACAACTTCATTTGCAATCTTCAGAGCCTTGTGTTCCTGCATCTGTGCAGTGCCTGTGGGTTTGGATACAGTGTGCCACAGGTTCTTTCTCACTAGTAATTGGTAACAAGCATCGGTAGCTTCTGAGGATTGGGAATATAAATTAAATCTTCCTTAGTGCTGGTGGTGGATTGCTTCCCTCAAGCACAGACATTTAATTGGGTCGTATTCAGTTTCATAATCTGCATCTCCCTCTTCATTCTTTTCTTGTCTTGTTAACTTTCCAAATGAAAAATGGAAGGTAAGTTTTTGTTGTTGTTTGCATACTACATTAGCAATCACAGGAATAAGTTGGATCTTAGCCAGTTGCTATTCTTTGTGGGGCAGATAAAGAAAATCTGAGTGTAGTAGGTAGCACTGGAAAACTATTCTCATCCTTAATGTAAGCTGCTTAAAAATACTGTTTTGTATATGACCATAAACTTGGTATGTTTGCTAAGTGGAGTTACAGTAGCTCTTCTTTATTCACAAGGGATTTGTTCTAAGATGCCTACAACTGCTACAGTACTGGGCTCTTTGCATAGTACTGTTTCTTCCTATGTACATATACCCATGAGAAAATTTAGGGTTAGCCACAGTTAGATTAACAATAAGATGTAACAGTTGTAACAATATACTGTAAAGTTATTAAAACTTAGGGATTGGAGCTGGGAAGATGGCTTAGTTGTAGAATGCTTGTCTAGCATGAAGCCCTGAGTTCGATTCCTCAGTACCACATAAACAGAAAAAGCCAGAAGTGGTGTTGTAGCTCAAGTGGTAGAGTGCTAGCCTTAAGCAAAAAGAAGCTCAGAGACAGTGCCCAGGCCCTGCGTTCAGGACTGGCAAGGAAAAAAAAAAAGCAGGGATTGTTTTCTGAATTTATTGCTTTTTTTCTTTTTTTTTTTCCTTCCAATTGTGGGGCTTGAACTCGGGGCCTGGACAATTGTTCCCTGAGCTCCTTTGCCCAAGGCTAGTGCTCTACTACTTTGAGCCACAGTACTACTTCTGGTTTTTTAGTGGTTAATTGGAGTCTCAGGGGCTTTTGTGCTCGGGCTGGCTTTGAACCATGATCCTCAGATTTCAGCCTCCTGAGTTTTAGGATTACAGATGTGAGCCACCAGCGCCCAGCCTGCTTAATTTTTTTTTTTTGGGGGGGGGGGAGAGGGGTCCGGTAGTGGGGCCTGAACTCTGGGCCTGGGTACTGTCCCTCAGCTCTTCAGCTCAAGGCAAGTGCTCTACCACTTGAGCCACAGCATCACTTCCAGCTTTTTCTGCTTATGTGGTGCTGAGGAATCGAACCCAGGACCTCATTGCCTGCAAGGCAAGCACTCTACCACTGAGCCACCTTCCCAGCCCTGCTTAATATTTTTGACTGGTTTGCTACAGCTAACTGAAAAAAAAGAAACTTCAGAAAGCAAGAAGGGAATCTACTGTCTTTATTTATTTTTTTGTCGTGAGACTTGAAATAAGGGCCTGGACGCCATCCCTGAGCTCTTTTGCTCAAGGCTAAGGCTTTGCCATTTTGAGCCACAGGGACACTTCTGGGTTTCGTGTGGTTAATTGGAGATAGAGTCTTACAGCGACTTTTCAGCCTGAGTTGGCTTTGAACTGCAATCCTTAGCTCTCAGCCTCCTGAGAAGCTAGGATTACAGGTGTGAGCAACCATGCCCGGCTGTACTGTATTTTTTAAAAAATTTATTATTATATGGAGGGGTTACATTTACATGAGTCAGGTAATAAGTACATTTCCTTTTGTACAGTGTCAACTGATTTCTCATTCTTTTTTTTTGGGGGGGGGGTCCGGTCATGGGGCCTGAACTCTGGGCCTGGGCACTGTCCCTCAGCTCTTCAGCTCAAGGCTAGCGCTCTACTACTTGAGCCACAGCACCACTTCCGGCTTTTTTTTTTTTTCTTATGTGGTGCTGGGGAATCGAACCCAGGGCCTCTGGAATGCAAGGCAAGCGCTCTACCACTGAGCCACCTTCCCAACCCCTGATTCCTCATTCATTCTTTTCTTTTTCCTTTTTCCTTTTTTTCCTTTTTGTCCATTGTGGGGCTTGAACTCAGGGCCTGGGTGCTGTCCCTGAGCCTCTTTGTGCTCAAGGCTAGTGCTGTATCACCTGAGCCACACTGCCACTTCAGCTTTTTGAGTGGTTAATTGGAGATAAAGAGTATCACAGGAATTTTTCTGCTGGGGCAGAAAATGGAGCGTGCGTGCGTGCGTGCGTGCGTGCGTGCGTGCGTGTGTCTGTGTGTGTGTGTCTGTGTCTGTGTGTGTGTGTCTGTGTCTGTGTGTGTGTCTGTGTGTCTGTGTCTGTGTGTGTCTGTGTCTGTGTGTGTCTGTGTCTGTGTGTGTCTGTGTCTGTGTCTTTTTGGTGGGTTGTAGGGCTTGAGCTGGGGCCTGGGCACTGTCCCTGAGTTCTTAACTCCAAGGGGAGAGATCTACCACTTGAGCTACAACCCCACTTCCGGTTTTTGAGTGATTAATTGGAGATTAGTCTCATGGAGACTTTTCAGCCTAGGTTGGCTTTGAACCGTACCTCAGATCTCAGCCTCCTTAATAGCTAGGATTACAGGCATGAGCCACCGGTGCCCAGGTTTTTTTTTTTGTTTTTTTTTTTTTGGGGTCCTGTTGTGGGGCCTGAACTCTGGGCCTAGGCACTGTCCCTCAGCTCTTCAGCTCAAGGCTAGTGCTCTACCACTTGAGCCCCAGCACCACTTCCGGCTTTTTTCTTTTTGCTTATGTGGTGCTGAGGAATCTAACCCAAGGCCTCATGCATGCAAGGCAAGCACTCTACCGCTGAGCCACCTTCCCAGCCCCTTTGTATTTGTTTTTAAAAACACAATAGAGCTGGGCGTCTGTAATCCTAGCTACTCAGGAGTCTGAGATCTGGGGATCACGGTTCAAAGCCAGCCTGAGCAGGAAAGACTGTGAGACTCTTTTAACCACCACAAAACAGAAGGTGACAGTGTGGCTCAAGTGATAGAGCTCTTGCCTTGAGCTGAAGAGCTCAGGGACAGTGCCCAGGCCCCAAGTTCAAGCCCTATGACCGGAAAAAAAAAAAAAGGCAAATACCTGTGGCTGAGAATGTGGCTCAGTGGTAGAGTGCTCGCCTAGTATGCATGAGGCCCTGAGTTCAATTCCTCAGTACCACATAAACAGAAAAAGTTGGAAATGGTGTTGTGATAGAGTGCTAGCTTTGAACAAAAAAGCTCAAGGAGAGTGCCCAGAAGAAACTTCTGAGTTTAAGCCTCAGGATTGACCAAAAGAATAAAAAAGAAGCTCAGAGACAGTGTCCAGACCCTGAGTACAAGCCCCAGACTGGCAAACTGGCAACAAACAAAAAACACTTCTATAATCCCAATACTTGGAAAGCTGAGGCAAGCTTGAGCTTCATAGTAAAACCATATGTCAAATAAAAAAGCCGGGGCTGGGAAGCTAGCTCAGTGGTAGAGCTCTTACCTTGCATGCCTGAAGCCCTGGGCTCGATTCCTCAGCACCACATAAGCAAAAAGAAACCAGAAGTGGTGTGGCTCAAGTGGTAGAGCGCTTGCCTTGAGCTGAAGAGCTGAGGGACAGCGCCCAGGCCCAGAGTTTAAGCCCATGACTGACTAAATAAATAAACAGAAAATAAAAAGGGAAGTGCCCATGGCTCACACCTGTAATCCTAATTTCTCAAGAGGTTGAGATCAGAGGATCACAGTTCAAAGCCAACTTGAGCTGATCTGTGAGACTCTTGGCTTCAATTAACCACTAGAAAACCAGAAGTGGAGCTGTGGTTCAAGTGGCAGAGTGTTAGTCGAGCAAAAAGAGTTAAGGGACAGCGCCAAGCCAGAGTTCAAGCTCTAGGACCAGGGGTTGGGGAGAGGACAGAATACAAAGGCAAACAGATATGCCTAGCATATGTGTAGCCCTGAGTTTGATTCCCAGCAACCAGTACACACAGTCTGTTTCTAGTCAAGCATATGATACAAGAAAGGGAAAGGCTTGCTCATTGGCTGAAGGCATCCAGTACTAAGGAGGATTGAGCCCAGAGTTTCATGAATTCCAAGCATACACTCTATATCACTGAGTTACATCTTTGTTCTCCCCTCCTTCCTTTTTTGGTAGTACTAAGGTTTGAACTCAGGGCCTCATACTTGGAAAGCTTGAGTGTCACCTCCAGACTTGCTTTTTGTTGGTTATTTTGGAGATGGAATCTAGCAAACTTAATCTGTACTGGTGTGACCCCACAAGTATCCAGCTCCAAGATTTTTTCTTTTCTTTTTTTATAAGATATGTAAAAATGTTTTTTGGAGTCAAGCACCGGTCAGTGACTCACACCTGTAATTTACCTACTCAGAAGGCTGAGTATCATGGTTTGAAGCCGGGCAGGAGAGTATGTAAGACTCTTTTATCTCTAGTTAACCACTAGAAAACCAAAGTGACACTGTGGCTCAGTTGTAGAGCTCTAGACTTGGGTGAACAAGCTCAAGGACAGGGTTCAGGCCCTGAGCTCATACCCTATGACTGACAAAAAAAAGTATTTTTAAGAGAGTTCCTAGTAAGTGTTAAATACATCTCTAGCTAAGTGCTTAGCAGTTGTGGTTAATGTTAATGATATAACACAGTTGAAAGAACAATCCTTGGTGGGTTTTAATACTAATAAACATGTTTGACCTTTTGATACTAAACAAGGCTCCTGTAGTAGACAAAGCCTGGCTTTTATGAACATATATAGTATTGACAAAAGTAGGCTACTGCTGAATCTTACAGTTCTGCAAGATTGCTTTGTAAGAATTCTATATGGTTAGGAATATAACACTACCAAGGTTGAGTTGAAAAATAGGCACACAAGGGTGCACATGCAAGGTGTTTTGTAGTTTCTCTTGCTAACTTCTGAGTATCTGGTTGCTTTATGGCCAGACATGCTCTCTTGTGGTGCTTTAGTAAGATCATGCAGCTCAGCCAAAGAAATAGATCATTTCCAATCTCATGCAAAACCCGTGCTTGTACGCTTTGCTTTCAGTAAGTTCTTTTTAACTTATAACAGCTACATTCTCCAAGTGTTCTTTGGGGTTGGTCTGTTGTAATTATCCTTTTATAATGCCAGATCTTAGTAGGGTCTAAATAATTCTCCCTTCACGGAGAGGTAAATAGGATGAAAATGTTGTAACCTTCAGGTTCCAGAGGACCTGAGTGGTTATTAACTTATCTAGGTACCAGAGCTTGTAGTTCTGGCAACCTGATAAATTCCATGTCTGAAACTCTCAGCAGATGGTCTTTTGTTTAGTTGACGACATAGAGAAAAACTTGATATTCCTTCGATCAATAGAAATACACCTGCACTTTGTTATTAATAAATGATCTTGTTATAATTTGTTAAAATGACTAATTTTTATAATTAATATACACGAAAGGAATTTGCAACCTGCTTTGAAAACTGCAAAATAAATAACATATAAGGGTAGGGATTTATGAGTATTGCCTTTTTTTTTTTTCTTTCCTGTCATAGGGCTTGAACTCTGGGCCTGGGTGCTGTCCCTGAGCTCTCTAACTCAAGGCCAGTGCTCTACCACTTGAACCACAGCACCACTTCTGGTTTTGTGGTGGTTAATTGGAGATAAGTCTCACAGACTTTCCTGCCCGGGCTGGCTTTGAACCGAGATCCTCATATCTCAGCCTTCTGTATAGTTAGGATTACAGGCGTGAGCCACCGGTGCCCGGCTTTGAGTATTTTTATAGTTTTTTTTTTTTTTTTTTTTTTTGGGTCCGGTCGTGGGGCCTGAACTCTGGGCCTGGGCACTGTCCCTCAGCTCTTCAGCTTAAGGCTAGTGCTCTACCACTTGAGCCACAGTGCCACTTCCGGCTTTTTTCTTTTTGCTTATGTGGTGCTGAGGAATCGAACCCAGGTCCTTGAGCATGCAAGGCAAGCGCTCTACCACTGAGCCACCTTCCCAGCCCCGGCTTTGAGTATTTATTGCCTTTGTTGGAAGGTTTTTCTATTTGTTGTTAATACAAATGCTGAGTCAAAATCAAACATTTCTCCTTTTCCTCTGCAGTTCTAGGTCTCGTTCCAGATCATACTCTCCAGCTCATAACAGAGAAAGGAATCACCCCAGAGTGTATCAGAATCGAGATTTTCGAGGTCATAATAGAGGCTACAGGAGGCCCTATTACTTTCGTGGGCGCAACCGAGGCTTTTATCCATGGGGCCAGTATAACCGTGGAGGCTATGGCAACTACCGCTCCAATTGGCAGAACTACCGGCAAGCTTACAGTCCTCGTCGGGGCCGCTCCCGTTCCCGGTCCCCAAAGAGAAGGTCTCCTTCACCAAGGTCCAGGAGCCATTCTAGGAACTCTGATAAGTCTTCTTCAGATAGGTCAAGGCGCTCCTCATCCTCTCGTTCTTCCTCTAATCACAGCCGAGTTGAATCTTCTAAGCGCAAGTCAACAAAGGAGAAAAAATCCTCTTCCAAGGATAGCCGGCCATCCCAGGCTGCTGGAGATAACCAGGGAGATGAGGCCAAAGAGCAGGCATTCTCTGGAGGTACCTCTCAAGATACAAAAGCATCTGAGAGCTCGAAGCAGTGGCCAGATGCTACCACTTACAGCACTGGTTCTGCATCAAGGGCTTCAGCAGTTTCTGATCTGAGTCCCCGGGAGCGAAGTCCAGCTCTCAAAAGCCCCCTCCAGTCTGTGGTGGTGAGACGGCGGTCACCTCGTCCTAGCCCCGTGCCAAAACCTAGTCCTCCACTTTCCAGCACATCCCAGATGGGCTCAACTCTGTCAAGCAGTGCTGGGTATCAGTCTGGAGCACACCAAGGTCAGTTCGAGCATGGCTCTGGCTCTTTGAGTCCATCCAAAAAGAGCCCTGTTGGTAAGAGTCCACCGGCCACTGGCTCCACATATGGCTCGTCTCAGAAAGAGGAGAGTGCTGCTTCAGGAGGAGCAGCCTATAACAAGAGGCAAGTATCTCCCCTTTTCCCACTGTTATATTTCACTAGCTGGCAGCTTAGTTGTAATGTAATCTCAGTTAGTGTTCTGCTTAATGGTAATAAAGCAATCCTCATTTCCATAGCTTTTCATTAGCAGTCATTAAACGCATCACCCAAGGAAACCTTTAGCTTAACTCTAGCTTTCCTACCTTCCTGAATTTGTATTGCAGCATAAAGTTTCTTTAGACTACTCTGCAATGATGTTTTCACATTTAAAATTTGCCTTGGATTCTACCAATGTAAGCCAGAGAATAGTAAGAGATTTGTGGGTCAGCTACCAAAAAATATATGGTCTTTGCCAACATGAATGGCCATTGGAGCTGTTAGACTTCTAGGACCCACCGTCTGCTGTTTGATCTGCATCGGCCCATCATGGTGAAGAGCTGCACTTATACACTGCTTGAGAATACTGGGCACAATGGGAAAGCCTAACGATTAGTCCAGGAAGGCCTTGTTTTAAAACCACAAGGTGGGTGTGTGTCCCAGTAAAAGCCAACCAGGCTGCAAGTTAGGAGAGGACGTGGCATTACTTCCATCTTTCTACTCTGGGGGATACGGTGAGTTGGAATATGAATATTTCTTTGGTTGGATGGATTGGGATGGCAGAGAGAGGGCACAGAGAAGCTACAGTGTAACCCACATTGCAGTTAGGAGGCACTTTACCAGCATATTCTCTAAAGCCACGCAGATCTCTGCCGTATTAATGTGACTGACACAATTTAGCTTTCCCTGTTAATTGTACAGATACATTTAGAATCCATTGCCTTTAGTAAGTCTTTTAAGGTTTAAGCTTTGTTTTTTGCCAGGACTGTAATTTTCATTAGAAGGTGAGCCTAAGCTCTGCTTTTTCATAAGGAATACAATGCTTTTTTTTTTTTTTTTTTTGCCACTGCTACACCCTCCTCCATTAACAAGTATTTTGTTTTTATTTGTGTTCACAGTATATTTTATATTTAGATCTTCTAGGTGACTTGAAGCAAAATTGAAGTCTCTTTTTGAGACTTAATATTTCCAAATGTGAGTTGTATAAAAACAATACAGTCCAAGGTTGAAAATTCTATGTTAACTTTGCTGAAAGCAAATTTTAAGTGACTGAGTGAAAGTTGGGGCTAAGACCCTAGTTTTTTACCCCCCTAGACCATACTATAGGTAAGTAGACGTTTGTTTTTCAGTATCCTAAAAATAACTTTCGTTAGTCTTTTTGCTTGGTTTTAATAAAACAGCTTCATGAACTCTTAAATGCTAAGTTCATACATCTGAAAGACTATTTTTCAGAAATCATTAGAAAGTAACCATGTAGAAAGCTCTTTGGTAATAATGGAATGTACAAAGGCGCATTTTCTCTGAGTCAAAAACCAGAGAGCAGAAAGGTGCTGTCATACAGTTGCTCAAGAATTTTCCTTTGTGTCTCCCTTGTGTCTTTATAACTAGATATCTAGAAGAGCAGAAGACAGAAAATGGGAAAGATAAGGAGCTGAAACAAACAAATACTGATAAAGAGAAAATGAAAGAGAAAGGGGGCTTCTCAGATGTTGATGCAAAAATGAAATCTGATCCATTTGCTCCCAAGACTGATACCGAGAAGCCCTTCCGAGGCAGTCAGTCACCTAAAAGGTATAAGCTCCGAGATGACTTTGAGAAGAAGATGGCTGATTTCCATAAGGAGGAGATGGATGATCAAGATAAGGACAAAAGTAAGGGAAGGAAGGAATCTGAGTTTGATGATGAGCCCAAATTTATGTCTAAAGTCATAGCCAGTTCAAGCAAAAACGACGAAGAGAAGTCAGGCAAATGGGAGGGCCTTGTATATTCGGGGAAAGAAAAGCAGAGGAAAGCTGAGGAGCTGGAGGAGGAGCCTTTCACAGAGAGATCCAAAAAGGAGGAGCGAGGAGGGTCCAAGAGATCTGACAGTGGGCACAGGGGGTTTGTGCCTGAGAAGAATTTCCGTGTGACCGCATATAAGGCGGTTCAGGAAAAAAGTTCATCGCCTCCCCCAAGGAAGACTTCTGAGAGCCGCGACAAGTTGGGAGCCAAAGGAGACTTTTCCTCAGGGAAGTCTTCCTTCTCCATTACTCGAGAGGCCCAGGTCAATGTCCGGATGGACTCTTTCGATGAGGACCTTGCACGGTAAGAAGTGCCCCCTTGTTGACCCTTAGGATTCTGGGGGCCTAAATGAAGTTTGAAGCCAGCCTAGGGCAGAAAAGTTCTTGAGATACTTACCTCCATCCAGTTAACCAGCCAAAAGCCAGAACTGGAAGCGTAGTGTGCCAGCCTTGAGCAAAGAAGCCAAGCAAGAGTGAGGCACCCAGTTCAAGCCCTATTAGTAGCATGAGTGTGCACATGCACACACACAGACATATATCTTGTTGGTTGTGGGGGCTGCACTGGGCCTGGTGCTGTCTCTCTGAGCTCTTCAGCTCAAGGCTAGAACCCTACCACTTGAGCCACAGCACCACTTCTGGCTTTTTTTCTGCTTATGTGGTGCTGAGGAATTGAACCCAGGACCTCATGCATGCAAGGCAAGCACTCTACCCCTGACCTACCTTTCCAGCCCCATTGACCTCTTTTTTTTTTTTCTTTCTTTTTTAAAGTGGTACTAGGAATTGAATTTAGGGCCTTGTTGCTTGCTAGGCTGGTGATCTTACCACTTGATCCCAAATGCCTCTAGTCCTTTTTTCAGTTATTTTAAGGCAAGGTTTTGCTTTATGCCTGGGCCAGTGTGAGTTGCAGTTCTACTTGTGCTTCCTTGTATTGGTGGGCATGTCAAGGTGTGTGTCACTATATTATCTATTGGTTGAATCTTGTGAACTTGCATGCCCAAGCTGATCTCAAACTATGATTTCCAAATATTGCCTTTCACAGAGCTAGCTAAAATTATAGTCTAGAGCCACTGTGCCTGGCCTTCTATACATCTTGTATTTTTTGGTGCATTCTTATATTTTTCAGACCCAGTGGTTTATTGGCTCAGGAACGCAAACTTTGTCGGGATCTAGTCCATAGCAACAAAAAGGAACAGGAATTTCGTTCCATTTTCCAGCACATACAGTCAGCTCAGTCTCAACGTAGCCCCTCAGAATTGTTTGCCCAGCATATAGTGACCATTGTTCATCATGTTAAAGGTGAGTCCTGACTCCTTTTTTTTTTTGTTGGTGGTGGGGCTTGAACTAGATCTAGGCCTAGCCGCTGTCCCTGAGCTCCTCAACTCAAGGCTAGTGCTCTACCACTTGAGCCACAGCACTACTTCTGGCCTTTTCTGTTTATGTGGTACTGAGGAATCCAACCCAGGGCCTCATGCATGCAAGGCAAGCACTCTACCACTGAGCCCTCAGGCTCCTATTTTTACAGTTAGCTTTCCTCTGTTACAAACAGGATGACTGGTGTAAATGAAGTAGCCTTTTAGGGCCCTGTATCTATCTTATCTAAAGAGGCTTTCCCGGTATCTCCTTTTCTAACAGTCTCTTGCATACATTTTGGTACAAATTTCTTTCCCAAATTGCTCTACCATGTCTGGTCAAGTGGAGGTGGGCAGGTTGGAGAATGTCCAAGAGAAGTGAAATAGGTATTGGGAGTTGGGTTGGGCTAGTTAACAGGTTCTGCCTAGAATTTAATTCTCTCCCGGAGGTAGTCCTGTACTTCAAGAAAAATAAGAACCTGGTTTCTTTGTCTTTTGTAACATGTGTTTCTTTGTACAGAGCATCATTTTGGGTCCTCTGGAATGACATTGCATGAACGCTTTACTAAATACTTAAAGAGAGGAACTGAACAGGAGGCAGCTAAAAATAAGAAAAGCCCAGAGATACACAGGTGAGGATCTCAGTCTTTATACTGAAGGTTGTGGTAAAAGACTTCTCATTTGATAGTAAATTTTGTTTTGTTGAATTCTGCTGCCAGTGCAGTTTTAGTCCATGGTTTAGGTTGATACCCTCAGAGTTGAATAATCATGGGGATTCATATTTGAAAGTGGAAGAGACATGTTTTTGAGGACTACAGTTTGTATTAGAATGAAGGAAGACAACTTCTTTTTTTTTTTGGTCGGTCGTGGGACTTGAACTCTGGGCCTGGGCGCTGTCCCTCAGCTCTTCAGCTCAAGGCGAGTGCTCTACCACTTGAGCTACAGTGCCACTTCCAGTTTTCTGGTGGTTTATTGGAGATAGGAGTCTCACAGTCTTTCCTGCCCAGGCTGGCTTTGAACTGCGATCCTCAGATCTCAGCCTCCTGAGTGCTAGGATTACAGGCGTGAGCCACCAGCGCCTGGCGGAAGACAACTTCTTAAAAATAGACTCATAAATTATTGGGAGTGGCACATAGTAACCTGAAATTACTGTGAGCTTTCTCTGGGGGGGGGAAAAGGGGAGAATAAATTCCAGTTTCTCTATGCAAATCCACATATTTTATATGTTCTTTGGGAAGAATTTGCTTGAGTGCTGAAGGAAGAAGCTTGTAGGTTTATCTCAAAGGGCTTAAAAACTAGTCCTCTTCAGGGCTGGGAAGGTGGCTCAGTGGTAGAGTGCTTGCCTTGCATCCATGAGGCCCTGGGTTCGATTCCTCAGCACCACATAAGCAGAAAAAGCTGGAAGTGGAGCTATGACTAGTGGTAGAGTGCTAGCCTTGAGCTGAAAAGCCAAGGGACAGTGCACAGGCCAGAGTTGAGGCCCCACAACCGACCAAAAAAACAAAAACAAAAAAAAAACAAAACTAGGCCTCTTCAAAGAATATCCCATTTGAGGCTCTGAATTGAATCCCCAATTTCATGTGTGTGTGTGTGTGTCTGTCTGTCTCTGTCTTTCACACACACTGGTTATGGGAGTCTGTTCAACACATAGAGATGATTTAGAAGCAAAGTCTTACGTGTAATTCCTTGGCATTCAACTCAGTGAAGAGTATAACCACCATAGATTCAAGATCTTTGGGATGTGTGCCATTTTAGGCAGTTGTTTCTCACCTGTGGCCAGTCATACAGGAGAATAGCTAGCCCATTTGCTCAGATTCTCAAGATGAAAACTGCTTTCGGAGGTTAGCATTAAATAGCTACAGCTGTGAATATACATACAAGTTATAGATGAGCCTGTTTTCCCTGACTAGTGCTATTGGGAAGTGTTGCTCTAGTGCTAACTTATACTTGAGTTTGGTTGAGAACTTGGGGTTTTATTTTTGTGTGTATCCCTCCCTATGTGAGAGTGTAAGTACATAGTTAAGAATATGAGAGGCCTGGAGTGTAGTTCAATGGTGGAGCATGTGTGAGACTCTGGGAATATCCCTCCTACATTGGTAGATGACAAAGCATAATAAAAAGGGATATTTGTGAATCCATTTGGGAACTAGAATATTACCAGTTACTGTTACTCATATCATGGAATAAAAACACAATAAAAATATTTTTGTTTTTAATTTTAGGAGGATAGACATTTCCCCCAGTACATTCAGAAAACATGGTTTGGCTCATGACGAAATGAAAAGTCCCCGGGAACCTGGCTACAAGGTGAACTGTTGATTTGATCAGTATTTCCAACAAAATGAGTGCGTTGGGCATGAACTTGACAGAAATGTGTTTGTTTAAATTACTCTCTACTTAAGTTTGTGTTTTTCTTTTAAGGATGGGCATAATTCTAAAAATGAACTACAAAGGGTTAATTTTTATTAAATGTATCAACAACCTTTGTGAAGTGGTTAGAATATGGTAAATGACCCCAGAGTCTATTGAGGTGAGCTTGAGAAAAAAAAGAGAGGCGTTTTGGAACAAGTGCCCATGATGAGAGAAGAAACTTTTTGTGATATTTTTCTGCTTGTAAGTATTATCAAATCAACTGTCTACATGCACTATTTCCAACCATGATTTCAGAAAGACATGCATGTCAAGGAGAGTGAAATATTCATATCTAATTTAGTAGAGTTTATAATAGTTGGTCCAGTTTTTTTTCTAACATTGTACCATATCTATCACCTGTCAATTATTGTTACTTTTAAAGCAAAGCATTACTTTGATAGCCCAGCTACATTTACAATGATGTACCATAACACTGTTATTAAGAGGTAACAACTTGTGTGCAGTCTTTTACTGTGAAATAACTAGGTGGAGGTTTTTGTTTTTTAAATCTTAATATTTATCAAGCTTCATTCACTTACACAGCTGAGATTAAAATATTTAGCTACTGAAAGAATACTGATTTTTAGGTTTTCCAAATAAATTTATCTTACTGGTTGAATGTGTCAAGGCACTTGTGCACTTTCTGTTCTCTTCCACCCCTCCCCTCCCCGCCCCTCTCTCTGTCTCTCCAAGCACCAGTCATTTTGGCACTAGTAAAACATCAGAAGAAATGCCATCCTCCATGTCTCAAAAGCCACCTCATGCCAGGTGCTCATCCCTGTAATCATAGGTACTCAGGAGGTAGAGATCTGAAGATCACAGTTCAAAGCCAGATCAGGCAGGAAAATCTGTGAGACTGTTTATCTGCAGTTAACCACCAGAAAAACAGAAGTGGCTCTGTGGCTCAAGTGGTAGGGTTCTTTGTCTTGACCTAAATAGCTCAGGGACACAGCATTTGGGCCCAGAGTTCAAGCCCTATGACCAATCAAAAAAATAAATAAATAAAAGCCATCACCTCTTTAGAGGTGCTCTGACTGCCCTGGGGAGCAGTGGCTACCATTGTCTTTTTTTAATCTTTAGAGGATACAGGGGCCCTGTCCCCTTCAGAAAAAAAGCAATAAAATAAGCCTATTGTCACTCTTGTTAATTAAAATTCATTTTTTTCATAAAAAAATTTAATAGTTCATGTAAGTAATAGTGAGTTTATCCCTCCTTTTTTGGGGGGGAGGGACAGTCTTGGGGCTTGAACTCAGGGCCTGGGTGCTGTCCCTGAGCCTCTTTGCGCTCAAGCCTAGTGCTCTACCACTTGAGCCACAGCACCACTTCTGGCTTTTTTACTAGTTTTTTGAAGATAAGAGTAGCTAGGATTACAGGTGTGAGCCACCGGCATCTGGCTCTGAGCAAGCTTATCCTTTCTTTTGCTTCCATGAAACAAATTGTGTTATATATGATGTCCCTCAAACTGCCTTGGCTCTTTACTTCACTGGATTTTCGAGAATTGTTGAGAGACATTGCCAAGAGGAACTTGGTGTGTTGTATACTGCTGCTGCTGTTGCTACCACTGCTGTAGCAGTCATATATCTACAGCACAGTCTGGTGGTTAAACTTTGTAGAAAGTTAGCAAAAAGGTTTTTTGCTTTTTTGCTTTTTCTTAAGCATTTACATGGTATAGCTATTTTATGAATTCTCAATTACAGTTTTCAGTCTCTTCCTTATTAAAATTTTCAATGTAACTCAGCATTTTGGGAGCATGTTTTAAGACTCCTAATGTCTCTTTGTTCTTAGTACTCAAAAGAATTCCAGGAGAATAAGCCATGGGTGGCTGCTACAATATAGGTAGGAGGAGGAGACCATTTCTCCTCTTTAAAAGTAATCACTAAGCTTAAGCCAGTCTTAATCACCTTCCATAGCTGATTTTGGCCATTTCATTTTGCAGACTAGCTAGAATTATTACTGGGCCATAGAGCAGATAAAGTGAGATCCATATCTAGCAAGAAAACTACCATCCTGATCCTTCTGAAGAATTAGCTTGGGTAATAGGCATCATATTCCCAGTGCTTCCTCTGTACTCTTCCATTATTGTAGAAACTGCATTTGAGGGTGGTTGAGTTAGTAGCCCTGAATCCCAAAAACCTTAATTTTGACATCTCTTGGCAGGCCGAGGGAAAATACAAAGATGATCCTGTTGATCTCCGCCTTGATATTGAACGTCGTAAAAAACATAAGGAGAGAGATCTTAAACGAGGTAAATCAAGGGAATCAGTGGACTCAAGAGATTCCAGCCACTCAAGGGAAAGATCAACTGAGAAAACAGAAAAAACTCATAAAGGATCAAAAAAGCAGAAGTATGTAAAGCTCCTTTCTGTTACTCCAGTTCAACTCCTGAGTAAAATCTCTTGTCTGCTCCTTTCAAACTGTTTACACACCAGATCTTTTAGTCAGAGGATTTAGAGATTATGAATTGCAGCAACTTTCATCTTTCATATCATGTAATCTTCAAGGAGATCTCTAGCATCAAAACAACTTTGGTATCTAATTATGATCCTCGTCCAGTGAAGAAACTATAATGTTAATGTCTCAGTCTGCCTACAGGGATTGTGGGGAATTCATTTGGCAATTGTTTTTACATGACCTTTCTCATTGCATCTTTTCATGGGTTGTTCCCATGTTAGAAATGGCTCAGTCATCAAGTGAAAAAAAAAATATACTGGTCAAAGAATTTGGGTAGAGCTAGGTAGGATGATTGTTTATTTTAAATGTCTTTCAAACTAGTTTCATAGACCATTTCAAGAGAGTTGTTCCAAATCTCTCTTAAACAAAGATGGCATTGTTGAAAGTTGTATGTAGAACTGTCTATGCCAAAGTGCTAACATTTCTATTTAGACTACCACCCCCCTCCCCACACACACACCATTTTTTCCCCATGGTGCTGGAGATTGGTCCCAGGGCCTTGCATATGCTAGGCAAGTGTACTACCAGTTGAGAGACACTCCCTAGCTCTCTATTTACATTTTTTAATTTTTCAATCTCTTGATCTGGCAAGGTTTTTTGGGTTCTGGTTTTAGAGCTGATCCTTGGGCTTGAACTTAGGACCAGGTATTATCCTTGATTTTTTTTGGTCATGGGTCTTAAACCCAGGGCCTGGGCAACTGTCTCTAAGCTTTTTTGCTCAAGGCTAGCTCTCTACTACTTGAGCCACAGCTCCCCTTTCATTTTTTAGGTGGTTAATTGGAGAGACGAGTCTCAAGGACTTTCTGCCTGGACTGGTGGTGGTGGTGTCATCTGTCTCTCTGTCTCTCTGTCTCTCTGTGTCATGGGGCCTTAACTCTGGACTTGGGCACTGTCCCTGAGCTCTTCAGCTCAAGTCTAGTGTTCTACCACTTGAGCCACAGTGCTACTTCTGGCTTTTTCTGTTTATGTGGTGCTGAGGAATCGAACCCAGGGCCTCATACATGCAAGGCAAGCACTCTACCACTGAGCCACCATCCCAGCCTCAGCTGGTTTTGTAAAACACAGTCCTCAGATCTCAGCCTCCTGAGAAGCTAGAATTACAGGCATGAGCCACTGGTGTCTGGCTTTCCCTAATCTTTTTTTTTTTTTTTTTTTTTTGGTTGGTCCTGGGGCCTTAATGCTGGGCCTGGGCGCTGTCCCTGAACTCTTCAGCTCAAGGCAAGCACTCTACCACTTGAGCTATAGCACCACTTCAAGCTTTTTCTGCTTATGTGGTGCTGAGGAATCAAACCCAGGGCCTCATTGCATGCAAGGCACTCTACCACTGAGTCACCTTCCCTTGTTTGTTTGTTTGTTTGTTTTTTGCTGGTCCTGGGGCTTAAACTCAGGGCCTGGGTTCTGTCTCTGATGAGCCTCTTTGTGTTCAAAGCTAGCACTCTACCACTTGAGCCACAGTGCCACTTCTGGCTTTTTTGAGTAGTTTATTGGAGATGAGAGTCTCACAGGAATTTTTCTGCCCGGGCTGGCTTTGAACCATGATCCTCAGATCTCAGCCTCTTGAGTAGCTAAGATTAAAAGCAAGAGCTACTGGCACCTGGCTTCTCTAATCTTTTTTTTTTTTTTTTTTTTTGCTTATGGCTAGTCCTCTACCACTTGAGCCTCAGTGTGCTTATGCACACCATACCCGCCTGTTTTTGATCATTTCAGCTGGTTTGTCTAAGATAACACAAAATAAATATCAGCTGACATCAAAATTTGAGTCTTGGCTGGGTGCTGGTGGCTCATACCTGTAATCCGAGCTGGGAAACTGAGCTCTGAGGATTGTGGTTTGGAGGCATTCTGGGTAGGAAAATCCATGAGCCCCATCTCTAGTTAAGCACTAAAAACACTGGAAGTGTAGCTATGGATGGCTCAAATGGTTGACTGCTAGCCTTGAGCAAAAACTTTTGCTCAGGGACTGTGCCCACAACCTGAGTTGATCCAGGACCACCTAGGTGCTGGTGGCTAACGCCTATAATCCTAGCTACTCAGGAGACTGAGATCTGAGGATCACAGTTCAAAGCCAGACTGAGCAGGGGGAAGTCTGTGAGACTTATCTCCAAGAAACCACTCAGAAAACCAGAAGTGGTGCTGTGGCTCAAGTGGTAGAGCTGAGGGACAGCGTTCAGGCCCCACGACTGACCCCCACTCCCCCCCCCCCCAAAAAAAAAGATGCAGGACCAGCACCAAAAAACCCCACAAGACTTGGATCTTTGGTTCTATTTTGTCTTGCATTCCTGAGTTACTTGTGTGTTAGCATCTCTAGCAGCTAAAAGAACTGATAGTTCTGAGCAGGAAGTGGAAATAGTAGTAGTAATCCTCAGCATTGCTATTGTTAGAAAGGGAGTAGAGCCCCTAAACATTTCAAGAGTTGGGACTAGATAACTAGTTCTGATTCCTCTCCGTGGTACACATGTGCAACTGACTTACTGGGTGATCTTGTACTAGTCTCTTAAGTCATAGCATTAGTGACTTGTGGATAAGGGGAGATGATAGCTATATCCTTGCTTTTACTGTGGTATTCTACAGTTCATAGAAACTTTTTTTTTTCTTCTGGTAGTGGAATATGAGCGCTCAGCTGGTACTGTACTGCTTGAGCCATGCCTCTAGCCCAGCTTTTTAAAGTATTTTTGTGAGTGTGTGCCAATCCTAGAGTTTGAACTTAGGACCTGAGCTTTAAAATGCTTAAGGCTAATGCTCTTACCATTTGAACCACAGCTCTACATCTGGCTTTTGTTGGTTAATTGGAGATCAGAGTTTCACAGACATTGTGCCCAGGCTGGCCTTGAACTGTGATCATCAGATTTCAACCTCCTAAGTAGCTAGAATTACAGAAACTGAATAGTGTTTTATATAACTAATAAGAGTCAGAATTGGGGCTCATATTTGGGGCCTTTTGAATCTTGAATTTTTCCTTTATGTGAATACATGTAGAAGACTGGAGGAGAGTAGGCAAAGTATTTTATGTAGTGGAGAACTAAAGGAAAGGAGGATGTTAGGTTACTGATAATTGACTGACATCTCCTATAAGGCCCTCCTTTTTCCTAAGAGCTTGGTCCTTCTGCCACTTTACAGACACATTTAATAACCTCCCCATTTACACCTGGGTTGGCACCAGCCTCTAGTACATAGACAGTGACTCATCATATGAAGCCAGTTTTTCCTAGTCTGTAATTTCCCCCAGATGAAGCAAGGGAATGACTCCAGGAAGTGTTCTGTGCATAATAGCACAACCTGTTGGAGCACAGTAGAAAGTAGTGTAATAGACATTTCATTTCTAGCACCACCATCAGGCAGGTAGTTAATTCCTATTAGTGGGTAGGGGTAAGTGGGTTGGATTGGAATGGTATTTTAAACTGTTACCTTTCATCTTTTCTTTTTTTTGGGGGGGGTGTCCGGTCATAGGGCCTGAACTCTGGGCCTGGGCGCTATCCCTAGCTCAAGGCTAGCACTCTACCACTTGAGCCACAGCACCACTTCTGGCTTTTTTCTTTTTGCTTATGTGGTGCTGAGGAATTGAACCCAGGGCCTCATATGCATGCAAGACAAGCGCTCTATCACTGAGCCACCTTCCCAGCCCTACCTTTAATCTTTTCATCACAGACTCTTGCTGGTTTCTTTGTGATTCTCATCCATGGGGCTCTTTGGACGAGAGGCTTTATTGATTTCCTACCTCTCTTCATAGGAAGCACCGGAGAGCACGAGACCGGTCCAGGTCATCATCGTCCTCTTCCCAGTCCTCTCACTCTTACAAAGCAGAAGAGTACCCTGAGGAGGCAGAGGACAGAGAGGAGAGCACCACAGGCTTTGACAAATCAAGACTGGGGACCAAAGACTTCATGGGTCCAAGTGAAAGAGGAGGCAGCAGAGCTCGGGGAAACTTTGTAAGGCCCATCCCCCTACCCTTTCTCTATGTTCTTGGCTTCCACTAATTTGGAGTATGTTTCATCAGGATATCAGTTTTGTTCCCTCTGATTAAGCAGTCTAGTCCATAGACCCAGATTCTGTGGTTTTTCTAGTCACATTCTCTGGCCTTCCAGTATTATGTTAGAAAGCATTGAAAGGCTTCCCCATTCAGAATTTTCTCAACTCTGAATCCATGGCCTTTGGGCCATGTGTACACTCTGAGCCGTGGACTTGAACAGGAAGGCCTGACTAAAAGATTAATTGTCCATCCTATGCCTGGAAAGCCTTTCCCCAGAATGCAAGAAGTTTCCTTTTTTTCTTTTTCTTTTTCTTTTTTTTTTTTTTTTTTGGTCAGTCATGGGGCTTGAACTGTCAATAGGCCTGAGCACTGTCCCTGAGCAATTCAGCTCGAGGCAAGCGCTCTACCACTTGAGCCTTGTGCCACTTCCAGTTTTCTCGTGGTTAATTGGAGATAGGAGTCTCACAGGCTTTCCTGCCCAGGCTGGCTTTGAACCTTAATTCTCAGCTGTCAGCCTCCTGAGTAGTTAGGATTATAGGTGTGAGCCGCCAACCTCCAGCTTGCAAGGAGTTTTTCTACTAACAGGAACCTTGGTTCCTTTTCTCCCACAGCAATTTCGAGCCAGAGGAAGAGGCTGGGGCAGAGGCAACTACTCTGGTAACAACAACAACAATAGCAACAATGACTTTCAAAAGAGAAGCCGAGAAGAGGAATGGGATCCAGAGTACACACCCAAAAGCAAGAAGTATTACTTGGTAGGTATCTGGGCCTAATTGGGAAGGTGTAGAGAGCCCTTGGCACATGTAGTAGATGATTCCAATGTCTTAATTGGTCTGTCCAGCACTGTGATTAAATTCATGTGCAGGTGTATTGCACTGGAAATGTATACTTGCTTCATAGTAGCACTGTTTTCTAGAGAGGTAAGTAATTCTTGGCTCTAATAGGGTTTATCATCTAAGACATTTATGGATTCTGGATAAGCCTAGTCTTGTTTTACTGCTCATGTCTTGTATCATTCAGAAGTGCAGGATTGACAGGAAACCATCTCCAGATCTCTTATCTTCTCTTTTTGGTTGGTCATGGGGCTTGAACTCTGGGCCTGGGCACACTGTCCCTCAGCTCTTCAGCTCAAGGTGAGCGCTCTACCACTTGAACCACAGCACCACTTCTGGTTTTCTGAGTGGTTGGAGATAAGAATCTCACAGAATTTCCTACCTGGGCTGGCTTTGAACTGCAATCTTCATCTCTCAGCTTCCTGAATAGCTAATATTACAAGTGTGAGCCACCAACACCTCTGGAATAGAATGTTACTAAAATTTCTATCATTTAAACTTTCATACTTATGATCTCTCATGTTGGGGCATTTGTAAAGTGAGTTATCTGGTCAGGAAGTGAGATTTCTTGGCCTTCCTGTGTTAGAGCAGGCCCAAATCAAGCAGGTATGATTGAGTATTGGACCAAGGTAAAGCTGAGTCTCCATCTCTTACCAAAATGACTGACATGAGTCTATATTGTCAGTTCCACGGTTTGGGAACAGGTTTCTGAGTGGATGGCTGCATCCCTACTCTCCCTTTCCTAGGGTTATTGGAAGCTGCTTGGAGGCTTCTATAAGGGTATCTGTCTGTCTGTCTGTCATGGGGCTTGAACTCTAGGCATGGGAGCTTTCCCTGCCCCCTACAGCTCAAGGTGAGTGCTCTACTGCTTGAGCCACAGCACCACTTGCGGTTTTCTAGTAGTTAATTGGAGGTAAGAGTCTCACAGACTTTCCTGCCTGGGCTGGCTTTGAACTATGATCCTTAGATTTCAGCCTCTTAAGTAGCTGGGATTACAGGCGTGAGCCACTGGCACTTGTATTCATCTCTAGGGAAGTATTTCTGGCTGGAGCTAGGATAGGTGCTGGAGTTGATAGTGGAGGTCAGACCTTGTTGTGGAAGGAAAGATTAAAGCCCTTTCCTTACCTCTTATTTGCCACTTTAAGGCATCTTGCTTGTCTGGTCCCTTCATTGTGGTATACAAAAGCCTTGGTCAAAAGAAGATGGCACTCAGCCTAAGGCCCTAGCTTGTGTGAAGTCAAGCGTCTGTCTTAATATGTCACACTGCTTCCTGTGTTTTGGATGGGTACATAGGGAGGAAAAGATAGTTGGGTACATTTTGGTGGCTATAGAGAAAAGATCTATAACACTCATGGCAATTTTCTTCCCCCTCAGCATGATGACCGAGAAGGTGAAGGCAGTGACAAGTGGGTGAGCCGGGGCCGGGGCAGAGGAGCCTTCCCTCGGGGCCGAGGTCGGTTCATGTTCCGGAAATCCAGTACCAGTCCCAAATGGGCCCATGACAAATTCAGCGGAGAGGAAGGGGAGATTGAAGATGACGAGAGTGGTACAGAGAACCGAGAAGAAAAGGATAGTCTACAGCCCACAACTGAGTAGGGGCCACACTTGATGGGAGCCCTTGCCCAGGGGTGAGAGGCGCTGGTAGAGGCTGACAAGGAGCATAAATAAAGAAGCCTTGGAGATTCTGAAAACCCCACCCCCCACCAGCCCCACAGAAGCCTTCCACAGCAGAAAGCTTCCCTGCGCCCCATCCCACTGAATAGAGAAGACCTGCCTGCTACGGAGCGAGGGCTCAGGCCCGGGTTTGATCAGAACACCACCCATCAGGCTCTAGCTGTGTTTCTTGTTTCTTGTTAGTGTGTGGTGGGGGCTGGGATAGGGAGGGAGAGCGACGCAGATGCTTGGATTTGGTTTGTTACTTATAGAAACCAACAGTTTTGTTCTTGATTTCATTTGGAGCGGATACTTATTTGATTTTTTTTCCCAATCTCTTTCTTGTCCTGATTTTAAAAGCCCTTTTACCCTCCCTTTTTTCTTTCTTTTTAGAGATATGTAGTATTAGCAGAAAGATTTAATTTGGGCAACTGATTCTTGAGAAAAGCATGTGAATAAACATTGAAGTGTTCACCTCAGTTTGGGACCAAACTGCTTGTATCTTTGTAAAAATCAGTTTTGTATGTCAAGGAGGAGTTTAAGGCCTTTCTGACCACCGTGTGTTCCCCTTTCTGTGCAGCCTTGTATCACATGGAGTTGCTCCTGACCACTCCCCATACGTCCCTGCTCCTGTATTTTCTGATTTCTGGGCTGGGCTTCCCATTCTCTACCAGCAGCTCCAGTATCCCAAACTTTCTAGTCTTGCTGATCCTCAGCACCAGGGGTGGAAACTGGAGGGCAGTTTCTGGTCTCTTTTCTAAGAAACTTCTGACTTCTATTATCTTTACAAATATAAGATGAGAAAATAATTTTTTCAATATTTTTTATTAATCTTTTTATAAAATGAAAAGAAACTCCTATGATGAGTTAAGGAAGGTGGTTATGGCTGGGTGGTTTGTAGGGTTGTGTGGTTTTTGTTTTTGTTTTTTTTTCTTTTTAACCTTAAGCTTTAAATTGAAACATTCTCAACTGTTGGGGGGGGGGACATCCTCTTAAAATGGGTCCTTGTGCTTGCCTTCTGGGGAGGCTGTCCTGAGCAGGTGAATCATATGGCATTTGTTATATATGGACTGCACCCTCCTACTCCCCCCAACCTCGGGTTGTGCTACTTTCCCCTTACTTTGCTACCTTTCTATAGTTAAGTTGGTTTTACTTGAATGATTCATATTTAGGGGAAAAAGGAAAACACCTTTAAGATTTGTTTCAACTCCTCCTGCAAATAAAAATAATAAATGAAGTGGCAGATCTTAACTGGGCTGTTCATTGTTCCGAGTGTGTGAATGTGTCTATGCGGATGGAGTGGCAGGTACTCCCACAGCAGTTTCAGGATACCTTAAGGTCAAGAACTTGGAGATGGTGCCTGCTGAACTGCCACTAGGCTGGTCCTCTTGTGGCCTGCATTCAGCTGATCCCTGGGAGGAATTTGAGCCAAACATACTTTCTGTGCCCAGTAGTTTTGCTGCAGCTTGAGCCTTGGATGCCCTGTGAAGCAGACTTTTTTTAAAAATTGCTGAACAAGGACTTTGACTGCTTGTGTGGTTTGTCAGGGGTTAAAGGGCTATGGTTAGCTGTCTGGGCCTTCCTTAAGTCGTTTATCTAGCAGTTAGCTTGAATCTGAGCTTAGCCCAACTGGGGCTGGCAGGTAGGTGGGTCCTAACCTTCAGACTTGCTAGCACTGGGCTTGACTATAAACTCAAAGTTCATTCTTCCTGCCTCCCTCCACACACAGCCCCATCTGCACCTAGGCAAGGCTGCAGAGCAAGAATGGGGACCAGAGTAGACCGTACTTAAAGCCGCTCGTTGCCTGTTGTAGGGTGGGGCACCCTGGTATGTACCACTCCCCGCCTTCCCCTGCAGCCAAAGGCTTGCAGGCCAGAAGTTGGCATCTACCTGGCATCCAGGTAGATGATAGGAGCCTCCTGGCCTTGGCCGGGAGAAGGAAAGGCCACTAAACTAGAAGTTATGTAGGCGGGGACGAGCTAGTGTGGGAGCTGAGACCCTGCTGTCATCCAGTTGGGACTGAACCTGTTGAGCCAGGCCGCCCCCTCGGCACCGGGAGCCTGACCTATGGCTGGTGTCTCCGCCTCCTGGGCTCTATCGTATTACAGTACGTCCCACCCTAACCCGGTCCAGTCCGGGGCCACCAGCTTGACGACCTGGCTCGGGAGGACACCTCGGAAGCCATGGGTATGTGTGGAGGGCTTGACTGTTAATGTGCAATGGCGTGGAGCGATAAAACCACCCCACCCGGCCCTCCCGCCGACCTCTACGCGGAGTGGAGTCGGGTTGGTCTGGGCCGCGCCCGCCAAGGCTGGCCAGTCCCGTCTGGGCCTTTCTGAGCCGCGCCCTCACCGGGCCCTCCGCCCGCAGAGGTCCTGGTCCTGGCCGGATACCGCGCGCAGAAGGAGGGCGAGCTGAGCCTGGAGCCCGGGGACGTGATCCGGCAGGTGCGCCAGGGGCCCGCCCGGGGCTGGCTGCGCGGAGAGCTGGGCGGCCATTGTGGCCTCTTCCCCAAGCGCCTGGTTCAGGTGAGGCCCGGCCCGGAACGCCTTGCGGGGCACCTCCCCGCGCGCCGCCCAAAGGCTGAGCCCCCTTCCTGTGCGCTCATTCCAGGAGATCCCAGAGGCCCTGCGAGGCCCCGGGGAGGCGCGAAAACCGCGCTGCCCGCGCCGCCCGCGCCACCCAGGTAAACCCGGCGCGGGAGGATGGGGCGCGGCCCTGGGAGGGGCCGTGAGGTCGCTTTGCGATCTGTGATTGGTTCTGAGTACAATGCCCCGCCCAAGGGCGGGGCTTGGAAGCACTAAAGGTCGGGCTAGAGGCTCGTCCCTCCTTCAGCTCCTGGGACTCGGGCCCCCTCTTAAGCTGCAGCCCTCCCTCCCCCGCCCCCCCGCATTCCTGTGATCCAGGTCACCCCACCAAATCTTGGGGCTCCCAAAGATGGTGCAAAGTGAACTTCAACTACAATCCAGAGCAGAAGGACGAGCTAAAGCTGCAAGCTGGGGAGACTGTGGAAATGATAAAGGAGGTGAGGGGATGAGGGGATGAGAGGGTTTGGGGGAGATGATGCGGTGTCTCACTAGCCAGGGGAGTTGAGCGGAATGAGAGTGGGGGCGATGGGAATGGTGAGAGGTGCCGAGAAGGGGAACGAGGGACCAGGGGAGCTGGGGGTATTCAACAGAAGTGAGGGCACAGAGCCCCTTGGGGCAGAACCAGATGCCCCTGCGTCCTCCCTCCTCCCTAGATTGAGGACGGCTGGTGGCTGGGGAAGAAGAACGGGCAGCTGGGAGCCTTTCCATCCAACTTTGTGGAGTTGCTGGACAGTGGGCCCCCAAGTGAGACGAACCCGCGACCCCTTCTGGGACCAGACTCTATTTCCAATGACCCTCCCAGTAACATGAGCCTGTGTCTGTGATGCACGTATCCTGACCCTGAAACCCTTCTTGATGCCCCTCCCATGCCTTAACTGAATTAGCATGTCCCTAACTTTGCTATTCCCACCAGGCCTTGGTAACCTAGATATGCCTTCAATCGGTCCTGATCCCCAGCGACATTCCAAGGTAAATCTGGTCATAGTGGGCCAAGAGGTGGTGAGTTATTGGGATGGTATTAAGCTCATCTTCTCTCTTGCCCCTCTCCTACTAGCTGAGCAGCCTGACCTATGACAGCCCTCCAGATTACCTGCAGACAGGTGAGCACCCAGCCAAAGGGAGGGGAAACCATTAGCCTAATAAATGAGGGTTAGCTCCAATGGACTGGCCTTTCCCTCAGCCTTCTGCCCTGAGACCTGCAGGGTCCTGTTTGACTATGAGCCAGAGGCCCCAGACGAGTTGGCACTGCGGAGAGGAGACTTGGTGAAAGTTCTAAGGAAGGTGTGAGGATACTTGGGAGGACCCAGGAGAGGAGGTTGTGAAGGAGTGGGACCCAAGGGAGAGGAGCTACAGGAATGGCTCACCTCCCACTTCATGTTTCTCTTAGACCACAGAGGACAAGGGCTGGTGGGAAGGAGAGTGTCAAGGCAGAAGAGGAGTTTTTCCAGACAACTTTGTGCTGCCACCACCCCCAGTAAGTTCAGAGCTGGGCCCTCAGGTGGCATGGGGAAAGCTATTTTGGACAAACAGAATCATTGCACTTCCTGGAAATAGAAGGGCATATAGGCCAGGCTTCCTAAAAGCATCTAAGGTATAGTGTTGTCTAGAGAGTCACCCAAGCTTAGACATGAGGGGACTTCTCTTTGGATTCTGGCACTTCTTTTCTCTCTAGATCAAGAGGCTGGTGACACGGAAAGGGCTACCTCAGGAATCAGGTGGGTACCCAGGGAGTCTGGGGTTGGGATTGATTTCTGGAAGATCCACCACTCCAGTTGCCCATAAACACCTGAAGTTTCCCCAGTGGTCCAGTATACAATGGGGCCCCCTCCCTTGTTGGTCAAGGACCTGACAAGAATGTGAGTCAGAAGTGTGTCAAGGCTGGGAATGTGGCTTAGTGGTAGAGTGCTTGACTAGCATGCATGAAGCCCTCGGTTCAATTCCTCAGTACCACATAAAAAGAAAAAGCCAGAAGTAGCACTGTGGCTTAGAGCAAAAGCTCAGGGACAGTGCCCTGGCCCCGAGTTCAAGCCCCAGGACTGGCAAAAAAAAAATTCATATGTTTGTATGTTAGCATGTGTCAGAATGTGGTTATCAACATTCTCCATGGATGGGCCATGAGTCCATGAGACTGTACATGTGTTTATGTGTCTTGTAAGTTTGTCAGGGAATAGCTCTCTGTGTATATCTGTGTGACTGAAGTGATATGTCTCTTGACTTACCTTTCAATAGGCATTGGACACCAAAATATACATATGTAAATAATTAATACCCATTATCTATCTGAAGATTGAAGCCAGCCTGGGCATATAAATCCATCTGAAAGACTCTCATCTCCAATTAACCAGCAAAAGATTGGAAATGGAGATGTGGCTCAAGTGGTAAAGCGCCAGCCTTGAGCAGAAAAAGCTAATAAGAGCACAAGGCCTTCCTGATTCAAGCTCTAGGGCTGGCACAAAAAGAAAGAAAGAAAAAAAAAAAGCCGGTGCCGGTGGCTCATGCCTGTAATTCTTGCTACTCAGGAGGCTGAGATCTGAGGGTCACACAGTTCAAAACCAGCCGAGCAGGAAAGTCCATTGAGACTCTTATCTCCAATTAACCACCAGAAAATTGGAAGTGGTGCTGTAGCTCAAGTGGTAGAATACCTACTGTGAGCCAGAAAGCTGAGCAAGCCCAAGACCCTGAGTTCAAGCCCAAGTACCAGCAAAAAGAAAAAGTTTGTGGAAGCATTATTATTTTTGTCAGTAACAGGGTAGGAACTCAGGGCCTCCTAGAGTTTTTTTTTTTTTTTTTGTCAATTACCTTGAGCTCTTTAGCTCAAGGTAAGCACTCTACCACTTTAGCCACACCTCCAGAGTGGTATTTTGTGGTTAATTGGAGATAAGAGTTCCATACTCATGGACCTTTCTGCCCTGGGCTAGCTTTGAACTGAGATCCTGAGATCTCAGCATTCACTGTGGACTCATTTCCCATTTTCCTGGTTCTGAATAATTTTATAGTTCTTTATACACTTCAAATACCAATCCTTTATGGGAATACATGTTACCCATGATTTATCTCGTGGCTTGTCCTCAACCAAGGCTGTGGAGCTGCTGGTCCACACAGTGTCCCCACCCTGCTGCAGACATCCTCGGGCAGCAGGCAGAAGGCAGGCATGGGAGCAGCACGAACACCATCACTTATAAATGCTTCTTGACTTTTCTTTTCCCTTGGACAATTTCCTAGAGCATGACGTGGTCATTTTGACATTTTTATCCAGCTTTTTAGTTGCCTTTCTGGTAGAGGACTTGTCAATCACCTGATCAGAAGATTGCTCTGAAGTTCCCACTCCTCAGTGCACTTTTGGTTTACTAAATCTCTCTAGCTTTTTGACTCTATTTAGTCTGCTGTTTAACCTATACAAGAAATATGCTGAACATACACAGGTAAATAATGGGTTTGCATGGTTTCCTCCCAACACCCAGAATGCTCTTCTCATCTCCACTAGATCAGTTCTCACTTGTTTTCCAAAACTGCCTATTTGTTCCTGATGGGCGCTTTGTTGCATCCACATCCTTAATTTAAAATATTTTATACATAGCTATGTCTGTGGTATACTGGATGCTATATGGTAGGCCTCAGTAGCCTGTCTTCCTGAGTATTTTATGATCTATTTCCCCCCTGGTTCTGGGGTTGGAACTCAGGTGCTGTCATGCTTGTTCAGATTGCTTGCTCAAAGGTGGTGCTCTAGGCTGGGAATGTGGCTTAGTGGTAGAGTGCTAGCCTTGAGCAAAAGAAGCTCAGGAGCAGTGTCCAGGTCCTGAGTTCAAGCCCCAGGAATAGAAAAAAAAAAAGTGGTGCTCTCCTATTTGAGCTATGCCACTAGCCCAGACTTTTGCTGGTTAATTGGAGATGTCTTATGTTCTGCCCAGACTGGTTTCTAACTCCTATCCAGGTCTTGGCCTCCTGAGTAGCTAAGATTATATCATGAGCCTCTGGCAACTGTCCTATGATCTTTCTTTCTGAGCTCATGATCTGATATTATCTGTGAGAACTCTGTTCCATGCCTGAGGCCTCAGACTCAGGAGCCATAGAGTTGACTTACCTACCCTCTCACATAGGCCTTTCTGGCCTAAGTTCCCCCCCCCCCGCTTTTTTTTTTGGGGGGGGGGTCCAGTCATGGGGCCTGAACTCTGGGCCTAGGCACTGTCCCTCAGCTCTTCAGCTCAAGGCTAGTGCTCTACCACTTGAGCCACAGTACCACTTCCGGCTGTTTTCTTTTTGCTTATGTGGTGCTGAGGAATCGAACCCAGGGCCTTAGGCATGCAAGGGAAGCACTACCACTGAGCCACCTTCCCAGCCCCAGTTCCCCCCTTTTTTTGTGTGTACTTCTACTCTCTTTTAAGTGGAGAAAATGTGGGAAAGCTGTGTCCTAAGCAGGATCTATATGCTGTCTGGTGGGAGGGCCTACAGAATACCTAATCAGCCATATGGCCTGGTTAAGGCATACTGAGCTCTGACTCCCTGCCAAGTAGTCATTTGCTCCAGCCTCATAACAATCCTACATAGTTGTACTATCTATGCTTCATCAATGAGGACAGTGGGACACAGGTTACCTGTACACAGAAAGGAGCTGGAATGTAAAGTCTGCTGTCTGGCTGAGACTCCCTGCTCTCACTCCCCATGGCTCACTGTCAGTGGAACTGTGTTTGTAGCTATCTTTGTAATCTTGTGTGTTAGCATGTACGCACATACCAGAGTGGCTGCTGGTGTGTCTATGGACATGAATGTCACATGTCTGATGCCCTCGATGTCCCCTCATAGTGGCCTTCTCTAACCACCCCCATTTAAAACTGTATACTGGGCTGGGAAAGTGTGGTGTAGAGTGCTTGCCTCCCATGCATGAGGCCCTGGGTTCGATTCCTCAGCACCACATAAAGAGAAACAGCCAGAAATGGTGCTATGGCTCAAGTGGTAGAACACTAGCCTTGAGCGGAAGAGCTCATGGACAGCCGTCAGACTCAGAGTTCAAGATCCATGACTGACAAAATAAATAGATAAAACTGTATGCTCGTGAGCTGGGCGACAATGGCCCAAGCTTGTAATCCTAGCTACTGGGGAGACTGAGATCTGAGGATCGCGGTTCAAAGCCAGCCCAGGGAAGGAAAAGTGGTGAAAATCTTACCTCCAATAAACCACCAGAAAACTGGAAGTGGCACTGTGGCTTAAGTGGTAGAGCACTAGCCTTGTGCTGAAGAGCTGAGGGACAGCTCTCAGGCCCAGAGTTCAAGCCCCATGACTGACAAAAATAAATAAATAAATAAAACTATACTCATGGTACTATATAACCTATACTACATAACCTGCAGTCATCCTAGCTATTTAATTCCTTTAGAACTAGGATCTCACTTGAGCCCAAGAGTTCAAGATTAGCCTAGGCTACATAGTGAGAGCCCAGCAGCACAGGGCCAGGGACTGTTAGGTGGATGGATGAGTAAAAAAAAATTACTTCACTCTTTTCTTTCCTCCCAGCTCTCGTTAAGGAACCCAAAAAAACGATGCCCAGACCATCCGTCTCTACTACCAAGAAGCTGACAGCAACTACTTCTTTACCCAGCAAAGCAAAGTATGGAGCAGGGGGGCATTAGGGCAGGAGGAGGGCACAAAGGAAATGCTTTCCCTGCTGCCATGTCAGGGCTGATGGGGAACATGTTCCAGGATGCCTTGGATACCCAATGGGGATGGGCAGAAGCGCCCCTCCAGAGACTCTGGTGAGAGCCTCCTTCCCCCAGCTGGGGAGGCCTGGGGGGAGAGGGTGGTATGCTGGGATTAGAGATTAGCAGACCCTGAGGTCCTGTTTCCATAGGTGCCAATGGCAACTTCCTCAGTGGAGGTCCAGGGCAACCTGGCAAGAAGCGATCCAGAACCCTGGCTCCTGGGCAGCACCCTACACCCAGTCAGGTGAGAGGTAGGAGGCAGCGTGGGAGAGGGAACACTGGGTAGAGGCCGGTAGCCAGGGGTGTGGTGTGCAAGGGCAGAGGAGAGTCAGGTGGAGCGTGCAGCTGAGCTCACCCCCATTGCCACAGGAGGAAGAGCAGAGAAGGCTGGCAAAGAGCTCTTCCAGGAACAAAACCCCCACGGGGGATAAGATCACCAACCCAGAGAAGACCCTACCTCTCCATGAGGTCTCCAGCCTAAAGAAGACGACCCGGTCTCTGAACAGGGCCTCCAGTGTGCAGAAAGTCTCTTCTATGGATAAGACCCCTGCTTTAGAAACCCCATCTAAGGATGAAGCCCCTGACCCAAAGGTCCCTTGGGAGGACAAAGCCCTCACCCCAGAAAAGCCGTTGACTCCTGAGCAGGTGCTTTCTGAAGACATCGCCCCCAGAGACACCCAGATACATCACTTCTCCCCGGAGGAAAGCCCGCAGAGGGCGACGTCTGGAGAGCCCTCCCAGAGCCATCACGGCTTTGAGGGCTGCGTCTGTATGAGTAAACAGGGGGACAGCTCCCCACTGCAGTCTAAGCTTGAGCCTTCCCAGGGAGAGGCCACAACTTTCCTTCATGCCAACAATGACACTACTCCGACATTGGAGGCGCCCCCCACAGAACCCCTCAGAGCGGTGACCCCTGAGGAGCAGATGCCTCCGAAAGAGAGATCTTCCACTCCCCAGACACCACAGACCACGAAGCAGACTCAAGATGCCCAAGAGACTCCCGCCCTTCATTCCCGGGGCCCGCAAAACTCCGAGAGCAAGAATGACCGGGCGGATGGAGTGGCACTGAAGGAGGAAGTGGAGTCCCTCAGGAGCGCGTTAGAGCTGCTGCAGCTGCAGCTGGAGTGAGTGGCGGCGGCCGGGGGAGAGGGAGGGGTGTCCGCCCCCCATCCCCACCTCACCTGCGCTTCCCGTCCCCAGGAAGCAAATGACTGACGTCTGGGAGGAGCTGAACCGCGAGAGGGAGAAGCGCCTTTGGCTGGAGGTGGGTGGGGCTGCAGGCCCGGGCGGGAGGGCGGGAGGCCCGGGCCCAGCCCTGACCCCCCCCCCCCTTTCTCCCAACTAGGCTCAGATGCTGCGGAAGTCAGAGAAGTCTCCACCACCGAGTTTCAAGCACGCGCAGACGCAGACGCGGTGAGGGCGGGCGCGGAGGAGCCTCCGTCGGGCTCTGGCATCCCAGTCGGTGCGCACAGCTTTGGGAAACGCAAGGAAGTAAACTGGCCTGCCTGCCGCCTGCCTGCCACTCGGAGCTGGGGGGGGGGGTCGGGCGGGACGGGGCGGGGCGGGGCCGCCCCAGCCCGGCCCCTGGAATTCCTGGAGGTCTCGGGCGGGCACATCTGGCCCACATGTGGCTCCCATTACGGTTCCCAAAGCCTGCGCGGCTATTTTTATCCACCGGATGGAGGGGGGCGGAGCAGAGGGTGTCTCCTTCAAGACGCCAGCCCTGCGCTGGACCTCGGCGGCGGCGGGCTGGGGAGAGCCACAGCCGGCCCATTCCGGAATCCAGCTGTGCAGCCGGAGCTGGGCTGGGAGCCCGACCCCTCCCAGGCGGCCACGCCCGCTTGCTGCCCAGAGGAACTCCGGTCCACTCGGTCCACCTCGGCCCAGATAGGAGCTCCACCTGTAGCCTAGCTCAGGCACGCGTGCTTACACTGGGGCTGCCACCCTTAGCGTCACGGCCGGGCTCCGCGGGCCTGCTGCGTGTGACTGCAATTATGCCCGAGTCTAGGGCACAGTGCGGCCACAGGGACGTGTGCCCAAGCGTTTGCTGTAGGAATGCATGTGAGCGAGGGCGTGCTGTTGTCCTGTGTGAGCTGGAGAGGGGCGAGGTGTCTGTGAAGTGACGTGGGGGGGGGCAGCGGTCGTGGATCCTTGGGACTCCAGTAAGGCCTAGCTGCGTGGCAGGAGCCTGGGGACCCATTGGAGGCAAAGGCAACCGAGGGAGAGGCAGTCCTTGAGAACACTACTTTCATTGGTCACATCGTTCCCGGGGAAGAGAAGGTGGGGACCTTGCATCCTCCTCCCACTCCCACCCGGGATGGGTGCCTCGCAGAAAGTGGCAGTCTATATCCAATAGCACCAGGGGAATTCAGGAACCCAGGCAAGTCCAAAAGTCCTGGGGCCACCAGCTCTGGGCTCTGATACATGTCCAGTACTCCAGAGCCCCTTGGAAGCTGGGCCGGGCGTCAGTAATAGTGCATGCGGCCCAGTGTGCCCGTGCCCGTGGGGCAGGGCCCCAACGTGCCAGTGCCCAGCAGATCCGGCTGCCCGGTGCGCCAGATCTCCCGCAGGATCCGCTCCCGCTCCTCCAGCCTCTGCGCGCGCTCCAGCTCCTCGGCGGATGTGAACACGTTGACGCTGAGCGGCCCCTCGGCCTCAGCCGACAGCTCGGGGCCCGGCAGCGTGTCGTCGGGGCCCAGCCTGGTCACGGTGTCTTCCTCCTCGTCGTCCTCGTCTTCGGGTTCCAGGGTGCTGCTGCGAGGGTCCCTGCGCAGAGCCGGGCCCCGAGGGCGCGGGCGGGGTGCGCAGGAGATGCTGATGACCAGCAGGCACAGAGTGAGCAGCAGGCCGAAGCAGACGCCCAGCACGAAGTAGAGGCCAAAGCTTTCAGGGTTGGCTGGGGGGGGGGGGCAAAGGTCATGGAGAGTCCACCCCACCCCCGGAGACTCCAGGTTGGGGGCCAGGGCTGGGGGAAGGACGGGAGGGGAGGGGGAGGAGAGTGGAAGGGCCCGAGCGCGCACACGCGCGCACCCCGCTCCCGCGGTCCCCTCTCACCGCGGATGTGCGCGTAGGCCGCCAGGCTGTTGCTGAGCAGCTCCATGTCCCGGCGCGGGGCATCCATGCCGCGCGGGGGGCAGCGCCCCGCCAGCCTGCGGGAGCGGCCAGGTCAGCGCCCCGGCCCGCCCGCCCCGCGCCCCGGCCCAGCTCCGCCCCGGAGGGAGACCCGAGCCGCCGCCCCCGCGGGGTCCCCGCGCGCGGGGTGAGGGCGGGTCAGAGGCCGCCAGCCTCCCCGCCCGCCCGCAGGCCCCGCTCGCTCACCGTCAGCGCCCCGCCGCCCCGCCGCCGAGGCCCTGCGTCCGTCCCGCCGGCGGCCACATACACCCGGGGGCGGCCCCGCCGCTCCCGCCCCGTCCGCCCAGCTCGGCTCCCAGCGGCGGCGCGACCGGACACGGGCCGAGAGAGCAGCCGGTGGAAAGTTTCCTCGGAGGAAAGAGGCGGGGCGGGGCGGGCAGGAGGGGCGGGAGGAAGGGGGGCGGCCGTCACAGGAAGCCGCGGGGGAGGCCGTGGCGGGGCCCCCCCGCCCCCACTGACGACAGCGGCGGCGCGGAGGCTGACCCGCGGACCCCCCCCCCGCCCCGCACCTGGGCTTTAATCCGAGCCACCCCCGCATCGGATGAAGAAAACGCCGAGTTTGGGGGGAGGCTAACTTTAGCAGCCGGTCAGCATTCGAACTCACCACTCCTGGCCCAAGAGCTCAGGCTCCCGACCGCTTCCCGGTCCTCCGCTCACGTCTCAGGGTCCCTTTGCGCACCCCCCTCCCCCAGGGCGGCTTTTGCTTTGTTTTTGCCACCACTCACCCCCAGATCCGCAACCACTGGGGAGGGTGGGAGTCCTGGGGTCCCTCCTGCTGGGCCCCAGACCTCAGTGCGCCCAGCTGGCCAGCTCTGCTCGGGTCAGACAAGGCTAATGATTGATAGACTCTCCGCGGTGCGCGGTGCGCCCGGCCGGTGCAGGCTTGCAGACCCCGAAGGAAGCAGGGGATGCCTGAGCCCAGTTGAGTGACGGGCGCCCTGGCTAGACCCGCCCAGGCTCACACGTGCATCTCCACCTGGGCTGAGAGCTTGTGCGGGCAACGTGTGATGAGTGCGCAGCTGGGGTCAGTCCTCTTTCTGCCCGGTCTAACAGGCACCCTCCCCCCTTCGGCCCCAGGGCGTCCCTGCCGCCGCTGGAGCTGGGGTGAGGGGGAGGCTTTCTTGGCGGGAGCCTTAGGGAGGAGGAGGGAAGGAAGGAGGGAGAGGAAATTGCAGACATAGCTGAAGGCAGCGCCTGAGGCCTGTGGGCCAACGACCCCCTCTCCATTCTGGCTGCAGACCCCCACTCCCCCACTTCTGAGACTGGGTTCAAGCAGAGGGCAGATCGAGGTGGGGAAGGGACTAGGCTGACTCCCACCTTGGATGTCTTTGTAACTTTGCTTTGTGAGCCTGAATAAAGGTATTTCTGCTCATATCTGTTGTGTATAGGCTATGTATGCTAAATACTGCTTGTATACTTGTGTAGAGGTGGGTTATAGCCCCTAGTCAACAGATGCTAACTGGTCTTGGGTGCCTGGTCTTTCCTAGGAATGGGGGAAGGGAGGCAGGCAGGTTTATCAGTGAAAAGTTAGTATAGTACCCAAGCCCTGGGCCTCAGGGTGCTGACACTAAATTGGAGTCTCCATGCTGGTGGGGGGAAGAGAGCCTCAGGGGATGGGAAGTGTTCAGGATGACTAGTAGAATCAGCTGATGTGTTGGTGGCCTTCGGTGGTGGCTCTCACAGGCCATCCAAGGTGGGAGCCGAATCTCCTTCATGTCAGGGCCTGGGGAGAGTGTCTAGGCAGGAAGAAGGGCAAGGGCCTGGGGAGGGTGATTGATGGAGAGTAACCATGCAGGGGAGGAGCCTGGATTGATTGTAAGGGTAGAACAGAGTCCAAGTTTTAAGCAAGAGCAGTGCCGTGTCCCATGCCACATTCTGGGGTAACCTCTGTGGTAGCTCAGGGTAGGATATGCCATGGGAGGGGTGGGAGACAAGGATTGAAGCAGAGCAGTGAGCAGGCAGGCAAGCCTTCCAGGCAAGCAAGGGCCTAGGCTCAGTGGCTGGGGAAGGGATAGATGCAGATGGTATTTCGAAGGAGTTCTGTGCAGAGGTGGACATGAGGAAAAAAAATTAGCCTTGAGGGGCTGGGAAGGTGGCTCAGTGGTAGAGCGCTTGCCTTGCATGCCAGAGGCCCTGGGTTTGATTCCTCAGCACCACATAAGCAAAAAGAAAAAAGCCGGAAGTGGTGCTGTGGCTCAAGTGGTAGAGTGCTGGCCTTGAGCTAAAGAGCTGAGGGACAGTGCCCAGGCCCAGAGTTCAGGCCCCATGACTGGACACCCCCCCAAAAAAAAAATTAGCCTTGATCTTGGGCCTAAGCACTCAAGGAATGTGGGAGGGGGATACATTTTGGGGGGTTGGTGAGAGTTTCATTTTAGATATGTCAGATTCAAGTATACATTAGACACTTGGAAGCGTCAAATAGGTAGAACTCCCCAGCCCCCATGGCCATTTCTGCCGAGAACTGTACCACCTAGGGCAGAGAAAAGAGTAGAAGAGAAAGGTTCGAAGCCTGAGCCCTGAACATTGACATGAGGTAATACCCTCCTTGGAGAGGTGACCAGTGAGGTAGAAGATAGAACAGGGTCGTGATCAGCTGTGTTACATGCCACTGAGAGGTGACGAGACCAGAATCCTGCTTGCTCAGCTGGGACTTGACCACTTGAGCCATGCTTCTGTCTTGTGTGTGTGTGTGTGCGGTGCGTGCGTGCATGCGCATGTGCGCGCATGCCAGTCACAGGGTCTGAGCTCTATACCTGAGCTGCTTTTTGTTCAAGGCTAGCACTGTATCAGTAGAGCTACAGTGTCACTTCTGGCTCTTGGTGGTGGTGGTGGTAGTGGTTAGTAGTTTGTGAGACTCTTACCTCCAATAAACCACTCAGAAAAAGCTGGAAGTAGCCCAGCGCTGGTGGCTCACGCCTGTAATCCTAGCTACTCAGGAGGCTGAGATCTGAGGATCGCGGTTCAAAGCCAGCCCGGGCAGGAGAGACCATGAGACTCCTATCTCCAATAAACCACCAGAAAACCGGAAGTGGCGCTGTAGTTCAAGTGGTAGAGCGCTTGCCTTGAGCTGAAGAGCTGAGGGACAGCGCCCAGGCCCAGATTTCAAGCCCCACGACCCACAAAAAAAAAAAAAAAAAAAAAAAAAAGCTGGAAGTGGCACTGAGACCCAAGTACTAGAGCACTAGCCTTGAGCAAAAGCAGCTCAGGGACAGTGCCCAGGCCCTGAATTCAAGCCCCTAGGACCAGCACACACACACACACACACACACACACACACACACACACCACACACACACACACACACACACACACACACACCACACACACACATCTCATGGGTTTTTCCTTCCCTGGATGACTTCAAACTGCAGTCCTCAGATCTCAGCCTCTTGAGTACTAAGGATTACAGGCATGAGCCCCCGACACCCAACTATAGTTGTAAAATTTCTAATAGCCACATAGAAACAGGCACAATTTTTTTTTTATTTTTTGCCAAGCATTCAACAAATCTCCAACCTCTGGTGCTCTCACAGGCTCTCTCCCTGTTTCTTTAAGGCATGTGTGTGACTGCTAATTACTCAACATGTGTTGTGAACTCTGTTGATGATTGATGTATTTAATGTCTCCATCCACATGCATATCGCCGTGTGCTATAGCAGTACTGGCATGGACTGCTGTGTATCAGTTTGGGTCTGTGTTCATCTGTGTGTGTGTGTGCAGTGTGAGGTTTGGGATATTTTCTGTCAAGCAGTTTTCATGCACCTGTGCCATGCGGATCTCTCTCACTGCCTGTAGGCAAAGGTGTGTCTGTGTATAGATTGGGTGTAAGAGATGTGTTTGGAAAAGGTTGTAACTCAGCTCCAGGCAAGCAGGTGAACGTGCAGAAATAAGATGACAAGGTAGTCACTGGTTCCTCCAGAGAGAGATACAGAGTTCCCAGAGTGCTGCCTTCCCCCGGGATGAGTGGGATGAGTGTAGCCAACCAACCACAGTGGCTTTGTTGTCCTTGAGGACTTAAAGCAGCAGCAGGTGGGAAGCCTCAAGCCTTTGCATCCTCCACAGGGCTCGCTGCCCTTCATGGCCACCTACTTGTATGCTTTGCTGCCTGTCTCATCTCACTGCTCATCCTGTCTGTGTCTACTTCCATCTTGTGGCTGAGATCTCTGCATGTTCGTCACTTGCTCATCTGGCTGGTATCCCACTGTCCACCTGCTCATCTCCCTCCCTGCCTGCCTGCCTTCTTCACAGTCTCACCTCTGTCCTGCCTGCCTGTGAGACCAGCCTGTGTTGCCTTTGGAAAGCACAGAGCACTCCTAAGAGGAAACAAGAAAGATGGGTCTTGATAGAAGAGGGTCCGAGAAGTCCAGACCACTGCAGACTCTGCCTGGCATGTTTAGAGACCAGTGCCAAGTTCCAACAGCATGTTCCCTCCCGCCATGGCTATGCTGAGAGTCACTGAGGCCTCCCATTCCACAGGGGTAAGTCTTGGATAGAGGAAAAGTCTAGTACCCAGAATAGCTGCTGGGAAGAGGTACTGGGGAAGGTTGCTCCATGGGTATTAGTAAAGGATCTAGTGGGTCCTCCTGGTACTCTACCGTTTGGAGCATGACTCCCGCTTGACAGTTCCCGCTCAGGGTTCTCCATCCCATCACCCCCAAAGCTGCCTTTCCACTGTGCTTCCTGTTGCTCCTGTCTGCACTGGAAGCAAAACATGCCGCTAACATACTAACCTTCACCTTTAGTTAAAAATGTTTCTTTGTCCTGTGACATAAAAAGTAGTGATGTAGCCGGGCGCTGGTGGCTCACGCCTGTAATCCTAGCTACTCAGGAGGCTGAGATCTGAGGATCGCGGTTCAAAGCCAGCCCGGGCAGGAGAGACCGTGAGACTCCTATCTCCAATAAACCACCAGAAAACCGGAAGTGGTGCTGTAGCTCAAGTGGTAGAGCGCTCGCCTTGAGCTGAAGAGCTGAGGGACAGCGCCCAGGCCCAGAGTTCAAGCCCCACGGCCGACAAAAAAAAAAAAAAAAAGTAGTGATGTATATTTGGGGTGATCCATTGCTGTGTGAGCAGGCCAGCCCTGGAAACACTGGTGGGTGGGATGAACTCGGTAAATTTCTGAACAAAGGAAGGGACAAATTTCCTCCACTTACGTTAGGGGCATGGCTCAAGTGACTAAGAACATCTAGATGTTCTTAGCACACAGGGGCCCTGGGTTCAATCTCCAGCATGGGGGAGATTTTCTCCACACAGTTGATTCCCAAAAGATGCAGTGTAGACCACAGAGCCAGTTCTCTCTGGTAACAAGTACATTTTCCACTTATCAGTGTGCAGATGTAAAATCTGCTTGCCTTCTGGGTTGCCTGGGGTCCCTTGCTTTCATCCCTGAATGCTAGCAGGGACCAGTGTACCCGCCCCCCCCCCCCCAGCCCTACAGTGGACACTGCAGAAGAGAATTCTGTCATTATTCTTGAGGCCTAACATGTGAGTAGCGAATAGAATATAAGTGTCAGGCTGTGATCAGTACAACAAATACTAAGTGTAAGGGACTCCAATCCAGGGAACCATGCAACTATCTGGAGAAAGAACCTTCCAGAAAGAGTAGCTAGTGGCAGAAGTGTGCTGATTTGCTTGTGGTAGAACAGAGTACAGGTCAGGGAGGGGCTGAGGAGTTAAGGGTCAGGAATGTGAGAGTTGTAGGCAGGAGGGACCATGAATCTGATGTTAGCAGGCTCATTCAGGCTGCACATGGCTCCTGGCTTAAGGCAAAGGAGACCAAGGAGTCCAGAGTGAAGATCTGGTGGCTGCTGTCACAAGTGGTCAGATTCAAGACAGAACTGGAGGTGGCAGGGAAGCAGACACAAGGCTGATTTGGTTTCAGAGCCTGGATACCTCAGCCACCAGGACTCTACATCCTCACTACCTTTCCCACTGGAGAACTCTGTGCTGCTCCTGGAGTCCAAAAGGGATGGGGACGTCTCAGCTCTTACCTGCTGTGACAGCTCAGGCACACAGATGGCTGTTGATCATAATTACACACCTTCCGCTGCTTTTTTCTGGTACCTTCCCTCTCTTTCCTTTAATTCCAGGGTTCCCAGTAAAAACTTAGGATGAGTGGTGTCAGTGCAGATCAATAAACCAGGGATTTCTGAGTGCCAGGCTATTTCGAAGGGCTGACCCTAAAGCCAGTGAAATGGTCCCTGCCACCTGGAACATGCTGTATGCCCCTGTCTGGAGAGACAGCTGCACACTGAGCAGTGGCTGGCTGGGTGGAGGGATGAGGTGAGGCTGTGAGTGGAGGCCTGATGCAGGGCGGCCGCTGGCAGGAATGGATTGGGGGAAAAGGTACCTTCTGGCAGTCTATTCAGGGCAGACAAGGTATGTGCCAGATGTAGTATCTGGACCACTGGGCTGCTGTGGGGTTCTCGGGTGAAGGTAAGGCCCAGGGGTCCAGGGCTGGGGGCCTGCAAAGAATTGAGGCTCTCTTACAGGGGAGGAGAGCCACACCCTCTTTCATCTGCTTACCTGCAAAGGGGCTTTTGCCAGCTGGAGTTTTGACCTTCCCACTCCCCACTATTGGGCACAAGGGGGAGGGGAAGGGACAGCTTGCTTGCCTCTCGCTTCGCAGCTAGGGAAGCACAATCTGCAGTCTAAATTTAGGCAACAGAAGGAAGGAAGGAAGGAAGGCACCCCTGGACTTCCCATGGAGGGGGAGGCAGTACAGGAAATAGCCTGGCTTGGCCTTTCCTCACCCCAGCTCCTTGGCCGGCCTAAGGGCAGAGCAGCCCTTTGTTAGGATCCACATACACACAGGGCTTTGCTCTCTCTAGCTACCATGGTTGTGGGCTCCTGCTGCTGACTGGACCCCCTCCTGATTCAGGACAGTGCTGCCTGGAGGCAGGAACATCTGGTGGCTGCCCTACCAGAGTGGGAGAGGATGGCTGGGCTGGAGCCGGAGATGGCGGCACCTCAGCAGAGCAAGAACCGCAGACACTGTGGGCCATGGTGGCTCCAGATCAGGAAGTTTTATTGCTGACATGCAGGAAGAGTCCCCATGTAGTACAAAAATACGTCTTTATACAAACTTTTTGTGACTTTTTCCGTTTTGTTTTGTTTCTTTACAACAGGACTTCTCTCAGTGTGTGACACCAGTGAGGGCAGACCCGACCTCCTCTCCTCTCCTTCACCAAAACGCCGCCAGAGCCAGGGCTGGCTGACAGGGCTCTGCAGACCTGAGGATATTGCTTTGAAAAGGAGGAGAGAGACCGCAAGTGGAACGCAGGCCCAAGGGGCCCCACGGACTGTTGGCGGGGCTCTGTCCAGGTGGCCCTAGCTAGCCCTGAGGGCAGTCTCAGGGCCGGGAGTCCACGCTGACTGCATTTCTGCTCCCTTAGGAGACTTTTATCAAATAAATACAGAAAAGAGGCCTCCCCACCCCTGGCTCTCGAGAGGCTGGACAGCTGGGCTAGAGGCAGAGCCAGGTGCTCAGGGAGGAAGTGCTGGGCTCAGGAGGGCTCCCACAGACCCACTGAGGCAGAGGCACCAGGCGCCCAAGTGCTGGATTGGGGGCAGGGGAGGAGGGGCGTGGGCAGCCCTGCTACTGCTGGCAAGAGGTGGCCCCATTTTTTCCAGATGGGGAAACTGAGGCACAAGGAAGTTTGGGAACTTGCCCAAGGTCACTCACAGTGAGTCAGCTTTTTGGGGGGGGTAAAAGGAGGCAGCCCACACTCTAGAAAGTCACCTCCCTGCTGGGAAGCAAGAATAGGCAGGAAGGGCCTGGGCTACCTGGAGGGGATATCTGGCCTCTCTAAGGATGCACGGGGAGGAGAGGCCTCTGGACGTGGGTCTTTGCTTGGCACTGGGCAGGGCCGAGTCCAGTGAGGGGGAAGGAGAGGTGGTCATTCTGGTGAGAACAGCAGTTCTGGCAAGACGGGCATCCACTTCAAAATCTTGGCTCAAAAGGGCAGCAGGGCTGTTCTCAAACCAGGCAGGGCAGGTCCCCGATCGCTACAATCGTCCCCTCAAGTCTCTGACCTCCATGAAGGCCCCTGGCTAGGGTGTGCCAAAGGAGACACAACATCTGCTCTGAGGCGAGGGCAGGAGGGGAGATGCCCCATGGTGGGTCCTCTGCACACAGGGGTGGGAAAGCGAAGCAGCCAGACCCAGAGCATCGCCGCCCAGTCCGCCCCTGCTCCCTTCACATCGTGCCTGCTGTGTGGGTACCATGGGTACCTGGGTACCACATGAAAGATGGAGAAGGAAGCAGGGCTTCCGTGGGCAGCACCTCAGAGAAGCTACTGAGTGAGACAGAGAAAGAATGAAATCTAGAAAGGCCTCCCATCACTGGAAACAGAGGGCCGGGCAGGCTGGGCCAGCAAAGGGGCTCCTCTGTGCCTGGGGGTGAGGAGGGAGCCCACATGGACCCCTGCTGTCCACGTGGGGACGGGGGGAGCCCCAGGCTGAGCCACCTAGAGATGGGAGAGAAGTTGATTTCAGTAAAAAAATAAATATATTTGAATTGGGCATACGATGAGGTGGAGGTGTTCTGCAGCTGGGGGGAGGGAGGGTCTGGAGGGCATTCATTTGGGAAGCCAGCAGCGAGCTGCTCTTTGAGCTTATTTGGACTGTGGGGGACAGTGCCCCGGGGCCAGGCCTGGGTGGGTGGCTGGCTCCCTCCTCCTCCTGTCACTTAGTCCAGAGACAGCTCAGTTAAAGAGACAGAGGTAGATTAAAATGTCATGATTAAAAGCAGATTAGTTATCTAGGCTTCTCAGATTAAAAAAACAACAAAAAAACCAAACAATCAAGCAATCATTCCAAAAGGTAGCTTTGTGGTGCCTCTGCTGACTCACGTGACCTGGGCTGTCCCTGCCCTGCCCTGCCCCATGGCAGCCTGGGAGAGTCCAGCACTTTGGGCCCAGCCCTGACAGCCAGGCTTGGGGCTGGGACTGGGCACCTGGAGAGGTGATACCGGGGCAGGTGCCCTGGCAGAGGCTGCCGCTATTTCCGCAGGTAGCGTTGTGCCAGGATGGCTGTGTCCAAGGAGGTCATGGGCTGTGCGTCGTGGCCCAGCCGTCGCACCGGTGGCACGCTGCCGAACTGCCGCTTGGGCACCCAGCTCCGGGCCTCGTGGATGGAGCTCTTCTCCTCAGCCAGCAGCAGCTGCTGCCGCATGTAGTTCTCAAACTCGTACTGGGAGCACTCCTCCGTCACTTTTGCCTGTGAGGCCAAGGATGGAGATGAAGACAACGGCAGAGATTGAGGGAAGCCTGGCTCTGAGCCCAGCCTTCCTAGGTACCACACTTAGGGATCCATCTGGTCAGGTACTGAGTGGGTCCATGAAGGCTTCCTCCAGCCAACTGGCCCTCACCTTGCTGGCTGAAGCACAGACCCAGGAGCAGGGCCAGGGACCATAGTATCTGGGAAACCTCATTTCTTTATCTCAGTCCTACCCACAAGCCCCTGATGAGCCCCCTAGCCCACAGGTAGATGGTAATAGAATCAGCAGTGGTAAGTCTATACTAGTTAGGAGTCAGGGTTCAGTTCTTCTTCCAAGCTGTGCAACTTTGGGGAAGTCATTTTGCCTCTCTGAACCTTAGTTTTCCTCATTTATAAATTGAAGAAAAGAATGCAGGTCTGTGGAAATGGTTTTAAGAAGTGGGGACTGGGTTAGAAAAGTGATAAAGGAGGATCAGGATAAAGTTGATCAGAATACATTGTATGTATGTGTGGGAATGTCACAATGAACCCCGCCTCCCTACAACTAATGTATGCTAATTAAAAAAAAAAAAGATAGCTGGGCATCGGTGGCTCATGCCTATAATACTAGCTATTCAAGAGGCACAGATCTGAGGACTGTGGGTTTGAAGCCAGCCTGGACAGCAAAGTCTGGGGGTCTCTTATCTCCAATTAACCACCAAAAAACTGGAAGTAGAGCTGTTGGCTGAAGGGGTATAGTGTCAGCCTTGAGTGAAAATGTTCAAAGACAGTATCCAAGCCCTGAGTTCAAGCCCCAGGACTGACATATAAACACATGGAGAAAGAACACAGGCATACAAGCTGTAGGGAGGACTGATGCTCCATATTCTGCAAGTGCCAATAATTACTATTTTAGCAGCTCAGCAGCCTGGGAAGGGTAGAAGTTGGGGTGGAACTGGAGCTCTTTCTTTGCAAGGTCTGGGAGGCTCTGCTGTGGTTCCAGATACTGCTTCTCCTATTGTTTGCTTTAAAGCTTCCAAGAGGGGCCAGGAGTGAGGGTCCTTACACATCAGGCTGGCAGCCTCCAGGGGGCGCCCTAAAACTACCTGCCAGCTGCTGCCTAGCACTCAGGTCTTTGGCCCCTACCCCGCCCTCCCACCCCCCCATACCAATCAGGCTCAGCACTTTCTCCAGTGCACTGATTGGAGAGAAAACAGGGATAAATGAATCATCTAAAAAACGAGAAAGCAGGAGGAGTGAGAGGACATAGTGAGTCAGAAGGTCAGAGAAAAGTGACTTTGGCAGGAGGAGGGAGCTGAGAGAGCCACACAAAGCGTCTTCAGCAGAGGGCCTCACAGGAGCTGGCCCCTGCTCAGCTCAGGCACGGCAGCTCTGGCTGGGCTGGATGCAAGGCAGGATGCAGGCAGCTTCCACTCTTCCTCAGGGATAAGGGAGAAAGCCTTAGGAGGTCCTGTGTCATCAGGGAGCTGGCCTGCCTGTTCCCGTCCTGCCTCCCCTCCCCCGGCCCCACCCTCTTACCTCCTGGGAGCTGTCTGCATTGCTCATTTGGTCATCGATGTCAGGAACTACTTGCAAAGGTCCACTCAGAGATGACAGGGACTGCCTGCAGGGTAGGTAGACAGGTCAGCCCAAAGAAGCCAGGGTCCCATCACTCCAGACTTAGCAGGAGTCAGGGAGCCCTGGCTTAGGTCTAGACATTCATCTTCTGCCTAACATGACTGACTCCTGTCAGCCTCTGACTTATCCAATTCAGGGAGAACTTCTTTTTCTTGGGGACTTTGTGGAGAACTGGGTGAGGAAATTCTACCCTGCAGTTGGCAGGGAGGGACACGTGGGAAACACTCATCCTGCTCTCTGCCTGCTCCCTCCCAGTCCTGCCCTGGGAAACCTGGACATCTGACTCTCACTGTCTGACTGTAGTTGTGCATAAGATGGCAGGCATCTGCTTTCCCAGCCTCGTCGAGTCCATGGCCCAGGGCTAGCCACTTACCAAGATGCAATGATGGCACTGAGAGCCTCCAGGACATCAGCGGCAGCCAGGCGTTGCTGGGGATCGAGAACTAGTAGTTTCCGGATGAGACACACGGTGTTCTCAGAGACACGCCCATCCCTGCCAGGGAGAAGAGGAGGGTGAAAGCTGGGCAGGAGGGCCTGAGACCGGCTCCCCCGGACTCTGGGGCCTCCTCATGCTGTCCCCTCACCAAGAATTCAGAGACTCACTCAGGGATGGTGTACTCAGCAGCCTTGATCTTGCGGAAGAGCTCCTGTGGGATGCTGTCGTAGAAAGGGAACTGGCCATAGAGCATGGTGAAGAGTACCACACCAAGAGCCCACATGTCACTCGGCTTGCCCCTGTATGGGCGGCCTAGGGACAGAGGAGGCACATGCTCAGAGGAAGGAGTTGCCCTGGGAAGCCTCTGCTGTGGGCCCCCTGCCTCAGCTGGGTAGCGTGTCCGCCTCTCACCTCACCCTAGGTCCTCTTGGCTCCCTTCCTTCTCGGTATCATTCCCTATTTCCCAGGAGAGCCAGCTCCCTGGGATGGCTCACTAGGATGGAAGGTGACTGGCTGTGTACAGCCTGTCTACTAGCCCTGCTCTGCACACTGGCCAGCCTGCCTCTCCAAAATGCAAGTCCTGGCAAGGGGAGGAGCCTGGGTCCTAGTCCTTGCCCCCAGCACGCAAGCTTACATTTGTGAAACCAGCCGATAAACTGGCTGTGGAGAAGGCAGTCACTCCCATCCCTGGCCCCGGCCCCATCCCTCTCCCTTCTTCCATGCTTCCTTCACAACACTTATCACCTGCTGGAGCCCCTTTTCGTCTGCTGCTCTCTAGCAGCTGGCCACAAGGCAAGTTTTCTGACTGCGGAGCCCCAGGCTCATGGAGAACTCAGACATTTTTTGCTAACTTCTCTGTGCTACAGTTTATCTGTGCTGTACACTATGAATGTTCCTACCCAAACCCACTGAAATTTCACCCCCATGAGAATGGTCAGTAAGCCTAATCCTAGTTCTGTTACAAACTTGTCTGGCTCAGGCTTTGTTCTTGTATGACCTCCTCTCCATGTGATGCTATATGTGACCTCGAAGGGTTTCCAACAGCAAAGAATGAGGGAGATTTCGCCAGATGTGGCCCCTTGACCTGAGGTTCAGCCTCTAGAAGTGTGAGCTGAGTAAACCTTTATTCTTCCTCTGTCCTACAGTGTCTCAGTCCATTTCCTGTTGTAACTGAATGCTAGAGACTGGGTGTTTTGTAAGAATTAAGGTTTAAGCCACGTGCTGATTGATGGCTCATGCCTATAATCCTAGTTGTTAAGGAGTCTGAGATCTGATAATCATGGTTTGGAGCCAGCCCAGGCAGGAAAAATCCTTAAGACTTTTATCTCCAATTAACCAGAAAAAAAAAGCCAGAAGAGGAGCTGTGGCTTAAATGGTAGAGTGCAAGCTTTGAACAAAAAAGCTCAGGGACAGGACCCAGGCCCTCAGTTCAAGCCCTAGGACCAGCACAACAACAAATCGCCTCAAAAACTGAACTTTTTATTTATTTATTTATTTATTTATTTATTTATTTATTTATTTATTTATTTATTTATTTATTTATTTATTTATTGCCAGTCCTGGGGCTTGAATTGAGGGCCTGGGTACTATCCCTGAGCTTCTTTTGGTCAAGGCTAGCACTCTACCACTTGAGAGCCACAGTGCCACTTCTGGCTTTTTCTGTTTATTTGGTACTGAAGAATTGAATCCAAGGCTTCATGCATGCTAGGCAAGCACTCTACCACTAAACCACATTCCCAGCCCGTAATTCCTAGTTTTTAAGACTATAGATCAGGGCTGGGAAGGTAGCCTAGTGGTAGAGCGTTCACCTAGCATGCATGAAGCCCTGGGTTTGATTCCTCAGTACCACATACACAGAAAAAGCCGGAAGTGGCGCTGTGGCTCAAGTGTTAAGAGTGTTAGCCTTGAGCTAAAGGAGCTCAGGGACAAAGCCCAGGCCCTGAGTTCAAGTCCCAGGACTGACAAAATAAATACCTATTAAAAAAAAAAAAAGAATACAGATCAAATGTTATTTCCTGGGAAAATCCTACACTAACTTTTTTGGGGGGGGTCTGTTTGTGGGGCCTGAACTCTGGGCCTGGGCACTGTTCCTCAGCTCTTCAGCTCAAGGCTAGCGCTCTACCACTTGAGCCACAGTGCCACTTCCAGCTTTTTTTTTCTTTTTTGCTTATGTGGTGCTGAGGAATCGAACCCAGGGCCTCTGGCATGCAAGGCAAGCACTCTACCACTGAGCCACCTTCCCAGCCCCCTACTCTAACTTTCTATGCCTTCTTAGAAATCCCATCCCTTCTCGTACTAGCTCTAACTTCATGCATTATTTGACCAGAATATCTTCCTCCTCCACTAGACCAAAGCCTTTGCCTAATGGTACTTGTTAGGCCACTGTGAAGTCCTGGCACCTAGCCCAGGGGCTGCGCACACATCCCATGTAGTGAAGGAATGCACTACTGGCAGATCCTGGCTGTGTGAAGGCTGGTAGTCCACACATACCACTGAGCACATCAGGGCTAATGTAGGCTGGGCTCCCCCTCTGGTCCTTCAGCAGGTCTCCTTCGCTCACAAGATGCTTCCCAAGGCAGAAGTTGGTGATGGTTATTCGATGGGTCCTAGGAAGGGAGGCAGAGATTAAATTGAGTTGGCTGTCCACAGCTGGGAACATCAGGTGAGAGCCAGGTACCCTGCTGGGCCAGCCCCTATCTTGAACAAACACAGCTGGGCAATCTTACCCCACCCACAGAGCAGAGGAATGTGGTCAATATCCTCTTCTGGCTGCCTGCTGAGCATCCAACAGAGCATCTAGCTCCTTTCATTCCAATTTGTGCTGCAGGGCCTTCCCCTGAACCTGCTGTTCTGGCTGAGTCTCAGGTGCAGCTCAGAGCAGAACATGATATTCTAGACTGGGAGTGATGGAGAAATATGACCTAACTCCCTCACTCACACATGTTAGAGAGTAAGTTCAGCAGAAGTGAGTGACCCTAGCCCTCCTCCTGCTATAAGGAGGCCTCCCTGCAGACCGAGCCCACTACCTCCTCCCCAAGCTCCACAGCCGTGCAGAGGAGGAGATTGAGTGCAGCCACTCTACTCTGGTGGAGTATGGAAGCTAGTGCCATACTTCATTCTCCACTACTGATGGCACAGCCCATCCATTTGTGGGCTCCAAGGTCTCTCCAAGGGGCCCAGGCCCTGGTGTCCAATTAGGTCTGCATAGGAGCTGAGAAGAGCAAGCCTGAGTCATCCCAGCTATCAGTGGGGGATATCAGGAGTTATTACGGTGCACCCTAGAGCAACAGTACACCCTAACATAGTCTCTCTTTCTAAAACTCCAGTAGGAGGGAGATCCTGGCATTGGAAAAATGGGGGAATTTTTCTGGGCAATTTCAAGATAGTACTCTCTATGTATGTTAGAAGGCACAAGACCTTTGCAAACAGGAACAAACAGAATCTTGGCCTTCTTCCCACTCCATGGCAGGGAATGTGCACACTGGTCAGTTGCAGGGCAGCTGAGTAGCCATGAGCTCAACTGCTGGGGGACAGAGCACCAATGGCCCCCTCTGGGTTTAGAGCTAATGGTTCAAAGGACCCCAGGAGTCCTACAGCCAGAGCTGGGGTTTTTACTGAGAAGGGAAATTCACTCCAGAGAGGAAAGCACTGTGAGCTGGCGAGGTCACATGGATGGATGGCTCTGCCACCTTGGGCTTCCCCTGGCAAGGTTGGATTAGCAGATGTTTAACGTCTTCTCAGGAAAGTGCTGGGGTTTGGCCATGGGGCCTCGTGCATAGAAAGAATACACCTGCTTTGTCAGGCACAACACCACAAGCCTGGCCAAACAGATGCTGTGGACTATGGCAGGCCATGCTGCCCTCCTGTACCGACACCTGGAGGCTACACCCCCCAGTCAACATGAACGAGACCATGTGCTCAGCAGTGCTTGTCTATTCCTAATTTCTGGGATTTTTCTTTGATGCTCTTGAGTTTTGTTTTGTTTTGTGTTAGGGATGAACACAGCTAAGTGCTTATCCACTGCAGTTCATCCCCAACTCTATTCCCAACAATATTTGCCCCTTGCAGTATGGCCGGATACGGTGTGGCATCTTGGGATTCCTCATCTGAAGCAGTAGGGCCTGGCTGGGAGCTGCTAACACTGGAACTATGTGAAGTGAGGAATATGGTCCTCATAGGCAGAATAGAGAACCATTCAGTCAAGCCGGGCCCAGACTCAAGAGGACCCTTGGCATATCAGGGATACTCCTAAAGGTTTTGGGGGAACTGAACTTAAGACACACACAGAGCTAGCTTGAGTCCTGGTGGCATCTCTTTCCTCTTTTGCCAATTCTCCTTTTCATGCAAGAGGGAGTTGATTGTTTCCATTCACTCCTCACAACAGCCTGAGGGAGATTTTTCTCACCGCCCCATTCAGAAGGTATAACTATGTCACAGGAGTCACATGGCCAAAGCCGCATGCCTAGTGAGTGATGGAATAGGATCCAAGCTCAGATCCAGCCCTTGCTGGACCTCAGAGCAGACAATGCCCAGCCCCAACTCTTTCCTTTCATTCCATTCAGGCTGACTCATGCCTTGTCGTGTGCTTCATTCTGTCCTGACCTAGAAAACCAGATTCCCCCTCCCCAAGAGGCTGTGGGGCAGATAGCAATGGGCTCAGCCTTTCTAGGAAGCACACAGTGTGGGACACCATAGCTGGAGGTGCATGGGGTTATGCCATTAAGGAGACCTCTAAGGCAGCTGTGCTGGCCTGTGTCAGCCAGCAGACATGGCAGCTGGGGGAGGGAATCTGCACAAGGGACCTTAGGCCGTCTCTTTCTAGAATGAAGTCTCAGGTGGGGAGAGGGTATGGGGCCGAGGGTGGATTTCCCCAGCAGCTGTGTCTGAGTGACTGAGAGTCCTTCAGCTATCCAGGGGAATTCTGCTGGCCAAAGGGCTTGGGGCAAAACAGAGGCTGGTCTGTCTTCTGTGTTCTTAGTGGAGAAGTATGCTGCGGGTAACATAGGCGCCCTACAGAAAGCTGCCCCATGGCCTGTGGGGCAGTTAAGAGCCTGAGAATCAGGCAAAAGGTCTCAGAGCAAGGGTCACAGGCACAAGAAGCATGCTGCTCTAGTCTCCCCACCCCTCATGTCACTGCACTGGACATTGGCTTGCTCAGGCATCTGGTCTGGACAGGTCCTACAAAGCAGACCAGTCTTTCGTGCCCTGGCCATCTTAGGCACAAATGTGGTCTCCAAAGCTCATGACACTGAAAGGTGGACAGTTCAGAGGAAGGAACTCATTCGTAGGACCTAGTCCTGGGTTTTCTACATTTCTTGCCCTATGAATATTGGTAAAGTTCAATTTCTTCATCTGTGGGACAGGAAAAATACCAGTGCTTGACTTTCAGGACTGAGCTGGCTCTGCCAAGATAATAAGACGGCCCAGGGAGGGCGCACAGCCTTCGCCTGCACAAGTTGCCAATACCCTCTCTTCTGCTGCTGGCAGGCCTGGCAGAGGTTTCCAATGAGATCCCAGGAGAAGCACTGCCTCTGAAGTAGGTGACACCGGCTACGGAGCGCTGGTGCTGGGGAGGCTTAGCTCAACCGAGCCCTGCCGGCGGGACTTCCAACCCTCTGTGTGGTGGCTGCTCAGCTCGGGATCTGCCTAGAGTCTTCCATGGGAAGCAACAGGGTCAGCGCTGAGACCTCCTGAAGCTTGGCAAAGCTTCTCTGCCCTGCCACCACCGCCCACATCAGCCGGGCGGCACACGGCTCCCTGGGAGTTCCAGACCCCCCAGCTGGTTCTGAGGGGATGGTGAGGGCAGTGAGGGGTGGAGGGGCCTGTGCGTCAGCAGGGGCAGCTAAGTGAGTCACACTCCAGCTATGGCCTCTGGGCTACCACAGTGTTCTCCTTTTCTAGGAATTGGTATGCAACTTGCCTGCCTAAAAGGAAGGAGGAAAGAGAAAGAGCCCACAGTCAGCCTCACTTAACCCCAAAAGAGGACTTCAGATCTCAGTCCTGGCCTCTCACCCAACGCAAGGCCAACTGTTCTTGTCACTGGCTGCCTCACAGACATGTCACCCTGCCCCTTTCTTTTTTTTTTTTTTTTTTTTGGTCGGCCGTGGGGCTTGAACTCTGGGCCTGGGCACTGTCCCTCAGCTCTTCAGCTCAAGGCGAGCGCTCTACCACTTGAGCTACAGCGCCACTTCCGGTTTTCTGGTGGTTTTATTGGAGATAGGAGTCTCACGGACTCTCCTGCCCGGGCTGGCTTTGAACCGCGATCCTCAGATCTCAGCCTCCTGAGTAGCTAGGATTACAGGCGTGAGCCACCAGCGCCCGGCTCCTGCCCCTTTCTTAGGGGCACACAGCCCGTCTATCTGCCTGTCTCTGGCCGGCTCAGGAGTCTCTGGCAGGGTGGGTAGGAAGGAGCTGGAGCTCTTCCAGGTCAACCCGACTCTATGAGGGGAAGGTAAGGCTTTAGAGGGAGACATGGGGGTTGGAGGTATGGCTCAACTGGTGGAGCACCAGCCACTGCTGGGTATCAGGAACTGAGTTTAAATCCTGGTCTCAAGACAAAAAAAAGGGGGGGTGGTGGAGGAGAGACATGATGACATAATTGTCACATGGTGGGGGGGGGTGTCTTGGTTCCATATCCTCTTGCCATCTCCAGAGCTCCTGCCTTCATTTGTTTTTTTGGTGTGAGCCCGGCACTGACACTTTGCTCACTGGCGGACGCTCTTCCAACTGAGCCATGCCTTTAACCTGAACACCTGCCTTCAAATGAAAGGTGGCAGAACTTCTGTCTGCTATGAGACCCAGAAGAGCAGATCTTTTTTTTGTCAGTTGTGGCGCTTGAACTCTGGACCTGGGCACTGTCCCTCAGCTCTTCAGCTCAAGGCAAGAGCTCTACCTTGAGCCACAGCGCCACTTCTGGTTTTCTGAGTGGTTTATTGGAGTTAAGAGTCTCACACTTTCTTGACCCAGCTGGCTTTGAACTGTGATCCTCAGATCTCAGCCTCCTAAGTAGCTAGGATTACAGGCGTACACCACCAGCACTTGGCAGATCTTCACACTAAGGAAAGGCCTAGGAGAGGTACTGATGCTTTGGAATCTGAGCAGCGTGGCTTCAGCTACATTGGTGGGCTCTGAGGAACAACCTTCTGACTATACTCCAAGCAGAATCAAAAAGAGGCTCTGTATCCTGGTAGTTAGTAGGCAGGAGCCCTGACTGCATGTGTCCCTGACAACCCTTGGTATGTTCATGCAGAGTCCAAAAGAGCCTAGCCGGGTGCCGGTGGCTCACGCCTGTAATCCTAGCTACTCAGGAGGCTGAGATCTGAGGATCACAGTTCAAAGTCAGCCTGGGCAGGAAAGTCCGTGAGACTCTTATCTCCAATTAACCAGCAGAAAACTGGAAGTGGCGCTGTGGCTCAAGTGGTAGAGTGCTAACCTTGAGTTGAAGAGCTGAGGGACAGGGCCCAGGCCCAGAGTTCAAGTCCCACGACTGACCAAAAAAAAATTACTTTGTGTGTCTCTTGTTTTTCCCTCCTTCTTCTCCCTCCTCCTCATTTCTTCATCTCCTTCCTTCCTCCCCTCCATCCTCCTTCCATTCCCCCTTCTCCTTATTTTTGTCTTTTCGGGGGGGGGGGTCTGAATCTGTAGTCCATGCTGATTTGGAACCTGCTATATAGCCCAGGCTGATCTTAATCTCCCAATATTTCTGCCTTAGCCTCCCGAGTGCTGGGATCACAGATGTGCACAGCTACCAAGTCTCTCTCTAAGACAGTATCTCTCCACAACTCAGGGCTAAAGTGGCCAGTACTAACACTTATTCTCCCTTTGCATTCAGAGGAAGGTCTGGGGGAGCCCCTGGGCCTTCACCAGCAACAGGCTTCATTTCCTGAGGACAGTGAACACTTGGTCGCCCTTGCTCCTCTCTCCAGCCCACCTCAGCGCTAGAAGTTCTTAGGATGGGCTGATCCTGTGAGACAGTTTCACATCCACTTATCCAAGTCTCAGGCCAATTTTTCCAGGTGGGATCATCTCTTCCTCTACAGCATTGTGAGTGCAAAGAAGTGCTGGTACCTCAGTAGATAAATTCACTTAGCGAGTAAATAAGTGAACTCTCATGGTCTCTAGAACAAGAGGCAGTCCTGGGACATGAGCCAAGTCTGACCCCCATATCCTGCTTTTTCCTCTTCTCTAACTTACTCAGCCAGATGGGGTTCAAGCAGCCCTGGAATTTCCTGTTTTCTTCCCTCCTCCCTGCAAAGCATGACAGAGTAAAGTTCTCATCTCTTTACTGTTTCAGGCTAGCACATTTTACTTATCCTCTGTAGACTTGACTCAGCTGGCAGTCTGCTCCAAGTGCTGTTCTCAATGGGATACCTGTATTCTTGTCAGTACTGCATATGGCAAGCTCCATGGGAACAGGGGCTGCAGCCTAGAGATGAGTTCATAGTTCCAGAACTAGAGGAAGGTGATGGATGGTGAGGCCAGCTTGGCCACTGAAGTTCACAGCACTTTCCAGTGGTGTGATGGGCTCGAGTCCTCTGCCCCTGGCAGAGCTCCCTTTCCTTGGACCAGTGAGGCTTCAGATACTTTACAGGGACAGTGGGCTCAGGACACTCTCCTGGGCTAGTCTGATCACATCATGGAACAAATCACTACCAGACCACTTCTTTTTCTTTGGTTGGTCATGGGGCTTGAACTCTGGGCCTGAGCGCTGTCCCTGAGCTCTTCAGCTCAAGGCAAGGACTCTACCACTTGTGGCATAGTACCATGTTTCTGTTTTTCTGGTGGTTTATTGGAGACTTTCCTGCCCAGGCTGGCTTTGAACCGCAATCCTCAGAGCTCAGCCTCCTGAGTAGCTAGGATTACATGCACACTAGGCAAGCACTCTACCACTAAGCCACATTCCCAGCCCAGGTCAGTTCTTTCTAGGAAGACTACATTGCCAAAAGTAGCTGTCTAACCCAAGGCCATGTCCTCTGAGCTGGAGCTGGACCGCTGAAAGATCCCAGCTCTCACGTTTTCATGCTAAGGCCCTGCTATGTTATCCTTATAGTTCAGCTTCTCCCTCAGCCAAGTCGCCTCCTTCTCCCAGAGCACTGCCTAGTCAGTACCCCCAGCCCACATGATCTGTTCTCTGAGGAGCCCAACTGGCAGCCAAGGCTCCATCTTGCTCTCTTTAATCCTTTTGTCTATTGTTATAATCATTTAATGAACACCCACTATAGCCAGGGAGCCTACTAAAATTCCTTTCCATAGCCACTTTTATAGCTCTAAGTTCCCAGTCTCAGCAAGCACCATATTCCTATTAGGCAACAGACAGATCCTACCCAGTATCCTACCCCAAGCTCTGGATTTTGGGAGGCTGGGCTGCTTGGAGTCAGAATCTTCAAGGGGCTTCAATTTCCACCAATCCCAAACACAGAAGAAGAAACAGAATCTTACCTTTTATTGAGCACCATGTTCCCAAGCTTCAGGTCTCTGTGTACAATGTTTTTCTGAAAACCAATGGGCAGATGGTTTGCACCACAAGTGTGAGGTAAGGCAAGACCCAGTGTGGAAGCCATGGGCTCTCCAGATGTCTGGGAAGATAGAATACCCTAGGACACATCTCTTAGGACTCATTAAATGGGTGTCCGAAGTGATAAGATGGGCCCCACCTGAGTTCTTTCCTTACTTCCTTCTCCCCTCAGGACAGCAGCTAATGGGAGCCTCTTCTCCCTTTCCTCTCCCTCTTCTCTCTCCATGGACAACCCTCAGAAAGGAACCCATCATCATCCTGGGGCTACAGGTCAGAGATAAAATGTCCTGTTTCCTGTCACTAAGAAACCAGGCTCAAGCTTTCCAGTGCCTGACCTTGGATACCTGACACCTTAATTCTACAAGGCTGCAGTCACTGGGTAGGCATCTTGTAGCTGTCCTGGAGCTTCCCAGCTGGTGGGGAATTACTTCATGGACCTCTGCTGGGCTGCTCCATTGTCCCTCACTAGAAACCGCCTCAGAGGCCTACAGCACTGTGCTCACCTGGAGCACCTGTTGTTCAGCAGCTTTCCTCTGGACAGAGCTGCCTTTTGCTGAGCAGCATCAGGAAAGGTGGCTTTCTGTGGCAAGTGAGGCCCTGGTGGGAGCCAGGGAGCCACAGTGCTGGGAGGAGAGGGGGACAGGGCCTCACCTGGTGCAGGGCCTCCACCACCCGGACCACATCATAAAAGATGACCACGGTCTCCCGCTCGCTGAGCCTCTTCTCCTTGATGACATAGTGCTGTAGGTTGATCAGGTCGGCCGTCTTGTCACTGAAGTCATGAGCACAGAGGCAGTCCAAGACAAGGCAGATGCGTTTCTTCATCTTTTTAACCATTCGACTGGATTCTGTGTCCTCAACAACTTCACAGGTGCGGTCCTGGAGGCCAAGGGAACCAGGGCTTGGCTGTGACCTGGTAGGCCAAAGCCAAGGGTATAGGACTCTCCTCTGGAAATGGTTACTCAAACCAATGAGAGAACCTAAAGCAAGCCTGGAGGCCTGGGTAGCTGACAGAGCTCAGTACTGCTTAGCTTCCAAATGCCAAGTGCATCTCAGGTTAGTATCTCAGGTTAAGGTCTATGCTTTGATCATACTGCAAAAAAACTTGAGAAAAACAAAACAAAACAAAAAAAACGTGAGTGAGGATTTAAAGCCAACTGGCCCTTTTAGCCCACTGCAGGAGCAGCAAACTTGGAGATCTGGGGCAACCTCCCTCCATAGAGCTCTTAAGATTCCATGGGGCTGGGAAGGTGGCTCAGTGGTAGAGCGCTTGCCTTGCATGCATGAGGCCCTGGGTTCAATTCAAGCAGAAGAAAAAAAAAGCCGGAAGTGGCGCTGTGGCTCAAGTGGTAGAGTGCTAGCCTTGTGCTGAAGAGCTGAGGGACAGCGCCCAGGCCCAGAGTTCAGGCCCACGACCAGAACCCCCCCCCCAAAAAAAAAAAAAAAAAAAAAAAAGATTCCAGCTATTACCAATGTCATTCTCATCTATGTCAATGGTGGCAGTTACAAAGAGGTCAATTCCAGAAGGTCACACAGTGCTCTTTGTAAGACAGCAGCTTTCCACTGGGCCACAGTACTCCAGGGAAGTCACATAATTATGGCTAAGGGTATGGTTGTGGCCTAACATGCCTGGGTTTGTTTAGTTCCACTTCATCTCAACTGTGGGAGATGTGGCAGTTTGCTTACCCTTTCCAAGTCTCTGGTTCTTTTTTTCTTTTATTTCTTTTGCCAGTCTTGGGGAACTCAGGGCCCAGGCACTGTCCCTGAGCTGCTTTTGTGCAGGCCTAGCATTCTACCACTTAAGCCACAGCGCCACTTCTGGCTTTTTCTTTTTATGTGGTGCTGAGGAATTGCACCCAGGGCTTCATGCATGCTAGGCAAGCACTCTACCACTAAGCCACAATCTCAACCTCTGACTCTTTTTTGTTGTTGTTGTTGGTTTTGTGGGGCTTGAAGCTGAGCCTGGATACGGTCCCTGAGCTCTTTCACTCAAGGCTAGTGCTCTACCACTTTGAGCCACAGCTCCACTTCCACTTTTTGGTGAATAATTAGAGATAATAGTGTCATATACTTCAACTTGGGCTGGCTTCTCACCATGATCCTCACATCTCAGGCCTCTAAATAGCTAGGATTACAAGTGTGAGCCACCAGTGCCTGGCTTCTTGTTCTTATCTATAAAGGAGAGCTAGAGCTGGTACTGGTTTGAACCCAGGGCTTCATGCATGTAGACAGGTGTACTAGTATGGAGTCACACCTCCAGCCCTTTTTGGTACTATTTATTATTTTTCCATATTACTAGGGTTTAAAGTCAGGATTTCATGCTTGCTAAGCAGGGACTCTACCATTTGGAGCCACTTCACCAATTTATACTTAGTCATGGGGCTTGAACTCTGGGCCTGGGTGCTGTCTCTCAGCTCTTCAGCTGAAGGCTAATACTCTACCACTTGAGCTATAGCTCTGGTTTTCTGGTAGTTTGTTGGAGATAAGAGTCTCATGGACTTTGCTGCTTGGGCTGGCTTTGAACTGTGATCCTCAGATCTCAGCCTCCTGAGTAGCTAGGATTACAGGAGTGAGCCACCAGCACCCGGCTTTGTACTGGTTATTTTTGTGATAGGGTCTTATTTCCTATCTGAGTACATGCCTGGTTGAGATTTACCAATTTTAGGCTTTCTGCTATAGCTGGGAAAATTCTGCTTAGGTTGACTTGAACTTCAATCCTCTCTATCTCAACCTTCTATGACCTAGCTGGGATGACAGCAACAATTGGTTGAGAAGGGGTCTTGTGAATATACTCTGTTGGTGCTGGCCTCAAATCGTAGTCTTCCTGATCTCAGCTTCCCAAATAGCTAGGTATATAGGGATACATGTGAACTACTGGTGCCTTTGCCTTTTTTTTGGGTCCAGTCATGGGGCCTGAACTCTGGGCCTGGGCGCTGTCCCTCAGCTCTTCAGCTCAAGGCTAGTGCTCTACCACTTGAGTCACAGCGCCACTTCCAGCTTTTTTCTTTTTGCTTATGTGGTGCTGAGGAATCGAACCCAGGGCCTCAAGCATGCAAGGCAAGCACTCTACCACTGAGCCACCTTCCCAGCCCTTTTTTTTTTTTTAATGTGTGTGTTTTTCTTTTTCTTTTATTTTTTTTTTTTGGGGGGGTGGGGGGGTCCCAGTCCTGGGGCTTGAACTCAGAGCCTGGGAACTGTCCCTGAACTTTTTTTGCTCAAGACCAATGCTCTACCACTTGAACCACAGCTCCACTTCTGGCTTTTTTGGGGGGGTAGTTAATGGAGATAAGAACCTAACAGGCTTTCCTGTCTAGCCTGGCTTCGACCTGCATTCCTCAGATCTCAGCATCCTGAGTAGGGATTATTGGTTGAGCCACCAGTGCCCAGCTAGAAACACTTTTTTTTTTCTTTTTGTCAGTCATGGGGCTTGAACTCTGGGCCTGGGTGCTGTCCCTCAGCTTTTCAGCTCAAGGTTAGCGCTGTACCACTTGAGCCACAGCGCCACTTCCGCTTATATGGTGCTTTAGGAATCGAACCCAGGGCCTCATGCATGCAAGGCAAGCACTCTTACCACTGAGCCACCTTCCCAGCCCCTGGAAACACTTTTGATCACCTAGACTCTCTTGTTCAAAAGGATGTAAACCAAGGCCAAACACTTAAAGATGTCAAAGAGAAGATACTAATAAATCACAACTGCATTCAATTTGACTTCCTTCACGTTTAAGGGAAACATTAAATTTTTGGAGTTGCCTCTAATTGAAAACTAAGAATAAGATCTTGAGAGGGTGTGAATGTGGGTGTGGGAGGCATTTTCCATCTATTTCATGGCAGGAAATCCAGCTGACAGAAGCTCTTATTGCTTGAAACTGTGAGGAGTGTGTACCACATTGCATGGTGCTTTCCATGCTCACTCGTCTTGCAAACTGCCTGAGAGGCAGGGCCTGCTCTCATTCTCCCATTGTACACATTTCAGACTGATGACCTGAAATGACTTGCTTGAGGCCAAACAGCAGCTGCTCAAGGATATCTGATGTTCAAACTGAAATGCCTGGGCAGGCAAAAGGACTTCAGGACCAAAAACAACAGTGGTGATTGATCTACAGGTGGCCCAAGTCTTCCTCATTGCCCTCCCCCTCCACTCCAGCCTGGTCAATTCCTGACAATGAAACTCTTTAAATGACTTCCTGCTTTCCTTCTTTTTCTCTGAAAACAAAACAAAACAAAAAGCACTTCAAAGAAAGGCTGGCCATAGTTAAGATGTCAGCTGCATGGGTTCCTGCTAGGCCAAGATAATCATCACAGTGGCACTGCAGCAGCTAAACACGGCCACAGCCTGAACTCTAATTGATCTTGCCCAAGTTCTTCAGCCAGCAGGGCAGGGATGCCAGGGCCTCTATGCCAAGAGCTGCTCAGAATGGATGTGTCAGCTGGGGTTGGAAGGAGAGGCAGACAGGCTACTCACCTGGAAGAGCCCGTGGTGGTGGACCACACCATCCTGTGTGTGCAGCAGGGAGAGCAGAGAGTACTCAGTGTGCAGCAGCATCTTGCCCTGCCTCTCCTCTTGGCTCTCTATGCCTTGCTCACCTCTCTCTTCAAGGGTAAGGATCTTTAGGGAAGCACAAAGAGAAAAGCAACAGAGAAAACCTCCTTCTACATGGCAGAAGAGCTGGAACAAGGGAAGTATGTTTGCTTCCTGCCATGTGACATAAAACGCTTTTCATAATGTGATAGCATTTATACTTATGCACAGAATAAGCTGTTCATTAAAAGCAGTATTGTTCTATATGAGATTGTAAACTTGATAGCTTCTTAGGAAGAAAGTGCTACTCTCAGTCAGTGATGCATGTGTAAAGGTAGAGGAGGTAGGGAGCAGCTGCCAGGATAGGCCTTGGATCCCAAGGATCCCACCCCATCGCTTGCTTACCTTCAGCTGATAGAAGTCATCTGTGCCATCTTTCCTTGCCAAACACTGCACAATGCTTGGCACTGGTGAATTGCCCAGACGGGGACCTAAAGCACAGAGGGCCATTGGCTTACTTTTCAGAAATTCTGGCTGTCATAGCCCTATGTTACCACATGGTCTTCTGACTATATTCCGCAGGGCCCCACCCCCTCCCCTCTCTTGCCAGTCATGGGGCTTGAACTCTGAGCCTGGACACTGTACCCCAGCTCTTCAGATCAAGGCTAACACTCTACCACTTGAACCATAGCATCACTTCCGATTTTCTGGTGGTTAATTGGAGATAAGAGTCTCACTGACTTTCCTGCGCAGGCTGGCTTTGAACGGTGATCCTCAGATCTCAGCCTCCCAAGTAGCTAGGAATATAAGCATGAGCCTCTGGTACCTGGCAACTACATCTCTTTAAGAGGGTACTACAGAGTTCATGCCCACTGAACTTCACCCATCAAGTTTCTTTTTTTTTTTTTTTTGGTCCAATCATGGGGCCTGAACTCTGGGTCTGGGTGCTGTTCCTCAGCTCTTCAGCTCAAGGCTAGTGCTCTACTACTTGAACCACAACGCCACTTCTGGCTTTTCTCTTTTTGCTTATGTGGTGCTGAGGAATTGAACCCAGGGCCTCATGCATGCAAGGCAAGCGCTCTACCACTGAGCCACCTTCCCAGCCCCACCCATCAAGTTTCTTGGTGGAATATTCTCACAGCCTCACCTCCCAAAATGGTACATCTATCTGACTGCGTTGCTCCTGGTCTTAGCTGGTCCATTTCTCAAAAGGGGTGTGTGTGTGTGTTTGTGTGTGTTTGTCTGTGGTCTTAGCTGGTCCATCCCTCAAAAGGAGAGGGTGTATGTGTGTGTGTCCCTCAAAAGGAGAGAGAGAGAGAGGGTGTGTGTGTGTGTGTGTGTGTGTGTGTGTGTGTGTGTGTGTGTGTGTGTGTGTGTGTGTGTGTGTGTGTGTGTGTGTGTGTGTGTGTGTGTGTGTGTGTGTGTGTGTGTGTGTGTGTGTGTGTGTGTGTGTGTGTGTGTGTGTGTGTGTGTGTGTGTGTGCGTGTGTGTGTGTGTGTGTACTTAAACTCAGGGCCTGGGCATTGTTCCTGAGCTTTTTTGCTCAAGGGCAGTGCTCTACCCTTTTTTCTGTGTGTAATTAATTGGAGATAAAGAGTCTCATGGACTTTTCCTACCTGAGTTGACTTTGACCTGCAATCCTTAGATCTCAGTTTCCTTAGTAGCTAAGATTATAGGTGTGAGCAACTAACACCTGGCAAATAAGGAGGTGTGTGTTTGCCTGCTTTTTTCTGGCCAGTCCTGGGGCTTGAACTCAGGGCCTGAGCACTGTACCTGAGCTTCCTTTGTTCAATGCTAGCACTCTACCACTTGAGCCACAGTGTCACTTCTGGCTTTTTCTGTTTATATGGTACTGAGGAATTCAACACAGGGCTTCATGCATGCTAGGTAAGCACTCTAACACTAAGCCACATTCCCAGGCCAAGGAGGTGTCTTTTGACTCTGGGTAATGCTGGAACTTCTAGAGCACATCTGTGAGATAGAGATTCCAGAGTGACATTGTCCCTCTGACTCAGCCACTCCAGCATCCCTAGGGATCAATCCAGAACACTACAGCTTTACCAGTCTCCACTGGAGAGTCTGATAGCACTGCCTGCTCTCAGCTCTTGGACCATCACAGTGCTCACTGTCCTGTGAGAGCACACGCCTATGCTTTCAGAGTACAGATCAGATGGTATCACAGCACTGCTGTTGTGAAAAAAAGCGTAGCAGTTCTCCACTGCTCTCAGCATATAACCCAAACTCTTTCTTTTGGCCTCCAAGGCTTTGCATGATTTCTTCCTGCCCACCCTTTCTAACTTACTTGCTCCATCCTCTTTCCTACCATGCTAGAGGAGGCTCCTCCTGCTTTCCCTCCCCTTATAGGTACTTGCTGTTCCTCCTGCCTTTCACATGGCTGCTCCTTCTCAAGCTTGGTATCAGTGCAAATGCCACTTCCTCATAGGGGCCATTCTTGGCTGCAGTATCCATAGGCCTTCTTCACCCACATACCATCTGGTTTATTTCCTTCCGGTCACTTAGTAGCACCAAGCTCATCTTCCCTGTTCCTTCCCTTTCCTTCCTCTGCTTCTGACTCTCTTTTTCCTTTTGGTGGTAAATGGAGCCCGACCTTAGGGTTTTGTACTTGCTAAGCAGGTGCTCTGCAACTTGTTTAGTTTTCAGATAAGGTTTTGTATTTTTTTTTTTTTTTTGGTCAGTCATGGGGCCTGAACTCAGCCTGGGCGCTGTCCCTGAGCTCTTCAGTTATAGACTAGCGCTCTCTACCACTTGAGCCTCAGCCCCACTTCCGGCCTTTTCTGCTTATGTGGTGCTGAGGAATCAAACTCAGGGCCTCATGCATGCAAGGCAAGCACTCTACCACTGAGCCGCCTTCCCAGCCCCTGTATTATTTTTTTAAAACTTAGGCTAGTTTAGACTGAATCCTCCTACAACTCTCTCCTCCTACAATACCTCTGGTACAACTGTAATTACAGGGGTGAATCATTATGCCAAACTTTTTTTTTAAAAATTAAGATGGGGTCTTACTTTTTGCCTGGGCTAGTTGTCTCTATCTCCTAAATAGGTGAAAATCCAGGTGTGAGTCACTGAGTCTAGCTCAGTGATTGTCTTTTCTTATTTAGTCTTTCTTTTTCCAACAGAAAAGAATGTTAAGTTCCATGAGGACAGAGACTTAACATTTTTATCACTTGCTGCATCACTGGCAACAGCCCAGGTCTGGTGAATAGTAGGCACCATTATTAGCTATTTGTTGAATGCCTGATGCTAAAATAATCCTACAGGGGCTGGGAAGGTGGCTCAGTGGTAGAGCGCTTGCCTTGCATGCTCGAGGCCCTGGGTTCGATTCCTTAGCACCACATAAGCAAAAAGAAAAAAGCCGGAATTGGTGCTGTGGCTCAAGTGGTAGAGCGCTAGCCTTGAGCTGAAGAGCTGAGGGACAGCGCCCAGGCCCAGAGTTCAGGCCCCATGACCGGACCCAAAAAAAAAAAAATAAAATAAAATAAAATAATCCTACACAAGCCAGCGCCAGTGGCTAACGCCTGTAATCCTAGATACTTAGAAGGCTGAGATCTGAGGATCGAGGTTCAAAGCCAGCCCCGGCAGGAAAGTCCGTGAAACTCTTATCTCCAATAAACCACCAGAAAACCAGAAGTGGTGCTGTAGCTCAAGTAGTAGAGCGCTAGCCTTGAGCTTGAAGAGCTGAGGGACAGTGTTCAGGTCCAGAGTTCAAGCCCCACGACCGAAAAAAAAAAATCCTACATAAAATGCTGTACCAGGGCTGGGAAGGTGGCTCAGTGGTAGAGTGCTTGCCTTGCATGCCTGAGGCCCTGGGTTCGATTTCTCAGCACCACATAAACAGAAAAGGCCTGAAGTGGTGCTGTGGCTCAAGTGGTAGAGCGCTCACCTTGAGCTGAAGAGCTGAGGGACAGCGCCTAAGCCCAGAGTTCAGGTCCACGACCGACAAAAAAAAAAAAAAAAAAAAAAAAATGCTGTACCAAAGCAAAAGTCACACCCAGCCTTTGGTGCAGATCTGGGGTGTACCCACACCATTTGCAACCCTGGCCATTAACAGCACTGAGAAATCCTGTAGAAAGTCCAACTTTGCAGGATTTCTGTGCCTATTTTATAAGAAGTTGGCGGGGACTGGTAAGGTAGCTCAGTGGTAGAGTGCTTGCCTCGCATGCATGAGGCCCTGGGTTTGATTCCTCAGTACCACATAAGCAGAAAAAGCCAGAAGTGGCCCTGTGGCTCAAGTGGTAGAGCACTAGCCTTGAGCTGAAGAGCTGAGGGACAGCGCCCAGGCCCAGAGTTCAAGCCCAGGATGGCCCCCCCACCCCAAAAAAGAAGTTTGGAGGTTGCAACACAAAAAGCCCTGTGAAATTAACCATGCTACATGGGATGGTCAGACAGAGACTTAGATGAAGGATCTTGCGTTCTAATGCAACTGTGTCTCCTGTGGGCACAAGGCCATTCTTGGGCCTCACACGTGGATCTCTGAGGGAAGAGATAGTTGGTTCTCAGCTGAGACTCACATAAGGATTTTCTACTGTATATTCCACTTGAAGCAGTGAAGCATGTGACCAGATCTGGGGTTGGTCAGGACTTTACATAGCTGTGGGTGGGTACCCCACAATGCTATCTGCAAGTCAGATCATGGAAGCCCTCCTGCCAGCCCTGCCCCCAGCAAACCCATTCTCCTGCCAGTGAGAGGCTTACCAAGGATAAATGGTCCGGCTCTCTTTGCATTGTTTCCAGAAATTCCACTCCCTAGAGCCTTCGCCCTGGCCGACGTTTCCCCAGCTCCTCTGTCTGATGCTCTCCGCTTCATCCTCAGCTCTAGACAAGACAGAAGAGATCCCCTATGAGTAGGTCAGTGACTCCCCAACACTATGTGGATGCACCACATAACTGCTGTTGTTTTTCCACTGCTACCACCACTTCTTTCCCACTCTGAGGAGCCTCCAAAGTTCCTACTGACAAAGAACAGCCAGCTAAGGACCAATAAAACACTGAGAAGGGAACTGGGCTTTGTGCAGATGCTAAAGCCAAAGCTCCACAGAGAAGGCAGCCAGCTGTAGCCCTGAAGCAGCTGTTTCCAAAGTGAGTGTTCTCTCTAATCATCCATAGCCAAAGGGCCTTCAGTGTCCTTGCCCCGAGTCTCCCAAAGGAAAGGATTCATTACCCATGGGGTTCAGGCATCTTGCTGTGAAGTGTGAGAACATTAATTACCCTGAGAAATCCTCTTCTGAACTTTCTAAGGAACCTTTAGGGTCAAAGGGAGATTTGCTCTTTCTTATTCTCTCACTAAAAGATTTTTTTTTTTTTTTTGGGTCCGGTCGTGGGGCCTGAACTCTGGGCCTGGGCACTGTCCCTCAGCTCTTCAGCTCAAGGCTAGCGCTCTACCACTTGAGCCACAGCGCCACTTCCGGCTTTTTTCTTTTTGCTTATGTGGTGCTGAGGAATTGAACCCAGGGCCTCAGACATGCAAGGCAAGCGCTCTACCACTGAGCCACCTTCCCAGCCCTCACTAAAAGTTTTTTACTCTTTATTTTTGTTGGTCAGGGTCACTTGAACTCAGGGCCTGGGCTCTATCCCTGAGCTCTTTTTTGCTCAAGGCTAGCGTTACCACTTTGAGCCACAGCTCCACTTCCAGTTTTCTGGTGGTTAACTGGAGAGATAAGGAGTCTCACTGACTTTCCTGTCTGATTTGGCTTTCAGCCATGATTTTCAGATCTCAGCCTGCTGAGTAGCTAGGATTACTGATGTAAAGCACCAGTGCTCAGCTTTTTTTTTTTTTCCTCCTTCTTTTTCTTTTTTTTTTTTTGTCTGGGCCTGGGTGCTGTCCCTCAGCTCTTCAGCTCAAGGCGAGCGCTCTACCACTTGAGCTACAGCGCCACTTCTGGTTTTCTGGTGGTTTATTGGAGATAGGAGTCTCACAGTCTCTTCTGCCTGGGCTGGCTTTGAACCGCAATCCTCAGATCTCAGCCTCCTGAGTAGCTAGGATTACAGGCGTGAGCCACCAGCGCCCGGCTTTCTCCTTCTTTTTCTTTTTTTTTCTTTTCTTTTTTTTTTTTTGTTGGTCGTGGGGCTTGAACTCTGGGCCTGGGCGCTGTCCCTCAGCTCTTCAGCTCAAGGCAAGCGCTCTACCACTTGAGCTACAGCGCCACTTCTGGTTTTCTGGTGGTTTATTGGAGATAGGAGTCTCACGGTCTCTCCTGCACAGGCTGGCTTTGAACCGGGATCCTCAGATCTCAGCCTCCTGAGTAGCTAGGATTACAGGCGTGAGCCACCAGCGCCCGGCTCTCCTTCTTTTTCTTGAGGTGGAGTATTGTCATGTTGTTCAGGCTGGCCTCAAACTCCTGAGCTCAAGTGATCCTCCTGTTTCTTGCCTTCTGAGTACTGGAATTACAGAGGTATACCATTATTGGGTAAGTAACATTACACAGGACTATTCTCAGCACTTAGAAGCCTGAGGTTCCCAGAATTTTTTGAGTCCAGAAGACCAGTGGGCAACACAGTGAGACACTGTCTGTCTGTCTCTCTCTTGCTCTTTTCATTTTTTTTTTTTTGGGGGGGGGTCAGTTGTGGGGCTTGCACTCAGGGCCTGAGTGCTGTTCCTAAGCTCCTTTGCTCAAGGCTAGCGCTCTACCACTCCAAGCCACAATGCCATTTCAGTTTTCTGGTGCTTAATTGGGACTAAGAGTCTCATGAACTTTCCTGCCAAGGCTGGCTTCCAACTGTGATCCTCAGATCTCAGTCTCCTCAGTAGCTAGGATTACAGATGTGAGCCACCAGCGCCAGGTGAGACCCTGTCTCAAACAAATAACTCTCCCCCTCCAAAAACAACAACAACAAAAAACAACCACTGAAGATGGCTAGGCACTAATTCTCCTAATAATCCTTAGCTCCTCTAGGGCCCAATGAATGGCAGAAACAGGAGCCAGGTTCTGGAGGTTTCCTCTCCCTTCTCTCTCCTATTCTTTTCTCCCCCCCATACCTTTCATCCTGTTATATGAACTCAGGGCCTGGATGCTGTCTGCTGTCCCTGAACTTTTGTGCACTTAAGGCTAGATCACTACCACTTGGGCCACAGCTCCATTTCTAGCTTTTTGGTGGTTAGTTTCATGGACTTTTTCTGTGCAGGCTGGCTACATGTTTATATGCTTAATGTTTACTACCACTGCCACTAGAAAAACTCTCCACCATATAACGCATTCCTACTATATACGTGCATATACAGATAGATATATGAGCCACTGCATCTTGGTTCCTGGCCTAGCAGATACTCCATGAACAGATATCATCATTCCAGTTGGTGATGATTTTTTTTTTCGGTGCTGGTCATGGGGCTTGAAATCAGGGTTTGGGTGCTGTCCCTGAGCTCAAAGCTAGCATTCTAGGGCCAGGAAGGTGACTCAGTGGTAGAGTGCTTGCCTTGCATGCCTGAGGCCTTGGGTTCAATTACTCAGCACCACATAAGCAGAAAAAGCTGGAAGTGGTACTGTGGCTCAAGTGGTAGAGTGCTAGCCTTGAGCTGAAGAGCTGAGGGATAGCACCCAGGCTCAGAGTTCAGGCCCCACAGTTCCACTTCCAGCTTTTTGGTGATTAACTGGAGATGAGAGTCTCATGGACTTCCCTGCCCTGCCTGGGTTGGCTTTGAACTCAGTGGTAGAGTGCTTGCCTTGCATGCATGAGGCTCTGGGTTCAATTCCTCAGCACCACATAAGCAAAAAGAAAAAAGCCAGAAGTGGCACTGTGGCTCAAGTGGTAGAGCACTAGCCTTGAGCTGAAGAGCTGAGGGACAGCGCCTAGGCCCAGAGTTCAGACCCCGCAACCGGACCGCCCCCCCCAAAAAAAATTTTTTTTTGATCCTTAGCTCTTTAGCTCAAGGCTAGTGCTCTACCACTTGAGCCACAGCATCACTTCCGGCTTTTTTCTTTTTGCTTATGTGATGCTGAGCAATCGAACCCAGGGCCTCAGGCATGCAAGGCAAGCGCTCTACCACTTAGCCACCTTCCCAGCCCTTGGTGATGGTTTTTATCAGGGCTGAAAGCCCTGTGCCTATCTTGAGCTGCATACTGCCCCACTGGACGCATTCTGACCCTGCTTTCCATCTTCCCTGGGGCCTGGGCCTCCTCTTTGTCTCCTGGTTCCCTAGAGAGCACCAGGGAGGTACATCACATCTGTGTAGACACTGCCTGTGGGCCTACGCACAGTCTAGACGACAGTTTGCAGGGAGCAGCTGCAGCTCAGACAATGAGTGGGCTCAGCCTGACCCCACCTACCCCACTCAGGATTCAATTCAAGCGCATGGTGTGGGAACTTCTCCAAGATGTAGGCAGACAGAAGGATGGGAACAGATGGGCAGGGAGAGGAAAGGATGCTGGCGGTGAAGAGCAAGCTAGTCTACCTCCCTTTCTGAACATCCGTTCATGCTACCCAGAGTTGACTACAGCAAAGAAAGCAGCAGGGAAGAGGCCTGGCAGCCTGGCACCCTGGCAGGTGTGGTGGCAGGGCTCAATAAGGAATAAGAATGAAGCCCTAAGGCTGACCTCCCATTCCTGACCTCAGCTGTCCTGATGTATCCCTCCAGAGACACATCTGCAAGTATCCACCAATGCTCTCACTGGGGAGGATCCTGGCTTCACAGAGACCTATGATGATGCAGCTGTGATTCCTCTGGCTTCAGAAGGACTTGGCCCCAGGTTCCTCCACAGATAATTGGTCCTCAGGCTGGGTGAAAAGGGTCTTGGCCCAGCCTGGCTAAGGTATGGCTATTTTGCCTGGTGTTTCCTGAGCCAAATGCTTACCTTCCCAGGAATTCAACAGACCCAGCTCAGTGCTTTGAAAATACCAACTCTTCTGTGTTCTCTCTCCTCACAGGTCAGCAGTTCCCTTAGAATCTCAACAGGAAGCTCAGTGAGGCCACAATTGGGGGTGGGGTGCCTAGGAGGGAGGCAGTGAGAGAGAGTCTAGCCCGACAGCTGCACATGTAGGCTGCAGCTGTGCTGGCAATCCTGAGAGAAGGGGATTCTGTGGGCTTTGCCTAGCCTGGGGAGAGTCATGGGCCTCAACATGAGATGGCCTCGGCTTTGGGACAGCTAAGGGACAGCTACCCTAGCAGGTCTAGACAGGGGTGCCTGATCCTACAATGTCAATTTGAGGCTTAAGGTCACCTCAGCCAGGAGAGGCACAGAGTTCTAAGGCTAAAGATGCCTGGAGCCCATTGAGACACAGTACAGGAGAGTTGGACTAGATAGTTGGACACTAAAGGCACACACAGCAAGGTTCAGCTTTGTGGACATACCTCCAGAGAGAGGTAGGCTGCAAAAACAGTCAAAATGGAGCTAAGGAACAGCTCAGTCTGTCTATACCCAAATACAAGGCAACTGAAGCCTGGAAAGGTGTGGAGGGGTCTTGCCACTCACAACCAGAATACAGGATCCTGAGCCCAGGATGCACAGAGCCAGCACAAGAGGCTATGGCAGGGCCTATAGATAGACAGAGACTTTGCACTCAAGCTCAGCCTTTTTTGGTTTTGTTTTTCTTTGAGGCAAGGGCTCCCCGTATAGCCCAGGCCTTGAACACTCAATCATCCTGCTTCTTGCAGCAACCTTTAAGTTTCTGGAGAGATGAGTAACTACAAAAAGTATAGGGACAGTGTGGAAATGTGGCTCTGGGTTCGATTCCTTAGTACCACATAAACAGAAAAAGCTGGAAGTGGTGCTGTGGCTCAAGTGGTAGAGTGGTGGCCTTGAGCAAAAGGAGCTCAGGGACAGTGCCCAGGCTCTGAGTTCAAGCCCTGGGACTAGCCACCCCCCCCCCAAAAAAAAGTACAAGGCCAGTTCTTTGCATCTCCACCTCCCAAGGAGGGGAAGAAACTGTGGTCCTGGCCCAGTGAAGTACTTGCTGGGTCAGCCTGTGTGTGTGTGCATGTGTGCAGACAGCAGCTGGAGCCACATTTTGTCAGTGGTTGCCAATGACCACGAGGAGTCAAAGGGCTATGTCTACTCTGCAGGGGCAAGCTGAGACAACAGCATCACTATGCAGCTCGTCCTTGCCAGCATTCCAACCTCAACTTCCATGTTTACAAATGTCAAAAAATAAATCTGTAAGGGAAGTGGACTGTCCAGAAGGAAATGTGCTCATGACCTGACTTGTGAAATGGTAATTCTTCTGTATATCACCCTTATAATAACAATTTTTAAAAAGTGTTAAAAAATCAGCAACTTGCTGAGTCTATAAGACCATGGTTTGAAGCTAGACCGGGCAGAAAAGCACACAAGACTCTGTCTCCAAAATAACAAGGAAAATGTTGGACTGGAGGCATGGCTCATGTGGTAGAATGCCATGTGTAAGAAAACCAAGTGAGCCGGGCACTGGTGGCTCATGCCTGTAATCCTAGCTACTCAGGAGGCTGAGATTTGAGGATCGCGGTTCAAAGCCAGCCCGGGCAGGAGAGACTGTGAGACTCCTATCTCCAATAAACCACCAGAAAACCAGAAGTGGCGCTATAGCTCAAGTGGTAGAGCTCTCGCCTTGAGCTGAAGAGCTGAGGGACAGTGCCCAGGCCCAGAGTTCAAGCCCCACGACCGACAAAAAAAAAAAAGAAAGAAAGAAAGAAAAAAGAAAACCAAGTGAGCCAGGCGCTGGTGGCTCACGCCTGTAATCCTAGCTACTCAGGAGGCTGAGATGTGAGGATCGCAGTTCAAAGCCAGCCCAGGCAGGAGAGACCGTGAGACTCCTATCTCCAATAAACCACCAGAAAACCGGAATTGGCGCTGTAGCTCAAGTGGTAGAGCGCTCGCCTTGAGCTGAAGAGCTGAGGGACAGCGCCCGAGCCCAGAGTTCAAGTCCCACGGCCGACCAAAAAAAAAAAGAAAGAAAAGAAAAAGAAAACCAAGTGGGAGTAAAAAGCCGTGGGTTCAGTTCAAGCCATAATACCAGCATGATAGATAGATAGATAGATAGATAGATAGATAGATAGATAGATAGATAGATAGACAGACAGATAGATAGATAGATAATTGAGTTATATAGCCCTTCATTTTTCTTGTTTTTCCCTCTGGCATCAGCTAGTGAAGGCAGAGACTCCCCACCTCTACCTACCCGTCTAATACCTGGAAGCAAGCCCAGAGCTCCCATCCATCCCTGGCCTCAATCCTATTTTCCATGTACTAGTGAGGGGTCTGGGTGTCCAGATCTACTTCAGGTCCTCTGAGGGAGGAACAAGTCTCTGCCCAAAGGTTACAACAATGTATCAGTCTCTTTCACCTCACAACACAGGGAGAGGGCACCTCTGTGTGCATTGAGAGTGAAATGGATGACTCGTCCTGTCACCCTGAGGCTTCGAGGATCACCATCTTGGCTATATAATCCTTTCTGGTTAGGAGACAAGGATTTTAGAATAAGTCAAGCCCAGATTCACAGTCCATTGAGGCTCTTATTCTGTATCTATTTTTTATTCTATATCTACAGAGAATAATCCCCTTCTTACTTTTGAGGTTATTGTAAAGATTAAGTGGCTAACTCACACAAAAGGCTTGGCAGAGGACCTGTTTTAGTAAAAGCATTTGATAAATTATGCTCCTGTGACCTTAAATTCATAGCTTTGACTTCCTCTAGTTCAAAGAGGTACTGAAGTGGGGAGCTAGGGACAGCAGAAGAAGGGTAACTACACTAAGGCTCAAGGGCCTTGGACCTAGTGTCTGCTTCCTGAGACGACAAGCCTGATGTCCACTTTAACAGCCATGTTCCTTCCATCCAGTGAGGGAAGAGCAAGTCTGTGTGAGCTGAGCTGTTGAGTTGCTGGGAGAGGTCTGGGCAGAGCTAGGTATATATGCAGAGGGCTGATTGAGTATATCTGTGTGTGGATCAGCAGTAATACCTTCTCTTGCATGGAGACACAGAGAGGATGTCCTGTTGTTTGCTGCTCCTTGAGGGAGCAGAGGCCCTTTACTGTGTCGGCCAAAGCTGGGATACCAGCTGGCAACTCTCTCCTTGGGGCACAGTAAGGGGCAGTGCAGGATGATGATGAGTCCATCCTGGATAGTTCCACTGTTGGGGTGGAATGTATGGTTTTTGGAGGAACCTAGAATTCAGATGTGGTACCACTAGTTCATGATCTCTTGAAACAAGATTGAGGGAAGAGGGCAAAACAAGTGTACTGTAAAACTTCTGCTACAGCAGGACATAGCTTTCTGGGTCTGTGCATTTGCCAAAACTATTCAACAGCACAGTTAAGGGATGTATACCTCTACTGAAAAAAAAGCAAGGGGGGGCTGGGAAGATGGCTCAGTGGTAGAGTGCTTGCCTTGCATGCATGAGGCCCTGGGTTCAATTCCTCAGCACCACATAAGCAAAAAGAAAAATGCCAGAAGTGGTCCTGTGGCTCAAGTGGTAGAGCGCTAGCCTTGAGCTGAATTGCTGAGGGACAGCACCCAGGCCCAGAGTTCAGGCCCCATGACTGGACCCCCCCCCCCAAAAAAAAGAAAATGAAAAAAAAGCAAGGTGCAACCTGAACCTTGGGATGCAAGTTAATATCACATCCTTCACTTCCTGATGTGGTGCTCTTAACAAAGATACATTCCTTACTTATACCTACCCCCCCCCAGGAAAAAAATGTACAAATGGAACAATTGAACCTGATTATGTGACTTCATATAACTTAGATCCTTTCAACAAAATGAGCCTATACACCTTAAAAACAAGAGTTAAAAAAGAGCTGAAGAACTATTCTAGATTAAAGCAGTCTGAGGACACATGCCAAGTAAATGCAAGGAATAACTGGAGGGGAAAAAAAAGTTTGAATATCTTCGTTCCTAGGTGATATACGTTCAAATCAAGCTTAGGGATGAAGGATCATGATTCCTGTCACTCTCAGGTCCTTATAGGCAGGGGAGAAAGTCTAAGCTGCTGGAGTAACACCCAAGCCTTGATTCACAGGTTCAAAAGGGCTTGCCTTAGCCAGGCGTCAGTGGCTCACACCTGCCATCATCATTATTACTCAGGAGGCTGAGATCTGAGGATTGTAGTTCAAAGCCAGCCGACACAAAGAAGTCCATGAGACTTTTATCTCCAGTTAATCACCAAAAAGCTAAAAATGGAGCTGTGGCTCAAAGTGGTACAGCACTAGCCTTGAGCACAAAAGCTCTGAGACAGCACCCAGGACCTAAACACAAGTGCGCACGTGAGCGCGCACGCACGCACGCACGCACGCACGCACACACACACACACACACACACACAGAAATGAAACAAAGTGCTTGCTTTTGAGTACACAATCACAGTGGCAAAACCTGGCTGAATATTCTCCTTGGGCACAGTCAGCCTGTCAGTCTTAAATGTCCAAGGATTGGGGGAAAAAAAGAGGCATCATGCAGTTTTTGGGCCTGCCACGTGGTGGCGCCCTTCTGCAGTGCTACTTCAAAGGGTTTTTCTGCACCAGGAACAGGGCACTGGGGCTCTATACTCTAGGCTGCTACCTGGGTAATGATCTGGACAGATACCAGACAACTGAAGCATTTCTGCCTGCCATGGAGGTCCTCTAAGGCTCCTAGTCTTCAAGAAGAAACCCAAGTTCCTCAGTGAGCCTGCCAAAGCTAGGCTATCTCCTCCACCTCAGTGTCCTTTTTTTTTTTTTGCCAGTCATGGTGCCTGAACCCTGGGCCTGGGTACTGTCCCTCAGCTCTTCAGCTCAAGGCTAGTGCTCTACCACTTGAGCCACGGTGCCACTTCTGGCTTTTTCTGCTTATGTAGTGCTGAGGAATCAAACCCAGGGCATGCAAGGCAAGCACTCTACCACTGAGCCACCTTCCCAGCCCCGCATCTCAGTGTCCTTATATGAACACTAAATGTAGTCACACCAAATGATTCGTGAATCCTTGAGTGTGCCATAAATGCCCCTGCCTCACCCTGCTCTGAATTTGCTGGCTGGTGCTTCCCTTAATCCTCACTCCAAAGTGTCACCCACAGCAGGTCTTCAAGGAAGACTATCTGACAGAGCTAGCTGCTGCTCCTCTAGCTTCTAGAGCATCCAAGCACAGTGTTATGTCTTCCCACTGGGCTGCGACCACTGGTTTATCTGTCTGACTCATCCCAGGATGTGGGCTCCTGAGATCAAGTACAATTTATCTCTGCTTGCCTGCACCCACCCAGGGCATGGGACTGTTATGTATCTAGAAAGCATCAAAGCTCCTGTTGGGCGAAGAAGAGAAACTCATGGACAAGGAAGCATAAAACTGGTTTGCAGGCAAATGCTGCCTAATTGGAGGCCATCGGTTACATTTAGCTGATGCCTGGAATAACAGGATGAGAGCTTTTTATTTATTTATTTATTTATTTATTTTTGGGTCCGGTCGTGGGGCCTGAACTCTGGGCTTGGGCGCTGTCCCTCAGCTCTTCAGCTCAAGACTAGTGCTCTACCACTTGAGCCACAGCGCCACTTCCGGCTTTTTTCTTTTTGCTTATGTGGTGCTGAGTTATCGAACCCAGGGCCTCATGCATGCAAGGCAAGCGCTGAGCCATCTTCCCAGTCCCCAGGCTGAGAGCTTTAAGTAAGCAATGTGACTCTGAATATGTGATCCCTCTAAGAACCTGTGTGTGGATCCATGCTGTATAGATCACTCTCCACAAGAAGACTGCCAGATTCCTGAGTGGCTCTCTGCATGCCTCTCTGGATGGAAATTTCAGACAGAATCCACATGGGAAGCTTACACTCTTAAGTTAACTATCATACTTTTTGTACATGGCTTTATAGTTTATAAAGCACTTGCAAAGACATAATTATACCCCCCAAGACACATAAAAACAATACATTCTAGAAAAAAAGATAATGAGATTTAGAGATCTGGAAGCCTGCTTAAATACCTAGGTAGCTGTTACAAGAATGTGAACACAGGTTTTTCAGTGCTGAGTCTACGTGATCACAGTGCTTCCTCAACTGTCCTGGTTCCATCTGAGGTCTGCGTGGTCCTAGGAGTGCTGATTCCAGAGGGGGCAGCACCCTCTAAGCTTTCTACAATCAATCATCTTCCTGGGACTTGGGAGCTACCAAGCCAGAGAGCTGCAAGTGCAGGAAGTGAGAAGACCTCTAGAGAAAAGGGCTGAATTAGAGGAGGGGTTACCAAGATTTCCTTTCCACCGGCTAGCAGTAAGCACCTGTGCATTCTAGAAGCCACTTCCACTATAACTCAATATTCACACGTAGGGCCACTGACTTTCCCATTCTTCATCCACAGTCAACTCAGAAAACCAAGAAAAATTTGTAGCCCGCAATAACAAGAGTTTCAAACTGTGGACCAGTTACTCAGTGACAGTTGGGAAAGCAAGACCGATATGAGATGATGTAAATCTGGATTTAAATCTTAGCTTTTGTCACTCACTTGCTTTATGACCCTAGACATCTACCTTTCATGGGCCCAGTTTCCTCATCTTGACAACCAGGATGGTAACATTCCCTCTTTCACAGGATGGTTGAAGGATCAGATGTGATCCTACAGCTGATGTCTTGAAGCCTGCCAGGCAAAAGGTGAATGAATGTTCCCTGGCATGTGCAGTGACCTCCCCAGTGGTGAGTCTCTCCAAGCACATTCCTTTTTAGGTTTCATTTGATGGGGACCTCATACTTGCTAGGGATCATTCTTGGGATTTCCTGGATTCTCTCTTTAATCTTCACAACTATCTTCCTTTCATCCCTTTGTGTTGCTAAGAAACCAAAGCCTGGAGAGCAAGGGGCTCCCTGTTCTCTCCCACTCCTGTGAGGCCAGTTTCAGGGCTTCTGCACTGACACTGAGTAAGGCTGAATGAAGAGCCATTTTCCTTTGTGCTCAGGATGGAAGCTGGGGGGTGGGGAGGCAGGCAGATGAAGAGGAGGATTAGTAATCCTTCGACTTCATCCAGGGCTCCCTGATGACAAAGACTCATGCCTCTGCAGTCATCTGTTCCCAGAGTGATGATTTTGTTCATTTTTTTAGATGCAGGATATGCATAGCTCTAATTTATCAAAAATACATAACACCTCATCATTCGCTAAATGCTGTGCTCTACTGCAGGGGGGGGGGTGTTACTAGTAAGCAGGCTGCTTCTACCAGAGTCCTCTCAGTATATAGAGTAAGCCCCACCCAGTGAAGCAGCACTGCTCAGGGGCCTGTGGGAGAATACCTGCCACAGCCAGAGAGGAAATGACTCAGCCAGTGGAAGTAGGAGGGGAGCTCCGAGAATGCCTGCATACCACCCCCCCCAAGCCCACCCCTCCCCCCACATCCACATCTGATCATCCTTTGTGGCAGTCTTTCCTCAGTAGGCCTGAGGCCCAGAAAGCCCTCACTGCTCTTACAGTCAGGGGTTCCAGCTACAGAGGCAAAAGCTTACAGATTATCCCCATACAAGGAAACTGTAATCACTTATGTCCCTCTTCACCCCACTGTCCTGAGGAAGTCTCCATTGAAAGTCTGGAAGATGAAGATCCCTGAGAATGTGTCCAAGGCAATTTTGGACGAAAATCCTTAAACAGGACTCCCTGCAGCTTCCTCAGGAGAATAGACATCAATAGGCTGAGAACTAGCCCCTGGGATGCTAAAGCAGGTTGGCTGCTCCTGGAGGCAGAGGGCTTCACCAGAAATCACTGAGAGCCACTAGAACAGGATATAGGGTAATGTTGCTAACCCTGCCACCAGGCTCACCCTTCCTCCCTGCCTCCGGAAGCAGCTGATGTGACAACAAATAATCTGTCACTGTGTGTGGGTGTGAGAGGAGGAGGGGCCAGACTTAATAGCTCTTTCTCAGACTGCCGGCCTGGTATTCTCCATCCACAGAAGCAATCAGGGGAAGTAGCCGAGCACACTGGCTTGGGAGGCTTGGCTCTGCAGAGGGCCTTCTGCCATGCACATGGACATTGGCGCAAGTCATTGACAGCTTTTCCCTGCCATGTCAACCTGCTCTGGCTACAAGGGCTAGAAGAGAAGCTTGTAGCAAGGGAGGATCCTGGCATGAGCATGTGACTCAGGGGCTCCTCAGCCCAAAACACAGTTATTGCTTTGTGCAATGACTCAGCCCAGAACAAGGCATGCCATGGGGTCCCATGTGGAGTTCATCTTGCCACCCACAATAGCTTCAATCAGACCAGGAGAAAGCAGCAGGGGCCCAAAGAAGAAAGGGCTGGTTAAAGCTGAGAGCACCTTTGTCCACTGCATAATCTGGACACATCTCTGCTTAGTCTCTTCAAGGTTCTCCTGAAGACTGCAGGAAGCCAGCATGTAGTAGCAGATTTCCCAGTGTGCGCCACTGGTGCCCAGCCAAACTGCCTTTCTTTAACTGCCTCATAAGACCTTAAACTATGCTGGGTGCTGGTCGCTTACACCTGTAATCCTAGCTACTCAGGAGGCTAAGAATCTATCAGGAGATCTAAGAATCACAGTTCAAAGCCAGCCCAGGCAGGAAAGTCCGTGAGACTGTTATCTCCAATAAACCACCAGAAAACTGGAAGTGGTGCTTTGGTTCAAGTGGTAGAGCGCTTGGGTTGAGCTGAAAAGCTGAGGGAAGTGCCCAGGCCGACCAACCAAAAAAAAAAAAAAAAAAGAAAAAGAACTTAAACTAAAGTACAATACAACAGTACAAACAATACAATTCAGTACAAACAATACAATTCACTTTTTAAAGTTTATAAAGTGTTGATGGCTAAGGCTACTGAGGGTGTAAAAGGCTTCTTGGCATGAATACAGAGGTGGATGGGCAGACCCTGCTCTTAACAGTTCTCCTCCACTGGCCGGGCGCTGGTGGCTCACGCCTGTAATCCTAGCTACTCAGGAGGCTGAGATCTGAGGATCGCGGTTCAAAGCCAGCCCGGGCAGGAGAGACCGTGAGACTCCTATCTCCAATAAACCACCAGAAAACCAGAAGTGGCGCTGTAGCTCAAGTGGTAGAGCGCTCGCTTGAGCTGAAGAGCTGAGGGGCAGCGCCCAGGCCCAGAGTTCAAGCCCCACGACTGACAAAAAAAAAAAAAAAAAAAAAAGAGTTCTCCTCCACCAGCCATTCTGGTGGGTGGGCCCAAGAGAAGATCTCATCTGCTCCAAGTCACTGAGAGGTCAAGTTGGGCTGATCTCAAGTACATTCACCATGCTTGCTTGAATGCAGGTCTCAAGTGGGGTCTTCTCTACCTCAGGCACAAGTTCGGAGCCATGCAGAAAATATGCATAATGTCTCAGCCAAAATTGAAAAGAAAATGTAAATAGTTCAGGACATAAAATTCCATAGTACTGGGGGTTTATTCACCATATATATGGCCATATATATGCTACATCTGGGAACACGTGTAGTAGCAAAAGGCAAAACCACAAAAAATAAGAATACCTCTATGCCCTAGACAGGAAATACTCGAAATGTCTATCAGGAAAGAACTGTGCTATCTAGACAGTGGATTATTATACATTGTTTACAGCTAGGTCTATACATGCTAAGGAAAATGTCATCCATGATACATTATCCCTTCCCCCCCCAAAAAAGAGCTGGGGATGTAGATTAGTGATAGAGTGTTTGCCTAGCATGTGTGAAGTCCTGGGTTTGATTTCTCAGTACCACATAAACAGAAAAAGCCAGAAGTGGAACTGTGGCTCAAGTGGTAGGGTGCTAGCCTTGAACAAAAGAAGCTCACAGATAGTGCCCAGGCCCTAAGTCCAAGCCACAGAACTGTCAGAAAAAAAAAAAGAAAAAAGCAGCAAACTGCAATATTGTATGTTTAATAGGGTTCCTATTTTTGTTAAAATTATACACACCCTTGCAATTTAACAATGAATGCTATCCAGGCAGTAGAATTAGGGGCCTAAGGAAGAGTTTTACTTTATTTTCTTATACATATTATTTGACTATTTTACTATATTTATACTACATACTTTGAAAATCAAGACATTTTCTCTGAATCCATTACAATCGTTAAGCAGTAATGGAATGGAATCTGAAAGGGTGGACATCAGAGTGTCAGATCTGAAAAGATATGATATGAACAGGTGTAAACTAAGTGCCTCAGATGTTTAAGCCTCTGTGCTGACACAAGAGTGCACCAGAGGCTGAGGGTGAAAGGGTCAAGGTCAGCACATCTGGTAAGCTTCAACTCTCCCAGGCAGCTTGCAAATACGCCTGTACAGAACTTCCTGCATGCTACTGGAATCCCTAGGGACAGAAAGCTGTATTAGAATGATGCTTTGGGGTTACTCACAGAATTATAAACAAAGACACCACCTGGACCTCACCAGAGCTGGGCCCAGGCCCTTGACTACGTGCCAGACACTAGAATAAACATGCTACAAACAATATCTTAACTCCTCATTTCTACCTTACGCCCAGGGATGTTTATGCCCATTTTGCAGAGCAGAAAACAGAGGCTAGAATGACTTGATCAAGGTCACTCAGCCAGTAGCAGAGCTGAATTCTGAAGCCAGGCCTGATTTGAGCTGAGACTGCTTAACAGCTTAACTGCTGTTGGAAGTCCTTACCTACTATTCATAGGGCAGGATGGGGAGGAACTTGTCTCTAACCAGTGGCATCTTCATATTTTTGGTAAAGGAGAGACTGGGTTAGCTTGGGGAACCTTTTGACATGACCCCCTTGAGCTCCAGGAGTCCAAGAATCTATGTAGATTTGGATTCTCTAGGCCAGAGTTGGGTAGACCTGGGAAGGGGATGGTGTGGACTCTGTCTTTACTGGCTGGTAACAGTGGGCAAGATATTGATGTCCGCCAAGCCTGGCTGTGCTTTTTGTAAAACATTTCCTTGCAGTCAACAACTCAGCAAAGGACCTAACACCAGTGGGATCTCTCTCTCTTTTTTTTTTTTTGCTATTTTCCTTCCTTTTTGTTGGTGAGGAAACACCTACAGAAGACAGCATACCATGAAACCCATTCTAAATAATCTGCAGGGAGCATACTACTAAACTAGTAAGTAGTAAGATTATTCTACACACACACACACACACACACACACACACACACACACACACACACACACACACACACACACACACACACACACACACACACACACACACACACACGTGAATGAAGATGAATATGGAAAAGTAGTTTTACATGCATATAAACCTGAGCAGAACAGTCTACAAGACTCTGATCTCCAATTAACTAGAAAAAAAGCTATAAGTGAAGGTGTGGCTCAAGTGGTCCAGCACCATCACCAGCCTTGAGCAAAAAAAAAAAAAAGCCAAGTGAGTATGCAAAGCCCTGAGTTCAAGCCCTAGTACAGGCACACGTGCTGCCCCCAACACAAACACCCCAGAAAGAAGGAAAGGAAGAAAGAGTGGAAGAGCTGGGCGCCAGTGGCTCACGCCTGTAATCCTAGCTAGCCAGGAGGCTGAGATCTGAGGATCACAGTTCAAAGCCAGCCCAGTCAAGAAGTCTGTGAGACTCTTATCTCCAATTAACCACCAGAAAACCGGAAGTGGTGCTGTGGCTCAAGGGGTAGAGCTCTAGCCTTGAGCTGAAGAACTCAGGGACAGCGCTCAGGTCCAGAGTTCCAGCCCCATGACAAGGAAGGATGGAAGAAGGAAGGAAGAAAGGAAAGAAGGGAGGGAGGGAGGAAAGGAAGGAATGGAAGGGAGAGAGGGAGGGAAGGGAAGGGAGGAGGGAGGAGGGAGGAGGGAAGAAGGGAGGGAAGAAAGAAAGACTCCAGAAATTCTTTGATTGTTGTGTGTATGTTGTGTATATTTGTTGTTAGGTGGCTCTGAACTCGAGTTTTGGCTTCTAGGCAGGCACCCTAAGACTGAGCCACTAAATGCTTTTTTGCTCTATTTTTTTTTTTTTTTTTTGGTCAGTCGTGGGGCTTGAACTCTGGGCCTGGGCACTGTCCCTCAGCTCTTCAGCTCCAGGCGAGCACTCTACCACTTGAGCTACAGCGCCACTTCCGGTTTTCTGGTGGTTTATTGGAGATAGGAGTCTCATGGTCTCTCCTGCCCGGGCTGGCTTTGAACTGCGATCCTCAGATCTCAGCCTCCTGAGTAGCTAGGATTACAGGCGTGAGCCACCAGTGCCCGGCTTTTTTTTTTTTTTTTTTAAATCAGTTCTGGGGCTTGAACTTAGGACCTAGGTACTATCCCTGAGATTTTTCACTCAAGGATAGCACTCTACCACTTTAAGCCTCAGCTCCACTTCTGGGGTTTTTTTGTGGTTAATTGGAGAAAAGAGTCTCATGGACTTTCTTGCTTGTACTGGCTTTGAACCTCAATCATCAAATCTTAGCATCCTGAGTAGCTAGTATTTCAGGTGTGAGCTACCAGTGCCGGGTGCTTATTTTTTATTATTATTAAAAAAAAATTTTTTTTTGTTGGGCTGGGAAGGTGGCTCAGTGGTAGAGCGCTTGCCTTGCATGCATGAGGCCCTGGGTTCGATTCCTCAGCACCACATAAGTAAAATGAAAAAAGCCGGAAGTGGCACTATAGCTCAAGTGGTAGAGTGCTAGCCTTGAGCTGAAGAGCTGAGGGACAGCCACCCAGGCCCAGAGTTCAGGCCCCATGACCAGACCCCCTCCCAAAAAAAATTTTGTGTGTGCCAGTCCTGGGGCTTGAACCCAGGGCCTGGGCATTGTCCCTGAATTTTTTGTGCTCAAGGCTAGTGCTCTACCACTAGAGCTATGGTTCCAGCTTTGTTGGTAGCTAATTGGAGATAAAGAGTCTCACAGGCTTTCCTGTCTAGGCTAGCTTCAAACCACAATCCTGATACATCTCAGTCTTTTTTTTTTTTTGGGGGGGGGGGGATCAGGTCGTGGGGCCTGAACTCTGGGCCTGGGCGCTGTCCCTCAGCTCTTCAGCTCAAGGCTAGCGCTCTACCACTTGAGCCACAGCGCCACTTTCCAGCTTTTTTCTTTTTTGCTTATGTGGTGCTGAGGAATCGAACCCAGGGCCTCAGGCATGCAAGGCCAGCGCTTCTACCACTGAGCAACTTCCCAGCCCCAAATCTCAGTCTTCTGAGTAGCTAGGATTACAGGTATAAGCCACTGACACCTGGCTTGCTCTGATTATTTTTGAGAGGGTCTTGCTTCGAGTTCAGGACATGCACCTGGACTATGATCTACCTACTTTACACTTCCAGTCATAGCTGAGATGACAGATGACGAATAGACCACACCCAGTTTCTTCTGTTGTTACAGTCTCCCATGGACTTTTCTGCCTGGACTGTCCTAGAATTACAATCCTTTGGATGTCAGCTTCCCAAGTAACTAGAATTATAGAAGTGGGCCACTGGCAATCAGCCAGAGATTCTTTTAAAAAAGAGACTCTGATGCATCAAAGAGTCTTCTAGGAATATACCCTACAGATACTTAAGGTAGCCCGAATCACGCATATGAATTCAGCTTTGGAGAACAAAAAGACAGAAAATAACCTATGTTTAGCATCAGCAGAAAGCTTGTTCAGTTATATTCAAGATGGTACAAAATGTAGGCAAAAATAACCCAGACAAACGTGCATATGCCACAGAAGTACCATCTCTAAATTTAAAAAAGTAAGTATGTCAAACAAGTTAAGTATGTCAAAGCAAGCATTAACTTTTCCATTCTTGGCTCTGGATTACAGAACCCGGCAAGATACTCAGGGGAGGCTATGGGCCTAAAACCAACTTCAGGGCCACTGTCTCACCTGATCAAGTGGAGGAGAAAAATGTTCCTGTTTTAGGTCACTTTCCTGCATACTTTCTCTACAACACAAAAAACAAGTGCTGGGAAAATCTCTCTGTCTGAAGCATTGCCCAGCAGCCCATTCCTTTCCAATGCCCAATGTAACTGAGGGACAGCTCTTGGATCCCCCATAACTCAGGGGGAGAAGGGTACCAGGGTTGCTGCTTCTCCCTTCTTTCAGCCTCTGAGAGCTAAGTGGCCTCCAGTAAACACTTCTCCTTCCTGAGAATTAGAGCTGCATTTGCTGACCCAGCATCAAGCAACAAATCCAATCTTAAAGCCTCTTTCTACATAGGAGCTCCAGAGAAAGCCATCTTTGGGGACACTGCTATTCAGGACCCTATTCAGGCTATAGGTTGGGGGAAAATCAGGGATGCTATGGGGCAGATGGACTTAATTAAGTTCATTTTCCCTCAAACTGGACAGAGGAGAGGAAGCTGCCCTCCCTCTGACACAGGCAAAACCAGAAGGGGCCCGTACCACAGCTGGAGAGGGTTTCTTAAGACTTTGTAATCTATCCTCTCCCTTGAGGATGAGTTCATGAATTACTGAATGGAACTGGAAGGGTCCATGAACTATTATCTACTCCTGAGCCACCTTATCTCTGTGCTGTCATTCACTCTGTTATCCAAACCAAGAACCACAGGGCCACCTGCCATGTCCTCCCTCAACCATCACTTCTTTTTTTTTTTTTTTTTTTTGCTTATGTGGTGCTGAGGAATCGAACCCAGGGCCTCATGCATTGCAAGGCAAGTGCTCTACCACTGAGCCACCTTCCCAGCCCCTCAACCATCACTTCTAAACACTTCCAGAGTCCAGTTGATTTCCCTCAAATCTCTGACCTTCTGTCCCATCTTCACTGTCTCTGGCCTGATCCAAAATGCTACCAGTTCTTGCTGCAATTACTGGACAAGCCGACTCACTTTCCCCACTCTATCCTCCACCCACAAGAGGGCTCTGTGGAAGGTGTAGGTCAAACTGCTTCTTCCATACCCGGTATCTATCACCAACAGGATGCAAAATGCTTTTTTTTATTTTTTAGAGGGTGGGGTGCGGTGTCAGCCCTGAGGCTTGAACTCAGGGCCTGGGCATTATTTCTGAGCTCTTTTTGCAGAGGGCTAGTGCTCTACCACTTGAACCACAACTCTAGTTCTGGATTTCTTTTAATTGGAGATAAGTCTCATGGACTTTCTTGCCTGGGCTAGCTTTGAAACAGGATCCTCAAATCTCAGCTGCCTGAGTAGCAGGATTACAGGCATGAGCCAACCAGCACTTGGCAGGATGAAAAGTTGAAGTATCTTGCATGGTACATGCCTACCTCTCCAGTGTGTCCTGCAGCCAGGTCTCTTTACACTCTCTGCTGGAACCCCTGTGGCACACATCTGCACTTGTGCTACACTGCTTCCACCTATACATCCAGGAGCCAGGTCCAATTCCAGGTCCAATTCAAATTCAAAGGGATCCCCAGGTTCTCCTCAATCTTCTCCTCCTCATCCCGAGGTGAGTCACTCCTACTCACACAATTCCCGCTACATGCTGCCCAGACTTTTAGGAGACACTCACCAAGCTCTGTGCAAGAGTCCATGGATTAGATGCCTGCCTGTCCTAGCTGGACCACAACCTCCTTCTGGGCAGGGTCTTCCTTCCATTTTCTTCCTCCTATCCCAGTACCTAACACATGCCAGCAACACATGGGAGCTCATGTGTACATTTAAGGTTCTGTATTGAGATACCACATACATAAATTAATGTGATGCTTCCTGAAGATTGCAAGACCAGACTAGGGTCACTGGTAGGGAACTCACATAGAAGAAACTCTAAATAACATTTTCTCCTGTGTATATTTAAAAATGGTACTTTTTTTTTTTTTTTTTTTTTTTTTTGCTGACCTTGAACTCAGGGCCTGGGTGCCGTCCCAGTGGTAGAGTGCTCAAGGCTAGCACTCTACCACTTGGGCTACAGCACCACTTCTGGCTTTTTCTGAGTAGTCTAATTGGAGATAAGAGTCGCATGGACTTTCCGGCCCAGGTTGGCTTTGAACTGTGATCTTCAGATTTCAGCCTCCTGACTAGTTAAGATTACAGGCATGAACCACTGGCACCCAGCTTGATAATCTTTTTTCTCTGTATTCTTACTTCTATATTTAAAAACGGTCCTTTTAGCTGGGCACCAGTAGCTCCCACCTAAATTCTACCTTATCAGGAGGCTGAGACCTGAGAATTGAGGTTTGAAGCCAGACCAAGCAGACAAATTTGAGACACTCTTATGTCCAATTAACCAGCAAAAAGCCAGAAGTTGCTCAAGTGGTTGAGTGCCAGCCTTGAGCAAGAAAGCTAAGAAACAATGCCTAAGTTTCAGCCCTAGTAATACACACACACACACACACACACACACACACACACACACACACACACACACACACACACACACACACACACACACACACACACACACATCCCACCACCACCACCACCACCACCACCACGCACACATAGTGCCTAGCTGAATTATTGGCATTGCTCCCATAGATTGGGTAAACTCTCTATAGATTTCCTTTCCAAAAACAATACAAAAGAAATTCTGGGCTCTTGTGTTTTTGTTTGTTTCTGCAGGCAGCAGAGGTGAGGGGGGCGGGCAATAGGGCTTGAACTCAGAGCCTGAGCTTTTTCACTCAGGCTAGTGCTCTACCACTTTGAGCCACAATGGCTACTTCGGTTTTTTCTGGTAGTCAATTGGAGATAAGAGTCTCATGGATTTTCCTATTGGTTTTAAACAGTGATCCTCAGATCTCAGCCTCCTGAGTAGCTAGGATTACAGGTGTGAATTACTGGCACCCGCCTGCTTTTCTGATCATATAAGACAGTTTTAACAGCTCAATGAGCATGCTAATTCCCATGAACTGTCTTCACTAATTTGCACGAGTTCTTTACAATAACCTGTAATAAAAACTAGCACTTCTCAAGCATTTACTGTTTGAGTCTGCATTTACTACTCAGTGAGTACTAAGTACTCAATCTGCAAGTTCTCACTGAATCCTTACAACTGCCCTACTAGGGAAGTACTCCTATGCCCCATTTTATAGATGAGAAAGCTAAGTATGGAGAATAAGTAACCGCTTGTGACAAGCATACCTGGGATTAGAACTCAGATCTGTCTAATAGCTGAGCCAAATAACCTCTCAGCCTCTTCAACTTACTGCCTTTCCTAAAGGTCAAATTAAAGGCACAAGCAAGTCAATACATACTCCTTACCACTAGCTGGCTTTCTGGGAGGGCAGTCCCACCTCCCTGGATGCTTAGGTGACCTGCAATCCCAAGAAGAGAAAGGAAAGGCTCACATGCCAGGCCCATGTGCACTGGTTACAGCAGAGATCTATTACCCGGATACCAACTCTCCTTTCAGAAGCCCACAGTTGGCAGTTGTCTCTGAAAATTCTCCAGCCATTTAGCCCTCCTCCCCCTCCTTTACTAGGGCTCCAGAGACTTCAATCTAAAACAGGGACCCAATTATGCCATGCCTTGTCTTAAAAGGTGAAAAGCATCTCACTGTCCTGGGGATAAAGTCCCAGATCATTAATGTGATTAGTCCTAGTCAACTATTGCTTCACCTTGCACCATACCGGTACATTGAACAATCTGAGGTTCCTAGAATAAAAAACACATTTCTCTCTCTTACTCCCTTTTCCTTTTATTCCCACCTACCCAAGCCTTTTCTTCTTCTAGAATCACCAATGACATGTATCCCATCCTATATCCCAGATTGAGCTGGCAGTGACTGAGCTATGGCTTCCTCTGCTGGGCTTCCACAGCACTGTTCCTGAAGCTGCTAGCTTTTTCAGATCACATTTCAACTATTTGTTTACAGGCCAGTCTCTTCTTAACTAAACCATGAGCTCCTTGAAATAGGAATAGCTAGTGTTCCTTGTACAATTAATTTATGCTAATAAAAATAAAGTAATAAAAGGGTTAGCTAACATTTATTGAACGGTTAAGTGGTGGACATGATTCTATGTGTTTTGCATGTGTTTGTTAACTTTTCAATTCCATAATAATTTTGTATCACCCCTTATTTTACAGATGAGGACACCAAAGCTCAGACAGTTTCAGCAAAGTGCCCAAGGTCATATAGCTAGAAAGATGTTCAGCCAGAATTTGAACTTGGGAAGTATGACTACTCCAAAGCCCACTCTTAATGACTATATCATAAAGACAATACTATACAGCACTTGTTTTTCACAAGCAAGGATCCTGTTGTTATGTGAGAAATGAATGAATATGAATGAATGAGGACTACCTAGACAGTCTATATCTAATCCACACACATTGGCAATAGCAGAGCCATTAAGGAAAGCTGTTTACAAGTAAGAATTCTCTGGGCCCTACAATTACACGTTTGCTGCTCTTCCTTATCTCATGCAAAACTACTCAGCAAAGAGGGATCGGCTCCTGGCCCAACATGACTACCTTCTTCCCCACTGGTTCTCAAAACCAAGCAAAGCTAACCGGTTTCCTCCAGTGACTTAAAACAGGGCAAAGTCTACTCTGCCACAGAAGGCGGCTGTCACCTCTTCCTTCCGCCAATCAAAAGACAACAAACTTGGGGAGTTGTGGGGGGTAGGGTGGAGGGGTGGACAACGCCAACGGGAATCCGAAGCTCCTATCTCCGGGCCGAAGGTGGGGCCAAGTGGCGTGGGAATGGGCGGGCCTGACCGACAGGCAGGTGAAACCCTGACCACAGCAAGCTTTCGCTTTGGATAAGACCGGCCAAACGTGGATCTGGCAAGCAGGTAGCTCTGACTCGTACCTGAACGCCGCCCAGGATGTGAAAATTCTCCAGCAGCGCTGGTACCGGTGCCAATGGGTGAGGGCGACAAGAGGAAGGGGCCCTGCTTGGACCTCCCTGGGGACGCATCCTAACTTTCAAGTCTCTCTCGGGATCCGAGGGGTAGCAGGGAGAGGCGGAGGGCGCGGAAAACCTGGTTGGGTTGAAACGCTGGCTGTTTCACTTACTGCCTGAGTGGATCTGGGCAAAGCTGGAAGTGCCCAGCCTTCCCCGGGCTGCGACGGGGACCGAGGCTGCCGCCCCTGCCCCCCGGGGAAGGACAGACCCCGACAGAGAAGAGAGCATTGGCTGTGGCCATTTCGCTCATGCCCAGATGGTTCGGGTCAGTTAGTCAGGTCCCACCGCCAGGGCCACCCAGGCCCAACCCCCCAACACGCAGCCCCTGCCCGGCAACCCGCGCCGGGACCCCCCTGCCTCACCTTCCCCGGGTGGTCAGCGCTGCTCGCCCATAGTCCGCAGCCCGGAGCCGGGGGGCTGCTCGGCGCTCCGTCCCGGGGGCCAGGGCCGGGCCGGGGGCGTGGGAGCCGCTCACCGCCGTCTCCCAGTGTCGCCGCCCGAGCCGCCGCCGCCGCCTCCCTCCATGGCTGCGGCGCCGCCACCTGACAACGGAAGTGACGTGAACCTTCGCCTCGCCCCGACCACGCCCCCAGGACCTGCCCCCTAGCTTGAGTCAATGGACCGCGGGCTGGGGCGCCATCTTGACCACGGGCGGAAGCCTTCAGGGAGGGAGGCCAAGACCAGATTGAGGATTGGTTCAGAGTGGACAGTGGGTCGGTTCTTGTGAAATGATTGGAGAATGAGACTCTCAGAGGCGGTACTTACCGCTAACCTGTGTCTGCAGTGAGGTTGGGACGGGGCGCCGCCTCGCTGGGACTTTGTAGAAACCTGTGGGCCCTACACTTGCTTTGACAGGGTTGGACTGGTTGCACCACTGGCCGACTGCCGTTTATTTACTAGAAAAGCAATCCTTACTTGACCCTCATGCATCGGCTTTCTCAAACTCGGTGCGGAAAACGCCGCAATTAGGTCCCGTAAAAGACAGGGATTCCTGTCGCAGCGCTCACAAATCATTTCCCTTGCGGCCCCTTAGCGTCAATCTGAAGGTCCTGGGACCAGGAAAGATGACAGTGATGAGTTACAATGAACAATTCCAGACATCTAACTTGGCTTCGTCCCTCTGGGTAGTTTCAGTCCCTTTCTCCTCCTCCTCCTCCTCCTCCTCCTCCGGCAACCACGCCCTCCATGAATCAGCTTCTTGCACCAGCCGAAGAGCCCTTTAAAGGGATTGCATCAGGCTGATGACTCACTGGGGCTTTGAGAGTCAGACTTCCCTTCCCTGGCAAGCAGAAACAGCCTGAAAGGCTCAGTGGCAACAGCACTGGCAGCCATAGCCCCACTCCTTTGTCTTAGAGAAGTGAGCTGGGGTGGCTTGCTGCTTGTGACTTTTTAATTAAGCTTTTTTCAGCTGTCCCCTGGATCACTCTATCCATTAGTAGGTGCATGTAACCAAGCCTGTGAGCACTGCTGAGGTTCCCTAGTGTGTGTGGCCAGCCATTTAACAAGTAGGTGTATTTTGCCTTGTCCACACAGGAAGTGCTGGACATGAGGGCTGGTCTGAATGCGGTCTGCTTGGCCAGCTTGTGTCCACTTCTTTGTCTCTCTGAATGCCTGGTACTGAGCTGCTGGGAGGCTGAAAAACAACACTAATCAGAGTACCTCTCACTCTTGTGCCACCTACTGAGTGAAGCTTTTTAGAGATTTAGGCCTCTATTTTGCCCAGAAAGAAGTTAGAGCTCAGAGAAAGGAGGTAACCTGTTCAAAGACACACAGCTAATAATGGCAGGGCTGAGATTTGAGCCAAATCTGGTGGATTCCAAAAGACTAGGATTTGAATCCCTGCAAATTCCCTAATCGTCCTGGGTTTCTAAATAGGGTTAACACTTCCTAAGATCTCTGTGAGGGCTCAGTGAATTATGCAATCAGCTTCTCACAGGACCCAGCCAGTGCTCTCACTCATGTCAGTGGCAAAGCCTCAGTCAGGTAGATATTCAAAACAGGCCTGGTGAAGTCAGGCCCCAGCCCACCATGCTCCTTTCTCTGACAAGGGAAAAGCCTAGGGATTCCGGAAGCCCTAACTCTCACAAGAATGAGTTTTGGGTTTTCCAGAGCTCTAATTATCAGCTAGATGACTCACTCAGTGCTGACACCACCATTCCCATCCCCTGGAGACTGTTGGCTGATTCAAAATATAGAATTGTAACAAAGGGGAGGAAGAGAAAAAGAGCGGAGGAGAGAGGTAATGAATAGAAACTAAAAGTGCTAGCCAGAAGAGAAGAAAATCTGACACCAACATGAAAAACATGAAAGATCGCTGGGACACACATACACTGACATTCCCCTCCTGGCTCTTCAACTCCAGCTCACTGGCAGATGGTGCTGACATAGCAAAGTGACACCTGTCACAACAGCTGGAGATTGTGGCTTAAAGAGGTATATAGTCACATCTCTACCTATCACAGAAGGACAGAAGGACGGGAGGAGGCTGCAAGCCATAGGGGCTTCTTGATGCTTTGAACCTGCCCACCTTACTGGTTGGTTTTTGTCTTCATTTGATGATCAATCCCTAAAGCCTAAATATGGCAAGTTTTGAGTGTGGCTAGGTATAACCACTGTGGGGAACAGAGGCAACTGAAACCTTACTCATCATCAAGAGCCCTGGGAAACAGAATTGTATAACAGTTAAGATCATGGAAAGCCAGGTGGTGGTGGCTTATGCTTATAATACTAGCCACTAAGGAGGCTGAGAGATGAGGATAGAGGTTTTAAGTTAGCCCAAGCAGAAAAATCTGTGAGACTATATCTCCAATTGATCAATAAAAAGCTGGAAGTAGAGGTGGCTCAAGTGGTAGAATATTGGCCTTGAGTGAAAAAACTAAGCTAGTGAGCTGGGTGCTGGTGGCTCACGCCTGTAATCCTAGCTACTCAGGAAGCTGAGATCTGAGGATCACGGTTCAAAGCCAGCCCAGGCAGAAAGTCTGTGAAACTCTTATCTCCAATTAACCACCAGAAAAATGGAAGTGGCGCCATGACTCAAAGTAGAAGAGCCCTGGTACTGGCAAAAACAGATCATGGAGTTTGGAGCCAGGCAGACCCAAGTTCAAATCTATACTCTGTTGTTCACATTTAATTTCTGTGAGCTTGTTTGAACTGCAAAATGGGGCTGTTAACTTTCATGGTTGTTATCATGATGCAGGAATATTACTTTCATCACACAAAGACTGATTAAGTGTTGTGATCTGGTATCACAGCTCTGCCCTGTGGTACATAAAGAAATCCTGGCAGAGGGCATGGGATAGGCAGAAACCATTTGTAGGGACCATTTTTTTTTTTTTTTTGTCGGTCGTGGGGCTTGAACTCTGGGCCTGGGCGCTGTCCCTCAGCTCTTCAGCTCAAGGCGAGCGCTCTACCACTTGAGCTACAGTGCCACTTCCGGTTTTCTGGTGGTTTATTGGAGATAGGAGTCTCACAGTCTTTCCTGCCCGGGCTGGCTTTGAACCACGATCCTCAGATCTCAGCCTCCTGAGTAGCTAGGATTACAGGTGTTAGCCAACAGCGCCCGGCTGTAGGGACCATTTTTATGTTGCTCATCTCAGCTTTTTGCCTCTAAATAGCCATGAAAGCTTATAAGCAATCTCTTTCCTAACTGAAAAGTGATGGAGTTGGAATGGGTCATTGGTCTCAAACCTTCTCACCTTAAAGTCTTTTTCAATATTTTTCCTCCACACAGGCCTTGTATTTGGCATATGTGTGTGTGTGTGTGTATGTATGTATATATATATATATATATAGTTATAGTTATAGTTATATAACACATATATAACATATCATTCATCACAGTCATTGCAGCTTATGATCAGGAACAGCAGACTGGGATGACCACTCCAGAGCATAATTTCACCCCATAGCAGACTAAACCAGTTTTGTCATATTTCAGCTGTGTGCTGCTTCTCTAGACCCTTCTACAACATTCAAAGAATTGCTGTTGCCCCTATAGATCCTTGAGCCAGGCATATCAGACTGGAACTCACAGAAATGGTCTAAGTCTACCCAGTGCAGCCATGCTGAGAGGTGGACATGATATCTCCATAGGGAGAGTTGACCTGTAAGCTGCATGCCCAATGGGCTTTCTCCAGTGCCCTCCCTGGCAGTCTCCTCCATGCAAGCAATAGACTCTTGGACTATTTCCAGGGAGGGGCAGTGTCACCTGAGCTCTCAAAACTCCTTGGGTTCTGTCATCAACTGGGGTGCACGTCAGCTAAAGCTGCAGAAAGTATAGATGTGAGCTTGAACAAAGGCCGTGGTAATCCAGACATGGATGGCACAATACTATCTGAAACTATGACTTCAATCTTTTCCTTGGTGTTCCGGGGCCCCTCCCTTATGCAGTTAGGTTACTGCACATTTGTTGCTCCAGGAAATGAAGAGTACAACAGAATGAATGCAGAATCCATTTTTAGCTTCTGGATTCCAAAGCCCAGCTTGCAGGGAGGAATGGAAAGAATTTCTATGTAGAAACAAATTTAGAAAACTGGAATGGGGGATGTGGGAACCTAATAGTGGGATGGAAAAAAGGGTCCCCTTCCACAGAGAAACTTCTCTAGGCCTGGGGACGTCAGCTGGTACTCAGGAGTTGCTTAGGGGACAAATGCTGGCTTTTTCTCAGGTGCCTCATCATGGAGGTAACAAAACCCTCTTGAGAAATGCAGCTGAGAAGCTGTGGGCTGCGTTTGACTAAATTGGGCCTAACCCAAGAACTTCTGGGTCTAACATAGTCTGAGGAGAGCAGGAAAGCAGGAATCGAATTAACTTGTTTCCTGACGATGAGTCATAGTGACATAAAGAGGGGTCTTTTGGTTAGGGAGTGATTAAATAAGCAACTTTCTTTTTCGTGGGGCTTGAACTCTGGGTCTGGGCACTGTTCCTGAGCTCTTCAGCTCAAGGCCAATGTTCTACCACTTAAGACATAATGCTGCTTCTGGTTTTCTGGGGGTTAACTGGAGAGAAGAATCTCCTGGCCTTTCCTGCCTGGGTTGGCTTTCAACTGTGATCCTCTCAGCCTCCTGAGTAGCTAGAATTACAGGTGAGAGTCACTGGTGTTGGGCAAGTAAGCAACTTTCTAGGGCTGATGCCCAAAGACTAGACAAAATGAGAATCTGTCAGTGGATGCCAAGGTGACTGGATGATCACCACATCAGAGAGCCCCTCCCTGGCTTTGGCATTTGGAAAGAAGATGCCCCAGAATCCAGATATCATTCTGAGGAAAGTGATGAGAACTCTGAAGCATCTGCAATTACGTTTCTGCCACTCTGGCTGAGTTGGGAAAACAGGAATTGAAGTGAGTAAAAGAAAATCCAGGCCAGATGCCAATGGCTCACACCTATAATCCTAGCTAGTAAGGAGGCTGAGATCTGAGGATAGTTGTTAAAAGCCAGCCCAGATAAAAAAAAAAAGTCCCTGTGAGACTCTTATCTCCAATTAACTACTCAAAAAACTGGAAGTGGCAGTGTGGCTCAAAGTGGTAGGGTGCTAGCTTTGAGCAAAATTGCTTAGGGATAATGCCCAGGGCCTGAGTTCAAGCCCTACTACCGAAAAAAAGAAAAAAAATCTAAGTTCTATTTTCTACACATGAGAAATTAGAACCAGGGTTTAGGGTGTAGCTTAATAGATTATGTGCTTAATGCAGGCCCCAGATTCAGTTTCTAGCATACATCTTTCTCCCCAAAAAGAAAAAGAAGAGGGGAGAGGGGAAAAAGAAAGATGAACTAATAGTACTAAAAATGCATTGCACCTATGGGGAAAGAGAAGCCAGGCACTGGTGACTCATGCCTATAACTGTAGCTACTCAGGAGGTTGAGATCAGAGGATCTTGTTTCAAAGCCAGCCTGGGCAAGAACGTCTGTAAGACATCTCCAATTAACCACCAAAAAGCTGGAAGTGGAGCTGTGGCAAGAGAGAGGAGAGAGACTGTAACCAGTTACACTAACCAAAGGCCTGTAATCGTGTGGCCCAACACCCCTTTCTCCACCTCACTTGTCTCTGTGGATAACAGCCTAGCTATGCCACTTCAAAACCTGCACTAGCAATTCCCTCTGCTTTCTCTTGGGCTTTTAAGTGGCAGGTACCTTCTTGGTTTATTTCACTTCCTCAGACTATTTTCCAAAATAAAATTAGCTCCATTATTCACCCTGTTTATTTCCTTCACAGTTTCTGTACATATTTTTCTTTCTTGGTTTATTGTGTCTCCCTCAGTAGAGTATCAGCCACCTAGGGGGCAAGATTCTTATCTATCATATTGTTCCCTTAGTTGGTGCCAGTGTGCTTTGCCATGCATGGTGGGTAATTGACTCCCTGCGAGATGGCATGGCAGTCAGGGAGTTCTGGCTTTTCATAGGCTGGTAATCCCTGGGCCTTCTCAGCATTTAACTGGGCCCCTGACAGCATTTTGCAGCAATCCAAGACCAGGCCACAAGAGACCCATTTTCTTGAGGCTTGCAGACATTGCTGTGCTCTCCTCTTGAGGCTTAGCTTGAGTCACAGCAGAGATTGACTCCTCTCCCTCCCATCTATCTTTCCAGAATTCTGCTCAGGAAGAACAGAAGGCCCCTCAGGGAAGGTGATACGGAGGAAACACATCCTGAGCCTTTCTCCTCTGCAACCCACACAGCCTGATGCTGCTTCCCTCACTGGTCCTACTGAGGCTGTAGAAGTCCCTAGCACACACTAAAGCCTCAGAGTCAGACCTGTCTTCTACTCCTACAGCACCCCTTCCCCCAGCATGAGCTCTCTTCAAGTCTGGAAGCAACTTCAGACTAATGTTCACCTATGAAATGATGCTCACATCATCTGGAATGTGAGCATATTACCAGGAAGGCTGCTGTGGGAACTCCCCACCAGCTCATCATCTTTCCTCCCACTTGCTGAGGATCTGTTGACATTTCCACAGCAAGGACTTCCCTCTTGGGATTGGCCCTAGTGTCTCTTAACAGTGATTAGCTTGTGGTGGTCTCTTCAGAAGGGCCTGGAAACTCATGAGATGTGGTTTCTCCTAGCTGGGCCCCTCTGTCCTCTCTGAACACAAAGGGAAGTTATGGGCTCCTAGAAAATGAGATAAACACAGTGTGCAGAAGAATCATGGCAGGCAGGTGGCTAATAATGTAGATTCTGGTTCCACTCTGAGCCAAGAAAGAGCATTCCTTGCATACATTCTAGTTTTGATGATCCACAGGCAACACTTTGATAAAGACTGAGCTAGAATAGGAATGCAGTGACCTTGGCCTGCTGGTGCCAAATAGATAATCCTCTCTCAAATCTCATGAAATACAAGTGCTTTAAGTTCAGTGGGCTGACTAATTCAGAATATAGGCATGGCTGTTCTCAAACTGGATTTTATCTTAGTTTTTTTTTCTGGACCCTGTCTCGCTCTAGATTAGGAGCTCCTTGTGGCCAAGTTCAAATCTTATTTTGACGTGTGCTCAGCAAAAAGCCCATGGCTGTTATTCTGTGTCTGTTTGATGAACATAAACTCTGGATCCACAGGGCAGTTACTTTCACTGAGGTGGTCATTTGCCTGTGGCAGGTTTAGAATACAGAGGACAACTCCAATCCAGACCCAACGATTCTTAGAACTAAGGACTGATTTCTTGCTATTTTTGTTGTTGTTGGTTGTGGGGCTTGAACTCTCGGCCTGGATGCTGTCCCTGAGCATTCTACCACAGTGTCACTTCTGATTTTCTGGTAGTTAATTGGACATAAAGAGTCTCACAGTCTTTCCTGCCCGGGCTGGCTTTGAACTGAGATCCTCAGATCTCAGCTTTCTGAGTAGCTAGGATTATAGGTGTGAGCCACTAGTGCTCTGCTTGATTTCTTGCTATTAACTGAACTCCCACACCTGAGGGGAAGGTCTGGGATACTCCACCCTCTCAGCTTCCAGAAACGGCAATGAAATTAATAGCCTCTGAAAACAGGCCCTTTTCCATCTGACCACACTCAAGTACTCCTACTATAGGTCTTATTCTTTCTTTTGTGTTTCCCAGAATCATCTGGGAAACTTAGAAGTCCTAGTGTCTGGGTTGTACTCCACATCAATTAAATCTGACCTTAGGGGTGGACAGACAGGTGATTCCATTGTGTAGCCAGGTTTGAGATCTCCTTCTTGCCTACTATTCAGGACAGGAAGCCCAGCACCCAGCACACAGGGAGAACACTGAAGCATGGACTTGTTTGCATCCAAGTTTAGTTTTATGAGATAAACACAACTGCAAACCGTTAAAAAAAATCATTTGACACACCCTAGTTTAGTAAATCACTGATTCCAACACAAATGATCAAAAAAGGGGGCTTGTCAACTACCCCAAGGCCACAGGCAGACAGGATTCTGAGTCCCAGGGTGAGCCTGAGAGGTGGGACCCTTGAAAGGCAGCTGTGAAAGATGGCATCTGTTAGACACCAGGCTCCAGGCAGAGAGAGATGGCAGGGATCTGGCTCAGAATACAGGTGGACCCTGAGTTGATGATGGAGTTTGTTAGGGGGACAGCCTCACTTTTTCCTTTTCTTTTTTTTTTTTTTCCTGGCCATGGGGCTTGAACTCAGGGCCTGGGCACTGTCCCTGAGCTCTTTTGCTCAAGGCTAGCCCTCTACCACTTGAGCCACAGCTCCACTTCTAGTTTTTGAATGTTAATTGGAGATAGAGTTTCATAGGGAATGCCAAGGCTAAATTCAAACAGTAATCCTCAGATCTCAGACTCCTGAGTAGCTAGGATTACAGGCATAAGCATGGGCACCCAGGCTCACTTAAATTTTTTTGAGGGAAATTCTTTCCGGCCTTGGCCTTTGCCACCGAAGTTGCGTACACGATGGATGATCTGTAGCTGATGCTCAATGGTCGCGGTGATATTCACGTCATCTGGGATGTGGACATACCGCACATTGCGGCCTGTCACAAAAAGGTCATCCAGCTCAACCTGATGTCCCCAACGGTCTGTGTAGGTGACCTTGGCCAGTCGGATGTTCATGAAAGCATCAACATTGTCAATGCGTCCACGAGCCACACTCTCATCCCGCAGGTCCACAGTGGTTACTTGGCCCTGGAGGCCCTGTAACAGGATGATCAGGCTGTTCTCTGAGATGGTCCGCTCTTTCAGTGAGTGGCTCAGCGCCATTCTGCCACATGGGCCAGATGCTTGCTATGGATAGGAAAACATAAATGGGAATTGTAGCAGGCTATGGAGTACACTTCCAGCTCACCTCCATCAGGTCCTCAACAATTCCCAGCACAGACTCCCCAAACCTGACCATCTCCCCAATTTCTTTCTCTTTTCTTATTTCCTTTTTTCTCCCCCAGTGCTAGGAATTGAACTTTAGACATGTTAGGCAAGTGCTCTACCACTCAGCTACATCCCCATTCCTTTTCATGATCTTGCTAAGTTCACCAAGCTAGTCTCAAATTTGTTTATCTTCTTGCTCTAGTCATTCAAGTAGCTGGGATTACAGACCTGTACCATCATACCAGTCATTTTCCCAATTTTTGCATCGGTGGACACAGGTCCGCACTTTTCTTTTTTTAAATCCTAGCTACTCAGGAGGTTGAGACTTGAGAAAAAGTCTGTGAGACTTTGTTTCCAATTGAACAGCTGTGAGGAATTGGAAGTGGTTGAGTACCAGCTGTGAGCAAGAAAGCTGAGTGAGGGAGGAGAGGAAAGGAGAAGAGAGGACAGAGGAAAGAGAGATAGAGGGGAAGAAAGGGGAGAGAGAACCAGTGTGAGCAAGAGAGAGCTTACTTAGGGCTGGGAAGGTGGCTCAGTGGTAGAGCGCTTGCCTTGCATGCTTGAGGCCCTGGGTTCAATTCCTCAGCACCACATAAGCAGAACTTTAAAAAAGCCAGAAGTGGAGCTGTGGCTCAAGTGGTAGAGTGCTAGCCTTGAGCTGAAGAGCTGAGGGACAGCGCCCAGGCCCAGAGTTCAGGGCCCACAACTGGATCAACCCCCCCAAAAAAAGAGAGAGCTTGCTTAGCATGTTCAAGGTCCAGGGTGTTTATCCCCAGCACTAAATAAATATTAAATAATTGGGGGATTTAATGAAAGACACTATTTCTCAAATGTAGCTGTACATCATAATCATGGAGACTTGTTAAATCACAGACTGCTAAACCCTAATCCCAATTCCTGATTCAATGAATCTGAGCTGGGGGCCTAGGAACGTGCATTTCTTTCTTTCTTGCTTGCTTGCTTGCTAGCTTTCTTGGCTGTGGATCTTGAACTCTGAGCCTGGGCGTTGTCCCTCAGCTCTTCAGCTCAAGGATAGAGCTCTACCACTTGAGCCACAGAACCATTTCTGGCTTTTTCTGTTTAGATGGTGCTGAGGAATTGAACCCAGGCCTCATGCATGCAAGGCAAGCACTCTACCACTGAGGCACCATCCCAGCCCAGGAACAGTCCTTTCTAATACATCCCTCAAGAAGGTGATGGCCAGAGGCCCATCTTCAGAGATATTCCCTGAAGTTGTCATGAGTAAAAATTTAGGTTGCTGAAAAATTAAAAAAGGTAGCATATAAAGTACAAAGGTTTTGAAGGTAGAGAAAATGAAACCTAGGTTAGAATCCCCACTCCCTCTTATTTCTGTAAATTTGAAAGTTAATACTTAAGCTGGGGGGGGGGGGGGGAGGTCGGTGGCTCATGTCTGTAATCCTAGCTACTCAAGAGGCTGAGATCTGAGGATCATGGTTCAAAGCCAGCCCAGGCAGATAAGTCTGTCAGACTCTTATCTCCAATTAACCACCAGAAAGCCAAAGTGGCACTGTGGCTCAAGTGGTAGAGCACTTGCCTTGAGCTGAAGAGCTCAGGAACAGAGCCCAGACCCAGAGTTCAAGCCCCATGACTGACAAAAAGAAAAAGTTAATGCTTAGTATCTCCCAACCTGTTTCCATATTTATTCAACTATAGGCTCAATAAGGCCACCAGAATCTCACTATATTGCACGTTCTTTTTAGCATATTCATACTAAATTAATAAAAACTTTTCTTGCCCATCTTTTACTTGCAGAACTTCCTTCCAAAGTCATTCAACAAACATCTCCCTCAAGGCTGCATACACAGTGACTTCCACTGATGAGAGAGTTTGGGTTTGGGTCGTCGTAAGGATCTAAAGATCCTTACCCAACCTTCAGCCTTAGGATGTAATCAAGCAAAAGCTGGGATTGCCACTGTGAATGCAAAGAACAGCCCCTGGGAGCTGGTTATGGTGCTGCACAACTGTAACCCCAGCACTTGGTAGGCAGAAGGAGAAGGATGGAAACTGAGGCCAACTTGGGCTGCATGGCGAGATGATGTCTCAAGCATAGGGGTAGAGAAAGATTAGAGATACTGAGGAAGAAAAAGAAAAGAAAAGCAGATTCTGGACCTGGAGTCGGTCAGGCCTGGGCACCAGGACTGGATCTGCCACTTTCCTGGAGGGAGGACTGGGGCCAGCTACTAGGGGTCGGCTGGTTAGCAATATGGGTAAACTGAGGATGCTGAGGCCGCCTAAGGCGCAGAGAAGAGGGTGGGTTTGAAAGACAAACTACTCGGGACCTGGGGGTGGGGAGAAACCACCCCCCGCGCGCCCCGCCCCGCCCTCCCCAGGGCTCCCCGCACTTCGCCTTTCCGCGACTCACCTCGCAAAATTCCTTCCGCTTTCCGGTTCGGGGTCGCCGCCGAAGCCCGCCAACGCCTAGCAGAATTGCCTCCCGCCGCCCCCGCGCAGAGAAGCCATGGCAACCGTGGCCCCCGTGCGTCTTTAGTACCGAGCGCGCGAGAGCACAGGTCACGTTGCAGCGGGACCGGGCCGTAGACTACAATTCCCGGGAGGCCGCGCGTCGTGGGCTGGACTGCCAGACTACAACTCCCAGGAGGCCCCGCGCCGCCAAATTCCCGCCCGGGACGCGCCTCCGTTGCAGTCGTTGGAGCTGAGGAGAAGATTTTTAGTGTTCTGAGCGGTCAGCTACTTTCCCAGGCCCTAGATGCAGACTTTTAATGGTTCTCTGAGCTAATGTCGCCGCGGAGGAGAGAGAAAATAACTCGAAAAAGATTGGGATTAACCTTGTTCAGCTGGTTAAAGTGCCGTGAGGTGATGGTCAGGGATGGCCTGAGGAGGGGCCGCGTGAGCGGGGATGGGTGATTGGAAGCCAGCCTTGCGGGAGCTGCGGGAGCGTGACCGACCACCCGAGGGAACAGTTTGTGCACGTGACTTTGACAATTTGGGGGAACGGAAAGGCAGTGAGACTGGGGAGAATGAATCAAGAGGTCAGAGAAAGCGGGTACCACAGAAATGTAGGGCTTTGCAAGCCAAGGTAAGGATTTCATGGTTAGTGGGAGTGTAGGCTCGGTTACGGAGTTCTACCTTCAACGTCTCCTACTTGCTGTATGACTTTAGGCAGGCTAATTGCCCTCTCTGAGCCTAGCTTTCCTCATCTAGAAGTCCAGGCTTCTAAAGAGGAGATCAATGTATATTATATAGCCTTAGAGAAGCTGCATATTTCCTCTTAGCTTCAATATCCTCACAAGGAAAACAAAAGATGTCTGTCTCAGTGAATTGTTCAATTTTGAGCCACCTGTTAACACTGAAGTGTTTTTTTTTTTTGGACAGGGCCTTGCTATTGTAGCCCAGGCTGGCCTTAAACTTGAGGTTTTTCTTACTTCAGTCTTCCTAGTGCTGGGATCACATGCCCTGTCCACAGGAATAGCTTAATAAGCTGATTCATAGACTTTTCCATCTTACCCAGGACCCTTGCCATTCTGCCAGGGACCACAGCTGGTCTCAGCCTAAAAATAAAATTGTCTTTCTCTTACACACAAATTAGTATTCTCTTCCCTTTCTCTCAAGGGAAGCCTCTCCTAGTGTGATCTCTGTTTCAACTAGTTTCTGTGTGAGACTGAATTTCCTTCATCCCAGCCAAAACAACCAGAACTTGGGGTACTGATGCACAACTGTAACCCCAGGAGAAAGATGTAGGAGGATATCCATTTCCAGGCCAACTTGGGCTACATAGCCTGTCTGAAGACAAAGCAAAACAAAAACCTCTCACAAAGAAACATTCAGAAGCCGATAGGAAAATCCAGCTGTCTTCTGTTATGAGTGACATTAACAGGCTTTGCAATATAAAACAAGTGTTTTGTTTTGAAATTGTGTGTGTATGTATGAATGTGTGTGCATGTCAGTCCTGAGGTTTAACTCAGGGCTTGGGGTACTATCTCAGCTTTTTTTTTTTTTTGTCGGTCGTGGGGCTTGAACTCTGGGCCTGGGCGCTGTCCCTCAGCTCTTCAGCTCAAGGCGAGCGCTCTACCACTTGAGCTACAGCGCCACTTCCGGTTTTCTGGTGGTTTATTGGAGATAGGAGTCTCACGGTCTCTCCTGCCCGGGCTGGCTTTGAACCGCGATCCTCAGATCTCAGCCTCCTGAGAAGCTAGGATTACAGGCGTGAGACACCAGCGCCCGGCTTATCTCAGCTTTTTTGCTTAAGGCTAGTGCTCTACCACTTGAGTTACAGCTCTTCTGGCTTTTTGGTGGTTAATTGGAGATAAGAGTCTCACAGACTTTCCTGCTCCAGCTGGCTTTGAATCACAGTCCTCAGATCTCAGCCTCCTGAGTAGCTAGGATTACAGGTGTGAGCCCCTGGCCCCTGGCACTTCTCTGACAGTAAGGAGACTAATACCACAAGATGACTACTGGTAAGAGAAACTAGAGGCAGGGCCAGAAGGGAAGTCCTCCATATGGAAATGTCCTCAGATCCTCAGCAAGTAAAGGGAGAGATGATGAGTTAGTAGGGAGTTTTCACAGCAGCCTCACTTGTAAACCTTTTCCATGTGGTCTCTCAAGTTTGCTTAAAGAGGGCTTGTGCAGGGGAGGTGGTCTAGAGGTAGAGGAAAGGGCTAGTTTTAAAGCCTCAATAGTTGGCCAGGATTTCTACAGCCTCAGTTGGGCCTGTGAAGGAACTATCAGGCTTATGGTAGGTTGCTGAGGAAAAAGGCTCCTTAAGCATGTGGGGAAACCTGACATTCTGTGAATTTTAATGTGAGGTAAGGCTCTGCTTCCCAGACAAGATGATTTAAATCCAGATAATATCTTTGATCTTTGTCAGCTGTCATTTGAGAGTTTGTGACCTATACTTAAGCATTATCAAACTTTAAATCTGAAGCAAGTGACACAACCCAGCAGGTCTATTTGGCTCTTTCCTGGTGCCTTTGTCACCTTGAGCTAGTTTCACCTTGGTGCTGATGTCCTTTGTCATTGCCCACTCTTCCTGGGTTCCTTCTTGGTTGTTTTCTGAGTCTCCAGTTTTTATCACAACTCAATGAGTTGCCTTATGCCTTTTCTTTTTCTTTTTTTTTTTTTGGATCCTGTTTTGGGGCCTGAACCCTGGGCCTGGGCGTGGTCCCTCAGCTCTTCAGCTCAAGGCTAGTGCTCTACCACTTGAGCCACAGTGCCACTTCCGGCTTTTTTCTTATGTGGTGCTGAGGAATCGAACCCAGGGCCTTGAGCATGCAAGGCAAGTGCTCTACCACTGAGCCACCTTCCCAGCCCCTGCCTTATGCCTTTTCAAGAAATTAAAAAATTTATTGTCAAGGTGATGTACAGTTACATAAGGTAGTAAGTACCCCTCTCTCATTTTTCTCCCAAAACTTGGAGACTGGTCCTAGATTTTTGTTTTCCAATATTGGGGTTCGAACTTAGAGCCTGGGCACTGTCCCTGAGCTTCTTTTGCTAAAGGCTAGCACTCTACCACTTCAGCCACAGTGCCACTTCTGGCTTTTTCTGTTTAGGTGGTACTAAGGAATCGAACCCAGGGTTTCCTGCATGCTAGGCAAGCACTCTATCATTAAGCCACATTCCCAGGTCTCAAGAAGAAAATTTTAAATTTTGTGAGCACTGGTTTCAGGTTTTTGCAGCCCATACTTTTAGTATGAGATCTACTTATATTGAGTTCATTTCAGGAGTCTTGGGTTTTTCTGCTTCCCTTTAGATGAGCTCTGTGTGGTTTCATTTCCAGTTATTAGAGGATTGCTCAGAATCCTGAGTGGCCTTTTCAGGTCATCTGCTTCGATTTACCTATGCCAAAGTCTCCATTACAACATCCTATCAGCACTCCTGACCTCTGTCTGAAGTACTTCAGTGACCAGCTCTTCTGCAGCTCATTTCTATGCCTACAGAGCTACTGCATAGGAAGTTTTGGAAAACTACTTATTGTTTCTAGTTTATTGTGTATGTTTGTATATGTGTTCTGGTGTATGGCTTGAACTCAAGGCCTCATGCTGTCTCTCTGCTTACAGTGATGCTCTACCACGTAAGTCACATTTCCAATCTAGCTTTTTGCTGGTTAAATTGGAAATGGGAATTTTTACCAGGGCTAGTTTTTTTTTTTTGTCGGTCGTGGGGCTTGAACTCTGGGCCTGGCGCTGTCCCTCAGCTCTTCAGCTCAAGGCGAGCGCTCTACCACTTGAGCTACAGCGCCACTTCCGGTTTTCTGGTGGTTTATTGGAGATAGGAGTCTCACGGTTTCTCCTGCCTGGGCTGGCTTTGAACCGCGATCCTCAGATCTCAGCCTCCTGAGTAGCTAGGATTACAGGCGTGAGCCACCAGCGCCCGGCTACCAGGGCTAGTTTTAAGAATCACAATCTTCCAGGTCTCAGCTTCCTGAGTAGCTAGGATTACAGTTATGATTCACCAGTACCCAGCTGCTTCTAGTTCTTTTTTTTTTTTTTTTTTTTTTCTGCCTGTTGTGGGGCCTGAACTCTGGGCCTGGGCTCTGTCCTTGAGCTCTTCAGTTTAAGGCTAGCATTCTACCACTTGAGCAATGGTGCCACTTCTGGCTTTTTCTGCTTAGGTGGTGCTGAGGAATCGAACCCAGGGCCTCGTGCATGCAAGGCAAGTACTGTACCACTGAGCCACCTTCCCCGCCCCTTCTAGTTCTTTTCTATACAAATCTGTTCTATTTTCTAAAATCTTGACTTTTAAAAGTTTCTTCACACCCTATTTTTTATTTTATTTTTGTCAGTCGTGGGACTTGAACTCTGGGCCTGGGCACTGTCCCTCAGCTCTTTAGCTCAAGGCTTGCACTCTAACACTTGAGCCACAGCACCACTTCCAGTTTCCTGAGCAGTTTATTGGAGGTAAGAGTCTCACAGACTTTCTTGCCTGGGCTGGCTTTGACCCATTATCCTCAGATCTCAGCCTCCTGAGTAGTAGCTAGGATTATAGTCATGAGCCACTGGTACCTGGCTTTTTTTTTTATTCTTTTGAGACTAATTTTTTCTCTGTTACCCAGGCTGGTCTCAAAAAAAAAAAAAAAAATCCCAATATATCTGCCTTAGCCTCCTGAGTGCTAGATATGTGCCATTATGCCCCACCATTTTGACTCATTTTTATACAAATTTTCATCATTTTTTTGGTATTGAGAAGGAAGCCAGGGCCTCATGTATGCTTTAACATGTGCTCTACCACTGAGCTCCACCGCCAGCCCAGCCCCACTTTTGCAAGTGTTGGGAGCTTGAGCTCAGCATGTGAGCACTGTCCCTGAGCTTTTTGTGCTCAAGGCTTGTGCTCTACCGCTTGAACCATAGCTCCACTTCTGGCTTTTGTAGCAGTTAATTGGAAATAAGAGTCTCATGGATTTTCCGCCTAGGCTGGCTTCAAACCAGGATCCTTAGATCTCAGCCTTCTGAGTAGCTAGGATTACAGGTGTGAGCCAACGGTGCTCCACTCCAACCCCCTTTTAGACGCTTTTTAAAAGAAACCGGGGGGCTGGGAAGGTGGCTCAGTGGTAGAGTGCTTGCCTTGCATGCATGAGGCCCTGGGTTCAATTCCTCAGTACCACATAAGCAGAAAAAGCTGGAAGTGGCGCTGTGGCTCAAGTGGTAGAGCGCTAGCCTTGAGCTGAAGAGCTGAGGCCCAGAGTTCAAGCCCCATAACCGACCCCCCCCCCCAAAAAAAAAAAAGCCTACCTAGAACTTTATCATATAGGGTAGTCCTTAACTAGAAGGCACTGAGAGAAGAATGGTCAGAAACTCAAATGCGTAAGAGCCATGAGAGCCAATGGGTGAGAGTTTTTGGAAGAAGAGGAGGGCCAAGAACTTTCAGAAAGCCAGAGGAATAGGGACTATGGTCAGTGGTGAAAACTGAGAGAGAGGTGGTAGAGGCAGGTGTGGTGCAGGTTAGCTGGGTACTGGTGAAGAACAGGTGAACAGCCAAACTAGTTAAGATGGAAAGAAACTGCTCTGGAAAAGCACAAGCTGAAAGGGCAGTAGGTGTGGACTAAATAGAGAGACCCCCTAAGTATACAGGAATGACTATTCTATACATATCTTCAGTAGAAGGGGCTACAGAGCTGAGGTGGAAAGGAGAGGGAAAGGGGGACACACCTACAAGTATTATCTGCTTGGTCAGATAATACCTCAGCTGAGTGGTCTTTAGGGTATCTAAAGAATCTGAGCTAAGTGTCCTTCACTGATACCATACTTTCCCTGAAAGCATGCTGGCTGGAGCCTCCTGCACAGAGGGAAGGATACAGTGATCTGAGTTGGCGGGCCATGTGAGGACCCTGTTCACACCTCTCTCCCCCCAAGTCTGCACTAGTGGTGCAGTTGGGTTTCATATTGCTCTGGGAACTAACAGAGAAGTTGATGTTATTTGTGTCAGCAGAGGGAAAATGACTCAGAATATATGTGAACATGGTGGTGGCAATGGTGTGGAATATCAAGGCAATAATTCACAATAATTTCTATTGGCCCTGGGAATGCAGCTTGACATTCTCACTTGAAAAGGGATGAATTACCATCAAGAAATATGGTCACATAGGTTGCCGGGCGCTGGTGGCTCACGCCTGTAATCCTAGCTACTCAGGAGGCTGAGATCTGAGGATCGCGGTTCAAAGCCAGCCCGGGCAGGAGAGACCGAGAGACTCCTATCTCCAATAAACCACCAGAAAACCGGAAGTGGCGCTGTAGCTCAAGTGGTAGAGCGCTCGCCTTGAGCTGAAGAGCAGAGGGACAGCGCCCAAGCCCAGAGTTCAAGCCCCACGACCGACAAAAAAAAAAAAAAGAAATATGGTCACATAGAATCTCAAGCTATGCAGGCAGAGTCAGCCTAATCCCTACCTGTAACTCCCTCTACTGTCACTGCTTAGGGATTTAGCTGTTGAGAAGTTATCCAGGGCACAACTTAAAGGGAATAAGACAGCCAGGAACCAGTGGTTCCCACTTTGTAACCCTATTTAGAGGATGAGATCTGAGGAATGCAATTTGAAGCTGGTTCAAGCAGGAAAGTCCATGAGACTATCTCCAACTAACCTCCAGAAAGCTGGTCAGAGACAACACCTAGGCCCTGAGTTCAAGCCCCAAGGCCAGCAAAAAAAAAGCTAGAAGTGGAGCGCGCATGCGCGCGCGCGCGCGCGCGCGCACACACACACACACACACACACACACACACACACACACACACACATCAAAGGATAAGAGCTAGTGTTCAGATCTTCATTGAAATCTTTAAGGTTAGCTGTTAGGATAATCACATATATACTAAACTTTGCATTTCTGTTTTTTATGATCTCTGATGGCTTGGACAGTGTGTCAACCAGAGTGACAATGCAGATGTCTACAAAGTAGACTTGTGACATACGATCAGCACGCAGCTGGGTATCTGATTGTGATGCAGAAGTCTGTTTCTTTCCTTCTGGGATTTACATCTAAGAAAAAAGTGAGTTTTATCCCCATTAAAAAAAAAAAATCTCGGGCTGGGAAGGTAGCTCAGTGGTAGAGCACTTGCCTTGCATGCTCGAGGCCCTGGGTTCGATTCCTCAGGACCACATAAGAAAAAAGCCGGAAGTGGCGCTGTGGCTCAAGTGGTAGAGCGCTAGCCTTGAGCTGAAGAGCTGAGGGACAGCGCCCAGGCCCAGAGTTCAGTCCCACGACCGGACCCCCAAAAAAAAAAAAAAAATCTCACCATGTAGCCCAGGATGGCCTTAAACCAACAATTCTCCTGTCTCCTCTCCACTTCTTTTTTTTTTTTTTTTTTGGTTGGCCATGGGGCTTGAACTCATAGCCTAAGCACTGTCCTTGAGCCCTTTTTTGATCAATTATAGTGCTTAACCACTTTGAGCCACAGATCCACTTCTAGTTTTCTTGTAGTTAATTGGAGAAGAGATGGACTTCCTTGCCCTAGCTGTCTTTGAACTGCGATAGTCAAATCTCAGACTCCTGAATGGCTAGGATTACTGGCATGAACCACCAGTGCCCAATGTGGAGACTTGTTGAGTGCTGAGATTACAGGTGTGGCCACATCACCTAACCTGAGTTATACCTTTTTTTTTTTTTTTTGGATCTGGTCGTGGGGCCTGAACTCTGGGCCTGGGCGCTGTCCCTCAGCTCTTCAGCTCACGGCTAGCGCTCTACCACTTGCGAACCCAGGGCTTCAGGCATGCGAGGCAAGCGCTCTACCACTGAGCCACCTTCCCAGCCCCCTGAGTTATACCTTTGAAAGTGATTACTTCTTTTTTTTTTTTTTTTTGTCGGCCGTGGGGCTTGAACTCTGGGCCTGGGCGCTGTCCCTCAGCTCTTCAGCTCAAGGTGAGCGCTCTACCACTTGAGCTACAGTGCCACTTCCGGTTTTCTGGTGGTTTATTGGAGATAGGAGTCTCTCGGTCTCTCCTGCCTGGGCTGGCTTTGAACCACGATCCTCAGATCTCAGCCTCCTGAGTAGCTAGGATTACAGGCGTGAGCCACCGGCGCCCGGCTTTCTTTTTTCTTTTTTCTTTTTTTTTTTTGTCGGTCGTGGGGCCTGATCTCTGGGCCTGGGTGTTGTCCCTGAACTCTTCAGCTCAAGGCCAACACTCTACCACTTGAGCCACATCACCACTTCCAGCTTTTTTTTTTTCTGCTTATGTGGTGCTGAGGAATTGAACCCACGGCCTCATGCATGGGAGGCAAGCACTCTACCACTGAGCCACCTTCCCAGCTGAAAGTGATTACTTCTGTGGACCACTTAGAATAGCTTTCCCCTTAGAATTGAAAGATAGTTTACCTTTTTCTTCCTCTCACTTTTTTTTTTTTTTTTTGGTGAATTGTGGGGCTTGAGCAGCTCTTCAGCTCAAGGCTAGTGTTCTACCACTTGAGCCACAGGGCCACTTCTGGTTTTTTCTGCTTATGTGGTGCTGAGAAATCAAACCTAGGGCTTCATGCATGCTAGACAAGCACTCTACCACTAAGCCACAGTCCCAGCCGTTTCACTCATTTTTTTATGACTGCTTTTTCCTGGGAGCCATGGGAATCCCCTTGGATTTTGCATAGTTGCCTCACATGCCCTCTAGGTCCTTTAAGAATAAGAGTGTGTGAGAACTGTGTGCAACTTAGTTGGGAAGAGGTTGTGGAGGAGCTAGAGGAGGGTTGTACCCCAAACAAACATGGTGGGGGAATATTGGTCAGGAATGGTACCAGAGCACAGTTTCTTCACCTTCTCCTGAAGCATTGTATGAGATCTTTGTACCTTAGGCCTCATTATAAATGAATATATGTAAACTGTCAGCACTTAACCCACATTTTAGGCAGAATTATCTTTTCTCTTTCTTTCTTCTTTCTTTCTCTCCCTCCCTCCCTCCCTTCCTTCCTTTCTGTGCATGGTTGGCAGGTACTCTACCACCGATCCACATATCCAGCCCTCATCTTTTTTTTTCTTCTTCTGCCTCCTCCCAGCTCCGGTGCCTTTTCTAAATGCTTTGCACCACCATGCAAATAAACTTGTTTTTCTTAATATTTGTGCAAGTCTAGATACATGAAACTCTTAGATTGTGTCATCGCAGAGCTGCCTCACCAGAGATCTGTATCTTGTTTATTTACCAAGAGGGCAACATTAGTCTGAGCTAGGTGGAGGGAGGAGACTGCTGCTTCTGGGCAATGTTTGGCCTATCTCCAAGGCCTTAGGACCTACTCTGAGCCTCAGTGAAGTTTGCATTTGTGACAATGTGGAGAGAGCAAGACTCAGAACAGGAGAGAAACTTTCCCTTCACCTGTTACCCAGTTGGGCTCCCAGCTGGTGGCCAGATTGCTTCTGAGACTAAACAGAAAACAAACTTCTCCCTTGAGGACTGTTTTGGGGGTGGAAGGGAGGGTTTTCATAGATAAGACTGTGTACCTTTAATATTTGGTGCGGTCCTGGGGCTTTAACTCAAAGCCTGGGCACTGTCCCAGGCTTTGAGCCTCTTTTTTTTTTTTTTTTTTTGTCGGTTGTGGGGCTTGAACTCTGGGCCTGGGTTCTGTCCCTCAGCTCTTCAGCTCAAGGCGAGCGCTCTACCACTTGAGCTACAGCGCCACTTCCGGTTTTCTGGTGGTTTTATTGGAGATAGGAGTCTCACGGTCTTTCCTGCCCGGGCTGGCTTTGAACCGCGATCCTCAGATCTCAGCCTCCTGAGTAGCTAGGATTACAGGCGTGAGCCACCAGCGCCCGGCTTGCTTTGAGCCTCTTTTGATCAAGGCTAGCACTCTTGTCACTTGAACCACAGCTCTGCTCTGAGCTTTTTTGGTGATTAATTGGAGATAAAGAGTTTCATACTTTTCCTGCCCTGGGCTGGCTTCCAACTGAGATCCTCGGATCTCAGCCTCTTTAGTAGCTAGGATTATAAGTGTGAGTCACCAGTGTCTAGTGAGTATAACTTTATTGGCTGGGAGGCCATTTTAGTTTAGCTGGTGACTTACCGAACTCTATATCCTGGGTCAGCTTAGGAGCAGCTTCTCTCTTTGATCTTCTAGATAATTTTTCCAAAGAACTGAGTGGACCCTGGCCTCTGGGATGGTGGCCGGTCCTGAGCCTTCTGTTTACTTGGCCTGGGAGGGTTCTTTGGTTGTGGGCTGCTGCTCCTTCCTGAGACACTGGGCCATATTTTACATGGTTCTCTAAGGAACTGAACTGATACCCTGGAGGAAAGTGGCATACCACATGTGACTCCTATGGACCAAAGTAAGGCCAAGCTTGGTGAGTGAAGGGGAAGCGAAGCAGACAGATGTCCTAGCATATCAGACTGGTGTCTTTAAAAGACAAGCTCACTAAGTGGCAGAGGCAGACTATGGGAGCAAGGAGATTATATGATGCTGGAAAGCAAATATCCTCTTGGTGTGTATCTTCAATTGGGATAAATGTTTATGCACAGAGGGATGGAGAGGGGTTCAGAGAAGTACAGGCTTCTATCTGTCCTACCAGCAGAAGGTGTTTTGTCATGTCCTGGCTTTATTCTGTCAGGAAGAATAAAGAATATTTCTGAGGAGAGCCAGGTGCCAGTGGCTCAGGCCTATAATCCTAGCTATTCAAGAGGCTGAGATCTGAGGATGGCAGTTCAAAGCCAGCCTGGGCAAGAAAGTCCGTGAGACTTTTTTGTTGTTGGTGTTGTTTATGGGGCTTGAACTCTGGGCCTGGGCTCCGTCCCTGAGCTCTTCAGCTCAAGGCAAGTGCTGTAATACTTGAGCCCCAGCACCACTTCAATTTTTTTCTGGTGGTTAATTGGAGATAAGATTCTCAATGACTTTTCTGCCTGGGCTGGCTTTGAACTGCAATCCTCAGCTCTCAGCCTCCAGAGTAGCTAGGATTACAGGTGTAAGCCATTGACTCTTGGCTGTGAGACTCTTTTATCTCCAATTAAACACCAGAATACTGGAAGTGGCCCTATGGCTCAAAGTAGTAGAGTATTAACATTAAGCAGAAGAGCTCAGGGACGGGCTGGGAAGGTGGGTCAGTGGTAAAGCGCTTGGCTTGCATGCCAGAGGCCCTGGGTTCGATTCCTCAGCACCACATAAGAAAAAAGAAAAAAGCCGGAAGTGGCACTGTGGCTCAAGTGGTAGAGCGCTAGCCTTGAGCTGAAGAGCTAAGGGACAGTGCCCAGGCCCAGAGTTCAGGCCCCATGACCAGACCCCCCCCACAAAAAAAAAGAAGAGCTCAGGGACAGTGACCAGGCCCCCCAGTTCAAGCCCCATGACTGATTTAAAAAAAAAAAAAAAAAAGCTGGGCACTGGTGGCTCACAACTGAGATCTGAGGATTGTGGTTCAAAGCCAGCCCAGGTACGAAAGTCGGTGAAACTCTTATCTCCAATAAACCACTAGAAAACCGGAAGTTGTGCTGTAGCTCAATTGGTAGACCGCTAGCTTTGAACTGAAAAGCTGAGGGACAGCTCTAAGGCCCAGAGTTCAAGCCCCACGACTGACTGAGAAGCAGCAGCAGTTCATAGTGTGCCTGGGGAGAGTGCCACCAAACTGGACCCTGATAGAGGCAATTACTATTCCCCTTGATTTCAAACTCACCTACAAAGCATAACACATTTCAGATTGTGGTCTCTGTGTGTGGTGTGTGTGTGGACCAGTACTGGGTCTTGAACTCAGGGCTTCCTGTTCTCACTTGGCTTTTTCACCCAAGGTTGGTGCTTTATCACTTGAACCACAGCTCTACTTCTGGCTTTTTGCTGGTTTGAGATGTATTGTCCTTATGGGAGAACTGATGTGGTTAATGTGGAAATGATCATGGCAGTAGCCTCTTACTAACTCAGGCTCAGCCTCCGGCCAAGGATGTTTTATACTTACCTATAATTAGAAATAAACAGGAAAGGTCTGGTTTAACAGCCAGGATATATTTTGCTGAAAATCCATATACATGTGTCTCTTCAGGAGAGGGTATTCTCTGAGTGAGCCTTGCAGTTTGTTATGGCATAATCAGGGACTGAGAGGTACCAGCCTCAATCAGTGGGAGATTCTTGGCCTTCCTTCCACAGAGGTTCTCTTCAAGCAGCTTTTCTGGGGAGGTGGGAGGCTGTGTCTGGTCAGTGCAACTATAACTCGTCCATCATAGCGAGCAAGTCATCCCCCTTGTTGGTGCTCTGCTTTGGCTGCTCTGGGATCTCAAACTCTCCCATAATCCGTGCCAGTTCTTCCTTCTGTTGCTTGTCCTTTTAGAGAAGCAAGAGAGGAGATGATGTCAGCAGGTTGCCTTTTGGGGCAATAGGTATTTAATTTGTGTGTGTGTGTGTGTGTGTGTGTGTGTGTGTGTGTGTGTGCGCGCGCGCTCGCGCGTGCGTGCTGGTACTGTTGCTCCCTTAGCTTTCTTGCTTACAGATGGTGCTCTAGGTGCTCTACCACCTATCTCCAATCTAGATTTTTTTTTTTTTGCTTGTAAACTAGAGATAAGATACTCTCAGACTTTTCTGCCCAGGCTGGCCTTGAAACAAGAGACTTAGTCTTAGCCTCTTGAATAGTTAGGATTAAAAGCATAAGCTACTGGTGCCTGGCTGGTATTTAATTTTTGCCCTATCATGCATTTCAGTTGCTTACCTGTTTGTCAGATAATGGACTGTAGTTATAATCTATTAGAAAAGGAGGAGGTCTTTGCAGGCCAAGGTTACTATAAGATGAAGGAAATAGGATTGAGCCCTTTGAAATCCCCTGTACATACCTGTGTAACTTGTATGTTGATGACTTCATAGGTTAACTCTTTCGGTCTACATAGTGCTGCATGTCTGGATGAGAAATGGGTCCAGGTTAGGGTTTTCTCCTGGCTAGCATGGCAAACTACCTTTTGATAACTTGGCAACTATATTTCCTATCCCATCTTCTGCTTTTTCCTTTCACCTTTCCACCCCATCTCCCCTGAATACTTCATGTATCCTGAAGACAGGCTTTAGGTCTTAGACTACTTTGTTTCCCAGCATTGAACATAGTTCTTGCCACAAACAAGAAAATGAAAGAAATTACTTCAATGAAGGCAGCCTCCACCTTAAATATTTGGTTGATAGGGGGATCAGTGATTTTGGGTAAGGCTATCTAAGCCCAAAGACATCAAGTCCCAATTTTCCTCTGCTTTTTATTTTCTGTTCTTGTTGTTGTTGGTCATAGAGCTTGAATTCAGGGCATGGGCTCTGTCCATATATATATATATGTATATATATATATATATTTTTTTTTTTTGTCGGAGGTGGGGCCTGAACTCTGGGCCTGGGTGCTGTCCCTCGGCTCTTCAGCTCAATGCTAGCACCCTACCACATGAGCCACAGCACCACTTCCAGCTTTTTCTGCTTATGTGGTGCTGAGGAATCGAACCCAGGGCCTTATGCATGCAAGGCAAGCACTCTACCACTGAGCCACCTTCCCAGCCCCATGATATTTTTTGTTCAAGGCTAGCACTCTACTACTTTAAGATACAGCTCCAGGTGGTTAATTGGATGTAACACCCTCACAGGCTTTCCTATCTGGGCTGGCTTAGAACCATGATCCTCAGATCTCCCTCAGATCTCAGCCTCCTGAAGAGCTAGGATTACAGGCATAAGCCACCAGTATCAGGCTATTTATTTATTCACTTATTTAGTGGTGCTGGATATCAGACCCAAGGTCTTGCTTAAGAGCTCTGCTACTGAGCTACATTCCCACATCTCCTCTGGTTTCTTAACAAACAGGTAAGTTTGCATGGCCATTTTGGATTCTAATACTTTTTGTTCAGGCTGTGTTGTGGTAAGTAGAACATTAGAACTCTTTTTGAACAACTCCAGGAGGTTCAATCCATTTAATCCTGTAGCATTCTTTTTTTTTTTTTTTGGTCGGTTGTGGGGCTTGAACTCTGGGCTTGGGCACTGTCCCTGCACTCTTCATCTCAAGGCTAGCCCTCTACCGCTTGAGCCACAGCGCCACTTCCGGTTTTCTAGTGGTTTATTGGAGATAAGAGTCTCACAGACTTTCCTGCCCCAGCTGGCTTTGTAGTAGTGGTTTATTGGAGATAAGAGTCTCACAGACTTTCCTGCCCCAGCTGGCTTTGTACCATGATCCTCAGATCTCAGCCTCCTGAGTAGCTAGGATTACAGGTGTGAGCCACTGGTGCCTGGCTAATCCTGTAGCATTCTTGTTTTTTTTTTTTGGGGGGGGGGTGGGGGTCTGGTCGTGGGGCCTGAACTCTGGGCCTGGGCGCTGTCCCTCAGCTCTTCAGCTCAAGGCTAGCACTCTACCACTTGAACCATAGCGCCACTTCTGGCTTTTTTCTTTTTGCTTATGTGGTGCTGAGGAATCGAACCCAGGGCCTCAGGCATGCAAGGCAAGCACTCTACCACTAATCCACATTCCCAGCCCACTCAGCTTTTTTTGCTCACAGCTGGTGATCTACCTCTTGAGATACATTTCTAGCTCTGGCTTTTTGTTGGTTAACTGGAGATTAAGAATCTCTCAGATTTGTCTGCTCTAAACCATGTTCCTCAGATCTCAGCCTCCTGAGTAGTGAGGGCCTCATCTCTGAATCAGCTTTCTTGTTCTCACTGGCACTCTGTTACTTGAGCCACTCCAGTCTGCATTGGTTTGTGGTATTGTAATGTTTGGTCCTTATCATACTAAGGATTTGTGTGTGTGTGTGTGCATGTGTGTGCACAGGACATGGGGCTTGAACTCAGGGCCTAGGCACTGTCTCTGAACTTTTTTGCTCAAAGCTCTAGTGTTCTACTACTTGAGCCACAGCTCTACTTCCAGCTTTTTGTTGGTTAATTGAAGATAAAAGTCTTAGGAACTTTACGGTCTAGGCTAGCTTTGAACCATGATCCTCAGATCTCAGACTCCTGAGTATTGAGAGATATAGACATTAGCCACCAGTGTCCAGCTCATACACTTAGGTTTTCTAAAAAAACATGTTTTTAAAGAACAGGCTTAAAACATACTCCTCTTCTTCATCAGTAGTAAAGAGATTCAACCGGAATCCTGGTTCAGGGCCACTGGGTTTCTTAATTTCCATCCCTCCTAATAGCCTGGCCAAGAAGTTTAGCTCTTCTTTAGCAAGAGGGTTTGGAGCAATGCTTTCCTGTAGAAACAATTGCATGATTTGTAGCCACACGAAGGTGATCATATTTCCTGCTTAGGCCCTGGAGACCCAGAGAAGTATCATAAAATAATTCAAACAATAACTGTTTAAATTATTTTTGTGACTAACCAAAGTGTAGAAAGCAGGCTTAACCAAAAGTAAAATAACCCATGTCAGCAACAGCGGGACTCTAGAAGGAAGCAAACCAGAGACTCTTATACCTTCAAGATGAGTGGAAAGCTCTAGGGACCCACACTTCTCCTAGGAGTACCTTCCTCCTCTGAGGAGTGAAGTACTCTGCAGCTTCAATCCAGTTTTCTCAGCATTGGAAACTGTCCAAGCGGCTCTGGGACCAAGGGCACCCTTTTGGAGGAGCTCCCACACTGCCCTCTTGTGGCAACATTCAGGAATGCATCCTTCAGACCACTCTCACTGTCCTATACTTCAAGCCTTTGCCTGTCCTTCCCACTTGGTGTCCAGCCAAGTGCCACCTCTTATCTATAATGCAGATATTCTTTTACTTCTTTGCTGAAGTGAACTCTTCTGCACGTTGTATAAAGAACAAACTCAAGTTGTTTAGAGACTCTCCTTAATTGGGCTCCAATGTTACTTGTCTCAGTTACACTATGGTCCAGTTACATGGAGACATGCTGCCTCCTGCTTCCCCTAGATACAGTGTTCTTTTGCCCCGTGACTTCACTCATCCTGTCACCTTGTTTACATGCCCATTTCCCCTTTAGAGCCCCGCTTCCATGTTACCTCCTCTGAGAAGCTTTTTGGTCCTTCTTCCCCCCGCCCCGCCCCCCCTTGAACGTGAGGCTTGGACTCTGGGTCTGGGTGCTGGCCCTGAGCTCTTCAACTCAAGGTGAGAGCTCTACCACTTGAGTTACACTGGCACTTCTGGTTTTCTGGTGGTTAATTGGAAATAAAAGTCTCACAGACTTTCCTGCCCCAGCTGGCTTTGAACTGCAATCCTCAGATCTCAGCCTCCTGAGTAGCTAGGATTACAGGCATGAGCTACCAATGCTGGCTTTTTGGTCCTTCTTGATCCCTGCCTCTACCTCATTGGACAGAACATATATTGTTCCAGCACAGAATACCTAGTGAGCTGGTCTTCCACCTCACTACCATGACTTCTTTCCAACTCTGTCTGTCCTTGGGTGCTATAAGTCCCATAGACCACATCTATGCCAGCTTTGTGTCGTTTTGTCCAAGATTACTAAAGCAGTTTGAGAAATGATTGCTTAATAAACTGGATATCCCATGATTCGTCTTATGGCTTGCTTGTAGCTAGTTACTGAAAATATATAAAGATGAATAAAATTCCATTTTGAATGTAGTTACCACATTGTGCTGTATAGGGAAGTATTACCAATGCACATTTTAATGATCAAGACAGACTTAAGTGCTGGACTAAATAATTATGGACCTAATGACATTGCAATGCTATTTTCCATGTCCTGGTGTGTGGCTCCTATTTAATGGCGGTGAACTAGGCCTAAAATTACCTAATTAGTCAGATAACTGGAAGGCTCCATGAAAAGCCTGTGTACTCCATTAAAAACCTGTGTACTTGTAAGGCCAAATGGAGAATGGAGAAGATTGCAAACAATGAAGGCAATGTTGAATAGCTTTGAGATCTACTGAGTTCCCATCTTCCTCCCCATGCAGGTGTTTGTACCTAGACAGAGGCAGGGAGGGTAAAAGAGGGCAGCAGAAGCTCACTTGTGTCTGTGAGTTTAAGTTCTTTGATGCTCCAGACATATGGGTTTCCACAGGCCGATTCATGCTGTACCTAGTAATGACAGAAAATGGTAACATTATCTAGCCCCTTTCCATTGACTTCTAACTTGTAAATATAGTTCATAAGTTTATTTTGAGAAAATTAATGGCATCTAGAAAGGTACTATGAGTACAAAATAGAACCAACTGGGCTGGGAAGGTGGCTCAGTGGTAGAGTGCTTGCCTTGCATGCATGAGGCCCTGGGTTCGATTCCTCAGCACCACATAAGCAAAAAGAAAAAAGCTGGAAGTGGGGCTGTGGCTCAAGTGGTAGAGCGCTAGCCTTGAGCTGAAGAGCTGAGGGACAGCGCCCAGGCCCAGAGTTCAGGCCCCATAACCAGACCAAAAAAAAAAAACAAAAAACAAAATAGAACCAACTATTGGCCATTCATTTATTTCTTTCCAAGGGCAAATCCTTGGGGAAACTGTAGAAATGTGCTCCCTTGGAAAGTAGAACATATATCACTGAAAGGACACAAAGACTGCAATTTTCCATTGAGACAGAGGCTTTAGCAACCTCTCCTCCATGGGTACTTAAAATAAATATGTTTTCAGCCTCCCATGCTTGGAGTTCTTGGGTGCCTTTGGAAATGTCAGGATTGTGCATACATTTTATCTCACGGAGCTAATTCCTAATTGTCAGCCAGGACTTCCAGTTGTGGGGCTTGAACTCTGGGCCTGGGCACTATCCCTGGGCTCTTCAGCTCAAGGCTAGTGCTCTACCACGGGAGCCATAGTGCCACTTCTGGTTTTCTAGTGATTTATTAGAGATAAGAGTCTTATGGAGGGGCTGGGAAGGTGGCTCAGTGGTAGAGTGCTTGCCTTGCATGCCTGAGGCCCTGGGTTCGATTCCTCAGCACCACATAAGAAAAAAGAAAAAAGCCGGAAGTGGCGCTGTGGCTCAAGTGTAGAGCACTAGCCTTGAGCTGAAGAGCTGAGGGACAGCGGCCAGGCCCAGAGTTCAGGCCCCACGACTGGACCAAAAAAAAAAAAGAGTCTCATGGACTTTCCTGCTTGTGCTGGCTTTTACCCGGGATCCTCAGATCTCAGCCTCCTGAGTAGCTAGGATTATAGGTGTGAGCCACTGGTGCCTGGCTTAAAAGTCTTATGTTTTATTTTATATTTTTTGGTTAGTTGTGGGCTTGAACTCTGGCTAGCACTCTACCACTTGAGTCACAGTGCCACTTCCAGCTTTTTTATGTGGTGTTGAGGAATTGAACCCCGGGCTTCATGCATGTGAGGCAAATACTCTACCACTGAGCCACCTTCCCAGCCCAGAAGTCTTTTTTTTTTCTGGTCGTGGGGCTTGAAGGGCTTGGGTGCTGTCCCTGTGCTCTTCAGCTCAAGGCAAGCGCTCTACTTCTTGAGCCACAGTGCCACTTCCGGTTTTCTAGTGGTTTATTGGAGATAAGAGTCTCAAGGACTTTTCTGCCCCGGCTGGCTTTGAACCATGATCCTCAGATCTCAGCTTCCTCAGTAGCTAGGATTACAGGTGTGAGCCACCAGTGCTCGGCTCCAGAAGTCTTATTTTTAAATGAAGCGATTGCCCTTACATTTGAGTTCATTCAGTCAGGGAGAATTTGCTTACATGTTAGTTCCAAGTTTCAAGACTCGGTCTCCATGAAGTTCAAAAGAACCTTCTTTGGATGCAGGGACATAGTTTCCACCATGCTTGAATTCTGTCTTCTTGACTTCTTCACCTTTGTTGTTGAACATCCTATAGTATAAAGTAAGAACATCCTATAGTATAAACATGATGGCGTGTTCTCTAAGTGTCCTTATTCTTTGTATATGACAGGACAAAAAGGTGTGCATGTACTCTTTCAAGAAAAAGATGCTAACTGTGACAATAACAATACAGAAATAGTCATTGAACATCTATGTCATGTGCTGTGTGTGTGTGTGTGTGTGTATTTATTGCCAGTATTGGCCTAGGTATTGTTCCTTAGCCATTTTGTTCAAGCATTCTACCACTTAAACCACAGCTCCACTTCTGGCTTTTTTTTTTTTTTTTTTTTTTTTTTGCCGGTCATGGGGCTTGAACTCTGGGTCTGGGCGCTGTCCCTCAGCTCTTCAGCTCAAGGCTAGCACTCTACCACTGGAGCCACAGCGCCACTTCCAGCTTTTTCTGTTTATGTGATGCTGAGGAATCGAACACAGGGCCTCATGCTTGCAAGGCATGCACTCTACCGCTGAGCCCCTACTTCTGGCTTTTTGGTAGTTAACTGGAGATAAGAGTCTCACAAATTTCCTTGCCTGGGCTGGCTTTAAAATGCAATCCTCAGATCACAGCTTCATGAGTAACTAGGATTACAGGTGTGATGCCCAGACTGTGCAAGAGTTTTGGAGCACTAGTTTGTCTTATTTATCCTCACAAAATCATTTTAACAGATGAGGAAATGAATCCAGGGGAACTAGGTGTCTTGCTTCAGATTCCTTTGCAAAATTCCTCAAAAGCTGAGCTTTCCTGATTAAAGGCTAAGCAAACAGCCTAAGTGGCTCCATGGTGCTATGTTCTGTGTAGCGGCCCCAGTTCTGTTTTCCTGTCCCCTCAGCACTGTGCAAAACTTACCTGATGAGTCCAGGAACTTGAGTTCCCCAGGGAACGGGCCCGGACACTGGCAACACAAAGCGCCCATTAGAATTCTGAACCTTGTCCTTTAAAAATGTGGATACCTGGAAAAAATATGCTTTCTATCATTTTTTTCTGGGTACATTTTCATTGATAGAAACACTTTGAAATGAAAAGCCTTTAGTAGTTTGGGAATGTTGCTCAGTGAGTTTGTAACACTAAGAAAGAATACATCAAGACCAATATGTAATTACAGTGGTTTTTACAAACAAGATTACATCTGAGCTTCATAAGTAAAATTTTAAGGCAAGTAGTATATCTCCACTTTATTTATTTAATTTTAATTGAGATTAGGTAATTACATTATTTTCACATATTTTACAGTATTGTGGAATAGTGATACTTAAAGACACAAACACATTTAACTTTCAGAAGGCAAATTGTCATTATTATGTGAAGCCTATGAGCTTTTTTTTTTTTTTGGGTCCGGTCGTGGGGCCTGAACTCTGGGCCTGGCCGCTGTCCCTCAGCTCTCCAGCTCAAGGCTAGCGCTCTACCACTTGAGCCACAGCGCCACTTCCGGCTTTTTTCTTTTTGCTTATGTGGTGCTGAAGAATCAAACTCAGGGCCTCAGGCATGCAAGGCAAGCACTCTACCACTGAGCCACCTTCCCAGCCCAGCCTATGAGCTTTGACAATACAATTATTTCTTCTACCTCAGGTGGTATATCCTTATTTTAAAGATGAGGTAGCTGAGGTTCAGAAACAAGAGGCAAGGCTGGAATTCAAAACCAAGGCTGACTCCAAATCCCACACCCACTCTTTGGTTTCCTGTTAACTTTTATGCAACTATGACCTGTGCTGGAAGAACTGTATTGCTATTTTATTGATGAATCAGTGGCTCTGAGAGAGGCTGAAAGGCACTTATAATGGACATAGTTCACGACTTTTGTGTTTCTGGCTCTGGATCTTGAACTCTTAATTCCATGCTGGCCTTGTAAGAAGTGTGGGGTTGGAGCAGGTGGATACAGAGAGTATTCCTCTCTTAAAGGATTAAAAACACATTAAGCTCATTACTATCCCCTGGCTTGTGTATTTGGTAGTAATATTTTGGCCATTCTCAGTGTAAATCAAATCCCAATAGATGTTTTTTGTTTTTTTGGGTCCGATCCTGGGGCCTGAACTCTGGGCTTGGGCGCTGTCCCTCAGCTCTTCAGCTCAAGGCTAGCACTCTACCACTTAAGCCACAGCACCACTTCTGGCTTTTTCTGTTTATGTGGTGCTGAGGAATCGAACCCAGGGCCTCATGCATGCAAGGCAAGCACACTGAGCCACCTTCCCAGCCCCCCTCCCGCCCCCAACACACAATAGATATTATAGCACTTATCCAGGTGCCTGTGTCTCACACCTGTAATCCTAGCTGAGGAAGTGTGATCTGAGAATCGAGGTTCAAAGCCAGCCCGGGCAGGAAAGTACATGAGACTCTTATCTCCAATTTATCAACAAGAAACTGGAAGTGGAGCTGTGGCTTGAGTGGCAGGGCACTAGCTTTGAGCAAAAATGCTCAGGGACAGTGTCTAGGCTGAGCTCAAATGCTAGTACTGATACATACAGGTCAACAGATAGACATAAACACAAAGAAACTTAGCACTTAAGTTGTCTTACTGAGTCTTAACTTCCTCACCTGTAGAAAGAAAATCTAAAAATTCTTCCAATTCTAAAATTCTGAAAAAATTCTTGATATTACTAATGTCTGTTATTTGATCAAAGTATTATATATATGCAAACATCACAATGAAATCCCTTTATGCAATTTATGCTAATAGAAAAAGAACAGAAAGAAAAAAAATGGAAAAAAGAATAAGTGAAATGTCAAGAGGTAGGAGTTTGTTATTTCGCAATTTGGCACTGATGTCAGACTGGGCACCTTGGCTGTGTTTTTTTTTTTTTTCCTCTTTAGGTGCTGGAGGTTGAACCCACACCTACATATGCTAAGCATGTGCTATATATCACTGAACTACACCCCCCAACCCTGGCTCTATTGTTTTTGTACATTATGTACTTTTTTTTTTTTACATCAATGTTCTTTTCTTTCGTTTGTTTTCAGCCATGGGGCTTGAACTCAAGGCTTGGATGTTGTCCCTGAGCTCTACCATTTGAGCCATAGCTCTACTTCCGGCTTTCTGGTTGGTAAGTGGAGATAAGAGTCTCACAGATTTCCTGCCCAGGCTGGCTTTGAACCCTGATTCTCAGATCTCAGCCTTCTGAGTAGTCTGCTGTATAGGATTATAAGCATGAGCCACCAGAACCCTGCTTGCATCAATTTTCCTTTGGGTAAATTTGGTAATAATAAAGCCTACTCAATGTGTTAGTATCACAATTAAATCAGATAATGTATAAAATCAGGGACTAGGAGTGTAGCTCAGAAGACTTACTTAGAATGTATGTGGCCCTGAGTTTGATTTCTAGCATCAAGGAAAAAAGAAAAACTAGAGTCTGCACATAGTAAAAAGCTTAGTAAATGGTAGTTGATGCTCTTATCACAGTTTGCTTAAAGGGCTGGGACTGTAGCTCAGTGGTGAAGTGCTTGTTCAGTATGTGTAACACTCAACCCTTTCCCCCACAGTCTACTTGGATACATGAACCAAGCATGTCATGAAAAAACTGGATATGTTATATAACATGTACATATGAGTTCACTGATGAGTTTGAGTGCAGGCTGGGGGGCATTTTGTGATCAAAGGATGCTAGTTTAATAAAATGAACAAAGAAAATTTGGATTTATTTATTTATTTTTTTTGGGTCCGGTCGTGGGGCCTGAACTCTAGGCCTGGGCGCTGTCCCTCAGCTCTTCAGCTCAAGGCTAGCGCTCTACCACTTGAGCCACAGCGCCACTTCCAGCTTTTTTTCTTTTTGCTTATGTGGTGCCAGGGAATCGAACCTAGGGCTTCAGGCATGCAAGGCAAGCGCTCTACCACTGAGCCACCTTCCCAGCCCGAACAAAGAAAATTTGGAAGTAAAGTGGAAATCTCTCTCTCTCTATCTATATATACATATATATGCTTGACCCTTTGTTTGCTTAACTCTAACAAGATGGAGTATGGAAACTCTGAAATGTACAGATTTAGGCCATGTGACCTGAGATTCTGCCCTATAACTGGACAGGACTACTTGGTTTGTCTCCTTGCCTAGTCTTCCTGCTGTTATCAGTTATAGGTCTGACTTTCCTGGGTCTTTTCCTTTCTCACAAGCCTTTCTTTTCCCCAGATAGCCTCATCTACTCCCACTTCTAGTGCTCACCTTGTGCTGATGGCTCACACATCTCAAGCTACAATTATCCTCTTCCCCTGGACGCCTGCCCCATCTTTCCTATCATCCTTGAGCCATGTCCATCTGTTGGGACCACAAAACACAGCGAATTCACCCAGGAAAAGGCTCATCTTTGTCTTCTTCAACCAGTTCCTGCTCTGGGGAGACCAGTCTCAGTGGATGCTACTACCAGGTAATCAAGTCTGCACTTTGAGCTCCCTTTGTCTTCAGTTGCCCTGTCAATCTAGTAAATATTGTTTGTATTTGCCTCTTACTTTTCTCCTAATTCCTGCAGCCTATTGTACACTTAATCATCTCTGCCAGAATTGATCTCTGCCAGCCTTTTCATCTGCTTTTAGTTCCTCTCCATTCTATTGCTTAAGAGACCCTTTTGAATTGCTCATCTAACCATACCATGTCCTGTTTCAAATCTTTCACGGCTTTCTGCTGCCTGTCAGATCATGTCCCTGCAGCCACTTTGCTGCATTCTGTATTCCCCATACTCAGATATCTCTCTCCATACCAGACAGTCTTCCCCTTGGGTTCTCATGGGTCTGATGTAATTTTTTTTTTTTTTTTTGCACTGGTGCTGGGGCTTCAATTCAAATCCTGCTCTTGCTTTTGTTTTGTTTTTTCAAGGCTGGTTTTCTACTATTTGAGCCACATATTCACTTCTGGCGTCTTGTTACTTAATTGACAATAAGAATCTCTTAGACTTGTTTGTCAGACCTGTCTTCAAACTAAAATCCTCAAATCTCAGTCTCCTGAGTAGGTAGAATTATAGGCAGGAGCCAATGGTGTTCTCTTGGGTAAAACTGGCCACACTCTCTCTTTATAGTCTCCTATCTCAGAATAAACACCAATGTGCTTCTATTGCATTTACCCTGCCATCTAATGAGTTTCTATATAGAGAGAAAATGATGGTTGCTGCAACTGGGGCTGCCATGCTAGATGAACCATCTCTACCAGCAGTCATATTTCTCAGGGTGATGGCAGAATACTGGTGGCAATGGAGAGGGTGGTCAGGGATTTAGATACTCTATAAACCCTGGTATGTGATGAACATGACATGGGACATAGCTTTGGACAGTGTCATGGTTGATGGTTTACCTTGCAGGAGGAGGGCAAAGGTTTTGAGGGTATGAAAGACTGGCCTGAAATGAGGGGAAGCTGTAGAATGCTGACCCTGCTTCTCACAGCCTGCCTATGGTCCAGTCCCTCTCTAGGTCCTCGTATACAAGTCAGGGAGAATAACCAGCTTCCTCCAAAGGTCAGCAGAACTCTGTTCTATGCTGATGATTCCCACTGAACCTCTGAGTTCTACATCTGCCTATTTAGCTATCTATTTGACACTGTCATTTGGATGGCTTACAACTAAATCAAGTTAAATAGATCCGTTAACTTTTGTATCTTAAGTATATGTCCTATCAGTCCTTCCTGAACTCAATAAATGGTATTACTAGTTGCTGAGATAAAAAAAAAAGTAGTTGCTTTTACTTCTTCATTCTTTTATTCTCCATATTCAATTTCCTACTAGGTCTTTTGGTATTGCCCCGCATGGGGAATATCCTGAATGTGAGTACTTCCCTCTAACTCCACTACCAGCCCTAAAGCCAAGCTCTCTGGCTTTTGACCTAGATTCTTTAACAGTTTTCTGATTGCTATCCTCCTTCTACTCTTGCCCGATATAGTTCATGTCCAAAATGTAAATCGGGGTCTGTTACCATTCACCTTAAAACATATAGTATCTTTTTGCTCTTAAAGAATAAACTCCTGGGCTGGGAAGGTGGCTCAGTGGTAGAGTGCTTGCCTTGCATGCATGAGGCCCTGGGTTCGATTCCTCAGCACCACATAAGCAAAAAGAAAAAAGCCGGAAGTGGCGCTGTGGCTCAAATGGTAGAGTGCTAGCCTTGAGCTGAAGAGCTGAGGGACAGTGCCCAGGCCCAGAGTTCAGGCCCACGACTGGACCCAAAAAAAAAAAGAATAAACTCCTTTCTAGGGCTGAAAGCTAAGCCATCAAGTAGGTACCAGTTTATTTTCGATTGATCTCTGTTCTTATTGGTTAGTTCCCATGTTATACAGATGTTTTACATTACCTTTATTCTGAGTATCATTTATTTTTAAAAAATTTTTATTGTAAAGATGCTATACAAAGGGGTTACAGTTACATGAGTAAGGGAATGAGTACATATCTTTTTTTTTTTTTTTTTTTTGGGTCTGGTCATGGGGCCTGAACTCTGGGCCTGGGCGCTGTCCCTCAGCTCTTCAGCTCAAGGCTAGCGCTTTACCACTTGAGCCACAGCACCACTTCCGGCTTTTTTTTTTCTTTTTGCTTATGTGGTGCTGAGGAATCGAACCCAGGGCCTCGAGCATGCAAGGCAAGCGCTCTACCACTGAGCCACCTTCCCAGCCCTGAGTATATATTGTGTGTGTGTGTGTGTGTGTGTGTGTGTGTGTGTGTGTGTGTGTGTGTGTGTGTGTGTGTGTGTGTGTGTATGTGTGTGTGTTGTGGGGCCCTCAGCTCTTCAGTCCAAGGCGAGTGCTCTGCCACTTGAGCCACAGCACCACTTCTGGCTTTTTCTGCTTATGTGGTGCTGAGGAGTCGAACCCAGGGTCTTATGCATGCAAGGCAAGCACTCTACCACTGAGCTACCTTCCCAGCCCCATGAGTATATTTCTTGTTGAGCATTGCTACCCCTCCTTGCTGAGTATCATTTCTGGTGTGGGCACTATGCTCTATTCATGTGGGTTTTTTTTCTTTGACTTATCTATGGAGCCTGACCTTGCTGTACCTTCAATTTAGATGAACTTTCCTGAAGGGCTGTCCTTGATTCTATCATTTGAAGATGTGCTGTCCAAAGTACAGATTAATAAATATTTAAAACTTAATTTCTTGGCCATATATTCTAAGTACTCAATCACCATGTGTAGTTAGGTGTGGGAGGCTCATGTCTATAATCTTAGCTACTCAGGAGGCTGAGATCTGAGGATCATGGTTTGTAGCCAATATAGGTAGACAGACCTGACAGACTCTTATCTCTAATTAATCAGCAAAAAGCCAGAACTAAGGGTGTGATTAAAGTAGTAGAGTGCTAGCTATAAGCAAAAAAGCCCAGCCAAAAAAAGTCATGTGTAACAAATGTTTATTGTACTAGACAGCCCAGGCCCAGAACATTTCTATCACTACAGAGAGCTATGGTAGGTAGTGCTGTTTAATGTAACAACCCATCTTAGTTGTCCTTTATAATTTTACTGAATATTACCATTTGTCTAAAGTTAGCAGTGCAAGAACATGTTCATACTTTTCTTTCTGGGTCTTCCTTCTAGCATAGAACCTTCTCAAAGGAGCAACTTGTTCTCATTCATTTATGCATTTCAAACACTCAAAACCGAATGACAAATAGTTGGCAGTCACAAACTATTTGCTAGACTTAAAATTTCCAGGGATGAAATAGTTTCAAGTAGAGTAGCTAATGGTGTGAAAGGTATGGGGAACATTCTGTGAAGATGTTTTCTCAATGGAGACAATGGAAAGAATAGGAGGAAAGTTAATGCTGGAGGGGTGGGGTGCATGAATAGGAATGAATAGGAATGGGAGAGGATGAGTGACCAGAGGAGCCTTGATTTTAGGAGGCAACTCTTAGGACTTTGCTCATAGTTGTAACTGTTGAGGTTTTTTAAATGGAATTGGTCTTAGTACAGTCACCAAATCCAAGTATACAAGTCAAAACCGTGGCCATCCTAAGGAGATTTCACATTCTTTGGAACTATTACAGAGAGCTTTGATATTTGGACTATCAGTTTTGTATGTGCTCTGGTTAAATAATGGAGTTATTAGAATAGAACTGTGTTTTCTTGACTTGGCTTTGCTAACAACTCTAAAAACAATACTATTTTGAAAACAGAAAATATGTATAGGCAATCACAAATTGCAGTTAAGTAGAAAAACCATTAAAGGCAAAACAGAGGAACCTTCCCAGATGTTAAAGATCATTGACAGGTTATTGTCTGGACATGTGACTTCTATTTCTCTTGATAAACATTTGGATGTTTCATTGCCTGCTCACTTAGAAATCAAAGCTAAATGCATCTTGTGGCTTCAAACATTTTAATGATTTTGATATAGAATTGTTATTAGGCCAGTGTTCATAATAATACATTTAATTTTATCAGTATGAGAAATCAATACGGTTCTTTGTATTACTGTAATCCATAAAACTTGCCCACTACTTTGTGGAATTTTCAGTATTTTAACAATGATTTTTTTTTTTTTTTTTTTTTGGCCGGTCATGGGGCTTGAACTCTGGGCTTGGGCACTATCCCTCAGCTCTTCAGCTCAAGGCGAGCGCTTTACCAATTGAGCCATAGCGCCACTTCCGGTTTTTTAGTAGTTTATTGGAGATAAGAGTCTCATGGGGGGCTGGGAAGGTGGCTCAGTGGTAGAGTGCTTGCCTTGCATGCATGAGGCCCTGGGTTCGATTCCTCAGCACCACATAAGCAAAAAGAAAAAAGCCGGAAGTGGCGCTGTGGCTCAAGTGGTAGAGTGCTAGCCTTGAGCTGAAGAGCTGAGGGGCAGCGCCCAAGCCCAGAGTTCAGGCCCCACGACCGAACCCCCCATCCAAAAAGAAGTCTCATGGACTTTCCTGCCCGGGCTGACTTTGAACAGTGATCCTCAGATCTCAACCTCCTGAGTAGCTAGGATTATAGGCATGAGCCACTGATGCCTGGCTTACCAGTGATTTTTAAATTTATTGTGAAACAATATTATTTGTACTTTTGAAAAATTTAATCCATGATGATTCGAGATCTTAATTTATATTGATGTCATTGTTCCATCCATAGTGAATACAGCCAAATTTATGAGCATTAAAAATAAAATTGAGGGCTGGGAAGGTGGCTCAGTGGTAGAGCGCTTGCCTTGCATGCATGAGGCCCTGGGTTCAATTCCTCAGCACCATATAAGCAGAAAAAAAAAAAAAGCTGGACATGACACTGTGGCTCAAGTGGAAAAACTAAAAACAAAAAAAACAAAAAAATAAAATTGAGCCGGTGGCTCATGCCTGTAAATCCTAGCTACTCAGGAGGCTGAGATCTGAGGATAGTGGTTCAAAGCCAGCATGGGCAGGAAAGAAGTGATGCTGTGGCTCAAGCGGTAGAGTGCTCACCTTGAGCTGAAGAGTGCAGGGACAGTGCTAATGCCCAGAGTTCAAGCCTCATGACCAACCAAAAAAAAAAAATTGACATTAGAATTGAAATCAATTTGTGTTCCTGAGTCTGTGGAAAGGAAATAAAATCAGGCACTATACACTTTTCTTCTTTGTCTTCTTTAAGTTGACTGTGTTACAAATGCACAGGTTCACAAGGGGGTATAATGACAAAGCCTCTCTGTAACTACTATGATCAGTTTCTTTCATGTCTTTCCCAAAGCACTCTATACCATATGCATGAACGTTGTATATGCTACTCCATTTAATCTCACCAGCAAAGTAAATTAGATATTGTAATATCCATTTTTTTAGGCAAGAAACTAAGGCTCAAGAAAAGTAATCTGCCCAAAGTCACAACCATATGTTTGGATTTAAACACAATGAGTGTCTAACTGTAGAGCCTTGGTTATTTTGTAAAATCCTACCATCTTTCCCATATGAGTTTGCTAAATTCGATAGGACCAGAGTTCTGTTCAAGAGAGACAGGCCTGAATTTAGAAGCTCTGAAATGTGCTTTTAAAGAGGTACAGAATTGTCTAGTCATGGCAGGAGAAATAAGGTAATTTGGGGGTATAGTGGGCAAGAAATATGTGAACCCAGGCTGGGGCTGTTGCCCATGATGGAGGGCTTTGCATAGCCTCAGCCCTAGCAAACAAACAAATAAGCAAGCCAGGTGCTGGTGGCTCATACCTATAACCCTAGCTTCTCTGGAGGCTGAGATCTGGAGGATCATGGTTCAAAGTCAATGCAGACAAAAAAGTATGAGACTCACTCTCCAAAATAACTAGCAAAAATCCAGGCTTGAGTCATGGCTTAAGTAATAGAATCCTAGCAAAGCAAGCAAGCCAAGTAAATATGAAGCCCCCAAGTTCAAACTTAGGTACCACAAGAAAAAAAAAAAAGAAAAGAAAAAGAAGGGGGAATGTGGCTTAGTGGTAGAGAGCTTGCCTAGCATGCATGAAGCCCTGGGTTCAATTCCTCACTACCACATAAACAGAAAAAGCTAGAAGAAAAAGAAAAAGCCACTCTACTACTTGAGTGCTGTGGCTCAAGTGGTAAAGTGCCACTTTGAGCAAATGAAGCTCGGGGACAGTGCCCAGGCCCTGAGTTCAAGCTCCAGAACTGGCAAAAACAATAATAACCCCCCCCCCCAGCCCCAATTACAAACTTTTGCTGGGTGCTGGTGGCTCATGCCTGTAATCCTAGCTACTCAGGAGGCTGAGATCTGAGGATCCAGGTTCACAGCCAACCTGGGCAGGAAAGTCTGTGAGACTCTTATCTCCAGTAAAACACCAGAAAACCAAAGTGGTGCTATGGCTCAAAAAAAAAAAAGGAAAAAAGTAAAGACAAAAGAGGGAGGCTGGAGGCAGCAGGAATGGAACAGAGGGTGTGGCTATGGAAGGAGGCTTTATATGCCTTAGAAGCAACTGGATGAAGATCAGAGAAGAGGAATAAAAAAATGACACTAGTTCTGAGCCAAGTGAGTGGGGGGAAGGCAGTGGCCTCAGAAGAAACAAGAAAGTCAGGCAGCACTTGAATTGTGGAGATTAGAATAGTCACAGCCAAGGAGGTAGAGGCCCTGGTGGGTGTCTTGCTGGGTGGAGCTGTGGGGGTGGGGGAGGGAAGCAAGAGTAGAGTAGAAGTTAGAGTCAGATGTCATAGGCATAGAAGTTGGTAGCCAAAGCAGGGAGGAAAGAGATTCCTCAAGAACAGAGGATAGGTGGAAGCAGGAGGAGGAAGGCTTGGAGATAGACAAGGGGAAAGGAAGTGAAGGCAGATGTATGAAGCATGAAAGTTCAGGGAAGGTGAGAGGTTTATGGGTGGGAAGGCAGCCTCTGGACAGTGTCTGATGCTGGGGAAGTAAAGAAAAGGTTTGGGATTGAGATTAGCCTGGTGCATAAGAGCACATTTCTTTGGCAGAAGCAAGAGACATAACCGTATTTCAAAGAAACTCATAATGTAACTGGGAGAGATCGGTACTATCATTGTTTCCTGTGGTTTAAAAATTGCTGAGATGTATTATGTGAGTGCTTATCATCATGGATTCAAACCATGTCACACATTACCAGCTAGGCAAAATCTCAGCCCCTATCTGCCCTGATGATCCATATGTCCCCAGGTCAGCAGCTGCCGGTGGCAGAGGGGGCTTGGTTGCCCTCTTACTTACCCGAATATGCAAATCTTGGAAGAAGATGAGGAGTGTCTGTCGGATCAGCTGGAACTCTCCAGCGGAGAGAGTCCCATATGTCTGCCAAAGGCAAGCCAGAGAGAAACACAACTGTATGAACAGTCAGGGTCAGGATGCTCAGGGGTGGGAGCCAGACCAGAAAGGAGGAGCAGAAGTGGGATTGCCAGTAGGCACCCTCCCCATTGGTCAGACCATGCTGTGCTGTAGTGTGTGGGGATGCACTTTGAAATTTCCATTCTCCACAGACCTAGAGAAGCTGTTTCTCAAGATTTAGCAGATACCCACCACTAGTTCCCTTTCAGAAAAGTCAGGAGAAAAAGGAGATGCTTTATATCTCTTCATTCTAGTTACGAAGGTGGCAGCTGGAGGCCTGAGAATGCCTATTGTTGGCTTTTAGAATTTTTTGGGAGAGTGACAGCCTTTGTCACTGCTCACTCTGTTCTCCCTCCTAGAACGTACCTGCTCTTACAGTGCAGTGGAAATAAATGTTGGGGCTGAGAGGCAATAAATTGGTGATAGTCTTACTTCTGTAAGCTGCCGTAAAGTCTCATCCACTTGATGCAGGATGGTTGGGGAGTCTTGGATGAATCCCTTGATGGCATCTAAATGATTGAAAGTGACCAGTAGCACATCCTTGGGACGGGGACACAGCAATACTTGGTATTTGAAAGCCATGGTCATCAGGTCGTAGAGCTGTCAACCACACACAAACAAAGTAAGTGGGATTTAAAAGCAGATATCAGAACTGTCAGCAACAACTCAGCCAAGCATTTACTGATAATCACCTCTGGATACACCACACAGCTCAAGTGACCACATCTGAGAGAAAGGGCATGCTGTTTGTAAAAAAGGCAGAACAGGAGAAACCCAGGATTTCTGGTCATCTCACATCGTGTACTGCTGAAACCATATACAACACTGGTAGCAGTGGTACTATGGGCACTGGATTTGGAGGTGGAACACCTGAACTCAAGGACTCCATTGCTGTTTACTTTCTGTATGGCCCTGGCTAAGTTTGTCCCTCCTTCCTTTCTCCCTCCTTTCTCTCCCATTCCTTCCCTCTCTTGTGTGTGTGTTAGGTAGGCATTCTATCTCTGAGCTACATTCCTAGTCCTGGCCAAGTTTTTTAACCTCTCTGAGTCTGAGTTTTCTCATCTATAAAAAGCACTCCCTAAATCAACATTGCGGGGCTGCTGAGAGGAGTAATACAAATGATATGTGTTAAAGGGGCAAATAGAAAGTTGTACAACTCAGAACACGTTTCACATGATGAAGAACACTAAGATAGCAACAAGCTCCATATGTGATACAAAGGTTCAGAGGGGAGAATAAGGTAGTTGAGACAGGCTTTATGGCAGAAGTAGTCCTGATGTAGACCTGCAGAAATCACAGGGTTTACTGGCTGAGGGGAAAGGAGTGGGTGATGATCAGGAGGCAGCGATGCCTATGTGATTGCATCTGTTCACTCTATTTCCATGCCCCTCTTCAAAAGACAGAAAAAAGAACAAACAAAACAAATTATGTGAAAAAACATATTCATGGATTGGAAGAGTTAATATTGTTAAGATGACAATGCTCAGTTGGATGTCAGTGGCTCATGCCTGTAATCCTAATCAGGAGGCTTTGAGATCTAGACAAATGGCTTGAGGACAGTGTATGTTGAAAACTCAGGGAGACAGAATTGGGTAAGTAAGGTGTCAGAGTCTTGGTTCAGTTGGTAGTGCACTAGCCAATGATTGAAAAGTTTCAACTACTGAATTCGAGTCCTGATGATCTCAGACAAAAAAAAAAAAAAAAGAAGGGCTGGGAAGGTGGCTCAGTGGTAGAGTGCTTGCCTTGCATGCCTGAGGCCCTGGGTTCGATTCCTCAGCACCACATAAGCAAAAAGAAAAAAGCCGGAAGTGGCGCTGTGGCTCAAGTGGTAGAGCGTTAGCCTTGAGCTGAAGAGCTGAGGGACAGCGCCCAGGCCTAGAGTTCAGGCCCCACGACCGGACCCCCCCCCCCAAAAAAAAAAAAAAAAAAGAATTGGGTAAGGAAAAACTAGAATGTTAAATTTTTTTTTTTTGGTTAGTCGTGGGGCCTGAACTCTGGGCCTGGGTGCTGTCCCTCAGCTCTTCAGCTCAAGGCTAACGCTCTACCACTTGAGCCATAGTGCTACTCTGGCTTTTTTCTGTGTATGTGGTGCTGAGGAATCGAACCCAGGGCCTCATGTATGTAAGGCAAGTACTCTACCACTGAGCCACCTTCCCAGCCCTAGAGTGTTAAATATTTTTGAAAGACAGGCACAGGCCAGGCACCGGTGGCTCCCACCTGTAAACCTACCTCTTCAAGAATCTGAGTCTGAAGATTGAGGTTCAAAGCCAGCCCAGGCAGGAAGATCTGTGACTCTGATCTCCAATTAACTACCAAAAAAAGCCAGAAGTGGAGTTGTGGCTCAAGTAGCAGAGAGCTAACTTTGAGGGAAAAAAAAAAAGCCCAGGGACAGCGCCCAGTTCCTGACTTCAGGCCCTGGGACTGGCGCGTGCACGTGCGCGCACACACACACACACACACACACACACACACACACACACGAAAAGAAAAAAAAAAAAGACAGGTAGTAATTAGGGGGATACTGATATTTCTAAGTTAAGATGATAAATACTGGTGATTAAATGAGATTAGTTATCTGGTGATAAGAATGGAGAAAAGAAGCCGGGCGCTGGTGGCTCACGCCTGTAATCCTAGCTACTCAGGAGGCTGAGATCTGAGGATCGCGGTTCAAAGCCAGCCCGGGCAGGAGAGACCGTGAGACTCCTATCTCCAGTAAACCACCAGAAAACCGGAAGTGGCACTGTAGCTCAAGTGGTAGAGCGCTCGCCTTGAGCTGAAGAGCTGAGGGACAGCACCCAGGCCCAGAGTTCAAGCCCCACGGCCGACAAAAAAAAAAAAAAAAAGAATGGAGAAAAGAAGCCGGCACCGGTGGCTCATGCCTGTAATCCTAGCTACTCAGGAGGCTGAGATCTGAGGATCGCCAGCCCAGACAGGAAAGTTCGTGAGACTCTTATCTCCAATAAACTGCTAGAAAAACCGAAAGTGGTGCTGTGGCTCAAGTGGTAGAGCACTCGCCTTGAGCTGAAGAGCACAAGGATTGCGCCCAAGCCCAGAGTTCAAGCCCCACGACAAAAAAAAAAAGAATGGAGAAAAGAGACTGGCATTAGGGGGAGTCTCTAGTACTAGTTTCTAGTTGGTATGAATCAATATCTAGTAATTATACAAACAAAAGAAATATTAGGGGCTGGGAAGGTGGCTCAGTGCTAGAGCGCTTGCCTTGCATGCATGAGGCCCTGGGTTCGGTTCTCCAGCACCACATAAGCAAAAAGAAAAAAGCCGAAGTGGCGCTGTGGCTCAAGTGGTAGAGCATTAGCCTTGAGCTGAAGAGCTGAGGGACAGTGCCCAAGCCCAGAGTTCAGGCCCCACGACCGGACCCCCCCCCCCAAAGAAAGAAAGAAAGAAATATTAGAGGTCCAGAATTAATGTCTAGAAGAGCAGTGTTGGGAATGGAAAGTAGGGAAGGGAGGACCATGGGTTTTTAGAAAGTAAGCTTTCAGTACCTGCTGAGTGCCAACTAGATTTGGGGAATGAGGATGAAGGAAGTTCAAAAAGTATGTTGGGTCCAGTGCCTGAGAGGAGGCAAGGAAGTCTGGGGAAGGAGGACAGGAGAAGCAGGGCATGGATGGGGCAGGATTGAAATATAAAGTACTACTCTTTGTGCAAAGCACATTTATGCAGTTACCTACTTGGATCCCATTTAATTTTCCTAAGAACTTTAAGTTAGATATTACTCATTTAAAAAATGAGGAAGGGCTGGAAAGGTAGCTCAGTGGTAGAACGCTTGCCTTGCATGCCTGAGGCCCTGGGTTCTATTCCTCAGCACCACATAAGCAGAAAAAAAAAAAGCCGGAAGTGGCACTGTGGCTCAAGTGGTAGAGCGCTAGCCTTGAGCTGAAGAGCTTAGGGATAGCGCCCAGGCCCAGAGTTCAGGCCCCACGAGCAGACCCAAAAAAAAAAAAAAGAATCTCAGGGACAGTGCCCAGGCCCTGAGTTCAAGCCCCAGGACTGGCAAAATAAAATGAGAAAACTTACCTAATTCACATAACTGGTAACTGGCAAAGTAAGATTTGAACTCAATGGTAGGTACCAAAGCACTTGCTAGAACCTTCAATATGATCCCATTTCTCCAATATGCAGCTAAGTAGTTTCACTTACATAGTAGGATATATACATGGGCTGGAAGAGCCATCTAGCTAGGAAACATGCTGGCCTTGAGCTCAACCTCAGTATACCTGGTGTGTGAGTGTGTGTGAGAGAGAGATAGGCAAGTAATTCTGAGATGGAGACCTGGGCCTCTTCATCATCATGATTAAACATGTGTATAAAACACTAAACTGGGGGGGGGGGTGTAGTTGTGGAGATGGGAGGGAAGGGATGGTAGGGGAAAAACAAAGGAGGAGGCAACGATGCTTGATAAGAAATGTTCTCGTTACCTTGCTTATGTAATTGTAACCCCTTTGTACAGTATTTTCACAATTTAAAAAAAAAAAGACACTAAACTAGAGCCAGGCACCAGTAGCTCATGCCTGTAATCCTTGCTATTCAGGAGGCTGAAATCTGAGGATTGAAGTTTGAAGCCAGCCTGGGCAGGAAAGTATGTGAGACTCTTTTATCTCTAATTAACCAGCAAAAAGTCATAAGTAGAGCTGTGGCTCAAATGGTAGAATGCTAGCCATAAGCAAAAAAGCTAAGGGACAGTGCCCAGACCCTGAGTTTAAAACCTAGAATTGGCATACACATACAGATTTAGACAATAAGCTAGGATTAAGTGATAAAAATGCAGATATGAAGAAATGGAAATTCATAATTGCTCAGTAAATTGGCTCTTACAGCTAATAGGTCGTAGAGCTAAGACTTGAACACAGGATTTTTAATTCCAAATTCTATGTTTTTTATCTATGTAAATTAAAACTTTAAAGCAGAGAGAGAAGTGAGCAAAGGTGATAATAGATATTTACTGAACATGTGCTATCTACCAGAACTAGGTATGGTTTTCACCTTATCCTCCCAATGACTGATTTGAGACAGGGTTTCACTATGTAGCTGAGATCTTCTTACTAGGATTATAGGCACATACCACCATGCCTGACTTACTATCTCCAGTTTTTAGATGCCATCCTAAGTTTTATTTAAACACAAAGCATGCACATGAGCTGTCTATTAATTTTCTTTGCTGTGCAGACTGGCACAGGATTGGTGACTCCACTAACCAGCTGTGCTGTTCTTTTCTATGATGGCTTATGGTTCTTGGAGGAAATACTGTGAGCAGTCTCAGCACAGTATGATGTACTGATTGCACTTCTATCTTGGCACTGTGGCCAGTAGACAGTGGGCAACATGTGCTTTGTTTTCTTGTTGCTATCATAACCAGTGATCCAGACCTTTGGGATGGAGTATACCTGCATGGTAGACCGCTTGCCTACTGTATGTGAGTCTCTAGATTCAATCTCTAGCGAAAAGGAACAAAATGATTGGCCTTTAATCTTCTTCACACCCTATTGTCAGTACCTCTGGCTTTCTGCCAGTTGGGCTTGATTTTGACATATTGGTTGGTTGGCACATGTAATTTCTTTTTTTTTTTGGGAGGGGGGGTCTGGTCGTGGGGCCTGAACTCTGGGCCTGGGCACTGTCCCTCAGCTCTTCAGCTCAAGGCTAGCACTCTACCACTTGAGCCACAGTGCCACTTCCGGCTTTTTTTTTCTGTTTATATGGTGCTGAGGAATCGAACCCAGGGCCTGGAGCATTCAAGGCAAGCGCTCTACCACTGAGCCACCTTCCTAGCCTGGCACATGTGATTTCTTAGTCCTTCTCTTTGATACTCTTGGCTCCATGACAGGTCTGCGGCCAGTCATGATGTGGAGTAGGAAATGCCTTCTAGCTTTCTGGGCAGGCTGAGAAAGGGGCCACCTTGATATTAGGTGAGGAAATGGAGTCAAGGAGATCATCAGCTTTCCAAAGGAAAAAGGCAGGAGGTAAGCAAGCCCAGTTAAAGGTAGTCGGGGCTCCTTGAGGCTTCTAGGTGCCAGAAATGAGTAACTGTTGATTTTTCACATCTATTATGTGTTATTATTATCAGTCCTTGTGATTAAAAAATTACATATGTGTGTATATATATAAATTACATATTTTATGTCACTATACATAACATTTATTAATGCTGGGCATTGGTAGTTCACACCTGTGATCCCCAACTCTTGGCAATTCTTACTGACAGGGGCAGTTGGATTACTCCCTCTGCTTTCCTCAGGTTATCTGGCTTAGGCTGAAGTTAAGCTGAGCCTGAACTTGCCACATGGCCCTATGAAAGAGGTGGCCTAATGTTAAAGGTAGTAAAGGCTTATTGCCACTAAGTCCTATGAGGGTGGAATAGACACTCCCTTGCCTATTTAGGAAAGTAATGGCCTACTGGCCTCTTGGTTTCTCAGGGCCTTCAAAAGCCCAAAAAGCCAAGACCTTCCACATAGGCATGACAGTCTAGTACCTGATGCTGCCAGAAGCTGGTCTTGATGCTAGCTCTTTGCCCTTCTGGGCATCAGAAATCAAAAGTTTGAACATATCCTCAGGAGGCTGAGGTCTGAGGATCATGGTTCAAAGCCAGCCCAGGCAGGAAAGTCCGTGAGACTCTTTATTTCCAATTAACCACCAGAAAACTGGAAGTGGCACTGTGGCTCAAGTGATAGAGTGCTTGCCTTGAGCTGAAGAGCTCAGGGACAGTGCCCAGGCCCAGAGTTCAAGGCCCCATGACCAACAAAACAAACAAACAAATGAAACACACATATGAATGAAATGACCTGTATAGAAAAAAACCAAAATGGTGCAATAATTATTATTTTCTAAGTTAACTAAAGTGTATATGCTTTATTAGAATTTCATTAGTTCCCTCCTATTTGTGTTCTAGGATACTATCAAGGACATCACATTACACTTAATCTTTGTGTTTTCCAGGTCTCTTCTTGTCTATGAGGTTTTCTCTGACTTGCCTTAATTTTGGTGACTTTGGCAGTTTTGAATATGGATTAGATATTTGGTAGTGTGACAATATCTTTGGTGTTTTTCTCATGGTTAGATAGGTTATAGGTGGAGAGGAGTGAAGCTGTTTCCTTCTCTTTCCCATGCTGCACTCTTTGAAAGGAAGTCAAACAATGACATAACAAATGAGAGTAACAAGTGGGGCTTTAGTTCTCCTTTCCTGGTGATAGAATATCTACATAAATTATTCTAAATCTTTCTGAACAGCTTCATCTATCCTTTCATTTGTGTGGACTTAGTATTTAAAAACCAGACTGCTCTAGCATGGAACTGGTGGCTCATGCCTATAATCCTAGCTATTCAGAAGGCTGGGATCTGAGGATCACAGTTGGAAGCTGGCCAGGTAGGAAAGTCTATGAGACTTTTTTTTTTTGGTCGGTCGTGGGGCTTGAACTCTGGGCTTGAGCGCTGTCCCTGTATTCTTTAGCTCAAGGCAAGCGCTCTACCACTTGAGCCACAGCGCCACTTCCAGTTTTCTATTTGTTTATTGGAGATAAGAGTCTCACAGATGGGGCTGAGAAGGTGGCTCAGTGGTAGAGTGCTTGCCTTGCATGCATGAGGCCCTGGGTTCGATTCGTCAGCACCACATAAGCAGAAAAAAAAATCCGGAAGTTGTGCTATGGCTCAAGTGGTAGCGTGCTAGCCTTAAGCTGAAGAGCTGAGGGACAGCGCCCAGGCCCAGAGTTCAGGCCCCACAACCGGACCCCCCCCCCAAAAAAAAAAGAGTATCTTGGACTTTCCTGCCCGGGCTAGCTTTGAACCGTGATCCTCAGATCTCAGCCTCCCGAGTAGCTAGGATTACAGGCGTGAGCCACTGGTGCCCGGTTTCTGTGAGACTCTTTATCTCCAATAAACTACTCAGAAAAAGCTGGAAGCAGCACTGTGGCCGAAGTGGTAGAGTGCTAGCCTTGTGCAAAAGAAGCTTAGAGACAGTGCCCAGGCCTTAGTGAGCCCAAACCCCAATGTGTTGTGTGTGTGAGCATACACCCACACACAATCAGACTGCCCTGGTAATTTGTTTCCCCAAAGAAATAGGCATATTCATATTATAAGACTGAGCATTTCAGATTTACTTTATAAAAATAAAGGCCTGGTTTCCTCACTGCAGAGCTATTTGTTGCAAATAAGCTAGTAGGTTTTTTTTTTTTTTTGGTTGTCATTTGTTTTTGTCATTGTGGGGCTTGAACTCAGGGCCTGAGCCCTGTCCTTGGGTATCTCTGAGCTCAAGTCTAGCGCTCTATCACTTGAGCCACAGCACCACTTCCAATTTTTGAGTGGTTAATTGGATATCTGAGTCTTATAGGAACTTTTCTGCCTAGGCTGGTAGATCTCAGCCTCCTGAGTAGCTAGGATTACAGGCATGAGCCAACAGCACCTGGCAAAATATTTATTTTTTGATTTTTAAAGATTACAATTATGAATGCATATTCATTGTATGTATTAATAGTCTTCATGACATTTCCATATATGTGTATATTATGCTTGGATTATATCCACTCTCTCCCAATTACCCTTTTTTCCCCTCTTTTCCACTTCCCCCTCAAATTGAAGTTTTTTGGGTACTGCGTGCTTGTATTGGGTGGCATATGCTCCCTGGCTCATAAATGCTGGCATGAAAAGTAGGATTCTTTTTAGGCAGGTGGTATGATAAAAGCAATAATGGAGGGGTTGATGAAGATGACAAGATGACTTCCAACATTCTTCCCAACTCAAAAACTCAACTACCACTAAGATTTACAAGTTTTTTTTTTTTTTTTTTTTTTCTGGTCATGGGGCTTGAACTCTGGGCTTGGGTGCTGTCCCTGTGCTCTTCAGCTCAAGGTGAGTGCTCTACCTCTTGAGCCACAGCACCACTTTCTAGTGGTTTATTGGAGATAAGAGTCTCATGGAGTTTCCTGCCCAGGCTGGCTTTGAACCATGATCCTCAAATCAGCCTCCTGAGTAGCTAGGATTATAGGAGTGAGCCACTGGCACCTGGCAAGATTTACAAGTTTTTATTTCTTGCAAGGCATCATTGCTTAGGTCATTTTATCTGATCCTAGTCTAGGACCATCCAGAAGGTTATAAGAAATGCAGCTAAACCAACTGAGTAGCTGTCTGCTCACCTTATCCATGCTGGCCTGATTCAGTCTCATAATGGAAGCATGAGCCAGGCGGTCATAAACAGTCCTCAGGGCCTTCTTGGAGTAGAGCTCTTGAGGTTTGAACAGTTCCTCCATAAACTTTCTATTGAACATGGTCGAAATGATGTCATTCAGAACTGTAGGGACAAGAGAGAATCTAGCTGAGTGAGGAAGGTGCAGAAGGAGGAAGCCTTGTTCAGAAGTGCTCTCTGGGTTTGAATTGGGGAGCAGGTGTAGATAAGAGTTGAGGCACTATGTGCCTGGTGAAATTGGCTCCCTGGTGACAAAGCAGAAGTGTCCCATTAGGAAACAGGGTTTAGTAGTGCTTTGTGACACCATTTCATGCAAATATCCATGATGTCTTAAGAAGGTTGTGCTTCAGAATTTACAGACCACTTTCACAAACATTATTTCCCTTGACTCATTCATTCACTTATTCATTTTTTAAAAAAGATTCCTAGACGCATTTTAGATTAGGGCATGTCCTTAAATTTTGAGAAACAGCACACACTTGTTTTTTAAAAAGCAAGCCTATACATTTTTACTTAATATTAGATTTCATAAAAATGGGACAAATAATGATAATTGACTTTTTGGAGAAACATTTTCTGAAAGTAGTTATAGGTACTGGTTAGAGATTAAAACATTTTTAATATTTCTATGAGACATGTTTCAGATAGAGCTATTTTAGGATGTCTAAATTTCTAAAATTGATTTTCAGTGTAGCAATATGTCTCATATTGCTGTTTAATGAAAATTTCTACCTGGTGTGACTAAATTCGTAGTATAAAAACCAACATGCATATAATTTTAGGTCTTCATTTAGATTTTATTTTTTTGCCAATCCTGGGATTTGAACTCAAGACTAGGGCACTGTCCCTGAGCTTCTTTTGCTCAAGGTTTGCACTCTACCACTTGAGCCACAGTGCCACTTCTGTTTTTTTCTGTTTATGTGATACTGAGGAATTGCCCAGGGCTTCATGCATACTAGACAAGCACTATACCACTAAGCCACATTCCCAGCCTCATTTAGATATTTTGTACTACTCAATTATCACTAGTAAAGGGCCAGTAAAACCCTCTGATATGAGAAACAGGAACAGGTGTGCTTGGCTTTTAATGATTCTTGTATATGTATGTATACTTGTACTAGGCCTTGAACTCAGAGCTTCACATTCCTGTTTATCTCAAGGTTGGTACTCTATCACTTGAAACACAGCTTCACTTGAGGCATTTTGCTGGTAAATTAGACATAAGAGTTTCACGGATTTGTATGCTCAAAGTAGCTTTGAACTGTAATCCTGAGATGCCAGCCTCCTGAGTAGCTAGGATTACAGGTGTGAGGCATCAGTGCCTGGTTAGATTAGTCTTAATTAATCCAGATGTTCTGGCTTAAAGGTGACATATACTAATTACAATTTGAAAGAAAAATAGTTTACTTATATAGAAAATTAGCTATTAAACCTGAGTGATTATTCCTAAAAGACCTAAACTCCTCCTATTGCTGAATACAAAGGACATACCAGGTGAATGGCTGTGGCCATGTATCTTTAGGGAGGGAAGGCAATATAGAAGTAGGAAGGCACTATCTGTAAGTAATCAACTGAAGTGCTGAAGGCTCAGGAACAGTCTTATTATTATTATTTTTTTCTTGGTGGCACCAGCATTTGAACTCAGGGCCTTGGTGGCACCAGCATTTGAACTCAGGGCCTTGGTGGCACCAGCATTTGAACTCAGGGCCTTGGTGGCACCAGCATTTGAACTCAGGGCCTTGGTGGCACCAGCATTTGAACTCAGGGCCTTGCACTTGCATGGCTTGCTTGCTTTACTGAAACTCTACTACTTAGCCATGTTCCAGTCCAGCGTGTGTGTGTGTGTGTGTGTGTGTGTGTGTGTGTGTGTGTGTGTGTTGGTACTGGGGCCTGAACCCAGAGTGGGGTCAAATTCTCAGTTTTTTCACTCATGGCTGGCAATCTACCACTTGAGCCATGCTTGCTTGCTTTACTGAAACTCTACTACTTAGCCATGTTCCAGTCCAGCGTGTGTGTGTGTGTGTGTGTGTGTGTGTGTGTGTGTGTGTGTGTGTGTGTGTGTGTGTGTGTGTGTGTGTGTGTGTGTGCTGGTACTGGGGCATGTTCCAGTCCAGCGTGTGTGTGTGTGTGTGTGTGTGTGTGTGTGTGTGTGTGTGTGTGTGTGTGTGTGTGTGTGTGTGTGCTGGTACTGGGGCCTGAACCCAGAGTGGGGTCAAATTCTCAGCTTTTTCACTCATGGCTGGCACTCTACCACTTGAGCCATATGTCCAATTCTAGCTCTTTTACTGGTTAACTGGAGATAAGTATCTTGAGAACATGTGTGTGCAGGACTGCTTTGAACTTTGGTCTTCAGATCTCAGCCTCTTGAGTAGCTAGAATTATGGATGTGAGCCACCAGCTCATGGATTCCAGTCCTGGTGATGGTTATTTATTTATTTATTGGTTGTAGGTCTTGAACTCAGGGCCTGGGCACTGTTTCTGAGCTTTTTTGCTCAAGTCTAGCACTCTACCATTTTGAACAACAGCTCCACTTCCAGTTTTCTGGTGCTTAATTGGAGATAAGAGTATTATGGATTTTCTTACCCACACTAGCTTTGAACCAGGATCTTCAGATCTCAGCCTTCTAACTAACTAGGATTACAAATGTGGGTGACTAATGCCCAACTATGATGGTTATTTATTTTTTATTTTTTTGCAGGTAGAAAACTTGTTTATTAACAGAGAGCAGCACTTTGTAAAGCCAAAAAGGGCGGGTGGCATGGCAGGGGAGGAAGAGGAACCAATCACTGTCAAGGTGTGATGGTTATTTTTGAGATGTAATCTCTTGGAATTTTCTGTGTTGGCTTTAAACTGATCCTCCAGTTTTTTGTTTTTGTTTTTGTTTTTTTTTGGTCCGGAAGTGGGCCTGAACTCTGGGCCTGGGCGCTGTCCCTCAGCAGCTCAAGGCTAGCGCTCTACCACTTGAGCCACAGCACCATTTCTGGCTTTTTTATTTTCTGCTTATGTGGTGCTGAGGAATCAAACCCAGGGCCTCAGGCATGCAAGGCAAGCGCTCTACCACTGAGCCACCTTCCCAGCCCTGATCCTCCAGTTTTTAGCCTTCTGAGTTGTCAGGATTATAGTCATGAGCCACTGATGTCCAGATAGATAGTCTTTAAATATTTATGGGGAATAGGAAAGCTGAGGACTGATTGTACTTAAATTTTAAAAGGTATTGCTTTAGACTGAGGGAGAAGGTACACCCTCCTCCTACTAACCCAAAGAACTGAATGTAACCCCTTACAGAAGTGTTGAACTTGTCCTTGACCTTTGGAGTTTCTTCTAGACTCCATCTTGTTCCCTTCTGTTTGAGATTCAGTGAGGAAGAACTAGATCCATTGCCAACATGGGCATCTTCACATCTGACAATTTCCATCCGCCACACTCATCCTTAAGTATACTAACACTTTCCCCATGAGGACGATGCAGACTCACAAGACCCCTTCTGGGTTTGCCTCAAGCCTGGCCTTTATTTTTGACCAAAACAAGCAATGACTTATAATAAACTGGGTTTTGTTTTCATCATTCTTTCTTTTTTTCTTTTTAAACCATAGCCTATATATAATATGTAGAATCTGCAAAGAAACAGGTACAACTGGAAAGGCACACATTTCTTTAGAGGAGAGAATGGGAAGAGTTTTCCACACACCAAGAGCTAAGTCATTCCTCTAGGGTCTTTAAGCCCTTGCCAGGTTAGGAAAATAGCTTAGTCACATATCAATTAGTTTGAAAAGGAAGAAAACCCCAAGGTGATTGTTAGCTCTACAGCAAAGCAAAAAGCAAAATGAAGCCTTTCTCCTGGGAAGTGAAGAAGCTTTCTATCACCATGGCTCCCATACCAGATCTACAGGAGGCTCACCTGCTGGGAGCAGAAGATGGCAGGGTCAACCTCTTGGGGCAGAACATGTATACATACATCACCAAAGAGAAAATGCAAGTTTTATAGTTGGGCCACAGAACCTAGGGATCCTACCTCACATTTAATTGTTCAGACAGTGTGAAGACTCAGGTAAATGCGTTTTCTTCTCACCATTGGTTCACCTAGTGCTTGGCTGAGACAGGTTTGCTGTGTACCAGATACTGAGGTAAACACCATAGGCACACAGAGGAAGGAGATGACATATCTTTGTCTCAGAGAGGTAGCCTATGTCACATTTACACCTGATTAGTTTAAGGATCTTAGTCAGATCATTAGTCTGCCTTATGGTTAGTTTTTGGCACTCAAAGGAGCTTTGCATCCTTTTCCTGAGCCAGATTTCATCAGGAAGAGGCTAAGCTTGAGGAGGGAAGGGATTTTTCACAGATAGCTCAGAAAGGTTGCTACTGCTGGGCTCTCAACATTAACAGACTTACATTAAACTTAAGTTAAACTTCAGTGATTCAATTGTGTATATGAAAGTTCAAGAGTTATACTTTAGGGGCTGGGAAGGTAGCTCAGCGGTAGAGTGCATGCCTTGCAAGAGTTATACTTCACACCTGAAATTCTGCCACCTGAAATTTTGGGATGGGCCAAAAATTGCTCAAGAGAAGTGTCAACAGATGGTTGTGAAATATATAATACAAGTATCAAGCACTTTAGTTGTGCTTCTCTTTGAGCTAATCTGATAAAATAATGATGAAAGCAATCCAATTTTTACCAATTACCTTTGCTTTAAAATCACTTGTTTATGGTAACATGCAATCTGGAGCCAAGGTTAAGACATGGAAGCTAGAAAATCCTACTGGATAGTCAACCATGTTTTAAATCTTGCCCATATTCCAGGTTATGGACTCAGAACTTTCACATTATCTTATTTAAATGCCAAGTTGAAATGGTTACCTTCATTCTATCAAGGAAGAAAATGGACTTTTAGAAAGTTTTAAATCCAAGGTCACACAGGTGGTAGATTTGAAATAGGGTTTGTTTCATTCTGATGTATGTGCTGTTAGGTGTTATATATGTCACTTCTCCAGCATATCTGGTGTGATGAGAGCATTTAAAATATGGAGGACAATTGATGATAGGCACAAGCAACACCCAAGTGTCAAATGATGGAAGGTGAATGTGAGATATATAAAGACAGAAAAGCGAAGGTGTTTTTTTCCTGGGAAGTCAATAATCTTTTCAGGTTTGTTGCTACTTGTAGTGAGAGGTAAACTGAACACTTATCAAGATTAGGCCATCCTGCATGCATGATCTCATGCTTTCTGCCCACAATCCTGGCAGCCATGCAACCACATGCTTCCAGTATTCTCCATTGTTCAATAGGTGTGTCTGTGCTAAGGTGAAGGGCTTGTGTGTGTATAAGGGTCACTGATGTTGAAGCAGTTCTTTGGCAGTTTTAGGAGTCCCAGATAGGACAACCTGCCTAGGAGTGGAGCTACTGCCTTAGTCGTCCCTGCCAGGCTTGGAACTGGAAAGACAGAAAGCTTCCTTAGATGCAATGTGGCCCTGTCATTAAAGTTTGTTTTACCTTAATATAATGAGTTATCTCTTTGAAGTAAAAGATCCACATGTTTTCCTAATGTCTCAGCCAAAGAAGAACTCATGCCTGTATTCCTACTTAGAAATACTTAGATTGGTCCTACTTTAAGCCCCACTGATAATGGACTAGGTGAACTACTTGTGGATGCAGACTGAATACATGCAGTCTAGAGATAGCATACCTCGTTTTCTGTCCACCTCTGTCCATTCATCTACATGAAGCACATAAAAAGAAAATATCAGTTCATGAAGCAAGAATACATTATTTTCATGGAGGCTTTACAAATACTAATTTTAATTATTTGGCTTATGAAACTTTATTTTTTCATGCTTGTAATTTATTTATTTATTTATTGTTGTCGGTCATGGGGCTTGAACTCTAGGCCTGGGCGCTGTCCCTGCGCTCTTCAGCTCAAGGTGAGTACTCTACCTCTTGAGCAACAGCACCACTTCAGTTTTCTAGTGCTTTATTGGAGATCAGAGTCTCACAGATTTTTCTGTCTGTGCTGGCTTTGAACTGTGATCCTCAGATCTCAGCCTCCTGAGTAGCCAGGACTACAGGCATGAGCACCTGGCTTCATGCTTGTATTTAATGTCACAGGTGAAAACATTTGAAACTTTAAAGAAGTATGTTTTAAAAACTGGATAAATAGAGCTTGGAAGGTGGCTCAGTGGTAGAGTGCTTACCTTGCATGCATGAGGCCCTGGGTTCGATTCCTCAGCACTACATAAGCAGAAAAAGCCAGAAGTGGCGCTGTGGCTCAAGTGGTAGAGTGCTAGTCTTGAGGTGAAGAGCTGAGGGACAGTCCCCAGGCCCAGAGTTCAGGCCCCATGGCCAGCAAAACAACAATAACAACAAAAAACTATATAAATAGTAAGTTCCAAAAAAGACTATGTCTTGAGAGGGACAGGTGAGAATGCTGCAAGGGGTGACATCACCAAGATGCATTGTAATTATAAAGTGTTGTTACTAGCAACACTGTGTACAACTTTTTTTTTTTTTTTTTGGCCTTGTAGGGCTTGAACTATAGGCCTGGGAACTCTCCCTCAGTTCTTTAGCTCAAGGCAAGCACTCTACCACTTGAGCCACAGCACCACTTCCGGTTTTCTGGTGGTTAATTGGAGGTAAGAGTCTCATGGACTTTTCTGCTTGGGCTGGCTTTGAATCATGATCCTTGGATCTCAGCCTCCTGAGTAGCTAGGATTACAGGCATGAGTCACCATACCTTGCTTGTAAAACTATTTAAAGATGAAAAAAAAAAGGACTAGGTCTCAGTAGAGTAGTCTAGCTAACTTGGGGTTCATCATGGAAAGTTCTAGAAGTCATGCTTCCAATACTACAAGAACACTCATCATACTGGGAGCCAGTGACTCATGATTTTAATCCTAGCTACTTGGGGAGTTGAGATCTAAGGATCATGGTTCAAAGCCAGTCCAGGTAGGAAAACCTGTGACACTTTTATCTCCAGTTAACCACCAAAAAATCTGGGAGTGGAGCTTGGCTGAAGTGGTGGAGTGTTAGCCTTGACCATGAAAGCTCAAGGACAGCACCCAGGCCCAGAGTTCAAGCCCCAGGACCAGCACCAAAAAACAAACACACATCATTCAAAGGCTTTTAACAACACAATTCCAAGGAAGAATAATCCCCATCTTTTAATCTGAAATTTTTCTTAATATATGCTTTTCCTTGCTAGACATATAGTTTGACATGTTCAAATCAGAAAACTTGAAATGTGAATCAACAGAAAATTATGTCAATATTTGTTTTTATTGTACTTTTTTTTTTTTTTTTTTTTTTGGTCAGTCGTGGAGCTTGAACTCTAGGCCTGGGTACTGTCCCTGAGCTCTTCAGCTCAAGGTTAATGCTCTACCACTTGAGCCACAGTGCTACTCCTGGCCTTTTCTGTTTATGTAGTGCTGAGGAATCGAACCCAGGGCCTCATGCATGCAAGGCAAGCACTCTACTGCTGAGCCACCTTCCCAGGCCTCTGTTGTACTTAAAAAAAATACATATATATATATATATATATATATATATATATATATATATATATGAATATGACCTCATGTTTTCACCTGCTTTTTCATTCATGCAGGTATTCAACTACTTGAGCCATGTCTCAAGTCTGTCATTTTTGTTGGTTAATTGGAGAATTAGTCTTGCAGACTTTTCTGTCCGGGCTGGCTATAAACAATGATCTTTAGATCTCATCCTTTGATTCCAGATGTGACCCACCAGGGCCCTCCCTGCTCTTCAGATCTACTTTTTCATTAGATGCACGACTTCAATGTAAAAGAACGAATGGTAGGACCACTTCAAAGAAAGCTTCCCAGGATTAAGGCAGGTAGAGAGATGCCAAGAGGAGACCAGATCAGGAAAAATGCACTTGGATATGAGAATCTATGAGGATTCTTTATTGGTTGAGACCTGGCTCTACCACTTAACAGCTGTGTAAAATTCAGACAGCTTGTTTAATTTAAGTTTCCTATTATTAGGATAATAATAGCATATACCTTATAGGGTTGTTGGGGAGATAAATGGACAACATACACAAAACATTTAGCTGGATTTTTTCTAGTTCCATTTTCTCTACTGAAGGACTGAAAACCACCCATAAAGAATGAAAAAGTCTTTTTCCTTTTCTTAAATTTTTGGAGGATATTTCAATCTAGATAACCACCTTCAGATAAAGAGTTCTACACACATTTACATTCCAGCACTGTTTTTCTATTTTTTAGATGACAATTTTAATTTTAGTTCTATTTTTGAGTGGGGGCAGGCCCAAGGCTACCCAGGGCTGGCTGTTAAATAGAATTAGAAAAATAAGAACAACCATAAGCTGGGCACTGGTAGTTCACACCTGTAATCCTAGCTACTCAGGAGGCTGAGATCTGAGCATCACGGTTCAAAGCCAACCTGGGAAGGAAAGTCCATGAGACTCATCTCTAATAAACCACTAGAAAACTGGAAGTGGTATTGTGGCTCAAGAGGTAGAGCACTCGTCTTGAGCTGAAGAGCGCAGGGAAAGCGCCCAGGCCCATGACCAGCAAAAAAAAAAAAAAAAGAACAACCTTACTGCCATGTGTACTTCAGTACACAATGTGAACAACTCTTACCAATCCAGCAGGTACACATAGGTCATACCCTCACTGGGCTATGCAGAGTCCCTACTACAAGGTCAGACACCTCTGAGAAGTTACTAACTTTTCCTTGCAAGAGCCACAGACTTTTGGAGAGAAGGTAATGTTTCTTGGCCATAATGTCCATGTCGTCAATCTTTCTATGGCCTTTATAACCCAGATGGTCTAGTGTGATAGGCTTGGGATAATCTGATAAGGGAAGAGTGATGCAGCAAGGAGTTTATCTTCTCTCTGACAGTGACTTTACTGTGTGCATTGAATGAAACTTGCAAGTTTAAGTGGGGAGTACCAGGCACTCCATATATCGAGGAGCCTCCCTACCAGCAGAGGGCACTGGAGTGCTGTGGGCACCCACCCCTTTCCTTCTGAAGAGGCAGGCAAGTTACCGCACTGGTTTCTTTTTTTTTTTTTTTGCAATCCCCAAAGATGTTTAACCGCACTGGTTTCTAATTCCAGATGACTTTGTGACAATTCCTCTTTATATTTTAAGTGGGAGGCAGGCACAAGGTTATCCAGAGTAAAACTGTTTTTTGTGCACTGTGGCATTGTAATGTGCATGTCTTAAAAAAAAAATCACTTCATGGCCCCAGTTTCCTCTTCTATAAAATGAGGAATATAAGCAAAAGGTAACAGGGTCTAATTTGTGAGTGCTTTTAAGAGTACAGGAGTGAGACGGGGCCGGGAAGGTGGCTCAGTGGTAGAGCACTTGCCTTGCATGCCTGAGGCCTTGGGTTCGATTCCTCAGCACCACATAAGCAAAAAGAAAAAAGCCAGAAGTGGCGCTGTGGCTCAAGTGGTAGAGCACTAGCCTTGAGGTGAAGAGCTGAGGGACAGCGCCCAGGCCCAGAGTTCAAGTCCCACAACCGGACCAAAAAAAAAAAGTGAGGCAAAGGTAGCTGTCTTGCTATTGCTTAAAATGTGGCACAGCATTCAATATGCAATGCTCACAAAAATTACCCCATAAAGAGCTCACTTCCTTTCTGTTAAAGGTTAAACTGAAGCTGCATTTTGTGTGTGTGGGGGGGGGGAGAAGGGAGAGGAGGATGGGGGCAAGGACTGCAACATCTGCATGCCCTGTGGGAACAGGGATGGCCTCCTGGAGACCAATTAGTCATGTAAGAGAATGGAAACATCTAGAAGATACACTGTTTTCATTCAAAGCTTCCGTAATGACTAGTTTACCATGTCTGGTATTCTGTCATAGTGGCTCTGGCTCCCTCTCCCGCATACATACTAACTTTAAAACAGTGGAACAGTCAAAGGGTTCTCAGCTTTTGTAATCCTCCGTGTTCTATCTTGCTTTATCTTGAACTCCCTATGAACTAACTACTTTTTACTATTTTTGTTATAAGGTTAGTGGGTATATTACTTTTTTTTCCCCCAAAGTCCTCCCTCTTCTCCTGATCTTATAAAGCCCCACAAAGTTTCCCCCACTCGCAGGATGAGAGCATGGCCCAGCAACTGGTTAGGAGGATGAGTTTGCAGCCTGATGCCCTAGGTCTTTCAGATCCTCTCCTTTTCCTCTCATCAGCTCTGTAACCTTGGGTGAAGCAGCTTTTGTCCTTCCATGTGAAAAATGGGGTCAGAGAATATTACCTATGTAGTAGAACAGTTGTGGGCATCAAAGTGTCTTTCATATATGGCAAGTGCTTCATTTTAAAGTTATTATTGTCAGTAGGAAGATAGGTCCTATTAGAATCAGTTACTAGACTGGTCTGATCAGTAACCCTACTGTGAATGAATGCACAGAGGGATCAATTTCCACCCAGCTTCTCATATGGTATGACCTCAGACAAAAACTGTGGAATGAACGTGTAAACATGAGTTACTAAATATGTCAGGAACTCTCAAAAACAGAACACAGCAAAACCAGAAAGGCTGTAGCTTTTTTTAAGTTGTTTAAAAAGTTTTTTGTTTTTGCCAGTCCTGGGGTTTGAACTCAGGGCCTGGGTGCTGTCCCTGAGACTCTTTGTGCTTAAGGCTAGGGATTTACCACTTGAGCCACAGCACCACTTCTGGCTTCTTCTGAGTAGTTTAGTGTAGATAATAGTCTCATGGACTTTCCTGCCTGGGCTGGCTTTGAATGTGATCCTCAGATCTTAGCCTCCTGAGTAGTTAGGATTATGGGTATGAGCCACCAGTGCCTGGCTAGATGTCTTCTTGAAAGCCAAACACCTGTCACTCATTGTGTTAAGCATGTTAAATGTATTGCTCGTTCAAACCTTACAAACTTTGCTTTTAGGTACATGTTATTAGTACCATTCTATGGACAGACATACACATAGACATTACACCTTAAGGTCATAGAACTAGTTTAGTAGCACAACTTGCACTGGGACCCAGATCTGTATGACTGGAGAGAGTATACTCTTAATCACTAGTTTATACTATCTCCCAAGATACAGACTACCAGCAGAGAGCTCTAGCCTGTCACACCACCATTAGTCTGAATGGAATCAGATAATACAGACACCAAGGAAAACAGAACCTTCTGGAGGAAGAAATAATGACACCATAGAAATCTGCCAATTTAGGTGCTGGGAAGGTGGCTCAGTGGTAGAGCACTTGCCTTGCATGCATGAGGCCCTGGGTAGGATTCCTCAGCACCACATAAACAAAAAAAGAAAAAAGCTGGAAGTGTCACTGTGGCTCAAGTGGTAGAGCGCTAGCCTTGAGCTGAAGAGCTGAGGGACAGCGCCCAGGCCCAGAGTTCAGGCCCCATGACCGGACCCCCCCCCAAAAAAAAAAGAAAGAAATCTGCCAATTTAGATGATCGGTTCAATAAAAATTTATGGAGTACTCATTTACTATGTTTTCCAGTGAGGAGCTAGAGCATGAAGGTGAATAAAATAATAAAGTGGGGGGATTGTTTCAGTACAACGTGGCCAAATGATAAGGTAAAGAGAAGCATAGAAGTTTCAAGAACACAGGTGCTATAAGAATACAGGAAGGCCGGGCGCTGGTGGCTCACGCCTGTAATCCTAGCTACTCAGGAGGCTGAGATCTGAGGATCGCGGTTCAAAGCCAGCCCGGGCAGGAGAGACCGTGAGACTCCTATCTCCAATAAACCACCAGAAAACCGGAAGTGGCGCTGTAGCTCAAGTGGTAGAGTGCTCGCCTTGAGCTGAAGAGCTGAGGGACAGCGCCCAGGCCCAGAGTTCAAGCCCCACGGCCGACAAAAAAAAAAAAAAAAAAAACGAATACAGGAAGGCCTTTACTCAGGGGGAGACCTCTTGAGCTAAATATCCAAGTGGTAGGGAAAGAATGGAGGAATGGCTCTTACAACATGGAGATATGAAGGATATGGTTTAAAGATCTACAAGCAGTTTGGTATTATTAGGATAGCAAAGTGGGAGACAGGTACTGGTAAAAGATAGTACTGGGAAAGGTCTCAAAATGACCTGCACATAGGACACTAACAAAGGGTCTTAACCAAGGGGCGTATGGACAGATCTGCATATTAGAAAGCCTGCTGGCAGCTATGGGTAGAACAAATGGCCCATTCTTTGTTTTATAGGTAATTCTCATCTCTTTAGCATGAACTTGGACATGATCACATAGGCACAACAGTTAATAATATATATGCTTAACATTGATTGCACATACAGAGACTGTGGGAGGGAACAAATGGTGGCCATGTAAATTGCCTTTATATCAACTTTTCTTCCTCTATCTTTAAAATACAGTATTTCCTTCATATTTAGACCCAGGTAATTTGGCAAAAGCAGTTGTTTGCTGAGAAGGAAGGAAAAGAGTGGTGTTTTGGGTGGTTATTTTGTGTGGCTTGCATATGCTGTGCATGGGAACCAGATTTTGCTCTTCTATAATAGTTTCAACGAAAGACAAGGTTTTTATTTTTGTTTTAACTTATCTGTATTATTTCAGAACCTGTATTTCTAGAAACAACTTCTGAAATGAGAAAGAATTGTCTCCAGATTGTGTAGGAGGATATTATGGTACAGGAATGGAGAATCAGAAGCTGTTTCACGTGGGTAAAGGATGCTTGGACTAGCAAAGAGTATGTTGCTGGGTGGTATGCGGCTGGGATCCCACTTTTGGAAGGGACTGATTTTCAAGAGAGATTGGGAAATAATCTCTTCCATTTGAAGAGATGGGGAAATTGAGCGATCTAGCCAATGGGGTGTTAAGTGTTTCTGCTGGAAAAAGACCTTTGGGGAAAAATTGACTCTAGAGGTTCTTCAACTGCACGGGAACTGCATCTTGCGAGAAAGGCCCTCTGGCTATGAGTGAAATGCGGAGGGGTTGTTGTGGCTGTTGGGTGTTTCACTCGCAGCCGTGAGGGGTGGTGGTGAAGGGTCCGTCTGTAAGTGTGAATGGAGGAGCGGGCACCTGGCTGTGAGGGGAGGGTCTGGCGAAGGGTATTAGGGAGGTGAGGGTGGGACTGAAGGGTGCAGGTCTGGCTGTGAGGACCAGACCCCTCTTACCCTTGCGGGCCTTGTCTCCCGGGATGTTCTGGGCCCGCAGGCGCTGGTCCAGGACGTAAAGCATCTCCCCGCCCAGGTTCAAGAAGAGCAGCGGTAACGTCCTCACCGACATGGTGCTGGGAGCCAGCAGGACAAGTAAAGCGCCCTAGGACTCCGAAGCCTGTGGCCTGGAGGCCCCACCGCGTCCCATGCCGGGTTGCTAGGGCAATGCCACAATAGTAAAGGCGAGCCAATCAGAGAGAGGTTTGGTAGGAGGTGCCTTAAAGGCCCGATGCTTATTGGGCTATTTGGAAGAGCTAGCCTCAGGGGATTGGTCCGCTGCAGACGTGGAAGGGTTTTGAGTTCTGCAGCTTTGCGGATCCTGGGAGGTTGAACAAGCCACCTGGGTAAGGTCTGCAGGTGGATTTGTGGGCACAGCCAGCCCCAGCCAGCCCTGGCTCTGGCACGGAAGCCTCTCATCCGCCTGGCCCTCTAGCTTGTGAGCGAGGAAGCCCCAGCGAAACTGGGGAGCCAGCTCGGGTCAGACAGACCTTGGTAGGACTCCCCACTCCCCGTCCCTGCCTGTGACCCTGGGCAGGTTTGTGAACCTGGGCCACTTCTCTGTGAAATGAAGCAACGCCACCTCACAGGGTTGGTCTGATTAATCAGATTGAGAAAGCATTCCGTAAATGACAAGCAACCATTCAGTTAAATAGGGTAATGAAGGGGTGTCCTTTAATCTTTCGCATCTTCTCCTTAAAGCAGAGGTGGGAAATCTTTTTTCTGCCAAGGGTCTTTTCCATATAAAACATCATTCTTGGGCCATGCTAAATTAGTCACTTAAAAATTAGGATGCTAGACGGGTGCCCGTGGCTCACGCCTGTAATCCTAGCTACTCAAGAGGCTGAGATCTGAGGATCGCGGTTCAAAGCCAGCCTGGGCTGGAAAGTTCGTGAGACTCTTATCTCCAATTAACCACTCAGAAAACTGGAAGTGGCACAGTGGCTCAAGTGGTATAGCACTAGCCTTGAGCTGAAGAGCTGAGGGACAGCGACCAGGCCCAGAGTTCAGGCCCCACGACAGGATCCCCCACCCCAAAAAAAAAAAAAAAAAAGAAAAGCTGACATTCTACTTTGTAGTTGACCATTCATAAAATGTTGTAACACTTAAATTTCACTAACGATCCAGTATGTGTGTCATCAGTGACAGGATCATTTTCCTTTGCTTGTAGTTCTAATTCTGCATCTTGGAATTGGAACATATAATTGTTTATGTCCTTGGATCTTGAGGTCTTTTCTGTGTACTATAATTTTCTTAATCTTCATTCAGTGAATGTGTGGCTAAAGCTTGGAGTTAGTTGTCTGTGTTGACAAGTTGATGGCATTGCTGTCAGTATTCAGTGGCAAGCTCATCAATTTTGTGAGAAATCATTAACTTCATTGCATCTTATCATCACCAGTTAATACTTTTGCAACTTGTACACTCCCAGCCTGCCTAGCAGTGACTGTCCTCTGAGTCACCACAATGTAGGCAGATGGGCTATGGGCAATCCAAGGGAAGCATATGTATAATTCACTTAATTTATTTTTTTTGCCAGTCCTGGAGCTTGAACTCAGGACCTGAGCACTGCCCCTGGGCTTTTTTTCCCTCAAAGCTAGTGCTTTATCACTTGAATCACAGCTTCACTTCAGGCTTTTTTGGAGAAGAGTTTCACAGATTTTCTTGCTTGGGTTGGCTGGCTTTGAACTGTGATCTTCCGATTTCAGCTTAAGTAGCTAGGGCTACAGGCGTGGACCACTGATGCCTGGCATACACTTAATATAAATTTATGTTGCTTCTAATCTATTGAATGTTGAGTCCCACCTGAGGTTGCCTTGCAGGGCCAGGCAAATGGTTTCATGGCTTCTAATGGCCCATGTGCTATATATTTCCCATAAGCAAAGTGTACTTGAAGCAGTGCCTCAGCAAATCCATACTCCATGTGAAAGACATATAAGATGGCCTTTGCTAGGAAGAGAGCCCTCTCTAGAAACTGAATTGATGTTCATCTTGGACTTCATAGCTTCTAGAATGGAGATAAAAAATTTCTCTTTAAGCCGGGCGCTGGTGGCTCACGCCTGTAATCCTAGCTACTCAGGAGGCTGAGATCTGAGGATCGCGGTTCAAAGCCAGCCAGGGCAGGAGAGACCGTGAGACTCCTATCTCAAATAAACCACCAGAAAACCGGAAGTGGCGCTGTAGCTCAAGTGGTAGAGCACTCGCCTTGAGCTGAAGAGCTGAAGGACAGCGCCCAGGCCCAGAGTTCAAGCCCCATGACCGACAAAAAAAAAAAAAAAAAAAAAAATTTCTCTTTAGCACTGCTGAGGATGGAACCCAGGACCTTACACATGCTGAGCAAGCCCTCTGAGCCATGCCTGAAACTCAGTTTGTTGCTACTGCTGCTTGAGCAGTACATAACTAGAATGCTGTGTGTCACCAGTTTGTCTGCCTATCATTCTGGCCTTCTCTTCCTGCTCTTCATTTTGCTTGCTTAGTTTTAGACAAGTATCTTCCATGGATTCTTCAGACATATCTAGTATGCTTAGGTGGGTTTTATGGGGAGTATTTGTACCCCTAGAACTTATAAGCAGTCCTTATGTATTTTCACAGGGATAGGATTTGGACTTTGAACTTAGGGCTTGGCACTCTTGCTCAACTTTTTTTGCTATGAGCCATGCCTCCACTTCTGGCTTTTTGCTTGTTTATTGGAGGCAAGGGTCTCAGATTTGGATTTGTCTGTCTGGGCTGGCTTCAAATCCACGAATCTGAGCTAAGCCTCCTGAGCTGCTAGTAAGCCACATATACCTACTACTTATTTTAAAAGTTTCTCAGTGTGAACAATGAACACCCTTACCTCCAAAAACATTATTTTGATCATTGCTCCCAGTTCCCTTCAACAAGGCCTCTGCTTAACCATCTAAATAGACAAGCTTTTAGCCCCACTCCTATGGTGTTAAAAGTTTTTTTTTGAACTCGGCCTGGGTGCTGTCCTCAGCTCAAGGCGAGCGCTCTATCACTCGAGCCACTGTGCTACTTCTGGTTTTCTGGTGGTTTACTGGAGATAAAGAGTCTCACAGACTTTCCTGCCTGGGCTGGCTTTGAAAAATCCATCCTCAGATCTCAGCCTCCTGTGTAGCTAGGATTACAGGCATGAGCCACTGGCGCCCGGCTGTTAAAACTTTCAACCATCTCTCCTTTCCCTATAGACCAGTGTGCAAGCTCTTCAGCCTAGCATATAAAGTACTGCACACCCACTACAGCTTCAAGTTTCTACTCCCTGAATATAGCATGTGCCTCTAGATTTCTTTGCCTTTGTACGTGCAATTCCTTCTTCCTAGATGCTGCCCCTTCCTTTTTCCAGTGAATTTCTATTCATTAGAAGGCGGCTCGTACAGCTGGTCTTTCTACCAAGCAGCCACTCTTCCACCACGTTGTGGTACTCAGCCTTGCCTCCATTGAAACACATGTCATCTGGATGGCAGGTGGTAGAGTATGAGTGACTATTCAGTGGGGTAAAGGCAGACTTTGTGTTCCAGACAATTCTGAGATCCCTGGGCTGAATGAATCAATTCCTCCCCTTCTCTCAACCCAAAAAGAACACCATTGTTTCTCCTATCACTCTGCAAGGCAGATACAAGTAATTGAAACAGACTTTATTGGTTTTCTCTGCATGTTTCTGGTCAGGTTTTGGAAGGGCTCTCTGGGATTCCCTGTTTTTCTTGTTTTTGGGCTGCTGCTGCTGCTGCTTTTAAGGCCTTTTTTTGCTTCTTAAGCTTTTGCTTCTCCTGAAAGACCTGGAGGTTGAAAGGGGAAACCTTATTAGAGCAGATTGGTGGAAACTTATCTCCCCCCAGCCCATTTTCAAGGGGTCAGTGGCCTGTAACCTCTCTAGTGTTAGTTCCAGGCATCTGTCAGAATCAGATGTCCCTTCCTTCAACCCCCTCTCCCCCCACCCCACAGTCTACAGTGAGGCTGACCAAAGCACCCATGTAGTCTCATACCCTAAGGCACAAAGCCTTTTTGATCAAGAGGCGGCGATGGGCTTTTCGGCAGTACAGAGGGGTAATGGTATATTCAATTCCCAGCTCCTTGCATGTCTTCTCAAAGACATCATAGTTGATCTTACGGAGATTTTTGAGCATTTTTTTCCTCTTGGCAGTGCTCATGAGGAGATGGCGCTTTTGGGCTTTGTCCTGTATTTTAAAAGTCTGTATTTTAATATTCTGTAAATGAGTACTGCTGCTGTTTACAGAAAAAAGCATGTTTATTCTTTTAATTTCATTGAAACCTTATGAAAATTTGCGTAATTCTGAAAGTGCTATTGTCATTCTTTTTATAGAACTGAGGGTGCTGAGATGGGTCTTGAAATTGGGTCTCCTACCTGACACCAAGTCTAGTTGTCTTTCCCTATCCTACCCACAGCTTAGCAAACTGTCAGTTGGGGGTGAGGTCGGTAGAGTGAGGGTCTGTGCTAGATGCTGCTCTATGAGGGACCTCTATATTGAGGCTGTGGTTCCATATCCAAATAAACAAAACTGTGATCTCCAAGGTACATGATTGACCATTTTAGGGGAGGTGTACCAGGCATGGTATCGAATTAGTCTGTATTCATTACCATGTATATTTATGCATATAAAACCACAAGGGCTGGGAATGTGGCTCAGTGTAGAATGCTTGCCTAACATGCATAAAGCCCTGGGTTTGATTCCTCAGTACCACATAAACAGAAAAAGCCTGAAGTGGAGCTGTATCTCTGTGCAAATGTTCTGGGCAGATGTGGCATAATGGTTAAGAATATGGGTATTATGGAGCTGGGAGTGTAAAAGTTAACAACAACAACAACAAAAAGGCCCTACGTTCATTCCCAGTACCAAAAAAGGAAAAAGAATATGGGTCCTGTGGCAAGACTGCCTCATTTCAAGTCTTAGCCATCACTTCTAGCAGCAGGTTGAGAAGTAACTTCATCATTGCACAACTAGACTGGTCCTCTTGAAGAAACAGGGTTAAATGAGATGGTGCATGTAAAGTGATGGTACATGTAAAGCGATGGTACATGTAAAGCATTCAGCATGGGTCTAAAGACTGTCTATGCATTGGGTTATGGGCTTTTATTATTCTGTGTAAGTCTTGCAATTCTGTGGGCAGGTTCTCTTATGATCCATACCTTACAGTTCAAAGAACCAAGACTTAGGCCTATAACTTCCCCAAAGTCACATAGCTTGTTAAGTTGAAGGCAGAGCTGGGTTTTGAATAGGGCAATCTGATTCCATTTATGCAGTCAATAAACATTTATTAAGCACCCAATATGTATCAGAGATGATGACCATGCTCTGAACTTTGTGTTTTTAATCACTGGTGACAATCAGCAGAGCCCTGGCAGGCTCCTATAGAGGTGGGAGGGCAATGTTTTTCTCCAATGCAGTTGAAGGGCGGGTACTGGCTTCTTAGGACCCAGAGACCCATTTCTAACTTATCTGCCTTAGACTGCTACTATGTAGCTATGAGTGATACCCAGGGTTTACCTTTTGGTGTTTCTGCATATGTTCTTCCAAACTGCGGATCTTGACGGTCAAGGAAACAACTGAAACCACAAACCACAGAGGATGAGAGCCGGGCAGAGAGGAAGGAAGGGCCCAGGCCTGCATTATGTTTTAAAGAATTTAAAGAAAACACAATCATCAATATTCTTACATAGCTCTCTATAAATCACAAAGCACCTTGTATTTCAAAAAGACTGGATTATCTTTGTTTTAGAAATCAAAGTCTAAGGGAAATTTCTTGATTTTAAATAAAGTTATCTAAAAAACATTCAAAGCAAATAGCATTTTGTTGTTTTTGTTTTTGGTGGCGGTCCCAGGGCTTGAACTCAGGATCTGGGTATTCTCCCTGAGCTTCTTTGCACAAGGCTAATGTTCTACCACTTGAACCACAGCTCCATGTCTGGCTTTTGGGTGTTTAATTAGAGATGAAGAGTCTCATGGACTTTCCTGCCTGGGCTGCTTTGAACTGTGATCCTGAGCCTCCTGAGTAGCTAGGATTATAGGAGGTATCATTCTTCTTTTTTTTTTTTGGGGGGGGGGGGGAGTCTGGTCGTGGGGCCTGAACCCTGGGTCTGGGCGCTGTCCCTCAGCTCTTCAGCTCAAGGCTAGCACTCTACCACTGAGCCACAGCGCCACTTCCGGCTTTTTTCTTTTTGCTTATGTGGTGCTGAGGAATCGAACCCAGGGCCTTGAGCATGCAAGGCAAGCGCTGTACCTCTGAGCCACCTTCCCAGCCCATAGGAGGTATCATTCTTAATGGTAAAACTTCAATACATTTTCATTACATTGAGGAATTGAGGAGCTGCTGGCTCAAAAAAGAGAAAAGAAGCATGGCCTCTCCAATGGAGTCAGTAGTTACTAAGAACTCTGACAGAGGGGGAAGCAGGAGACAGAGGTTATAATGGAAGCCAATGGCAGGGGGAAGAAACAAGCCCACATAGGTGCATCATGCTTTTAGCTCATGGTAATATGTGATAGCTACTTCCACTGTTCTCAGAGTCAGTGAAGATAAACTGCACCCAAAGCAAGGGGCAGGTGGTGGGGTTTCTATTAATAGTAAAGACTACTTCTGGTTCTAGCTTGAAACCAAAGAAAAAACTTATGCCTTGGGAATGCTCCACATGTCTGTATGTCTGTCTGGCACAGAAGTTTTTCTAGATGTTAACAGTCTTACTGTTATTATCATAGACCATGATCTTTAGTTTCCAAGGTGTATTTACACCCTCCAGCTTCTCACTATCTGCCATGAAGTCACAGTACCTCTGTCATGCCTCTGATCTCTCCTTTTGCAGATTAGGCAGCAGCGGCTTCTAGGATCTGGAATCCAGGTCCTTCATGTCTCTCCCTTTCCTGAACCACAATTAGGCAATAGCCCTTGACCAGGTACCATTGAGCAAATGTCTCCCCATATCCCCACAAGGACTCCCTTGACTAACTTCGAGCCTCTAGGGATCTGGTATCCTCAAGGTTCGCCATGATCTTGTTCATCAACTGTTCTTGCTTGACTTTTAGCTTCTCTTTCTGTTGAAGAGAAAGATCAAGAGTATCTGTATGATCTGCCACCCCCTAAGTACTAAACTTCTTGTTCAAAAGGCCATGTGTGCAATTACTGCATAGGACTGGGACTTTACAGTGCTTACCATGGTTTTGGTCAGCCACATGGCTACTCACATATAGGTGAGCCTGAGACAAAGGCCACCAATAATAGATATTTGTTGGATGAATGTCTCCAAAGTTTACTCATTCATGCACACTTCTTTATTTAAGCACCATCTAATGCTTGTCAGATTTTAGGGTATAATCAGGGAGCAAAACTATCTCTGCTTTTATGGGCTCGGTCTAGGAGTACTGACAAGTATACACAAAATAACACTAGGGGGAAATGTTGTGATTGGAGAAGCATGGAAGACAGGGTGCTCATCATGGTGGGAGAAGTCCCAGGAGAGAGGGCTGAGTAAGGTCTGACATAGGTACAAACTCACCTTGCTGGCCATTTCCAAAGACAAGACTCTCTTTACAACGTCATCAACCCTGTTGAACAACAGCAGTAATGACAGGTAAGCATGAGGGAAGATGGGATAAAAGAAGAAATGTGGTTTTCATTTTAGTTTAAAAAGCAAGAGCTGGGCACTGATGGCTCACACCTGTAATCCTATCTTAGGAGGCTGAGATCTGAGGATCATAGCTCAAAGCAGGAAACTCCATGAGACTCTTATCTCCAATTAAGTACCAGAAAACTGGAAGTAGAAATGTGGCTCTAGTGGTAGAGTGCTAACCTTGAGTGCAAAAGCTTAGAGATAGCACCCAGGCCCTGAGTTCAAGCTCCATGACCAACCTAAATGGATAAATACAAGGCAAGGATGAAGCTGATCACTGGTGGCATATGCCTGTAATCCTACCTACTCAGAAGGCTGAGATCAAAGCCAGCTCAGTGATTACCCACCAGAAAACCAGAAGTAGTACTGTGGCTCAGAGTGGTAGAACACTAGCCTTCAGCAGAAGAGCTCAGAGACAGCACCCAGGCCTCGAGTTCAAGCCCCATGAATGACAAAAAGGATTCCCCTTTCAGCTGGAAATTGGCTCCATCTGTCTTGAGATACTTCAAGCCAAACTGTACAGTGGCCAGAATTGGAGGGGCAGCTCTCCAGAACAGGAGCTGAGGAGGGAAATCTTGGCTTTGGTGTCTGTCAACCCTGGATTTAACCCCCCCCCCCCTGTTCCCTTAGGAAATGCAGGACATGGGGCAGCTTAATACCAATCTATTAAATGGAGGCACTGTTCTCTCACAGGGAAGAAACAGAAGTGAAAGATTTCTATACAGACCAATGAGGCATCTTAACTCCTAGGTACCTAGCAGTACAAAGTCTTTATCCAGAGTACAAATGCAAGCACGAAACAGAGCTTGATGAGTGCCGTATGTCCCTGATGCCCACCATGATAGCCAAACTCTAGCCCCTTAGCTCTCTGCCTCATCTATAACCCAGCTTCAAATACATAAAGCAGGCCTCCTCTCACAGCCACTCCTCCTCCACTTGTCTACGAACCCCACCAGGTGCCCCTGCCCTCAAGTCATTTCTCCCACGCTTACTTGTCAATTCCAGGGACGTTCTGGTAGTCTCTGAGCAGCGTGGAAAGGGGTGGGTCATGGTCTTGGCTGGGCTGGACTGTGAAATGTAGTAGGGGCGAGGCAGAGTTCACCGAGGATGGCCTCTCACTGCTCATTTCCCCACACTGTCTCGCCACCGCCACCCCCCTGGCCACCCCAAGGCCTCTTACCTGGCTTCTGGACGGCGTGTCCGCGGGCAGCCTGCAGGAGAAGGCCTGGGCGGACCGGGAGGGCCGACAGGCGTCTCCTTAAGTCCTCGGGCTTCCATTCCCCTCACCCTTCCCCCACCGCCTGCGGCCCGGGTCCTGCCCCCCCACCCCGCCGCTCTCCCGCGTCCCCCCCCCTCCCCGCCGCTCTCCCGCGTCCCAGGTCTCCACCCCCTCCTCTCCCCGAGGCCTGCCCCCCCTCCCCGAGGCCTGCCCCCTCTCCCCTCCGCCGTCCCCCCTCCCCGCCGCCCCCCTCCCCGCCCCCCCTCCCCGCCGCCCCCCCTCCGCCGCCCCCCTCCCCGCCCCCCCCTCCGCCGCCCCCCTCCCCGCCGCCCCCCTCCGCCGCCCCCCCTCCGCCGCCCCCCTCCCCGCCCCCCCTCCGCCGCCCCCCGCGGCCCAGCTCCTCACTTGGAGACTGCAGGCCCCACGGGGCTGAGGGAAGCCTGGCGCTCGCCCCGCCCGGCAGCCCAAAGACTGAGGCATGGCTTCGAATCGAACTCAGAACCCTCCACGCCGCCCTGAGCATGGTGACTCCTGATCCCCACGGGGGCCCGCGCCGCGGCAACCGCTCCCTTCACGGTGGGACCGGGTTCACACGGGCGCCGCCATGATGGTCAGGCTCGACCAATGGAAGCGGCGGGGCGACCCGAGCAGCCGAGGGCCGAGAGAATGGATTGGTGGGCGGGACTCGAAGATCACAAGGAATCGGAGGTGGGGGTCGGGTGGGGAGGGGAAGGAAATGGTGGTTGAGAGGTTCGGCTGGCGATTGGACAGATTGGGGGCGCCGAGTGTGGCTGGTGCCGTGATGTGCTGTATGAACTGTAACGTGCCACTTTTTTCTTTTTCCTGGGCCTACTTGTCTCTTCAGCCCCCTCTTATTTTCCTGGCCTTAGGCCTTAGTTCTGTTGGGGGGCTTCTGCAGGCCTGCCCTCCTGGGCTCCTCAAACTAGTTAGTATTCTCTTTTCGGCCTCCTAAAATCGCTGGGCCGGAATCCCAATCGAGTTACCATCTCCAGAAAATTAACAGAGCCACATGTCTGCACGGTGAGAAATCCTATGCCTTCAATAACTTCAAGCTGTGATATTTGTGAAATGAGGAACTGGGTGTAAAGGAAAAATGTAAATTAGAAATCAGAAACACATTTTAATCCCTTTGGTGCAAAGACCCTTCTCCCGCAGGCTTTTCTAAGAACATTATGTTAGAAAACTTGTAATTGGGAATTCTTTCTACACTCTTTCAAGATGTGTGGAAACCTTACAAGTCAAGTAAAACTTCTTGCCAGTTTCACAATCCAGCAATGTTTTTCTCAAGGACTTGAGAGAATCATCTCTTTGAAATATAATCATTAGAGATTGTGGTGTCCTGACTTTCTGTTTAGTTGGAGGGATCCCCAACTTCAAATGATGCCTATCTCCAAGTTGTAAACCTTTATGATAAATAGATGACAAGTTAATTTTTCACTTTGGATAAAGGCTATTATCAAGTACAGATGACTACCCCATTTAAAAGGCAAATTTAGGATGGACAAAAGGGACAAAACGGTATTGTCAAATCCTCTTAATTGAACCTAATTATTTTTTATCTTGAGAAAGTATGTGGTATGTGTAATGAACTGTATCCACTTGGCTATGTAAAAGAAGGATTTCTTTCCTCTCTGCAATCTCTATTTTTTTTGGTCAGTCCTGGGGCTTGAACTCAGGGCCTGAGTGCTGTCCCTGAGCCTCTTTGTGCTCTGCCACAGCACCACTTCTGGCTTTTTCTGAGTGGTTTATTGGGGATAAGAGTCTCATGGGGGTTTTTCTGCAAGGCCTGACTTTGAACTGCAATTCTCAGATCTCAGCCTCATGAGTAGCTAGGATTATAGGCATGAGCCACTGCCGCCCAGCTGCAGTCTCTTCAGTGGATCTCTTGTTATGCACATCATGTTCTGACTTAATGCATATTCAACAATAAAACCTTTTCTTTCTCTTTTACAGGGTTTCTGGGCTAGCAGATTTTTTTTTTTTAACTCTGGTACTGGGAGTCAAAACCAGGATCTCACACATGCTAGGCAAACATTCAGTTACTGAGCTATATATCCAGCCCTGAGATACTATTTTTATTTTTTATTATATTTCCCCAATAAGGATTTTTTTTTTCTGAGGCAGGTCTCACTTTGTCGCGCAAGCCAGCCTTGCACTCCAGTCTCCTGAGTGCTGGAATTATAGGCATGTATGACCACAACAGGCAGGGTTAGTTCTTTCCATAGCTCTCTGTGATTCCTTCCATGTTAGCCTTGCTTCTGGGCACTGACAATGTTTGGTCTCCACCACTAGAATGGGAGCTGTCTGAGGGTTGGCTGAGCTGTCCTTTTTGAATCCTTGCCACTATTACAGGGCCTATGCTAGGTGAAAGATGGATGAAGGAGGGAAGGATTCTGAGAAGTAGCTTGTTCCCTGACTACTGGAACCCAAAAAGTAAAAGGACAGATTCTCAGGCCTACTCAGAATTTGTCTCTTCTCTTTTTCCCTTCCTCCCTCCCTTTTTCCTCCCTCCCTCCTTCTCTGCAGACCAAATTAATCTGAAACCCAAGGTCCTCATGCTTCAACCTCCCAAGTTTTGGCAGTACATGTGTGCACCATCATACCCAGAGTTTCTACAGACAACAAAAACTCAAAGTCAAAAAACAATTTAAGAAATTGAAAAACAAGGAAAAAAGACACAAAAGCAGGTGGGCTGAATGGAACATTATCTGGCTCAAGTATGGGGTGGTCTGGGAGGCCTGCACATGGAGGTTAGGGTGAAGGAGAGATGATGGAGGCCAGGAATAGGGAGAAACTTGGATCCTTTCTACTTTTCCTGGGGCTGGTAAATTTTTTTTTTTAGTGATGGGCTTACCAACCTCTCCTTTCCTCTAGACAGAGGTAGCTCCAGATGAGGAGACCCCAGAAAACCCTAGAAGGCCCCCAATCCCTCCATACCATGGACCCGAAGCCCCTGCAAGAGGGGAAAGTCAAGCAGTGGCCCAAAGACACAGTCATCTTCCTGGCTTGGGAGTGGAGCCATGGGGGTCTCCAAGGGACTATTCTGAAACCAAATGTTCTCATAATATTTAGGACTGGGGGTGAGGCTTCCCAGAAGGGGCTGCGTAGAGTCACAGCGGATGTAGTGCCCTGGTCGTGGGCTGGTTGGGCTGCCTAGCACCTGCCCATAAAAGACCTGGTCACTGGTGCCAGACTGGGGCTGGGGTGGGGTAGATATTGCTTTTGGGCCCCCTTGGAGTATGTAGGCCTGGACTGTGGTGGGAAGGCCGCAGGTTTCTGAGCTGTCACTGGACTCCCAGGACCCCAGCTTCTTCTCCTCCTCCAGCACAGTGATCTTGGTGATGGGTGGCATTCCTGAATCCCAAAGGCTGGGCAGTGGGAAGATCTCCTGGACACAGAGACAGGAAGTGACGGAATGGTTCATTTCAAATATCTGCTCCAGATACTATTCTTTCTGAATCAGGGTAATTGTGGGGATGTTCCTGTGCTATGTGGTAGAATATAGAGTTGGACCTGCAAAATATCCTATCCTCTCAGGCCTGGCATGGTGACCCCTCCCACCACACAGTAAAGTGACTGAAGCTTTGAGATGGTCCAATTGCCATTCAAATCTAGGTCTGTATCGCTCCTAAAGGGTGCAATTCTTGTGCATCATGATGCAAAACCCTGTGCGCTCATCTTTGGAAGAGTATTCTTTCACTTTTTTTTTTTTGTGTCCGGTCGTGGGCCTGAACTCTAGGCCTGGGCGCTGTCCCTCAGCGTTTCAGCTCAAGGCTAGCGCTCTACCACTTGAGCCACAGCACCACTTCCGGCTTTTTTCTTTTTGCTTATGTGGTGCTGAGGAATCGAACCCAGGGCCTCATGCATGCAAGGCAAGCGCTCTACCACTGAGCCACCTTCCCAGCCCTATTCTTTCACTTTTATTTGAACCTGAAGCTAACAGCCCCAGCCACATTTCCCTCTCCCTTCACGTGCTCACCTCTGCCATGGCTTTGGGTATCCAGGAGCCCAGGCTGCTGTGGGCTGGGTCTGGCACGCTTGGCCAGAGGGGATTCTTCCTGCTGGAGAAGGGGGAAGGTGAAAGGTCAGGTGTACCCTCCCAGCCTGCCTTCCTTTAATCTCATCCCAGCAGCTGAGGAGGGGATGAAGTGGGGGGTTGGGGGGGGATGAGGCTGGAAGGGACTTAGATTGCCACGCCTCCTCTGCTCACCAGCTGGCAGTGCCCTGTGGGTAAGAGCCAGTTCTCTCAACCGATCTTACCTGGGGCTGTACCAGAACCAGGTAGCCACACAGAGGCAGATGAGCAAAACCAGGAGGCCAAACAGGCCCAGGAATATGTAGAGCTCCAAATTCCCTAGGGTTAGAGAAAAGAAAGCCAGAAGAGGTCGGTGTGCATGTGGAAAAGATGAACAGTTCTGCAAGTTAGGATCTGTGGGTGAGGGTGGGGGCTTCTCCTTCAGGCTGGAATCCATGGATGAGGCTGGGTCTCCTCCCCAGACTGAGATCCAGGAGTGGGGCTGAGTTTCTGACTTAGGTTGGGGGAATCCATGGTCTGACCAGGGGATCCAGAAGCACATTCATATCTTCTCTCAAAATCAAAATCCTTCAGGTGGACACAATCCCCATAGCCATTTCTGCCAGCTCCCCTCTCCCCTTACCTGAGGCCAAGGTCATCAGAGTGAGGCCTGTACTGTTGCTGGCTCCAGCCTGGCTGGTGGCCATGAGGTGGATGTGATACAGGCTAGCGGGTTCCAGGCCATGCAGGACAAAGCTGTGGGAGGAGGTGTTCAGGATGGTGGCTAAGGGTGGGGTGGGATGGGGTATGTGGTCAACTTAGGTTGGGGTGCTGAACCCCCTAGAGGGCTACTGAGCACCCCCCTCCCAGATCTTCTGTAGCTGTGAGGAGCTGAGGATAGACTCACAGTAGGACTGGTCCTTAGTGTTGGTCCAGAAGATGGTATAATGGTCTAGGGGGCTCTTCCCCAGCTCAGGGGGCCTGGGTACCCACTCCAGCTTGGCCCAGGTCTTGCCAATGTGCTTTAGATGCAGCTCTGGGGCATGGGGAGGACCTGTGGGAAGAGAGAAGTGGAAGGATTGGAGGAAACGGGCCAGAGCAGAGCTGAGAGCCTTGTGGGTCCCTGGGCTCTGGAACTGGCCCATCCTGTGGGTGGGTGAGAAAAGAGAGTCCAAGGAGCTGAGTATGGTAGCACATTCATGTATTAGCAGCACTCAGGAAATAGAGGCACGAAGAAGTAGAGTTCAAGCCTAGTGTGGGTTACATGGTGAGCTCTTGTCTTGAGTTAAACATCGTGTGGGGAAAAGAAGAGTTCAAGGCAACATTTGTCTAAGACTTATCTTTCCAAAGGTTTCCTTTCAGTTGTTTGCTTGAGACTAAGTCTTGCTATGTAACCTAGTCTAACCCTGAAATTACCAGTTGCTGGGATCACAGATGTGAACCACCATGCCTGGCCTTCCTAGGGTTTTTATCTGAATTCCATCTACTGGTCCTAAGTACAGAGGTTGGATTTGAATCTAGTTCTGTTTGATTGAAAATTCTTCAGCTCCAATTTCTGCCAGGCCTGAGTTTTGTCTGATTTATAACCAATTCCTGCTGTTTACTCTCTGAATTTAGGCCAGGGCTTCTGTCTAATGTCTTTCAGACGTGTTGAAGCCATCAATTGAATTTTATAAGACCTGCTCCCTAATTTCCCTCAGACTCATTGTCCCAATTTTTGTTCAGCTGCAGGGGTGACTGTAAATCAGGGGTATCCTTAGGGTTGGGATCCAGAATAGGTGAGGAAGGGGAATGTTTTCCCTTATTTCTGGCTCCTCACACCCTGGCAGACCCTGAGAGAGGGGGAAGGACTCTGGAAATGGGCTGGTGGCTGACGAACCCATCTCTTTGGAGTAGGTGTAGACATGCTGGGAGTGTCCCACGGTGCCTGGATACAGGGGAGACACGGTGATCTCGTAGAGCTGAAAGGGCCTGATATTCTCTGTAGAGAGAAGAAAGGGTAGTCACTCTGATTGAGGGGTATCTCTGCTGATGATCAGAGCAAATCTCAGACTTCTGGTCAGGGCTAACTGCTGCAATCTATTCTTTAGATCATTTGATGGGAGTTAGGAAGTGAAGACAGAGTTAGAAGAGTGGCAAGGGTAGGGCTGAAGAGAGAATCAGATTAGACTGCAAGAAGAACTTCCAGATTGTGAGGCTGTTAGATGAGAAGGAGATTAAAGAAAGCTTGGGGATTCCCCCCCCCCACCTCAGGCAGCTCAGGCTCTTCTTGCTACAAGCATGACCTCCTCATCTTCCCCTTCCATGCCTGGCCCCCAGCCCTGCCTTCCAGCTCTGGCTTACCCCTCAGCAGTGTCTCTGTGATGCTCCCATTGTGTTCCATCTTCAAGGTCTTGTTGCTGCCCATGGGGCCCAAGCCCCACTCAATCAGATAGCCCTGAGGCTGAGGGCTGGGGGGCTCCCAACCCACCCAGAGGCTGTGAGGGTCTAGGGCTATGGCACGAAGTCCAGCCAGGGGTGGGCCTGCAGACAGTGGGAAACAAGGAATAAAGGTGAAAAGAAGCAGGCCTCCAAGCCAGAAGCCTAGGTTCCAATCCTGGCTTTGCTATTTATAGGCTGGTTGACCTAGGCTGAATCAACATCTGAGCCTGTTTCTTCATTGGTAAAGAAAAGTTCCTACTATGTGGAGTCTTGGCGCAAAGAAAATGAGATGGATATAGAATAACCCTAGCATGGCATCCATCACTGGGACACTTGATCCTGGGAACAACTTTAGACACTTCCTGGTATGTGCCAGGCATAGTCCTTGATATGTGTCAATTTGCCAGGTGCTTAACAGTCCCACCAGGGATCTATGCTATCTTTGTCTCCAGTGTATCAATGAACAAAATGAGAGACACAGAGACATTCAGTAATTTATCAAAGGCCACACAGCTTGTAAGTGTGAATCTTAGGAATTATTGTGTGTTTACACTTGCACATGCATATACAGATACCACCAGCAGCTTTACCTGGTTCTGGCTAATGATAGTAATAGTTGGCACTGAAAGATATGGTGCTTCGTGTTTATGGTGCTTTAAGTTGCATTGTGATTGTTTGCCTTTACTGGCTCTAGACTGGTGCTCTATCAATTGAGCCACAGCTCTACATCCAGCTCTTTTTGGCAGTGAACTGGAGATAAGTCTCACGGACTTTTCTGCTCTGGCTGGCTTCTAACTGAGATTCTCAGATCTCAGCCTACTAAGTAGCTAGTATTCTAGACATGAGCTGCTGGCACTCAGCCATTTACTAGATCTTCAGTAGACAAAGGTAGGGGAGGGAATTCACTTGCCCAGATCATTCGGTTAGCATGTGATGGGACTCTACTTTAACTCAGGCAAGTCTCTTGGAATTTACCTGTTCGGGCCCCCTGCTCTTCTGGCTGCTGGCCCTCTTTTACCTTTGCTCTCCAAGAAGACTACTGGGGTGGGTTGAGAGGTCCCTGCTGAATTGTAGGCTACAAGGGTCACTTCTTGGGCTCCGGAGGGCAAGGAGAAGGCACAGCTGAACTCTGTGGTGTTGCAGAGGGACATGACCAGCCCTGGCTGGCCTGAGGGGCTCCAGGAGAGTAGGTATCCTTGGATCCGCCCGCTGTCTTCCTCCAGGGCCGTTGGCTGTGGCAGGTGAGGAGAAAAATGGTAAGAGGTCTGTCCAGCTTCTTGTAAGTGGAGGAGCGCTGGTCCTAGGAACTGAGTTCCCAAGCCAGAGCCAGATATCTCCTCTCTCTCCGTCCCTCCCTCCTTCCCTCATTCCTTCCCTCCTTCCCTTTCTCCTTTCCTCCCTCCGGCCCTCTTGTACTTTCTCTGTTCCCTACTTCCAGCTTCTAGGAAGGAGAGAAGGAAGAAGCCGGTCTGTGCACACAGCACTGAACAGATCCTTTGGGGCACAAGTGGGTCCTGCATTGCAGCCTCTTTAGGTCACTTCTTAGTTTCCTGGGCACATGCACATCACATGTAAATGTACCCAAGCCCTCCCCCCCACCCCCCGCCCTGGCCTGTGGGAATCCTGAGCCCCAGCCATGGGGACCTGGGGGGGGGAGGAAGTATCTGGTGGAAGCATAGCCTTTGATGAAGTCACCTTCCAGAACAGCTGCCCGCCCACCAGCTCAGGGTTCAGCTGCCTCTGCCGCCGCCACCACGTGTCCAGTCTGATGGCCGGAGCTGTGGGTGGAGTGATGGAGTATGAGGAGTCTTGTCTGGGAGGGTGCTGGGAACTGGCCTGGGTCCTCGTCACCCACTCACCACATTCTGTGGTTCTCAGTTCCAGACTGGGGCTCCAGCTGCTCCAGTAGCCTGGCAGGGGTGAGCGGATGCAGCGCATTTGCAAGGCATAGGCCGTGGCTGGAAGGAGCCCACAGAGCTCATACTGGTGGATACTGGAGGGCAGGGGAGCCACCTGACAGAGAGTGGGGGGCATAAGTCTGAGCCTTTCAGGGCTAGCTCACACTCCACCCCCGCCTTGATCTCCCAGCTCAGGCCCTGACAGTCCAACCCCTGCCTCACCTGTGCCCAGCTGGCTCCTTCCTGCTGTGGCCGGTGGCGCAGCTCACACTCCTGGTCCATATATATGCTTGGTTTCCATGGCTCCCACCCAAACCAGAGGCAGTATGGCTGGGGTGGGGCCGCTTGAGGACTAGGCTCCAGGGCCCACAGTGTGGGGGGCTCCAGTTTCACTGCAAGGAACAGGGTGGTCAAACTTCTCCCTATCCCACCCTATAAGGCTCTGCCTTGGCTCTTACTTTGCTCCCTCTGTGTGAGTCCATTTCCCTTCTTAGGTCTCCATCTGTGTTGTCTGTCTTGTCTTTTCATCTCTGTTCATATGCCCACATTCTGTCTTTGTGTTTGTGTCTGTTTTTCTCTGTCTCTGTTTCACACTCCTGTCTCAGGACCTTTGCACTAGTTGTTACTTCTGCTTAGAACACTTGCTTTCCAGGTATCCCGTGACATACTCCCTTAGTTCCTCCAAAGGTCTACTTAGTTGTCACCTTTTTTAGTCACCTGACAGTCTATTTTATTTATTTTTCCTGCCAGACACAACATTCTGAGGGAGGACTTTTGACATTTTCTTTCCCACCTGCATCCTCAAGATCTCAAGCAGAGCCTCATACACAGTGAACATTTTAAGAAATTAGCTGAAAGAATAAATGAGCAGAGCTGGGAGTGTGGCTTAGTGGTAAAGTGCTTGCCTAGCATGCATGAAGCTCTGGATTCGATTCCTCAGTTCCACATAAACAGAAAAAAGCCAGATAACTAGTATATATCTGAGTCAAGCAGAAAAGCTCAGATAAGTTGATATTAGGGAAATGAACCCTAAGCTATGTATTCAAATGTTTTTTTCTTTCATACGAGTGTTTCTAACACATTTATAAGATGATTTCTTTGTTGCTTTGTATGTCCCTCCTCCATGGTATAACCCCTGCTTTCACTGTATTTGATGTTGGTGTAATTTGTAGAGGGGAAGGGAAAAAAAAACACATTGTTTAAATAGGGATACAGGTGGACCCACTGCAACAATGAGATGCACAAGTCCTTATGTTGAAAAACGAACTTTACAACTTTGGCGGGGAAGGCGGGGAGGGGAGGATTGGGTGAGGGGGGTAGAAGAGGATGGAAAGGGATGGGAAGGGGAAACAAGGGAGAAGGCTACAATGCTTGATAAGAAATGCACTCATTATCTTTCCCATGTAATTGTAACCCCTCTACAGTATTTTCACAATTAAAAAAAAAATAAGCCAGATGTGGCGCTGTAGCTCAAGTGGGAGAGCCCTAGCCTTGAGCAAAAAAGCAGCTCAGAGACAGTGCCTAGGCCCTGAGTTCAAGCCCCAGTACTGGCAAAAAAAAAAAAAAAGAAAAAAAAAAAGAAAAAAAGAATAAATGAGCTTGCTTTCCCAGTCTTGTCCCCATCCTTGTCTCCAGCTGCATCCTCTCTGTCTCTGTCTTTGTCTCTCTTCCCTGCCTTTCTTTTAGGACTTCCAATGTTGTCTTGTTTATTGCTGGGAATGTGTCTCCTCTGTGCCTCTCTGCAGCTACTCACATTGGGGATCCTTCCCTCCCTCGCCTGCACCCAGTGGCACTCACCAACATCCACAGGATCAAGGCACAGCTGTGGGGACTCACGGACCCCCAGTGCATTCTCTGCCCGCACCCAGATGACCATGTTCTGGTACAAGAGCAGCTGTTTGCGGGGGATGGAGCAGTAGCTGTGCCCTTTCTCAGGCACGCAGTCAAAGACAGAGTCCTCCTGGGTCTGACAGTTGCCCCGGCTCCTGCCAAAAGGCCAATCTTGGGTGCCAAGCAGAGGAAGAAATCAAGACTCCCTTCTCTTCTCTTGTCTCTCTCCATCTTTGTTTCTGGCTCTTCACCCCTACATTCCTCCTTGTGCGTCACCCCAGGACCCAAAGGAAGGGGGCTAGGGTCATGGCCCCTACTCACTTGAAGCTCTTTAGGATGAAGGTGGTGGGCAGGTAGGTATTGGGTCCTGGCTCCCACTGGCAGGTGAGGCTGTTGGTGGTGAGGTTCATGAAGCAGGACAGGTTGGAGGGTACGGCTGGAGGGTCTGTGTGTAGAGGGGGAAGAATGTGAGACACTTAGAAAACTCCCATCTGCATTAATGGCTGTACTTCCAGGTTCAGGGCTGGTGTCTCTGGGGTCACCTTTTCGGTTTTCATGCAGTGTGACCCTGCAGGGGCAGCCCCGGAAGGAGCCAGGTTAGGTTACAGGAGGTATAGGGCGAGTGTTATAGACACCCACCATGTGCTCCCCCCCCACCATGACCTCTGTCCTCCCACTCCTGTCCCCTTTGCCTGGATGGGCCCTCTAGGTTTTTGCTTTTATTTTGGTTCTGCCATTCATTAGCCATATGATCTTGAAGTTGCTCAGTTGCCTTGTGCCTCAGTTTCCTCATCTGTAGAGTGGAGGTAGTGGCAACACCTCTGTCTCCTAAGTTATTACAAGGGCTGTAGATCCTCTTTTTAAATTTTTTATATGTTTTTTATTGTATAGATACTATACAGAGGGATTACAGTGCTGTATAACCTCATACATAACGATGCTCAGACAATGCTGGCAGGCAGCAGGTGTTAACTGCTACCATTACTGATTTTTTTTTCCAACCCTAGGGGTTGAACTCAGGGCCTAGATAGCCTAGAGCTTGGTAGAGAAGTACTCTACAACTTAAGCCATGCTTCCAGTCTAGATTATTTTTCAGGAATGTTTTTTTTCCCCCAGGTTGCCCTTGGACTCAAATCCTCCTACTTCTACCTCCCACATAGCTGGGATTACAGGTGCATGTCACTATATTCAGCCTATTACTGTGTGTGTGTGTGTGTGTGTGTGTGTGTGTGTGTGTGTGTGTGTGTGTGTGTGTGTGTGTGTGAGAGAGAGAGAGAGAGAGAGAGAGAGAGAGAGAGAGAGAGAGTGGTCTTGGGATTTGGAATCAGGGACTCATACTTGCTAGGCAAGCACTCTACCGTTGAGTTATATCTCCAGTCCTTTTAAGATTTTGCACTGGTTATGTTGAGATAGGGTCTCACTTTTTGCCAGGCCCCAGCCTGAGTTACAATTTTCCTTTTATGTTTCTGTTATAGTACCCAGCTTCTTCCCTGAGATGGTGTCTTGTGCACTTTTTTGCTTGGACTCCCTGGAACCGTAATCCTCCCAATCTTAGCCTCCTTAGTAGCTCACATTACAGGCATGGGCCAACAGTGTCCAGCATTATTATTGATTTTAGACAAGAACTTTGGGTTTTCTTTTTTTCCCTATGTATTGGCTTTGCACAAACTACATCCTACTGTTTGCAAAGAAAGCTGAGACTGGGGTGGAAGGAACTGGGAGCCAGTTCTGCGGGTAGAGGCTGGCCTCCAGGGAGGAGCTAAACAGCAACACAGAGGAGTGGTGTTAGAGCCACACTACCCAAGGGAAATCTTGGCTCCATCCAGTCTTAGTGTGTGATCTCATCTGTAAAATGAGACTCTCCCCTGATAACACGTCCATAAAGTGTGAGCCCAGCAAGAGCTCAGTAGGCACCGCTTTTCCTGGTGTTGGAAGGAAGGCATCTGAGGCAGAGGGAATGGAAAGCCAACTGGGAAAACTTACAGCCTGCCTGTAGCTCAGCTTGGTCCAGGATCTGTGGGTGGTTGCCCCATTGCACACAGCAGGAGAGAAAGGTGTGGGTGTGGTTGAGGTAGGGCAGGGTGATGGTAGATTTCCAGGTTCCATCGGGCAGGCGCTGCTGCCTCTGCCCAGGCTGCTCTTGCTCTTTCCCCAGTCTCCATAGAATCTGTGGCTCTGGGTCCAAATGGCTGCAGTTCTGGCTGATGGTGCAGGAGGCTGTGACAGGATCTCCCAGACGGACAACAGGGGCTGAGATGTTAATCTGCCCACATTTCTCCAGGCCTGTGAGTAGGGTGAGGAGGGTGCTTATTGAAGGACTCCTGTGCTGGGTAGAACTGGGCTGGGTCTTAGCGTTTGTCCTAGTCTTAAGGCCCTAATCTGCCTCATATCTCTGAAAGCAAGAAGCTATCTGGAGTGAGACGGAGGTAACAATTTGCCATTAACATTTATTATCAACAGCCTTCAACATGGGCTCTGAACACCTCTAGTTTGTAGGATGCTCCTCTTCCCATAATGTAAATGCTCCCAGTAGGGCTGATTTCAAGTTAGTAGAGTGCTCTCCCCAAAGAATTGAAGAGACATGACAATCTGTTCTTGCAAGCTAGCTCTAGTTCCTCACCAGAGACCGCTGTCCTCTCACACCCTCTATCTGAAGATGGTAAAAGCAACGATTAGGGTGATAAGAATCCCTCAGCCACAGCAATCTGTGGTTTTTGAATTTAAACTTCTGATTGTATAATCCCCACTTGATCACAGCACTTGAAAGGCACATTATTCCCCAGAAAGGCAATTGTGGTATGCTGGGTAAGAGCCTGACATTACAACTAGATTGTCCATGTTTAAATCTTGTACGTATGGCTTGCTTATTATGTCTTCTTTTCTTTTCTTTTTGTTGTACTAGTAGTGGGACTTGAACTCAGGGTTCTTTTTTTCACATTGATAAGACCAACCATTTATTTAACTTGGGGGTTAGCATAGCATGTACAGGTGGGAGTATACATTAAAACAACAAATGAGATAGAGTAGTTATTGCTAGTTATATTCACAAACATTTAAGACAGACTACTTTTAGATTTAACAAAGACGCAGAGAAAAGCACTGTGTATATTGCTGACAACATTGAGAAAGTCATGTGATTGAGCGAACATATACACTTTGGGTGACCTATCACATCAAGAAAACAGTGGTATTAAGTGATTTTTAACCAGCATTGTATAGGCAATGAAAAAATGTATTCTAAATGTCAACAGGACAATAGCTGTATACATTACATACAGTATATCAATAGTATGTGATGTATAAATAAACACAGAAAGGCCTACACATTGGAGGGAATATTACTGAATGGACCCATTGAAAACTCCCCACAGCAACTCATATATATATATATATATATATATATATATATATATATACACACACACACACACATATATGTATATGTTTAGAGATGGTAGGGAAGATGCATCTAATCTGTCAATATCCTTTAAGCAGATGAGGTTCAGAAAGGTTGGGCAAATTAACTTTTTTGTTTTGAACATCCTGTTTTATTTTCCTAACCAATAAACAAAAACAAATACACAAAATGAAAACTGGATTTTTAAATTGAGAAAGAAAAAGCTAAGTTGATAGCTCAAGAAAGTGGTAAAAACAGAAGCAGAGCAGCAAGCACCTGAAGAAATAATACAAGGGAACTAGGGATGAGATGATGCAGGCTTTGACTGAAAAACAGAACTAGGTAAGAAGTTCTCTAAAATGACTAAGCTCACATGCAGTTATGTCCTATGTTACTATCCATTTTATGTATCTTTACCATATCAAAAGGAAAATCCAGGTACATTAAAAACAGTCAAGTATATAAACATGCAAGTGACAATTATATACATCAAGTTGGAGTCCCTGGTAATCTGAAAGCAGCTTAAAAACAAAAAGGATTAAAAAAAAAACTTTTAATATGACTTACAGGTTACCCCAGAATAGGAAGTAATGATATTTAGATGAGTTAAGCTATTAAAAGCAAATCTCTTCTTCCTGTTATGTAGCACCTGGCTAAGAATATAGTCATGGTGAATCAGGGGCTTACATAGCACATGACTATCAAGAATGAGTGTGCTACATCGAGGCATGCTAACATCAGCATTCTACCACAGCTGAATTCTGCACTAGTTCAAGACTTAGCGAAGGCGGTGACAAAGGTGTAACTTGTACACTTGAGTTGGAGTACTATCATAATAGCTGCAAATAAAATTGGCACCATGTGCTACTTGTACATACTATACTACATTTACTTAGTTTTTAATGAAGGTTGTGGTCAGGTGTTCTTACTTGGCTTTTCTCTCAAGGCTGGCCCTCTATTTCTTGAACTACAGCTTTACTTCCATCTTACTTAGTAAGTGAGCCTGGTATATGTTAGTGTTTTTGTGTAGCCTGCTAGATAAGTAAGTTCAAATGGGCTGAAGGCTGAGCAAGCAGGAGGGCTGGGTTCAATACAGTGTACCTCCAAAAAAAAAAAAAAAAAGGCCAAGCATAGTGGCATATACCTATAGTCCCCACTACTCAGGAGACAGAGTTTGGGAGGCCTTGATGCTCCCTTCAAGGCCAACCTAGGCAAAAAATTTTACAAGACCTCATCCCAAGTGATAACCTGGGCATGGTGGTTCATAGCTGTCATCCTAGCTACAAAAGAAAGTGTAAATAGAAGATTGTGGTCCAAGTCAGCCTGGATGAGAATGAGAGACCCTAACTCCAGAAATAAAGCAAAAACAGATGAGGGTGTGGTTCGAGTGGTAGCCTTACCTGCTTAGAAAGTGTTTTATATATATATATATATATATATATATATATATATGTATGTATGTATATATGTATATATATAATTTATAAAACCAAACATTTATGAAACTATATATATATACATATATATATAGTGTATGTGTGTGTGTGTGTGTGTGTGTACACGTGTGGTACACCTGTCCTTGGGCTTGTACTCAGGGCTTGGGTGCGGTCCCTGAGCTTTTTTTCCTCAAGGCTAGCTCTCTACCAGTTGAGCCCCAGCTTCACTTCCTGCTTTTTTGGTGCTTAATTATAGATAAGAGATAAGAGTTTCAAGGACTTTTCCTGCTCAAGATGGCTTCCAATCCCTGTCCTCAGAGCTCAACCTCCTGAGTAGCTAGAATTACAGGCATGAGCCACCAGCACTAGGCTTGACATATATATGTATATATATATAATATTATATATAGATTATCTATATGTAACATATTAAATCTATCTCTATCTCTATATCTCTCTCTGTATATTTTGTCGGTTGTGGGGCCTGAACTCTGGGCCTGGGTGCTGTCCCTCAGCTTCTCAGCTCACAGCAAGTGCTCTACCACTTGAGCCACAGCACCACTTCCAGGTTTTTCTGCTTATGTGGTGCTGAGGAATTGAACCCAGGGCCTCATGCATGCAAAGTAAGCACTCTACTCACTGAGCTATCTTTCCAGCCCTTTAAAATATTTTTAAAGGCACAAAATTAAAAAAAACAACAGAGGCTGTATGTGGTCTGAAATGTCAAAGTATTGCTCTCAAACTTACTGACCTCATCTAACTTGGCCTCAGCTTGCATAGCCATGGAGCTCTTCACCTGTCAAGACAGAGTCTTGGAATGAAACCTGTCTCCCTGTGGCTTCTGCTGGATTCTTTGCTGTCCTCCAAGACTCCTTCTGACAGCCAAGCAGAGATTTGCAGAAGGACCTCCCCCTCTCCCAGTCCTGTCAGTATTTTTGTGGTGGGGGGACCAACAGCCCCACATGAGGCTCAGTCTCTGAGAAGCTCAGAGCCATGTGGCTGTGCAGGAAAAGGCTTCCTTCCGTATCACCCCACCCTCCATCGCTGGTGACTCCCCACTGCTCCACACTTACTTCCAGGGAGCAGCAGGATGATCAGGGCAGCTCTGGCCAGGCCACCGGCTCCCAGTCCTGCCATGGTGTCAACTTGTTGCTTACCTAGAGGCAGACAGAGGTGGGGAAGGTCACATGATTTGGAATCCAAGCTGCCCATAATCTTTGCTCTGCCACAGTGCAGCTGCAGCCAGGTTACTTGGCCTGTCTTTGCAAAATGAAGGTAAGAGTGGCCCATAGCATATAGGGACTTGGAAGGGAGGCACAAAATGATGCCCTTGCACTGTGAGTGGCATAGTTATTATGTCTGCCTGCCAGGAGAGGAGCAGGGGAAGGAGCCATGAGTGACAGAGTGCTCTCCTTCAGGGTACCTGTTGACTTTGGGCCCATAAGTCACCTTTGTGCAAATCAGAAAAAATGCAAGCCCCTCCTGGACTAAGCCCTGACAGCTGGAAAACGGGCTGGATTCCAGCCTCCCTGGGATGATTTTGTGCAGTGAGAAATCTGTACGACACCCTGTCTGGTAGTCAGTGGTAGGCAACTAGTCAGTGGTTGGCTAGCTTTCCTCCTCCTAGGCAAGGAAGATGAGACTGGCTTCGGTCTCCAGGCATTCTTTTGAACATTTTTTCTTTTTTAATTGTTATTATAAAGGTGATGTACAAAAGGGTTGCAGTTCCATAAGTCAGGTAACGAGTATGCTTCTTTTTAAGCAGCACCCCTTCTCTCACTCTCTCCCAGTTTTTCTCTCCCATCTCCACCCACAAGTTGTATAGTTCATTTTCAATGTACTGTCTAGGGGGTACAGTTGCTGCATTTGTTTACACTTTGTCCCTCCATTTCTGTGTCCCCCCCTTTTATCCTCCCAAAGACAGATAAATGAACAAACAAGACAAAAAGAAAAGCAAACTAAAAGAGCAACAACAACAAAAAAACCTCTTGTTTCCATTTCCTGGAATTCATTCTGATAAATATTATTTTATATGATGAGAGGCACATAAAGCATTGCACCGTTGTGTATGTTCCTCTCTTAAGCGCATTTTTTTTTTTTTACTGTTCCTGTGGTCTCTGTACGTATCACTTGGAGGCCATTGCCTATGCCTAGTGAGGTTCTGCCTTCTCCTTTTTCATTGTTTGTATCTGGAGTGGGGAACCAGACCTGACACAGGCCCAGGGATTCTTCCTTAGTTTCCTGGGGACTGGTGTGTCTAGCTGTTCTCTAGGGATCATGTATGAAAAGAAGTTAGAAACCCAGCTCCATCACTTACCCAGTTTGTGACCTTGGACAAGTTATTTCACCTTTTTGAGCCTCAGTTTCCCCATCTGTGAATAAAGAAGAACAGTAGCTTCTTGGGGTTGGTGTTCTGACAAAATGAGACAATTGTCATAAAAGCCGTTTGAGCTGTGCAGGGATGGAGCAAGCACTCAGTACCCATGGCTTGCATCCCCAAGCTATTGGAGCCTGGCAGGGCCTACAACCCCACCCTTAATGCTGTAGCTCAGCGCCTCCTAGGACTGCCACCTTGCTTTGTTTATGTAGCACTGCACAGTTCCCAACACCTCATTTCTAGATCCTTTTTTTCTAGTTCCTTGGCTCTGTTACTCTAGCCGTTTGTCAGGCTCTGTAGCTGTCTTGACCCTCAGTGACCCAGCACACTTAGCACCTCTTTGCCATGGTTGCTGTCACACCTTTCTGCTTTTTTCTCTTTTCCCATTGCACCTCGCCTCCCTCCTGAGCTCCTTTCTCTACTCCTTTCTTGAAATTCTTTTTCTAGGAAGAGGTGGGGAAGGAGGATATAAACCAGTGTAGAGAGTTTCCTAATCATGGTAGAGACAAAGAGAGAGGGGGGGGGAGAGAGAGAGAGAGAGAGAGAGAGAGAGAATGTTATCTTCAGAGATCTTCATGAATGGCAGTGGTTTGGGGCAGGGGAGATGTAGAGAGACAGATAGGCAGGAGAAAAAAACTCAAGAAACACCAGTGATGACCCAGAGAGGCTAAGGCCCTAGGAGGATGATTAAGAAACAGTCTGATACCAAGCATTGCAGGTGAAGAGACAAAGGGAGCCAGGAGAGCCAGAGAGGGGGCCCAGAGGGGCTGAGAAGGAAAGACCGAAAGGAGAGCAGATGGAGACAGGGAGAGATGGCCAACTGGAGCAGGCAGGCGTGCAGGTTCTGAGACAAGCATGGAGCAGGAAGAATGGAATGGCTATCCCTGAGTCCAGCTCTGGAACCCCCAAAGAGATATTTGGCTGTCTGCCTTCCCCAGAGAAATTCCATCCCAGACTCCTGGGTCCCAGAGACCACTCCACAGCCAGGGTCTGGCCCAGGCCTAGGCTCCCAGACATTGCCCTTGGAAAAGCGAGGACGGGTCTTAGGACTCCAGGTCTCCACAAAAGGCCGGACTCAGTCCTCCCGGGCATCCTGTACTCACACTGGGACCAGGGTGGTGCAGGGCACCCGGCCTCCCTGCTGTCTTCTCTCTTCTCTAGGGGGCAAGTTCCTTCTCTCCGTCGTTAATGACAGGCAGGGAACTGAGATTGCGACACCTCCCAGGCCTCCCAGCCTCCCCTGCGCCCTTACCCTTGCAGGCACCCGCAGCCCTTTCCTCCCAGGAAGGGGCCTGAGAGAAACTGAAGAGCCCGATGCCTTCCTGCCTCGGGGGTCCTAAAGAGCTGGCGATGTGGCAACGATGGCCCTCTTGCCAGTCTCCGGATTTCCTGAGCTTGAAGCCTTGGGGCTGGGCCGGGTCGGGCCAGGCCTCCAAGTGGCTGGGTGCTATCCTGGTTCCCCCTGTTCTGAGGAAGTGTCACTGGGAAGGCCCCTGCTGCCCCCAGCCTCTTTTTCCACACTGGCCTAGGGGCCCTTGAAATTTGTGTTTTAGAACTCAACACTCACTGGTCCCCATGGCTTCTCTGTCACCACTGCCAAAGGCCAGACGAGACAAGATGTGCAAAATAAGGCCTAGGATATTCATAGGCTCACCACATATTAGTAGTACTTGCACACCATGATGGGGTTACACTGTTCTCTAGCTGAGAACATTTTATGTCTTTGATTGTCTGTGTCTGACTCCTCTGTGACTGTTGATAGATGCTCTCTTAGGATAGTTCAGGCTGATCAGAGTTTATGGGATTTATGACCCAATAAAGGCAAGGTGCCTACAGATTGGCCATGTGCAAGCACTCAGTTGTATGCTTGTATATGTGTAGTGTGGTGAGCTGTGAAGAAGAGCAGGCTACTGGGTCTGGTGGGATGGGGCAGACCTTGGCTGAAGCTCTGGGTCCACATCTGAGTACCTGGCCACCTGCTGCTTCATGACCCCTGCACACTCAGGAAATCCACTTGCTGATGTGCTTTCATTGTTTCTTGAACTTGTTAGAATGTCTGCAGCCTTAGGGTCTTTGTACTTGCTGTTTCTTCAGCCTGGACTTATTTTCCTGAAATAGCAACATGGCATCACTCTGTCCCTTCCAGAATCCTGAGGCGCTTAGGGATTCGTAATTAAGTTCAGCTGGTTTATATATTTTCATGAAAATACCTTGGAAAATGTATGTTGACAACAGCCAGATGCAGTCAATCCTTCTTTCTTGCCAGGGTCTTTGAAATCACTCTCACTTTCCACCCAGTCTTCTAGCTGTTCATCCTTCTGTCCCACCATCTACTATTCCTGCAGCAGCTGGTGAGATACTGATCAAACAGAAGGCAGATCATGTCCTGCTCTGCCCCATACCTTCCACTCACTCACAGTCAAAATCAAAGTCCTTTTAGTGGTCTGCAGAGTGCTTCGTACCTGCCTGAGCCCTTTTCACTAGTCTCTCCCCTAAGTTGGTCTCTTCAAGCCACTGTTTGTCTTGTTCATCAGCCTTCTGCATCAAATCTTTTGTTCTTGCTGTTTCTTTAGCCTGGACTCTTTTCCTTGAAATAGTTCTATGGTGTCACCTCCCTCCTCTTCTCTAGCTCTTTGTTCAAATGTCAGGCTTCCCTTCCCTTCCCTTCCCTTCTCTTTCCTCCCCTTTCCTCCCCTCTCTCTTTTCCTTCCATTCCCTCTCTCTTTTTCATTTTCCCTTTCCTTTCTTCCTTTATTTTTCTTTTCTTTCTTGCCAGTCTTGGAGCTTGAACTCAGGGCACTGTCCCTGAGCTTTATTTTTTTTGCTCAAGGCTAGCAGCTTTTTGGTGATTAACTGGAGATAAGTGTCCAATGACTTTTCCTGCCTGGGCTTTGAACAGTGATACTCAGAATCTCAGCCTCTTGTGCAGCTAGGATTACAGGCATGAACCATTGGCACTCTGCTTTATGTCAGCCTTTTCTGAGTATCCTTTGAAAATTTGTACCTTCTCCCAGCCATCTCTTTCTCCTACGTCCCATTTCACCCTCAGATATTATCTGTCTCCACCTCCAGCAGATCGGAAAGTCCATGACAGCAGTCCGTTTGGCTTTTCTGTTCAAAACTTTAGCCCCAGTGTCTAACAACCCTGCCTGTCAATACATGTTGAATGAGTGTGTGAATTTCCTCCCGCTTACATGGTCAAATCTGTTCCCATCCCTGTGTGCTTCATCTTGATGAATTAACCACAATCTCCTCCTCTCGCAAGTCACTCACCCTGGGGACTCATTCCTTTCTCCATATGCCCACACCAATCAGTTCTTCCTAGAGGAGAAGGACCTTTGCCTATCATGCAGAAGATGGGATTCTTGAGCAGGTATGGGCCCTGGTCCAGCTCTGGTTGTCATGAAGCAATCATCTCATTCCTGACACACCCACAATTCATCTCTTCTGTTTATCTGTAGAAGTCTTTTTCTCCAGATTCCTTTTTTTGTGTGCTGGCACTGGGACTTGAACTCATGGCCTGGGCACTATTACTTGGCTTCTTTGCACAAGACTAGTACCTTATCACTTGAGCCATACCTCCACCAGTGGCTTTTTGCTAGTTAATTGGTGATAAGAGTCTCTTAATCTTTTCTGCCCTGACTAGATTTGAACTGGGATCCTGAGGTCTCAGCCTCTTGAGTAGCTAGAATTACAGATGTGAGCCACCAGCACCCAGCTTCCAGCTTCCTGATTCCTTAATGGGATAAGCTGGTTGAAAGTAGCAAAGGGGAGGATGGTGGGAAGGATTCAGGTGCCTCTCCTGCTGCTCGCTTGGGCCTCTGCTTCCCACATCTCATGCTCTTGTCATATTGAAGTTTGTGTTTCCCTGTCTGCAACCAGGCTCTGCAACGCTTCTGTGCCTTTGCTGTTGCCAGACAGTTGACTCCTGACACTTCTTCCCAGCTGAGTCCTGTTCCTGACTCAGCTCTGGCTTCTAGCCTGGTGGAGTGTTCCTCAGGCTTAACACCAGAGCATGTCAGGCTCCCCTCCTCATTGGGTCTGTAACAGGGTGGCCTGTTGACTGTCTGCCTCAGTCATTAGATCTCTTTGAGGGCAGAAACAACTTTCTTGCCTTTGCTACAAGAGCATGTTGTGGGGGTACAAAGGACACTTAGTGTGCATTTATTGGGTTGCAGAATCTTGGAGAAGTGGTTTACCGTCTTCAAGCCTCAGTTTCCTTATCTGTCACAGGGATAATAACTCTTCCCAGGGGCTTTGGGAGGATTAAATGAGCTATCAGAAATGCAGGGCTGGTCCAAGTGTGGTGATGCTCACCTGTGATCCCAGTACTTGGCAGGAAGCGGCTGGAAGATCAAGACCAGCTTGGATTACATAGTGTGATCCTATCTTATAAAACTAAACTAAACTAAACCAAATCAGACAACAACAAACAAAATACCCCCAAACAAAACAGTGTAGTGCCTTGCATGGTAACTGCTTCAGTTCAACAAAATTGTATTCACTTCTGTGTACACTCTACTATGTCAGGGCAAGATTATTTCTGATTGGTGCTCCATTTTCCTTTAAGGATCAGAACCAGGAAATGGAGGTGCAGCAGCTGAAATGAAAATTAGATTTAAGGAAACGAAAGTTAGATTTAAGGAAGAACTTCCCCTTAGAGGAGAGACACATTAAGAGCATAGAGCAGTTAAGAGCATGGTTCTGAGGAGGCAGACTGCTTGGTTTTGCTACCCCCTATCTATGTGAACCTGGACAAGTGATTTTAAGTATTATTGAGCCTCAGTTTTGTTGTCTTCCAAAGGGTATCCTGTGCCAGGCACTGGTGGTTCACACCTGTAACCCTAGTTATTTGAGAGACTGAGATAGGGAAGATGATTTGAGGCCAGCTTAGGCAAAAAAGTTTGCAAGACCCCTCTCTACCATAGCTGGATGGCAGTGGTGCATGCTCACCATCCTAGCTTTGTGGGAAGGGTAAAAATAGGCAGATTGATGTCCAAGCGCACACCTTGGTGTGCAACTTGTTTTAGTGAGTAATTTTCAGGATGATTACTTAAAGAATAGGAGTTCATAGCTTTTTATTCTTTGCAGGGAGAAACTATCGTCAATGTTGGTTATGGGGTCTGAATTCTGGGCCTGGGCGCTGTCCCTCATCTCTTCAGCTTAAGGCTAGTGCTCTACCATTTGAGCCACAACACCACTTTGGGCTTTTTCTGCTTATGTGGTACTGAGGAATCGAACCCAGGGCCTCATGCATGCAAGGCAAGCACTCTACCACCTTCCCAGCTTCATGCCACTGTTTTACTACCTTCTTAAGATTGCTTTGTGTAGTTTTATAAAATGATGCAATACCAGGAAATAAAAATTTTCCTAAGCTGGGTACCAGTGTCTCACACCTGTAATCCTAGCTACTTAGGAGGCTGAGATATAAGGATTGTGGTTCAAAGCCAGCCCAGGCAGGAAAATCCATAAGACTCTTACTTGTAATTAATCACCAGAAAACTGGAAGTGGAGCTGTGTCTCAAACTGGTAGAGCACTAACTTTGAGAAAAAAGCCCAGGAACAGTGCCTAGGCCCCATGGACCGACAAAAAAAAAAAATTCATAAATGTTAGTAGATAAGAATGATGTTAAGCCGGGCGCTGGTGGCTCACGCCTGTAATCCTAGCTACTCAGGAGGCTGAGATTTGAGGATCATGGTTCAAAGCCAGCCCGGGCAGGAGAGACTGTGAGACTCCTATCTCCAATAAACCACCAGAAAACCGGAAGTGGTGCTGTAGCTCAAGTGGTAGAGCGCTCACCTTGAGCTGAAGAGCTGAGGGACAGCGCCCAGGCCCAGAGTTCAAGCCCCACGACTGACAGAAAAAAAAAAAAAAAAGAATGATGTTCTTGGAATGTTCCTTTTATGTACAAGACTCATTGAATTATTAGAACTATGCCTACCAACAGGGTTGTGATTTCATATCATGAATGATTTAATATCAAATTCATTAGAAGAAAAGCAATTACAATGTTAGACCTTTGAGGTTATAACTTGGTTGGCTCGGGGCTGGGAAGGTGGCTCAATGGTAGAGTGCTTGCCTTGCATGCCTGAGGCCCTGGGTTCGATTCCTCAGCACCACATGAGCAAAAAGAAAAAAACCGGAAGTGGCGTTGTGGCTCAAGTGGTAGAGCGCTAGCCTTGAGCTGAAGAGCTGAGGGACAGCGCCCAGGCCCAGAGTTCAGGCCCCCAAAAAACAAAATAATAAATAAATAAATAAATAAATAAATAACTTGGTTGGCTCCTCTCTGTGACACAGCTTCTAAACTTGAAGAATATTGTCAAATTTTAATTCTAAATCAATAATTAGTCTTATAAGTTGCCCACTTATGGCTTTAACTGATAATGGTAATGTCCTTTGTCATCTGTATTATTTTTATTTGAATAAAAGAAATAATACTCAAAACTTACATTTGACCCTTAAAAATTATATCTAAAGTATTTACTTTGCCAAGGATACCTTTAGAATTTTTTGAGTCTGAAAATGAAAATTTATTTCTTAAAAATTTTATTGTCGGGCTGGGAATGTGGTTCAGTGGTAGAGCACTTGCCTTGCATGCATGAGGCCCTGGGTTTGATTCCTCAGCACCACATAAGCAAAAAGAAAAAAGCCGGAAGTGGTGCTGTAGCTCAAGTGGTAGAGCGCTAGCCTTGAGCTGAAGAGCTGAGGGACAGTGCCCAGGCCCAGAGTTCAGGCCCCACGACCGGACAAAAAAAAAAAAAATTATTGTCAAGGTGATGTACAGAGGGGTTACGGTTACATGAGTAAGGCAACCAGTACATTTCTTGTCAAGCACTGTTACCCCTCCCTTGTTCTCCCACTATTCCTTTCCTCCCCCAACTCCCTCAGTCCTCCCAGATGTTTTTATTTTGTGTGGGAGAAATACCCTGATGCTTTATAACATGCCGTTAATTTACTTTTTAAGGATAGTATACAAACATAATGCTACTGAAGGAAATAGGGTCAAATGTATTGATTCTCAATTGTGGAATGGTTGACAGCTGGCCCTTCACAGAGGGCCAATAATTTGTTAATAAAAAATTGCCAGGGATTCAAGTAACTGATAAAAAGTGGTGTGCTATGTGCTGATCTAAATCATGTTACCATGTTTGTCTCTTATGGTCCACTGATTTTTATGTTTTAAAGGATGCTCATAAAATTCTTGACAATAAAAGACAACACAACAGTGCTAAAAGGGCAGGTGGCATGGCTCAGCAATACTTACCTGGTAAGAGTGAGGCCCTGATTTTAGATTCCAGTACTGCCAAAAAGCCGGGGGCAGGGGTGGGAAGAAATTATGGAAATCATGATATCTGCTTCATAGGAATCCTAAGAAAAATCCGTGAAATGTGAGGTCTATGGAATAGAGCCAGGTATACTTAGTAAGTGTTCATTTTGGTGTGCTGAAACTGACAAGGAAAATGAGAGGTCACATCTCCACCAGCACTGGGTGGATACTTCCTCCTCCTCAGGTTCTCCTGTCCCTGCCCCCTCCTCCATCAGACAGGCCTCTGTGGGTCACCTCCCCCAACCAGGGAACTCTGCTCAGGTAACTGTATTCTCAGCAGCACCTCCTGAGAGGTGCCTTTCCAGAAGAGTGTGCCCAGGGTGAGTGTCCGGAAGTGCAAGCTGTGCCTCTCTGCCAGGACTGGAATAGAGCAGTCGGCCGAGATTGTGCAAACAGGTCATTATGCAAGCACACCCTTGATTGTGTAAACAGGTGTTTACTGGAGGCTGTGCTCAGACTGCCCACTTACAAAAACATTTGAGATGTTGACTCAGAAAATAGCAGCATCTGGATGCTCGTTCTAGACTGAATGTACTTGGAACCTCAGTGTTCCAGCCTTTGCTCAGGCTGATCCCTCTATCAGGAGCCCTCCCTGGTTCTTTATCCATGTTGAAATTTCACCCTTTTTTCTTTCTAGGCTCAGAGAAAATGCCACCAAGTGTTCCTTCCTCAGCCTCCTCCTCTTGGACCTTAAAGGCATTCAGCACATTTTTAATGTCCTGGTCATAGCCTTCTAAATTGTTAGCATCTCAGGTTTGACTCTTTCCTTATTCATCTCTGAAAGGTTAGGAAACAGATCTGGAAAGAGAGAGTGCCTACCTATGCCACACAGCTGGCTTGAGGCTGAGCAGGGCTATAAGTCAGATCATAAACAACACCTTTCTTTCACCCCATCCACTCAGAGTCTGACCGTAGATCTTTGCTGAAGTCCTGAGGTCAGCAGGGTTGGTTCCAGCTAGAACTTTAAGCATGAGTGAGATGTGTTGAGAAGGGAAGGGTATGCAGTGAACAGCAAGAGCAAAAGTCTGGAGGTGGAGTGGGCAGCAGGCCTATATGCCCATCAAAGAGGTGCGAGAGTCTTGGATTGGTGGTGATGGGGAAGGCTTGCAATATAGACCAGATATCTTGACTCTATAAGATCTTGAGCAAGTAGCTCACACTCCGGCCTTTGTCCCTGAGTTCTTAGCCTTGCTGCACTCAGCCTGGTTGGATTAAAAAAATTGTAAAAATTGTAAAGGTGATGTACAGAGGGGTTACAGTTACATAAGTCAGGTAAACAATTCCTTTTGAACATTCTTTCCCAGATTTTCCCCTCCTGTTTGCTCTTCTCCCCCAGTTGTATAGTTCATTTCCAACAAAGAGTCTAGTGAGTATCACTGCTGAACTGGTTCACCCTTTGTGGGGGGACTTTTTTGAAACCACAAATCTTAGTGAGTTACCAGGCAATTGAAAACCAGCTACTTGTTATTCACTGCTCTTGGGATAAAGTTCTAGATTTTCCAAATAATCTTGAGGCCCTTCAAAACTAATCTGGGTCTGGGTCTCCCCATCCTAGGGCCTCAGCTCTGGATTCTGCCTTTCCCATTTTTTTCTTCTTCCTTGAGCCTAGGCTCTAGCTATGCTGGCTGCTAACACTAGTCAGGCTGTTTTGTTTTTTTTTTTTGGGGTCTGGTCGTGGGGCCTGAACTCTGGACCTGGGCGCTGTCCCTCAGCTCTTCAGCTCAAGGTTAGTGCCATAGTGCCACTTCCGGCTTTTTTCTTTTTGCTTATGTGGTGCTGAGGAATCGAACCCAGGGCCTCAGGCATGCAAGGCAAGCACTCTACCCCTGAGCCACCTTCCCAGCCCTAGTCAGCTGTTTTAACAAAGCTCTATACCTTTTCCCACACCATTCCTCTGTTTGGAATGCCTTTCCCATAATTCTGTGCCTGTTGAAAACCCTTTCATACTTCCAAATCCAGCTGGAATGCCAACTCCTCCTGTCAAGTTCCCCAGATCTCCTTTGCTTCCTGGGCTCCCAGGAGCTCCATGAAGATAGAGGTAGATCTGTGACCCTGGTAGCCAGCTTGTTGGGGCCTGGCATGGAGCATGTGCCCCTGAAAGGGGGCCAATAAAGTTTGGATGTTAGACTGGGTGGCCTTCAGTGCTGAGCACCCCCAGTGGGCTTGTAGTTACCTGCCTGGAGCTATGGAGTAGTCTCTTCCACCTGTGACAGCTACTACTGCATTTTCCAACGTCCCCGATGCTCAGATTGGCAGGGTTTTCTGCCTTTGATCGGAGCCTCAAAATGAGAAATGAATTAATTATGGCCTAATTGATGCTGAATGCTGATAAGTGAGTTGCAGGGCTCCAGGCTGTGTAGAGGTTGGGCTGACTGCCCAGGTGCTCTCTTGGGGAAGGAAGCAGAATTCTAGTTCATAGTAGATAAAAGGGAAGCCCTCCTTCCCAGTCTCTTCTTGTCCCCCTTTCCTATGGGCCACTGCCCAGCGGGAGGGTCTGCTACAGTATGGCTAGGGAGGCACTTGGTACTTGTGGTGAGTGTGGGGCTTATCTTGGGTTTAGGAACTTTATTCCTCTGTAGCCTGTGGCCTCTGTAACCTCTGTAACTAGATAAAGGAATGAGCGCCAAATAAGCCAGGCTTATTTGGAAGAGGGAGTTGGATCCATCCTCTAAACAGACATCCATGGGTTCCTCAGCATGGGGTGGGCAGTTAGAAGGGCAAAGATATGGACTTTTTTTTACTAAAAATCTTTCTGGGAAAGCTGAGCATCAGTATCTCATCTTTGTTATCCCAGCTACTCAGAAGGCTGTGATCTGAGGATCGAAGTTTGGAGACAAATCTGTCTCTTATCTCCAACTAACTAGCAAAAAGCTGGAAGTGAAGGCATGGCCCATGTGGTAGAGTGCCAGCCATGATTGAAAAAATTGAGAGAGCATGAAGCTCTGAGTTCAAGTCTCAGTACCAGGGTGCACACTCATACACAGACACACACAGACACGCAGACACACAGACACACAGACACAGACACAGACACAGACACAGACACAGACACAGACACACACACACACACACACACACACACACACACACACACACACACACACACACACACACACACACACACACACACACACACATCTTCCTAGGGAGAATGGTGAGAAGTCAAATGACCCATATAAGGCTGGAGAGAAGTGAAGGCTGTCCAGAATGTCTGTGATCAGTACCTGGGGTCTGCAGTCTCTCTGCTTTCTGGGTCAGACCTGGATCCAAGAGGGAGCAAGCTTTCCCAGAAATACCCAATTTCTCTGTTCCATGTTCTCTGCTTCTGCAGCCTGGACCTGGAGACACAGGGCAGGCTTTGGGTAAGGAGGCATCAGGAGCAGAGGAATGGTGGCTTTTGCAACCTCCTGTGGTTATAGTGCTCTTATAAGTGGTCTAGACTACTGGGCCAAGGCCAGAATCGTTATCTGTCATGTCTCTGGCTGGCTTCCCAGGCTGTTTTCCTGTGTTTCTTGAATGTCTAGTTCATTCAGTTCTTTCATTTACTTATTTGCTCATTCATATTCTCTACCTTTTCATGTTCTTTCCCTTCCTTCCTTCCTTCTTTCCTTCCTTCCTTCTTTCTTTTCTTTTTTTTTTTTTTTTTGGTGATACTGGGATTTGAACTTAGGGCTTTGTGCTTGTTAGGCTGATGCTCTATCACTTGAGCCATGCCTTCAGCCATGCTTTTTACTGGTTATTTTAGAGATGGAATCTAGTGAACTTTTCTGCCCAGGCTGACCTTGAACTGCAGTCCTCCAGATCTCAGCCTCCCAAGAACCTAAGATTATAGGAGTGAGCTACCATTATAGGGCTCCATTTATCTTTTCACTCTTCTTTTAATCCATCCATCTTTCCATCTCTCCATCATACTCAACTACTCATTCATCCACCTGCCATCTATGTATCCACTCACGCTCTTACCTATTTATCTACTCACTAATTCATCTATCCTCATACTCATTCTTCACCTACCTACTACCTGTACACATATCATCTACTTACCGTCCCATTAATCCCATGAGTATTGTTGAGTACCTACTATCAGCTAGGTCCTGATCTTGAACCTAAGGTTAGTATAAGAATAAAATCAGTGGCTTTATTCGCTCCAGAACAAAGCAGACTTACTATGCCCTCACCCCTCTCCAGAGCCTCTGAGTATCTCCCACTGGTATCTTGAACGGGCTTTATTGGCCACATGGGTGATGGGCTTGTCTTTCAGTCCCTTGTTTGGATATTTGCAAGGGCTTTCTATGTTAGCCACTTGGTTCTTTTCAACTTCTATCTTTTTTTTTTTTTTGGGTCCGGTTGTGGGGCCTGAACTCGGGGCCTGGGCACAGCGCCACTTCCGGCTTTTTTCTTTTTGCTTATGTGGTGCTGAGGAATCAAACCCAGGGCCTCAGGCATGCAAGGTAAGCGCTCTACCACTGAGCCACCTTCCCAGCCCCTCTTTTCAACTTCTAGAATCTTACACTCCAACACCTCCCTCTTTGATTCCTTCCAAGTAAGTTTTACCATCCCCATAATCCATTTCTGCTCTCTAAGCTCAGAGAGGCCTCCCTCCATTTCATATCTGTCGGCCTCTTCCTTATTACTTCCTTCTCTCTCCCCCTCATGCTGTAGCCCAGCACTGATCCACTGGTCAGCCCCTTACTTGAGTCATTGCTAATAGTTCTATCCTTCTATTTGCCTGATAAACTGAGCCTCAGGGACTGGAGTCTTAAAACTTTTCATTGAATAACATATCTTGCTGTAGCAAAACTTTAAAACTTTAGTGTAAGTGTATATAACTATATCTGTAAATGATGTGTGTGTGTGTGTTGGTGTTGGTACTAGGGATTGAACTGGGGGCCTGGGTACTGATTTTAGCTTTTTTTTTTCCCTAGGCTACCACTTGAGCCATAGTTCCACTTCTAACATTTTGAAAGTTCATTGGAGATAAGAGTCTCATGGATTTTCCTGCCCAGGCTGCCTTTGAGCCATGATCCTCAGATCTCAGCCTCCTGAGTAGTTAATATTACAGGTAGGAGCCACCAGTGCGTGGCTTTTAAATATGTTTTTAACCTTTAATTTTAACATTGAGATTTATAGGAAAATAACAAGAATAGTAAAAAAGCTCCTGAATATATCTATATGAAAATCTTTAAAAAATTATTTTAAATATGCTTTCAGTACTTTTCTGTCAGGCATTCTGTATATGTGTGCATGTATGATACACACACACATATAGGTACACACATTAATTTTTCTAACCTGAGAGTAAGTTATGTTTATGATCTTCCTTTATGAATAGGTTCTTTCATTGTGTACTATCTAAAAGTAATGGCATTATTGTACTTATGCCCATAGTAAAATAGTAAAAACTAGAAATTAACCTAGGAACATGGTGACATTGACTTATTTATCTTATCTGAGGCTGCTTTTGAGAAACAAGAGCAGAGTCAAGTTGTTAAGACCTTATTTTCCATAGATCCAAGATGACCTCCTGCTCCTTTACAAAAAAGTCTGCCAACTTCTGGACAAGAGAAATGCAATGACCCCTCTGCACACTATTTTTACAATAAAAAAGTATTAAAAAAAAAGAGAAATGTGATGTTGGAGATGCCCTGGGAATCTGTGCTGTGCAATATGATAGTTCCTGGCGGCCTGTGCCTAGCTAGCACTTGAAAGGGTAGCTAATGTGTGACTGAGGAACTGAACTTTACATTTCACTTAGTTTTAACTCACTTAAAGTTAAATCAGAAATCTCCACATGTGGTCAATGGCTGCTAAATTGGATGGCACAGCTTGGGGACAACACCCATAGCTTTTCAATCTCTTGTAAGCACTTTCCCCTACTCCAGCTTCTCTGCCTGTTCAGCTTCCACATTTTGAGTTTTGTATTTATCATTCTATTTCCATTTCAAAATATGCTGATTACAGTTTAATGTTTCTGTGACTATATCTTTTTTTTTGTGGTAGAGTTTTGAACTCACATTTGTTTGGCTGGCACTCTACTACCTGAGCCATGCTTCTAACTTTACTTTTGGCTGGTTATTTTAGAGATGAAGTCTAGCATACTTTTCTGCCTTGAACTGCTGTCTTCTGTCTCAGCCTTTTGAGTAGCTAGGATTACAGACATGAGCCACCAGTACCTGCTGGTTTGCTTGTTTTTGAACTTAATAAAAATATTATCATCCTGTATGCAGTCTTCTGCAACTTATTATTTAAATTTAATATTATAGTTCTGCTGCCTTGTGATAGGTGATTGAAGTTATTAAAAAACTATGGAGGACTATTTATTTTGTGTTTTTTTTTCCTGTGGGGTAAGTCTGGGGATCAAATCCAGGGTTTTATACTCTACCTCAAGGCAAATGCTGTAACTTGTAGATTTTATCTTAGGCTCCAACAGATAAGACCAAACTAAAATGGAGTGACTCATGCTAAATACCACATAATTAAATGGAAACTTGAAGGAAACAATAATTTCAAAACAGATTTTCCTGAAAACAGGGCCAACCCACTGAGTCAGTGTAAATAGGAAGTCCTCTTTGACCAGCAATCTTACTATGAGATATATGTGTGTGTGTGTGTGTGTGTGTGTGTGTGTGTGTGTGTGTGTGTGTATAGGTCCAAAGGAAATGAGAACAGAACCTAGAAGAGGTTATGTGCATGGCAATGTTTATTGCAGCACCATTCACAACAGCCAAGACACAGAATCAGCCTTAGGTTAGCTCATTGGGTTACTGGATTAAAAAAATGTGGTGCATACATATACACACAACAGAATGCTCTTCAGTAGTAAAAAGGAACATTTTGTCATTTGTGACAACGTGGGTTAACCTGGAGAATATTATGTTGAGTGTAATCAGCTGGGCATAGAAAAGTACTGCATGAGGGGCTGGGAAGATGGCTCAGTGGTAGAGCGCTTGCCTTGCATGCTTGAGGCCCTGGGTTTGATTCCTCAGCACCACATAAGCAGAAAAAAAAAGCTGGAAGTGGTGCTGTGGCTCAAGTGGTAGAGGGCTAGCCTTGAGCTGAAGAGCTGAGGGACAGTGCCCAGGCCCAGAGTTCAGACCCCACAACCGGACCCCCCCCAAAAAAGAAAAATACTGCATGATCTTATATGTGAAATCTCAAATAGTTGGCCTCATAGAAGGAGAGCATAGGACTTGAGGAGTCGGTAGCATGGGGATGGAGTAAAGACAGATAGGTCACAGGATAGGGAGAGTTAAACAATGTTCACAATAGGCAAATATATGAAAACAAAGAAGTTCAGTGGTTGCCTGGGACTGAGGCAGGGAGGTGGGAGTAGATGGGAGGGAAGGAAATGGGAGCAACTACTAATGGTGGTGGAGTTGGCTTTTAGGGAGATGAAAATGTTGTGAAATTGATTGTGGAAATGATCCTATAATTGTGAATCCGTTAAACACCATTGTATATGTTGCATGGGTGAATTATATGATGTGTGAACAGAGTTCTAAGAAGAAGTCTTACAGAAAAGTAAGTTGAGGGAACTTGGTTAACCAAGGAGCTTCTTTCCTGTGTCTTTGCTTCTTTCACTGCACAGCTCATCCACCACCTTTGTCCTCTCTATCACCTAGGAGGAACTCTCATTCCACTTCCTAGAATGCAGGAGCTTCCTGATTTATGAGTGTTGAATAAAAGTCAATCTATAGAACTATAGCTATACTTTTTGTAATTTTGTCTCTTGACAAAGCTTTGCCTTTTTTCCCCCCATGTGTAGTGAATTGTGTAACTATACCAAAATTAGTTTTGATCATTTTTTTTGTTACTAAGTGTTGCCATTTGTTTTTGTTTCGAAGACCCTTTTCCCTTCCTTTCCCTTCCCTCCCCTTTCTTTCTTTTTTGGTCTTCTGTATAGCCCAGGTTGGCCTGGAGCTCTTGAGTCTCTTGCCTCTGTCTCCCAAATTCTGGGATTATACTGTGGGCAGCCTTGGGCATCTCTTCCAATGCATAAGTTCATGAGTCTCTTTAGAAGAATAATTGCTGAGTAGATATGATTTGTGAATGTTCAGAATGATAAAAGGTACCATCTCATTTTCCAAAATGAGACTGAGATGTAGTAATCTACATCTCAATCAGCTGAGTGTAGAAGTAGCTATTGGTCCAGATCCTTGATGGTGTTAACCTTCTTTTTCTTTTGGTCATGGTAGTGGGTGTGAAATTATTGTCTCAATTTGTATTTTTCTAGTTATCAGTGAAGTTGATTTTTTTTCCTGACTGATTGGTCTCTCAGTTCCTCTTCTGAGAAATGTCTGTTGCTCATCCTCTTAGATGGGTGGTCAGTGGTGTATGCTTCAAACCACCATTTGGTGGCTTGTCTTTTCATGTTCTTCACAATAACTTGATACAGAGAAGTTCTTAATTCTAGTGTCACTGAATTTATAAATATTTTCCTTGTGATAGATGCTTTCTATCTTGTCGAAAAAAGCCTTTCCTATTCTGAGATCAGAAAGACATTTTCTTCTAATAGTTGTTATTTGTTGTGCTGGTGCTGGAGCTTGAACTTAGTGTCTGGCACTGTCCCTTAGCTTTTTTGCTCAAGGCTGGTACTCTTACTACTTAAGTCACACCTTTAATTCCAGCTTTTTAGTGGCTAATTAGGGATAAGTTTCATGGACTTTCCTGTATCAACTTCAAATATCCATTTTCTGATCTCAGTCTCTTGAGTGGGAGTACAGTGTGAGCCAATAGCATCCAGCTTGCTTCTAATAGTTAAAAAGTTTTGCTTTTAGCTTCTCTAATCCATGAGGAGTTGATATCATTTAGGATTCAGGGAAAGGTCCCAGCTTTATTTTCTTTGTGGCTATCCATTTACTGAATTCCTCCACTTTCCCTAGTGATGGACAGCACTGCTTCTGTCCATGCCCACATCAGATTTCCATGTATTTGTTGTTGTAGGCTCTCCATTCTGTTCCCATGGAGTCTGTTTGACCACCCCTGCATTGTACTATTCTTTCCCAATCTCTACCTTTGTATGTCTTGATATCTGGTAGGGAAATTGCTTTGTCTTGTTTTGTGAGATCTTGAGTTCATACCCCAGTGCTACCATAAAACTGGCCCTTCCCCCAAAATAGCCCCAAATGCTATTCACTAGATTTAGTCTTGGTATATAAGGAGTGAAATTGCTTGTATCATCTACAGCACAAATAATTAGTTTTCCTTATCTTGTCACAAGAGGGCCCGGTTTTCTCAATCCAATCCACCAATAATATAGCTGTATGTTATTTATTTAAGTGACTCCTTACTTACACAAGTGGCATTTCATTTTTTTTTTTTTTGTGCCTGTCCTGGGGCTTGAACTCAGGGACTGGATGATGACCCTAAGCTTTTCTGCTCAAGTCTATCATTTTTTTTTCCAAAATTTTTTATTGCGATTAAGTGGTTACATAATTTCCCAAATTTCACAGTATTATGGGATAGTGATGCTTAGTTAAGTCACAGACATTCTAACTTTCATGGAGCAAATTGTCTATCATGGTCTATAACATTTATGAGTTCTATGAGCTTTTCAATACAGTTATTTCTTCCACATTGGGTGATATGTACATTTCTTTTGTTTTGCATAGCATCAGCTGTTCCCTCTTTCCCACTTGTTCCCTCCCTCCCATTGCTGCCACTGTGTTGCTTAGTTCATTTTGGCCAATGTCCAGTTCAAGGCTATCATTTTATCAGTTGAGTTACAGCTCCACTTCTGGCTTTTTGCTTGTTAATGGGGGATAAGAGTCTCGTGGACTTTCCTGCCTGGGCTGACTTTAAACCATGATCCTCAGATTTCAGCTTCCTGAATAGCTAGGACTGCAGATGTGAGTCACTGGTGCCTGACTGCATAATCTTTTTTTTTTTTTTTTTTTTTTTTTTGGGTCCGGTCAAGGGGCCTGAACTCTAGGCCTGGGCGCTGTCCCTCAGCTCTTCAGCTCAAGGCTAGCGCTCTACCACTTGAGCCACAGCGCCACTTCCGGCTTTTTTCTTTTTGCTTATGTGGTGCTGAGGAATCGAACCCAGGCCTCATGCATGCAAGGCAAGCGCTCTACCACTGAGTCACCTTCCCAGCCCCATGACTGCATAATCTTGATTGCAGTAGTAAGTACTATTAAAAATGTTTGAAAGCAAGTTCATATATTAGTCTTTTATTCATTTTTATTTCTTTTTTTGCCAATCCTAGGGCTTGAACTCAGGCTTTTGTTTGTTTGTTTTGGTCCAGTTGTGGGGCCTGAACTCTGGGCCTGGCCGCTGTCCCTCAGCTCTTCAGCTCAAGGCTAGCGCTCTACCACTTGAGCCCCAGCGCCACTTCCGGCTTTTTTCTTTTTGCTTATGTGGTGCTGAGGAATCGAACCCAGGGCCTCATGCATGCAAGGCAAGCGCTCTACCACTGAGCCACCTTCCCAGCCCTTGAACTCAGGCTTTTGGCACTGTCCCTGAGCTTTTTTTTTTTTTTGCTCAAGGCTAGTACTCTACCACTTGAGTCACAGTGCTGCTTGCAGCTTTTTCTGTATGTGGTACTGAGGAATCAAACTCAGGGCTTCATGCATGCTAGGCAAGCACTCTCCCACTAAGCCACATTCCCAGCCCCTCATTTTTCTTTTTAATTAAACTTTATGTTGCTTGAGCTTTTTGTCATTATTGTATTATCACCCCCCCAGAAAAGAAAATTAATAACAATATATTATGTATTTCAAAATGGCTAAGAGAATAAACATCAAAATATTCTTACCATAAAACATGGTAAGTATTTGGGCGATGGTTCTGTTAATTAGCTTTATAGTATCACAAAATTATAGTCCATAAATGCATGCAATTATAAACAGTTTGCAACAAAATAAAAAGATTAAGAGAGGAAACAATAATGTCATTTTGTTAGTGAGTTTGTTAATGTGCTGAATATACTCATGGATTTATTATATATCTGTACGTGTATATATGTGTGTGTATACACACACATCTCTGTGTGGGTATATATATGGAGATAAAAGTCTCAAGGACTTTTCTGTCCAGGCTGGCTTTGAACCTCCATCCTCAGATCTCAGCCTTGTGAGTAGCTAGGATTACAGGCATAAGCCACCAGTGCCCAGCATGGGTTCGTATTTTTAAGACAGCCCTGCAGTTGTAGGCTGGATACACCCAACTTAGCCACATTATCTTACCATTTCCATTGACCATTGCTTCAGATTGTTATTGCTTTGTTTAGTACTTTTGTGTCTAGGCTCTCAAATGAAATCAGCCTGTAATTTTCCTTCTTCTCTGTTTGTCAGAGTTGGAATGAAGGTTATGCTGTCCTCATGGGCCAGGCTGGGCTGCTCTTCTTTTCTGTTCTTCTTATGCGGCAGTGTAATTTGGAATGGAGCTGTCCACAGTATTACTTTCTATCATTCCAATCTCTTCTGGATCTGTAAGTACATCTCTTTTTTATTTTTAATAACATTTTTTTGGCGACATCTCTGATTTTTTAAAAATCAGTCCTGCCAGAGGTTTTTTTTCTGTTAGTTTTTGTTCCCATCCAAGAAACCAATTTTTGAGTATGTTTGTTTTTCTTCTTTACTTTGACTTAAAATTCTTCTCTCAGAAATTACTTCCTGTGGGTTTGTTCTTTTTTTTTTTTTTGCCATTTTTGGAGCTTGAACTCAGGGCCTGAGCTTCTTTTGCTCAAGGCTAGCACTCTAACACTGGAGTCATAGCTCTACTTCTGGCTTATGCTGTTTATGTGGTACTGAGGAATTGAACCCAGGGCTAGGTAAGCACTCTACCACTGAGCCACATTCCCAGCCTCTGGGGGTTTGTCCTTTTTTTTTTTGGGTCCGGTCATGGGGCCTGAACTCTGGGCCTGGGTGCTGTCCCTCAGCTCTTCAGCTCAAGGCTAGCGCTCTACCACTTGAGCCACAGTGCCACTTCCGGCTTTTTTCTTATGTGGTGCTGAGGAATCAAACCCAGGGCCTCAGGCATGCAAGGCAAGCGCTCTACCACTGAGCCACCTTCCCAGCTCCGGGTTGTCCTTTTTAAAAAAGATTTTGTAACTTCTTACATTGAGGGGTTATGTTATCAAGTTTTTGGCTAAACTTTCCAGGCTGTATTTTGTGAGGAGTGCTACTTTGGCTCCATCTCAGTTTTAAATTTATTTTTAATTGATGTAACAATTTTATATATTTATGGATTCAGAATGATGGTTTTATATGTGCATAGAATGTGTAATGATAAAATCAGAGTAATTAGAATATTTATTGACACAATACTTTGTGTGTGTGCATGTGTGTATAGTGTGTGTGTATTCAGAACATCCCAAAATTCACCATTCTGAGTATTTTGGAATAAATAATACATTGTTAACTTTATCAACAAATATTGTATCCATTAGCATCTTTTCTCTATCTCCCTCCCTTGTATCCTTTCCAGCCTCTGAGGATCACCATTTTCTCTTTCTCTGTCTTGAACAAGATCTTGCTTTGTAGTCCAGGCTGGCATTGAACTTGTGATCCTTCTGACTCACATTCCCAAGTGCTAAGATTCAGAATTTTTGAAGAGTCCCATTTATTTATTTATTTATTTATTTATTTGTTATTAATTTACTTTATTGTTACTATAGAGGTGATATGCAGAGGGATTACAATTAACATGAGTCAGGCATCATAAGTACATTTCCTTTTGTACAATGTTTTCTGTTCTCTCATTCTTTCTTAGTCCCTCCCTCACATCTCCACCCACAAATTGTATAGTTCACTTTCATCAATGTCTAGTAAGCAACACTGCTGTATTTTTCTACCCTTTTTCCCTTGAATTCTGTAGTCTCCCCCTAACCCTTCTGCAGATCTATTCTTGAATATACCATACCTAAAGTAAAGAAGACAGAAGAATCAAAAACTAAAAACTAAAAAAAAAAGGAGGAAAAAATAAAAAGTCTTTTTTTTTTCATATCTTGGAGTTCATTTTGCTATGTATATTATTTTAGGCATTGTGCCTTTGTGTTTTTCTCTAAGAGTATCCTCTTTTGGTCTCACTGTCAGTATCCAGAATCCTGTATAATTTATCATCTCCCAATGCATTTTGATGTAATTTCTGCATATCAGAGAGAACATGTGCCATTTGTGTCTCTGAGCCTGGCTTACCTCACTTAATGTGATTTGTTCTAGTTCCATCCATTTCCCTGCAAATGACATTATTTTATTCTTTCTAATGGCAGTGTAAAATTCCAGTGTATATGGGTATCTCATTTTTTGTATCTACTCATCTATTGTGGGGCATCTAGGCTGTGAATAGTGTGGCAATGAACATGGATGTGCAGGTGTCCTTATATCCTGGCTCATGATGTTCAGAGTAGATTCCCAGGAGTGGCATGGCTGGGTCGTAGGGAAGGGTTATGTTTAATTTTTTTTTAATTTTATTTTATTTTATTTGAGAGCATACTGTACAGAGGGGTTACAATTACATTGGCAGGATAATGCATACATTTCTTACCAAGCATTGCAGCCTCCTCCTTTGTTTACCCTTCACCTCCCTTCCCAGCCTCCCCTCTCCCCCCCAATGGGTTATGTTTAATTTTTAAAGGCACCTCCAGACTGCTGTCCAGAGTGGTTGTACTGGTTCACATTACTACCAACAGTGCAGTAGGGTTCTTTCCTCCCCGCCCCCCATCCTTGCCAACATTTGATGTTTGAATTCACAATGTTAGCCAATCTCAGATAGAATATCAGAGTTGTTTTGATGGCCAGGGATGATGAGCATTTCCTCATGTGTTTCTTTACCATGCTTACCTCTTCTGAAGAGTCTTTTCTTAGCTCCTTTGCCCATTTAGTGATTGGTTTATTACTTTGTGAGGGGTTAGTTTCTTGAGATACATACATACATACATACATACATAATACTATATATATATATATATATATATATGATATTAGGCCTTTGTCTGTATATTGCTAATAAAAGATCTTTTCCCAGTTAGTTGGCTGTTTTTCTAGTTTAGTATCTATGTCCTCACCATGCAGAACTGGTTTATTTTGTTGTAGTCCCACTTGTCAAGTCTCCCTCCTATCCGTTGTGCCCCTGGGACTCTACTCAGGAAGTTTCTACCTATACACATAAGGTCTAATGTTTCTCCTATTCTCTCTTGCAGTAATTTCAAAGTTTTGGGTCTGATGTTGCGATCTTTGATTCACTTTGATTGATATTAGTGCATGATGACAGAGATCTACTTTTAGTTTTCTGCATATTATTGAAGAAGCTATTTTTTCCCCCACTGTATGTCTGGTTCCCTTACCAAATATCAGATAACTGTAAATGTATGGTTTTATTTCTGGGTCTTCTATTCCATTGATCTTTGGTTCTATTTTTTGGCCAATACCAAGATGTTTTTGTTATTATGGCTCTGTAGTAGAGTTTGAGGTCTGGCATTGTGTAATTACCTACATTGCTTTTTTTTGTTGCTGAGAATTGCTTTGGCTATTCTAGGTTTTATGTTGTTCCATATGAATTTTTGGGTTGTTTTCTTTATCTTGGTAAAGAACATAGGATTTTTAGGGAATTGCATTGAATTTGTATATCATTTTTGGCAGTATGGCCATTTTTACAATATTGATTCTACCTATCCATGAACATGGAAGATCTTTCCATTTCCTGGTATCCTATCTGACTTCTTTCTTTAGATTTATTTTTTGCTGTAAAGATCGTTTACATCTTTGGGTAGATTAACTCCTAGGTATTTTATTTTATTATCTTGAGGCTATTGCCAATGGATTTGTTCTCATGATTTCCCTTTCTGCTTGTATATTGTTGACATACAGAAAGGCTACTAATTTTTGTGGGTTAATTTTGTATCCTGCTTCTTTGCCAAAGTGGTTGATCAGCTTTAGGAGCTTGGGTATAGAGTTGTTTTTTTTTTTTTTTTTTTTTTGATCCTTCAGGTATAAAATCATGCCATCTGCAAATAGAGATAGTTTGATTTCTTGTTGTGGGGCTTGAATTCTGGGCTTGGGTGCTATCCCTCAGCTCTTCAGCTCAAGGTTAGTGCTTTACCACTTGAGCCACAGCGCCACTTCTGGTTTTCTGGTGGTTTATTGGACATAAGAGTCTCATGGACTTTCCTGCCCAGGCTGGCTTTGAATTGTAATCCTCAAATCTTGGCCTCTTTAGTAGCTAGGATTACAGGCGTGAGCCACCAGTGCCTGGTTTGGGATTTCGAATTTTTAAGTGTATTGTGACTATTGAGGTATTTTGTTATATACACACATACACATTTTTTTTGTCAATTTCCTTATTTTCTATTCCTATTTCACTAATTTTGGAATATAGATGTCTATTGTTGTTGTTATTATTATTGTTGTTATGTGGCACTGGGGTTGAACTTAAGTCTTCACATTTGCTAGGCAGGCTCTCTACCACTTGAGCCATGCATTCCTCTATTCTGTTTTGCACTGTGTGTGTGTGTGTGTGTGTGTGTGTGTGTGTGTGTGTGTGTGTGTGTGTGTGTGTGTGTGTGTGCTAGTGCTGGGGCTTGAACTCAGGGCCTGCAGGCTCTCTACCACTTGAGCCATGCATTCCTCTATTCTGTTTTGCACTGTGTATGTGTGTGTGTGCTAGTGCTGGGGCTTGAACTCAGGGCCTAGGTGATCTCCCTCAGTTTTTGTGCTCAAGTCTAGCATTCTACCACTTGAGCCATAGCTCTACTTCTGGCTTTTTGGTGCTTTGTTGGAGATAAGAGTCTCACAGACTTTCTTGCTCATGCTGGCTTTGAACTGGGATCTTGCTATTTGCTAAGGCAAACTAGACCAAGATCTTCCTTTAATATTTAAGCTTTCTGATAGCTGAGATGACAGATGTATACCACCACATCCAGCTTCTTTCTGTTAAAATGGAGGTCTTTTGATCTTTTTCCTCCCAAGGCTGAATGGGACTGTGATCCTCCAGAGATCTCAGCTTCCTGAATGGCTAGGATTATAAGCGTGAGCCATAGGTACCTGGATACATGCCCTACATCTAGAGTTCAAGTGCTTGCTTTTTTTAGTCTCACCTCTAGGGAGTGGGACACATCTCAGAGAAACCATAGAAAACACCTGGAAGCCACTTGCAAGGTTTAAGGTTTACAAAATACAACAGGAAAGCAACCAGAGGAGATAAATTGCTAAGCATCGGGGCTGGGGATTTAGCTCAGCGGAAGAGAGCTTTCCTGGCGAGTGCAAGGCCCTGAGTTTGGTCCTTAGCTCTGGAAAAAAAAAATTGCTAAGCACCAAATGTCCAGTGGTGGCTGGCTAGACAGAAAACCCAGCCAAAAGGCTGTGGCAGTGCCTAATCCCACAGTCTCTCAAGGTCCCCTGTTAGCTTGTTGGTGGCAGCACCTGCATTCATTGTCTTTCATGGTGCTTTGCTCACATTGCTAAGTGCAGGGAGAGGGCTTTATAAGTTAGACTAGTAAGCAGTGGCATCCTTAGTTTAGTTTGCTTTGTCCTCTCAGGACCAGCATTCCCAGGAGTACTGAGGGCAGAAGGAAGCAAGTTTTCTTCTAGCTAAACAACACTGATCTGCCCCAGTTCCCAGTGTGCATGGGAGGTAGTCACTGGCCCGGCAAGGGCCTCACCTCAGCTGCTTGCCCTGTCCCTTTGACTTGGCACAGAGGCTTGGGGGAGGAAACAGGGCATTTCAGGGACAGGCTATTTAATGCTGACCCCATCTTTCCCTTTCCTTTTTCTTCTTTTGTGCTGGCACTAGGGACTGAACTCAGGACCCGGGCACAGTCTCTGAGCTTCTGTGCTCAAGGCTAGTGTTCTACTGCTTGAGCCTCAGCTCCACTTCCAGTTTTTTTTTTGGCCTGGTTAATTGAAGATTAGAATTTAACAGACTTTTCTGCTCAGGCTGGCTTTAAACCTCCATCCTCAGATCTCAGCCTCCTGAGTAGGTAAGATTAAAGATGTGAGCCACTGGGTGCCTGGCTCTAACACTGTTTTCCTCTGGGATCATAAACCTGCATGCCTAATGCAGGTTGCTATGGCTACTTGTATTTTGAGCCCTTTCTCCCAAATACAAGGACTTTTTAACCCCCCACCTTTAATCTTCTACAGATTTGCATTCTTTTTTTTTATTTTTCTGGCACAGCATTTTAGTTTTTCCCATTCTATTTCCACAGGTTGTCACTGTCTTGAGCGGTATCTGTGTAGATCTCTCTACATGTTTATCAGTTTCTTTGCTCCCCATTCTCTCACCTGTCTATCCTTCCCTCTGGGATAATTTCCCTTCTTCTTATAACAAATTCTCCAGAGTTTCCAATTGTAAAGATATGCTGTGGATAAGCCCTTTTTGGTTGTTTTTATCTAGGGAAAAAAATTCAGGTATCTCCATTTCACCCCGAGCCTTGCAAGATAGCTTTCTAAGTTCACAATTTCAGGTTGCCAGTCCTTTATGCTGAGAGCTTTGAAGCTACTCCCTGTCATTTGCTCTCCCCAGCTGCTTTGAGAGGCGTGTTGTCTAATTATCCTTCCTTTGTAGGGGGCATGTTCTCCTGGAAAAGCTGCTTTTAAGATCTTTGGTGTTTCACCAGAGACACCACAGTGACTAGTTTTATTTGTCTTGTTTGGTATATATCTATTATAGATAGATAGACCCATATCTGTGAAGTCCTGCTTTTCATCAGTTCTGGAGAGTTCTCAGCTATTGTCTGCACACACATCACTACTCTTTCTCTTTGTCCTTTTTTTTTTTTTTTTTGGGTCTGGTCGTGGGGCCTGAACTCTGGACCTGGGCGCTGTCCCTCAGCTCTTCAGCTCAAGGCTAGCACTCTACCACTTGAGCCACAGTGCCACTTCTGGCTTTTTAAAAATTTTTTCTGCTTATGTGGTGCTGAGGAATCGAACCCAGGGCCTCATGCATGCAAGGCAAGCGCTCTACCACTGAGCCATCTTCCCAGCCTTCTTTGTCCTCTTTTTGCAGCCTCCTAATTTCTAACCTGTCTTTCATGTCTTCTGTTTGCTTTTGTTTGTTTGGAAATCTGTGTTGTGGGGATTGAATCTGGGCCTTGAACTGTCTCTCAGCTTCACTGCTGTGCTCTGCCACTTGAGCCATGCCTCCACTTCTAGCTTTGTGCTGGCTAAATTGGAAAGTTCAAGGATTTGTCTGTTCAGATTGTCTTTTGAACTGTGACACTCAGATCCTAGCCTCCTGAACAATTAGGATTACAGGCATGAGCCATCAGTTCCCGGCTTCTGTGCTGTTCTTCAGATCTATCTTCTAGCTCACCTATCCCATCCACTTGAACTTTTGTACTTAAGGTTAGTGCTCTACAAGTGGAGCTTCAGCTCCACTTCTGGCTTTTTTGGGTGGTTAATTGGAGATAAGAGTCTCACAGACTTTCCTGCCCAGTCTGGCTTTGAACTTTCAGTCCTCAGATGTCAGCCTCCTGAGTACATAGGATTACAAGCTTGAGCCACAAGTGCCCAGATTAACCTGCACCTCTTTAAGACCTGTAAGAAACCAATTATAGACTTCTACGCTCAAAAGAACAGGTCCAGCTAAGCTAAGAAATGGGGAAATTCCACTTTTTTCTGGACTCTGGTCAGCAGGTGATCCACAGGCCTCTACGATTGCCTGATACTACTTCCTTGGCTTATGTTGAAAGTCTCCATCTGCTCCTCCAGTCAACCAGCTTACTAATTTATGTAAATTAGTTCCTGGAAATATTTGGAGGAACTAATCTGCTTCCTCTTTGCTGATAGTAAGTAAGTCAGGTTTTAGTGTTTGTTTTCTTTTTTGTCTTGGCTTCCAGGAAGCTCAAATTCCCATTTCAGGATCAATCAGTATCTTTGAGACTGCTGCTTTCTTTCTTGAGCAATAAGAATTTGTTGAGTAAATTGATCTTTCTTGTGCTAAAGCCATCTCATGTCCTTTTGGGAAAAAGATGCAGTAGAAACAGGTTTCAAATCTACAACAACTGCATGGTCACCCAAGGACATGTGGGGTAATGATGAGAAGCTCTGGGAAAACCTGGGTATGCCCATCACCCCCTCACAGGTCTCCAAGTGTCTGGTTGAGTCCCAGCTCTGCAGCTGATGGACCAGGGAACCCATGACCAGTTGTGGTTCCTTCTGGGGCTTAGTCAGTACATTTGTAAATGAATTCCATAGAATCTGAGGAAGCTGGGCATTGGTGGCTCACGTCTGTCATCTTAACTATTGAGGAGGCTGAGATCTGGGGATTATGGTTTGAAGCCGGCCCAGGCAGGAAAATCTGTGAGACTCTTATCTCCAATTAACCACTAAAAAACCAGGAGTGGAGCTGTGGCTTAAGTGGTAGAGCACCAGTCGTGAATGAAAAAGCTAAGGGACAACATCTTAGCTCTGAGTTTAAGCTGCAGTCCCAGTGTGTTCGTGTGTGTGCATGCACACACAGAATGTGAGGGGGAAAGTCAAGGTGGATAAAGATGGAGAAAAAGCCTTTTGGGAAGAGTAGATGATCTATAGGAGTGCTGTGCTGTTTCTGAGCAGGAAGTGGGGGAGTCAGAGGCTGCAGGTGCTGACCTCCTCCTGGGATGGGAGTGTGGGGAGAGAGAAGTGCAGAGCTCCTGATGACAGGGGATAAAGAAGTATGGGCGTTGGGTTGCCCCTCCCATCCTGTGGCCTTCAGCCCTCCTGGGGCCTCAGTCAGTGGGGCTGTCAGACAGCTGTGTTCACTACCATGTCTTAGAGCTTGCAATTGCTCCCCATTGCTGCACATTCTTCAAGGTGTCCTGGTGGATGGGGATCCAGGAATCCAGCCTTGTGACTGCTCTGACTGGAGGATGGGCCAGGCAGGGGGTGCTTTGAGAGACCCAGCAGGATGTCAGGAGTCCCTTTGGAGGAGACCCTTAAGGAGGCAGGCTTCCCAGAGGGTGATGTTTGGGGAACAAAATAACCAGAGACGTTCTCCAGGGTAGAGGTTGGGCACTTCAGAATGGGACACAGGAAAGAAGCAAAAGAGATGAGGGTCAGAGAGGGTCTGAACAGGAAGGAAAGTCTGTGAGGGCTGGATGGGGCAGGGTGTGTAACATGAGGATTCCAGCCCTGGAACCTGCTCAGAGAATTGTAAGCCAAGTTAACAGAGTTGCTCAGAGCACTTCTGTTAAATTCTGTTTGGAGTTTTCCACAATGCCTTTTGTTAGCCATAAAGTAGAGAGTCCAGAAGGCCTCTGCAAACAATCTGTGAAATAGCTACTAGTGATATACCCATTTTATAGATGAATAAGAGCACAAGTAACTGACCTCAGGTGCACAACAAGGAAATGGCTGGGCCAGGATCAGAACCCAGCCCAGGACTGAGATGTTCCTTTTCTATGGAAGGGCTAAGACCATGTGTGTTTCCAAGGCTTGGATTGTCCTTAGGAAGTGTGTGTGCATGTGTGTGAGCGAGTGTGGAGGGAGGCAAGAGAACTTTTCTGATCGACCTTTCAGCTTTCTCTTTCAGGTGCTTTTGTGAGAGAAATAGCAAACGAGGATTGTGCGCAGATCAGTCCTAGAGAGGGAAGGGCCAGCATAAGATTGAAAAGCACTCAGAGTGTCTAAATAGAGGGAACTTAGTGCAGGGAATTGGTGACACTGGAAATGGAAGAGGCCGAGAAGCCAGCAAGAGACAAAGGTGAAGCCACATTGGAGGAAGTGCTGGGAGCCATTACCACTCTTAGGAGAGACAGGGATCCTGGAATGCTGGGCCTGCCAGGCAGGAGCTGGGGACAGGGAAACATGGTGTCTCTCACAGGGTTACCTGAGTCAGGTGTGAGGCTGAGAATGACCCTGGCTTTTCCTTCCTCCTTTCTCTAGTCTTTTATAAATGCTTCTTATAGATCAGAAAGTGGAACAGGTACCTGAGCCACTCAAACCACAGGGTCCAGGAGAGCCAGGAAGGCCTCTGAGGGCAAATTAGGCCTGAAACTCACACACAGAGAAATGAGAAGGGGGACTGGGGCCAGATGCTAGGACTAGGACCCTTGAGCCTAACTCTTGACAGCAGTGGTTACATATAGTGGGGCACCCCCAAACCCAGTATGATGTTGGGGGTACCTTGTTGAAGTGCTGTGTTCATTGGCAGGGAATCCTCATCCTGCTGTGCACAGAGTCTTTACCATACAAGTGTGCGGCCAGGGTGACCTAACAGGATGCAGGGACCTGGTAGGCCTGGGAGAGGGGGCCAGAGTGCTGGAGCTGACCTTGGTGCTGAAGGAATGTACAAGGTTAAAAGGCTCTGTTCACAGGGCAGACTTGAGGTATGTGGGAGGGCAATCAGAGCTGGGTGTGGTGTAAGTGGTAGAGGACTTGGACACTGACTGGATGGGACTAGGACATATGACATGGGACACATTTTCTGGTCAGCTGGAGAAGGAAATAACTATGATCCCAGGTACTAGAAGTGCTGGTGGTCACACCCTTTGGGAATGTTCTGATGGCAAGTCCCCATGTCACAAACCATGCTCTGGTTTGGAGATGCTTCCAGGGAATGGCAAGAAATGAGCACCTCTGTGGGAGGAGTCACGGATCTATGGAGGCTGCCCCAGAGTTGGGGGGCATGTAAGGTGTCTAGCAGAGCCCTCCACAAATGGAAACCTTTGGGTAAGTCTAGGAGCTCTGATCCTAGTTCATAAGTCCAAGGCTTTCTACTAGGATATGAACTGGAGGATGGAGGCTTTAACTGGCCACAGGCTTGACTGTCAGGCTGGTCCTGGAAGCTCTCCCAGGTTCTAGGGTAGCCGTAGCCACATACCTAGGCCACAGACATCATAATCCATGGTCTAGAGACCACGAGCCTGAGCTTCTGACTTGAAGCTATGCTGGTTGGTGGCTCTGTACTCCTGCTTAAACCCCAGATCTGATGGATGTCATATCCCTCTTGTGACCAGCCTCATTCCCTGCCCAGGTTCTGAGCTTGTTGCTGGCTTGCCATCCTGGGAAAGAGGAATTATCTCAGGTCTCAGAGCTGCAGAGCTTCCTCCTGGATGTGAGCAAGCAGAAATGAGCCTATGAGCCCTGGGCCCAGGACACATGACCTGGGCCCCATCTCATCTCTTCACACCCATTTCACAGATGGGGAAACACCAATGGCCAGAGAGACGATGAAAATTTAGTCATCAGACAGTTGAGAATATCCCCAATCATAAGGCAGGAAGTGAACCTCTGCATTACTTGCAGTCATGATGGGGTTCCTTTTACCTGCTGAGCCTCCATCAGTACCACAGCTTTCTTACCTATAGACCTGTGCTGCTGTGTTTGTGTTTGGCATGATCACCACATCCCTACATTCTATTTCCACAACTTTAGATCCTGGTGTTAAGAACTGGGTGACTCCCTGGTGCCCCAAGGCCTTAAGTCCATCTGAACTGTTCCTTTTCCAGTGCTGAGCCCCATCTTTGGGGCTGGGAGGGAAATGTGTAGCCTTAGACAGTAGAGATACCATTGCTATCACTCACTAGCCTTTTCTTGGGCCTGTTCCAGACATTCTACTGGGCTCTTAAACAAAGAGAAGGACACAGGAAACCAATCCGGTAACTGGGGTGCAGGTTTCTCTGGGGGAGTAGCCCTTAAGCTGGTCTTTTTGAGGGGTGGAGAAGCACCCATCTACTCTCCCGATCAGAGTTCTTGTTGATCTCCCCTATGGCCAGCAGGTGGCACTGTGCCCCCAGCTTTGCAGGCCTTGGAACTTGATTATAATTCTCTGGTCCTGTTGGGGGCTGGGCTGCAACCTTGGAGGGTCCCACAAACCCTATCCTCTAGTGGCGACTCCCTGCTATCTAGTGAGATAAGATAACTCTGAGGGCTGAAAAGTATGGACACTACTTCATGGCATCTCTCTCTCCCCAGCTCCTTATTCTCCTGAGAGGCCTCTTGGCTGCCCAGCTTGTTCTCTGTAGCGGAGCATTTCAGTTCTATGTGTTGTACACCAGCAGCTCACGGAGGAGCTAATGAGAAACTGAGGTCAGGGACGACCAGCAAAGCCATTTAGCTAGCCTAGCATGTGGCAGAGCTGGCCCGTGGCCTATGTCTATCTCTCTCACACATGTGTTGTCACCTTTGTGCAGGGCTGTTGACACACCTTGGAGCAATTGCTATAATTATCCCAAATCTGGGACCCTTGTTCAACCTTCTTCATCCCAGTGTCTGGTACTTTGTCTTTCCATGTACAGCTGTAAGCTGAACCAGGAGTGACAGCTTGAGGCGGCAGCTTGGGCCAGCCTGATGGGGTCCGTGTGTGTTCACCTGTCTGGCCCATGTGGGCTATGGAGGGGGGTGGGGGTAAGGTTAAGAAGAAGGAGCTGTGTGGGAACCACATGCCCCAGGCCCCAGGCTATCTTGGCTGTAGGTTGCCATTCTGCTTCTCCCTTAGGTCTTTCATCCTCCCCCTTCCTCTTTTCCTTCTTCTGTCCTTCCTCTCCCTGCCCTCCCCTTCCCTCCTCTCCTACTCCCCCTCTCCCATCTCCTGTCTTCCTCTTCTCTTCTCTTCCTCTTCCTCCCCTCTTCCTCTTCCCTCCTTTCTCCTTCTCTCCCTTCCTTCCCCCTCTCCATTCTCCCCTCTCCTTCACCCCTGCTACCTTCCTCTTCCTTCCAAAGCTGCTCCTCGCTGTCTCTGCCCTGCTCTCCTGATTCTGCCCCCAGCTCCCCCTTTTACTGCCTGCCTTTGCTGCTCTGTCCGCCATGGTTCTCTCTTCTTGCATCTCCGTCTCTCTCTCTCTCTCTCTCTCTCTCTCTCTCTCTCCAACAGGATCAGAGTTAAGTGACAAAAGAAGAATGATCCCCTCCTGCCAGGGTTATTAAAATCATGTTCTACAATTGAGCCGCCAGAAGAGCCCAGGCTAATGACGGATGATGAGGCCACCGAGTCCCGCAGCTGGGAGCGAGGCGATAGGCAGGATTACCACCAATTACTAGGGGCAGCAGGGAGAGAGCTGCTCCTCTCTTCCCTCCAAATCATCCATCTCCTGAGAGCTACAGCCTCACCCTGGGCAGGGAGGTTGTAGCTTGGGGTGTGAGGTTCGGGTGAGAGCTGGAAGTGCTATAGGGTTTCAGGGCTCCAGTGTCTCCTCATAGCAGCCACTGAGCAGGCAGTGCTGGATTCCCAGCCCCACAGAGATTGGGGCTCCTAGAAGTTAGTTAACTTATCCAAGATCACACAAGTAAGTTACTGTGTTGGTACTTGAACTTCAAATTCCAATATATATTTTTTTATTCACCAAGCAGCCTGCTTTGCATGAAAAGAACATTGGAAAAGGAAGATTTTTGTTGGTCAGAAAATGATAGTTCTAGTCAACTAGGCTTAAACCCTACCAGAACCACAATAAGAATAACCAAGTATGTTGCAGCATGGAGTTGAGTTAGACATTAGGAAGGACTGTTAAAAGAGTGGGTTCTACTTGGGTGCTGGTGGCTCACTCCTGTAATCTGAGTTACTCAGGAGGCTGAGATCTGAGAATCAAGGTTCAAAGCCAGCCTGGGAAGGAAAGTCTGTAAGACTCTTATCTCCAATTAACTACAAGGGAACTGGAGATGGAGCTGTGACTCAAAGTGGTAGAGTGCGAGCCTTACATAAAGAAAGAGCTCAGGGTCAGTGACCAGTGCTCTGAGTTCAAGCCCCATGACTGACAAAAAAGTGGATTCTAATATAGATAACTGAGAACATGCTCTCTGAAGGTTGAACTCAAGGTCTTATGCTTGGTAAGCAGGCACTCATCACTTGAGCCTCCAGCTTATCTTCTTTGATGGTCTTTCAGAACTAGAGCCCCATCCTGTTTCTAGAACTAGACGGTCATCCTGGTGGCCTTCCTACGTAGTAGATGGGGTGCTGGTGCTGTGGAATGAAATCTGAGGGTTCCAGCACTGAGGCTTGGACTCAAGGCCTAGGTGTTGTCCCTTAGCCTTTTCACTCAAGGCTTGTATTCTACCACTTGAGCCACAGCTCCAAGTCCAGATTTTTGGTGGTTAATTGAAAGTAAGAATCTCACAGATTTTCCTGCCTGGGCTGGCTTTGAACCTTGATTCTCAGATCTCAGCCTCCTGAGTAGCTAGAATGACAGGCATGGGCTAATAGCGCCCAGCGGAAACTGTGAAAGTAATAAGAAGGTTGGCCTGATAGGCCCAGCTGTGGGGCCCAGACCCCTGGAATATGGGTGGAGGACCAGGCCTTTCAGTGCAGATGAGGCCTTGCATGGGTGGGGGGTCACAGCTTACGAAGCTTCCACAGGTAGCTCCTTTTAACTGCCCATCTGCCCTTTGCAGGACTATCAACATTTTGCATTCTTCATGAGGGGAAGGAGTCAGTCAAGGTGCCAGCAGGGCAATTCTCATACCACCAGGCTGGGGGGAGCCCAGTTGGGGCTTCAGTGGCTGAGGTCTGGGGGCACAGTTGGCACAGCGCCTCATCCTGCTTCAGCCTGACCACTGTTCAGTCGCTGCCTCCTCCACCCCCCAAGAGAGAGCTCGGTCGGCACCACAGTCTGCATAGGGCCAATGAATATATCTTTCCTATCTGGATTCTATTATTTTTCAGTTTATCCTGGTCAAAAAACGCACAAGATGAACGTCTGGCAGAAAAAATATATAATCTTTGAGAAAATTGAAAATATATATCATTGTTTGGGCCTGGGGGGGGGCGGCGCTGGCTCTCGCTGGCTTTCTGCCGGAGCCTGGCTTGGGCCATCTCTGTACATGATTGCTCTGCAGGATGGCCGGCCCCATGTGACCTTTGGGCCACCCCCCCACTGCGTTCCCTTCCCCCCTCCTGCCTGCCAGGGCTGTCTGTCCAGGACCTGGTCTCCAGGGCTGTGTGGGTCAGAGAGAGGGGGCCTCAGGTACTTAGGGAGAGACTTGGGGCTTGTCTGTGTATTTCCAGCCCTCAAGATGTTCCTTATAGGAGAAATAGCCCCTGGGCAGTAATTGCTGGAGCTTGGGGGTCCCCAGTGGAAGTTTCAAGCATGTTCACTGTCTGTACTCAGCCCTTTACTCCTCACACCAGCCCTGTACCCAGGAGCTAATGTCATCTGCCTGTTGTACATGAGGAAACTGAGGCATAGAGAGAGCAGAAGATACAACAGGGAAGTGGCACCATCACTCGGACACAAGGAGTTGAACTTCAGGGTTCACTTGTCAGCCATGTCTCTATAAAGCTTTCCTTCATGGAGGGAGGAGGGGAAGAAAAGTGCAAGATGGAAAAAGAATCTGCGTGTGGGAAGGCTATGAGATTCTACTTAGGCCCTGTGTGGGGCTGGGTGGGGCCCATGTGTATTGCACTGGATTCATCCATCCATCCACCTCACATCTACCTTCCTGTTTAATCTCGTCTAGTTTATATATGTATATATATATGTATCCATATTTATATGTATATATGTATATGTATACATATATATATGTATATATGTATTTGGGGTGGGGTGGGGTGCTGATACTAGAGTTTGAACACAGCGACTTTTGCTTGGCTGATGCCCTATACTTGAGCTACCACTAGTCTGGCTTTTCTCTGGTTAACTGGAGATGAAGTCTAAGGACTTTTCTGCCCAGACTGTCTTTAAACTACTATCCTCCACATCTCAGCCTCCTGAATAGGTAGGATTACAGGCATGAGCCATTGGCACTGGATTATCATATGCTTTTAAGAGTATGGTCAAATACATATGGGATTATTCCAAGTATGTCTGCAAAAATGCATGTGAACATCTAGTGTGTGTGACAGGTGTCAATATACATCTAGATGTCTGGATTGATGACCTCCCTCCGCTCTCTCACTAGAGACCCTTCCCCCACACTTGAAAAGCCACATGAGGGAGAAAGAGTCCCTGGGCCCTGGTTACCGTTGGATCCTCAGCAGAGAGTTAATTAAATCCCTTTCTCAACAAGTGTGGTAATTAGTGCTAATGGTTTAGCAGCTGAAGAGGTTCCTGCTGTGTGTGTGTGTGTGTGTGTGTGTGTGTGTGTGTGTGTGTGTGTGTGTGTGTGTGTGTGTGTGTGTAGTAGGGCATTCTCAGTTCTACAAACTTGTGGGAACAGAGGAGGCTTGGAGAACTCCTGTTCTCTTCGGCTTGTCCCTTGGTCCAAGAGGCTGAGAGGCCAGCTTCCCCCAACAGGCCCTGAAGGGCCTGGACATGGTCCCCATGGCTTGAGGAGTCTGGATCTCTCTGTGCTGCAGAATGCGCATGCTGCCTGCCTGCATGCATGTGCGCATGGGGACCCTGCACCAGGCCATGTGTGTATGAAGGACCATGAAATGTGAACACCAGTGATGTGGCTGGTGTCCTTGAGGACATCAAGGTAGTGACCTTGATCCATGGGCCCCAGGGGGTGTGACATGGGTCTGACTGTGTTTCTGGGTGTCTCTGAATGTGGGTCCTAATGGGTGTGTGCCTGTGTATGTAACAAAAGGCCCGAGCAGCAGCAGCAGCAGGGCAGCTGACTTCTGGGGCCTGACTGACACCCCTTGCAAATAAATGTGACAATGAAATATAGTCCTGGAATTGCTTTGGATGCTCCATCAGGCAGGCAACGCAGAATAGGTGAAGTTGTAAAATGTTCCCTGGGGAGCTGCGCTGCTGAGTGACAGCCCAGGCCTGGCTCCTCGCCTTTCTGCCTCTCTGCTCAGTGCTCTCTGGTGAGGCCTTGCCGGCAGATGCAGCCCACCCTGACCCACAGTCTAGGAGGACTGGCAGCTTGTTTCTAAGACCTGTTGAGTGGTGTTCTGGGCTCCCTCCTCTTTTCATTTTTGTCTCATTACTCTCCTGGGAAAGGAGAACCCCAGAGATAGGCTGTGCTCATCCATTCATGCTAGGGTTCCTGAGCTCAGGGTCATGCCTGGAGCTCAGAGGGCACAGGGGTCCCCCCCTGTTTGGCTGGAGCTTCCTGGAAGCAGGGATGTTTCCTGTGTGGTTGGGAGCTCCTTCCTGAGAGACCAGGCATATTGGAGCTTGATGTGTTTGTGCATCTGTGAGTTCCTATCTGCTTGTACATGGCCAGATATGTGTTCAGGTTTGGAAGTTAAGGAACAAAAACCACAAGGCTTGGCCTTGGGGACCTGGGTTCAAGTATAGTCATGGCAGTGTAGTACTAATAGCTTCCACAATCTGGGATCTGCTGAATCTCTGGCTGGGCTGCTTCCATGTAACCCAGGTTACACAGGGTCATAAAGATGCCTTCTGATTGCCAAGCCCTGGGTATTCTACAGTACCTGTGCCAGCACGTTAGCCCACGGGGCATCTTGTTAAGTTCCCTACAACAGAATAGGCTGCAGTGGCCCTGTTCAAGGCAGTGGTGGTGGTGGTGGTAGTAGTGGGCTACAGACAGATGAGCTGTGATGCCATATACACTAGCATGCTACCTGGCCCATGGAGAACCATGGGCTACCTGGAGTAGGGATTTTGGATTGCTAGCACAAGCATCCAGGTGGCTGGGTTTTAAAAGCTGCATGGGCACGCTTTGCTTTCTTTGTTTCTCCTTATTTTGGGGGCACCCTATATCTTTAGAGCTACAGGGTGTGTGTGTGTGTGTGTGTGTGTGTGTGTGTGTGTGTGTGTGTGAGAGAGAGAGAGAGAGAGAGAGAGAGAGAGAGAGAGAGAGAGAGAGAGAGAAGAGGGGAAGAGAGAAGATCAGGAAAGAAGAGAAGCAGTTCTTTTTTTTTTTTTTTTGGTTGGTCATGGTGCCTGAACTCTGGGCCTGGGCACTGTCCCTCAGCTCTTCAGCTCAAGGCTAGCGCTCTACCACTTGAGCCACAGAGCCACTTCCAGCTTTTTTTCTGCTTATGTGGTGCTGAGGAATCGAACCCAGGACCTCATGCATGCAAGGCAAGTACTCTGCCACTGAGCCACCTTCTGGGTATGGATGGGAGGGGGTGGAAAGGGAGGGAGATTCCCTTTCCTTCCTTCCCTAAGCTGGATCCTCTCATACCTTCACCTGAGACATCTCTAGGGCTTTACTGTCTTTGCTGGAACTATTCCTATATCTCTGTTTTTATACAAAGGCTCCCACAGTGTGTGCAGAGACTGCATCTGCAGGGGGAAGACCTTGCCATCCGTCTTGTCGCTCTATCTCATGACAAAGCCTATCTCTGCACCTGTGAGCAGAGGGGAGTCCCCTGTACAGAGCTCATAAGGCCCCGGACTCCAGTAATGTCCTCAGAACCTAGCACATCTTGAATGTCTGTGATACCATCCAGCCATGGCTTCTAACATTGCTCCTGTCGCATAATAAAAATTAGGACCAAGGTTGCTGGGCTTGCTAGCAGATGGTCCTAGAGGTTTGGTGGACAGTTATAATGGACAGTGAGTCTGGGGTCTGGTCTCAGAGGGAAACGTTTTCTCTCAGTCTTTCTAAGCCCTCCAGAGGTGTAACAGCTCTCTCTCCACCCATCCTATCTCCAACTCAGCAGGAATCTTCTGTATGCCTTTTGTTCTTCTCCCCAAAGCCTAGTAGCTGTCTCTCCCTCCCCACCTCTTTCTGTCACCTCAATTAGTTGTACAAGAAAATTTTACTTTTTTTTTTTTTTTTGGTCAGTTGTAGGTCTTGAACTCTGGGCCTGGGCGCTGTCCCTTAGCTCTTCAGCTCAAGGCTAGCGCTCTACCACTTGAGCCACAATGCCACTTCCAGTTTTCTAGTGGTAATTGGAGATAAGAGCCTCATGGACTTACTTGCCTGGGTTGGCTTTGAACTGCGAGCCTCAGATCTCAGCCTCCTGAGTAGCTAGGATTACAGGCATGAGCCACTGGTGCCTGGTTAAGGAAGTTTTACTTTAACAAGTCCATTTGACTATATAATGCATCTCCACCAAAGAGTCATCCCCTTGGTCATTCTTTTTTTTTTTTTTTTGTCGGTCATGGGGCTTGAACTCTGGGCCTGGGCGCTGTCCCTCAGCTCTTCAGCTCAAGGCGAGCGCTCTACCACTTGAGCTACAGCGCCACTTCCAGTTTTCTGGTGGTTTTATTGGAGATAGGAGTCTCACGGTCTTTCCTGCCCGGGCTGGCTTTGAACCGCGATCCTCAGATCTCAGCCTCCTGAGTAGCTAGGATTACAGGCGTGAGCCACCAGCGCCCGGCTCCCTTGGTCATTCTTTCTTCTCCCCCTTTCCAGACCATATTTCCTCTCTGTTCCCCCTCCTCACTAAAACTTACACCCTAGACAACAGATTCAGCTTCATTTTTGTTACAATACATGTTAATTGATCAAAGGTGTTTCACCATGGTCATTTCATATATGCACACATCATACTTTAGTTGGATTGAATATATATATATATATGATATTTGCATGTGTTTGCATATATGTTTATCTTTTAGGTCTAGCATCTACATATGAGATAAAAGATCCTGCTTTTGTCCTTCTGAATCTGTCAGCCTCTTTAATTTTTTTTTTTGTTGGTCGTGGGGTTTGAACTCTGGACTTGGGTGCTGTCCCTGTGCTCTTCAGCTCAAGGCGAGTGTTCTTCCACTTGGGCCACAGCGCCACTTCCTCTTCTTTAATTTTTCTCACAGGTTATTGTTGACTCCTCATTGTCCTGAGGCCAACTTGAAAACTCTCCAATTCTAGACGGTACATATCAGAGAGAGAACTGACATGGCACCTTTCCCAGCCATATACGTAGTTAAGGACAAGGATATAAAAATGAGACTCCTGGACTAGAGGTGTTGGGTTTAAAGGAGGCTGTCCTAGTATTCTGGACAATTTAATCAGAACAAAGGGAAGCCATTATGCAGATTTCTGATCATTCAAAACCACTAGCTTTTCTCCAAGAGAATGGGGGAGGGGCAGATTTGAAAGGGCGCCCACGCCTAGGTCGCTGCTAATTTCACTTTAATATTAGACCATTGTATGGCAAATAATTATATACCTCAGCAGAGCGGATGACAGGCAGAATGACAGTGTACATGAGAGGCACAGAACGGAGGGGTCGGAAGCACATGCTTTCGCTCTTCTGCCTGAGAGAGAGAGGAGACCTGGGGTCAGTTCTTAGCTCCTCTGGGCATGCCTCAGTTTCCACGTCTGCAAGGTAGGAATGGCACCTACTTTACAGGATTTTTTTGAGCATGAAATGAGATTATGCAGAGAAGATGCTAAATTTCTTGTTGGGCAAATATTAGCTGGGATTATATGCTACATGCTTGCATATGTTGAGTCAGTAATGGATGCTTTGTGTGTGTGTGTGTGTGTGTGTGTGTGTGTGTGTGTCCATGTATGTGACAAAGACTAGTGTATGTGTTTGTGTGTATGTATGGTAGATGTCTCTGTGTGCAAGGACATGTGTAATATGTACATGACATAATTTGCATGCATATGTTGTGATGGATCCCCATGTGTGTATCTGTGTGAACACCAGGTTATTTGTGTGTATATAGTAGATGCTTTGTGTGTGCTCTGCTGGGCACTATGCATATGTGTATGTAATAGACAGCCCTGATGTGTATGTGACATATGGTATCTATGTAACACCATGCTGAGGTGTGTATATGATGGTATGTATTGTCATGAGCATCTAGCATGGGTGTAATATGATGGGCAGCCATAGTTGTAGTACATTTGTGGGAGCTCCTGTGTGAATGAAGTAGTGTATATTAAGAAAAGAGAAAATCACAGCAAATTTAATTTGGCTTTTAATTGTAGTTTTATATCAAGCTGCCCTCATTTGTTAGGGCCCCATGAACGGAGCAGAGGACATGCGCTTTATTCACATGGAAGAATAAGGAGGCAAAAAACAGAACATAAAAAGTTGACTGGTTAAGCCGTGTTCTGGTGGCGCATGCCTGTAATCCCAGCTATTCAGGAGGCTGAGATCTGAAGATCAAAGTTTGAAGCCAGCATGGGCAGGAAGGTCCTGAGCCTCTTATCTACAATAAGCCACCAAAAAACCAAAAGTGGAAGTGTGGTTAAAGTGGTAGTATACTAGCCTTGAGCAAAATAACTTAGAAATAGTGCCCAGTCCTTGAGTTCAAGCCTCAGGACCAGTGTGCATGTGTGTACACGCACACACACACACACACGCACACACAGAGTTGATAGGTTGGTTGGAAATTACTTGTGGCATAATGGTTAAAGCAGATGTGAAATCCTTCTCAGGCTGCAAAACTGGGCTGTCTGGGGATTTGACTGTGTCTCTCTTAGTCTCCTGATCTCTGGAAGATTGACATGAGCAACTCCATTTTAATTTGGTCTATTGGGCCTAATGCAGGAGCTTAGTCCAAACCAGAGGATCTTACAAAATTTTTACTGCACAATATGAAAATGTATAATGGAGGAAGGAATTCCCCTGAGTGGGAATTCGGTCTAGTGAACTTGGCTTCCATTTCTACCATAAACTTACATGACATTAGCAGGTCGTTTGGCCTATTTCCTCATCTGTAAAATTGTGATAAAAATGTTAATTATAGACATGTTTACTGAATGCCAAACATGTGCCAAGGTAGTAAACTTCTGGCCACTCCACAGTGTTGGTGAAGCTTGAGTGCTGTGCATACCAAATCGACCTGGGCACTGGAGACGTACATGTGTGTGGTAGAGGATGTCTATTAGTTTGTGTGAGAGAGTGAGAGGGAGAGCAAGTGAATGAGCAAGCAAGCAAGTGAGAGACAGAGAGAGAGAGAGAGACTAGCATAGTGGCTTTCTCTGTTTCAAGGCCAGGCTGAATGGGCACACGTTTGTGCATAGACAACTTTACCCATACAAATGTCATGCGTACCACTCACATGGCCACCCTGTAGATTCACTTCACATCATGCTCACACAGGACACCCAAGCAAGTACCCGATCACCTCCACGTCCCCATGCAGGTGTGTGTGTGTGTGCGCTCACGCACGTGCGCATGTGCATGTGTGCATGCCCCCACCCCCACCCCATGTACATTCTGGCCCTGGCTCTGGCCCTTCCCTACACCTAACCTGATTACCAGCACTAGCATACTCACCCTTACCACTGACAGAGGCTACAAAAGGTATTACACATGGTCATTTATTTTGGTGGTACTGGGGTTTGAACTCAGTACCCCATGCTTGCTAGACTGGTATGATACCACTAAGCTATGCCCCCAGCTCTGTTTTTCCCTAGTGGTTGATTGGATGGTTGGTTATTTATTTATTTATTTAAGCACTGGTCCTAGGGCTTGAACTCAGGGCTTAGGCACTGTTTCTGAGCTTTTTGTTCAAGGCTAGTACTCTACCACTTGAATCACAGCTCTACTTCTAGTTTTGTGCTGGTTAATTGGAGATAAGAGTCTCATAGACTTTCTTGCCCAGGCTGACTTCGAACCTCAGATCTCAGCTTTCTGAGTAGCTAAGATTACTGCTTGCTTGCCTGCCTTCCTTGCTTCCTTCCTTGCTTCCTTCCTTCCTTCCTTCCTTCCTTCCTTCCTTCCTTCCTTCCTTCCTTCCTTCCTTCCTTCCTTCCTTCCTCTAGTGACAGGTCTGGGGCTTGAACACAGGGCCTGGATGCTGTCCCTTAGCTTTTTCATCAAGGTTGGCCCTCTACCACTTGAGTCACAGCTCCATTTCTGGCTTTTTGCTAGTTAATTGGAGATAAGAGTCTCAGAGTGACTTTCTTGTCCAGGTTGGCTTTGAATTGTGATCCTCAGATCTCAGTCTTTTAAGTATCTGGGATTACAGGCTCACTAGTTATTTTTAGGAGAGCATCTCATTTCATTCCTGGGTGTGCACCAATCTCCCTACAATAGGCTTCTAACTACTGCTAGGGTCATAATCTAGTGCTACTGCGTCCAGCTTCTTTCTGTGGAGACCAAGTCTGGTGTACTTTGCTGCTTGGGTTGGCCTGGCACTGAGATCCTCCAAATCTCAACCTCCCTCCCATGTTGCTTTGAGAGTGACAGATATGCTCCATGGCACTCCATAAGGGATTGAGAATGGATCTCACACAAGTTCTGCCTAGACTGGCCTTGAACCTTGATCCTCTCAATCTCATTCTCCCAAGTAGCTTGGATTGTAAGCATGCCTGGCTTGATAGTGCTTTTGTCACATGACTTGTGAGCCAGCTGGGTCCCTAGCCTATGTAAGTGAGGCAGATTTTTAAAGAAAATGTTAATGGCTCCATTATTTTTCTTGACTTAAAAATGTAGTTACATGGCCATTTAAAAATTCCAACAATACAAGAAAATATGAAAAAGAGAGGAAACCCACCAATCGCCCCAGCAACCAGAGATAACCAGTGTTAACATTCTGTAATTTAATTTTTGAATAGGCAATACATTCGCAATGTTCAGAATTAAAAATTAGAAAAGGGTATTATTCAGTGACAAATTTCCCTCCCACATCTCTGTCTGCTAGCGTCAGTACCCCTCCCCAGAGATTAAATAAGTCATTAATTTCCTTTTGTGTTTATCCAGAGATATTTTAAGGTCTGTAAGGCTAGTTTAAGATCTGTTAAGATATTGCAAGGCTATTTGAAAGGATAACAGACATTTAAAGATTCTCGCTCTCCCCCCCTTCCTCTCTCTTTTTCACCCCCACTCCCTGCTTACTGTTCTGCTTGCTAAGCAGCATATAGTGGAAGGCTTTTCCTATTAGCTTTCAAAGGGCAAGCCGTTTACCTTTTCCTGTTACAATTGGTCCTCTTGGGGTAAATCTGTTTGGGACTTCGGGAGTCATTAGGTGTTATTGTTGTTGGCCTTTCCTGCTTTATGACACCTTGTCATCTTCAGATATATTCGCCGTGCCCATCTTCAGTGACCCTCTTCAATGATGCCGCCTGTGAACCACTTAATCAGTGCTCAGCATGGCTTCATCCAGCATCTGACAGTCTTTCACCCAGCCCCCACTTTGTAGACATCAAAGCATGTCAAATGCGGTTGTGAGGTTTGTACAGTTAAACAGCAGCTTGACTCATTGTCTTAGTAATGTTGTTCCATGTGGATGTTAGTGGTACTGGGGCTTGAACTCAGGGCCTCACATTCTTGCTCAGTTTTTTCACTCATAGCTGTCACTCTACTACTTGATCCATGCCTCCATTTCTGAATTTTGATGGTTAATTGGAGATAAGAGTCCAATTTGTCTGCTCTGGTTGGCTTTGAACCATGATCCTCAGATCACAGCCTTTGAGTACCTAGGATTATAGGAGTGAGCCACTGGCACCTGGCAGGACATCTCTCTTGACATGAACTACTGGCAGCTCCTAGTTACTTCTCTTCCCTTAAACCATGTTAACAAATGACTGTGGCTGAGCATTGGCTGGCATGGTGCTTGTGTTCCACCTGCCAGGCCTGGATTTGAACTCTGTGTGACATTGTTTACTCCATTGAAGGTATTATTACCATCCTCAGTTTATATTAGGGGAAGAGTCTCAGAGAGGTAAAGTAATTTATCAGGGCCATACAGCTTGTGGGGAGCAGAGCTATGGTTTCCAGGCTCAGCTTCTGGGCTTCCCTAGGCTGCTGGCCTTACCACGTCTCCTGAGGAATGTGCTGCAGAACTCTGCCATGTTATGGTCCCTGCATGGCCTAGACCTCTTGGGCATGCTTGGCACAGTGGTACAGTCCTCTTGATTGGTCATCACTGAGCTCCTTGAGGGATCCACAGTCACACGGTGACCCACACTCCTTCCTTGAGATTCCTCAGAGAAGTTTTAATTCACAGAAACTTATGGTGGCAGGGGTGAACTGGTCATCTAGAGCCCCTGGAATGACCAGGGTCTGGGGACAGTGTGGTTAGGGTTGTGATGAAGGGTTTCCTTTCTATTGTGCATCCTAGGACAATTTTCTTTTCTTTTTTTGTCAGTCATGGGGCTTGAACTCTGGGCCTGGGCACTGTCCCTGAACTCTTCAGCTCAAGGCAAGTGCTCTACCACTTGAGCCACATCACCACTTCTGGTTTTCTGGTGGTTAATTGGAGTAAGAGACTCACAGACTTTCCTGCCTGGGCTGGCTTTGAATTGAGATCCTCAGATCTCAGCCTCCTGAGTAGCTAGTATTACAGGCATGAGCTACTGGCACCAGGTACATCCTTGGACAATTTTATTAGCTTCCCTAGATCTCAGTCTGCCTGTTTCTTTTTTTTTTGGATCCGGTCGTGGGCCTGAACTCTGGGCCTGGGCGCTGTCCCTCAGCTCTTCAGCTCAAGGCTAGCGCTCTACCACTTGAACCACAGTGCCACTTCTGGCTTTTTCTGCTTATGTGGTGCTGAGGAATCAAACCCAGGGCCTCATGAATGCAAGGCAAGCGCTCTACCACTGAGCCACCTTCCCAGCCCAGTCTGCCTGTTTCCAGGGTAGGAAGCGTCACTAAGATGGGTGTGGATGATGCTCAGGTGGAAGAGGAGTTGGATAAATGCAGCATCCCTGTGACCTTGTGTGACAAACTTGTATTTCTTTGGAGGCTCCGGCATGGGGTGGGGTGACAGGCAGGAGAGCTGAGGAGGGAGACAGCCCACTCTGTCTTTTCTTCCCCTGCAGCCTCTGAAAAACTGGGGCTTCCTAGTCACCCTAAGGAAAGTAGTTCCTAACCATCTCCCTCCCCATCCCTTGACACTTCATCTTTCTGGCTCACTTCGATGGAGACGCTGGTTTTGGCTCCTCTAGCCCAAGGCCTCCCATAGGAAGACTATAACTTCCCTCAGACCTTCACACCCCCCACCTTTCAGGCTGGCACCCTCCAGTGGCAGGGCTGCGTATTTTCCTTCCCAGGACAGGATGAGTAGGGTGTTCCAACTAGCTGAGCTGTGCTGTTTCCTCCCTCAGACCTCCATCCCTCCTGTCCTCCTGGACTGGGCTGTCTCCTTCTTTAGAATAGGGCTCCCAGGCTGGGCACCTTCAAGTTGGGGTATTCATCACCCAGGTTGGTCCCACACATCCTGGCTAGGAGTTCAGTGCCAGGCAAGTAATTGAATTCTTGAATGTTAACAAGTCAATCATGGAGCATTAATGAGTCCTGAGTAATCTCAGACATGCATGTTAATTAAATAGCTGTCCTGGTTCTAATCTGCTGGAAGTTAATCATCGGGGAATTAGTGGTGTCAATTGGGAACTTCATTAAGGCAAGATGGGTGGGACAGGTCAGGAAGGCTGAGGGCTGAGGACAGAAAGAAGTGTACATTGTTCAGAGTCTGATGGGGCCCATCAGAGTGACAGAGGTCCAGGTTCCCTCTTGGGTAGCTAGGATTACAGGTGTGAGCCAGCAGTGCCCATCCCAGGTTATTTTTGAGATGGGGGTTCTTTCTAATTTTTTTTTCCTGGCCTGGTTAATTGGAGATAGGAGTTTCTCAGATTTGTCTGCCTAGGCTAGCTTCAAACTGCAATCCTCAGATCTCAGTCTCCAGAGCAGTAAGATTATAGGCATGAGCCGCCAGTGCCTGGCTAAAGAACTCTTTCTTAAAAAAAGCCACCTTATGGGGCTGGGAAGGTGGCTCAGTGGTAGAGTGCTTGCCTTGCATGCATGAGGCCCTGGGTTCGATTCACAGTACCACATAAGCAGAAAAAAAGCCAGAAGTGTTGCTGTGGCTCAAGAGGTAGAGCGCTAGCCTTGAGCTGAGGGACAGTGCCCAGGCTCAGAGTTCAGGCCCCATGACTGGCAAAAAAAAAAAAAAAAGCTACCTTAGAGCAGGTGATATGAGTACTAGTACCTGTTGTAACAGAATTCAATTTAGAGTCCTCTGGCCAAAGATACCTCTCAGGGCTTTTATTCTTTACTATGCCTAATGGTTGTGGCTGGTATCTGTGAGTATCAGGTATCTTTCTTGGACACTTGGCAGCCATACTGTCTAGTCCCTGTCATGATGATAGACAGGGTCATGCAATAGTTCCAGCCAATGAAATATAAGTAGAGGCACTGGTTGTCACTTCTTTTTTATGTGTATCAGTATTAGTAATTGAACTCAGGGCCTGAATTCTGCCCCTGAGCTTTTTTTTTTTTTTTGGTTGGTCGTGGGGCTTGAACTCTGGGCTTGGGCGCTGTCCCTCAGCTCTTCAGCTCAAGGCGAGCGCTCTACCACTTGAGCTACAGCGCCACTTCCGGTTTTCTGGTGGTTTTATTGGAGATAGGAGTCTCACGGTCTCTCCTGCCCCGGCTGGCTTTGAACCGCGATCCTCAGATCTCAGCCTCCTGAGTAGCTAGGATTACAGGTGTGAGCCACCAGCGCCCAGCTGCCCCTGAGCTTTTTTGCTTAACTAGTGCTCTACCACTTGAGCCACAGCTCCACTTCTGGCTTTTTTGGTGGCTAATTAGAGATAAATCTCATAGATTTCCATGCCCCAACTTGCTATGAACGTTGGTGCTCAGATCTCAGCCTCTTGAATAGCTAGGATTTACAGGTGTGAGCCACTGGCACTCAGCTTGCTTGTCACTTTTTTTTTTTTTTTTGGGTCCAGTCGTGGGGCCTGAACTCTGGGCTAGTGCTTCAGCTTAAGGCTAGTGCTCTACCACTTGAGCCACAGCACCACTTCCAGCTTTTTTTCTTTTTGCTTATGTGGTGCTGAGGAATGGAACCCAGGGCCTCATACATGCAAGGCAAGCGCTCTACCACTGAGCCACCTTCCCAGCTCCTGCTTGTCACTTCTATGCCAAGGCATTTAAGAACCTGAACACTTCACTTGCCATCCCTAAGGAGGTTCCCCATGTTCCAAAAAGTACAGCTAGCGAAACGCAGACAGCTCTCTGCAGGCTATGACCTTGAATTTTACTTTACATAGAGGCCCTCCTGCTGAGCAGGGTTGAATCTTTCACATGGGTCAGAAATAATGTTTTGTTGTGTCGTGCCACTGAGGGTCGGGGGTTAATTTGTTAATGCAGCTTGGCCCATCCTTTCCTGACAAATGCCCCCTTTGTAATGTATTTCCTGTATCATCTACATCTTGTTCGGCAAAAGTGGGAGTATAAATTGGTACAACCTTCTTGAGAGACAATTTGGTTGTAGGTTCAGATGAAAACTCCTAAATAAGCGTATTGTCTTTGACTCAGAAATTTCCCTTCTAGAAATTTATCCTAAGGAAATAATTGGACAAGTTCAAAAAGTTGTATGGATAAGGAGGATATTCATCACATAAAATGGTGAGAAATTGGATCAGTCTAAATATTCCTCCAACAGCAAATTGGCTAAATAAATTGTGATTCTGCTCTACAATAGAATAGTGGCTGCTGCCCGTGATACATATTTATTGACATGGAGAGAGTCACACTTCATTGCAGTGCAGCGTGTGCATAATTCCAGCCCGTCTTTGTTAATTTTTTTTTCTTGCATGAAGAGGGTCTGGATGAGAGTCAGTGAATGCTTGACAATAGTAATTTCTGAGTGTGTAATCTCAGGAGATTTTACATTTATTTTTATTTAGTCTCTTTCTATTTAAATTTTTTATTCAGTGGGTTTATACCAAGTATATGATTAAAAACTAAATGAGAGGGGAAAAGCCACTGTGATCTTGGATGGGTAAGTTTCTGTGGCCTTCGGGGTGTGTCGTGTCATACCACACTAGCACCCATCACTGCCATGGTTATCAGCTCCAGTGAATGAGATGTTAACCCATTCACCTATCCAGTCATTCAGTAAGCACATCCTGTACCAGAAACAAATAACGTTATGAGCAAGAAGACATCACGTCTGGAGCGGAGAGTCAGCTCTTACCTGGAATCTAACCTGCAGACATTTTGATCCTGGACTTCCCAGCCTTCAGAATTAAGAGAAATTTCTTTCATTTATAAACCTCTAGGGCTAAGTGTTTTGTTATAGCAGCCTGAATGGACTGAGCCTACAAACATTTAATCATTCCAGAGGTCCCAAGGGTTATAGAGCTTAGTGCCAGAAAACAGGAAGAAGACCAAATGTTTGCTTACTATATAATTATAGCAGCTTCCTTAAAGCTGCCGAAGTTCCCTTGTGAAGTCATCGGGCTCTTAAGTTTTCTTTCTAGGTTTTATGTTCTTATTGTTTGTTAGTTTGTTTTTAGTTTTGTTTTGAAGACAGAATCTTACTGTGTAGCCCATGCTGGTATGGAACTTTCTATCGTAGTCTCCCCAGAGCTGGAAGGACAAATGTTTACTACACCCAGCTTCAGAAAGGTATTTTTTTTTAAACCAACAAATATAGCCCATTTAATAGCTATTCCCTTTTCCATTTTAGTATCTAGAATGTGTAGTGATACAATTTCTCTGATTACAATATTGTAATGAATGTTCTTTTTCCTTCATCAGTCTGGTTAAAGGTTTATCAATTCTATTGATTTCTATAAAGAATCCGTTTCTGTCTTTATTAATTACATCTTTTTTTTTTTTCCTGTTTTCTATTTAATCAATTCTGGCTCTAATCTTCCTCCTCCTCCTCCTCCTCCTCCTCTTCTTCCTTCTCCTTCTTTCTGCTTGCTTTGGGTCTTATTTGCCCCCTCCCAATGCAACTGGATTTTGAGCTCAGAGCCTCATGCATACTGGGTATTCTATCACTGAGCCATTTCCCTCCCCCCCTCCCCCTCTAGAACTCACAGGCTCAAATGCTCCTTCCATCTGAGCCTTGAATAGGTCTGACTATAGGCATGTGCCACCACACTGGCCTACTCCTATTTATTTGTTTATATAGTGTTAGGGATTGAATCCAGGGTCTCACACACACTAGGTTAGTGGCATTCTGCTGAGCTACATCTAGTTTCTTAAGTTAGAAGCTGAAGTCATTAATTGGGACCATTCTTCTTTTCCTAGTATTGGTATTTAGTGCTATAAATACTTTCCTAGGCACTGTTACAATAACATCCCTCTAAATTTCATTTTTAGTTTTTACTTAGCTTAAAATGCACTATCATTTCTCTCTTGATTTCTTTTTGACTCATGGATTATTAAAAGAATGTTGTTTAGTTTTCAAGTATTTGGTGATTTCTATATCCATCTTGATTCCTAATTTAATTCTGTTGTGGATGGAGAACATTATGTGTATGATGTGAATCATTTTAAATTTCTTTGGATGATTTTTATGGCTTAGTCTATGGATCTGTCTTCTAAAAGATCCCATGCATACTTGAAAATAATATTTATTCTGATGGTGAGTGGTGTGTTCTAAAAATACCAATTAAACCAAGTTGTTTTATAGTGTTGTTCAAATTTTCCAAATCTTCAGTGATTTTCTGCCTGCTTGTTTTTCTTAGTCAATTATTGAGAGATGAATATTGAAATCTCCAACTGAAATTGTGAATTTGTCTATTGTTTCCCTTGTAGTTCTATCCATTTTCCTATTAAATATTTTGAAGCTCTGTAATTAGACACAAAATCATTTTGAATTGTTATTCTCTTGATTAATTGATCCCTTGATAATTATGAAATGAATTTGCTTATTGCTATGATATTATGATCTTGAATATATTTTTTTCTGATGTTAGTTTATCTACCCCAGCTTTTTTGTATTTAATGTTAGCAGGGTATGCCTGTTTATTTACATTCTCTTGCTTTTAACCTATTTGTGCCTGTATTTAATATATTTGAAGTAGTGAATAATTGAGCCTTGACTTTTTAAAATTCAGTCTGACAATCTCTATCTTTTTATTGGGATGTTTAGGTCATTTACATTTAATGTGAGTATTGATGTGGTTAGGCTTAAGCCTGCATGTTTTATAATTGTCTCATTTATTATTTGTTCTCTTTATTCATCTTTTTTTGTCTTTTTTAAGTTAAATGAGCATTTTTTGTTTCTAGTTTATCATTGGCTAATTATCTATCACTTTTATTTTTGTTATTTAGTGAGTTTCTAATTTAGTGGTTGTCTTCTTTCTTCTTTTTTTCTTTCTCATTCTTTCTGTTTTTAGGTGTCATTGAGACTTGAGTTCAGGGCCTTGTGCATTCTATGCAAGCACTTCATCATTTGAGCTATGATCCCCACTCTCTTTGCTTTAGTTGTTTTTCAAGGTGGCTCTCATGCATTTTGCTCAAGTGGGCATCAGATTATAATCCTCCTCCCATGTATCTGGGACCACAGGTATGAACTACCATGCTTGGCTTGCTATTATAAAAAATTATTTTTCTTATCTTTAAATAGTTGTACAAATGGGTTTTAGTTCAACAAGTTTTTTTTTTTTTTTTTTTTTTGTCGATCATGGGTCTTGAACTCTGGGCCTTAGCGCTGTTCCTCAGCTCTTCAGCTCAAGGCTAGTGCTCGACCACTTGAGCTACATTGCCACTTCTGGTTTTCTGGTGGTTTTTATTGGAGATAAGAGTTTCACGAACTTTCCTGCCCACGCTGGCTTTAAGCTGTGAACCTCAGATCTCAGTCTCCTGAGTAGCTAGGATTACAGGAGTGAGCTACTGGCGCCCAGGTAGGTTGGCTTGTTTCTGAAATAGAGTGTCAGTACCTTTTTGCCTGGGCTGGCCTCAAACTGTGGTCCTCTTATCTTCATCTCCTTGTAGCTGGGCAGGTGTGAACCACTGTGCCTAGACTTTACAATAGAATATTTGCCATCCCTCAGCCATTATTCTATAGTTAGTATACATTTTACAACTACATATGTTTATCTCCACAGTATATATTGTCATTATTTAAATACTTAACTTTTGAAGTGTTTTAAATAATAATACTAAAGCATATATTTGCTCCTGTATTTAACCACTGCGGGATCCATATTTCTATCTAGTATTATTTTGCTTCTTCCTGCATCATTTACTTTGAACATTTCTTTTCTTTTTTTCTTTCTTTTTTTTTTTTTTGTCGGTGGTGGAGCTTGAACTCTGGGCCTGGGCACTGTCCCTCAGTTCTTCAGCTCAAGGTGAGCATTCTACCACTTGAGCCACAACACCACTTCCTCCTTTGAATATTTCTTTTTTTCTTTTTTCTTTCTTTCTTTCTTTCTTTTTTTTTTTGTCTGTCGTGGGGCTTGAACATTTCTTGTAGCAAAAATCTGTTGGTAAAAAAATTTCTGTTGGTGATGAATTCTTCTTCTTTTTCTTTCTTTTTCTTTTCTTTTCTTTTTTTTTTTTTTGCCAGTCCTGGGGCTTTAACTCAGGGCCTGGGCACTGTCCCTGAGCTTCTTTTTTTTTTTTTTTTTTGAGTCCGGTCGTGGGGCCTGAACTCTGGGCCTGGGCGCTGTCCCTCAGCTCTTCAGCTCAAGGCTAGCGCTCTACCACTTGAGCCACAGCGCCACTTCCGGCTTTTTACTTATGTGGTGCTGAGGAATCGAACCCAGGGCCTCAAGCATGCAAGGCAAGTGCTCTACCACTGAGCCACCTTCCCAGCCCCTCCCTGAGCTTCTTTTGCTCAAGGCTAGTACTCTACCACTTGAGCTACAGTGCCACTTCTGGCCTTTTCTGTTTATGTGGTACTGAGGAATTGAACCCAGGGCTTCATTCATGCTAGGCAAGCACTCTACCACTGAGCCACATTCCCCCCTTCTTTTCTCTTCCTTCCTTCCTTCCTTCCTTCCTTCCTTCCTTCCTTCCTTCCTTCCTTCCTTCCTTCCTTTCTCTTTCTTTCTTTCTTTCTTTCTTTCTTTCTTTCTTTCTTTCTTTCTTTCTTTCTTTCTTTCTTTCTTTCCTTCCTTCCTTCCTTCCTTCTTTCTTTCTTTCTTCCTTCTTTCCTTCCTCCCTCTCTCTTTCTCTCTCCTTCCTTCCTTCCTTCCTCCCTCCCTCCCTCTCTCTTTCTGTCTCTTCCCTCCCTCCCTCCCTCCCTTCCTCCCTTCCTCTCTTCCTCCCTTCCTTTCTTTCTTTCTCTTTCTCTTTCTCTCTCTCTCTTTCTTTCTTCCTTCCTTCCTTCCTTCCTTCCTTCTTTCTTCCTTTCTTCCTTTCTTTCTTTCTTCTGGTCCTGGGACTTGAACTCAGGGCCTGGGCACTGTCCCTGAGCTTTTTGCTCTAGGCTAGTGCTCTACCATTTGAGCTATAGCTCTGCTTCCGGCAGGTGATGAATTCTTTAAGCTTTTGTATATTTGAAAGAGTCTATTTTGTCATTTTTCTAGTGGCAGTGTTATTTGAACTTGGGACCTTGTATTTGCTCCGCAGATTTTTTCTCATTTCAGACATAGCTCTAATGCCCCCCCCTTTTTTGCTTTAGTCATTTGTTTGGCAGGTGTCTGCCTCAGATTGTGATCCTCTACCCTGTGCCTTCTGTGTAGCTGGGATTACAGGGTGAACTACCACACTAGTGTATTCTTTGAGATGAGGGTGGTGTCCCATTAACTTTTTGCCTGGTTTACTCATAGACTCCATCCTCCCAATCTCCCTCTCTTGAGTAGCTGGGAGTATAGATGCACACCATCTTGCTCAAGCCTTTTATTTTTTCTTTGCTTTTATAAAGTATTGTGGTACTGGGGATTGAACCCAGGGCCTTATTCATGATAGGCAAGCATTCTATCACTTGTTATACTCCAAGCCCTTTTTGTTTTTATTTATTTGTTTTTGAGACAAGGTTTTGCTTTATTTTTTCTGGGTTTGCCCTGATCTCAATAGCCTCTTGCCTCTCCCTCCCAAGTAGCTGGGATTACAGGCATGTACCTCCATGCCTGGCTTGTTTTGGAAAGTAATTTGGGGGGGGGTTTGGAATAATAGAGTGACACCTTCCCCTTGATTTCTCTTGGATATGCCAATCACATATAAATTAAATTGATTAGACTGTTGATATACCTCTTTAAAAATTTTGTTTTTCTCTTTGTTTGATTTTGGGTAGTTTCTATTCCTATGTTCATGAAACGTCTTTTTTTTATGTTGGTCATGGGGCTTGAACTCTGGGCCTGGGCGCTATTCCTCAAGTCTTTAGTTCAAGGCAAGTGCTCTACTACTTAAGCCACAGTGCCACTTCAGATTTTCTGGTGGTTAATTGGAGATAAGAGTCTCATGAACTTTTCTGCCCAACCTGGCTTTGAACTGTGTTCCTCAGATCTCAGCCTTCTGAGTAGCTAAGATTATAGGCATGAACCACTGGCACTCAGCATGAAACTTCTTTACTACAATTTCCAGTGTGCCATTAATCTCATTCAGTGTGTTTTTCACTTCAGATGGTAGCTTTCATCTCTGTAAGTTTAACTTGAGTTTTTTGAATGTCTTAAATGCTTCTACTTAACTGTAGAACATATGGAGTCAAGCTAAATGAATTATTTTAAAGTCTTCATCTGCTAATTCCAGCATCAGTGAGAGTTCTGGGTCAGTATCAACTGAAATTGTCTTGTTATTATGGATGGTATTTTCCAACTTTTTTTACATGTGTGGTGTATGTGTGCATGTGTATTACTGGTGATGAAATCCAGGGTCCCACACATGCAAGGCAAGTGCTCCACAATTGAACAACCCTTCTCCCCTGCCCCGATTGGCTTATTTTCATTTCCATGAGCATTTGTGGCCAATGCGGGACCTCCATCACCTCTCCTCGCTCATCCTCTCTCCTCTCGTCCTCGCCCTCTCTACTCTGGCCACACACAATGGGACTTGCACATGCTATGGGAATATTTTCTCTCTCCAGTTCTGGGTTGCTTTCTCCTAGACATTTCCCTATCTCCTTACTGAGTCTTGATGCAAATGTCTGTAGAGACTCCTTCCATCACTTTTTATCCAGGATAGCATTCTTGCTGCTTCTTACTCCCTTACTCTGCTTTGTTGGTTTCACCATAGCCCACATTGCCACCTGACGACTTCTGTATTTGCTCGGTCATGTGTTTATTGGCTTAGCATTCCCCCGCAGTAGAATGTAGGCTTCTTGAGGGCAGGGACTTTGTCTTGCTCACTGCTGGTTTACCTGTGTCTACAACAGTACTGTGTGCAATCAGTGCTTGATGATGCAGAGCAAATGAGTGAATGAAGGCTTTTCTGGGCCACCAGGTACAATCTACTTGCTGTGTGACCCTGGAAAAGTCTGGTGCCATTTCAACGCATGCCCTCTTCTAAGTGGGCACTGACAGGGGTCTTGCACTATGCAGTGTGTTTTCTGTCACTCTGGAGCAGGGCTGGGCTGGGTGCATCACTGGTTTTGGATTGGCACAATTGCCACCAGAGGGCGCACAATGTTTGGATTATGAACCAAGGATTCTGCCTAAATTCCCCTCTTTCATACAAGAGACCTCCATGTAGGCACTGTAGGTGTAGGGATTGGGGATGCATTTTGAAGAGCCCTGACTCCAGGGGTCAAGATATGTGGGAGGGGGTGGGGTCTCAGTTCTTGTCAGCCCACATACAGATGGAGAAACTGAGGTCCAGAAATCAGGGAGGAGCATTTGAGGTCACACATGAGCAGGTAGTGTGTTTGCTTCCATGGCCTTCTGTTTTGGGGGTGCTTGGCTCCCTAGATCCATTCCTTTTCAAGAACCCAAAAGGGAATGGACTTCTAAGTGCATCCTCAGAGCCTTGCCTGTGGCCTTTCCTCTCATCTCCCCATGACTTACTGGCAGCAGCCAGAGGCCACCTCCTCCGAGAGGCTGCCTCTAAACACACCTGTTCCTCTCTTGCCACCAGCTTTCTTTATTTTCTCTAGAGTACTTATCCCTATCTGCCAAGGCTAGCCTTGATCCTTCAACCTCCCAATCTCTGCCTCCCAAGTGTCTGGGATTATAGGTATATGCTACCATGCCCAGCCTATCTCATGCACATTATGGAATGAATGGGGGTGAATGAACAGGTTCCTATTACCCATGTGGGTTTCCAGAGTCCCAATAGTGCAGTCACACCTGGCTTCTCCTGATGGCATCGTTGCTGTTCTTCAGGGAGGGGACCTGGATGGTAACTGAGAGACTGAGTCTAGGCCTGCAGCTCTTGGGCAGGCTGGTCTGTGTGCTGGACCTGATGGGCATTTGCTGAGGGCCTGGGTTGGGCCGCTCACTGGACTGCACTGCCTTTGGGCATCCCTTGGCCTTTGCCGCTAGGCAGGTAGGTGGGGGTAGGGAAGAAGGAATGCCAGAGTCATCCTGGAATGTGAGGGATGGATGTACTTCTTTTAATTCTCATCCGTGCAGCTTGGTCACCGAGACCATGGCGCTACACTCTAAACTCAATTAGAAATTTAACAAACCTTATAAATCCTCCCTGGCCTGAGCCTTGTAAATCTCCAGAGCGGGGCTGGCTTAGCACTTATCCATCTCCAGCTTAATGACCTCCCCAGCCCAGCCTGGGAGTGATTCTGGGCTGGCGACAGGTCTAATTAGCGAGCACAAACTGCAGCTCCCAGCAAGGGCAGGAAGAAGAGCAGGCTGGTTCTTGATGTCATCAGGGAGGTGAGTCCCAGATTTTGCCCATCCAGGGCCTCTGGACTCTCTGGCACAAGGGAGGAAAGACCAGGACCTGGCAAGTGTCTGACTCTGTGGTTGGTTGTGTGGCCCTGTCCATGGTGTCTTGTCCCACAGGTGCCATTGTTTGGGGAAGGCTGCAGTGTGCTCATGTAGTCCCCTAGGAAGGCAGCGCTTTTATGGGAGACCTGAGGCCGTGTTGACAGAATGAATGGTGAGTTTTAGTACTGGGTTCTTCTTTTCCAGGGCAGGAAAAAACTGTGTTCCAGAGCGACACACATGAGACCGGGGTGTCTTCCAAGGAACCCCATTTTTAAGGGCTCAGAGTTCAAGTTTAGTAACAAGATGAGTTTTCCAACCAAGCTGAGTAACCTTGGAAGACAGCCAGCTCCTCTCAGTGGCTCTGCCGTCTACTGTGTGTGTGTGTGTGTGTGTGTGTGTGTGTGTGTGTGTGTGTGTGTGTGTGTGTGTGTGTGTGTGTGTGTGTGTGTGTGTGTGTGTGTGTGTATACGCTGGTCCTGGGGCTTGAACTCAGGGCATGGGCTCAAGGCTGGTACTCTATTACCTTAGCTACAGTACCACTTCTGGCTGTTTGGTGATTAACTGGAGGTTTGAGCTCGCAGACTTTTCTGTCCTGGCTGGCTTCAAACTGTGATCCTTGGATCTTAGCTTCCTAAGTAGCTGGGATTACAGGTATGAACCACAAGTGCCCAGCTCCAGCGTTTTCTACCACCAATGGCAACCTGGTATGTCCTCACCAGATGCTGAATCTCCCGTTACCTTGATCTTGGACTTCCTAGCTTGCAGAACGCTGAGGAAGAAATGTCTGTTGCTTATCAACCACCCTGTGGTTAGTAAAAAAGCCAGCGGCCTGAGACATTGGCAGTGTGGGTCTAGTCCTCACCTTTTGTCCATGGCTCCACCTGCCTGGATGCAGGAAGCCATGTTGGCTGTGTTTCAGGGTGATGAAAGCCCCCGCTCTGCCCCCCCCTCTACTACCCTAGCTAAACCCTCCCTGCCCTGACCCCAGTGCAGCCACCAGGAGGAGGTCTGGGTAATTGGTTTCATCCAGCCCTCATCCTCAGTGGTGTGAAAGAGAAAGTTATAAATATTTTTATCTATATCTCACGATGAATAAAAATTTAATTACCTTGAAACATTTAAATTTCATAAGAAATAAATATTAATCCTGGAGAGTGACTTTTGTGGGAAGTTAACTTTCAAATATTGTAAGTCTGGAGGTACCTGGGGTCCAAGAGGGAGGGCAGATTAGATGGGCTCTGGGGTTGGGGTCTCCGCTACCAGGCGCTCAGATCTCTATACTTAGGGTGGTGGCTGCCTTCTCCCCAGCCACAGCCCACAGGATGGCCCACCACCCCCACTTCTGTCTCAGCCCTCTGCTCTCTCTTCCCTTTCTCCAGTGATAATCAATCACTTCCCAGGTCCAGACATTTTTCTAGGTTCTGGGAAATACTGCAGGGAGAAGTCAAGATGTCCTTGTCCACACGCAGCATAAGGTCATGTGAAGGAGGCAGACAGGAGATGAATCGCCACCATTCCACTGCCTAGCTAATGCCTCTCCACTAGGCACGAGTTCCTCTTTCCCACTGCTTTAATTTCATTGTTATTGTTATTTTATGATTTCAAAACTCAAGCATACTGTGCATCCAGAAAGGTGCAGGAAACAATGCGGGTGGCTCAATGAACAGTGGGGACATAATGTATGGACTCTCAGTGTGAGGGGCACCCCAGGCTCCTTCCTGAGCATTTTGGGGAGCGGAAGCCTTTGCCTTGGGGCCCTTTGCAGACTGCCTGATGGATTGTGCCTGCTGTCTGACCAGGGAGAGAATGATTTGGGGAGTGTGTGTGTGTGTGTGTGTGTGTGTGTGTGTGTGATGGCCTAATATTAGTAACAACATCTCACTACATACTGAGCATTTATCATGAGCTGACCTCAATTCTAGGAGCTGTAGGGACCTTAGTTCATTTAACCCTGCAGACCCTGCAAAAGAAGGGCTACGTCCCTTTATTTTTACCATGAACACCAGACACACAGAGGTTATGTCACAAGTGCAAAGTCACAGAGCTGGTGGGAGGCAGAGCTGGTTCTTCCTGTGTCCTCTGGGACCAGTCTCACCAGAGGGAACTCAGGTCCTGGTCCTGGGAGGCCTGGGGTCTGGTGCCTTCTGGAACCTTGTAAAACCTTTTGATGTTTCCATGCTATACAGCCTTGGGCAAGTAAGTTTCTTAGCCTATCTGAGTTTCAGTTTCCTTTTCTGGGAACTTTGCATCTGCCTGGATTTATATGGTGTGGGAACAGAGGCAGACATCACACCCTATCTTCACCCCTCACCACCGACCCTGGCCAGGCCCAGAGTGATGCTGATGCTCATGCACTGAGCACACTGTGGTCTCACCCACTGGCACTACAACCATCATCCATTCCCAGGCAACCAGGCCTTGGGAGGACTCTGAAAGAGGATTAGGTGGTCAGACACTTCCTTGGGGGAGTAATAGGGACAGTAGGCAAGATTTGGAATCTGCGTTTCTGGAGGACTAGGCAGGACAAGAAGGTTGGAGGACTGTGTGTGTGTGTGTGTGTGTGTGTGTGTGTGTGTGTGTGTGTGTGTGTGTGTTTGGGGGCTGGGAAGGTGACCTTTGCTGGGTCAAGGTGAGGCCAGGCAGGACTCGGAGCTGCCCGCCTTAACTGCATCTCCACATGTGTGGAGGCAAATACCAAGGGCATCAAGCAGGGGCTGCAGAGCCTGGATCTGTGGCCATGTGGCAGCCAGATAGAGAAAGAGGGTGGTAAGCAAGAGAACTTGCACTTGGGTTAGATGGGATAACTGGGGCTAAGTGTCAGCTTGGGGAAATCGGGCCGGGCCAGGACGTCTTCCCCTTTAGTAGCCAGTGATATAGCTGGCTGAGACAGCTGTGGCTGTGTACGCCCAGGTGTCCAGAAAGGTTTGATTTCCCTTCACAGCCCTCCACTGGTGGGTACCTTATTGGGCTGGCCCAGGTCCTGATTATAAGAGTACTTTAGGTAGCAAATAAATCTACAGCAAAAGCACAGGAAATGTCATCCCTCCCTCAGACCCAGAGCCACACATATCCAGACATAGATATGCATGTAGATGCCCCTGTGCACGCAGGCCGCACGCATGCTTCCCAGACACTGAGTGCCGCCCGTGCTCTTCCACAAGCTCCACACAGCCACAGGGACATGGGGTGCGCGTGCGTCCCCGGGACCCACCTTCCTTCCTGGCTGCATTCTGCTGATGGAATACTGTAATATTTTTCTATTAAATGTTGCATTTGTTGTGCCTTTTAGTAGCTTCCCTCATTAAAAATGATATTATCCCCATAAATAAGCTGGGACCCGAGAAGAGTGCCCGACTCCATTTCTCTTCCTAATTGAGACACTTAGCTTTGATTTGCACGTCGACACGTAGCGAGCGGATTAATTTTCAATTAATGCTCCTGGGCTGGGAGCTGCAGGCAGTATGGGCTTGCAGCCCAGCAGCCTGGGAACAGCCACTATAGGAGCAGAGGAGTGGGGGGGGAGGAGAGGGGAAAGACAGGTAGGGGCCAGGAGGACCTGGTCAGGCTCTGTCTCTTGGCCTCTGGGGACTGCCTGGAGCTTCATGGTTTGTTATTTGTAGGAAAGAGGTCCCTGGGGCCTCATCTGTGAATAGTACCCTACTCTACAGCAGCAGAAAGCCCCAGATGCTGGCCCTTTGCTAATGGTGGTTAATGGCACGCTTGTGCATGCACGTGCGTGTGCGTGTGCATATGTGTGTGTGTGTGCGTGTGTACCCATGTATGCTGATCTTGGGGCATGACCTCAGGGCCTTGTGCTCTCACTTGGAATTTTTGCTCCAAGCTGGTGCTGTACCACTTGAGCCACACCTCTACTTTCTGCTTTTTGCTGGTTAATTGGAGGTAAGAGTGTCAAGGACTTTTCTGCCCAGGCTGGCTTGGAACTCTAGGATCCAGGTGTGAGTTACCAGTGTCCAGCAGTCCTTGGCATTTACAGGCCTTGCTTTAGGGTCTAGCAGCCTGTTGTGGTGGCTGCCATGCCCCTGCACAGTGGGGAGTCTTGCTGCCCAGAGACCTCAAGCTTCCTGTGCAGGTGGCTGTTCAAAACCTCTTTGTCCTGCCAGTTCCTGGGACTTCCCATCTCTCCTCCTAACTGTCCTACAAAGACTAAGGCACACAGGGCAGGAAAGCTGGAGGAAAACATGTGAGAATTCCTATATTTGTATGATTTTTTTCTCTTCTGGTATTAGAAAGATTATCCCCAAGATGGGGGAAGGGGGTGGGGGATGGGGTGGGGGGGGCAGGGCAAGTCCTCCCATTCCTGGTCCCTGAGGTTGGGGTTCCTGGACCTTTGGCTATTCTAGATCAAAAGTCCCCTCTTCCCAGCAGACTAGCGCAGGGCTCGCTCATTGAAACAGGAGAAATGTCCAGAACAAGGATCTTTTCCTTCTGGTTCTGGCACTATCTGCTTTCTAAATCATAGCTTCCTTTTTACTGAGGCCAGACTTTCTCCCTCCCAGCTCCTCCTGCCTCAGTACCACCTGAGCCCACCCGGGCCACCTGGGTCACAGCCTTGTTCTCCTGTTCAGGCACTGTAGCTTGATCAAGCTATTTCCTGTCCCTAAGCCCCAGTGGAGGGCTCTGAGTAATAAGGACCATAGTAACAGTGCCTGTTTGATTGCATGTTGTGCCAGCTAAATGCAACATGACATTCACACCACGTCAAAGTGTCATCTGGTCTAGCAGCATCCCTATCACCTGAGTGCTTATCAGAAATGCAGAATCGCAGTCCCCCACCCCCACCCCAGACCTGCTGAGCCAGATCTTCATCTCAACAAATCACCCGGGAGAGGCCCTCTGCCCCATCCAGTTTGAGATGCTCTTACTTGGGTTTGAGTGCTCACTTACATCTCCTGCTACATCATCTCCTGTCCCACCCTGGAGAAATGGAGACAGTGACGTCACCTCTTAGAGCTGACTGAGGGTTAAACAATAATATTAACCAGAAAATGCTTCTGAGAGTTGGGGAAAGTGGTTTTGAGTTATTGAACCTTAATTTTTTTTTTGGTGGTGGTGGTCTGTGATTTGAACTTAGGACCTTGTACTTGCTAGGCATGTAATTTACCATTTGAGCCATGCCCTTAGCCTGATATTAAACCTTCAAACATTGTTTTTGAGGTTGGGGGGTGTGTTCGTATGTTTTTACTTCCCACTGTTCCTATTTTATAGGTGAGAAGTGGGGGCATCCAAGGGTTTGCAGAAATGTATGGAGTCACTTGGCTCTTGATCTGGACCCAGTCATCAGACCTTGAGTTGTGACCAGTAGGAGACCCCTTAGAGACCCCCCTGGGTCACCAGATGGGCCTCAGCCAGGGCCCACAGGCCTCTTTCCAGGGGACATTGCCATATTGTGCTGTTGGCCAGTGCTGCTTGTTTGTTTGTGTTGGAGACCATAGTGGCTGCAGATCAGGCAGGGGGTGGGGAAGGAAAGATGAGGTCGCTCTGGGATCTGACGGTTAATTAAAATGTCCTCAGAGGTGATCAATCCCTAGTTAATGGCTTGAATCCGCAATGACCCAGCTCCTCTCTGGTGGAGCGAGGCCTGGCTGGGGTGGCAGGTAGGAGGCCTGGCTTGTCATTGTGCTGGTCCTCCAAGGCCTGGCACTGGACAGTGCTGTTGATGCTGTCTCCAAAATATTCCTGTCTTGTTTCCATAATAGCTTCTGTCACCACTCTTGACAGGCCAGCCATTAAGTCTTTGGCAAAACCATAAGAATTATTAACATATGAGGTTTTATATTATTTGACAGCTGTCGGCTCCTTTAGAATTCACATCCCCCTGTTTTCTCCCCTCCCCTCCCATCACCCTTTCCCCTCTCCCTCCCCTCTCCCCCTCCTCCCATCCTGTAGGGAGGGGAGAGACTCTCCGTCAGTAGGGAATGGCAGGGAGACCATCTTTTTGTCGTTGTTATTTGGTTTTGGATTGTTTTTGAGACAGGATCTTGCTGTATAACCCAGGTTGACCTTAAACTCAAGATCCTCCTGTCTCAGTTCTCCTGAGTGCAGGGATTGTAGGCGTGGCCACCATACCAGTACAACAAACCTTGAACTTTCCTCACAATCCCTCCAGCCTATCTGTGGAAAGTTCCCTGAGCCTCTGCCTCTTGGTCCCATCTCTGGCCAACCTCATCCACACCTTTGGCTTTGTGTGTGTGTATGTGTGTGTGTGTTGTGTGTGTGTGTATGTGAAAATGATAGGGAAGTTTATTAGGAAGAGAATACACTTTGAATAGACTGAAAGCAGATCATCTCTCATTTGAAAATGGTCCTTGGCTTTGGTGACAGGCCTTGATTCTCCATCTGCCTTCCCACTCTGCCTGCTGGTCCAGCACCATGTACCCTGTGCCCAGGCAATCTCTAGGACCCACTTGGATGCTACTGGACTTCCACCTAACACAACCTAAACTAGACTTTCTTCACCCCATTCCCACCTCTTCCTCTGGAGTTTTCCATCTTATGTCTCCCTTTGTCATCTACCCTGCCTTTCAGGCCAGAAACCTGCGGGTCACCATAGTTTTTGGTCCTCCGATGCCCTTGTTGTCTCAGTTTCTGTCTATTTTGCTTCCTAAGAGCACTTTACTTTAAACACTCTACTCCTTGTCCCTGATTCCTTACTGGGCCACCACATTTGTTCCTTCATTGGTCAGTTCTCCTTGAGCTGTCCTATCAGAGTGCATGGCCTGCTCCCTCCCATTGCCCAGTCTTTTTCATTGGCTGGGGAAATGGGAGAATTAAGCCACCTCCCTGCTGCTCAGGGGCCTCTCAGCCAGTTGCTGGTGGGCTTGGGAGTATAAATACCCTAGCTTCCTCCCAAGAGTGGGAGAACTCAGCCTGAGTCTACCCTCTAAACGCAGAGGTTCTGGGGGGTGGGGAACAATGCTGTATCCCCTCCTGAGGTTTTCTGGGTCATGTCTTAGAGAAACATCTGCCCTTACCTTATCCAAAGTCTGCTTCTCAGAGGAGCTCAAAGGGAGTCAGGCCCTCTGTCCTTCCTGCCTCCTGCAGGTTTAGGGTCCACATCTGCCTCTCACACCCTTCTTAGGATAGTCTGGAAGGCATCAGAGCTGAAATTCTCAGCTTACTCTTGTTCCAGTGAAAAGCAGGTCTTCTGAAGGCCTTGCAGGTCTGTCTCTAAAACTTGATTCTACAAGATTTGGGGGACTGCTGTTTACATGTCAAAGGCGGTTGCCATTGATTTTATTAGATAGACTTTGGAATTTACACAACTATAAAATAATAGACTCTGGGTATTAATGTGAAAGAGAAACACTCTGCTAAAGATCAAAATAGATCACAAAGGCATGCTAGATAATACTGTGTCCGTTAGTACAAAGATGATCAAGTTAGCAGCTAAGACCTCAATAAATGGCAAAAGTGACACATCAGTTGTTATAGTGAGGAGAGATTCATTGTGGAATGAAGTAGCAATTAGTGCTTTGCTTGGGAAAAATAAAGGTACTCACTTCACAGAGATGGCCATGGTGGTGGAGCAAATGTTAATGCACAAAACAATTGTAAAAAAACTGGAAGGAATAAAAGTGATGATCACAAAATAAGATAGTCTTCTTTCCCATCAAACAAACTAAAAACTAAGATTCCCAAGGCTAAAATGCAGCCTAGTTGGGAATGGTAATATTGACAATATGTACTTTAGGAAAAAAAGAAAGAAAAAAAAGAAGAAAGAAATGAAGTGATCTGTTTGAATCAACCTCTTTTGCGGCTGGCTGATACCTAGTGTCTTGTGTTTAGGACTCAGCAAAAGCTGGGACAAATCTTGAAAGGCAAACATTTGGTCATCTGCTGTTGAAACAGTTTATCCTCATGGGCAGGAAGTTCTTCTGGTGTCTAATCTGAATTCCTCTTGCTGTGTGATAAGAGCTGCTTCTGTCATTCGTTGTAAAGGGAGTAGGAGAACTTTCCCTTCCCTTGAAGTGAGTCCACAGGCTGTGTGTGTGTATGTGTGTGTGTGTGTGTGTGTGTGTGTGTGTGTGTGTGTGTGTGTGTGTGTGTGTGTGTGTGTGTCTCCCAGCATACATGGGCCTACAGGCATTGGTGCATGTGTATGTGTTGGCAGGTGTGGCTCAGTCACACAGACCTTCAGGGAGGGTGCAGGTTTCTCAGAAGGCCTCTGTGGATGGTCAGCTGGATCACACCGCTCCAGCTGGCCCTGGTCTCCCTGCCCCATCTCCATCCTGAGAACGCTGAAGCTACTTTGTCCTGAGCCCCACTCTCTGCTCCATCCAACCCAGCCCTGGGTTCACACTGCACCCACCGGAGCCTTGTGGGGAGCCCCGGGGCAGTGGCTGCTCGGAGGCTGGCTGGGCAGGGAACAGATGGCCTGGCCACGGCAGCAGGAGCGCCGAAGCTAATCCACTTTTATCTCGTTATGGTGACAGCCACCCTGTTAAATGGAATGGACTATCGATTCGGGGCTCACTTCCAGCCCGAGGATTTTCCATCACAGACCTGAGTAGAATAGGAGAAAAGCAACACTTATTAACTCGGGTGCCAGTCAGGGGAGGCTGGGGCGGGTGCAGAGCCAGGCCTCAGGGGTCTGCTGACGCCCTCCAGAGGATGGGGTGAGGGACAGCCACAGGAGCACACACTGGCCCACAAACTCACACAACCCTGATGCACACACATACTTCCCCAATGCCCACAGGGACTACACAGACATGCTGACACCCAGAAATGCACACCCCTCACCAACCCAGATAAGCCACTGTTGACATACATCTACACATTCAACACTCACACACACACACACACATGCACACATTCAGTGCAGACACATGTACAAACAATCCCAAAACACACCCAGTACTGACACATGGTATGTTCAACCCTGATGCATGGTGTGCTCAACCCCAACACATGTAGATACATGTATGCTTCTGACACACATGTACATCCAGCCTGGACACGCACTTGCACCTGAAGCTGCTACACACCCATGCATACACTCAGCAATGAAAGACACAAACACACAGTCCAGGACACTTGCACACACACTCAACACAGAGACACATGCACACAATACTGATTGGTGCACATACCCAGCACTGATACAGACTTGTATTTATCCACAGACTTGTATTTATCCACAGTATTATCATGAAAGCTTGCACAACCTGGATACATGCATATAGCCAGTGCAGGTGTCTATGTAATACAATACTGACACACCCAACAACGCTAACACAGATAACACAAGACACCAAAGCCGGGCGCTGGTGGCTCACGCCTGTAATCCTAGCTACTCAGGAGGCTGAGATCTGAGGATCATGGTTCAAAGCCAGCCCAGGCAGGAGAGACCGTGAGACTCCTATCTCCAATAAAACCACCAGAAAACCGGAAGTGGCGCTGTAGCTCAAGTGGTAGAGCGCTGGCCTTGAGCTGAAGAGCTGAGGGACAGCGCCCAGGCCCAGAGTTCAAGCCCCATGACCGACAAAAAAAACAAAACAAAACATACTCATCACTGACATACATCTACATACTCAGCACTCAGACATAGTCATACTGACAAAAGATCCTCAGGATGCTACACACACACATATATATATATATATATACATAACATTGATACATGTACAAACCCTGCATAGATATATACCCAACTATGCCACAGCTATTCACCCAGTGCCAACACACACACACACACATACACACACTGAAACACAGATACTCCAAATGCTGATACACAAATATGCACAGTGTGAACACTCCTGTTCCTGGTATTGACATTCCCCAACACAATTCCTACCCACACACACACTCACTGGTCCACATGTTGTAACACCTAGCACCCATTAGCAGCCACACCCAGTAACACACAGTGTTGGTAGCCTGATAGTGACAGATACACACAGTAGTGACACTGGCATTGGTCATCTGTTACTGACACACAAGCTAGTGATGTACACACACACACACACCTATATACAATATTGATATGTTTTCATGATACACACACACACACAGATCTTTTGTTCAGTCCCTAGTCATTAAGGGACAGGTTTCCCACTGAGTCCAGGGTGGTGCTGGGGCTGGGCAGGATGGTGAGACTGTCCTCAGCAGCTTTGCCTGTGGTGGGGAGGTGGACGCACAGACGGCCTCTATACCACCTGTGACAAGCACAGGTCACTCTGGTTAGCTGCCCCCCGCTGTCCTATGCACTTTTCACATAGAAACTTAAAAAATATTCAACAGGTACTATTGTTAGCCCCAGTTTGTAGATAAGGGATCTAAACACAGAGAGGGGAAGTGATTTGCCCAAGATCACACAGCTCTGGAGTGGTAGTGCTTGGACTTGAACCCAGGCCAACGAGTTCCAGATCTGCACATGGAGCCTCTCTGAGCACTGTTTCATCACACCTGCACCTGGCCAGAAACCTCCCACGTGCCCTCACACTCACACACCAGGACTGCCTGCACCCGGCACCAGCATGTCCCTTTGGAACGACTGGCCCAGTGGTATCTACTTCTCTTGGCTCCTGGAGTGCCAGAAGGGCCCTGCCGGGGGTGGAGTGGGCGAAGGGGGGCTCCTGCTAGAAAAGGCCTAGAGAGGACCTTGTGCTGGGAGAGGTGCTTTCCCTGGGAAGGCCTGGCCAACGGGGCAGGGCTGTTCCCCACAGAGCTACCCTGGCCTCTCTAATCCCCAGGCCTTTTCATGTCTCTAGCAATAGCTGTCCTGTGTAGCAGGGCACCTCCAGGTACCAGGGACTGGAGGAGGAGTACGGAGTTTTCTCTACAGGGGAATAGATAGGAAGTTCAGGAGGGGAGGAAGAGAGGAGGCTTCTTGAGACCAGTTTTGAAAAATGATGGGGAGCCTGGTACTCAACTGACCCTGACTTCTGACTGACTGTGGACAGGCCACTCAACCTCCCCAATCCTATTTCCCCAGCTGAAAAATGGAGCAATGGCCTCTGACACACAAGATTTTTGTTGGTTGGGTTAAAGACAATAACATGTAACAACATGGCTGGCAAATGGGCTGGGGGCATATGGGCTCCCTAGGCCCCTAGCTGCAGGGGTCTTGGGACTTTTGCCAAGGACAGCTCCCCTGTGCCAGGTTAGATCAGGAGGCTGGAGTTCAGCCCCCTCCAGGAAAGGAGTTTCAGGTGAAGGCAGTGCTCAGTGCCCAGGGCCTGGGTTCAGATGGAGTGGTTGTGACTGAAACGTGTCCTCCTGAATTCCCATGGTGATGGTGTTTAGCAGGCAGCCAGGAGGACAAGGCCGCCTGATGGGATACAGAGCTTTCTAAGAGAAGACCCTAGAGCGCTTGTTCTTCCTGTCTTCTGACATATAGACTCATCACGGGAGTACAAAGCGAGATGGCCATAGCTGACCAGTCAGAGACCACACCAGATTCCAATCTTGTCAGCTCCTTGGCCTCAGAGTTCCAGCCTCTGGAACTGTGCAGAAATTAATGTCTGTTGTTGAAACCACCCATGCTCTGATACTCTGTCATGGCAGCCCAAGCCAACCATGCTAGGGATGGAGAGAGGGCTGTGGGAGAGGGTGCATCTCCAGCCTGCGGGAAGTGTGGCTCTCTTGCAGCCCTGTAGATCAGGACTTGCCTCTATCTTTTTCTACGGCTTGTAAAATGGAGGTCTGGTTTGTTTACTACCTGAGGCTGTTGTGTGGGAGACATCCAGGGTTCTTCACAGGGTTGGAAACCTCCTCCTGTCTCCTCTCCTCACCTCCCACAGTGGGTGCCTGCCTTTGTGTTGGTCGTGAGGAGAGCACTGAGGGTAGAAGAAGCTGTTCCCGTTTGAGCTGTTCCTCCTCTGGGGCCTGTCAGCGTGAGGGGCACATGCTAGCAGACTTGAACAAAACATTCCACCAGCAGGATGTGGACCAGAATCAGAGAGGCCTGGGGGCTCACTGACAGTTCCTGGTAGCTCTGCTCTCTGCACAACAGCCAACGTGTTCTTGTCCCCACTTGACCCAAGTTGTCCCCTCCCCAGCCCAGCTGCCCCATCCCCAGCCCAGCTGCCCCCTCCCCAGCCCAGTGCCCCCTCCCCAGCCCAGCGCTCTCCTCCCTAGCCCAGCTGTGACCTCCTCAGCCAAGCAGTGCCTTCCTCAGCCCACTTGTTCTCAGAAAAGCCTAGCTCTCCCCAACATTAGTCCATAGGACCTCCTCAGACCCCGATGCCTCCGGAGAGGAGCTTTTTTTCTGTTCACATCTGCCCTCTGTCAGTGCAGCTTCCTCCCATGTGAACCATGCACTCTCCCTCACCTGAGGCCCCAGCCATGTGAACCACGCACTCTCCCTCACCTGAGCCCCCAGCCATCCTCCTTCAACACCAACGGCCTGTCCTTTTCAGGTCAGCCCAGCCGCTCTCTCCACATCCGCTTAGCCTTCTCCACTTCAGCCAGCTGTCTCTAATGGCTGGCACACGCCTCTCCTCACATGGGTATAGCCATTCTCTTTTTGCGCACCCCCTCAGGGAACAGAGAAGAAATGCCCCCCCCTTCCAGGATAGCCCCGGGTATGGATAGGGGATCCCCATCCTACTCTAACTTCCTTCCACTTGGGGCAAGAGCCTGGCTGTGGTGCTTAGTTCCAAAGTCATGTCCTCCTCTTCCCTGAGGGTGACTCTGTGTGTGCATGCATGTATACCCAATTCTGGAAGAAACAAGGACATTGATGTGTCCCCATCCCCCTAGACACAGGAGGGCCCTCAGTGTCATCTCAACCACTCCCAGAGTAGAAGGGAAGAAGCAGCCTTAACTCCAGACACGAGAGACCCCTCTCATCTCCTTCCCCTCTACAATCTAGCTCAGCCTCTGGAATCATCTTCCCCTCCATAGCCTACCAAAGTCCCTGGAGGAGAAAAGACAGATCCTGATTAAAAATGCAAATTCAAGCAGATGGCAGAGCCCAGTGATGGACGGGCTGTCAGGAGAGCATGTCATCATGTGATGTGCATGACATGTGCACGCCTGTGTGATTCGGGAGGGATGGCAAGCTGGGGCGGGGAGGCCTAGAGCCCTTGTGCTGCTCTGGTCAATGGGCTGGACTGCCAGGGTGGGAAGTCTGGGAGCATGAATGGACAACCTTCCCCAGACCCAGTCAGGCTCTCCTTGTGTCTGGCTCTCTCTAAGCCAGGCTGCTAATTCCACCAGTGCAGGCTTGGATGGGAGGGGATTCATTAGTATAATCTGCACCTGTATCTCTGCTCTTGCCATTGGCCAAACAATAAAAGACACAATATTTACACAACTTACCGGGGAAAGCAATATTGGGCCATTGATTTTGTGTCCTTCAGATTTTCACGGTCTAAACCTTAATGGTTTTTAATCATAAAATATTAGCGCCGCAGGGCACTTAGCACTGGTGCCTCACTGCTATGCAATGGCCTTCTCCTCCTCCATTCACGTGGAGGAGGAGCTGTGTCCCCTGCACAGAGGGCCTTTCAGATGCTGCAGTGGAATTGACCCAGGCCTGGGCACAGTTGAAGGGTCAAGGCACAAGTGCTAGGATCAAGGCAAGAGAGATGCTTTCATCTTGAGAAAATGGAGATTTGCTCATTTAAATAGGGATACAGGTGGACCCATTGCAACAATGAGCCGTATAAGTCATTATGTCGAAAACGAACTTTACAACTTTGGGGGGGGGAGGAAGGTTGGGTGGGGGGGCGGGGGGGAGGATGGGATGGGAAAGGGAAACAAAGGAGGAGGCTACAATGCTTGATAAGAAATGTACTCTTTATCTTGTAATTGTAACCCCTCTGTACAGTATTTTCACAATAAAAATAAAAGAAAGAAAATGGAAATTTGCCTTCACAGGCATCTTGGACATAAAAGCTTTGCCCTGTCTCCTTCCCCTAGATGCATCTTTCTCCCTAGCTCATTAGGGACCCAACCCTTGACTCTCCTAGGTGGGTGCTTTCCTGGAGATGACTTGCTTGCATTTACTTCAGTGCCTTGTGCAGTACCAAGAGTGGCAATGGCCATGCAGTGTGGGTTGAAGGAACACATAAATAGATATGATAGATTCTCAGAAGCCTTCAAAGAGGTTTCCATCCATCCATCCATCCATCCATCCATCCATTTATTCAACAGCTGTTTACAGCACTGATCACTTAGTGCCTTGCCTCAGAGGTGAATCGGTCCCTGCCCGCACCACATTGTGTGGGTGGGGGTAGGGGGCATCTGTATGCAAGGAGCATCTGGATGGCTCAGGGAGTGGAGCTGGAGGAAGGTCTGAAAGGGCTTTTCAGCAGGGATAAAATACAGCTCACCCGCTCCGGAATCAAACAGGTGGGATGTTGAGATCTGAACACATTACATCTTAGCCCTGTCTAGTCCCCCAGGTCTATCCCCAAGAGGTTTAGACGTGATGTGTGCTTCTGCAAGCAGGAAGTCCTGCTGGCTCTCCGGGAAAAGCTCGTTTTTCTGCAGCAGAGGAAGGGATGGGTTGGGGCTGATTGCCGCTGTTGTTATTTATTTATTTATTTGTTTGTTTATTTTCTGAGAATAGCCCCACTGCCCCCTCCCCTGCTCCCCCTACCTTCAGTGCCTGCGGAGAAGTCAATAGTGATGGATTAAATAGCAAGAGGAAGGCTGAGAGCGCAATTGGAAGAAAGATAAAGATAATTAAAACTAATTCCAACTGTTCCCAGAGAAATCAATTTCATAACTTCGTGTGTCCCTAAACTTGTTCCTGAGGCTCTCTGGTGCTGAGTGAAGGGCACTTGTGTGGGTGTGTAGTGTGTAGATAGAGGTGTGTGTGTGTGTGTGTGTGTGTGTGTGTGTGTGTGTGTGTGTGTGTGTGTGAGTGTATGCCTGTGGTTTCACATACACATGTACATATTTATATACACACAGGTGTGCTTTGCGCATGTCAGGCGCCACGTGAGTATGTTGGGAGCAGTTCCTTTAGGCTTCCATGGTACAAGCTTATTCCTCATGTACTGTGGAAAGACCAGAGGCCGGAGTGCCTGGATAGGGCTAGAGATCCCCTCACAGCTCTCAGTCTTTGTCCCTTTTTGTCAGTCCTTGAGCTTGAACTCAGGGTCTGGGCGCTGTCCCTGAGCTTTTCTGCTCAAGGCTAGCACCCTACTACCTTGAGCCACAGCACCACTTCTGGTTGTCTGGTGGCTGACTGGAGATAAGAATCTCACTGACTTTCCTGCCCAAGGCTGGCTTTGAACCCTGACCCTCAGATCTTAGTCTCCTGAATAAGTAGGATTATAGGACTGAGCCACCAGCACCTGGATTGACTCCCTATTTTAAGACCTTAGAGGATGGCTGAATGATTCAACTCCCTTATAATTTTATTTTATTAAAATTTTTTGGTGCCAGTCCTGGAGCTTGAATTCAGGGCCTAAGTGCTATCTCTGATCTTTTTTTTTTTTTTTTTCTCAAGACTAGAGCTCTACCACTTGAGTCACAGCTCCACTTCTAGCTTTTTTTGGTGGTTAATTGGAGATAAGAGTCTCAGATTTTCCTGCCTAGGCTGGCTTTGAACTGTGATAATCAGATCTCAGACTTCCAAGTAGCTAGGATTATAGGTATGTGCCACCAGTACCCAGCTTTCAACTCCCTTTTATACATTTGGAGGAACTGAGGCTCAGGCCAGGAAGGCCTGCCATGGCCCACAGCATGTGAGAAGCAGAACTGGGGCTAGATGCTTTCTGCTGGGTTCCCTCTACTCTGGGAGCTTGGCTGATGGTCTGCATGAGGAACAACCAGGGTGGAAAGAGAGTCCTAACCTCCTATACCTGCAAGCTCCTAGGTGAACAATTTTTCCCACTCATTTGTCAAGCTCAGTCTGAGTACCCATGGTTTGTGAGGCGCTGTAGGTTGTGTAGCTTGTGGGGACTGGGTAGCTATTGCTGCCCTTGGGAGAGGCTGGTGCCTCTGGGCTGTGTGGACCGGTGGATAGAAACCTCCCCTGAAGCAGTGCCCAAGACAAAGCCCCTGTATGAAGCCTAAGCTACCAGGGGTTGCTTGATTCTGACTGGTATTGCGGTCACAGCCATCAACTCCTTCCAAGGACCCCACGGTTCATCTCTCAGGTTTCCTGTATGGTCAGTAGAGGTGTGGGCCAGGTCCAGAGTCCTGCCTTCAACCTCACCCTTGGTGAGCATACCCGGAGCAGGTTCTTCTATGTCCCAGGGCTGCTCATGACAGTCATACTAGCATGCTATAGGTCCTCCTCCAGCAGAGGACTGGCCCATCAGTGAACCTCTATATGCTGATATGAGCTCCCCTAAGTAAATTAAGCCAGGAAAACTGCTCATGTAGAACTGCCTGAGCCTGTGTTCTTATCTTTAAAGTGGGGCAATGTGATCGGCATGGCAGCTGCTGCAAGTCTGACCAGAGGCTCAGTAGAAGCACCCTAGGCACATGGTGCTTCCTTCCCACAGGCTCTGAGTTTTCTGAAATGGGTCCCCATGTAATTAAGGAGCTAGGAAACAGCTCATGGCCACCCAGTTGACTCAAAGCAAGCAGTGTCTTCAGGGCAAGGTGTGGGGGTAGCACAATCTTTGGTCCATCTTCCATGGTAGGACCATGCACGGAATGAGGCCCTGTGTATCAGTTTATGCAGTGCCTAAGTGTACCACTAGAGGGTAGTATTGGCAAGCAGGAGCCAAATGGAAGCTGACTGGTGGAGGCTGGGTTGAGCTAGCCCTTAGACCTGGGGCCTGTAGCCACCAGCCCTGAACTCCTATGGTCTGAAAGCAAAGGAGGGGTGGGGTGCAGAAAGGAGACACTCAAAGAATTCCTAAGTCTCTTCCAGAGACAAGCAGTCAGGGAGCTAAATAGTCCAGCAGATGGGGCTGGGCAGAACACAGTAGCTGCTTCTGCTTCTTACAAAGACCCTCCTGTCCTTAGCTGTGGGACCTCCTGGGGTGTCGATGAGGGGCCCCTGGCAGCAGGGCAGGAGGCACCCTTGAAGGAAACCACCAATACAGGCGGGCCCTGGAGCTACCCTGTTCTCTCTGCCCTACCTTTCTTGGCATTCCCCCCTCTCTCCCATTCCCCAGGAAGCCAGAGAAGAGCATATGGGAACTGTCAGCAGCTCCTTAGGGTTGCAGATGGGGAGCTGGGCGAGGGAGGGAGGGACCGGGAGGGAGGGAGTAGTGTTCTTGGCCAGGCCTCCTAGGAGCCCCAGGCAGCCGCACTGTAGTCTCTCTCTTGGTGCTTCCATGGTCCCATCGAGTGGCTCAGTAGAAATTCCAGACTCCCCAGAAGCTGCACATGGAGCCATCTGAAGCCAGCGTCCTGGTGCTCTCTGAATGGCAGTGGCTCAACCTCTAGGCCCCCATTGTCCCTTCGCCATCTAGCACATCTCTGATCTTCTGGGTGTGCGTGTATGGGGCGAGGGGGGGGGGAGATGTAGATGCGGGGATAGATTTGATATAGGGAGGAGTCTGACACTGGGATGATGGAGCGAGGAGTCATCCATCTGTGTGTGCTCTGGGAAGCAGCAGCAAGAAAATCTGGACCATGGTGCTCTGAGTCCCTGGATGCTGGGGTAGGCAGCTGCTTCCAGAAGGAGGGTACTCAGGACAATCATGGAGCCCTGTCCGCCCAGCTGGCATCCAGCAAAGCAGGTGGGCAGTGACAGTGCCCGGGGCTAGGATGTACAGTAAGTTTCCATCTCTCCCTCAGCCTTAATTTCACCACCTAGTTACATAATAATAATATGATAATAATAATAACAATAAAAATAACTAATGACTCATTCCCATTCAACACCGACACGGAATGTAACATGGCAAGTGGATAGTTTTATTTAATACTCATGATCTCTCAAGGAAGAAATGGAGACTCAAAGGAGGGGGCTAGGCCAAGGTCATGCACCAAGGAGTACAAACTTGGCCAGGTCCTCCCCGGTGGTGAGGCAGGGCTCAGACACCTCTTCCCTAAAGCCTTCTCAAGAGGCTTGCCTGTAGGGATGGCATCATTGTAGGGCTCCAAGTTCGGCAAATAAACCACCAAGATACCTGTCCAAATTTGAATATCAAATGATAAATAACGACTTAAATATAGCTTTGTTCCATGTAGTATTTGGAACATACCTATAGTAAAAAATGCTTTTGGTTTACCTGGCAACCCTACTGAGTACAATGTGTTTTATTGTGTGTTTCTAGGTCCTGTGGTAGAGGTGAGGAGTGGAAGAGAAGAGAGCCAGAGATGTGTACAGTCTGTGCCGGAGCTTGGACACTCACTGGAAAGTTCCTTCATCTAGAAAATGGTGAAGGACTTTCCTCCTCTTCTTAAGAGACCATGTGAGTTTCCAATGCCAAGGTGGATGTGGGTGGTTTTGGAACATCCAGAAGGCTTTGCCTGGATGAACACCTTTGCTGGTTAGTAGTAGATGCCAGCCTGACCACAGCTCTATCATCATGGGTACCTGTGGGGTATACATGGGGATATATCCTATCCCTGGCCCACAGGGCATACTGGTGTTCAGGAGTGGGGCGCAACCATTCTCTAGGAAGCCTGACATCATTTAAACCTTCTCAGAGTGCCCTGCTCAGTGACGGCCCTAGAGACTGTGTCTGCAGTTCCAATGTCACAACTGTCTAGCTCAAGGAGGGCTTCACCTCTCAGAAACACAATCTCCTTCCTTCCCTCTGCCAGGAGAGAAAAGGATTCATCTCACTCAGATCGTTGTGAGAGTTCAATGAGATGACAGAATGTGGACACTCAGGACGTACTTCCTCTGTCCTGTCCAGCTTCATCTTGTGGCCAGGGCCTCAGGTCATGCCACCAATAGTGTCACCTTCATCGGCAGAGATGGAAGATTTGGGTGATAAGCCTGGTTTCCAGACTTGTCTGCTGGAGGTGAGTGTCAGGGACCCCAGTACACACTTAGTGTACCCCCTTAGGGGGCGGAGACAACCACCTTACACTTCTCTCCCTTCCCGCTTGCCCAACGGAAGCTCAGTTTCTCTGTGAAACATACAGCCTGCCCTCCACTCCACCTTGGAAGCTCTGTAATGTATTAGACTTGGGGCTCCTGTTTTCCACAGGCTTACAAAGAGACAGGTGTACTTGTTTCCAAAGTCATTTATGCCAGTGGCTTTTCTTATTGAAAATGTGTAATTCAATTAAATAATAAGTAAACCAAAATACCACGTACACGTAAAGAGTTGCTGTTTCCGTAAAAATGGAATTGAAATCTTTAGAAAGACTCTATAAAGGGGAATAGCTAAAAAAAATTGTTGCCAAATTAGGTGTGGATAAGCAACTGTAAGATAAGATTGGGAACTAAATTGTAAAAATCTAGGAGATACGGCGTTCGTATTACTTTACAAGAGTCTTTGAAGTTCTTGCTCCACTTTCAAGAAATTGAAATTGGAAATCAAGGATGATGTGTTGTGGAGTTAGTTTACCCAAGAAAAAAGAAGTGACTCAATCAGAAGACTCATAAGCAAAGGGAAGACTTTTGCCCTGTATTAAAGAACGTTAAAAGGGCAAACAGCTGAGTGCCATTGGCTCAAGCCTAGCTACTCAGGAGGCTGAGGTCTGAGGGTCACAGTTCAAAGCCAACCTGGCAGGAAAGGCCGAGAAACTCTTCTCTCCAAGTAACCAGGTAAAAGCTGGAAATGGAACAGTGGTTCACCTGGTAGAGCACTGGCTTTGAGAAAAAAGCTCAGGGACCACACGTAGGCCCTGAGTTCTGGCCCCAGGACTGGCACACATACAAAAAAAGGCAAACAACTCATAGGCTTTAAATTGAAATAAAAGGTTGGCCGTGTGAAGGTGTGCACTATTGTTATGATTTCCCTCAGAATCAATTGGGAAGCCAGTTTGTATTAACTCACTATACATACACACATGCGAATATACCTATGTACACAGCACCCATCCTACACATATACACAACCTTACATACTCACATACATACATACATACATACAATACACAGATTAAACCATAGTCAGTCCTTACATATAGACACATAGGTATACACATTCTTACCCAGCCTAGGTAAACACACACACACCTATTCAGAGACACACTCCCACACACCTGAGTATACACACGTACATACATTCTTTCCCCTGCAAGAACAGCAAAGGCAATGAGCAGAGGTGATGTTTTTAATCAGAAATTCACCCTTTGGTGTTTTTCTCCTCAGCCTGTGGGGGGTTTGGAGGGCAGCATGGAGGAGGGGAGGAAAGGGAGGGAGGAGTCAGGCCTCCAGCTAGGTTCTTGTTGCAGGCACAGGCTGGGAGCTGTGTAGGCTGCAGGTGAGCTGGGTTCCAGCTGCATTATTGAATGCTCTGTTTTGCTTTTATCTCCAGTTCAGCCAGGCCTGCCAGAGAAGAGGCCCCTGGGGCTCCAGCCTGGGGGCAGGGCAGCTTCTTCTGGAAAGGACAGTGGACCCATGGGCAGCATGACTCTGAGCCTCCCCACTTGTCGGGGCTGAGGTCCCACTGAAGTTGGGGCAGCTTCCAGCCTGGTATCAGATCCCTGGACCCATCCTCATACTGGCCCAGAATCCCTGAGTCAGGCCCAGGAATCCGCATTTTACATTTCCCCAGACGACTAGCTAACATCCCAGTACCACACAAAGCCCCCCTCTCTGGGGATCCCTGGAGCCTTGCTCTCTCTCTAGTCCCCTCAAAACCCTGTGTGGTCTTAGCCAAGCCTAGGGAGATTTCTTAGACAAGAGAGTCCTGGAATTCTGGGAGCAGAAAAGGAATTTTCCCTATGTGGCTCTTCCATTTTATAAAAGGAAGAGCCAGAGAACTGGAGGGAAAAGACTTGCCCAAGGCTACTCAGAGTGTCAACCAGTAGCGGGATTTGAACCTGGGATATCTGGTTGTAAAGGTCCTCTTTTCTCTGTCAGATTGCCCATTGCAGTAATAAACACCACTAAGTCTCACTGGCTTAAACCAACACAGATTTATTTCTTGGTTCTGCAGAGGTGACAGTAAGGGTCAGCAGCGGCTCTACTCATCTTAGTCACAAAGAAACTGGCTGGTGGATCACCGAACACCTTGTATTTATCAGTTGCTGGACAGACCCAGCTCCCTTCTCCTTGCAGTCATTCACCAGAACAGGCCACATGCCTCTACTTCCTGCTGCAGGAAGGGTGACAATTGGGAATAATCACCTCCACTCCCAGCTACCTGCCCGAGACCACAAGGCTGGGAACGCCAGCTATGTCCCCCAGCCTGGGACTGCCCTTAGCTTCCCTTTTCCAATGCAACCCTGGCCTCGGCAGCTCACTCTCCCGGACTCCTTCTCCTCATGCTTCTATCTGGAGCTGATGTGTTTCAGTCTTGGTTTTGCCTCCACCACACACGGCGAGCCCTTTCTCCTCAGTTTACCCATCTGCAGACTGGGACTGTGCCTCTGAGTCCACACCCCTCCCCTCCTCCTGTGGGAAGTGTTTCTGGAGGCTGCTGCTTGTTGAGACAACAGACCTGGGGGAACAGATTTTATTTTTCCTCCTTCCCTGTCCCTGTTTTAGAAGATCCCACATATGTTGGGCCTGAAGGCATCCCACGCGTCCTGGGAGATGAAGGGGCGGCGGCGGCGGCTATTGCCGCCAGGAAAATCCCTTCTTGGGGGTGGGTGCTCACCCTAGGATGGGGCCAGCCCCGTGCTACCCCCTCCCTCCTTGCTCCCAGGCCTGGGCGAGCTGTGCTGGCCACTGCATCAGGCCGGAACCCTGCCAGTCTGCGCTCACCTGGACACAGCCCAAGAAGGGAGCTGTATAGCTTGAGGGATTAAGGTTTGATGTCTAGATGGACTTTAACAGTTATTGCATGAGGGAGCGGCTGAGAGAATCTCCTCTGACTCGTATTTAATTTTTAATCCATCTACAAAGCTCTTAAATCTCTCACATTTCTCAAATTTGTATTTTTTTCTTATGTTATGGAACAATATGTCCTCACTGTAAAACAACAACAACAACAACAAAAAAAAAAAACCAAAACTCTGAAAGCCACAGATCAAACCTGCCTCCCTCAGGGCTCAGCCTAGAAGGTTCTAGAATGTGTAAGGATGCTCTTCCTGGGTAGACAAGCGACAGCACCAGGTCACCTGCTGTGTCTTTACAAAGTAGGGACCGTGGCTTTGCTTATGAATAGTTCTGTAACCCACCCAGCCTCCCGTGCACCTGCCGACCTGTCTGCTCGCATGGCGCACATGCCCCTGGCTGCCTGTGTGCCCCACCTGTGAGCGACCCAGCTTTGTTGCACGGGGTCCTTAGATGGCTGAGAGGTCACTGCTGCCTTACAGAGCATCTACTGTATGCCAGATGCTTCTAGAATCCTCTAGGCCGACTCGTTCCCATTTTAGAGTTTCAGTGGATTCACTGGCACCTCCTCCAGGCAGCCTTCCTAGAGATGAGTGAGTACCTTTTCTCTTACTGCTAAGACTCCCTGTGCTGTCTTCATTCCTCCATGTTCCGCCTCCAGAGCAGTGGCCCCGTGTGTACCCTGCCATAAATGTGGGGGCTGCGCTCAGGTTCAAGTCCAAACTTACCACTTCTCGCATGTGGAGGACATGGCTTGGTTACAGCTGTCTGCTGGCTCCATGCCACCTCAGGACTCAAGGTGGGACCTGGAGTAGAGAGTCTATCTTCCTGCCCTCATTCTCCACCGGGCCCCAGCCAACAGACCTTTCAGAGGTATCCAGGGTGGGGTCCAAACCCCCTCAGAGCAGTGAGCCACACTGTAACACCTCACACGAGTCTCAGGGCCCTCTCCTGTCCTCTGCAAAACGTCCGCCAGGACTGCAGGTCCGTCCCTGAGCCTGGGCCTCCCAGCTAGCGCCCGGGGCCGACCAACTCTTCCCACCCTCTACAGCTACATGGGGAGAGGTTAAGGACTTGTTCCACGTCACACAGCATGTGAACAGAGAAAGTTAGAACTGACCCCTAGTTCAGTGCCCCCCCCGCCCCCCACTGAAGGGTCCAGGCCTGAACCTCGGGCTTCCCTCCATCTGAGGCCAAGGGAGTGAGCAGGGAGCCGGCCCCTGCGCACCACCCCTGCCCAGGACCGTCCCCATCCGGGCGCCGAGGACAGCGGCTCAAGGGAGGCCCTGGACTGCCTGCCTTTGGCCTGGCCCCAGCCCCCGCCCTCTCCCCAGCTCCTCTCATTTTTCCTCTGAAAGAAAAAAAAATTAATAGAAAATGTAAGTGAGCAATCTCGCGGCCCAGGCGGGCTTTCATTACCGGCGGCCGGGCCGAGGATCCCAGCGAAGCGTGGGCCCGGGAGCCAGCCCCGGGAGATAATTGAGCGGCGCGGGCGCCGCGCCATCATTAGAATTTACATGACACATTAGCCAGAAGTGGCGGCGTTCATCTTTCTAACCAAATCCCATTTACCAAATGAGCAACCGACACCGATGTCACCGCGGCTGCAGCCTGCTGACCCCGGCGCCGGGAGCTGGCCCTGCCCGCGCCCGCCCCGCCGCCTCCTCCCGGTGTGGGCAGGCGAGGACGTGAAACCCATTTTATGGGCAGGGAAACTGAGGTAGTGATGATGAACGGAAGAGTGTGATAGCTTGATGCCAGCCTTCCTAGGTCGGAACCTTGGCTCTTCTATGTGGCAGCTGTGCAGCCTTGGGAAAATCATTTAATGTCTCTGAATCTCCTGGTGCTCACCTCCAAAAATGGCTTTTTCTAATCGCAGTGTCCATTGAGGCTGAACACACACCTCTGAGACCAAAGTGATTAAGTCTTAACATGAGCATCATTCTGATAGTGACTCCTATTTCTGGCTCTGAGTACCCCACTCAGTGCTAGATGGTGGGCTATACACTCTGAACTCAAGATAGCCTTTGATCTCCCTAATACCACTGTACTTTTCCTTGAGAAGCCCTGAAGCTCAGAGAGGTTCATTGCTTTACTGAAAGGCCACACAGCTCTGGGATGAGGAAACCCTTTCCTGAGCTGGAACTCAGTCTTGTTGAAACCAAGATCTATGTCACTATTGCTGCCAGAGAAGGACTTTTCCTTCAGAGTCCTTGCTGGTCCCATTCAAGCTGCTCCTCCAGCCTCTGCTCCTTGCCCCTTCCCTCTGTCCCAGCCTCTGCCGGGCACATGCGTGCACCTGTGCGCAGACCCACACTGCTTGTGCCCTTAGGAATGTCTGCTCACCTAGGGGAGGCTGGTGGGTTAATGACAGGGAACCCTCACCTGAGCACCTACTATGCACCCAGACCCTGGGGCGAGACAGAGATGAATGAGACGCAGCCTCCAATGACAACACAAAGGCTAACACCTGACAGAGCATGATTAATTGCCGAGGGACTGCACAGACAACAGCGAGGTTGGAGTTTCTAGGCAGAGGCCCCAGCTGAAACAGGGGCAGCGGGACCTCAGTGGCAGCCAAGGCCTGGCTCCACCCTTGGGAATATTTGTCGGGTGTCTACCAAGCATCAGGCTCTTCTCTAGGCCCGTGGGGCCATCACCGGAAACAAGCTTAGACAAGGTCTCTGCTCCCTCTGAGGACAATCAAGGATAATAACCTAAAATCGTAAGGAAGCTAATTTCTAGAAGACAAGGGAGAAAGGCAGTGGGCAGGTGGAGGGAAGCCAGAAGAGGCTTCCTGGAGGAGGCGACACCTGAGCCAGTCACTGAGGATGAGCAGGAAACAGCCTGAGCAAATGTTTGGAGGAAGCCGTGAGCTCAGCAGGTTGTTGGAAAACAGACCAGAGGTGAGTGTGGCTGGAGGGTGGCCAGGGAAGGAGAGGAGCAGGGGGGGGGGGGGGGGGGGGAGACCGGCACAGCGCCATGGGCCCTCGCTCTTCTCTGGGCTGGCCTCTTTGCCTCTTTCTGCTCCTTGCCCGTGTCCTTTCCTGCCTGCAGACCCCCTGGATGCCTCGGGGGATGTGGACAGCTCCTGGAGCCAGTGTCCCCTTGGCCACTACCTTCTAACCTCTCCTCAGCAGTCCCTCCTGACTTTGTACTCCATGCTTCCTTTTACTTGAATTGTTTTTTTTCTAGTCCTGGGGCTTCAACTCAGGGCCTAGGTGTTGTCCCTGTCTCTACCGCTTAAGCCACAGCTCCACTTCCAGCTTTTCCATGGCTAATTGATTAGAGTCTCAACAGACTTTCCTGCCTATGCTGGCTTTGAACCTCAATCCTCAGATCTCAGTCTCCTAGTACCTAGAATTTATAGGTGTGCACCACCAGCACCCGCCTTCCATCCTTTTTCTTCTTTCCCCCTGCTCTGCCTCTTTCCTGTGCTGCGTCTGCCATTTAGATCCCTTTTGTCTCAGTTTCCATTTGGCTAATTCCTGCATGGCCTTCTAGGGACAGCTGAACCCCACTCTTTGATCTCCTGGGGTTGGGGGGGAGCTCCTTCATTCTCTCCCTCTTACAGAAAAGAAGACAATGCATGGTAATCATGCTTCCTAGAGGTGGGGACTGATTCATAAATGACTGGTAACAAATGAAAGAATGATGAGTGGCAGGTGGCTCACGCCGGTTTTCCTAGCTACTCAGGAGGCTGCATTTAGAGGCTAAGGATCGAGGTTTGAAGCTAGCCAGGGCAGGGAAGGTGGTGAGAGTCTTATCTCCAATTAATTAGCCAAAAGCCAGAAAAGAAGGTGTGGCTCAAGAAGCAGAACACCAGCCTTCTTTGAAAAGCTAAGAGACAATGCCCAGGTCCTGAGTTCCAGCCTCAGCACTGGCACAAATGAAACAAAAGAAAACATCAGGGGCTGGGAAGGTGGCTCAGTGGTAGAGTGCTTGCCTTGCATGCGTGAGGCCCTGGGTTCGATTCCTCAGCACCACATAAGCAAAAAGAAAAAAAGCTGGAAGTGGTGCTGTAGCTCAAGTGGTAGAGTGCAAGCCTTGAGCTGAAGAGCTGAGGGACAGCGCCCAGGCCCAGACTAAAGGCCTCACAACCGGACCCCCCCAAAAAAAGAAAACAACATCACAACATCAACCCCCTCCTCTCCCCCCGCCCCCCCCCCCCAGCCTCCCCAGTAGGTTTCTGTTTATGGCTCTGTAACTTTTGAGGAGGACCCTGGCTAAGGCTGTAGCTGGGAACACCTGGGACATGTCCCTGCTCTCTCAAAGGCTGGTGAGGAATAAAGAGGGTTTCCCCACCTGGTCCCTTCCTCCATGCGAGGGGTACCTAGGCTGGGGGTGGAGCTGCCCCTGGGCTCAGGAAATGACTGGGAGATGCTCTGTCGAGCACAAGATATAAATTGCAGGCGGGTTTTAAACGTTTGGAGAGATTGCTTTTTGAGTGGCAACCTGCATCTGTGCGTATCTGAGGGGGTGGGGCAGGGATTCAGTTATTTTTCTCTATTCTCTCTCCTCCCAAGGGCTCAGGTCTTTCCTGATCAAGCAGGATCCCCAGCTTAGCCTGGAGTAAGAGGCAGGGGGCTCTGAGCACGGTGGGGGCTGCCTGGAAGGGTCTCCAGCCCCATTCCATGATTTCCAGCTACAGAGAGGGGAGTGGGGGACTGGTAGGCCCTGGCCAGGCCAGCAGGACATCACACAGGCCTCGCTGTGGTGGGCAAAACCATTGCTAGGATCCCATCTCAAAGAAAGTGGGCTCAGGGCTGCCTTTATTTTTTCTCCAATGCTTTCCTGCAACCCTGACTTGCAGGGCATTGATGCAGCTGCATTTTCTCCCAGGTGAGTGGGCTTGCCAAATCCCACAGAAGCCCCTGCTCAGCAGAGGCCTCCTCATTTCGTAGGCCTTCCAGAGGCATAGGCTGGGTTGCTGTGTTCAGCCATGGATTCTGCAGGGGAGCTTGGGGTTAAAGGGAGATAATCAGTCAGCCAGGGTGATCATAGTAGGGCCAACTGCTGACCCTGGCAGCGGTTATTCATTTGTTTTCTTGTTTCTCCCTGTGGGAAATGTTTACCCAATTGAGTGTTTACCCAATGCTGAGTATGGTGCTGGGCCCTGGGGATATAGGAGTGAATAAAAGTGACTAGGATCTACGTCCTGGAGTTTACATAAAGATTTGTTCCTTGGCCTCAGCTTCATCTTCCTCTTTCCCTTCCTTGTCCCCTTCCTCCCCTCTTCCTATTCCTCTTCTTTCTTCTGGTGCTGAGGATTGAACCCAGGGCCTCATCCACGCCAGGCAAATGTTCTGTCGTTCCAGTTCAGCTTTTCTTCTTGTCTCAGAGATCAGCAAGGTTTAGCAAGTGCATCATGGATGGGGCCCTCCCCTGAAGTGGTGGTGTCTTTATTCGTCCTGTGACTCAGTTGTAGCGTGAGAGTTGCTATCAGTGCAGTATGAAGAGAGAGGCTGTGGGGAGGCCTGAAAGTGACTGGGGCCTGGTGCATGCAGAGAGGCTGCGTGCTATAACACCCTGTGTTTGCCAGGAGGGCAGGGGCCATGTCTGCCTTGCTTACCACCACATCCTAGCCCTAGTCCAGGGCCTGGCACAGACAGGCACCCAGTAAGAGGGCGTGAATCAGATAGGCTGCCAGCTACTTCCATACCCACCTCTCTGAACTCGCCTAGCCAACTTCAACGCCAGCCAATAGCTCTTCAACTCCCAAGGGGTGTGTGTGTGTGTGTGTGTGTGTGTGTGTGTGTGTGTGTGTGTGTGTGTGTGTGTGTGTGTGTGTGTGTGTGTGTGTGTGTGTGTGTGTGTGTGTGTGTGTGTGTGTGTGTGTAGATGATCAGGTGGTAGGTAAGACCTGGAAGGGTGGGATGGGGGGGGGGTCCTGTGAATTTCTAAACAAAGGACTTGCTAAGTTTAAATGTAGACAGAGGGGACAGTAGAGAAGTCAAGGGAGAAGGGAGGGGACTTTTCAAAAGAGCAGACCCCAGGAAGGGTGAGAGGAGGTGGGGAGCTGAGTTAGAACAACCCCAGGACCTGGATGTAAGCAGCTGGGGCGGGGAGGGGCGGTGGAGGCGCTTCACCCATGCCCACCTCAGTTTCTTCCTGGTGAATTTGAACAGACTTGCAAATGAAAAGGGGCAGGGTAGGCAGGGAGGACTGTGGGAATGTTTGGAAAAGGGGGGGGCCTCTGGTTCTCAGGGAACTCCAGTCTGGACAGGAAGACCAGTTCCTTGCTGGAGATGAGGGCTGCTGAAGGACACAGGGGGCCGGCTGTGGTCAGCTGTGGTCACTGATAGGTGGGAGGTGGTCTGTCCTGGCCATGGGGCAGAGGGTCCAGCAGTTGTCCCTCTGCACACAAGGGCTGTCTGGCAGGGGGTGGGGAGGGGGGAGGAGAGGGAGGCAGCTATCATGCCGTTCCTACCCCTGGCCTGGAAAAAGAGCTAGCAGCTCCCCTGGGGCAGTGGATGGCTATCAGGGGGCTTCCCAGGGGACCTGTCTCCCCCTGCGTGGGCACGGAGAGCTGGTTATAGTTTGAGTTAATGCTCCTTAGAAGGAGCCAATGGGTCCCTCAGGGGCCTTTCAGGAGATTACAGATTGCATTCAAACCCATCCACCCTGGAGAGGGAGAGGGAAGGCAAATGCACAAAACCACCCATCGGAACCAGGAAGCCAGGGAAGTGGGCAGGGCAGGAGTCAGCCCGAGTGGGTGAGGCCAACAGAGGGTGAGCTATGCGTGGCCGGGTCTTAGCCACTTAGCTGGCCTCGCCTTGACCTGCCAGGTAGGTTTAGTATCATGCCTGTTCCACAGATGAGGAAACACACATGCAAATAGAGGGTAAAGGATGAGTATGAAGCCACGCAACTACAAAGCGGTAATTCAGGGATTTCAACCCAGGCAGTTTGGCCCTAGAGCATCACCCACCACTGACCCCTGGTGTTGGATCTGGAGGTACTGCAGGAAGTGGTTCCCAGTGGGGGCAGGAATGGTGTGGTATCCTGGGCTGAAGCATACTCATGAGAACACCCCGCTTTTGGTGTCTAGCTGGCTTATGGGGGGATTTGGGGCTCATGTCCTGACGCCCTTTCTCCTCAGAGCTTTGATAAGGGCTCTGTTGTGCCTTTAGCCTTCTGGGCTTACCTGGCCTGGGTGCTGGCTACCCAACTGTCCTTTCCCCTACCCCCTCCCGGCCTAGGGAGAGGGTGTCTGACAGGTATTTTGGGAGAGGTATGCAGGCCGTGACATCTGGAGTCACACACTCAGGATCTGGATAGCTCTCCTGTTTCTGAGCCCAGGGAAAGCCAGACTTGATCTCAGGATGGGCTTTCACCTAGAGGTAGAGGGAGGCTGTGCAGGGGTGGTTCAGGCAGCCAAGGAGCCTTCACTAGCCCTCATTTCCTGTCCGGGGTTGGGGAGGGGTCTCAAGGACCTCAAGTCCCAGACTACTTTCTGCAGAACAAAGCTCAGATTAGGCTTATGTAGTAAACTCCAAGGCTCCCTCAGCTCAACCTGCTGGGGTTCAGCTGGGGTAGGAGGAACTTTCAGGCCAGGACTGGGGAGGCTTCTATTGCCTGGGTTCCAAGGCTGTGTGTGTGTGGTTGCTTCTCAGGGCTGTCACAGGCTTATCCACCTGGGTCCCACGCGGCAGGAGCCTAGCCTTTCTCTTGTTCTAGTCTGGTTCTGAGCCCCTGTCTCCATACTTTGGCCGCTTTACCCCACAGCATCTTGGTTTTGGCAGTGGTCACTCATAAAATAAAAGATCACAAATTGCACTTTATGGGATAGAAACAAAAGGCATCATTATCTGTGTCTCCCATTGTCCTTTTAAATTTTATCTCCATGGTTTATTGGTTCATATTGAATAATCAATCTGTTTTAAATGGTCACTTTTAGGCATCTAATAGGTTTCACTTACAAAATCAGAATGTTTCATCTCAGATAATGATCCACATTTCATATTTGATTCTATGTTGAGTGTTCCCCCAAGCCAGAACAGCTGACCTGTTGTAAGGGACAGAGGATGTGGCTGTATAGTGACACCTCCACCCCCAGAGTTAGGGAAGGGAGTGGACGAGGGGAGAGTGCTTTCCTTGCTCTGGTCTGGAGGTCATTAATCCTGGCTCCATCCTTGTCCAGGCATGTAACCTTGATAGCTGACTTGACTTCAGTTTTATCATTTGTAAAGTGGCCATATCAGTACTAACTTTATAGATTGCCTGGTCCATGGCATCTTATTACATCAACAAGTAACCCCTTGGTACAATTAATTTACACTACAAAAAAACGATAGGAAAGTAAAATAGGCTCTGTTCAGGGGAGGGACTGGGTACCAGTGGGAGGAGGGAGGGCTAAGGAAGATAGTCAATTGGGATAGTTTGTTTATGTGTATGAAATAGAACAATGAAACCTATTGAAATTTTTTTAAGGAATGGGATAAGGGAGGCTGACAAAGGGAGTGAGGAAATATTACAGTAAACCCTTCCCCTTGCAAAACCAATGCATATTAAATAAAAAAGTGATTCTCTCTCTCTCTCTCTCTCTCTCTCTCTCTCTCTCTCTCTCTCTCTCTCTCTCTCTCTCTCTCTCTCTCTCTCTCTCTTGCCTGGTGCTCTTCCTTAGCTTTTTCATTCAAGGTTGGCACTCTACCACTTGAGCCATAGCTCCACTTCTGGCATTTTTCTGGTTAGCTGATAAAGATTTGAGTCTCACAAACTTTTCTTCCCTGGCTATCTATGAACTGTGATCCTCAGATCTCAGCCTCCTGAGTAGCTAGGATTGCAGATATGAACCCTGTGTTATTTATTCCTATTATCTATGGACTCTAGACCTTGTGAGGCTCTGTGTGTGTGTGTGTGTGTGTGTGTGTGTGTGTGTGTGTGCGTGCGCGCATGTGTGCAATGGGTTGGTAAAGAGCACTTGCTGTGGAATTTGGACAAGACAGAGGGGTTAGACTCTGGCTCAAGTTTTGTGACCTTGAGTTTTGTGACCTCTGAGCCTTGTTTCCATGGCTGTAAAATGGGGCTTTCACCATTCCTTTCTGCCTCTGGGTTGTTAGGGGGATTTATTGAGATGATTATGATGCTAAGAGATCGAGATTTAGTTTATAGAAGGCATTTGATAAAAGATAGCCACTGTATTCTATTCCTGATAGAAGACAGAATTTTCCTAGAGGTCTAGGAAGTACCAGTCCTCAAGGATGCCCCTTTAAATCAGCCACCCTGCCCTGACTTATCTGTGCCACTTTAATCACCTAGAAAACAGTGAAGGGACCCAGATATTATGAGAAAGTCCTTGATTTATAATTACTGTGCCTCCCAGGCAGTAATTCCTCCTCCAGCAACTCTATCTTGGTTTTGTACGCTGGAACGGAGCTCTCCATTGTCAGAGCTGGAAACTTCAGTCGCAAATTAAATGCAAACAGATGGATCTCTCTCATCTGTGTTTTACTGCATCCCTACTGTCCTAGAGAGAAGGGAGCGAGGAGGAGGCATCTCAGGCCAGCCTTGCTAATGAGCAGGCTCGTTTTCCCTGTCCTCCTTCTATGGAGAGTGAAGAATTGCTCTCCCATTTGCCAAGCTAGTATCAATATTTCCAGAGTTCTCTGGTAGCTTCCATGAGACTGCCAGAAGACTGGGGTGTGGGCCTCTCCCACCCACGCAGAGTGACCCAGAGAGAAGTTAGATACAAGATTTTCAGGTGGAAAAGCCCTCAGACACACACTCGCTCACATGTCCTCTGAGCAGATAGATGGAGGCCCGGATAGAGCCAAGGGCTGTGCCCAAAGATGGGCCTGAAAACAAACTTCCTGGCCGCATGCTCCATGCTTTCTTACGAGACTGGGATTTTTTTTTTTTTGAACTTGAAAAAGTTGTACAGTCTTTCAGGAAGTAAAATCTAGTATGATTAGATAGATGAATTAGAGATATTCTGCTCTGTGGTCAGCAGAAGTGGTAGTGGTGGGAACCCTGTCTAGTGTCCCCTTGAGCCTTGAAACTCTTTTAAAAAGCCTTAGGCTTCTCCAGAACTTTTTTTTTTTTTTTGAGTGGTATTAGAATTTGAACTTAGAGCTTTATTCTTTTTTTTATTGTGGAAAATACTGTACAGAGGGGTTACAATTACATGAGCAAGATAATGAGTACATTTCTTATCAAGCATTGAAGCCTCCTCCTTTGTTTCCCCTTCCCATCCCATCCTCCCCCCGCCAGAGCTTTATGCTTGTAGGAAGTGCTGTACAACTTTGGCCATCACTCTAACTTTATTTTTTAGGTAGTGTCTTGCTTTTTGCACAATGGAGGAAGGGCGGTACAGTAATGCTCCTAATTATTCTTCCTGTCATGGTGGGATGACAAGCACTCTTTAGCACGGGTCAGCATTTTCTGTTGAGATGATGGCATCTTGTGAATTATTTTTCCAAGGCTAGCCTTGACCTGAGGTCCTCCTGATCTCTACTTCCTGAGTGAGCTACCAGCACTCAGCTTTTTCTTTTTTCTTCAGATGTGGTCTCATTAGATAGTCCAGGCTGGCACCAAAACTCAGGATCCTCCTGTCTTAGTCCTGAAATGACATTGCCCCACACATCTTGCATTTGAGGAGGTTTAACTCTATATTGATTAATTAATTAATTGATGAATTAATTGATTAATAAACCAGAGACGTGGGAACCTGTTCAGTTACTTTTCCTTCTACTGTGGAAGGGACAGAGAACCTACCCTCCACTTTCAGGAGGAAGAGATTAGGCCTGTGAACAGGTTGAACTCTGCTTTTGATAGTGCCTACAGTAGGGTATGCTCAGCCCTGACACCCCCCCCCCCTCCACCTGAGCTGTGGGATTCTGTGAAGAACCACCTCACCCTCTTCTCTCTCTCTCTCTCTCTCTCTCTCTCTCTCTCTCTCTCTCTCTCTCTCTCTCTCTCTCTCTCTCATCTATCTCTAACTATGCAGTACTGAAGCTTGAACTCTAAGCTTTGCATTTACTAGTAAAGAAGTCATCATCCCTTGAGCCCAATCTACCCCTTCAGCCCCCACCTCCACCCTTTGGATCCCTGAGCTGTTGGGAGCAGCTCTCTGAATCCATTGGTTCAATTGACTGTTCCAAGCTGTCTGCTGTAAGCTGAGAGTCCTCACCTCTAAGACATAACTTGGGATGTTGGAAGATTTAATGAGGTCAAGGGCATGAAGGTGACTGATGAAGTTCCTGGTATATAAGAAGTGCTCTACATTTGTTGCTCCTTAACTTCATGTGTTCATTTTTCACTCAATACATGTTGATGTGAAACCCTGGGACCTGGCTGGTTGCCAGGGATACGAACTGACTGAAGGGATGTGGGTGGAGCAGGGCTGGGCTGTAGGAGATGTTCAGCCCTCGCTGTTCATACCTGTGTGTATGTGATGCTCTCCACTGCCCACTCCCCATTGTCCTCAGAGCAATAGGGGACAGGTTTTTCAATTTTTTTAAACATAAAGCTGTTATTTTCTTTATAAAGTCACAATGATGAGTTGTACTATGCCGCGGACCGGGTTCTGTCGGGACAACGGAGGATACCTAGGGGAGGAACCTGGAATAGGACGGGGAGATGGCAAACAGACAACTCACACACATTAGGAGTGGATGCTGAGTGCTGAGTGCGATTTAATGCAGAGGATAACAAACTTTTATAGCAAAAGTCTCCATAAGAAAGGGCAAAAGGTTACATAATCTTGCTGCAGGGCTTCATTCTTGGGCAGTCACCAGCTGGTTGCCTGAAAGGGCAAAAGGTTACACAACCTTGCTGCAGGGCTTCGTCCTTGGGTGGTCACCAACTGGTCGCCTGATAGGCACTTGTTTCCAGCTTTACCTCTATTTTTAAGAAATACAATGGGTTTCGATGATTGTTACCAATTAACCACTACTTTTTTCTATAGAGGCCTTAACTGTCCCATTAAGATCTTTCCTGTTCCTTCTTTAATAGTAAGCACCAAGGAGACTTAGATTTAGCAAGTCTCTTAGTAAATGAGGAAGTTCTTTCTCCTAAGTAGTTATCTCAACAATTGCCATACATTCTTTCTGTTCTAGCCGCGCCTACAACTTTTTGTAAATCTCTTACAATTCCTTCTGGAGTGACTTTGTGAAACCCCCAATACTTTTATATTTACTTATAACTTGTCTACTAGCCTCCATAAGAGGGGTTTCAGGGTAGCACTTAACTCTGGTGAGTTAGTCATATTTTTAAGACACTCATCAGATATTGGAGTCGTCAACACTCTTAAGAAAGAGCTTTGAATAAGGGAACGTTGACAATGAGTAAGTACAATGAGCAGTAGAAACAGTAAAAGATTAATAGGCACTCTTATGAGGAAAAGATAGGCAGAAACACATCTTTTCCAGGGGTTTTTGCCAGCCTTTTCCCAGGAGTAGGCCTCTTAGAAGCCCTATTCTCCGAGGTAGACTTCAGTGAAGTCCCAAAACTTGGAGATAGGTTTCTGTAAAGCCCCATTCTCTGAGGTAGACTTCGGTGAAGTCCCAAAACTCAGAGATAGGTCTCGAGGCCCCTATCATGGTCTGATAGATGGTTTCCCATGCTAAGCAGACTCTACTGGGGTCGGCGTGGCAGTACTACAGTCCAGAATTGTTTTAGCAGCCCTGAGAGTCCATGATCACACCCATTTTGCTGCTAAAACAATTGAGATAAGGGGACTATGTAATATTTCCAGTGGCACTGAGCTTATATGAATTCTGATACATGAGGATCTAAATGGTCTCAAAGAGTGTGAGGCCCTGGTGTTTTCCTTTAATCCTCTCTACCACACAATCCTAACATAGACATTTAAATACTATGGATTCAGGTCAGTATCTACGGGCCCATAGATCAGTAGATTTGATCAAAGTTTCTTAGCTAGCCAGTGGCAGAGGTGGTCTCTAAACTGGCCTCTGAGTTCAGAGCCTAGTTCTTGGCTGCATCAGGCAATAAAGAGCATCATTTTGGCTATGTAAGGGAATTCTGATGGTCCTTCAGAGCAAAAACATTCCCTGGAGAGTGAGTTGTCACTCTTCTCATGGTGGGTCTAGGTTGGGCTGTGCTCTCCCAAAGGGATATTGAGCAGAACTTCCTTGAGGGAAGAAATGTCTCACTTTGAGCTCCTGAGCAGTGCCCAGATTTGGCCCAGAACTTTCCCAAGTTAGAGAACACACAATGAAGGGCTTGCTAATAAGCCATCCTTCTTGTCCCATGAAGAGGGAGCTATGGCCTCCCTCTCTTCTCCCTCCTCCTCCTCTGGGAGGGGATCAATGCCTTATCTCAGCCAGGCCTGTGTGCAGAGGAAGGAGGGAAAACGAACGCACTTAATTAAGACGCAGAGGAGCGGAAAGGGAATGATGTGTCCTCACAGGCTCCTGGTATCTGAAGGCAGCTGCATCCAGAGTCCACTGGGAGGGATCTCCTGGGTGTGTGTGATCAGCCCCTCTGCAGAGAACTAGCCCAAGGTGCTAAAGATGAAAGGCTCTACAGGGGCCTGGCTGCAGCCTACCCCTTGGGACCCCCCTCCTCTACCTCCTAGCCAAGCAGGCCTGCCCAGGCTTGGCCTTGGGCAATGAGCAGCAAGGACTTTGCCCAAAGCGCCCTCAGAGGGCTGAATTTCAAGCTCTTTCTGGTATGGAAAGCTTTCTCAATTGTTCTCCTTGTGATTGTAAACACGTGTAGATTGAAGCTCCTCGTATATACGCTTCAGGAAAGAAGGGTCCAAGTCTCCTTTCTTCCTGGAGGAAGCAAGCAGACAGTGCTCAGCGTAGCCCCCAGGGAAGGCCCGTGCCCTCCTGTAATACACATTTCTCACTGCCCCTCAGTCCTCTATGGTCTTGACATTTCTTGCCCTCTTGGCTCCTGTACCATCCGTCCAGAACAATGTTGAACCAGCAGCCTTCACAAGCCCTGTGGCCTCTGGTCTGTGTGGGGATCCTGACCTGGGCTTTTCCAAATGTGACTCTGGTGTCTTCCATACCCAACTCCAAGACAGCAAGCACACACTGTGTGGATAGTGAATAGTCCTGCCACCAGGGAGAGGATAGATGGGGTGAGACCTTCTCCGGAGGATCCTGGGCCGAGGCCTGGACCTAGGTAGAGTGTTGAGTCTGTTCAGGGCGTTTACATTCACTCTCTGGCTGATTGTTTTGAGGAGCTCAAGAGTAGCTGGATAATTAGATTTTTGTTGAAAAGTCTCAGGTGTGCTCAGAATGGGACTGAAGACCCGTCCCCCTCCTCAGAGGGGAACAGAGCGTCCCAGTTCCCACAGCACCGGCTAGTTGGATAATGTACTCGTGTTGGGTTTTTGTCATTCTCAGTTTATACTCTCCAGCTCCCATTCTTATTCCTTGGGAAACATCTCCAAATAAGCTAGTTGCACGCACACATTTGTTTCAGACTTTTCCTTCACAAGGGGTGGGGCATAGCTAGAACCATTTCTCTCAAGATAGACTATATCTGCTTCCTTTTCCCAGAGTGAACCATTGCTATTCTATTATTCTTGTAGTTTTTGTTCCTGCGTCTAGCTGTGGTTGTACAGTCTTTCCACAGCAATGGCTCCCGATTTGTCTTGGAGCACCTTCTGTAGAGGTGGACAGGATTGTAAAATACTCAGTTGATTTAGGCAGCAAAAGGAACATCTTCTGGCCTGGTAGCTACCTGTGAATCTCTGGCCTGTTACTCTAACAACTTGTCTCTCTGATTGATTTAGTTTTCATTTGCAAGTATATCCACCACCTGTGTCTCCTTATGATTGGATTTCTCTTGTCTGTCCCCCCTGTCACAGATGCCCAGGAACCTTAAAGTGGAGGCTCCATCTTTAAGTAATTTAGAGAATTTTTTTTTTTCAGTCGTGGGGCCTGAACTCTGTGCCTGGGCGCTGTCCCTCAGCTCTTCAGCTCAAGGCTAGTGCTCTACCACTTGAGCCACAGCGCCACTTCCAGCTTTTTTCTGCTTATGTGGTGCTGAGGAATCGAACCCAGGGCCTCATGCATGCTAGGCCACTGGGCCACCTTCCCAGCCCTAGAGAAGAAGTTTGTTTTTGTTTTTTTGTTTTTGTTTTTCTTCTTCTCTTTGTGTTGCTAGGGATTGAACTCAGGGCCTTGTGCTTATGCAAGTTGTATCACAGAGCTACATCTTTGTCTCCAGCTGTCATTTGGCTGGCTCTCCCCCCAAATAGATTACACACGCACACACACCACACATCTATTATCTCTGGTTTCTAACTCAAATCATCTGTCTTAATCTGCTTCAGACTCTGCCATTGATATGTAGTTGACCTATGCTCAGTTTCCTTTTTGTTGTTGTTAGCAGAGCTCAATGGGTTGTGATTGAGTGATGGCTAAAGAGATTTCTAGTTAAGTGGGTCATGGACAGAAGCTACTGTGGTTCTTGTGCTTTTCTCCCTGAGATGGTCATGTCCCAAGGACATTTTAGGTTGGGCTTGAAGAAAAGAGGAGAACATTCTTTCCCATTTTGTCCTTCTGCTGAGGAGTGCCTTAAGACCATAGAAAAGCATTTCCCCATTGGTTTCATGTGATCATGGGGGCTATCCGCCTCATCCGTGGTGGGAGTGATAGGAAAGATAAAGAGGTCATGGTTGTCAAGACCCTGTGGAAGGTACAGGGAAAAAAAGTCAAGTGGTCACAGTCAATAAAAGAGACTTTCATAAGAGTACCCAGCCCAGGGGGTTAGTACTATTGTGAATTTTCCAAAAACTTCCATTGCTTGTTGGTCTCCTAAATGTCAGTCTCTAGATGTGATCCTGAGCTGTGACTCTCACATTCTATCCCCTGAGCTACAGGGAGAGTGGCAGTGTACAAAGCTCGCTTCCCTTTCTTCTGTCTTCAGCCCATGGGCAGGGCACATATTTACTGATCTCTAAACAGAAGAACCCCAGACTGAAGTTCTGAGACCCACCTTCTGCTGCTTCCTTTTGTAAAGAGCGAACATGGCAGGGTATTCTCTACATCCTGCTCCATGTCCTTCCATAGAGACCAGTGCTTCAAATATCCACATGCTACTCTGCATTTCCCAGACTTCCTTGCAGCTAGGTTGGGGCCATGTGACTAGTTTTAGTCAATAAGATGTGGGAAGAACTCATGTAAATGTCTCAGAATGGCTCTTGAAAATATTAGGAAAATATCTAGCCCATGTCTCCACTTTCTGTGGCAAGAATGGAGCCTACAACTTGAGGATGGCGGCATTCCCTGACAGAGGGACTTGGATCCCTGTGTCACCTCTGGAGGACCTCTTGGCCCACTGGAGTAGACAGTTTCAGCCCCGAGGATTTTTGTCCCTGGTGCTACACAGTGTGTTACATTATATGGCAAAGCAGATTTTGCAGCTCTAATGAAGACTATCAATCAACAGACCTTAGATAGAGAGATTATCCTAGATTGTCTGGTAAATCTAGTGTAATCACACCAACAGTAGAAGAAGGCAGGAAATGGAGGATTCAGGGAAGTCAGATTCAAAGCGTGAGGACTTGATGTTCTCACTGTCACTGACTTGGAAGGTGGCAAAGGGATCAAGGGATGAGAACAGCTCGAAAAGCTGAACCTGCTCCCTGCCCACCCACCACCAAGGACACCAGGCTTTAGTCCTGTAATGTGCCAACAGCTTGAGTAACACATTGACTCTGACAGAGCTTTCTGACAAGGGCCCTGTTGGCAGGCTCCTTGACTTTAGCCTTGTGGGGTCCTAAGTTGAGAATACAGCCAAAACCTCAGTCTTAACACTTCACCTATTATGAGATAATAAATTGGTTTTATTTTAAAAGCCACTTGATTTTGTAGTAACTTGTAATGGCAGGCATAGGATACTAATGTACCCACATAGGACTTTATGTGCAAGAAAAAAATCCTTTAAGCTACCAAGATTTCAGAGCCTGCCTGTTGTAGCAGCTAATGATGCATAGGCTGACTAATGTAGGACCTATTTGCCACCAGTGTACAGAGACCCACCGCCCCCCCTCCCCCGCCTTGCACCTCCCAACTCTAGCCTGGAGGCAAAATGGAGAAGAGACCAGGTCCTAAGGCCTCTGGCTGCCTGTTAGGTCTCCTGAGGGGTTGACTTTCTCAAAGGTGGGATGTATTAGTCCCATTAGTCCATTTTTTCACTACTGTAACAAAATACTGAAGACCAAGTACATTATAACAAAAAGCTCACATTTTGAGAGATTGTAAGTCCAAACAGTATTGTGCTGACTCTGTGAGGGCTCTTGTGGCCCTACCATGGGCAAGGGACATCTTGGGGGAAGTATGAGTCAGAAGGGAGCAATCACATGGCCATATAGGAAGCCAGAGAACTAGGAGTCTCCAGCTTTCTTAGTCTCTGTCTAATTGGGGTTCCATAATTTCAATAGTACCACTCCCCCCCCCCCAAGACCTAATTTCCTTGTTCTAGGCCCCACATAAAATTCTAGCCCCTCTGCACGTCCACACGGAGAACCAAGCTTCCAGCACAGAAGCCTTTGGGGGACAGATCCTGGCAGGTGCCCCACTAGAAGTGAGGCCAAAGTATCCTGTGCCCTGGCAAGCAGAAATATGTCCCCCAAAGAGAAACCTAGAGGGAAGGCAGGTGGGACTTGAAGATCACATAGCAACATATTGGCAGAACTGAGGCTAGAACCCAGGCCTCCTGACACCTAGATCTGGGCTCTGTGCGGACGCTGCAGTGGGTAGGACTTTGCATGTGGGTGTGTGTGTGGGCACGAGACGTGTGCCACATGCACACTGGTGCCACGTGCCTGCCGTGTCGATTCTTCTTCCAGCAGCCCCTGGATCTCCAGGGTTAATGCTCCGCTCGGGAGGCTGAGAAGTGCTGCCTCTCCACGTTGGTAATTGAAATCAATTTCTCAGCCTTATCTTTGGGAAACCTATATAGTCTCGACTGTAATCTGAAAGCTCGAGCTCAGGCAACTTTTAAATGAAAACCCCTGTGAAAGCCGGGGGGAGAGAAAGAAAGGAACAAGTGGCGTGCCTTCCCACAATTGCTCAAGGAGCTCATGAGTGTGTGTGGGGGGGTCCCTCATCTTTTTTTTTTTTTTATTCTTCTGGGTATTTGGCTCTGAGAATGAGAGAATGTATTTGAGGATACAGGCACATGCCCGCATGTGAAGATGTGAGCGTGTGATGGTGGAGGGTGTTAGTGGGTATGTGGCAGAGTGTGTGTGTGTGTGTGTGTGTGTGTGTGTGTGTGTGTGTGTGACTTTTTGTGTTGTTGTTAGCCTCTGAGCCTGTGAGTATGGGAATGAGGGCGGTGGGTGAGTGTGTGTGATGAGCGTAAATATGTGTGTACAGGTGCGTGGAGTAAATTCACAGGCTTGTAAATATGTTTGAGATCAGAGCATCGATGCATATTTATGTGTCTCATAGGCAATTCTCCAGGGCCCTGGAGCAGTTCTCTTTAATGCCTTGAGTGGTCTTACTGATCTGCCACTCCCCCCTGCCTCAGACACCCTACCCTCCAGCTTTTCTCTGGGCACCTAGAGAGCAGACCTTTGCACAGGAACCTTTCTACCATGTGGTGGAGCCTGGCTTGGCTCCATCCATAGCCCTGGACCCCAGAGAGGTAGATTCACAGCAGCCTCTCCTGCAGGCTCAAGGGGAGGCTAGTGCCCAGCAAATGCATGCTTCCTGCGAAAGGTTTTTCCATATGCAGAGGCTCATGCAGGTGAGGACAGCCCCTCTCTACCCCCACACCTACCTCAACAGAAGGGTCCCTGCCTCCAGAAGCCCATGGGTTTCTCATTTGAAGTCTATTAGCCCTGAAATCCCTGCCTGTGCCTATGTGGTAATTGTAGGACCAGTGATCAATGCCAGACTCTCTGCTGCCCAGTGTGTGTGTGTGTGTGTGTGTGTGTGTGTGTGTGTGTGTGTGTGTGTGTGTGTGTGTGTGTGTGTGTGTGTGTGTGTGTGTGTGTGTGTGTGTGTGTGTGTGTAGACACCTAGGCCTTCCATTACCCCAACAATCACCCCAGGAGAAACCAAGAAGTGGGAGTAAGACCTGGGATCAGACAAGCAGCCTCATCTCACCGGAGGATTCACTTGAGGCAGAGGTTGGCATTTGAACACCTCTTCCCAGGGTAGTGGAGAGATAGATGGAGGGTGGCTGTGATAGTGGAAAAATTACTTTTCAGGCTGAACAAAGAGGAGGCCTGGTGGATGGGGAGTTCTGTGTGAAGCCTTGGGGAGATAGAGCTAGATAACAGAGCAAGCATAACCAGCGCTGGGTCTTGGACAAACTAGCATCAGCTGTAGTGTGCCTGAGACTGGAGCCTCTGCCTTTCCAGCTGAGTTCCAGTCCCAGCCAGTACAACTGGGCACTGATAGAGTACGTGAAGGGTGTTGTGTCAAGGGTGGTGACGGCATTGGTGTGTTTAGTCACCGTGGCACTGTTGAGGAAGGGAATTGTGGTAGCACTGAGGGATGGGGTTGGGGGCGGGGGAGGATTAGGCTATCATCAGACAGATGAAGCCTGGAAAGCATTGGCCAAGGTGGAGCCATTTTGAGCCATGTGGGGCTGCTCATTGTGGGGGTCCAGTGACTAAAGCTAAGCACAGACTGACAAGTTCACTGGTCAGGGGTTGCTGTAGGCACCCTGGGGAACGTGAAAGTGTGGCAAGGCCATGTTTGGATCCTAGAGACACTGGCAGAATAAGGGGTGGGTGAACGAGTGAACATCAGCATGTGTGGCTCAGGGACAGGGAGTTTCTGACACAGAAGGGGGGACAGAGTGGCAGCCAGAGGCTTGTCAGCATGCAGAGACCTAGAGGAAAAGCCCAGAGAAAGGGATGGGACGGGGGAAGATAGAAAGAGCTCAAAAGAGAGGAGTGACATACATGTGTGCATTCACCCAGCAAGACACAGGGACTCCGAGAGGAGCCCGATTCCTTCTGAGAGCCTGCTAGGATACAGACACGGTACACACTGACAAGAAGTCACAATCACACAATGATGTGTACACATGCGCATGCATGCGTGTGTGTGTGTGTGTGCGCACACACACACACACACACACCACATGCTTACCAAAAGCATGTACAGAGTCCAGGCAAGATGGCAGCATACTATTTCAAGTACCCGGCTGCCTGAACTGGGTTGCTCGGGCCAACAGGTAGCTCCTTCTTCAGGTACCTCCAGCTGGGGTCTCTAGCATGAATTAGGCAAGCAAGGTAGGGGGATAGTTTCTGAGTGCTGATTCCTGCCTGGCTGGAGAAAGCCTGTGGTGCTTTTGGAGGTTTGCTGGGGAGGGGTTGGAAGGAGGGAGGAAGAGGAGGCCTATCCATGGCTGCCAGACTGCTGCCACAGTCCCATTGCTCCTCTGCCCCGTGCCTGGCTAGGATATCTAGTAGCCACCATGTTTCCCACTAACTCCTGGAGGGGTCCCTCAGGCACCAACCCCTGAGCTTTCTAGAGACTAATGATTTGAGAAGCAAGGGTCCCTGGTGATCCCAGACAACATCAGTGCTCATGCGTCTTGTGGGGGGTACAGTGTCAGGCTGAGGGTGGCTCTGTAAATCAGGGCACTTTGGTGCATAAAATCTGGAAACACGAGTCTATGAATTGTAATCGAGCATGACGAAATCTCATCAACAGAAGTAAATATGAAACGGGAGATGATGGGGCGCACAGCTGTATCTGCTCACCCCACCCCGGCTCTGTGGCTGCAGCTCCACACCCAGGCCTCTTCTCTGTATACACACCAACCTAGCCCTAAGTCCCTCTGATGGCTCAGTGTGGCCATGGTCTCCTTCCCTTCCCTGGCTGTTTCCCAGGGGGCATGGGAAACACATGTGCCTTCTTCATTTAGTCACTCCACTCAACTGCTGCCTGGAGCCAGTAATAGAGACCATATTGGGGTCTGGGCTGAGAGCTATTCTTTTTTTTTTTTATTGTGAGAATACCGTACAGAGGAGTTACAATTACATGGGCAAGATAACGAGTACATTCCTTATCAAGCATTGCTGCCTCCTCTTTGTTCTGAGAGCTATTCTTGTCCTATTTTCTCACAAGCCTTCTCAGAGCCTTTGCTGTGCTAATCTGTATTACAATTCCAAGAGGGATGGGAAACAGCCAGGGTTTCACATTTATTTGGCCACAGACAGCTTTGGTAGCCACGGCTGAGGTTGTCCTGTGTCTCTTGGCTTCATCCTATTCAGTGTGCATGATGTTGGGAGAAGGCTATCGGCTGAGTGCAAGGCCCTTTAGCTTCCCAGCAGGCCCCCTGGCTTGTGAGGCGAGGCCGATGAGGTAGGGCTGTCCCGGCCTTGTGATGTTTTTGAAAGAACAGTGGTTTTGTAATCTCATAGCAGGTTGGGGAGGGGACCTGAAGTAGTGATGGCCCCCCTTAGGAAGCAGAAGAAGAATTGGCCATAGGCACACTGGACTTTGCTCAGAGTGAGTGAGTCATAGACTCATATATATATGGCAAAAGTGATGGGATTTTTCAGAGGTAATTAAGATTTCTAATATGTTGTCACTGAGTTGATCAAAATGGAGATTCTCCCTGGCTGGTCATGTCTTACTCAGTTGAGCCTTTTAAGAGAGGAGTCTGGGGCTGGAGTGTGACTAAGGCAGTGGATTACTTGCCTAGCAAGCATGAAGTCCTGAGTTCAAACCCTGATGCCACACAACAAAACAAAACAAAAAACTCAAATGGAAAAAAGAACATCTGGAGAGTCAGAGATTTTCCTACTAGCTATTACTATGAGCTTTCTAGCTATGAGGAAACTTGGTCTGCTAACACCACATGAACTTGGAAGAGGACCCCAGCCCTCCAGTTAGACTGAAGTTTGGCCAACCATCTCCACTGCAGCCTGTGAGGCCCTAAGCAGAGGGCCAGTTGGGTTGTGTTGGACTTGGGCCCGTGGAAAGTGTGAGATAACTGAGTGCTGTGCTGAGCTGGTTTGATGATGGCGATTTTCTGAGCAGCCATAGGGAACTCCTGCCCAGACATCGTATATAAATATAGGTCACAAATATGACCAAAGATGCAGACATCTGTAGCTCTCCATTTACATGCGTACCATGCCATATTTAAGTAGGTAAACAGGCATGTAAACACATAGTATTTCTTAGATATGCATGCATACACATGTAGGCATCAGTGTATGCAAATTTTTATGAACACAAGCACATACACACATGCATACATAACAACAGCGGTGACAAACATTTCTTGAATGGTTTGTACCTCCCAGGCACAGGTCTAGGACCATGTGCATATTAACCCACTTAATCAGTAATCACACAGATGTGAACACACGTGACTGCATTACAGGGGACAAAGTGAACAGGCTCTCGGTAGAGCTGAGCCTCAGGGAAGTTTTAGGGACCATTTTACACCTCACCCCTAACCTGGGCAGGTAAGGGTCCCAAAGCCACATGCAGACTTCATTCTTTCCACTAGGTGGTGCTAGACTGGCAGATGTGGTTTGATAGGCAGCAGACTCCCTCAGAGTGGTGTGGTTGTGTGTGTGTGTGTGTGTGTGTGTGTGTGTGTGTGTGTGTGTGTGTGTGTGTGTGTGTGGCACAGAGCTCTCATTTCTGGTGAGGGAGAGCAGACAGATTAGAACAAATACCACTGACTGTGAAAGCCCTATTATCCATCTGCTTCCCCTTCTTTTCTAAAGTCAAATATGTCCTTGGAGCCCCGGGCTCCTTAGCACTATTGGTGCCCATTCCAACCAGGAGCCAAGCCACAGGTGACAGTGCTGGTGCGCGTGTGTGCGCATGTGCGTGTACACACACACACATACACACACATGCATGAGATAATAGTACCTACTATTATCCTTACCACAAATGAGGAAATGGAGGCACAAAGAAGTAAGGTGACTTGCCAAGCTCACACAGCTGGCAAGCAATGAAGAACAAGGGTTCTCTCACCAAGCTGAATCCAGAGGGTCTATGGACAAGCCTGGCCTTGGATGTGGAACCCAAACCCAGGGCAGAGCTTTTCTTCCTGGAATGCAGGGTGCAGCTGAGGCTGCCACCAAGTTGGGGGTTGTGACAGGGGCAGAAAGAACTCTTGTCTGCCTGTTTTAGGGACCCCTCCATACAATTTGGAGTCCAGAAAACAACTTTCTTGCCAAGTGAGCCTCTCTGTGGGATTCTTCATGTGGATTTCACATAAAGGCATAAAAGGTAGGGCTAGCTCCCAGCTGATGCCAGCTGCGAGTGAGTCTATAGACTCAGACGCCGGAATGGGCCTTTTACAAGATACACAACCCATTCTACACTCAATTGCGTCCCATAAATCAGGTTAACCTTTTCAGCGAGGCTCGGAGAAAATTAATTACTCATATCGGAGCACATGACCTTTCTCCCGGGCAGGAAGAAGCAGGCCGCTTCAGACTGCTGGTCTCCCTGTTTTCCACAGCGTGGCTTCCCAGTCTTTAGGAACCCACCCTGGGCCCACCGAGTCAGCCAGGAACACAATTAGCTATCTGTTTCCCCAGAGTGGGGGGCTGGGGGTGAGGAGGACACAGCCGTGTGAGGCTGCTCAGGGACCCTCCAGAGACCGAGTCCTCATCACTACTCCATCAGATGCAGGTGACAGAGAGGAAGCCCTGACTTTGCCGGGCAGGGAGAGAGAAGAAAAGAGGTGAGTTCTGTGTTCTGCCCTGGAGAGCCTTTATCTAGAAATCCAAGAGAACCCTCACAGGGATTCAGATGGTAGCTTTCCCATTCAGGGAGTCCCCTACCTCCAGGTTTACCTGACACTCTGACACCATCCAACTAGCTACCCTACACGCATTTAATGGACCATTCAACCACCCACCCACCCATCCAACCAACCAAACAAACAAACATCAATCCATCACCCACCGAACCGTCCAATAGACAACCATGTAGAAAATTGGGCCTGGCTTGACATTCGCATTGTGTGTAGCCCTGCAAAGTGTGGGAGAAAGAGGACACAGGCACTGTCCCCTCAGGGCTTAAAGCTGGGAACACAAGACTTGAAGAGAGCAGGAACATCCAGAATTATTGAATATGTGGGAAGACTCTGGAATAATGTCAGAATAGTTTTGTTCCTGTTGGGTTTGGTCAGCTTTTGCCTTTTTAGTGCCTAGAATTGTCAGCAGCTGGCAACAGAGATCATTCATTCCCTTATAGTCCCTTGAACATGGTTCCAGCTATACACCATGTCCTGGGAGTGAGGACACGGTATGGAGGTCCAGAGCATTGCCATTACAGTTGACCAGATTTTCAATCCTGGCTCTGCTACTTATTGGCTGGGTGATCCTTAGACAAGTTACATAAATTTGAATGTTCCTTTTGTCCTAAAAACATAATAAAAGGTATCATAGACCTACCTTTCTGGGCAGTGGTGAGAATTCAATAAGATAATGCCTGGAGAGGCCTTAGCACTGGAGAGGACTGAGCACAGTTCCAGTCCTTTAGTTACATGCTCATTAAATGTCAGCTATAATAATTTAGGATTACCAGCTGCCATTAAGACATTGGCAGACCAGTGAGCCCAGTTCCTAACCCATGTGTTTTGCAATGAATACTTTTTGAGGGCGTATTGGCAGTGTGCTGACAACTAGTTTGTTTCTCAGACCTGCACTGGTGTGATCGTGAGTAGGATGGAGTCCCTCACTGCCTTGCTTCCGTGTAAGCAAAGGACATTTGGTGGCTGATTTTCTCACCACCCTCTGCTGCTCTAGCTCCTGTCAGAGGGCCTGGTGCTTGTACAAGGCCTGCTCGCTCTGGTCTCCACACCCAGAACCTGTTATATAGGAATTTGACGGCTAGATACAGAGAAGCCACGTTTTGGGAAGCTGAATTATGAGTCTTTATTAGAATGCTGGCGACTGTCCCCCGAAAACTTGCAGCCTCAAATGCACTTAATACTGTTAGGAAACTGTTAGGGGAATGGAGCAAAGAAAGAGCAGTGAAAGAATCTCAACAAACCAGATCAATTCTAGGGGAGAGTCAAGGAGGGACGCCATGGAGACCTGAGGAGAGTCAGGAGACACCAGGCATGGTGCAATGGCAGCAGGGGTGGGGGGCCTAAATAAGGTCACGGTTAAGGGTCAGGGTCACAGGGAACTCAAGAGTTCAAAGAGTCTCCTGAGTTCAGAGAACAGGTCTGGCAGGTCTGGGAACCTATTGGCCAAGTCACCTGCCCCTGTGTCTAGGAATTTAGGCCTATCACCTGGTGAGGGTGGGGAGGTGGAATTTCACCTGCAGCAGTTTTTAGAAGGTTCCTATTATTCACCAAGATGCCAAGATGGCACCAGTTAAACCCAGTATCCACATTTCAACCCTGGGGTGGGGGCAAGATAGAAGGAGGGGCAGAATGAAACCACAGGGCTGCGTGGCTGTAGGTCTTCCATGAGGAGAAGGCAGCCAGTGGCTGGGGTCGGCGCAAATCCAGTTAGACCCAGAGGACACGCTGGGGGACTAGACGGTCATGTTGGCTTCTCCTAGGCCTCCTCAGCCCAGGCGGCTCCAGGCTTCTTGTTGCTTCACCTGCATTCCTACAGCTCGGAAGTAGGGCTCATTGGGTGCCTTGAACTTCTTCCTTCTGACCTCTTTGAGAACTTCCTGGCAGCCATGTTTCTATGTAACTCTACCCCCAGCCATTGCTAATTGGATCAGAGGTAGCAATAGACTTCAGCTTGGCCACTCAGGTTTTTCTTTCAGTCCCATAGAATTGGTTGCTACTGGTCAAACTGGGCCCCTGTTTGAATGGCAGTTCTTTGGACTTGAGAATTGGTGGGCGAGGTCATCTTTGTCACATGCCTGGACAAGTTAGAGGAGAAGGAAGTGGGGGCTACAGAGAAGAGAGAAGGAGGAGGTTCTTGACCCTGTTAAGAGTCCTTTGGAGGCAGGGTTCTGGTTCTGCTCCTGGGTGACACAGAATACCCCTATAGTCATAGGTATAGATATCCTTTGAAAACCCTAGGCTTGTCCATTGTGTTCTGTTATTAGTAACACCCCACCCAGCTCCCCCCACCCCACATCGATCCTACAGCTAAGAATGAGTCCTTCCAGAACCACACTGGAAGGCGGGGGGAACATGAGGGGGAAGGGGAAGAAAGAGTGTATGACAGAGTCTGTAACAGGAGTGTGAAGGGGACAAAGAGATCAATCCTTTGTGGTATGTGTGTGTGTGTGTGTGTGTGTGTGTGTGTGTGTGTGTGTGTGTGTGTGTGTGTGTGTGTGTGTGTGTGTCATAGACACACACTGACAGAAAGACTGAGAGATGGACTGGATCAATGACTCACACCTCTGTGCAGAGAGAGGGAGTCAGGAGAGGCCCCAGGAGAGGGAGCAGCCGGGAGACTTACTGAGAACAGTGGGACACATCAAGGATCAAGCAAGGAGAGGCATGAGACTTTCTCTTCTGCTTCAGGCCACTGGTGGGCTGTCCCATGGGGGGGTGGTCAGAAGGCCTGTGGACTGCCAGCCTCAGCAGGGGCCTTTGAGGGGCCTGCCCCTGCATCTCACAAACGCATGCAGAGGCACACGGAAACACACACATGACACACACAGACATCGATACACAAGCACATATGTATACATGCTGAAACACACACAGGCATACAACACACATAGCAACACACAAAGATGCTGACCACACACATGCGCTAAAACACAGAGGCACATGACACATAACAACACATATATACACACAGAAACAGACATATGATACATAGGCATTGACACACAAATACACATAGAAACACACAGAAACACACAGACACATGATGCACACATAAATACATAGAGACACACAAACAGACATGTGACCCACAGACATTGACACACAAACACACAGAGACAGTGAAACACATAGACACACAAGACACAATGACACACACATAAAACACATACACAGATACACACTGAAACATGCATGGACATTGACACACAATACACATAGACATACAAGCATAGGCATGTGATACACACAAAGACACAGACACAAATACAGAGATGCACTAAAACACAGACTGACATACACAGATATAGACTCTGATACACACACACACATAGACACAGTCACACAGAAACATACAGGCACAGACACAGATGTGGATGAACAGCAGCTTATATACTCTTTAGATACACAGAACTGTGTGAGGGACACAGGGACACACAGTGACTTGGAGACACATGATTGCACATTACAGTTAGCAGCATGACACAGAGCTGTATGGCTCCAGATGCAGCTACGTGCAGACACCTGTGAGCATTTAGAGACAGACTGCGGGAGCACAGGCCCCTGCTTCAAACCCATGTGTGCACATACACAACTCACACACACAGCTCCCTACCCCAGACACATGTACCCATACAGACAGCAGGCATGGTCTGGGCCTGCAGCTGGCTGGGCTTTGGTAGTGAGGAGTTTGCTGGATCTCTGGTGTGCTTTCCAGTTAACTTCCCTCAGGGCTAGTAAGACTACTGGGCAGAGCTGGGCCTGGGGAGGGTGTAGGACAGGAGTTGTGAGGAGCAGTGGAACCCACACCTCCAGGTAGATGGTGACAGCTGAGTCCTAACGCCATGCTAGGCTAGGTCAGGCCTGGTTCCCTGGGTGGGACCTGGGTGGAATGGGGCTCACAGTGGCCTCCTTGGGGCTGAGGCCTTGTAAACTCCTGCCTAGTAGAAGTCCTTTGTGGGGTCCTGATGATGTAGCCAGGAGTGTGCAAGCAAGTGTATCTGTGTGCATACATCTGTGGGCGTGTGTGCATTTGTGTATACACACAGACATGCCCACACATGTGTAGGTTTGTGTGTACAAAACACACATGTACACAGACACCCTGGTGGATAGGTGTGGTGTTTGCTATGTGCAGGCACATGTATGTGAGCATGTGTGCACGTTTGCATGTGAGTACCACGCCCGCACAAGCGTGGGTCTGCACACTCCGACACTGCTGCGTTCTGAGCTGTGCTGTGTGTCGCTCAGCCTGGGGCAGCTCCAGATGTTGCTCCAACACTCTTCATTCACTGCAGAAAATCAAACAAACAAATGAAAAATTAACGCCATTGTTAGCCAGGGACAACCCTGCGCTGATGAAGCTGCTTCTAGCCAGCCCAGCTGGCGCAGATGGTGGACTGCAGGGCACACCTTGGGTCTTGGCACTGGAGCAGACAGAATCATCAGGAGGCTGGTGGGAGCAGGCTGCCAGGGCCCGGGTCCCGATGGGTGGGAAATCTGTCAGCTGGCTCAAGGGAATGTCTGTCTCTCCCAACCCATCTCCATTCTAAGGCGTGTGTCCCCAGGGCGGGAGGGCTGGAAGAAGCAGGAGGAGACGCATGTGCATTGGGCACCTAGCACAAAGTAAATAGGTGCTCACTGAGCAATGCTGACCGGCTGGTCTTGACTTGCAATTTCATGAACAATTCCATTTGTTAGTTCAGTTTATGATGGTTTAGAGAAATTATTTGGGTCCTCTAAGGTCACACAGCTGGGGAATTGAGGCGCTGGGGTTCAAGGCAATCTCTAATGTCCTCTCAAAAATACTCCCCAAGTATAGAACACCTAGTGATGAATTGATGGCTGAAAAGAATTCCTCTACTTTTCCTGTTGAGAAGCGGAGCCCAACATCCTTCACAATGCGCATGAATCTGGGCTGAGCTTAGAAGCTCCTAGACTAGGTGGCTCGATGCCTGGTATCTTCTAACCTGTTAGGAAACTTTCCTTGGGAGAGGGGTCCCCCTGCAAGAAGTCCCGCCCCCGGGATGCCACTGGCCCCAGTGGCTGCTCTGGTGGAAAGTTCTGCCTTTTCCTGCAGCCCTGCCAAGTACCAAACATGCCAGGATGTCATCCCGGACTCTCTAGAGCATCCCATTCTCTGCTAGAAGCCCACCATTTTGGTTGACACTCCATAGAGCTACCCTGGATTTCTGATCTTTAAAAAATATGAGCTGAATCTAAGAGTGTTGGTTGTTTTAGCCATTTAATTTTGAAGTAGTGTTTAGGCAGCTGCAGAAACCAGAATAAACACACATATACATATATACAGACACACATGTGCACACACACACACACGCACACACGCACGCACGCACGCACACATACTCAAACACACTCTAATCTCTTTCTGATTCTAGTTCTCCCCTCGCCCCCTTAGACAGTATCAGGCTCCTGTGTGTAATCATGCTTGTGTTTTCCGGGGTGAGAAGCGCCCACATCCACAGAAATGACAATGGCTCCTCATTATCCAGCCGGTTTCATTGTTCACGAGACTTCCTCATTTCCATTCTCCCCAAGAATCAGAATGAGTAATTTTATATGGAAATGGCATAAAAAACAATAATTATCCCTGGTTGTGTCATAGTAAACAGTTCTGCTGAGTGGGTCTTTTCTATCACTGGGTGCCTCTCACATTCTTTCCAGTCTTGAACCTACAAACCCAGAAGCTATAATGAATCGAGCAGGGTGGGGTAGGGGAGACAGGGAAGGAGGCAGAATGTTTTGGAAGAGAAGGAAACTTCTGGAACTTCCCTGGGAGGACATTCATATCCAAGGGCTGTAAGGAGTTGCCCTAGTTCTTGGGCTCCTAGAAGTCACCTCCAGACATTATTCAAAGGCTTCTGAAACCAGGTGACAGTGGCTTGCTCATACCTGTAATCCTAACTACTCAGAAGGCTGAGATCTGAGGATCGTGGTTCAAAGCTAGCCCAGCAGGAGTCTGTGAGACTTTTATCTCCAGTTAACCAACAGAAAAGCAGAAGTGGTTCTGTGGCTCAAGGTGGTAGAGTGCTAGCCTTGAGCAAAAAAAAAAAAAAAAAGGTTCAGGGACCACACCTAGGCCCTGAGTTCAAGCTCCAGGACAGACAGACAGACAGACAGATAGACAGACAGACAGACACACACCCCACACATGTGTTAACGTGTGCTTTTGGCATGGCTCAGTGTGTCCCAGTATGAATGAGCATATGGTGCAGCAGTCATGTGAAGTGTGCTATCCTGTTTGTGTAAGATCGTGAGTGGCACTGTATATTGCAGGCGTAACTGTGTGTATGTCTGTGTGTACCTGTGAGTGGGGCTGAGTTCTTGACCATGTATGTAACTGTATAGCAGTACTCTCTGGGTCCCTATGATGTGTTCATGCTGATGTACATGCATACTGCTCCGGGTGCCTGTGTACCACCAAATGGCTTGTATGCCTTTATGTCATGGGCTGACAATGTGTAGAAGTTCTGGGGTGTGTGTGTGTGTGTGTGTGTGTGTGTGTGTGTGTGTGTGTGTGTGTGTATCTTCCTGTCACCAGGCACCTGTGTGATTTCCTGGTGGTAGAATTGTCTTTAGTTGAAGGTTATTTCCATGGCAGGCCTTGGGTGCTCAGTACTAGTTGTTGGAACATCACTTTTTGAGTATGGTACTAGAGGTACAAGGAGTGGTATAACAGACAAGACCTGCATTCCTGGGCCTGGTAACATGTGGAGACTGAGAGGAGACACATTACAGCCTTATAACTGTATCTTCATAATTTGTGACTTTTGCTATGAAGGCAGAGAGCCAGGTCTGGGAGAGAGCATGGAGTCCACAGGACTCCATGTAGCATGGGGGTCAAAGTTAAAGAGGAAGACTTCCTCTTTGAGGAAGTCACCTTTAGGCTGTGCCCTGAAGGAAGGCAGGAAGCAGCTAGGCCAAAAGGTGCTGGAGCCGGGTGTGAAGAAAGATGGTAGAGGCAGAGGGAAGCATGCGCAGAGGTGGAAGAATAATGGAGCGGGTTTCTGAAAGAAGCCATGAGAAGGATGGGGGTGGGGGCTTGAAAAATGGCAGGCACAAAATCTTTGGGGACTTTTGGATCATGGCAAAAACTTGGACCTTGATGCTATAAGCCACAGGAAGATTTTCCCTGCCTTTCTAGAGGTGAATGCTGGGGTCCAGGCAAAAGGTGGTGTTGGCTTGACTCTGTGTGTGTGTGTGTGTGTGTGTGTGTGTGTGTGTGTGTGTGTGTGTGTGTGTGTGTGTGTGTGTGTGTGTAGATGGAAAGAAAAGAAGGATACAGGATTTTTTTTGTCGGTTGGGTGCTGGGCCTGGGCACTGTCCCTCAGCTCTTCAGCTCAAGGCTAGTGCTCTACCACTTGAGTCACAGCACCACCTCTGGTTTTCTGAGTGGTTTATTGGAGATAAGAGTCTCACAGACTTTCCTGCCCTGGCTGGCTTTGAACCCAACCTCAGATCTCAGCCTCCTGAGTATCTAGGATTACAGGTGTGAGCCACCAGCACCCAGCTAAGATTTTTTTTTGTGTGTGTGGTACTGGGGTTTGAAACCAGAGCTTCTCACTTGCCAAGCAGGCACGGTATATTGAGCCATGCCTCCAGTCCTTTTTGCTCTGGTGATTTTTGAAATAGGATCTAGCTTTTTGCTACAGATGGCCTGGGTTGCAATCCTCCTGTGTATGCTTCCTGCCATAGCTGGGATGACAGGCATGTACTACCATGCTCAACTTCTACTGACAGAAAGTCCCATGAATTTTTATTCTTTTATTTTATGTTTTGCCTAAGCTAGTCAGGAACTGCAAACTAGTTGGGATCACAAATGTGCACCACCATACCCAGCTGTTGGTTGGAAGGGGATTGTGTAAATATTTTTTTTGGTAGTTTCAGTTTGTTGGCAGAGCCAGGGCTAGAGATGGTGTAATATGAGGAGGAGAGAGCGCACTGGCTGGGCAGAAGACGGGCCAGAAACCTGCTTTGGATGTACTGAGTTGGGAATGCTGGCGAGACACGGGCAGAAATGTCCAGGAGGCAGATAGATGAAGGGAGGTGACAGAGAGGGCTCCTGGGAGCTGGGGGGGGAGGGGGCAGCCAGCTCTGGTGATGGGTCTGGAGAGAGGCAGGCGTCTTGATTGCACCGTCTACTGTGACAGGACAGGGAATGTAGTCATTAAGGCTCCTGACTCCACTTAGGCGCAGACCCAGAAGACCCCAAAGCAGGGACTTGCGCAGAGATTTGCACACCCTTGTTCTACCTGCAGCTTTATTCATAGTGGAAACGGCTTAAGCATTCATCCATGGCATATACCCTTCAATGAGATGTTGGTCATTCAGCCTCAGAAGGGAAAGGCATTCTGACACAGGTGGTACTGTGTGTCCATGGTGTTAAGTGAAAGAAACCCAATGCAGAATACAATGTGTTTTCATTTATAGGAAGTCCCGAGGACTGCCAGGTTTACAGGAAACGGTGAATGGTGCTAGTAGGGCCGGTGGGAAGGGAGGAATGGGGTTCTGGCTTCATGGGATCAGAATTTCAGATGAAGAATAACTTCTGGAGATGGATGATGGTGGTCACAATGTGGGTACACTTGAAAGTAGCCAGTTGTGTGTTATTCTTCTTTTATCACAATTAACCAAAATATAGACTCTTAAGCCAGAGATTTTGCTATTATTCTCTGTGCGTAGCTTATGGAGGAGAATGAAATGCAGGCATTCTTTCCAGTGAAATGCTATTTATTAAATCAACATTTTATTTAGAATTCTGATAAGAATAATTCATTCTGCCTGAGTGAAATGGGAAGAGTTTTCCTTTTTTTTTGGTGGTACTGAGGTTTGAACTCAGTTTCTCAGGCTTGCTAGGCAGATGTTATACCACTTGAGCCATGTTCCCAGCTAGAGAATAAGAGTTCTTGAAGAAGATAATTCATGGAAGAGGAAAAACACAAAACAGGCTTTGCACTAAAAATGAAATAGAGCCGAATCCAGCTCAGCTACCAGCTGTGAGATTTAGCACATCACTTCCCTCTTTCCCTCTGTTTCTTTCTCCATAGTTTAAGGATGACACAACAAATAACACCTCGGGGTTATTGTGAAGTGGTGTGCTCAGTGGACGGGATGCTCCAGAAGCTGTGAGCACAACTTCTTGTCTGTGGCACCTGTGTTGAGAAGTGTGAGGCCAGCGAGGGTCTGACATGTTTGGAGTCATGACACTGGGTCACGTGGTTGGGACTCAAGTTCTTTCCCATCTCCAGTCCCAGCCCAGCCGGCTCACCACATTCATTGACTTAACCAGTCGATAACAATTAATGTATAGGCTGAAGAATCTGGGTCCCAGCCAGCTGGGTCTGGAGGTGGCTGTGAGGAAGGAGGGGTGGTGGGGTTCCTCCCTGCTCAGCCCCCATCTGTTGTTCTATGTCAATTCCAAGGGCAACTGACTTGGACCCTAGGGAGACTCAAAACTGCAGAGACGAAGGGTGTCTCCGATGCCCTCCTGCCCCCCAGGTTCCGGTGCTGCTTTGCTGGCCCCCATGGCCATAGTGACTGAGGTGCCAGAGATGAGTGTCTTATATACATGGTGGGCAGGGCCAGCCCGGGGAGTGGAGGGGAGATTGGTTGGGTTTGCTGGGCAGCTCCTTGCTTAGGTGTGCCACAATGACTCCAAGCCCTGGCTGAGGCTGTGGGCTCCAGTCCACTCTAGGTTTCAGAAGACAAATCTGGGAGCTCAATTCCCTGGGTTTGATGTTGTTCAGGGACATCTCTGGACCCTGCAGAGAGTCCCATGGTCTCTGTCTGTCTGTGGTGGAGCAGAGGTGGGGGGGGGGAGGTACGGAGAAGGGAGTTAAGATCCTAGCCCTCCCAGGGTGACCTCTCTGAGCCTCACGCTGGTCATGTTCTGATCATAGGCTGCCACTGGGTAAGCTCAGATGATCTCTGGCTGCTGTGGGGACGGGATGGTAAGAAGAGGGCAGGGATCTCTAGCTCAGTGGAATCCTAGAAGGGTTTTAGTCTTCCCAGGTGTATTGGGCTCTTTCTTGTTGAGGGCAGAGTCTGGAGAGTCTCTGGTGTTTCCTGTGAAGCCTGGTGAGCACAAATCCCATTTGACCCCTTGTACAGACACAATGGCTGGAGCGGTCTGTGGAAGGCAGAGGCTCTCAGAGTGTGTCCTTTGGAACCAGCAGCAGCCAAATCACCTATGGACTTTTCAGAAATGCACACTCACCGGCCTTTTCCCAGATCTCTGAGCTTGGGGATGAAGCTGATGGTCCTGATGTGGGAGTCAGATCCTCCTGAAGGGTGCCACCCCTTCAACATTGTGCTCTTCCCACCGCCTCCACCCTCCTAGCCTGGGTCCAACTCCCCCCACCCTCCTCTGGGGCTATGGCAAGAACCCAGGCAGGACGGGCAGGAGGAGGGCATCTCTTGTCTTTCTCATTCACCCTCCTCATCTCTGAACTGCACCAGTGGGGTGGATGCCAGGGTATTTGCATAGCTCATTAGCTCTTCTCTGGGCTCCAATCCCTCTTAATTAGTTTTGCAAAAAAAATATTCATTTAAAAAATAAAACTCATAACAAATCAAACATGGGTCCTTGCTAAGTTTGTGGGTGTGGGTATCTAAGGTCTTTGTGCTGAGTGTGTGTGTGTGTGTGTGTGTGTGTGTATGAGAGAGAGAGAGAAAGAGAGAGAGAAAGGGAGGGGGAGAGGGAGTCATGTTAGAAGAGGGGAAGCGAATGTGAGTATGTGGTGTGCTGTATGTGCAGGTTTTGGTGAGTGTTAGGGTGCACTGTGTGAGTTGTCATCATGTCTACTCCAAGTCTAGGTGTCCCCTGTAAGGAACAATTACCTCCCTCTGCGTTCTCCTCCTCTCCTCCCCTCCCCCCTCTCCCCTCCTCTCCTCTCTTCTCTTCTCTCCTTCTCCCCCCTCTCCTGTATTCTATTCCCTCCCTCTCTTTCTTCCCTTACCCTCCCTCTTTCCCTTCCCCATTCTTTTTTTTTTTTTGTCTGGTTTTCTAGTGGTTTATTGGAGATAAGAGTCTCACGGACTTTTCTGCTGGCTTTGAACCATCCTCAGATCTCAGCCTCCTGAGTAGCTAGGATTACAGGCATGAGCCACCAGCGCCGGGCTTCAGTCAATATTCTTATTGGAGCCACCACACAGGAACATCCTCCTTTTTGCTGTTATCTGTCTTGTGGTTGCCTTGTCCAGTGCCCACAGCTCAGCACTAGCTCCTAGAATCCCCCAGCTGGGGGCTCTCAGTGGCAAAGACAGCCTGTTAGAGGCCTGCTATGGCCAGCTGAGCAGCCAGAAGGAATGCATTCATTGGTCCAGTGTGCGGATGGGAAGAGGCTGTCAGCTGGAGGCTCCACCCCTCCCCTGCCTCCCCTGGTCCTGCCCAGTTTCTTGGAGCTCCGGGTTGCAGATCCTCAGACTCTCCTGCTTCCTCCTGCTCCCCACTCCCTGCTCCCCAGGGGAATCAGCCAGCAACAGTGCTGCATGTGGGTCTGGAAGAAGGGGTGAAGGGAGATACTAGGCCTGTAGTACGGGGGGCACCCCACCGTCTCCCACTCCTCCCTACTCCCCTCCTGCATTTCCTGCTGGGAACAGCCCTATTTGGAGCCAAGGAAATTTATGGCATAATCCCGAATGGAAATGCATGGAAATGCTGCCAATTACCATCAAGCCAAGAGCGGAGGCTGCATCCCTAGTGCCCTCCTCGGTCTGCTGTCTGCCGGCTCCCAGCCTTTCAGAAACCACAGGGAGCTAGAAGCCAGGCTAGATGGCCCAGATTGGTGGAGTGGGGCCATTTGTATAAAACTCTTTATTTGTCTCACCTGGCCTTGACGGTTTGCAGCAAGAAGGTCTCCTTCGCATTAAACTAGAAGCGAACGGGGGAAATGTCATTCCTCAGCCTCAGCAAAGCCGACAGCTGATGCGATTTATCTAGCTGAGATCAGTTCATCAAACTTGGGGAGAGCTGAGCTGTTGGAAAGACGAGGGAAAAGTCTGATACAATCGCGTCTGCTTAAAATGCAAAGGCTCGTGAGATTTTGGAAACGCTGTAAAGGAAGTCTCGGTGAAGCCAGGGGGAACGTAGCAGGCCAGGCGCTGAGAGAAGCTGGGGGTGGGGGAAGGCTTGGCTGGCTGGGTTCCTGCTGGGACAGAGCTGTGGGAGGAGGGGTGGGGCAGGGGCATCTTTAGGCTCTGTTCTGTGCTGGCCACTGTTCAACAAGGGAGGAGTGAGACCTGCTGTGTGCAAACCCAGTGGCTTCTCCCCCCTGCCTTGATAACCTGCCCCCCAATGGAGGCTATGACCAGGGTTTGTTTCACAAGCTCAACGTGCTGATAAGCAAGCCCAGGAGTAGGTGAGGGCAGAGGGCAGAGTATCCAGGCCCCACAGTCAAGTAGGTGCAAACTGTGGTTTCATGATTTCTTCCCAGCTGTGTTTCCTGGGTGAGTCGCTTTCTCCTCTCCGAGCCTCACTCTGCTGCCACCTGTAGAATGGGTGTGGCAGGTCCTCCTCAGGGAGTGGTGAGCACTGACAAGAAGGCTGGGTATAAGATGCTTAGCATCAGGCTTGGTGTGCTGTAAGTGGCCAGGAGTAGGTAGGACCAGCATCCAACTGAGAGCCAGTGGGAAGGGCTCTGGGAGGAAGTGGGATTCCAGGGAGGCCTTGGAGGGGATGGGACTTTAGCTGATAGAGGGGCTGAGGGAAGGGCACATGATTATCATGAGGGACATAAGAACTGGCTGTCTGCTTGTCACTGTCCTCACCACAGTTCCTGGAGGGGCAAAGGGAGAGGCTCCCAGGGCTGGGGCGATGGGGGCTGTGTCTGAAGAGCAGCCCCTCCCTTCCCCAACCCATCGGTCCTCCTATGGCTCCATCTTGCTCTCCTCCCCATGACTGCTTATCCAGCCTCCTCACATGGGCTTAGCGGGGACCAATTTCCTGCCATCAGTCAGAAGTGGTGCTGAGGACTAGGTGGGGGAGGAGATGAGCCAGGCCTTCCGTCTAGGACTGGCAGGTGTGTCCTGCCCGTGCCCCAGCTGTCCTCCATCCCTCTAGCCCTCTTCCTTTTGCCTGGGCTCTGTGGCCAGGAGGGTGGAGAGGAAATGGGATTCCAGTTCTCAGAAGAAAGGGGAATCCAAGACAGGGCTGGATGGGACAAAAGGTAGCTGGGGGGATGGGTGGCGGTAAAGTGGGGATCATCAGTCAAAAGGGTGCTAGCTAGTTTTCTTTGTGCTGGACTGGTGTTCTACCACTTCAGCCACAGTTCTACTTCCAGATTTTTGGTGGTTAATTGGAGATAAGAGTCTCATGGACTTTCCTGCCTGAGTTAGCTTTGAACTTCTATCCTCAGATTTCAGCTTCCTGAGTAGCTAGGATTATAGATGTGAACCACCAGCGCCTGGCTGTCCACGGTATCTCAAATAGTGAATACATTTGCTGAATGAATGAATGAGTGAATCAGTAAATCTTAAATGGCTAATAAGGACAGCAAAGATTCCAACTAGGTTGCTTGCCAAAAATGCCACCCATTCACAGCCTCCCTGGCAAGGCAAAGCAGCCAAGAAGGAGGGGCTGGGTCTTCATAGGTAGTTGAACTTGTGGGTCTAGAGTTCCAGGAGACCTCTGTCAGCCCACTGCAGTTCTTCAATAAACACCATTAAATCAGAGTTACAAAAACAAAATGTAGATCTTGGTCTCTTGCTGTTAGTGAGCCGAGGCTGAGACTAGCTTTGGTAGCTGAAGCCCAAGGAGGGGGCTGGCAGCCCAGGCCCTATGAAGGAGGGGGGGGGGTGGTTTTTGTTGCTCTCTTCTGGACTAGAAGAGTCAGACCTGGGTGAATCTCTATGTACTGAGAGCACGCGGGGCTGACTGGACGCTACTCCCTGAGCCCAGGCATTTATCAGGATTTGGAGCCGGGGAGACATTCTATTTGTTTGGGAATGCTGGGGACGGGAAGAAGGGCTTTCTGGAGATGAGTGGCAGGAGAGATAAGCCTGATGTGTGACTTCTGACGCTTGGTTGGTTTGAAAATGAGTCCTAGGCCCAGATACGGGATTGACAGGGGGATCAGAGAGGGCTGTTCAGCTTTCTGCCTTCTGATTTTGGAAAGGACCTGAGAGGCAGAGACTGGGTCCTAGTGCCGGGGGAGGAACTGTGTTAGGGGTCACCTTGGCCAGGCTGCTGGGGAAATGGATTCTTGGACTGGTGCATTTGGGAACTGGCTTCTGTGTCTCTGGGCTTGCCTTTGCTCCTCAGTGCTTGGAGAAGGGAGGGTTGGGAACAGGCAGTATCAAGTGGCCTGCAGGCTGGACAGCCGTCATGTGCCTCTCCATAAACCCCTTCCCCACTCTCCTTTGCTTTGTCCTAGGTACTGACAACCCCATGAGTCCTTTGTTCTATTAGGTGGCTTAGCCAGTGGGAGCCATGGAAATGGAGGAGAATGGGGTCACATCTCCACCCCTTATCCCGCCCTTCTAAGCCATGTGGTTGGGGGTTGATTACAACTCTCTATTGAGGCTCTAGAAGGTTCTCTTTGGCCTTTCAGTCCAATTAGTCATAACTCCTACTCCTGCGGGCCTGGAGATCCTCAGCCTTAGTTGACTTCCTTATGTCCAGCACCACACTTCTGTAAATTAGTAAATAATTAGCAAGTAAATTAGCATGTAGGCTTTGTTTTATTTTTTGGGGGGGGAGTGGCTACTAATTTCTGCTTAATTTGAAGGCTGAATCCCTTTCCTGCTGGAATATAGACGGATACCCTGCAGTCTAGATGTGAAATTCACATTCAGGGCTTGTATGCTTCTTCAGCTCTGTCCCTTCTCTGCCCATCTTCTAGGGTATTAGAGACAAAGTGTGGGCGGTGCTGTCAGCTCTGCAGCTGGGCCTTCAAATCAGGATGCATGAGAGCCATCCAGTGCTAACTTCCTGGAGGATGAGAGGCCATGTGGAGCAGAGCTGAGACATCTCAGCTCAGACCTTCCTAGGTCATCCAGGGCCCAGCTGTGTTATAAATGACATTATCCAGGCCCAGCCTGGGTGAGCAGACACAGCCAAATCTCAGACTCATAAATAGTTGTTTAATAGTTAGTTTCTCAACTAGAAATAATAATTTGTTTTTGAGGCGCTAACTTTTGGGATCCTGGTGTTTCCTTCTTTGAGGCACCTGCTTTCAAAGCCACAGTTGGGATTGGAGGCCTGGAGATGTGGGGGTGGGACCAGGAAGGGATCCTACCATGTGGACTGTTCTCCTGGCCCTGGAGTCCTCTCTCTGTACTTCTCAACATCTTTTCACAGTAGGTTTCTACTCTCTGGATGAGGTCATCTTTGAGTTGCTATATAGGGCAGGGATGATATGAAGTCTCCAGCAATGGGGTGCTGGGACTTTCCATGGCTCCCTCCACCCTACAACCCCATCAAGAAGAGAGAGGGTGCTTACATGTGAGGACCTAGTGGTATCTTCACATTGCTGCTGGGGCCAGAGTATCACTAAGTCCTTGTCCTTAGGGGTCCTGCAAGATGAGCCATAAGTGGATCATGGGTCTAGAGACTGCTGGACATGGGGCTCCTGTCCGATCTGTCTCTATATCCCAAGTCCAGTGTAGGAGAGGCACACATTTCATTGCCAGCCATGAGAAATTTAGCAGGTTCAGAAAATGGCTTAGGTCTCTAGGACCTGTAAGTACAGCAGCTCCCTTGTCCCTCTCTCTACCACTCCCTCTTTCTCTAGGTCACTTCCTCATGGGAATCCAACTGGGCCTGGCTAGAGCCCCGGGCCCTCTTGGGACCTTCCCTGCATGAAGACACCACCACTCAGATCCATCTGCCTCAGGTCTTTATTCTTCTGAGATGCTCAAAGACCACCCACCCTCATCACCATTACTTCATCCTCCACATTCAACAGAGGGGCCACTTCCAATTTCCAAATCTACATTCAATTTAATTCTAATTTATATTCATTTTGATATTTGGACAGGAATAGATGCTTCCAGGATAGTGTAAAGCTTCCCTCTTAGCCCAGACCCAGCCTCTCACTCCCTCTGCCTAGGCAGGGTCACCCTGCCTTCAAGAGAGTCTCAGCAGACAATGACAGATAAGCAGAAATCCATCCAGTTCTATAAAATGATCTCTCTTGTCTTTTGTTCATTAGTATTACTTGATCATCCAGAGGGCTCTGTGCTTTGCTTTCTCACTTAACACTATGTTTTAGATGTTTAAAGAGTCTACTCATTCTTTTCTTTCTTGGAGCTATTAATTCACATATGGTAAAATTCATCCTGCTAAAGAGTAATGGTTGTGTGTGTGTGTGTGTGTGTGTGTGTGTGTGTGTGTGTGTGTGTGTATGTGTGTGTGTATGTGTGTGTGCGTGTGCATGCGTGCTAGTCCTGGGGCTTGAACTCAGGGCCTGGGTGCTGGAACTCCCAGCTTTTTTGTTGCTTACTTGGAGATAAGAGTCTCACAGACTTTCCTGCCCAGGCTGGCTTTGATCTCAGCCTCTTGAATAGCTAGGATTATAGGCTGAGCCTCCAGTACCCAGCTAAAGAGTAAAGTTTTCAAGAGTGACCCCCCCTCCCATTTTTGCCAAGCTGGCTAGTAAACAGTCTGTGAGGTAGATTGCTTTACATTTGTCTTACTAGGTTGAGGTTCAGTGTCTTTCTGAATGTTTAAGACCTGGCTCTATTTCCTGTTCTGTGAACTATTTTGTTACCCTCTGTCTATTGTTTTATTGAGTTATTGATCTTTTTCTTATTGATTTGTAAGAGCTTTTTATGCAAATGTGAAATTGACTAACTTTGTGCAATAAGCACCAGGTAGTTTTCTGTTTATTGTTTATTCTTTGACTTTGTTAATAGTGACCTCTGTCTTGAAGAAATTTTCTTTCTTTCTTTCTTTCTTTCTTTCTTTCTTTCTTTCTTTCTCTTTCTTTTCCTTCTTTCCTTCCTTCCTTCCTTCCCTCCTTCCTTTCTCCTTCCTTCCTTTCCTTCTCTTTCATTCCCTCCCTCCCTCCCTCCCTCCCTTCCTTCCTTCCTCTCTTCCATCTTTCCTTCCTTCCTTCCTTCCTTCCTTCCTTCCTTCCTTCCTTCCTTCCTTCCTTCTTCTCTTCCTCTCTTTCTCTCTTTCATTCTTTCTCTCTCTCTTCCTCTCTTCCTCTCTTTCTTTCTCTCTCTCTCTCTCTCTCTTTCTTTCTTTCTTTCTTTCTTTCTTTCTTTCTTTCTTTCTTTCTTTCTTTCTTTCTTTCTTTCTTTTTCTTTTTTTCTTTCTTTCTCTTGAATTCAGGGCCTGGGTGCTATCCCTGAAGTCTTTTGCTCAAGGCTAGAACTCTACCATTTGAGACAAAGCTCTTGTATGAGCTTTTTTGGTAGTTAATTGGAAATAGAATCTTAAACTGACTTTCTTGCCTGGGCTGGCTTCAAACCTTGATCCTCAGATTTCAGCCTCCTAAGTAGTTAGAATTGCAAGCATGAGCCATGGGCGCCTGACAAGATCTAATCTCTTGATATTTTAAGTATATAAAACATAATTATTGACTGTAATAACCCTGTACTATAGATCTCAAGAATTATGTGTGTGGGCTGGGAAGGTGGCTCAGTGGTAGAGCGCTTGCCTTGCATGCATGAGGCCCTGGCTTCGATTCCTCAGCACCACATAAGCAAAAAGAAAAAAAGCTGGAAGTGGCGCTGTGACTCAGTGGTAGAGAGCTAGCCTTGAGCTGAAGAGCTGAGGGACAGCACCCAGGCCCAGAATTCAGGCCCTACGACCGGACCCCCCCCCAAAAAGAAGTGTGTGTGTGTGTGTGTGTGTGTGTGTGTGTGTGTGTGTGTGTGTGTGTGTGTGTGTGTGTGTGTGTGTGTGTATGATGGTACTGGGGCTTGAACTCAGGGCTATGTGCTCTCACTTGGCTTTTTCCCTCAAGGCTTGTGCTTCACCACTTGAGCTACACCTCTATTCCCTATCTCCAGATATTATTCATCCTGTTTAACAGAAAATCTGTACTAGTTAGCTAAAACCTCTTCTCCCCAAGTCACCTCCCTCTAACCCCTTTGCCCTGGCAGTCACAATTCTTTTCTCTGCTTCTTTGAACATGACTTTTAAGATTCTACATATAAGTCAAATCATATTGGGCTTGTCTTTCTTTGCCTGGCTTATTTCTCTTAGCATGTCCTCCAGAGTCACCCATGTTGTCAGAAGGGAAAGGACAAACAGTGATCTATTATGTATAACACATATGTATAACATAACACATTTTCATCATTCCTATATCCACTGATAAACAGTTAGTTTGATTCCAGGTCTTAGCTATTGTGAATAATAATATAATGAACATATATGCCTTTGAGATTTCAATTTGATTCTTTTGGATGTATATGCAGAAGTAGGAGTGCTGGATCAGATGGCAGTTCTATTTTTATTTTTTTTGAGGAACTTCCATACTATTTTCCATAATGACAGTACCAATTTACATTTCCATGATGTTCAAAAGTTCCCTTTTTCTACATTCTTGCCACACTTGTTTCTTTCTAACAGAGGTGTGTGTATGTGTGTGTGTGTGTGTGTTTGTGGTGATAACTCATTGTGGTTTTAATTTGCATTTTCCTGATGAATAATGATGTTGAGTCTCTTTCTCATAATGTCTGAGCCTTCTTTTGATTCTTAATGGTGTATGTGTGTGGTTTGTTTTGTTTATTTGTTTGTTTTGTAGGGGATTGAGCCCAGGATCTCCAACATGCTAGATAAGTTGAGCCTATATCCTCAGGCCCCTGTCAATGATGCTGAATGTCATCTTTATCACGTAGTTTTTAGGGTTATTTCTGTGCTTTCTGTTTTGTTTCATTACTGTGTTTGTTTCCTCATGAGCCACTTCCCATATTATTCTAGTTATTGAGGTTCTATAATAAACTTAAGTACATGATAGAGTAAACCTGCCCTCACTCCTCTCTTTTCTGAATTTTCCTGCTAGTTTTGGATGCTCATGTTCCATATGAACTTCACAGTCATCCCATTTCATTAAAAATTACTGTTGGTGTTTTTAGAAAAGCATGTAAACGTCATAAGGTAGTGACAAGAAAATGGGTATCACTTCCTGATGCTGGTTCTTCTTATCCAATAACATGATATACTTTCCTATTTGTTTTCCTCAGTAGCAGTTTATAATATATATGTATATATATGTGTGTGTATGTATAAATATACATATGTACATATATACATATGTACATATAAATATACATACGTATATTTATATATACATGTGTGTACAAAAATTGCTGTCACTTTAAAATATGAAAGTGATTGATTTTTACATATTGTTTTATAGCTAGCCATATCACTGAATTTCCTTATTGTTGGTAAGTCTTTCAGTTGGTTCTCTTTCATGTACCAGGAATATGTTTATATCTTCTGAAGCTAATGATAATTTTACTATTTTAGTTTGGGTCTGGAATTCCTGACCAGGCTCATGTGTTGAAAACTTGACCCCCAGCCAGCGTAGGTGTTGAGACGCGGGGGAGGCTCTAGGGAATGGGGACAGCTGGAGGAAGAAGGTCATGGGCTGCACCCTTGAAGGGTATATTAGGACGACAGCTTCTTCTTGCCTCCCTCTTTCCTTCCTGGCTGCCATGAGATGAAGCTCTGCCCTGTCATGTGCTTCTGGCACATGTTGGTCGTGGGGCCTGAACTCTGGGCCTGGGCACTGTCCCTCAGCTCTTCAGCTCAAGGCCAGCACTCTACCACGTGAGCCACAGCACCACTTCCAGCCTTTTCTGCTTATTTGGTACTGAGGAGTCAAACCCAGGACCTCATGCTTGCAAGGCAAGCACTCTACCACTGAGCCACCTTCCCAGCCCCAACGAAGTTCAGTCTTACCACAGGCACAGAGTGATGGGGCCAAATGCTCACAGACTGACACTTCTAACAGGTAAGTTTCATGAGTTGACTAGCTCAGGTAGTCTCTGTCACAAAGACAGAAAACTGACTAATACTCCTCCCCCTTTCTTCCCTTTTCTTTTCTTTTTTTGGTTCTGAGGCTTATATTCAGGGTCTGGGTTTTCTCTTCAGCTTTTCTCCTCAAGACTAGCACTCTACCACTTGAGCCACACCTCCCCTTCCAGGTATGGGGTGATTAATTAAGGGTTTTATAGACTTTACTGCCCAGGCTAGTTTCAAATTGTGATCCTTAGATCTCAGTCTCCTGAATAACTAGGATTACAGGCGTGAGCCACCAGTCCCTAGCCCATTGCCATTTCTAATTACAGGCATATCTTGACTTATGACGGAAGTTTGTCTCAATAAGCCCACGAGGTGAAACTACCATATGCCAAAATATTTAGTACATCTAATACATCTTGAAGCATAACTTAGCAGTACCACAGTGTAGAATGATATATTTAACCTTGTGGTCCTGTGGTGAACTGCAAGTTGTGGCTTACAGGAAAGTATTCTGGCACATATTGCAAGCCCAGGGAGGGGGGAAAAATCAAACTTCAAAATCCAAACTATGTTTTTTGAATTATTGTAAAGTAACAAACAAACAAACAATAACCAGCTATTCAGTGAAATGCCTTTTCTTATCTTACTGCAGTAGCAGGTACCTATGGGACAGAGTGAGGGAGGAATGAAGATTCTAGATGTCTTAGACTTGTTTCTGACTTAAATGGGAATGTTTTCAATATCTTCTCATTTGGGGGTAAAGATGGCATGGTAACAAGCAGCTGTTTATTCTGTTTTCTGTGATAGTTTAAAATAAATTAAAAATGCTTATCAATTTATACAGATAATGTATGCTCAAATTCCTGACCCTGACCACCTAGCATTTCTTAAACCCCACTCAGCCACGATATTTATTCTTTTTCTGTGCTGTCAGATTCTGTGTGCTGCTGTTTTGTTTAGAGCTGTTATAGTGAAGATGTGAAATTGTTCTCTTTCTCTCTCGCACAGAGAAGACAAGGTGGGGAGGAGAGTTCTTGCAGCTGAACATTGGTATTAATATTACTACCATGCTCACATTGTCTAGAAACCTTTCTTCTTCTATACCCTGTAACCATTTAGATAGTGCCGGAGAGTTTCACCCCTGGACCTCCAGGTTGGGTTGGCCTGCAGCTGTCCAGATGCAAAGGCTGGCTGGGCAGGCATAAGCCAGGGTAGGGGATGGGAGAGAGACTTTCCTCAGGTTGGCATGTGTGGAGAGCTACTGAGGCTGGGCTGGGCTTTAGTTCCCCTCTCCTGTCCTCCTCTCTCTGGGTAGCTGGGAGTATCTCAAGCCACCCTCCATCACGGCAGTGCCCTGTACATTCTGTCTTTGGGTGTCCTGGTGGCTGTGGTGGGGGTGGCGGCGGTGGTGGTGGCTTTGCCCATTCCTGGTTACCTCACCCTCTACTGTGGCACTTTGTACTCAGTGACCACAGTGGGTGGGCAATGTCTAATCATTTCTGTGTCTCATGCAAGGTTGCTTCTTCCCGATACTCCATAAACACCACTTCATAAGCTGCAGGTACCCCGCCTCCCACCCTACCCCACTCCCCTCCCTCCTGCTCCCGCCCCTTCAAGCCTGCTGGCACAGTTTAATTTCCAGCCCTGGTATTTCTTCCTAGCCCGTGACAACCTCAGGTGGAAGCAATTTCACCGTCTTGTAACTCACCAGGTCATTATAATTAGTATCTGGGCACCCGGGGCGAGGGCGGAAAGAAGGGAAGAAAGAGCCAGAGCCAGCCAGGCAGAGAGCAACCTCATGGGGGTGGGGAGCTGGGGCACCCCTTTCTCCCACATCAGCTTGTAACTCAGAATTTCCCAAGGCTCTGAATCCACCAGCACCTGCTCTTTGCTGTGTGTTTGCTGTGTGTGTGGTGGGGAAGTGGAGGGAGGTGGGAGCGCATGAAGTCAAGGGAGGCCAAGCTTGCTTGCTCATAGCAGACACCTCTGACCTGAGAGCAGGGGCCCAGGAGCTTAGATCCGAAGCCAGGGTTGTACTAGAGATCTTGGAAGGAAGGGAGGTTGCTTCCTCTTCCCCATGCCCCTGCCTAGGAACTGCTATCCCAGCAGACCACCCTCCCTGGGCCTTAGTCCCAGTGTCTCTGAGTCAGAGCCTATTAGAACTGCTGCTGGCAGTGGAGAGGTAGGCCTGGCTGCAACTGACATGCAACCTGGGGTGGATGTGACTCTTAAGGAGAAGGGGAGCGGGTGTGGAAATGGGGCACAGTGAGGAGCCAAACTTCCTGTTGGGGAAGGCTATTTGGTTGCAAAAGAAGCAGATTTAGAAGCTGGGTGCTAGGGGCTCACGCCTGTAATCCTAGCTACTCAGGAGGCTGAGCTCTGAGGATCAAGGTTCAAAGCCAGCCTGGGCAGGAGAGTCCATGAGACTCTTATCTCCAATAAACCACTCAGAAAACCAGAAGGGGTACTGTGGCTCAAGGGGTAGAGCACTAGCCTTGACCTGAATCGCTGAGGGACAGCGCCCAGGCCCAGAGGTCAAACCCCGCGACTAACAACAAAAGAAACAGATTTAGGGAGAGGGTGATTAGGATGTTGAGCTATTGTCCCTAATTTCAGAGAAAACAGTTTGGGGATGAGCCAGGACTGAGGTTGCTAGAGGTAGGAAGGGGTGGGGCATCTCTCCACCTCACACAGCTAATGTCTGTGACTCATTTTTTACAACTGCTTATCTGTGTTTCCAAAATAATGATCCCAAGTTCAGAGATTCATTCATTCATTCATTCATTCATTTGATATGTATTGAGTCCTTGCTCTGTGGCAGGCAAAACTCTAGGCAGCAAAGACAAAGCAACAACCCAAAGAGACAAAAATGTTTCTTTTGCATCTCTCATTGTGGGGGTTATGTGTCAGAATTTGCTTAATTTAGAATTCAATGTATATTCTACAAAGTTAAGAAAAGCAAGGGAAGGGATGGGTTGGGAGGGATGGGGGAGAATGTTGAAAGGGTGACATTGATCAAGATGTATTATAGTTATAAACGTTTGTTAAATGGAAACTTCTTTTTATAGCCACTTAACAGACGATAATATTTTTAAATTAATTTGCTTAATCTTGTTCAGGTTAGGTATCCATGTCTGAGCTAATTAGCTATAGCTGGTGCCAGGGGCTGTGAACTGGCTTTACCAGTTCACAATAGCCTTTAAGTACTAGTTCCAGTAGCCTTTAAGACACACATCAGCTCTTCCCCGCTTCCCTTCCCCTCCTCTTTCCCTCCCCTCTTCTTCCCCATCTCTCCCCTTCTCCTCCCCTTCTTTTCTTCTTCCCTTTCTTTCCCTTCCCTCCTCTCCCCTCTTCTCCTCTCCTTTCCATTCCCCTCCTCTTCTCTCCCCTTTCCTCCCTTCTCCTCCTCTCCTCTCCTCTTCTCTCTTTAAGTAGTTGTACAAAGGAATTGCCATTTAACAAAACAATTTATGAATAAAATGCATCTTGATCAATGTCACCCCTTTCAACATTTTCACTCTTTCCTCCTAACCTACCCCTTCCCTCACTTTTCTTAATTTTGTAGGATATACATTGAAGTCTTAAATTTTTTTATTGTTATTATAAAGGTGGTGTACAAGTTATAGTTACATAGTCAAGTAAAGAGTACATTTCGGACAATGTTACCTCTTCCCTTGCACTACATTGAATTCTTGACTGCATTCTCACACACCCCTCCTCCGCCCCCCTTCATTTGTCTACCCATCATCAATTCTTGATTGATCTTGCAATGTGCTTAAACGAAACAAGGCAGAGAGCTCATTCAGTCATGTAAATGGCAAATATTTGCAGACTGGGGATTTTCTAGGATTGACCTGTCCATCCCTTACTGCCTGAGCTCCCAAGATCCTCAACTGCCAAGCAAAGGAGCAGGACCTACAGCTGACTCACAGAGCCTGGGGGTGAGGGCTGAACCTGCCTCACTTCTCTCCCTTCTGCTCCTGCCCTATGGCTGTGTAGGGACCAGCTGGCTCCTTCTAGAGTCCCACTGAGTCAGCCCAGGGCTCAGGGCAAGCTGTGGTGTATCTGCTACCTCATCTTTGAGCGGACATCACCCTCTTTCTTTTTAAGCTCCTCCAACTCTCCAGCCCAGAAGAAAGGCTCACCAGCCTTCCCTCAACCCGTGGGGTTTCCTGCCCGAGCCCTACGAAAATGGGCTCAGCTGTGCCTGGGAGGACTCTCCAGGAAATTCCCAGATCAGTCACTCTGGGCTGCCCACTTTAAACCTAATCTGTGAGGTCCTGGGCCACAGAGGTTCCCAGGCAGAGCCCTGGAAGAGGACCACTTATAATAATACCATTATTCTCTTTAGCCAGGGGGGCAGGCTGAGTCCCCATTGAAGCGGGCCTGCCATTAGAACCCTGCAGAAACAAAGTAATAGCCTGCACAGAAAGCCATTTGTAATGTTGCTATAATTCCCATGATTCATTAAACAGGAATGGAAAATGATAACATTTCCCCTGGAAAAAAAAAAAAAGCCCCACCAAAAAACAACAACTCGTGGAGCTGCATGCTGAGTTCACTGGGCTCAACTGTTTTATTGACTAAGCATCTTGTTGCGCTGATGTGCAGAGCACACGGGGCCAGCACCATGTGTTGTTGTTGTTTTTTTTTACATCAGCTGAGATGAAAGCCAGGGTGGGTTCTGTGGAGGCCAGGGTTTTGACCTTGAAAATGGATTTGCTGGGTGGCACAGTCTGGCATCTTCTGTAGATCTGGGGCTCTCTGGGACTCCGGGGATCCATTTGACCAAGGCCTGTTTAGCATCCTGCCCTTGGGTAGGGGAGCAGCCGGTGAGCCTTGCGTCTCTCTATGAGCCCCACTCTGGCATGGGCAAGCCCCAGGAGATGCCAGCTTTGGGAAATGTCATCCAACTGCCCAATCCTCCTCTGCATGTCTAGTGCTCCCCATGGCTGCCTGTCCATATCTCCCTTTCTTTCTTGTGGCTTCAGACCACTCACTGCTCAGTCCTTCCCCGCCCCCCCCCCCCCCGGGTTTGGAACTTGGTTGTGGCCTTACCTCCATTGGGTGTGGCCCTGCCATCTCTCATGTGCTAGGCAGTCTCAGCAAGTATACATGCAGCGCCTGGCTCTTCTCCAGTGTCTCTTCTTTCTCTATGGTACCTGTCCTGGGCTTAGGCCTCACATGCCCTGAGCTCTGGCCTCAGCATTTGCTGTCAACCTGCCACGTCCGTCCCTGCTTCTCAGCTGGTGTCCCCACCTCCAGGGCCCCTCACCCCCAACAAAGCCTCTGTAGGGCTGCCAGGGCATGGTTCTGAAGGCAAGTCTGAGCACAGCGATGTTTTGACAAGGCCTCACAGGCGCTCCCACTCAATCTAGATGCCATAGTGCATTTCCCAAGCTGGCCTCTACCTACCTTTCCAACTCTACCTTCAACCACTTTCCATGCTGGTCAGCCACACCACGCATCCCAGGCCTGGGAGAACCCTCAGAGCCATGCGGGGGCCCCACGACACCTGTTCTCCTATTTAAGCTTCAAAGACACGTGGGCAGGGCCTGGCCTGGGCTCCCCTTATAACCTCATCCCAGTCTCCCTGCCTGGTGTGCCCTCTCTACCCATTACCCACCATTCTGAGCACGTTTATACCTTTGCTAAAATGCCCTTCATTGACCTTCCACTTCACTCTGAAAGCCAAGCCTCAGCCATGACCTTGAAGACCCTCCTAGATCTTCCTGTCCTCATCTTCTACTGCTCCTCCATGTTCTGCTGTGTTTCACCTGTTCTGGAGTCCTTGCTGTTCCTTGTTTAATCCAAGTGTATGTACTCCTTCCTCAGGGGCTTTGCACTTGCTGTTGTTTTTGTCTAGAGTGTTCTGTCCCACAGGCCTCTCCCCTCCATTACCTGTAGTATCACCTTTTTTTGTTATGATGAAGCATTAAAGAATTTTATTGTAAAGATGCTATACATAGCGGTTACAGTTACATGAGTAAGGTAATGAGTATATTGCTTGTCAAACATTGTTACCCACTCCTTTGTTTTTTCTCACACTGTATGATTTTTTTCCAAGTCTTTCCATTTCCTTATAAAAGGGGTGGTGTTATTCTTTCTGATAGAAGCATAAATTTCCATTTTGTGTGTGTATATACATATATATATATATATATATATATATGTATATGACATTTTCTTGATCCATTTATCTATTGAGGGGCATCTGGGTTGGTTCCATATCTTACTTATGGTAAATAATGCAGCAATGAACATAGTTGTGCTGGTGGCTTTAGTGTGACCTTGCTTGTGATTGCCCAGGAGTAGGATGCTGGATCATAGGAGAATTCTTAGTGAGACATTTTCCAACTTGTGTGTGTGTGTGCACATGTGCACACTGCTCCTGAGGCTTGAACTCAGGGTCTGGGTGCTGTCAATGAACTTTTTTCCCCCTTAGTCATGTGGCTTGAACTCAGGGCCTGAGTGCTGTCCCTGAACTTTTTTGCTCAAGGCTGGTGCTCTACCACTTTGAGCCACAGTTCCACTTCCATTTTTTCTGGTGGTGGTTCATTGGAGACAAGGGTCTCACAGACTTGACTGCCTTGGCTGGCTTTGAACCATGATCCTCAGATCTCAGCCTCCTTGAGTAGCTAGGGTTACAGGTGTGAGCATTAGTGCCCAACTCTATCACTGAGCTTTTGTGTTCAAGGCTAATACTTTAGCATTGGATCTGTAGCTCCACTCTTTGCTTTTCAGGGGTTAGTTGGAGATAAGAATTTTGAGGACTTTCCTGCCCAGGCTGGCTTTGAACCAGGATCATCATATATCAGCCTCTGGTGTAGCTAGGATTGTAGGTGTGGGTTACTGGTGCTTAGCTTGTACTGGTTATTTTTGAAATAGACTCTTAATTTCTGGACCTGGACCATACCTTTTTTTTTGCTTCCTGTCATAGCTGGGTGACAGGCATATGTCACCATGCCAGCTTCTTTCTACTGAGATGGAGTCTCATAGACTTTTCTAGGCTGTTCTAGAATCATGATCCTCTTGATCTCTGCTTCTCATGTAGCTAAGATGACAGGCCTGTGCCACTATGCCCAGCTATTGATTAAGAAGAAGTCTTGTGATTTTTTTTGTTTATGTTGGCTTTAAACCTCAAAACTCCTGATCTTAGCCTGTTAAGGTACTAGGATTGCAGGTGTGAGCTACCAGCAGATGCCTAGAGGTCCTTTTTGTTTGTGCCTATCTCCTTCAAACTGTGATTGTGTGCAGTTAGATACACAACGATATCTGTTAAATGAATGAATGATGCTGACTTCCTACTGAGGATTTTCTGACCCTGTGTTCATCAGCTGTTGCTCTAATGAAATACTTGAGATAATCAACTTATAAGGAGGAAAGGATTTTTTGCAGTTCAGTTACAGATCACAGTTACTTGGCACTGTTGCTTTGGTAGAAGTGTGTGGTGGAGGAGGCTTACATCCCACTGTGGATGTTTTCATCCCCAGTGGGGCTCTGCTAGGGGAACATAGCCTTCTCTGCTCACAGCACCCTCCTCCTGATCCCTCCTCATGGAATGTCTACAAGGATTCTCCTAGTTTGCAGGGTTCTGCAATTCTGTGCTTCCAAGAATGGTAGATTATCTGTGCTCCTTTAAAAATCTGTGTCCTTACTATCTGTGAAGACCCTGGCTAGGGAATGGCTGCATCCTTTATCACAATGTCTATTTTAATTCAATATATGTATTATTTAGAATCATAACACATACAAAGAAAGGTTACATAAAATATAAATGTGCAATATGACAAGTAATTATAAAGTAACCATTCTCATGGATACTACTCAGATAAAGCAAAACAATTTTATTGATTTGAGGGGACAGCAGAGAGGTTTAGTGATTGCCTCCTGGTCACAGAGCCAATAAATGGGAGAACCAGGACTTGAACTGGAGACTGGCAAGCTGAGATGCAAATACAAATGGAGGAGGCCCAGTTTCACATGGATTTCAGAAACAGAACATACAATTTTTGCAAAAGGTGCATCTGAATTCACATTTAATTGAGTGCTGTGGTTTGGATAAATATACTGGAAGATCTATGTGATAACAGCTTGGTCCCCAGGGTGGCAGTAGTGTGGGTGGTAGAACCTTTGGCAGGTAGATCCAAGTGGAAGGTCTTTAGATCACTCTCTGTGTGTGTGTGTGTGTGTGTGTGTGTGTGTGTGTGTGTGTGTGTGTGTGTCCTCACGGGGTTGTAGACCTGTTTTCCTCTTCTCTTGTGATCTCTGCCTTGCAATGAGTGGTTTTGCATTGTTATTTGCTTCCCATCAGAGGCCCAAAGTAATGGCACTGCTGGGTCATGGAGCTGAGCCAAAATAAACCTGTTGTACCATGAGTTAATTGTTTCAGATTATTTCTTAAGCGTGGTGGAAAGCTGATTCACATACAAAGTGATCCACATTGTATCTTGAAGCTCCATGGCCCCCAGCCCGTGGGTGTTCCTTACCTTTGTCCTTCCTTTCTCTTTGGATGCTATTCCAGATACATCTATCTCTTCTTTGTTTACCCCTCATTCCCACCTATAGTTCAAGCCAAGGTTAGGTGTTGCTCAGAAAATGGCACTGGTATGGGTTGGATTCTATTTATTTCCAGGTGAGACTCTGGGACTGTGTCTACTAAACTTAGCTCTAACAGACCTTGGATGTTTTAGAAAAAAGACCTTTCATCCAAAGGACCAACCTGAGAAACAGAAACAAGAAACAAGAAACAGAAACAGAAACAAGCCCCTTCTTTGAATGTGGCTTCTAGCCAGGAGCATGGTATGTGTGTATGCATGTGTGTACATATGTGTGTTTTTGTGGGAGGAGGAAAAGTAAAGTGTATTACCCCTAATTCTCAGATGAGCAAACTGAGCTCTGAAAGCTAAGGAATGTGCCAGAAGACACAACACTGGCTTGTTGGAATTTATTTACATTCGAATGGGATTTTTTTTTTTTTTGGGTCCGATAGTGGGCCTGAACTCTGGGCCTGAGCGCTGTCCCTCAGCTCCTCAGCTCAAGGCTAGCGCTCTACCACTTGAGCCACAGTGCCACTTCCGGCTTTTTTCTTTTTGCTTATGTGGTGCTGAGGAATCGAACCCAGGGCCTCGAGCATGCAAGGCAAGCGCTCTACCACTGAGCCACCTTCCCAGCCCTCGAATGGGATTTTTACAGCTTGGTGGAAGCGGGATTAGATTGAAGTCTTTCTTGTCCCAGTTCTGTTCTTGCCCTCCCACCTCTGGGATGTGGGTTTCTAGCTTGCAGGACTCTTCCTAGGGAGAGGGATGTGTCTTGGAAGGGGGAGGCTGAGGAGGTGAGGCCTTTCTCATGGACATTGATGAGGAGGTCTAGGGATGCCGGGGACCCACATCTGAGTCACAGATGGTCCTGGGTGTGTTCTCTAGGGGTCAAACTATCTCCTCTCAATGGTTTAGGGCCACAGCTAGCGCAGGATGGGGCTGCAGGGGCCATTCCACTGCCATGGCTGTTTCAGGGCAGATCCCAGGCTCAGATGGTCATTGTTTACTTCACCATACTAGACAAAAGAGCAAGCCATTTATCCTCCACCTCACCAAGTCCTCGTGGCTGGCTTGGCAGCTCCACTGGAACCAGAAGCCCTCGGGAGCTATGTTTGCTCCCAGATATGCACTGGGCCCTGCTAGCCCCATCCCAATATCAGCCTGCTTCAGCTCCAAGGTCAACTCCACCTGTCTGTTCTTCCGGGCCCAACCTCAGTACCTTCTCGCTTTGGCCTAGTCTTAGCCCAGATCCAGCCTCTTCTCTGATCCATTGTCATCTTGGCTAGCAGTACAAAGGCTTCAGAAGCCTCATGGCCCTGGGACAGGCTTTGCTTTGTCTGGGTTTGCCCAAGCCATGATTTTGGTTCTTCAGCTCTGCCACAAAGCAATCACATAAAGTAAAATGATAAGGATGTGGCTTCAATTGGCCCAGCACTTGCACTAATCTCCTGTCACAGACTGGAAGGCTAGTTCTCCTCTGCAGACTGCTCCTGGCAGGCTAAGGAACAAAGCAGCACTGTGCCTCACTAATGTGAGTGCAAATGTGCAAAGGTTGTGTGTGTGTGTGTGTGTGTGTGCACGCGCAGGTTTACAGATGTTCTCACAGGTGTCTCAGCACTGCTCAGCACACATCTTGTGTGTGCTCACTGTTGACTCTGGCCACAGGAGAGACCCACACAAGTGAGTGTAGGGTAGTAGGGCACTCAGCATATATTACCAGTGAGGAAGGAGGCGAGGAGATGTTTTCAGCACCACGGACAGCCCTCTAGTCAGCACCACAGACAGCAGAGTAAAGCAGAGCAGCAGCTTCTAAATCTGAAGGTTCTGAACTTCCAGATCCAGCCAAGTGTGGAAAAAAACAAAAACAAAAACAAGTGCATCTGTAATGGCTATGTGCAGCCTTTCCCCCTTTATTAGGATTCTATAAACAATACGGTAAAATAACTATTTACATACATAGCATGCCTGTTCTATTAAGTATTATACATAATCCAGAGATGATTTAAAGTATACAGGAAGCTGAGCACAGGCTAAATACAAATGTTCTGTTGTTTTACATAAGAGCTTACCTTGAGCATCCATGGACTTTGGTATCTGCAGAGGTCCTGGGACTGGTCCCTCATGATACTGGGACGTTTGTACTTGATTGCAATGTCAGGGATCAGGGATGGAAGCTTACCCCAGGCTCTCCTCTTCCATCGTGGGATGTCCTGTGGTAACCAGAGGCCATAAAATGAAGCGTTTCAGTTCTGTGAACCAGAAGTGGGCAAAGCCACAGGGAAGTGATTGGCTTTTCAGACACAGCTGCTCTAGCTTCAGGCTTCAGATTTTCCCTGCCCTACTCCCAGAGCAGCTGGTCCAACCTGAGGAGAATAAGGCAGGGTTGGAGACATAGATTTCTGGTCCTCTTTAATCCCAGAGGGAGAAAAGAGGTTGGGAACTCCACCCCATGGCTCCCATGGCCTCTAGGACCCTGTAGCTTCCTTCAGCTTACTGCATCCTGCATCCCTGTCACACAGCACCAGCCTGTACCTACACTGAGATGAGTCTTACTATTTCCCAGGGTGGTCTCAAACTTCTGAGTATAGGAGATCCCCCAAGCTCATTCCCCTTAGTGGCTGGGACTACTGACATGAACCATAGTGCCAGTTCTAACAAGTACTTATTTAAAACCCTTGTATGCCTGGAGCCATCATTCTGGGAGATGGGAGTAAAACAAGAGAGTATGTTAGAAGCGACATATTCTGGAAGAACAATGAAGCTGGGATGCTGGATGGGGAGTGGCCAGGGTTGTAGTCTGACTGGGAGGAGACATCTGAGTCAAGACCTGATCAAGGGGTGGCAGAGAGCCTGTGACTCCTTCTAGGCAGGCTCTACCAGTTTCAGGGCAACAAACCAAGGGCCTCGTCCTAGGGAAAGGGTCTTAAAATCAAACACCCATTGCTGTGTCATCTCACTACCATTTACGGAGTGACAAACCACTGCCAGCCTTCAGTGGCCTAATGGCTTTGGTGGCCCTGGTTCAGGATTTTGCTTCCTTTGCATTGATCTGAGCATATACTTGGCCCAGTCAGATTCAGTCTCAGGTATATCCAGTGTCATTTGACACTGTCATCTAGGAACTCCCACAGGACTCTAGGAGATTAGCATTTGTCTCAGTCTCACTGAAAAGATGAGGAAAATGAGGCTGGGGTCATGGGACTGTTGGAGTTGATACAGATCCCTGATTGGAACCCTGGGTGGTCAGCCTCCCCAAGCCAATGCTTTTAGTCCCTCAAAGTCTTTCAAACATGGCCAGGTATTGGTGGCTTGTGCCTATGATCCTAGTTACTTAAGAGGCTGATATATGAGGATTGCAATTCAAAGCCAGCTCAGGCAGAAAAGTCCATAAGATTCTTACCTATAATTAACCAATCAACAAAAATCCAGAAGCAGAGGTGTGGCTCAAGTGGTAGAGCACCAGTGTTGAGCAAAAAAAAGCTGTGAGAGTTCAGAAGTCCCTGAAGTCAAGCCCCAGTACTGGCACACAGAAGAAGTCATTCAAAAATGGGGGGACTATGAGCAAAGACACACACGGCACATGTCCACATGCTATGTGGACGCTAAAGCCAAAATACAAGAAGATATGACAAAGTAACAAGACTCAGGAAACAAAGGGCAGCCACCCATTTTGTCATATCATTGCTAAATGACTACATGTTCTTAACCATATATATATGGTAGATATATGCACACAACAGAGGGAAGCCAGGAGGAGGAATAGTATAAGTGGGAACAGCCCACACTAAGCAAAAGGAAAGAAATGTATACATAACCTGATGTGGAAAAAATAACTTGTATTGTCTAAGCTCATAGAATTCACAAACTGTACAGACCATGATCATGACTATTTGCCTTGTGAAGATTAAAATGTGTTTGTGACTTTAACTAAGTATCACTATTCCACAATACTGTGAAATATGTGAAATTTGTGTAATCACCTAATTTCAATTAAAGAAAAAAAGTGAGAAGGGATGGGTTAGGAGAGATGGGTTACAACGTTGTCAGATACTTTGTACTCATATACTGTTTTGTAGAATGGGAACTTCTTTATACAACTACTTAAAGATAATAAAAAGAAAAAAATGGAGGGACTACAAAGCTGTCATTTAACTTTATCCTATTCTTATTTTAGGGAGATTTGAGTTCAGCCCTCTGTGGGGTTCTTCTTTCTGCAGTCTTCCTCTTCCTGAATTTTTCTTGTCTCCACATTTAGATCCTTCCTGTTTTCATGGTCCTTTAAGCTGCTTGGAGTTTCCATGGGACCAAGCGAAGTGCTGACTACCACCTCCCCTCCCCCAGCAAGTTTTCCCTGATTGAGCCTGTGACCAGCAGTGACTGCCTGTCTCTTTGCCCAGTCCTAACATCTAAGAACTGTTTAATCTCACTTCCTTAATTACCACATATGAGGGACCAAGTTGTGTTTTACCCTGCCAAATCCCACCCCCCCCCCCCCAGTCACCAAGGAAGTGACTGTGTTTGGAGATAGGGTTTTGAAGGAGATAATTAAGGTAAAACAAGGGCATCAGGGTGTGTTCTAATCCAATATGACTGGCATTTTTGAAATAAGGGATTAAGACGCAAACGCCCCCAAAGAGAAGACAGGAATGAGCCATTCCTCTGGTAGCCACACTGATCTCGGACTTGTAGCCTCAGGAATTGCAAGAAACAAAGATCTGCTGTTGGAGCCACCGTCTGGGGTGCTGTGTTAAGGCAGCCCTAGAAACTATACTTTTCCTTTTCCTTCTCCATTTTGGGTGGGAGTGCAATACCTCACAGCTATGTCTTCTCAGTGAGCGGCACAGCACCTTCTGTTGCTGCCCGGAGGGGTCCCAGGGTGTAGAGGCTGAGGTCTGCTGACAACCCAACCACCGACAGCCTGTCAAAGCCACATTCCTGGACTGATGCTCCAACATGCAGCTCTTCTGCTATGCTGCCCTCAGACACATATGCATCCAGGGCCCTGTCATTCTGATCTGTCAGCTGACCGCCTCGTAAGGTTTTTACGCCAGCACGATTCTGCAGACCTGACGTTGAGAAGCATAGACTTTGGCTGCCGCTGTGCTCAGCGCCAGCTGTGCTCTGCCATACTGATGTCTTGCCCTGTGGACATCCATGTGATCTGGTTCACTGGCCTCTCCATATGCTGACCTTCCTGTCTGAATGTCAGGGTGGCCAGCCTGCCACTTACCCTGCCTTGTCACCAGCATGCTCCAGCAGCCTGCCCACCACTGTGACCTCATTCTTCTTGTCCTCACATAGAATCTTCCTCATTTCCTGGCCCCAGATCAGACCCCAGCCAGTCCTTGCAAGCCTATCCTGACTAACTTCCACTCATCCCCAAAGTAGACATAGATTAATTTCAGGCCACCCAGCACTTGCCCTATACCTGCTTGGTATGCAGAAGGTGAGGTGAGCTCCTCCATTACAATGACTGGAAATGGGCATGCCTCATAAGGGAGGCCCTTCCATAGGTTGGCAGGATCCACTAAGCTGTTTTGACTCTCAACGCTTATGATACCAAATGTGTGGGGTTTTCCAAACTTATAACCAATTTTAATGTTTTGGACATCAACTAGCGGATCCATTAAGTCTATTCAGTTCTGACACCATAATCTTAGATCCCACAAGTTTAAAGAACTTGGGCCATGGGCTGGGAAGGTAGCTCAGTGGCAGAGTACTTGCCTTGCATGCCTGAGGCCCTGGGTTCGATTCCTCAGCACCACATAAGCAGAAAAAGCTGTAAGTGGCACTGTGGCTCAAGTAGTAGAGCGCTAGCCTTGAGCTGAAGAGCTGAGGGACAGCGCCCCAGGCCCAGAGTTCAGGTCCCATGTCCAGAAAAAAAAAAAAAAAAGAACTTGGGCCAACAAGATGGCCACCTACTTCAGATACCAGTTCTAAGTTCCTAGTCTCCTGGCTTCTTGATGGACTGGCTATGAGCTAGGTGTTCCCATGACCTCTTTCTCAGTCTGGATAACTTGCTAGAATGGTTCATAGAGCCCAGAAAGCTGTTTCACTTATACTAAGCAGTTCATTGTTTTTTTTAAATTTAATTTTATTTTATTTGTGAACATACTGTACAGAGGAGTTACAATTACGTGGGCAGGATAATGCGTACATTTCTTACCAAGCATTGCAGCCTCCTCCTTTGTTTACCTTTCACATCCCTTCCCAGCCTCCCCCCTCCCCCCAATCCCAATCCTTCTCCTTCCCCCCCTTTCCCCCCCCCCCCCCGCACCGACGTTGTAAAGCTAGTTTTGGACATGACAACTTGTACTTCTCATTGTTGCAACAGGTCCACCTGTATCCTTAAACAACTGGTTTTCCCCATCTCCTCCACAAGTTATACTGACATCAAATATAGTGAAAGCAGGGGTTATACTGTGGGGGAGGGATATACAAAGCAACAAAGAGATAATCTTATAAATGCGTTAGAAACACATGCATGAAAGAAAAAAACATTAAAATACACATCTAAGGGTTCATTTTCCTGACATCACATTATCTGACCTTTTCTGCTTGACTCATACATATACTAGATATTACAAATAAGGGAAACCATGGGACCTATGTTTCTTTGGGCCTGGCTTACTTCACTTAATATAATTTTTTCCAAGTTTTTCCATTTCCTAACAAATGGGGCAATGTCATTCTTTCTGATGGAGGCATAGAATTCCATTGTGTATATATACCACATTTTCTTGATCCATTCATCTACTGAGGGGCATCTGGGTTGGTTCCATATCTTAGCTATGGTAAATAATGCTGCAATAAACATAGTTGTGCTGGTAGCTTTAGTGTGTTCTTGTTTGTAAACATTTGGGTAAATGCCCAAAAGTGGGATTGCTGGGTCATAGGGGAAGTCTTTTGAGGAACCTCCATACTTAAGCAGTTCATTGTTTAAAAAAAAATACAACCCAGGATACAGCAACAGAATGGAAGAGACACATGAGTCCTGGAGCAACCATGCTGACATTCTTTTTTTTTTTTGTCAGTCATGGGTATTGAACTCTGGGCCTGGGTGCTGTCTCTGAGCTCTTCAGCTCAAGGTTAGTGCTCTACCACTTGAGCCACAGCTTCACTTCTGGTTTTCTGGTGGTTAATTGGAGGTAAGAGTCTCACAGCTTTCCTGCCTGGGCTGGCTTTGAACCGCAATCCTCAGATCTCAGCCTCCTGAGTAGCTAGGATTACAGGTGTGAGCCACCAGCACCCGGCCATGCTGACATTCTTATGTCACAGCTTACTAAAGCCACCAATTTGATCTTCATCCCCTTGTCCAACTTGGTCTTCCAGATGCTGTCAAGTGTGCCTCTGTCTTCCTAGAAGTGTTTGTTTGACCTGCTGAGGGGGTTGCGGGAGGTCCTGATTCCACCTTTCAGCCTTGAATTGAAACATTGAGCCTAGCTGGATGTTCCAGCCAGCCGCAAGCAGCTACGACAAATGCTCGGAGACCCAGTGACTCCTGTCAATGTGGTACCTCATGCCCTAACTTAAGGTCCCTCAATATCTTTGAACTCAAGCTCTTGTCTATTTATACCACATGGACCACATTTGGAAAGGAAGAAATTCACAACTCACGAGAACCCACTCAGGTTAGAGGTGAACCATAAACCTTGCCATGCACGATGGCTCCTAACCCTCACAGACTGCAACAGCCATTTTGCAGAGGAAGAACAGAGGTTGAGAAGGACGGACCCATGCTGCAGGTCACACAGGGAGCAGGCAAGAGATCCGTACTTGAAACCCACATCTGTATATTGGCTACCTCCACATGAGTCCAGAGTTCTTTCATCTCTTAAGATTTAGGACTCTGCAACCTCTGTTTTGGAGTAGTCTTGTCTCCCTTGAGAAATCTCATGGGGACCCACAGTCATTGAGTTTTTTTTCTGTCTCCCCTGAGTTCATTGGATCAGTGGCTTGCCTGCTCCCTGTCAATATTGTCTCAGATTAACCAAGCAATCAATGACAGTACCAGCTGTCCTGGCACATGCCTGTAATCCCAGCACTTAAGAGCCAAGGCAGGAAAATGGAGAGTTTGAAGCCAGGCTGAGCTATAGAGTCATACCTTGTCTCAAACAAGCAGAGGGTTGCTCAAAGATTGTCCAGTTTAATGATATCCTTGCCCACATCTGAGGATCTTTTGTTGTCTTTCTGTCTCTGGGTCAGTAAGGATGACATTGGAGTTTGGTTGGAGTGCTGCTTCTTGCTCCCAAGGACTGCATGACCTGGGGCTTTTGTAAATGGAGATGGCTGTGGAGGTGATGGGAGAAGCTGCTTCATCCACTGCTGTGTGTGTGTGGATGGAAGGGCTGGGGATGAATGGCAGTCACATACTCTATGTGGAGTTGGGAACAGATGTTGCCCCTTAGCTTCTCAGAGACCACTCACCTTCTCAAGGAGGGAATGGCTTCTAGTCACTGGGCTGAGGGCCCGGAATGGCTTCCAATCATGATGGGGTCCTGGGGGATGAGGCTGTTTCCGAGTCATCTTGCACAGAGCAACATCCATAAAGGTCAGAGAAATGCTCATGGAATAAGCATGTGTGAGTTCCAGCTCTGCCAGCAAAGGTGAGGGACATAGAAACCCCACACAGAGTGTTGATCTGCAGCCAGCAGAAGCTCTAGGGACAGCCCTGTAGCACATGAAGTGCTTCATGCAGTATGGTGTAGGGTTCCATGCCTCTGGAGGGAAGAGCTCTGAAAGGGCAAGGAACAGGGCTTCTCTATGTCTACAAGTCAGTGCTAGACCGAGGGGTAGGTCCTTCTGAAGATGTTCAGAATAGGATTGGACTGGAATCCCCTTTGGAGAGGGGACCAGGCTTCATGTGCCAATCCCAGAGAGGTACCGCAACTCTCTGAATGACCAGAGGTCAGGGCAATGCTTTCGTGAACCAGTGCCATGCTGTGTGCATGGTCAGGTAAGGCTCAGGAGGCTAAACTCCCGTAGTGTACATGTGCAGCTCACTTTCTGCAGTCTCACAGAAAAAGTGCTTGCTTTTTAGCTCAGGCAGCCTGCACCTCAGAGCCTCTTGGTTTGATCTCTTATTTATTACAGAGAATATTCTCTGTCATGGTGAATGTCGGAGTAGTTTTCAGGACCCTCAGTTTTCGCTGCTGACCTCACAGCCAGCCTACTGGGAACCCTGGTTTCTCTGATGGCCACTCAGACACTGCATTCATTCTCTCACTCATTCACTGTTTCATTCATTCAACAAAGGTGTCAACTCCCAAGTCAAGTGGAGGAAAGGCAGGAAGATGCAGGGAAAGTTGCCTGTGGCAGGCTGAACGTTGGCCCTGGGTGGCTGAGGCTTCCCTCTGATTCTCAGAACCTGGGCACCTCAACTTGTATGGAAAAGCAGGCTTTGCAGATGTGGACTGGCTCAGGATCTTGGGATGCAAAGGCTGTCTGGGGACTTTGTGAGACAGAGGTGGAAAGAGGTGATGGGAGCAGACTTGAGTGATGTTCCTGCTCTCTAAAGACAGAGGAGGAGCCACACTCCAGGAAATGCAGGCAGCCACTAGAAGCTGAGAAGGACAAGAACACAGATCCTCCAGGGAGAGACCAGCCTGAAACTGATGTCAGATTCTGACCTCCAGAACTGTAAGAGAACAAATGGATGTGTTAGGCCACAAAGTATGTGGCAACTTGTCACAGTGGCAGCATAAACAACACCATTACCCTAATGTATTGGACATGCAGGGGAGCAAACTGCTACATGCAGAGGTAAAAGCAAAATAAGGTGTATTATAAATAAAGTAGCAAGATGGCAGGAAGGCTGGAAATCTCCCTGAAGGAAGATGCTTGCTCAGCCAGACCCAGGAGAACCCTGAGGGTCAACAGGGATGGGAAGTGCTGTAAAGGGGATGAAGAGGGTTTCAGGAAAAAAGAACAGCAGGAGCAGAGGCAGAGCTGGACAAGGCACATTTGGGGAGTGGTAGCAAGCTGAAGAGTGAATGGACAGGTGGACCCATTGCAACAATGAGATGTACAAGTCGTTATGTCGAAAACGAACTTTACAAATTTGGTGTGGGGGGGAGGAGGATTGGGTGGGGGGAAGGGAGGATGAGAAGGGCTGGGAAGGGGAAACAAAGGAGGAGGCTACAATGCTTGATAAGAAATGTACTCATTAGCTTGCCCATGGAATTGTAACCCCCCTGGTACAGTATTTTCACAATAAAAAATAAAATTTAAAAAAATTAAAAAAAAAGAGTGAATGGAAGTTCAGAGCCATGGAGAGGAGGCTGGAAAAGTGGCCAGCTCAGCTCTTCACGATAAGAGTTGAGACTTGACCTTGAAGGTAAGGTGATGGTTATTAGATTGGTTGCATGAAGGGCCCCAGATCATAGCCCACCCCATCTGCATTGTTAGGTGACCTTGCAGACTCTCCCCTCAAGGGCACAGGGTATTTTCCTGGTCCTTGATACTAGTTCAGCCACATGTCTTGCTTTGGACCACAGAGTAATACAAATCAGCCACGTGTTAATTCTGAGCCGAGGTCTCTGGAGATCTTCTACATTCCCCCTGGTCCTAGGGAGAAGTGGGGTAGGGGGCAGGCCCAGGAGGCCTAGACTAGTACTGAACCCCCAGCTCACCTGCAGACCACGTTAACTTCAACCAACGTCTACTGACCCTTGTCAGCCCATACATGTGTGAGCTACAATGACAAATGACAGTCATTCTGGCTGTCCATTTGTTAGGCAGAAATAAATGATGGATAGGCCAGTAAAGGGTACAAAGGTAGAGTGTGGCATGGCCAGATCTGTACCATCGTTGGACAGTGGAGGATGGGATGGAGTTGGCGAGCCTGGTAGACCTTCCCCATGGCAGAGGTTGGAGAAGGAGGAGAATGAAGCAGGCTAGAAGACAAGGTGAAGCTAGAGATGACACAGCACAATGGAAGGCGAGGGAAGCGATTTGGATGATGGCAACATTTCAGCGCTGAGGAGCTGAATTGGAATAGGAGCTGCTGGTTTATAGTGGCACAACCAAGACAAATTATAACTATTAATCTGAGACCTGAGCATGGGCTGAAGACACAGACTAGGGAACCATGAGAGAATCAGTGATCGTGGATTAGAGAGGCATTAGTGGCAGTGGATCACAATAAGCAGGAAAACTAAGGGCTGTGTGATGAACTTTGGGAGCCCTGCCATTTAGGGAGTGGCTGGAGGAAGCAGAGTTCACCAAGGTGATGGGGAGGAGAGAGAGGGGAAACAGGGAGGGAATGGATGGTCAACTGTGGGCACAGTGCCAGGGAGGGTGAGGTCCCAGGAGACTGCAGGGGCTTGGATCTGGCCAGAAGATGGTCACAAGTCCCTTGGATGATAGGGCGAAGGCAGATCACACTGCCTGCTGGTGGGACTGGAAGGCAAAGAAGCAGAGTGAGAGTGCAAGAGAAATAAAATTCAGGCAGGTGCGGGTGGCTCACACCTGTTATCCTAGCTATTCAGAAGGCTGTGCTCTGATGATCATAATTTGAAGCCAGCCTAGACAGGAAAGTCTGTGAGACTCTCTTTTCCACAATCTGCTCTTGTTATCAAAATCAAAACAAAATAATACACACTGGACACATGCATCACATTTTTCTTTCTATGGCTTTATCCCATGAAAAGAGACCAAATGGAAAGAAGGAAAACACACCTGTACACACACACACACACACACACACACACACACACACAATGAAACAGCCTTACCTGACCACATTCAGTCAGGGCACTGGGTAGGTTGTCTTCTCAGGTGTGTTATAGAAAGGCCCTGAGTTGGGAAGAAATGGTCTGAGTGTGATGCTAAATCTTGTGTGGCTACCGGACTGTAGAGGGGGAGTCCCAGGAGATGAGGCCGGGGAGAAGATGCTTTCAGTGATTACAGGGAGAGAAGGCAGTTGTGGTTCAGAGCAGGGCAAACAACAAACAAATACATGGCTGGAAGATGTGATCAATGTGGGATTTTTCCCCCTCCAGTTTTCACCTTAGGGCTCGAAGGACTGGCAGCAGATTGGCGCGCGCGCGCGCGTTTGTGTGTGTGTGTGTGTGCGCGCGCGCACGTGCGCATGTAGGCATGTACTTTGACATGTCCAGGTTTGTGTCTGGAAGCTGGGAGAGGAGCAGAAACAGGTTTTGTGGAGGGGGAAGGTATGGACTCATTTCTTCTCAGAGATGCTGGCGTTTAAGATGCTCGTTAGAAATGCAAATGCAGGTATTAAGGCAGTAGTTGAAAACTCACATCTGGCGATCTGGGAGAGGTCTGGGCTGGAGATAGACATTCAGAGTCATCAGTGAGCACAGGCATTTAAAATGCAAGCCGTGAGTTCCTTGAGAGCCGGCGGAGCTCCAAGGACTTGCTCAGAGCTCTCTTTTCTCTCTGTGAGACTCTAAGTACCAGGAGAGCAGGGCCCTTGCCTGCCTCCCTCCTGCATGGCTTGTGCCAGGGCTGGGACGGTGCCTGGCCTGTAGGAAGTGTGCGGGCAATGCTCCACTGTTGCTTCAGGTTCCAGACTCACAGCAGCTAAGGCTGCTCACCCTTCCCACTGGGCCATCATGGCTGCTGGGAGCTGCTTTACCATCCACCTCTCTTTCACTGCCTGGTCTGTGAAACTGAGCACTCACTTCAACCCCCGCCCCCAACCCCCGCCCCTGAGTCAAAAGGAGGTGAGTCTCACCGTTCTGGTTTGGGTAGGACCTTGTGCCTGTGATCAGGTCTCCATCCTCTCATTCTTTTTTAATTTTAATTTTTTGGTGCCAGTCCTGGGGCTCGGATTCAGCCTGGAAGCTGTCCCTTCTTTTTCTTGCTTAAGGCTGGCACTCTACCACTTGAACCACACAACCCCACTTCTGGCTTTTTGGTGGTGAGTTGGAGATGTGAGCCTCAGGGATTTTGCTGCCCAGGGTTGGTTTTGAACAGCAATCCTCAGATCTCAGCCTCTTGAGTAGTTTGGATTACAAATGTGAGCCACCTGCACTTGGTTAATCTCTTCATGTGCCTATAAACTGATGTTCCAGTCTTTGGCCATTTTGCAAATGGTGACATTTTTGCTTATTAAGAGCAATTTGGTCTCACTTATTTTCTCCAGGATGTGTTGGGTGCTAGAATCCTCTTGCATGTGACTTCTCTGGGGCTTGGAGCTGCATCTTAAGCTCTTTCCTGTTAGGATCCAGTCCCTTCAGCCTTTTGGGAAGCCTTGGCAACTCAGCTTTGGCAACTTGTTGGGGGCTGTGGCTCTGCTTTGGCTGATTCCCCACTCCAAAACCAGGCTCACTGAGGGCCACCTCCAGGACCCTCAGGCTTGCCTTCCCTCCTCTCCTGGGCCCCTCAAAGGGCTGGCTGTGACATTCTCACTTCTTCTTTGAGGCTCAGGGCAGAGGCTCGCATCTCTGTCTGAGGAAATGTCCTCAGGTCTGCCTTTGCCTGGAGGAGGCTCATCTGGCAGACCAAAGTGGGTTTCTCTGTGCTGTGACACACAGGGTTTGGCACAACCAAGCTCCTCCGTGCCTCTTGCTTTTGCTGCCCAGCTTTTGCTACCCGACTGCTGAGCCACCTGTGAGGGCTGCTGCCAACATTAAATGGGATAATATACTCCAATGCTCCTAGAACAGTGACCCCTAGCAGGCCCCGACTGTCAGCCATCTCTACCCACCTTCCCCATCTCGCTTTCCTTCCTGGGAGTTCCTTTCCTCTCCTCTGCCTTTGACTCCCAGGAGTCTTCTTAGGCTGACCCAGGCGGTCGGTAGAGGATGGAAGTCTGCTCTTCTCTCCTGTGGGTTGCTCAGGCTGGCTGTCTCAAAGATGATCTAGCATCCAGGTTTGCTTAGAACTGAGGGGGCTCCAGAATCATGGGCTTCTAATGCTGACCCCAAGGATGGGCCAGGCACACCAAGACCTGTGACCCTCCGTCATCGCTGTAGGCACCTGTGTCCTTGTTTTCCAGATGGGTTCTCACTAACTTTTTCCTAGGATGGCCTGGAACCTTGATCATCCTATCTCTGCCTCTCAATAGCCGGGATTACAGCATGCCCTTCCTGGATGCCATTGGAGGGAGGAGAGGCGATGGGACACGGACAGGACTGTGCATCTTCTACATCCAGGATACCTGTAAGTGGGTCTGTAAGTTCCTGTCTCTGCCCTGCACAGTTGGGGTCTCCCCTCTGCACCCCTTTAGGCATGCCATGCTGAAGCTGCTGAGGCCAGGAAGCTGTTTCCCTGGGCCTTTCCTATTTGGCTTCAGGAATCCATGCGCTGGGCCCAGCCTGGGCCACTGGTGCAGGTGGGGTGTCCCCCAGGGAGGGCTCATGGGACAGGACACTGGGCTCTCCTGGGTGTGGAGGACCAATGGGTTTGGTGGACTTTGCTTCCAAAAGACCTGCATTTCATTCCCAAATCTATGATTCATTCACTGTGCAACCAAAGGGACCCCCCTATACACCTCTGATCCTGACCCTTCTTCATCTGCAGAGCACAAGTATGGCAGGGCAAAACAGGACTAGCACAGCATGGGGCATAGTCGTGCCTGGCACTGGTTAGCCATTTGTTCCATCTTTCTCTTCCCTTAGGTCTCTCTGAGTCTTGCCTTGCTGGTATTACACACCTGCCAGGCTCAGAGGCAAAGACCAGCTTGATTTGAGTGTTTTCCTGTGGTCAGAGGGACCCAGCCTTCGAGACATGGAGGCATCAGTCCAGATCCACAGAGGAGGGGCAGCACGGAGGGCTTTGGCCACTAACTTTTGAGAGGGGGAGAGGGGCTCTCTTCATACAATACTTCTTTCTCCCTCGTGGGTTAAATGCAGGGATGGCAGATGGGCAAGGCTAAGGAGGCTCCAACAAGGCCAGGGGTGCAATGCTCATAACACAAACCAAGTGCGCAGTGCTCAGGAGCTGCAAAGCTACTGGGCAGGAGGTGCTTCAATGCCAGCTCTCCTCCTTCCCCTCCTCTCCCCTCCCCCTCCTCCCCCTTCTCCCCCTTCTCCCCCTCCTCCCCCTCCTCCCCCTCCTCCCCTTCTGCCCTCCTCCTCCCCCTCCTCCTCCCTTCCTCTTTCCCCCTTCTTCCCCTTCCTCCTCCCCTTCCTCCTTCTTCCCTTCCCCTCTCCCTCTCCTCCCCCTCCTCCTCTCCTCCTCTTCCTCCTTCTTTTAATTTTGCTTTTGTTTTTGCTTTTTGGTGAAACTAGAGCCTCTCTTGGGAAGCTAATGCTTTACCTCTTGAGCCGTGCCATGGTCTTGTTGCTTTTAGGACACTTTTTTCAGATAGTGTTTTATGCTCTTGCCTGGGCCACCCTCAGACCTTGATCTTCCTACCTCCACCTCAAGTAGTGGAATTATAGACATGTACCACTGTGTCTTCCTTGTTTTTCAGATAGGGTCTCACTAACTTTTGCCCAGGGTGGTCTTGCACCTTGATCATCCTATCTCTGCCTCTCAATAGCTGTGATTACAGATGTGTATCAGCATGCCCTTCCTGAATGTCTTTCAGGGATGTCATTGGAAGGATGATAAGAGATGGGCTCATGGCAGATGGTGAGGCCAGATTAAGGGTCTTAGGAGTAGGTGTGTGGTGAATGTGTAGATGACATAGCTCCACTGTCCAACTGTCTGGGGACCCTGCCTGTCTCCCTCTGTCTCACCTACCCACCCTGTCTGGCTGCATTGATTTACTTGAAAGTTTTAATGGGTTATAATTGGAAAAGGCCTGGGTGAGATTTGCATATTGATTTGACATTTAAGTATATGATTAAATAAAAGCTGACTGAGGTCATCACTTGACTAAATTGGCTTAATGAGTGTTGATTACCCTATGCATGTTAATTTCATTTACCCTGATTACTCCATCTATCTTTCCTAGGGATCTATCAGAACCTTTGACTCAACAATGCTTGATAGGAGGGGAGGGAGGGCAGGGGTCAGTGGGGGTGTTCCCCGGTCCACCTGCCTGTCCATTGGGCTGTCACTGGGACCTGAGGTCCTGGCTCCTGGCAGGGTGTTCCCTCTCTTCCCCCAGACTCCTACCTTACCTCCTCATCACAGAAGCTGATCACCACCTTTTTTTGTGGTCCATTGTGTAGCTTGAACTCAGTTCCTGGGTGCTGTCCCTGAGCTCTTTCACTCAAGGCTAGCGCTCTACCACTCTGAGACACAACTTCACTTCTGGGTTTTCTGACAATTAATTGGAGACAAATCTCATGGACTTTCCTGCCTGGGCTGGCTTTGAACCATGATCCTCAGATCTCAGCCTCCTAAGTAACTAGGATTTCAGGCGTGAGCTACCAGCGCCTGGCCCTCACTACCACTTTCTAACCTGGAGCGTTGCCACTTGGCCACCAGAGAGGACGGGTACCTGTGACACAATGAGAAGTACCTCCCCTACCCTGTGGCACACCTTCCCCTGCCACACTCAGAAACAGCGGAGCCTTCTTAGCCCCATGTGAGTCTGCATCTGCGGCTCCTTCCACAGGTAGGGTGGTGGTAGGACCGCCATCGTGTGTTGTGTTTCCCTCTCCAGACTGACTCTTTGCCCTGTTTGCCTGCTCTGTTCCCTCTGCCCTCCTGCCCTGGAGGGACCCAGGGATGGGCTCCTTGGGCCTCTGGCTTCTTGTTGAGTTCAGCCAATGGGGAGCCCAGCAGGAGAGTGGGAGGAGGGAGGAGGGCAAGGCGAAGGCATTTCCTTCTTCAGCTCTGTCCTGCTGATCCGAGCAAAGGTCTCTGCCGTTGTCCTTCCAGGTGATTCCCCTCCTTCCTTCAGCTCTGACATGGGAACACAGTCACCTCCCCACACCCCCTGTACGGTGGTTCTGTACAGCCTGCTCACACCTTTTTTAATAGACCTCACACAAACTCCTTAAATCACCCAGTTGGAGTGTGCCATCTGCTTCCTGCTGAGACCCTAACGGATAGAGCAGGCAGCAGATTTTCCCACTCAAGGATCAAGACACACAGTCCGATGGGGTCCAGGAGTGAGTGTAGATCCCAGGAGCAGGCCTAGAGCAGCTCTGTGTTGGCTCCTCTGCCTGGGTCCTCTGGCCTCCTCTTGGTTGATTTTCTTCTCTGGTCACAACCACCACCTCGATTTGGAGCCCCTGGTAGTCACACTTACCTCCAGCCTCATGAGAACAAGGAGGTGTCTGCTGGCCAGGAATTTCCTTAATGCATGCTCTCTTGCCCAGCGGTACTTCATTTCTTTCTTTCTTTTTGGACCCAGGGTTTCTGCAATACTCTACCACTTGAGCCACGCCTCCAGTTCTTTTGTCTGTCTTTTGCTTTTGAGACGTGGTCTCCTTTTTGTGGGAGGGCCTCCAGTTCTCCCTCCTCCTGTCTCTGCCTCTTGAGGGAGGAGCTGGGATTACAGGTAGGTGCTATCATGCCTAGATGCCACAGTCCCTCTCTTGAGCACCATGCTTTGTGCATCCATCTATCCAAGACAATTGTCTCCATCTTTGCCCTGTCACTCCTTCCCACTACGTTCACTGGAGACTGGGCGGTGGCTCCACAAGCCCCTTCTCTCTTGTTTCTTTATTGTCTTCCTCCTCTCAGTCCTAAAGCATGCTCCACCTTCTGCTTTCGGCAGAGCATTTGAACTCACTACACTGTCTGCAGGTCTTCAGCCCTTCTGTTCCCACCCTTCCCTATGGCCATTCTGGCCATTTCTCAGGCACCCCTGTAGGGGCAGCTCCAACCAGTGCATCCCAGATCAGTTCCCTGAGCCTCCTGGTGTAAGGAGCTTTGGCCCCGGGGATCCAGGGAGGGGAAGTCCCACCATAGCTGCTTGGGTCAGTCAAAGGCAACAGATGACCAGGAGACATCTAATCCAGCCAGGCTTCTGGGTATGGTGCTGTCAGAGGGTGTTGCCCCTTCTCATTTGCCCTCCGGTGTCCACCATGGGTCCATTGCCTCTCACCCCTGCCTATCCATCCCAGACAATGCCTGCAGGTTCTGCTGCATCATCATCTCTCCTTTGGTCTGCTACCAAAGACCTTTCACATCAACCCCCACCCCCACCATTCTGTTCTCTGCTCACGGCAGCCAGAGAGGAAGTTCTGATGTCCAAGGCTGACCCCAATACGACTCCTACTGCCTGAGTCCTTGGTGGGGCAGTGTGTGGTCCAGGGAACTCCTTATTCCTCAATGCCTATTCAAGGGTCTGGTCTTTAGGGAAGATCTCACCCCTTCGCCCCAGCATAGTTGTGTCCCTCCTCAGATCCTGGTGACATGAAGCATGGCCATCCATGGCTGATCAGCTCCTCCCACTGTCTGGAAACTGGAGAGCACATCCAATGTGTCCTTGTAGCACTATGGCTCAGGACAAGGGTTGTCAAAGGGATTCATTCATTCATTCATCCATTCATCTATTAATTTAGTTAGATGGGTTTATTTAGGCTTCACATATGCAAACCATGTGTAGGATGAGGTACTGGGGCACAGCAATAAACAAAATCACAAAATCCTCACCTTCTCCAGCCTGCCTGAGTAGTGAGCAGACAGATAATAAAGAAACACAAGATTTCAAAGAGGCAAATGCTATGTAGAATACATCACAGTGGGGGGATGTACTAGTGTGTAGATGGGGGTACAGTGGTGGCGAAGTTAGGGTGAGTGGTCAGGGAGTACTTTACTGGGAGGGTTTAAGCAAGAAGGATCCACCTGTAGAGGTACATTGGTCCTGAGGCAGAAGTAGACAAGGAAGAGAGAGAAGATATGCCTGGAGCAGTAGCTGTTAGGGAAGGGGAGGAGGAGGAGGAGATATATATTATCACCAATGTTGTTTTGTTTGGTTCCTGTGCATGATAATAACAAAAAGCAGTAGGATTTCCAGTTGGCTTTGTTACCTTATTGGTATGGTAAGAGCACACATGACTGGATGAATAAGTCCCCAGTGGGTGGGGTGGCACCAGAATGCCGGAGCTTCCTTTGTAAGATCTAAACATCGGATGGTGGCTGGACCTGGGTCTCATTGTGTGTCTCTGGACAAATTGTGGGCTTTCTCCCATAACCTCCTGATTGTGCACAGAGGACCAGAGTGTAAGCACATCAATGGTTAGACGTGTTCTGGGGGCGGTGCTGATGGACACAGCCTTGTCACAAACTTTGTCCTCCCTATCTTTTTTGTACCACTGCTCCCTGGCTCACGATGAGGGGTTAGATCCTGATGAATCCACTGAACGTTGGAAATGGCATGTTGAATTCCTCTGGATACGTTCTCCCTACCAAACTCCTCAGCTTAACCAAGCCCTGAAGAGAACCTGTTCTCTCGCCCCAAGGCCATCATTCTGCATCCTCTTGGACTTCCTCTCTGTGTCTCTAAATCTTCCCCATCTTGTAAGGATAGAGTTATGGAGTTGGGGTGTATCTTTATTCCCCGTGACCTCCTCTGAACTCAGTGACCTCTACACACCCCCTGTTTCCAAATAAGGTCACATCCACAGGTACCAGATGGGATGTTCACAGATGTTTTTGAGGTGGAAGGGGGAAGCAGGGGAGACATGGTTCAAGCCACTGCAGCTGGTGTGAGAGGGCAACAGTGAGGAACTGAAAACAGGGAGAGACTTGGGCTTGGGGCTAGAGTCAGGTAGAATCAGCCTTTTTTTGAGGTCTTGAACTGGGGAAAGGGCATGGCTCCAGCTTCTAACTCAGCCCCATGTAGCCAAGTTGTGGCTGGGTGACTCAGAGGTGGCTGCATACTGGAAAGGGCCTAGAAAATTCAGGTCTGTGCTTCCAGCATAGTTCCTTACCCTATGAAGCTAAGAAATACATTTTCAGAAACTTGGAAATCTTAGTTTAAAAAAATCCAAATCTTTCACTTTATAGAAGAAAAAAATAGAAACCTTGGTGAAAATTGAAACATATACAATCATTATTTTTTTTTATGTTTTGTTGGTTGTGAGGTTTGAACTCAGGGCCTGGGCACAGTCTCTGAGCTTTTTTTTTGCCTGAGGCTAGCACTCTACCACTTTGAGCCACAGTGCTATTTCGTTTTTATGGGTGGTTAATTGTTCATTGGAGATAAGTGCCTCACAGATTTTCCTGCCCAGGCTGGCTTTGAACCATGATCCTCAGAGCTCAGCCTCCAGAGTAGTTAGGATTATAGGTGTGAGCCACCAGCGCCTGGCTGCAATGATTATTTTTTATAGTAGCTTTTCATGTCTAATGTCATTCTCTTTTTAATCGAGGACTGAAAATGTAACCTTATATAATTGAGTGGCTCAGTAAAATAATCACGTTTGATCAAAAGATTTGAGTAAAAAGGAAAGCTTGCTCAGACAATAATGATCATTTGATAATGGAATGAAGTTTTTAGTGCATTAGGCTTTTTGACAAACGGAATTCTGTGCAGCTGAGCTGGTCAGAAAATAGCATCTGTGTTTCAGGAGAAGGACTAACATGTGTGTTATGGCTTGAACATGGTGGAGTGTATGCCCCAAAAGCTCATCTTTTGGCTACTGAGTGTAGTGAGGCATCTGAGCACTAGGGAAGCTGAGACAGGAGGATTGTAAGCGCAAACCCAATCTGGGCTGCGTAGCAAGACCTTGTTCATGTATTGGAATCTTGGTCCTCAGTGGTAATAAAGGAGGTGGTGGGACCTGTTCGTGGTGGAGCCTGGTGAGAGGACTTTAGGTCATTGGGGGCGTGCCCTCAGAAAGGAATAAACTTATTCTTAAGAGAGTTGAGCCCTATGAGTGAGACAACCACTAAATTGCTCTTAGCTTTCTATTTCAGAATGTGTTTCTTGCCTCCCTTTCCTGCCACTGCTACCAGTGTGACAAGATACTGCCAAGCTGGAGCCAGCACCATCCTCTTTGGATCTTTAGTCTCCTACGAGCTAAATAAGCATTCTTTCTTTATATAGTTAGCCTGCCTCAAGTATTTGGTTGTAGCAGTAGAACATATACCAAGGCAATATGGAGATGTGCACATACATGTTATAGATGATGAAATGCTATCTGTAACATTAAATGACAACAGTAATGTCTTGTTAGCTGCTCTTGATGTGCACTGAGTTTATTTAAGCCTCAGTGGCAGGGCTCTCACCATTTTACAGAGGAGATTTGGAGAAGTGAAGCCGCTTGCACAGGTCTTACAACCGCACCTGGGTGTGTTTTCAAATGCGTGAGGGGCCGGACCTCAGCTCACTTATCAGAAAAGGCCTCCTCTGTCACAACACCACCAGTCCTGTCCAGGCTGTAGTGTTTCTGGTAACTAGATTTCATGTTGTCTTCTATGTGAGGTAAATGGGAATGCCTCCAACCCTTGAGAAGCAAGCTGAAAATGCAAGGGCACGTGGGAGCCTTGTATGAGCCAGGTCAGGATTATGGTTTGGATGTCAAATGTCCCTCACAGGCCCATGTATTGAAGTCCTGGTCCTCAGCTGCTGGGACTGTGGGGATGTGGTGGAGTCTCAAGGAGATAGGGCCTAGTAGAAGGAAGTAGGTCACTGGAGGTGTATGCTTGAAGGTGTTAAGGACCTTGACCATCCTTCTTCCTCTCACTTTGCTTCCTGGCCACCATGAGGTGATCAGACTTCTGTGCCATGCATTCCTAGTCACAATCTGCTGTCTGGCCAAAGCTGTGTGGCCAAGTGACCATGGACTGAACACTCTGAAGCTGTGAGCCAGAAGAAAACATTCCTCCTCTGAGCAATTTCAGGTATTTTGTTGTACCAACAGAGAGCTTGCTAGTCCAAGCAGGGACAAGCAAAGGTCTCGGGATGTTTGAAGAGGAGAGAGGGGAAGCCAGGTGACAGGCTGGGCCTTGAGGCCAGGTATCCGTGGAGAAGGTAGCTGGAAAGGAGGAGATGGAGGAGGCACTGGCACTTCTGAGCCAGAGGGATTGTTCTGGTTAGTGAAAGGCTGAGCGTGATGCTGGGCGTGTTCCAGAGATGAGCAGGAAAAGCAGCTACTTTGCACACTGCCCTGCATGCTCCTGAGCTCTCTGAGTTCTCCACAGAGCCTGAACCAAGCAGAGAGAAAGAGAGAGAGATAAAGAGAGAGACAGAGAGAGAGAGAAAGAGAGACAGAGAGAGACAGAGAGAGACAGAGACAGAGAGAGACAGAGACAGAGAGAGAGAGAGAGAGAGAGAGAGAGAGAGAGAGAGAGAGAGAGAGAGAGAGAGAGAGAGAGAGAGAGAGAGAGAGAGATACATACAAACAAAGACAGACAGAGACGGCTGGGCCCAGGTGGAAGCCAGACACAAAGCCTGGGAAGAATGCTAAGGTGACACTGACCCAAGGCCCTGTGCCCACCTTTGCCCTTCCCTGCCACTGGAGGCATCCTCTCAATTGCTCTCATTCCTGAGTCTCCCTGCCAGCACTTCCAGCGTCTGTCCCTTTATGATTTAACTTGTAACATCTCTAGATGTTTCCAAGGGGGAGGGACTGCTCCCTAGGATCCCAGGCTTCTCTTTTTCTGCCTTCCAACCTGTCAGTGACTGGCAGAGCCGACTCTTGGCCAAACCTCATGACTCACTTCCCTCCCATCCCATCCTCTGCTCCAGTTCTGTGGCCCTTGTGGCCCTTTCTCCAGGAGCTGGTTTCCTGGGTGACTGGCAGAGAACAGAGAAGGAGGTGGCTAGGGATCCTGCTGTATGGCTCCGGGGAAGCATCTGCCATCCGGCTGCCCCATAAATAATTCAGAGCAATGAGAACCGACTCATTCCTCAGCCTGCCATCTTCTAGAACCTTCCTATGGGCTCTTCCTTGGCAAGCTCCTCTGCCTCAGTCTTAGGGGCTTAGCCTCCCGCATCAGGCTTCTGTTCTCAGGAGTCTCATCTTTAGGTGTCTTTTCTCTTTCTTTTGAGAGACATCCACTCTCCTGGGATGTTCTGATAATCTGCCGTGGAGTTGGGGAGGTCAGTGCGGGATTCTTCATGCTGGCTGGGGCCTGCCTTGCTAGCCCACCCATCTATCCTGCCACTGGCCATAGGGTCCCTGGAGCAGGGTACAACCAATGGTCAGCGGTCCACAGAGGTCCCATTCTCTGAGGAGCCTAGGCCTAGACCCTGCCCAGAAGATGGAAAAGGTTCAAAGTGCTGTGACTCAAGGTGGCGGCAGCTGTAGTGTCTCGGGGATAGGCCTCTGATCGGTCTTGCTTGCTTGGGTGTCAGGGACTCTGAGGGCTATGCAGACAAGGGGTGCCTGGACGCTGGAAGAGGCTGCCCTCTTCCTGAGCTTGCTTGACTTGATCTAAACAGATGTTGATATTTTTAGTGTACTTGGTGGGGTCTTTGATGCCAAGGACCTGTCCCTGGGAGGTGGTATGTTGGATATCAGGAAAGACAGTCTCCTGGATCAGTTGTGTGTAGGGCTGCCCCTGTAATGTCCCCTTCCATGCCTGGTTATTCCCATGTTGCTGGACTCACAAAGCCAGCGTGAGGATTTCTGATTCATGAGCCAGCAGGCAGAGATGGATGAGGTCTCAGGGAGTTAACTGCTTCTGCCCAGGAAGCTGTTTCTAAGATGCTTGGCACTATCTCTTGGTGGGAGCTGGCAGGGAGTTGTGTCTGGGTTAGCTCATGAGTGAGGGGAGGACAGGAGGAGCTGGGTGCTGTGGGGTCTATCGAGATGCACATGGTATTGGAGGTCCTAAACTTGATGGCCTCTGGCTCTCCTTCCTGCTCATCCATGCCAAGCCCAACACATGTTTTTGAATGATTGAAGTCAGTGGAAATGTGTGTGCACGCACTCACATTGATCTTGGGATCTGATTTAGGGCCTGGGCACTGTCCCCGAGCTTTTTTGCTCAAGGCTGACACATTTGAGCCACAGCTCCACTTACTTTTTTTTTTTGATGGTTAGTTAGTGATAAGAATCTCAGGGACTTTCCAGCTGGCTTCAAACTGATCCTTAGATATCAGCCAAGTGAATAGCTAGGATCACAGGCGTGAGCCACTAGTACACAGCTTGAGAACTTGTTTCTTTTCTGCCTCTACCTCCCTCTGGCTTTTCTCAGGCTACCATTTAAGATATTGTTCTGGGAGATTTCTCTGCCCCTCTATTACTCAACCAACTTTCCAGAAATTTGATTCCCATGCTAGCCTGGGGTCCCATTGCTTCCCTCTTCCTTTCTGCACTGTCTGGGCCCTCCCATTGAGGGTTTGAACCTCTTTGGCTCCTAAGAATCCCCTCTGGACCCACCACCAAACAGTCACTCCTGATGACTACCCCATGCTTCCCTTCCCAGGAGACTTACCTCAGGCTACACCAGCCATCTGGTCCCTCTGACTTCTCCTCTATTGAATTTTGCCCACCTTGTCTACCTGAGAATTTGAGAAGTTGATTTTGCATGCATTGATTTTACATGCAATCTGGCTAGCTGCCACCAGGTGGGCTGTTGGGTCTGGGCTAGAGTCACCTGGAGTGAAAAACCTCTTCATGCTGGTAGATAATTATGAGCATTTAATGTCAAGTCTATGCATTACAGAAACAACACAAAAACGAAACTGTTCTCTAGCCATAATGTGTGCGTATATATGTGCGTGTGTATCGTAGTAGTAGAATTTATTTAATAACAAAGCCCAACAACTAATCTAATGAGTACAGATAAAAGAAAGTGATAGGTAATTTAGAGCAAGATGTAGAAATAGCCAAACACTCAGGTAAATCAGGCACCCTCATTAGCCCTTAACTGCTAATAATTAAGCTTAATGTTACTTTGACTCTTCTTTCTCCAAGCCATTTAATTTTGGCTTTTCCGAGGCTTGTCGGAGCCTCCCAAGACCTGGGGTCAGCTAGACAAGATGTTTAAGCCCTGTTGCCTTTCCGTCCTGCTGCTTTAACTGCCCCACCAAAGAGTCTTATCTTTGATTGCTTTCTGCAAATCCCCAGAAAGGTCTCTGGTCTCCTTTGTCTGTGCTTGGAGACCCTGTACCTTTTCCTTTTCACAGTGGAAAACAGAAGAGAGGGGGATCATGTCCCACACGTGCTCTCTTTTCCTGGGGCTGTCTTTAAAATGATTTTTTCCAATTAAGGAAAGTATTCTCCACCTCCCCCTTCCCCCCTCCCCCCAACTCCTTCCTATCTCATCTCCTGGCCAAACCTTCCCTATCTAGAGCTTGTCTAAGATCATCTGCTTGCTTCAAATTCTCCAGGTCCTCTGCTGACCTCGCATCTTTGTAGAGCTCTGGCTACTGTAACCTCCTCTCTGAGGAAGGCTGCTGTCTGTGATCAGGTTTAGAGCCAGGGCAATTTTCACCATCTCAGACAGAGCTTTTTTAAACATCACGAAAACTGTGCAGTGGTGTTTTAAGATGAAAGTGCATGGTTTCCCTGTAGGGAGTGACCATGGGGAGCCCCCCCCAAATGTGGGTAGTTTGGGGGGCCTGGCAACCATTGGGAATAAAGGCCATGCCCCCCCTTTCTGCTCTTCTCCTTGCTCTTCTCCTCCATGTAATGATGGCTTGTAACACCCAGGTCAGGAGGGAAGCAGAGGAACCAGGAGCCGGAGAGCAGAGAGGCGGCTGAGGCCTGACGCTTCGATTAGATCCAGTTCAATTTACTTCAATATCTACTGTGCATCTACGAAGTGCAGGCTTAGTACAAAGCACTGGAAATTCAGAGCAAGGCCAGATATGTAGGCCATGTGTAAATTGTGCAAGGCACTATGCAAAATGCAAATATGGAGTTCCTTGTTCAAAAGTTATTAAAAATTTCAAGATGGTGATGACAGAGCATTAAAACAAATGGGAAGCTAGACATATTCTCTCTCACACTAGTTCTCTCTCTCTCTCTCTCTCTCTCTCTCTCTCTCTCTCTCTCTCTCTCTCTCTCCCCTCTCCCTCCCCCTCTCCCTCTTTCCTTCCTGGCTACCATGATGTAAGCTTCTCTGTTTCATCATGCTCTCCTGGATGCTATGGACCAAAGTCTCTGAAACTATAAGCCAAAATAAGTCTTTCTTCCCTATAATAAATAAATCAAATCAAGCTAAATGAGAGTGGGTGAAGGGTTAGACATATCCTAAGGTGTCCCGGGGTTCCAAGGAATGCAGTTTGAGAAACACTGGGAGAGGAGCCTGAGACAGAGACTGAATAAGGGGGTTTGTGTGGGGTTGACCAGAAAGCATGAAGGAGGGAGTAGAAGGTGAGACGGGGAGGGGGTTCATAACAGTAAGTGGTCACAAGCAATGGGGGCAATGGGATCACAAGTCCACCCGTTTCCCTAAAGATGTCCTAGCATCTCTGACCAAACCACTGAAAACTGAGTCCCGTCCCATGGTAGAAGGATGGCCCTGGAATGCTAGTTCTCTTGCATAGATTCTTGAGATAAACTTTCCATACAACCAGGCAAGCCCTCACCCACTGGAAGGTTTGGGAAAGTCTACTTCTGTCCTGGGGGAAGAAGTAGAAAAATACATGGAATAACGTGTGTGTGTGTGTGTGTGTGTGTGTGTGTGTGTGTGTGTGTGTGTGTGTGTGTGTGTGTGTGTGTGTGTGTGTGTGTGTGTGTGTGTGTGTGTGTGTGCCAGTACTGGGGCTTCAAGTCAGGGTCTGACCAATGTCTCTTAGCTTTATCAGTTAAGGCTGGTGCTCTACCTCTTGAACCATATCTCTGCTTCCAGCTTTTGGGGATAAGAGTCTCACAGCTCTTACTTCTTGGGCCAGCTTGGAACTGTGATCCTTCGATGCCAGCTTCCTGAGTAGCTAGGATAACAGGCATGAGCCACCAGCACCCAGCTTGGAATGATTGTTTGAGTGTGATTTTCAGTGTAAGATTGATAGGAGTTTGGATCAGCTGCTGTGACTGTAAGCGGGCATGGGCAGACTGGAGGTGGCGCCAGGCTGAAGTCATCTGCCTGAGCAGAGAAGAGGCAAGGTCCTTCCAATGCTGGAGACTTCTTTCTGACAAGGAATGGACTCAATAGCAAGGGCAACAGGGAGGTTGTTGACTCACCCCAGGAAATGAGGGCAGGGACTACCTTGTTGAACCTTAAGCCCCTCCCTTCTCTGCTCCACTAATTACTTCCTGGAACTGGTCTCCTGGGGCCTAGTTAGTTCCCTGCTGCTGCAGTGACCAGGGGCCAGGCCTGGGCTGATTAGATCTCTGGGGCCAGCGGTATTGGTTGTTGGGAGCTGCTGCCTAAGCAGCCGGGCGCCGTCCCATTTGTCACTGGTATTAGTGCTGGAAAAATGACCGCCTGCTGTTGTGGACTTGGTCCGGGAGTTCAGGAGAACGAGTCCCTGATGGCCAATGTGGGTTTCCAATTTAGAATTTCGTCTATTTACAGGGAATCACCCCTAACGAATACCATTTACTGAGCTGACAAAGGCCAAATTAGATTTCCGGTTCTGTTGTGTGTGTTGGTGACAGCAGAGGAATGGGATGGTGGGGAGAAGCTGCGAAGTCTGCACTTATGGGAGGATGTGCCCACTCCCTCGCTCGCTTGCTTGTTTGCTCGCTTGCTTGCTCGCTCGCTTGCTCGCTCGGACAGGCCGTCTGGCCCTCATTTCTCTTCCACAGCCTCTGCCACTTGCTCTGTGACCCTTTCTTCTCACTGTCCTTTCTAAACCTTCTTTGATCTGGATCTGCCACTTTTTATTCTGAGCATCTCCCTTTGGTCCCCTTCACCCTCTGTCTCCCTTGTTACTTCTTGTCTGTGTTCTCTGTTTTCTAACTCCTAGACTTCTTTCTTTGGGGGCTTGGCCCCATTCTCTGTCCAATTTTGGTGGCAGGTTTATTCAGGGGATGGAGATTTCTATTCTCTATGATCTCATGGTGGTGACAGAGACAAGGTGACAGATGTGTTCACCAGACCCTGTTTCATTCCTTCTCTGGGTAAGTTGCAAGGCTCTATTTCCTAGCCTCTTACAAGGAATGGTGTTTAAGTTCTTTTTATCAAAGGATCAAAAGAAGCCTGCCTAGTGCTGAATGGGGGTGGGGTGGGGAGAGCATTCTAGGCAAAGAAAAAAAGCTTGGATAAAAAGGGGGCCACAAATGGCTGTGGGAGACTGACTGGGGATTGAGGTGACAGGATTTAGTGGATGGAATTATTGATGCCAAAGTCTTCACTCCCCTGTAGCGGTATGACAGGTCCACACCTTGCCATGATCTCATAATGGCGGAAGCACATGTTCTTCGGTGTGGTTGACCATGTGAATAGCTTTGGCCAATAGGATGTTAGCAGATGTCTTGAAGTTGCTTTTGTTCGGATGTGGGTATACCTGTGGTCTTACACCCTGCCATTGCTAGAAGAAATACCTGTTCTGAAGGAAGCCCACTGCACTCAAAAGCATGGAGGCATGTGTAGGAATCTGGACACCATTTATGATCTGGAAACCAGACCAGCCAAGTCCAGCTTGATGAGCAAAACCAGAGCACTCACAGACATGCCTGTTTTGAATCACTGCATTTGGGAGAGTTTGTCGCTCAGTTTATTGTGATTTTAAGGAAACTATGATTGGGCACAGTGGTGGGCTGAGGTTAGAGAGGTGGCAGGCCCAGTATAGTGCAGGTAAGGGGCAGAGTCTGGCTGGAAAAACCTTTGAAGAGCTTCACTTTCTAGGTGTAAGGTTGAGATAGGCATCACAGATCCCATTGTGATCACAGATCCCATTGTGTAGATGGTTAAAAATAAGGCTGAGATAGGGGGCTGGAAAGGTGGTTCAGTGGTAGAATGTTTGCCTTGCATGCATGAGGCCCTGGGTTCAATTCTTCAGCACCACATAAGCAGAAAGATCTGGAAGTGGTGCTTAAGCATTAGAGCGCTAGCCTTGAGCTGAAGAGCTGAGGGACAGTGCCCAAGCCCAGAGTTCAAGCCCATGACTGACTAAATAAATAAATAAATAAATAAATAAAATAAGACAGAATTTAAGCAACATGATCAACATCAAAGTGATAGCAAAGTGACAGCAAAATCAGACCTCAGATCTGCACTGGTCAGTAAGAGGTATGGCTCACTTCTCCCCGCCCCCCCTCACCTCTGCCTGGCCTTCCACTGACCGAAGGCCCTTTGCTCTTTATCTCATAGCCCCTCTCAGCTGACCAGCAGCTGTCTCCCCCACCAGCCTTCCCTACCAGCCAGACCCCTGCTGACCTTACCACTCCTCTGGTTTCTTGGCCCCATATTACTAGGCAGTACCATCCTCAGTCCTGAGCAGACTCTACACCTGCTATCTCCTCTCTCACACCTGGGTTGCCATGTGGGGATGAAGGTCACTACAGAGTATGGCTTACAAAGTCAGTGTCAAGAGCATGGGGCGTGGTATCTCAGAGGCTGGAGGCTCTGTAGATCTTTGCCCAGATCTGACCTGGGACAAGTTACCCAACTGCTTTGACATTCAGGGTATTTTTTTTTTGCCAGTCCTGGAGCTTGAACTCAGGGCCTGAGCACTGTCCCTGAGCTTCTTTTGCTCAAGGCTAGCACTCTACCACTTGAGCCACGGCACCACTTCTGGCTTTTTTGTTTCTGTGATACTGATGAATCGAACCCAGGGCTTCATACATGCTAGGCAAGCACTCTACCACTAAGCCACATTCCTATCCCCAGTTTGTTTGTTTCTCTTTTTAAATTTGTCTGTATATCAGGGGTAAGGGAGCTTCCCTTCTGGACTCTGATAATGGTGAAATGATGCACAGACAGGCACAACTGAAGTAGTTGTGGCCAATGAAAATGGTTTCCAACACCTGATAGGCTCTTGCTTCCCAGCTCTGTCCATCTTCTTGTCACTCTGGTAACTCCAAAAAATTCTTCTATCATCTCCCCATTATCATGGCTACTGTCTTCAGACAACCTCAACCTGCCCTATGCTGTATGGATGGAGATCATCAGATGTGAATTTTACCTATTTCTGTTGGTCCTTTTTAGGGTCTATCCTCTTTCTCCAACGAATGGAGACCATCCTCTCCATCAGGACCTCCTCTGTGAGTGACTCGAGTCCTGTGGCCTCCAGCAAGTTCCCATACTCTCCTCCATCAGTTAGTTCCTTAGGCCTATTTGTTCATTCTTTAATTCATCATTCATGTTGCCCCCTCCCTCCAACTCAGCACAAGTACTCTCTGCAGCTTCTCCTAGCTGCAGAGCCCTTTCTGAGAGAGCATTCCATTCCTTCCCTTCCCTTCTCCATTTTGAAAAGGCTTTTTCCCACCTGCCTCCTTTCCACAAATGCCCTCCTCACCTGCTCTAATCTTACTCTGTCTCCACTTAACCCACACCTATCAAGGCCACCAGTGACCCACTTACCAAATGCAAAGTCAAGTCCTGGTCCTCATCTTACAAGATCTCTTGGCAGCAGCAGAGATTTTCTTCTGTCATCCCTTTTTTCTCTTCTTTTATAACATCCACATTGTTGCACTCCACCCGCCTCCTCTATTCTCAGCCCCTTTCTCTGCTTGCCGTGGCTCCTCTCAGAGAGCAGTCCTTGGCCCGTTTTATCTCCTTCCTTGGAAACAGCATCTAACTGCACACCATCAGGTCTCCTCTGACCTCCACGGTGTCCTCTAAAGCAGTGTGGGATGGCCAGCTCCAGCTCCTACGTCCCAGGACCATCCCCACAGCCACTCCCTGGGCACCTGGGCCATGGGTGTGATGTCAGGATGCATGGCCCTGCCGTCTCCAGACCTGCTTTCCACTGTGCTCCTCAGGCTGGTTAGTGACTCCATCCTTCATGTTCTTTGTGTCACAAGTCTCACTGCCTTCCCCTGCAACACACCACCAGATGTCACAACCCTATCATGTTCTGCCTCCCTAAGAGACACGGCAGATACCCTACCTCCTCTCCTACCACTCCCATGACTTCCCCTGACCCAGATGGGCAGGACTCTGTCATCCACAGACACAATTCACTACGGTACACTGTGCTCCTCTGCCAGGCCAAACCACCATGAACTCTGTCACATAAAGCCTGTCTTCCTGCTGGACTGTGAGCTCCGTGAGGACAGAGGCTGCTCCTGTCATGACTGACTCCGTGTTCCCCTGGCCTGGCAGGGTGACTGGCGTATGCTAGTGGCTCCCTAAATACATGTGCAGAACATGGGCAGCAGTGGGGAGGGATTCTAGATCAGGGTTGGGACAATAGAAAGTTGAGTAAGATGCAGGCTTCTGAACCCTTTTGCCTGCTCCCTGCAAAGCTTCTGAAGACAGCCTTTGTTTTTGTTTTTGTTTTAACTGATGAGAGGTAAGGTGGTTAAGAGCTCCTTAATCACCTCTCCACAAACACGGGGAAGCCTCATTAATCCCAACCACCAAGTGATCTACGGTTCTGAGCTCAGGTCTCTGCAGACTGACCCTTCCTCTGTAGAGGCAGACTCCTACTCCCTGCAGGGAGTTACTCTTTCCATTTGTGCAGATGAACCTATGCCTTGAGAACCATACCCTTGGTGGAGTCCAGGGGTCCAGGTAAGCCCACTGCCTGCAGGATGACCACTGCTGGCCCACCAAGAGGAGGAAAACAGGGGAAAATTCAATGATACCACTGTTTCAGGAGAAATCTCACTTTCATTGGGCCCTGGGTGTGTGTGAGGTATGTGTGTATGCATGTGTGTATATGTATATGTGCATGCAGGTGTATTTGCACATGCATGTATATGGATGTGTGTGTGTTTGTGCGCACGTGTGTTCGTTCCTGCCTTGTTCAGTAAAGTCAGCAGTGAGGTCCATGAAATCCATGGCCAGACTGAGTTAATATCCTTGCACTGGTACTTGCCTGCTGCGTGGGTCTGGACAAGACACTGAATGTCCTCACACTGGAAAAGTGGAGGTAGTAATAGTCTCTGCTCACAAGGTTATCACGAAGACAGGTACATTAATAACTATAAAAGCTTGGTTTTGGATTATTCCTGAATTGAAACACTTTTGAAGCCCTATTCCCTATCTTCGTCCCAAATTAGGGGACCAATGGGTTGCTATGGAAACAATGGGTGGAGGAGCAGGGCTCTCATTGGCTGCTCTTTGTTTGGTGCTTTGGAGCATCTTAGAAGTCTGTCATTCCCAGTTTTGCTCCCCAGTGTGGCTGCAGCCTCTGCCTTCACAACTTGGGTCAGAGCCAGGAACTCTGGATTCTGACTTGTGTGAGCCTGGGCCATTTGCTTTTCCTCTCTGCCTCAGTTTCTACTTCTGTACAATGAACAAGTTGGCCTAGAAAGGAAATGGATTTTATGTCATATATCACTTCCAGTCAACTGGTGCTACAAGGAGACTTGGACTGAGAAGGATGCTGAAGCTGTGTCCAGTCTCCGTTTGAGAGTCTGTGATTGATTAGTGATGTCTGTAATGGGCATGGAAATGAGGAATTATGTTGTGTGTGTCCTGTATCTGCTTTCCCTCAAGTTACAGGGGATCCCAAAGAGTCCACGTTTTTGATAGAAAGCTGCTCAATGTACTCAAAATGAGACCCATGAACAATCTAGGCATCCATCGGAAGAAGCCCTAACATTGTGTTTCAGTATTTCCCAGACTTGAGGGGAGTAGGGGTCCACGATAGCTCTGTATCCATCCTATTAAAACAGTTAAAGGGAAGACAGACTTTGGCTCCAGAGAGTGGCAGCTGGGAAGGGGACTGGAAGGGCTGCGAAGGGACCATGACTAGCTCAGATGGGGGTCAAGGCGGTTAGTGTCATGGAATGCCCTGGAAAAGGCAGACCAACTTAAGGCCGGGAGCCAGAGCTGCCATCAATGAGACCAAGGGAGCCAATTTCACAGGCCCGCCCTACTCTGCCCAGAGCCCAGATTTGACACATGGAAAGCCTCCTCCCCCGTGGATGCCAGCTCCATGCCCTGGTCATATTGGCTTGCTCTGATGGAGCTCACTCCCATACATAGAAAATACACAGGAAGCAGAGGGTAAGAAATTGAACTGGACAGGACACTCTGGAAAGGTTTTACCAGCCTCCGTGGAGACCTGAGGTTCTCCTGGGTGGGGAGGTTGGGAACAAGTGAGAGCCGAGGCCAGGAGGAAGCTGCATCCATGGTGAGGAGGGGGGTGGGGGTGGGGGGAGGACAGGGCCCTGGGAGAGCATCTGTCATGGGCCCCAGGGTTTCCCAGCCTGCAAGCAGTTCTAGGATCAATAAAGTTCATAAGCACAGAGCTCATCAACAATTAAGCTCATGTAACTATCTCTCTATTTGCAAATTTATTGAGAGTTAGGAGAATGAATTTCATTGTTCTTTAAATTTATTGTCTGCTCACTCAATCAAGGTTCTTTTAGTAACTTAATTGTTGCTGCATTCAGGAGCTCTTAACTCAACAAAAAGTGTCAGAAAATGAAGTTGATAGTTTAAAAAAACCTGTTCTATATACAGCAAGTGCCTTTAAAAAAATCTTGACACAATGAGCCATTTCCTGAATTGCAGGTGCTACACGTAGGAATATAGGCCAAAGTTTATAAAGTTAGTATGTAGCGTCTATGACAATAATCAGACAGACATGAGCTCAAAGATTTTTCCTCTGCTCTCTATGGTCACATACTGGTTGTACGCTCTTGAGCACAAGAACTTTAACTTTGCAATTCAGTTTCCTCATCTGTAAAATGGGTGCAATTATATCTACCTTTTCATGGGTGTTGTAAGATTAAGTAAGAAAATTGTAGGCAAAGCCAATAGCAGAAGAGAGACATTATAATAATTACAAGGTACTTATACAAAGGTAGCTAACATTATTTTTATTATTGGAGCCCATACAAATTCATGGTAATGTTCAGTTGCACTAAAGCATGACTCCAGTAATAAGTGCCATGACCCAAATACAGAAGCATAACGATATAGTAATACAATTACAGCCTTACACATAATAACAGAATCAGGTATGTGGCCACAATAACATATAGATATAGTGAGGTAATTGCAGTTAACACACAGCTACAGTTAGTTTGCAGATAGTAACTTTTATCTATAGGACCAAAGGTAAATAACAGAGACCGAGAGTTGTAATATCAATAAATAGTATCTTGCAACTACAGAAATACTTGTGTTCTAGTGGCATATAGTCTATTTCTTCCCTAAGTGGGAATAGATGCCATTGGTTACAGGCAGAGTAAAAACCCTGTAAGGAAGAAATGACACAGGTCCCATAATACAGTTTCCATTTCTTGAAGGAATAATATACACAAATAACAATAAGTTTCTCAAGTACTACACAGGGACTGTCCTGTGGCAATACTGCTGTAGAAGGACCAAGCAATGTGGCTCCAGCCATGTCTGTATTTGGAGTTCTTACCTTTTTTGAGCCATAGCTTATCTGAGAATCTTTATTTAAAAAACTATAGATGCTTTCCTAAGCAAGCATAATTCTCCCCAAAAGCATATGTACATGGCAAAATCCCACATCTGTATAGCTCTGGCTCTGGTGTGATCATTCACATCACAGGTTCGGGGTTTGAGCATCTGAGATAAGAGCAGACAGGTGACCTGTGAAGAGATCAGACCTCAGTCTACAGCTGTCACTGTCCAGCTTGGTGTCTACATGCTCTCCCTGCTACCTGGATTTGAGTTTTAGGTGGCTTCAGGTTACTTCTCTACTGCTATAGCAAACAAGACCATCTGATTGTATCAGAGTTTTGAGAACCAGCAGCTCCTGCTGGATAATCTGACCTTTTCTGAGGAAAAGTCAGTCTCAGTCTCAGTGTTACTTTCTCTCTCTCTCTGTATCAGGGTTTGAACTCAGGGCCTTGTACGTGCCATGCAGGTGTCCTACCACTTGATCCACATTCCCAGTACTTTTTGCTTTTGTTATATTTCATAAAATTTTTGCCTGAGCTGGCCTGGACCACCATCTTCCTAACTCTGCCTCCTGTGTAGCTGTATTACAAGCACCTACCACCATATCCAGCTTATTGCTTGGATTGGAGTCCTTTTAGCCTGGACTAGCATCAAATGGTGACCCCTCCCCCCCCAACCTCTACTTCCTGAGTAGCTGGGATTACAAGTGTGAGTCATATGCCTAGCCAAAAGTCTCTTTTGATTAATATCCTGTAAACCCAGAAAGTCAGTTCTAACAACCCATGCTTAGGACTGTTATTATTGGATGGGGATATTGGTGGTATTGCACTCTGGCTGGTGTTTGGGGCTACAGTGTAAGAAGAATAACTTCTTAGGGGAATGTTGCTCATTAAAGCCAAACTGATAGAGTCCATTTGTGGCTTGCTGTAGCAGTTAGCTATTGCTGTGTAACAAAATATCCCCAAGCTTTGTTTAAATCAACACACATTCTGGTGACGCATGACTGTAACGCTGGCTACTCAAGAGGCTGAGATCTGAACATCTCAGTTTGAAGCCAGCCCAGGGAGAAAAGTCTGTGAGGCTCTTAACTCTAATTAATCAGCAAAAAGTCAGAAGTGGAGGTGTGGCTCAAGTGTTACAGAGAAAAGCCTTGAGTGAAAAAGCCAAGTGAGAACAAAAGCCATGAGTTCAAATCCCACCACCACAACATACATTTATTCTGAGTGTGAGTTTTACAAGATCCAGAAGATGGTTCTGCTGTGGGAAAGCCTGGCTGGTTTTAACGTAACACATTCATGCTCCTAAGGTCAACTGTCTTGTCAGGGATGGCCTTGCTGGAGGAACTTGCTCAAATGTGGGCTTTCCTCATGTGTTTCTCACATCCCTCCTACGGGCTTGTTCCTAAGGCAGCATCAGGAGAAAGAGAGAGAGGAGAGGAAGGGTGGAGAGGGGGAAGCAAGGACGGAGGAAAAACAGATAGAGCAGGTCCTTTGAGTCCTCAGCTTAAACTGGGGCACTGTCATTTCAGCTGAATTCTATTAACCAAGTCAGTCATGAAGCGGGCCCAGATCCATGGTGTGAAAACCAGCCTTCCCCTTCCTGATGGAGGGAGCTGTGGAGTCAGAGCTGGGTGTTGGGACCTAGGTGTTAGGGCTGGGTAATGATTACACTTGTTCTTCAGAGTATTGTTTGGCCTCTGCTAAGACCTCCTTCGGATCCCTGGGAACAACCACAACTGGCTGATTTCTGACCCTGCATACCTGAAGCCTGGCTTCCTATGCACCAATGCCCTTTTTTCCTAGTCTCCTAAAAGCTCTTCCTTCGCTTGGCTGATTGGTCCAGAATAAACACTTGACTGAAAGGACTTCACCCATTAGGTGTATGTCCGACTGAAGGCACTCAGTCATTGGGTAAAATGCCTGATCAAAGGGGCTCAGCCATTGGGCGAATGTCTGATCAAGGAAGCTAAGCTGTTGGGTGAATGCCTAGGCTTCTAGTGACCTGTGCCTTGTGTGGTTTTCCCCATCTATGAGCAAGACCATTTGACATTGGGACCCAGAGAACCTGGAGCAGATGGTAGCCGGTGGAAACTGAGAGGTCATGTGGAATCTGGACTGGGGGAAGACATCAGGGTAGATGCTCAGAGAGAAGCGGGTAGAGGTTTAAAGAAAGGAGGTGGAGGGAGGAGCAGCCTGGTCCCTGGTGCTCTCCTGTTCCCACAAAATCTGCCTGAACTCTGTTTTCTGTCTTTGAAGCCAACAACCCTTTTCCCTTATCACATGGTTGTCACCTAGCTTGAGAGAGGCTGCTAAGAGCTCTGTTCTTGGCACTCTGATACTGTTCACTATGGGGGGATGGGTCAGCCATTTCAGCTTCCAGAGCAGGGTGTCAACATGGAGACCAACTGACTGGGACCTCTCAGTTTATCACTCTCCATCCCATAGACCCCCAGAACAGTTTTGCTGCCTAGTTACTCTGAGAGCTCAGTTTAAAAAATTAATTAGTTCTGCATGACTAGCCCCTGTTCCAATCGGGGTGGGGGGGGGACACTTCATTGGCATTTGTTCCCAAATATGTTTGGAGCTCTGCATCTGGAGAGAACAAGGAAGCTCACCACCACAAAGACAATGTTCTTTTAAGCTGTCAGTGAAAGCACTGTGCATTAAATAAAGTCCGATGTAATAAATTCCTTTAAGAATTTAGTAATAGCTGAATTCCCATGGATAATGTCTGCATCCTAACTACTCAGGACACTGAGATCCAAGGATCACAATTTGAAGCTAGTCCAGGCAGAAAAGTCCCCTTGAGACTCTTATTTCCAATAAACTACTCAAATAACCAGAAGTGGAGCTGTGGCTCAAAGTGATAGAGTGCTAGCCTTGAGCAAAAAAGCTTAGAGATAGTGCCCAGGCCCCAAGTTCAAGCCCCATGACTGACTGGAAAAAAAATTTAGTACGAGGGCTGGGCATGGTGGCACTTGCCTGTACCCAATCATGGCACTCAGAAGGTAGCCTGGGCTCCAAAGAAAGTGCCAGTTTCAAAAGGCAAAGCTAAAAGAATCTAGTGATAGGAAAAGTTAATAAGAACACTTTATGGGGGGGGGAATGAGAAGGGGAGGGAGAGAGAGAGGGAAAAGGAGATGGAGAGAGAGAGAGTGTGTGTGTATTCCTTTCTCTTCTTTTTCTTCCTGATTGTCAGGAAGCTCACACCCTGATTTAGCACCCCGTCAGTTGCAGACAGTTCCCTACAGGCTGATGCTACCCCCCTTGTCTCCAGTCTGGAAACTTTCTCTGGCTGTGGGAACATGCTTTGCAACCTGCAACCAGTGGAGCAGAGTCAGTAGATTACAAATCAACATCACATAAGCATGCTTGTGTAAATGAGTGTGTTTCATATCGCTGTTGTAACAAATTACCACAAACTTAATGGCTTTAAACAACGCACATTGATTATTTTATAATTCTGGGAGACCAGAGGTGTGAAAGGAGTCTTAAAGGCTAAAACGGAGGTGTGATCAGTGATGCTTTCCTTTTGGAGTCTGCGAAGGAAAAACTCTCTCCTTGCTTTCCCAGCTTCTAGCAGCCGTCTGCTTTCCTTGGCTCATGGCCCCTTCTTCCTCCTCAAGTGCTATAACACAGTGTCTTTGAAATCCCTCTCCCTCTCTTTCTCTCTCTCTCTGTTTGACTCTGACCCTCCTCTTGCTCCGCTGTTGTAAAAGCACTTATGATTCTGCTGAGTTCACTGAGATAATCCAGGAGAATCTTTCTGTGTCAAGATTCTTAACCACATCTGCAAAACTCCTTTTTCCTTATAAGGCCACATATTCTGCAAGGTTCTGAGGATGAAGACCCAGGCTTCATGGGGGAGGGGCTTATGAACACATCACAGTTCACATCTCACCTTCCTTCCTCACCTGTGAGCCATTCTGCAGTGGGACTCTGGCCTCCCAGGAGGGATCACAGAGGCTCCCACCCGCAGTGGACTCATTGACTCCCCTCCTGGCTGCTCTTCCCTTCTTGTGTCTCCACTTCCTCACGTGCCCCTTGGGACCCCCTCTAAGCTAAACCATGTACACACTTAAAGTCTTGTCTCAGGTTTGTTTTGAAAGAAACATGAACTGAACCAAGAACCCTATCAACCCAGATATATGGGCTTATTTTCCTTTTCCTTTTTCCCTGGAGCCCTCTGAGTTTCCTAGTTTTTTTTTTACAGTTACATTATTAAAACAACCAGAACAAGCAGCATAGTGCAGTCTGGGAACATGAGCTTTGGAGCTAGAAAGGTATGGATTCAAATGCAAACTCTGTTTCTTATGAATTGGATGTTTCAGAGCATTACAAGCCTACAAAGTACTCTTGCATTATCCAAAACATTTTTTCCTCTTCCTGAGTGTGGTGTTAGAGCAAAGTGCATTTCATGTTATTCTTTAAAAATGGACAATGCATGTGTGATGCTCTGACATGCAAAATATTTGTTTCACCATAGCATTGATTTCATGATGAGAATTGGATACCGGTGATTCCCCAGTGTTTGTTTAATGAAGACCCTTAGTTTTTGCATATTAAAACTCATGCTTTTCCTGTTCTTGAAGTTAGGAGGGCATTTGTGTGTTGGCCCCTACAATGCTGGGTGCATAAGGTCTCCATCACAGGCAGAGCAGGGAGGAGTCTTGGCTTGTGGCCTTCCCAGCCAGCAGGCAGGCCCTGCCCCTAGTCCTGACCCAGAAATTAATTTGCAGAGTGGGTGTCTCAAGAAGGTCTTTTGGAATTGGGCAAAGGACATTAGAAGTACAATTAAACTGGATTGATCTAGCTGGGTACTGCTGCTCACACCTGTAGCCTTCTAGCTACTCAGGAGGCTGACATTTAAGGATCAAGGTTTGAAGCCAGCCTGGGCAGGAAAGTCTCTGAGACTCTTATTTCCAATTAACCATCAGAAAACCAGAAGCAGAGCTGTGGCTCAAGTGGTAGACACACACAAAAAACATCTTGAACCAGAAAAAGCTTAGGGACAGTGCCCAGGCTCTGAGTTCAAGCCCCAGGACACAAAAACAAAATGAATTGCTGTACTTTAGTAGATCTAAGTTGAGTTTTACTATGTTTAATACGTAGATTGATATTGATGTCTTGCTGTACATCGGTTATCATGGGCCATGGAGGAGCCAATGGGTGCTGAGGGAAGAATTATAAGGCAGCAGGATTAATGATGATGTTACCCTCACCTCTCTCTCCTGATTTTATAGTTGCAGTCTGTATGTAGCTTGTGAGGGAACTATGGATTATGCAATCCAGCTTGACATTAAGAGCACATTTTTTCGATGAGTTCCAGGACTGGGTGCTTTGCTCAAGGCTGGCACTCTACTACTTGAGCCACAGCTCTGTCTGGCTTTATGCTGGTTGACTGGAGATAAGAGTCTTACAGACTTTCTTGCCTGGGCTGGCTTTGAACCTGGATCCTCACATCTCAGCCTCCTGAGTAGTTATATAGTACTAGCTGTGAGCCACCCAGGAAGAACACATCTTTTAAGGGTTCAGGTTGATAGACTTTTCACAAAGTGAACATGTCTATATAGCCAGCATCTGGATTAAGAAAAATAAAATGATTCATAGCCCCAATGCTATGGCTATGATGCTTTTAGGCTCCATTCTTTTGTGTGCCCTGGGTGCCTCCATCCTGATTTCATGAGAGTTTCAACTTTTTTTTGAGCTTTGCACAAATGAAACAATATATTGAAATGAGTTCTTGCTTCTTTGTTTTCTATTCATATTTTTATTAGCTTACATTAGTTATACAAGGGAGGTGATTTCACTGTTACCTTTCTAAATATTGGAATAATTTCTTTCATTCACACTGCACTGAAGGCTTGTGTAGATCACTCTTGTGTGGTTTGCATTCTCACTACTGCCTAGCATTCTGTTGCATGCCTGTGTTGTTCTCCCGTTAGTTAGTAGACATTTCTGATGTTTACAGTTTGAGGATACAATGAATGGCATCATTAAGAACATTCTTATGCATGTCCTTTTTTGAGATAATTCAATTTTAACTAATCCTTTGCAAAATGGGCATGAGGCTTTAATATTTCCTGAAAAACAAATGCCACGGATTGAAGATAATACCAGAATAAATGCAAACACAAACAAGTACTTAGAAAATGAAAAGTATGTTAGGCACTGGCGGTTCACAGTCATAATCTTAGCTTCTTGGGAGGTAGAAATAAGGAAGATCAAGTTTTTAGTGGCCAGCAGGGTGAAAAGTTCGCCAGACTCCCATTTCAATAGAAAAATAAGATGAAACAAAACAACAACAACAAACAACTGGATGTGCTGGCCCGTGTCTATCAGCTATGGAGGGAAGCATAAAATAGGAGGATGATAGCTCAGGATGGACTGGGTGAAAAGTGAGACACTTTCTGAAAACAAACAAACAAATACACCCAAAACAGAGCAAAAAGGGCTGATGGCAAGGCTTAACAGGAGAGCACCTGCCCTATAAGCACAAAGCTCTGAGTTCAAGCCTAGTACTGACAAAAAAGAAAGCAAAGGAAATGGAAAGAATGTTATCTATTTCTACACCAAATAGATGTGATTTAAACATATTCAACAAGACATTGGACAAAAAGGGAGAACAGGAAGTGGAGCTGTGGCTCAAAATGGTAGAGCTTGAGCCTTGAGCAAAAGAGCTCAGGGACAGCATCCAGGTCCTGAGTTCAAGCCCCGTGACCAACAAAAACAAACAAACAAACAACTTTACAGAACAAAGGCAGCAATGGTGCTCGCTGGAAATTACATTGAAAATGAACTATACAATTTATGGGTGGGGAAGGGAGGGAAAAGCAGGGAGAGAGCAAGGGAAGAGGTGACATTGTCCAAAAAACTGTAATTCTCTGTAAATCACCTTTATAATAACCATAAAAAATTTAAAATGTGCAATATCTAAAAATTAAAAAAAAATGTGGAACAAAAAGAAACGGAGAACAGTTTTAGGAAAGACCTTGACTGGTACATGATAACTGGGTCCATCATAAAGCTTGAGAAATTAGAGGGTGGGGATGTGAAATGACGTCAATTAGCACATGTGTGAGCATCATTGATTCCAAGCAGGAGCCATTTCAGACTCTTTCCCAAACTTTCCTGGCCTGCATGAAGCGATGTGTGGCCATGTGTCTTGTTTTGCCCATTGAAATCTGAGCAGAAGGGATGAGCTTCACTCCCAGGAAGATGCTTTTAGAGCCAGTGACTAATCCAGCCCAGTCTTCATTTGGCACCAGGACCGAGAATGTTCTGGAAAGAAGCTGCTTACTCTGCCTGCATCCTAATGAGAGGCTGCAACACCACAGATTTGTGTGCTATGAATGTGACATTTTGTTCAGCCACAGATGGTGAGGATGTTTGTCACCAGCCTCACCTGGCCTCTCCTACAGATGCAATACTATCTTTAACAATGAAGCATCCAGAACACAAAGACACACTTCTAATGTCTTCCAATGGTGTCTTAAAGTCATGTGATACACCCTCTGCTTCTCAAGATAAGTTCTGATGCAGTGTGATACAGGTTTGGATGCTTCTTTTGAGATTTTCCTACCTGATAGTGACAGATTAAAACAACAACAATAAACAACACCAAGTGTCACACCATCACGTAAACGCTTGTTCTTCCTGCTTCAGGAAAAAGATGAAATGACACGCAGGCAATAACCTGAGGACAAACTTAAATGCATTCCTTTGTCAGCAAGTGTGCTTGGAAGACACAAGGAGAACACTGCTAAGAGATGTAAAGAAACTAGTTCTGGACCAGGTTAGCCTGTGGAGGATATTTGCTGTATAGGAAAGTGCAGATACAAATATTCTTAATACAACCCAGCTCATGGCTTGTGGTGTGTGCTGACTTTGGGTCTCAATAATGAAATACACAAAGAATTACATTTTTTATGAGATGTTCTGAGGAAGATTTAGTTTCAATAATCAGTGACCTATTTAATGGAAACAATGTTTTATGGGAAAACAATATAAATATAACCATGGTGGAGTGGACGCTTTACTGCAGTGCATGAAAGATTCAGGGTTCAAGTTACAGAGATTAGAGCAAAAACAGAATTCATCCAAAGAGCTTCTGTGAAATAAAGGACTCTAGGGTGGAAGGGTACAGAATGATGTAGAATGTCATTGATGGGGTTTATGTGATAAATGTAAGACTTTAATATATGGTAGGATCCTTACAGTATTTTGTAATGAAGGCACAGGGATTCGATGGTTATCTTGTAACAGAATAATGAGATGTGGAACTTAGAGATGAGTTAGGTAGTTTTTTTCTTTTCAAAAATGAGAAGTATTTCAAACTTGCTGAGCATTTTTATGACAATTGGGCTGTCAAGATACCTCTGAAATGAAAAAACTTTAAAGTTTGTGTTTTGCAATGATTTTATGTTTATAGATAAATTGCTAAGCTAGTACTGTATATGTTTTGTCCAGTTTCCCAAAATTTACCTTGTGTGTGTGTGCATGCGTGTGTGCACGCATGCATGTGCACACACGCATGCCAGTACTGGAGCTTGATCTCAGAGCCTAAGCACTCTCCTTCAGCTTTTTTGCTCAAGGCTTATTGGTGCTCTACTACTTGAACCACAGCTCCACTTCTGGCTTTTATGTTGACTGGTGATAAGAGTATCACAAACTTTCCTGCCTGAGCTGGCTTTGAATTTCTATCCTTACATCTCAGCCTCCTAAATAGGATTACAAGCATAAGCCACCAGCACCTGGCTTTATCTACCTTTTTTATATCAAACTATGGCATGTTATAAAAACTCCAGATTCTATTTGGAGTCTATTAGTTTTTCCAATAATGTCTTCTTTCTGTTCCACACCACACTGCATTTACACTACATAGATCCTGCAAGAAAAAAAATACAAACACATATTTCCTCTGTTTATGGTATATTCAATATGTAAATAATGGCTGGAAGAGAAATTATTTTCTGAAAGAAACTAGTACTGTGAAGAGTATTTTTAAAGCAAACATTTGGAAATATTTCCATTGTTTTGTAAATTTTTTGACAGAAAATGTCTTATATGTGTATATATCACCTATTACAACTCCTCAGTATGTAAACTTAAGAACTTGGAAACAGAATATTTTAACCTGCTTAATTTTTTTTTTCAAACTATTCCAGGACCGATTTGCTAAAAATATAAAAATGTAACACCTTTTGATTAGTTTGTAAGAACTGCTGATTGACACCAGGGAAGATGGAAATTTGCTTGCTGCATTTCAACAAAAAACTTTGCATAATTGGTAGATAGGAATGAGAAATAACTCCAAGAAAACAACGTGCATTGCTGTTTTCCCATTGGAATTCAGCGATCTTTACAAGGTATCCTTTTTCCCCTCTAGCCATAACAACAATTAAAACAAAAATATAAAAATAATCTGAATTAAGAACCAGACCACTGAGACACTGTATCGTAAAGCTTTGTTATTTTTAAATGAAACATTTCTAATCACCTAGCTCTTGTTAGAAATTTTAGTACAAGCCAAAAACACTTTGAACCGTTTAATAAATAGACAAGATAAAATAATTTGCAATGCCTTGTCTTTATCTTATCATTTTAGCTCTAGATTAGTTTTAATGATATTTTCCAATGTGTCTAAAGTGTTTCCGGGGGTGTGCTCATTTTCAAAGAGCGTGCCAGGGTGGAGACTGGAGAGAGTAGTCTGGGATGGGTCTGTCCTGGAGCTGGTGCTTGGTAGACACCAAGGACAGAGTGATCTGTGGAGGACTGGAGGGCTGCCTGGGACAGACAGGTTTAAAGCCACCAGAATGTCATGGTCGGAGTCAGAGAGTGAAGCTCTGTGGCAGAGGCAGGCAGGACTGTCATGGGAATGGAGGTCCAGTCCCATCCCAGACGTGAGTGAAGAAGTCTAAAGTTAGCCTAAAGTCCTAGTGTGTGTGTGTGTGTGTGTGTGTGTGTGTGTGTGTGTGTGTGTGTGTGTGTGTGTGTGTGTGTGTGTGTGTGTGTGTGTGTTTTGGTGAGCGGCAGAATGCCCAAACCATTTTCATTGGCATCACCTGAGTGGAGGGGAGAGGGAGAGAAGGAGATGAGGGTGCAGTCCACTTCAGATGTCATTTTTGTAGTCAAACCTAGTTAAAGCCCTAGTTTTTCATGCCTGTAATCCTAGCTACTCAGGAGGCTGAGATGGAGGATTGCAGTTCAAAGCCAGCCCAGGCAGAATAGTCTGTGAGACTCTTATCTCCAATTAACTACCAGAAGACCAGAAGTGGCACTGTGGCTCAAGTGGTAGAGCACTAGACTTGAGCTGAAGAGCTGAAGGACAGCACTCAGGCCCAGAGTACAAGACCCACATTGGACAAACAAACAAACAAAACAAAAAAACACCCAAAAGACCAAAAAACAAAAACTCCCCAAACCAAACAACAACAACAAAACCCTAGTTAAAGTTGAGATGTTCTGTAACCTAAAGATGGTAAACTTCAGTGACTATTAGTGAACAAGAAATTTCGTTGTCCTAAGTTGCAGGTTTCATTCCACAGCCCATATGGAGGACCTGTGCTCCATCTTTCTCATCAACCATCCTTAGATGATGGTGACTGTTCATCCACCTGTGTGTGGTGATTTTTTCTCTCATCTCCAAATCCCTCCCTCCCCCACAACCATGGTAGCAAGAAGAAAGGTACAGAGAGCACCCTTCTTTTGCACCCTCTTCCTTAGATCAGTCTTAGAAACTCTTCCCAGCATCCTCAGCGGACCCCCCCCCTTCTTACATCTCATTGGCTGGAACTGGCTCACATTCCCAGCCCCACACCAATCACGGTAAGGGGAACAGATTCCCATAACTGACATAGAATCATGAGGCACAACCATTTGCTGGAGCTGGTGCTCTGAGGACAAGCAAGCAAGCAGAATGGCTGTCTCCCACTCTTCCTTCCTCCCTCTGTCCCATGGATATCTTTCCTGTGCCCTATTCTAAGTGTAATGGACAAACAAATAATTAAGATGGTGCTTTGGTGACATCTGTCCTCTATTATCATTATTAGGAGTTTTAAAAAAACTGGCTCAGGGAGCTGAGCCAACTTGCCCAAAGCCCCCTGCAAGGAGAATGAATCTAGACTTCAATCCCACAGCTTTCCAGGGCCCTTCTTGGCTCCTTCCACTGCAGGAGTGGCCTCTTGGATCGCAGCAATCTTTCTGGAACACCCCGTGTAGCGTGGCCTGCGCCCTTCCTGGCGGGATGCTAACAGGGTTATGGCTTGCTTTACTCTCTGGCAGCTGCTGCCCTGCCCACCCTGAGATTTATGGGGTTCCAGGCTGCAGATGGAAGGTGCCCCTTCTCTAACAAGCCAGCAGCTCCCTGCAGATGGGCCCCAGATGGTGGCATTATCTGAGCAGTGGGATGGAGCCAGGGGTGGGGGTGCTGGGGGAGCCAGGCCTAGTTAGCTACGTCTTCAATGAAGAGGGAGGCTCAGTCTGGATGGGCGGTGTCTGGTGGGTTCAGAGCTGCTGGCCTGTGGCACCGTGGTCCTGCCCCACACTTGCCCCTTGGCATGTGTTGGGGGTGTTGTGCTGCATAGCAGGAGCTGGTGAAGAGGTGGAGCCCACCAGAGCTTCTGAGAGATGCTGAGGGACAGCAGAGCTCTTGGCTAAGTCCTCTCCTTTGTGCAGATCTGCCGTTTGGCCATTTGTACCCCTTGTTACCCTTCATTGTTTTGTACTACCTGGAATAATGGGAGCACTTGCTGAAAATCTGTATTCTGGAGCTTGACGTTCTAGGTCTGCTTGCAAGAATCAACACTGATTAGCTGTGCAGCCTTAGGTAAAGTGCACAGCCTCTCTGTTCCCAGGTTGCTGTGAACTTCTAAGGTCTCGCTTGAGGAATAAATGCTTTTCAACCCTGCTTGGCACCGGCCAGGGCTCCATTGGTATCTGCTAATGCCATTGGCACTACCAACTCTTTGGCACTCTGCAACCTCACCCATTTGTTCAACTGGCAGCCTCCCTTCTTGCATTTGTGTTACCAGTTTTGGTACTGTCCCAATTTCTATGACGTTGGAAAGCCCAACTTCTTCTTTTGGTTTGCTGTGATGTCCAGGAGTCTCCAGGTCTCTGGTCTCCACCACTTCCCTTCTGGGGCCATTTAGATGGTAGAATTCAGCTACTGCATTGGACTTTGTTTTATGCTGGTTAGGGCCTGAGTGCTGTCCTTGAGCTTCTTTTGCTCAAGGGTAATACTCTGCCACTTGACCACAGTTCTACTTCTGGCTTTAAAAAAAATGTTACGTGATTAATTAGAGATCAGTGTCACATGGTCTTTTGTGCCCAAGCTGGCTTTGAAATCTCTATCCTCAAATCCTAGGCTCCTGAGAAGGTAGATACAGGTGTGGGCCATTGGCACGTGGATTCATTGCTGATTTTGACCCCAAACCTGTCCTGCCTAGCAAGCAAGATGTGCCAGCAATGGAGTGGTAGCAGGAGGTGTTGGAATGGTGGTCCCCCTTCGCTGCTCCTCTTCCTGCTGCTCTCTCTTCCCTGTCTGCACCCCCAATAGCTTCCTCCTTTGTGAGGAAGAGGGACTTCTCCCAGGACCACTGCTTTAGCTGTCACTGGTGGATCACTTGTTGCAGACAAGGAACCCTTCTAAGCGCTTTTGAGCGATTGCTCAGGTGTCACAGGATACCTGTGAGCACGTGCTTTTGCGGTCCACATTTTAGGGACAAGAAAGGGGGCACAGCTTGGACCCAGCAGATGCAGATTAAATCCAGGCAGCCTGGGCTGTTTGGTGTTTCCTGAAACCTTAGTAGCAGGCTCTGAGGCGCATGTCTATCTTCTACAAGAGTTATGGTTCGCATCTTAAATGTCCTTCAAAGATACCTGTGTTAATGTCTTGGTTTCAACCTATGGCACCGCTGGGAGGTGGCAGAACTTCAAGGAACTTCAGAGAAAGCCTAGAATGCCGAGCTTCCTGAGTGGGTTTTTGGTGGGAGCACAGAAGACCAGAATCAGGGATGAGAAAGCCAGGCCCGTGAGGTTTTACATGGAAACAAGGTCCATGTCAGGGACTGGATTAGAGGCTATGCATGTTACATCCTGTCTGCATTTTGCCTAAGTCATGAGTTTATGGACTGATTCGTTTGGCTGAAGAAATTTCAAGACCGCACAGCATTCCAGCCGTGGCACGGTTATCGCTGGCTTCTTCTAGTCGGACTTACAGTGAGGACTGGAAGCAAAAAAGCAGAGCAGAAGGATTTGCAAAATGTGCAGTCTGGCAAATGGAAAGTTGTGGATAGGGACAGTGCGATGGTTAAAGAAATTAACACCATTTCAAAGAAGCACTGGGACAATGCAATGGGAATCTTCCCTTAAAGGCATCTCAGAAATGTTTGCCAGGATCCCATTTGTTGACAGGCTCCATGGTATAAATTCAATTGAAAGGCTTTCCTTTAAGGAGAGAAAGCTGCAGGGACACTCTGCTTGTACCAGGCCATCTGGGGTTCAGCCATGCAGGCAATCAGAGGCCATGGCAGCCAGAGTCCACATGGACCGCACTACCCCTGGAGATGACAGCACAGGATGCCCGTTAGGCAGGCACGAAGAATGCAAGAGTCAAGGGGTCGTGGAGGCTTCCACTGAGAGTTCAAAGAAAGGCCTGAGAGGTCAGGTGATGCGTGGCAGGGTTGTACCCTGCAGGCAGCCCTTGGGGTTGGAGGTACAACATGTGAAGATAGGAGTGTGACGTCTAAGCCGCAAGGCCGACCCTAGGATGTTGGAAAGGTCAGGATCGTGGAGCACCTGCTGAGGAAAGCCACCGTCAGCAAGCCTAGCCCACCCAGGCGAGACGCCGTCTGAGCTGCAGACAGCCAGGCCACAGCACAGGGCTGTCTAGGCCTGTGAGAGTTACATCATGACACCAAGGCCCTGGATACCGGAGCCATAGGATATAGCGTTTGCCCTGCTGGTTCTGTCTTGCTTCAGCCTTGTTCCTCCTTTCTATACCCCATTCTTCCCTTTTAGAATGGGACTGCTTACTCTGTTCCATTATATCTTAGAAGTGTGTTATTTCTTTTTGGATTTTTACAGGGGTTCACAACTGAGTCTCAGAAGAGACACTGAATTTGGACTTTTGAATAACATTGAGACTGTTAAAACTATGGGGTGCCTGGCATTGGTGGCTCATACCTGTAATCCTATCTGCTCAGGAAGCTGAGATCTGAGGATTGAGTGTTAAAGCCAGCCCAGGCAGTCAAGTCCGTGAGACTCTCATCTCCAATAAACTACTTGGAAAAAGCCAGAAGTCGCACTGTGACTGAAATGGTAGAGCATCATTTAGCATTGAGCAAAAGAAGCTCAGGGACAGTGCTGCCCAGGCCCTGAGTTCAAGCCCCAGGAATGGCAAGAGAGAGAGAGAGAGGAGAGAGAGAGAGAGAGAGAGAGAGAGAGAGAGAGAGAGAGACAGACAGACAGACAGACAGACAGACAGACAGACAGACAGACAGACAGACAGACAGACAGGCAGGCAGGCAGGTAGGCAGGCAGACAGACAGACAGACAGACAGACAGATAGACAGATAGACGGACAGACAGACAGAGACAGAGGCAGACAGATAGACAGACCATGGGGACTCTTGGAGTTGAACTGCAAGTATTTTGCATTGAGATGGACGTGTGCTAAAAGCTCTGAAAAGAAGGCAGGGCTGGAAGGCTGTGGATTGCAGTGAGGCGTTTGATTGTCATGTTGACAAGGATCTGTGATGATTAATCTTCACTGTCAACTTGAATGGATTGATAAAAACCTAGGAGACTGGTAAAGCACACCTCTGGGGGTGTGTGTGATGCTGTTCTTGCAGATGGTGAGGTCATGTACACGCTGACTGCATGAATGGCTTACTCCCTTGATGGATTCCTAATAGGGTGGCATTATTGAGAGAGAGTTAAGGACCCTGGGGGCGTGTCTTTAGGCGATAACTTTCCCTACGCTTCCTGGCTGCCACCATGGAAACTGTTCTGTGCAGTCATACCCTCCCCGCCCCCGACAGGGATAGGCTAAATCCTCTCAAGTTGTTCTCAGGTAGTTTGGTCATAGTACTGTGAAAGTCACTAATACAGTGTGTTGATGTGGGTGTATTTGCCTATATGTATGTGTGTGTGCATATGTGTGTCTGTTCAAGTATACATGCGTTCTGTCTGATTGCACAGCTATATGTGTTCATGTATATCTTCTTGTGATGTGCCACATGTGTGCTTGTATATTTTTGCTGTTCATATACTAAGCTTTAAATGGCTTCTTCCTGCTTCTCCCAGCCCCTGGTCTTATTATTAGCTCTATAAATCCCATAGGAGTCTCGCTTCGGTCCTAGTGTGCTGCAAGCCATTCTTTCGGCTCCTCAGCCCGGACTGTGAGCAGGTGAGTTTCTAGGTTCTCATCTTCTCCGATGATAGGCAAAGGCTGAGTGGTGAATCTGGTTCCTCCCTTTCCCAGGTTTCTCTTGCTTCTCTGTCCTGGCCTTTACATTCTCTCTACCCTTCTTTCTCTTTCCTGCCTTTCCCTCCCTACTTCCCTGCGTGGGGCTGCCTGACTGGCTCCCAGTTTCTGTTTCTCCCTTCCCTTCTCTGGCTCTCTCCCCATCCCAGACACCAGAAGGCACTGACAGCTGCTCCTCTGGGAGGCGTGAAGATGAATTGGCAGCTGAGGAGCTGTGGAGGTGCCCAGCCAGGGGCCCAGCGGGGCTGCTCTGCACTGGGGATGGAGGAGTGTCCTTGACGGGAGAGGGGCCTGTGGCTGGCGGAGGAGGAAGGAGGAACAGAGCTCCAGAAAGCTGTGCAGACAAGGGTGGGTCATCCCTTTTCAGGGACAGGGGTCTTTGGGAAGCTGGGAGACCAGGGTGAATGATGAGGCACTGGGATAGTGTGTGTGTGTGTGTATGTGCGTGCGTGTGTGTGTGTGAGCATGTGTGTGTGTGAGCATGTGTGTGTGTGTGTGTGCATGCGTGTGTGCACATATGTGTGCAATCTTGGAAACTCTCAGAAAGGAAAAGCCTGCTTGTCCAGCCATCATCCTTGTCTCCTGTAATCCAGTGTGGGCCTGAACATCAACATACACAGAGAGCAACAGTGAAAGGTACAAATGTCATTTCCTGAGATCTGGGCAACAGACCTGGAGTTTGGGAGTAAGGAGTCCAGCCTACACAACTGCAGTCTTACAATGCCAAGGGGTGGCAGAAAACGAGCACAGAAAGTGGTCATCCTATCCCCAGCCTCCCTGCCTTCTGTAGTTCTGGCCAGCCAGGCTGCTCAGCAAAGGAAGTGGCCAGAAAGTCAAAGGCTCAGAGGCACCTTATTCTGTGGGACTCACAACCCATTCTGCTTTCAGAAACCACCATCTTCAAGAAACGAATGTGGCAAACAGATCCTACTCAGCCTGCAAAGCCCAGGTTAGGTGACCCCCTTCTTAAAGGAAGCCCCTAATGACTTTCCACTGGGAGACTGGCTCATTAGGTGACATGTGTGTGCTTGTGTGGTTTCTTTGTGCAACTGAAGAGTTCCTTGAGGCTAGGGCAAATGTCTACTTACTTCTACCAGTCTAGCCAGGGGAGGAGGGGAGTCCCAGTGTGGGTTTCTGAGCCTGGCACACAGATGTTTGATGAAAGACTGAGCTTGGAGAACAGGACTGGGCAGGACAAGTGCTTCAAGCCCAAGAACCCATTTTGGCATGTCCCAGGGAATGTTCTGGAGCCAGGCACTAAGACTTCCTCCGTGGCTGGTCTGATCCTGCTGCAGAGACAGCATGGAAGTGTCACTGCAGGGGTACAGCAGGACAGGGCCCCGAGAATCAGAGGGAGGACAGGACCCATGGGCAGGGCGTCTCCTCGCTCTCCAGGCTGGCTTCTCATCCCGGGACTGCATGATATCCGTCTGTAGGTCCTGTCTTTAATTCAGTTTTGAGGCAGTTTCTCCACCCCCCAATCCTGTGTCTAATGAACTTGACATTCAAAGGAAATGTCTTCGGTAAAGGTCGCAAGAGGGAGGGGGTATCCTCACTGACAGCGCCGCCCTTCCACACTCGCTTTCTCCTTCAGTACAAGGTGCTGCGCTCAGGTCCCCTCCCCCCAGCATAGCCACACCCCACCCCCAGTTACCCCTAGTGGCTTTTCCCAGCCTCCCACTCAGCCCATACCCTCGCATTGAGAGCACAAGGCCCACCTCCTTCACTTCTTCATCCTCCCTGTGGCCATTGATGAGGATGTAGGATGATTGCATCCAGGCAGCGGCTCCTGGTAATAGCAGCGCCGCATGCCTGGCTTCGTGGCATATCTGCAGGGGGGAAGCAAGAGACCAGGCAGCTCTCACGTGGTGGGAAGCCCATAGTTCATCCTCAGAAGTTGGCCTTGATCCTGAGAAACTGGGATCATGACAGAGCCCGAGAAGGAACTCTTGCTCTTTGTGTTTGGGAGGAGGGCTCTGGCCACAGGATGGACCAGGGTGGCCTGGTCTAGAGCAGAGGGTAAACCTGAATGTTCCTCAACTGAGGGAGATGTGTGTGTGTGTGTGGGGGGAACCAGCAAATTGGGCCCAGATGACTAAGTGGAAATCAATGCTGTTTATAGAGTCAAGAGAGGAAGGAAGAACCACCAGAGGTGCTGGTTTTGAACTCACGGGGTGAAGTTTGGGAGATGGGGGGGGGAAAGGATTGGGGCTCAGGGGAAAAAATGATTGTGGCTGTGCAGGGCAGGTGGACCTGCCAGGGCCCAGCATTGGAACTATGGGCGTGGAGGCAGTTTGGGTGGGATAGGGTGGACTGAGTGGGAAGGAGGACTCAGGACAGGTTTGTGCAGAGGGCAGGGCAATGAGGGGAGGCCGTGCACGAGGGAATCTGAAACAGAGAGGAGGACTTCTAGGGGGAATGGTCATTAGGAGACCAGCGGGCCAACCCTTGGAGACAGTCTTATTAGCCCTCCTCATTTTACAGGTGAGAATGACAAAGTTACTGGCTCCAGGCTGAGCTGGAGAATCAAGCCTGGTTTCATCAGACTCCAGAGGCCACATACCTGGCCCCTCGGTCATTCCTGGGCAGGGGGTTTCCTAGGAGTCTTTGCCTGCCATCAGGTCACCTTACGGCTGACTGTATGCTTGGAAATGTCCCACTCACATCTCCCCCCCTGCCCCCAGCCACATTTCTCAATCCCCTATGACCTAACCTTCTGCCTCAGTTTCCCTGCTTAGCCCTCTGACTTCCACAGGGACTGGAGTCCACTGTGAACCCGGGGACTGGGTGAGGGGGACTGGGGTACTGTAGTGTTGTGTAGTCGTAATCTGATGTTGACTTGGCCAAGGCACCATGGGCTGCTTCCTGGTCCTCCTCTCATGACAGGGCTGCTCTCTCCTTTCTTCTTTTATGTTGCATCCTCTGGACTCCATGTTCCAGCTCAAGGGTCTTTCCTCTTCCCCTGTTTGGTGGGTCTTCAAATGTCAGAGGACTTGAGGGCTTTGGTCCTGGACCTCTTCTCAGTATTAAGTCCTCCAAGAGATCATGTCTAACCCAGCCTCATCTGGGCTGACTACAACTCCCCCCACATGTCCCATGATCCACCTGCAGCCACCCAGCTGCCTCTCCACAGCATCACTTCTATGTGTACCAAGACAGGGTCCTTACTTCTCCCTCCCCATGATGCACCTTTTATTTTTTTAAAAAGGTCATTCTTGCTCACCTCTTTACTTAAACCCTTCAGCAAGTCCACTCATCATCAGCCAGGCCTGTCAGCTGTGTTCCTGAGTAAAGTCTATGCCCACACCTTAATGTCCATCTCTGCTAGTATGCCAGCCCCATCAGGTACCGGACTGTCACGAATCATCTGCACTGACCTCTGGCTCTTCACCTGCCCTAGGACCCTTGCAAAGGCCAAACTTCTGTGAGTGCTGTGGAATGTGAGGGGTTTGGAGTCAGGCAAACCTAACTTTCTGTCCTACATCTACCACATATCATCTGTGTGACCTTCAAAGAGTGATTGACTTCTCTGAGAATCAACTTTTCATCTGAGAAATAAGGATGAAAGCAATCGACGTGTCCCCGTGGCAAGGCTTGAGGATAGAACTCTTGGATTTACTTTTGCCAGGAAAAACACAAAATCAGACTGAACTTTGTAGGGGAATTGGACCTAGTGATGATACATATGTGCAGAGTTTTGTGTCCATTATAATCAAAGAGATTAATGGTAATCCCTGCCTCAAGTGATTTGCATGACTTTTCAAACATCCCCACAAGATACACGCATGGTGGGGGTGGGGAGATTCTGCAGTTAAGAAGCTTCTTCAACGACATGTAGTTTGCAAGCAGCAAGGTCAAAATGACTCCATAAGAAGCCTGAACTTCTGTGCCCCATGTCTAGCTCAACGAGCACAAGCCCATCCACACAGAGGCAAGGCTTTTTAGTAGAGAGACTTAGACTTAGCTCATGTCTAGGCTTTGCTGCTTATAAAAAATGTGCCTCACTGGATGCTGGTGGTTCGCTCATGCCTGTAATCCTAGCTACTCAGGAGGCTGAGATCTAAGGACTGGGGTTTGAAGACAGCTCAGGCAGGAAAGTGTGTGAGACTCTTATCAACGATTAACCACTAAAAATCTGGAAGTAGAGCTGTGGCTGGAGTGCTAGTCTTGAGCAAAAAGCAGCTCAAGGAAAGTGGCCAGGTCCCAAGTTCAAACTCTAGAACCAGCAAAAAAAGAAAAAAAGAAAAGAAAAGAAAAAAGAAAGAAAGAAAGAAAGTGCATCAGCCAAGGTACTTGGTATCTCAGAATTTCTATTCCTTTGCCCTGGAAAAAAACACAACAAAACAAACAAGCCTAAAAAGTAAAAAAACTAAAAAGAAAAAGAAAAAACTAAGAGCCATGGAGACAATAGCTGCTACCTCACCAGCTGGTGGGAAATCAAGTGCAGTGTTATGTGTTAAGGTGTTCTATAAACTGTAAATATGGGTGCCGCCCTCCCCTCCTCTCTGCAGCACTTGTGGGAATCATGGGTTCTTTGGGGCTAAATCCTGCTTTCGGGGGAGTTGAAGAGTCTTTCTTGTGTGCAGAATTATTATGATGGTTTCCTCATATTGCCTCTTGTTTTATTGACTCTGGTTCTCTCTTTGGGGTTCTGTACTGACATACTATTGCTCCCATCTCCTGAAACTTCTCTGGGCTCTACCTTTTCACTTGGGAGAAAAATCTCCACCACGCAATTCCCATGGGGGTGTTTCTATTATTCTCACTCCAGGAAAGAGAAGAGTGCTCTTAGCACAGGTTTTTCTGGGCTCCCTTTTCTAGAGATCAGTTTCCTGTCCGGGCTGGAATTGTGAGAGGCTTCTCCTATGCATACCTGTAGTTTCCTCTGCTTTTAATGTTTAGCAACCATTTATTTTAGTAAAATAGGAGAAAATAGAAAGAGATATGAGGAAACATTCCCTGCTCCCCATGCAGGAAATTGGAGTTAAAAATTTCCCCACCCCCCCATAGCTTCTTAATTGGAGGCCCTGGGAAGTGGCCCCCAACCTATTGTTGAGTTGTGTGCAGTGGCATTCTTCAGCCAGCAGGGGGAAGCAGAGAGCAGAAGAATGACCCATAGATGGCTGGGGGGTGGGGGGGGTGGGGGTGGGGGAATGGGACTGGGGGGGGGGTAAGTGGGGGGAAGCTGTAGGTTGGGGAGGAGGTAGGGTGGGTCTGGGGTCTGGGGTCGGTCTGCACTTCTGGGCCCAGGCCAGCTGTCTGGGTTGGGTAGCCAGGGCTGCATGCCAGTCAAGGGGAATAAAGTTTTCCACGTGCAGGGGGTCTCTGTAATGCCAGGTACCCAGCAGACACCATGTTTATCTTCATAGCCCACAGTGGAGAATGACCTTTTCCTTTGGCACCAAGGCACCAGCCAACTTCTCAAATTCGTGAGCCAGGTTACAGGGCTCAGAAGAGCAACGTCCCCAACCCTTAGCTGCGTCCCAGGAGAGCTACAGCTCATCTCTGCATCTTAAATCCCTCTCCTTGGTTTGCCTTGTGCAGAAGTCCTGTCCGGTAGGCCTAGTGGTGAGGCAAGCCTGGGATACATAGAGTCTGGGCAGGGGAGGGGAGGGGAGGGGCCTGCGTGCCTTGGGGGAGACCTCAATTAGATCAGCAAATAGGAGACCATTGCCAACATTCTGCTTGAAAGAGAAAGAGTGATTCACTCTATGCTTGACACTTCCCAATAAACCCCGAAAGCTAAGCAGACACTGCCCAACGCTGCCATCAGTGCCACTGGTAGAGCACAGGTAGTGGTAGCTCCCGGCTTGTAGGATCATCTGGTGAATCATGGCAGGGATTGTGGAGGGGTTAGGAGACCACTGAAGAGCAGTGTGCTCTGGAGGCCCTAGAGGAAGAAGCAGCCAAGATGGAGGGGGCGGGGGCGGTGCCCACACATGGGTGGATGATGGGTGGAGGCTGGGGACACGGCTGAGACCGCTGGCCAGATCTCTGGGCAGTGTCTTTCACTTACTTCCAAACAGGTGAAGCATTTGCATGCTCTGAAGTATTTGACCCTAACCGTCTCGGCTTCCAGTTTACAGATGAGGAGCCCGAGGCCGACCTGTTTAGATCCTGAAGTTGATCAACCTCGCTGGGGCTGGGACTAGGTCAGTCTCTGATCCTGGGGGATCGGGGTGGAGATGGATGAGACAATCCACACTGAAAAGCTCCACAGTTCAAGATCTCTGGCTCTTGTCTTCCTCCATCCCCCACCCCCAAATGCTCCTGTCTGTGGACTCTGCTACCTCGTGAGTGGCATTTTCCCTGAATCATTCAAGTCAGAAATCTGCATAGCCATCTTCAACTCCCTCCCCTATTTTCCTTCTTAGACATAGTGGGTGTTCGAACTCAAGTCTTCATGATTGCTAGGCAAGCGCTCTGCCCCTAGAGCGACAGACCCATCCCTTGTGGGCTCAGTCTTTAGATTCCTTGGGGGTGCTCTTTCTAATTTTACTCAAATGTGGTTGGCATAGGTCCCATCCTGTGCCAGGAAATCCAGACCACGGAAGCTAGGGTGGCTCCTGCAAACACACTGCCTCCTGGGAGGAGTGGGGAGGGGGGGGCCTCCATGTGCCAGGGGTGTGGTGGGGGCCCAAGGGGAGCTGCAACCATCGAAGAAAGGGGCAGCCGTCTCGGCATCCCTGGGTGAGGGAACGTGGGCATGGAACAGAACTGTTGACAGACTCCAGGCTGCTATATTGGGAAGATTTGACAACACACACAAGGAAGAGAGTGAGGGCGCGTTGACGGCTGGTGAGAGGCGTGGGGGCTGGCTGGGGACGTGCCGCGGCCACCCACGCAGGAGGAAGTTGGGAACAGATTGCTTGGGACCAGTGCCAGCCTCTTGAAGAGCCATCCGCTTCCTACCCCCTCCCCCTCTTCCTGGCTCTGGCACTTGCTGAACAATTGAGGAAGGGGCGGCCTGGTGTAGCCTGGCTGGCCAGAGCCATGGGCTACTTAAGTGTCACATGAGCCGAGAACTGACCTGTGCACAAAGGAGCCTGAGTCTCTCTCCCCTCCCCTCTTCTTCTCTCCTCTTCTCCTTTTCCTTCCCTTCTTCTCCCCTTCCCTGCCTTCCTCCCTCCTTCCCCTTCCCTCTCCTCCCCTGCCTTCCCTTCCTCTCTTCTCTTTTTCTCCCCTCCCCTTGCCTCGCTTCCTCTCCTCTCCTCCCCTGATTTCCCCTCCCTTCTCCTCCCCTGCCTTCCCCTTTTATTCCATCCAGTCCCATCTTATACTTTCCAGTCTTATCCCTTTCCTTCTCTTCCCTCTCCTCCCCTCCCCTCCTCTCTTCTCCCCTTCCCTTTCCTTCTCATCTTATTCCATCCCATCCCATCTCATCTCAATATCCTATACTTTTACATTTCCATTCTACTTTCTTTCCTGTCTTGAAACCTACCATTTTTTCCCACTCACATTCATCAGCCCAGGACATTTCTTCCAGTTTTGTTCATTATCTCACCTTGAGGAGACAAGAAAACGAGAGTGAGTGTATGTATTTACTTTGTAGTCCTTGGGATGATAATTAATCACACCTGCTCCCAGCTGGTGTGGAATCAACTGAGCACTAGCACCAGAGCGGAGCAGATGGAGAGCCAGGTAACTCCTTTGTCTCTGCTGAGCCAATGAGTACTGAGAGATGTGGTTTCAAAGTGTGGCCACACTGGGCCCCTAAGACTCCCTATTCTTGTTTCCCCCCAGGAGAGGCAGCACTGGGCACTGAGGGTCTCCCTGGGGGTAGCCCTCCAGGCACGGTGCCACACCCAATATTCCTCCTTCCTAATCACGCCTTAAGGAGCAGGTGGGGCTTTTTCTAGTTCTAGGCTTCTGAGAGCAGTAGCATCCCATTTTCTGTGAAGTGACACATAAGTGACTTCTTGTTGTCCTCTTCCTCTTTGTTTTTGTTGGTACTAGAGTTTGAACTCATTGCTCACACTTGCTAGGCAGGTGCTCTGTCCCGCGAGCCATAACTCCAGTCCTTTTTGCTCTGGTTATTTTTGGGATTGGGTCTTGCTTTTTGTCCAGGCCAATCTGGACAAATGATCTCCTATTTAAACTTTCTGCAGTAGCTGGGACACCAGGTATGTGTCACAGTGCCCAGCTACTGGTTGAAATGGAGTCTCCTGAATATTTTCCCTAGGGCTGGCTTCAAACTTTAATCCTTCTGATCTCTGCCCCCCCCCCACACCTAGCATTTAAATAATTTCTTGTGCTTTATTTATTTTTATTGTAAAGGTGGTGTACAGAGGGGTTACCATTGCATAAGTCAGGTAATGAGTACATTTCCTTTTGAACACTGTCACCTCCTCCTAGTTTTTCCCTTCTGACTCCCCTCCCCGACATAAATTATTTCTAAGCATCAGCCCACGCCCCATGCCAAGATGATGTGGAGAAGGGGCAAGAATGGCGATTAGTGCTCCCCATCACTGTCTTGATCTTGGAGAAAATAAGAAAATGAGATGTAACCTCCTCTTAAAGTGCTCAGTGTGATAGAGCACTTCAGAAAGTGAATCTTGCACAAAAACAAAGCAACAAGAAAACCGGGTGAATGAAGGAGAATTGGAACTGGACATCTCTTTAATTATCCTTCTGCAATGCTACTTGGCTTGTTTCCATCCCATTTCCTGGAGTTCTCTGCAACAGGATCCCCATTTTCAAGGGATCTGTTGTCTTCTAACGGCATGGACTTAGAGGAGAGATTTGCACCTTTCTGCCCCCCTCCATGTTCTTTTCCCTTCTGTGAAGAGCATTAAAGGTATACATCTGAGAGGAGCCCAGCGTGAGGTAAGGGCTCAGTCTGTATTGCCCCCTCCCTCCTTCCTGAGCTACTTTCCCCCTCTTTGTGTGAACCTGCTCATCCCTGTATCACCCCCTTCTACTCTCTAAGTCAGAGAGTATCTCTTTTCTGTCCTCACTCCACTTGGACTTGGTTCAGAGTCTTACTCCCCAGAAAACAACTAGAACTGGGGACTTGGTGATCATCACCTTGGTGACCCAGGCCTTCCATTGCTCCCCATACCTTGCAAATGACAATGAGGTCTTAAATGTCGCTTAGAGGACAGGGACAATATCCAGCAACCAGTGAACTCCCAGTAGGACATGTGTGTGTGTGTGTGTGTGTGTGTGTGTGTGTGTGTGTGTGTAAGGGGGGGGGAGAGGGAGAGAGTATGTGCAGACACAATCTGTAAAGGCCCCCAAACAGAACACTGAATAGTATCTGGAACCTTCTGGGCAATGGTTGTAGAGTCAGACATCCTCTCACATTTGGTCCCAGATCATTAATAGCTGTGTAACCTCTGGTGAGTTCATTAACCTTTGGAGTGCCATTATCCTGCATGATTAGTACCTGTGGTACACATGACTCCCTTGCTGGAGAAATCCAGCAAGAAATGCAGCAGCTTGGGATGCTCTGGAAGGGTTCTGTGAGGAACTCTATCCACGGGCTAGAACCCAAATGGGTGGGCAGGATTTCACCAAGCAGAGATGGATGGCATTGGATGGAAAAACAGGATCACATGGAGGTGAGAGTTCGCAAGAGTGCCATCTAGTGGTAGGTGCCCTGGTGTGGAGGAGGACACTAGAGGCCTTGGGGATGCCCTCCAGAGGGAGGGCTGAGTCACTCCACGGTGGTCAACCTAGTGTCTGTATAGATAGGTAAACCTGAGACGCAGAGAAGTCATTAGTGTTCAAAGGTACTTGGAGGGTGCTCAGAGCTGAAATCTGTGGCTCTAAATTCCTCCAATTCCAGAGGCCTCGAACGCTTGCTGAAACACTGGATTTGATCTGCTGCCCCACAAATACACCAATGCTGTTGGAGTGGGGAGTGTGGCCAAGTGGCAGTGGGGGGTCAGAGAGCATGAGTCTTTGTGTCCTGTTGTCACGGGTTGGCAATGGGTGCTTTTAGAGGTTGGCATGGTATCCATGGTTCTACTGAGACAAGCCCAGCTGGAGTCAGGATACTGGGCCAAGCCTTTGCCCTGGGTGTGGAGAGGAAGATCCTTGTCTGGCTAGTGTAGCAGAGTTACCTGGAAAACTGAACAAAAGAAAGCTACTAGCCCTGCCCAGGTGTGACCCTCCACAGGTCAACCTGGTCCCCGGGTCTCCGCAGACAAGCCACAACTCCCAGAGGAGGAGCTGGGACATGGCTTTCCAACTCTTGGAGCTGGGTTTTCCAGCACCCTCCCCCTTTCCACCCCTGGAAGGGCACAGATAGGAATGAGTGTTCAGTGTCCCAGCCCACTCTTCCAACACATGTTTCCAGTCACATCGCAGCGACCTGTCTTTGAGCTGATCTAATGATACAGCACTTCCTGCCATCTCCGTTTGCCACAAATTCCTAACCGTCACTGCCTCTTGTATGTCATTAGCAATTTAATGTCCTGGTCTGTCACTGGGGTGATTGGGATATTGGACTTGCTTGCCACCTCCTAGGTGAGGGGTTGTGAGGTGGGTCCCTGGAGCTGGCCACTCTGCCTGGAGTTGGTAGGGGGACAGAGAGGGACAGGCCAGCTTGTTAAATCTAATTACCTGGATCTAGACAGTGGGCCCAGCTCTTCAGAGAGCTGGTTCAGCCCACCGCGTAATCCTTCTTGCGGTAACGAAGGGCCGCCACCAGCTACCACATGGCTAGATGGACCTGAGGTTTAATTGCTACCCAAAATGTCAGCCCTTTCAAACCCACAGTATTTCATCACTTACCTTTAAAGAAGAGGAGGGGGAAAAAAAATCAATTTGGACCGTGAGTTTCGGCAGCAAAGCCTGTAGAAAGGGCTGCCCAGTTCTTTAGGGGAGCTGTTCTTTTCATTAAAATAGCTATTTTTAAAACTCACTCTCTCTCTCCCTCTCTCCCCCTTCTCTCTCTCTCTCTCTCTCTCTCCTCTCACTCTCTCTCTCTTTAACACGAGATGAAAAATCCCAGCTACAAGAAGAAACTCTTTCATGAGGGAATAATATATATATATATATATATATATATATATATATATATATATATATATATATATATATGAGTTTAAAAAAGCCCACTTCTAAAATGGGTCTTTTTTTTCCCTTTCACCTCTCAAAGGTTAAAAAAAAAAAGAAAGAAAAGAAAAAGGGTTTATTCTCAAAGGGCTTTTGCGTTATATGTGATCACATCTCCTGCTCACAGAAGGGTAAGATAGCGGGGAAGGGCAGGTGTCACTGTCCCCATTTTATGGGTGAAGGAATGAGGCCCAAGGGACCAAATGCTTCTGTGGGGACCTGGGAGGTTGCACTGCTGTTTTTTGGGGGTGTGTGTGTGGAGGGGGTGATACCTGTTTTCTGCTCTCCTGATTGGTCTTCTCTTGTGCAAACATGTGTCCAGATTCATCCCCCTCCCCAATTGGAAGCTATTTACCTACTAATGCAGAAAGCCAAGAAAAGGGGGGAGGGGATTAAAAAGAAGAAAAACCAACCCACAGAGGCTCCTTAGAGTTTAACACTCATTTAATTCTCTGTGAGATCACAGCCATCCTTTCTTCCCTAGGGAGAATTTTCCCCCTTTCCTTTAGAAGAAAGGAATGTAATTCTTTTGGAGATTACATTCCCTGGAAACTGGTTTCTTAAGCTCCTGCCTGGAGAAGTGTTCCAAAGTCTGCAGACTAATTAACCCCATTGTTCAGAATTAATCACCTCAGGAATATTTGGAGTCAACAAGAAATGTATCAATTGGGCTCTTAATAAACCTAATGAAACGACTCAACATAAAGGCATATGAAATAGACTTTAAAACATTTGCATAAACTGCCAACCTCCCAGAGCTCTAGGCAGCCCAGTCAATCTGAATCGACACTTTATTAGCATCAAGAACTGCTATCAACTTGGCAAAAAACCCCTCCCCCTCACACACACTTTGCCTGCTGACTTGATAAAGGTTTTACTTTTATTGATTAAGTGACTAGTTGTTTTGGAAGGACGGGGGAGAAGATAGAGTCTGCAGCCAGAAGCAAAAAGTGGCTGGATCTACAGAGTTTTCCATGCTCGCTGGGTCCCGTGGAGGTAGGGCCCATTGCCATGTCTTTCAGAGTTGGGGAATTGTCATGGACATGTGAATAGAAACAGTCCGCACTGTCTGCCTCAGCTGGAAAGGTGGGCCTGGAACAATCTGAGGAAGTGGACAGTCAGACATGAGGTAGTTGGACATTGCATTTTGTAGCTTCTTTTTGTTGCTATGAAGTCTTGTCCCAAGGCTGAGGATGGTTTCTAATCTTGCCTTTTTCATTTTGTGCTGATACTGAGGGCTTGGACTCAGAGCCTAGGCACTGTCCCTTAGCATTTTTGCTCAAGATGAGCACTCTACCACCTGAGCCTACAGCTCCATTTCTGGCTTTTTAGTGGTTAATTGAACCTAAATCTTTTTTTTGGGGGGGGGGTCCGGACATGGGCCTGAACTCTGGGCCTGGGTGCTGTCCCTCAGCTCTTCAGCTCAAGGCTAGTGCTCTACCACTTGAACCACAGCACCACTTCGGACTTTTTTTTTCTGCTTATGTGGTGCTGAGGAATCGAACCCAGGGTCTCATGCATGTAAGGCAAGCACTCTACCACTGAGCCACCTTCCCAGCCCCTTGAACCTAAATCTTATGGACTTTCCTGCCTGGGCTGGCTTCTAGTAGTGATCCTCAGATCTCAGCCTCCTGAGTAGCTAGGATTACAGAAGTAGCTAGGATTACAGGCCACCAGAGTCCAACTAATTCTGCCTTCTTTAGTCCCTATCAACCTCTAATGATTCTATTCTAAGTTTGGGATTTCAAGGGACTTTACCCAATTAGTTTGTCTGTTTTTGATGTTTGTGATCAATCTGACAGGGCCATTTTCCTTCTGTTCTTCCTCCTCATTCTTCTCTGTCTCTCCTTCCTCCCTCTGTCATTCCTGGGAACACATTTGAGGGTTCAACCCAGGTGGGTAAGGGAATGCACATTTTCTAGAGGCACTTCGGTTTGCTGAGGGCAGCCAGAGAGGAAAAATGTCTTAGAAAGAACACAGAGCCTTCCCAGAGGAGGCAGTGGCCTCTGGGGGTTTGTCCCAGGGTTGGAGAGAGGTAGGGAGGAGGCAGCTGATGCTGGCAGGCTGGGGATCCATGGGGGAGCCTGGTTGTTTCTGTCCCATGTTCCCAGCATCGATGAGAGTCCTGCATTGTGTGGAAAGGATCACAGGATCTGGGATTAGATCCTGGGTTTGAGTCCTGGCTCTGCAGTGTGAGTTTGGGAGTCTCAGTTACCTCATCTGTGAAAGGAGGGAACACTAGGGACTTCTAAAAGGCCTTTAAGAAAGGTTGTGTAAATACTGTAAAGTTCTCAGAACTGCGCCTGACACAGGATGAACACCACATAAATGCTTTCCTCATGTTATTTATAGAGAAACCAGAAGAAGGTAATAGCTAGCATTCATGGAGCATCACTGAGCTGGTATAATGAAATGCCCAGGTGGGAAGAGTGGTGGGAGGGAAGCAGGAACAAAGTCAGATGCTTTGGTGATAAGATTGTACCCAGAGTCTCCACTGAGTCCTCAGTGAGCACCCCCATCCAGACATGCTGGGATCTGGATATCAGAGGGAGCCATCAATTGATTTATCACGAGTACCAGGGTCAAGGACTTCACATGCATGGGTTCCTCATCCTCACACAACTCCCCTCCCTTTTTTTTGTGCTGGCCCTAAGACTTGAATTCAAGGTCTGAGTGCTGCCTATGAGTTTTTGTGCTCAAGGCTAGTGCTCTACCACTTTGAGCCACAACTCCATTTCTGGCTTTTGGGTGGTTATTAGAGATGAGAGTCTCACAGACTTTCTTGCTCCAGTGGGCTTCAAAACATGATCTTCACATCTCAGCCTCCTGAGTAGCTAGGATCACAGGTATGAGCCAGTGGTGCCAGTGCTCACAGAATCTTAAGGGATAGTACTATGGTTTAGGTGTGGGTTCTCCCCCAAGGTTTGTATGTTGGGAGGCTGGGCTCCAGGTGGCACTATTAAGAGGAGATGTAGGGCTGGGGTGGGGGTGGGGCGCTAAAGGGAGGTCCTTGCGTCTATTGGTGGTTTACATTGGACAGGCTTAAGAACACTATCAAAAGAGTGAATAAACCACCTCCAGAATGGAGAAGGGAATTGCAAGGTAGCTGACACATCTAGTACCCAAAATATATAAAGAACTCTTGCCACTCAATAAAAGACAAGACAACTCAATTTAAAATGGGGGAGGGAGGAAGGATTTAGATAGACATTTCTTTAAAAAAGATATACAGGGGGCTGGGAAGGTGGCTCAGTGGTAGAGTGCTTGCCTTGAATGCATGAAGCCCTGGGTTCGATTCCTCAGCACCACATAAGCAGGGGAAAAAAAGCCGGAAGTGGTGCTGTGGCTCAAATGGTAGAGCGCTAGCCTTGAGCTGAAGAGCTGAGGGACAGCGCCCAGGCCCAGAGTTCAGGCCCCATGACCAAAAAAAAAAAAAAAAAAAAGATGTACAGATGGCCAATGAACGCATGAGAAAGGGCTCCGCATCAGTTGTTCAATGGAGAAATGAAAATGAAAACCCTTAGTAAGCTATCGCTCTATTAGGATGGTTGTTTGTAAAATGAAATGGGAAATAAGTGTTGACAAGGGTGTGGGGTACTTGGGGCCCTCCAAAATTGCTAATGGGATGTAGAAAAATGCCCTGGATGTGTACAGGGGTCTGGCAGTTCCTCAGAATTTTAAACATAGACTCACTGTATATGAGCCAACAATTCTACCTGGAGGTATTTATCCCAGAAAATTGAAAATACATGTTTCTACAAAAGCTTGTGCAGAAATTGTTCATGTGGGGTCCCAGATGTCAAAACAACCCAAATGCCCCTCATCCAATGGAAGGGTAAATGAAACGTGGTATCCTGACATGTGGCGTACTACGTTCATAGACAACACTGTGCTAAGTGAGAAAAGCCATGTACCAAAGATCTTGTGTAATAAACCTCCACATTTATGAAGTTCTCAGAACTGGCAATTACATACAGACAGAGAGTCAATTGGGAGTGATGGTTAACAGGTACAGGGTTACCTTAAGAGATAATAGAAATGTTCTAGAATTAGACAGTAAGGATGGTTGCACATGGCGAATATACAAAAAGCACTAGAAAATGTACTTTGTGTGTGTGTGTGTGTGTGTGTGTGTGTGTGTGTGTGTGAGAGAGAGAGAGAGAGACAGACAGAGACAGAGACAGAGAGAGAGAGAGAGAAAGAGAGAGAGAGAACTGGGATTTGAATTCAGGGCCTTGATGTTGTCCCTTGGCTGTTTTTGCTCAAGGCTGATATTTTACCACCTTCGCCATAGCTCTACTTTTGGCTCTTTGGTGGTTAATTGGAGGTAAGAGTCTCACAGACTTTCCTGCCCAGGCTGGCTTTAAACCATGATCCTCAGATTTCGGCCATTTTAGTGGCTGGGATTAAAGGCATGAGCCACTGGTACCTGGATAAGACCCATTTATTAGCCCTATTTACAGAGCAGGCAGATGGGGTTACAACTTTCTGAGATAGAAATGAGCTAGTGTGTGAAAGTGCACCCCCCTGACTGAAAAGTGGATGTTCTCAACCCCTCTCAGGGTAAAGCAGAGTGATCTCTGCTTTGGGGCTCTGGGGGTTGGGAGACAGTATCTAATCACTGGTAGGGGAGAGTAGGCAACATGCAATAGGACTCAAGCTCTGCTAGGAGAGTCCCAGGCTTTCTGGGAAGCTGGGGTGGTACTGTTGGGGGATGGCACTGGTGCTCTCTGATCATATGTCCCCACCTCTTGACTTGGTATTCACAGTGGGATTTCCCTGTCTTGTCCCCAGCAAAGGTTGATCTGAAGAGTTCTTGGCTGTACATGTTTCCACTCTAGCAGCTGCTCAGCCCTGGCTGCAGGCTCCGTGGGTGGATGTTGTGGAGTGACAACAGATTCATCAGTGGGCTGGGCCCTGAGCCGGCGCAGCTGTCAGTGAGGAGAAGTTGCTGTGCACCATGGCTATGGTGAGCTTACCCTTGAGCGTGACAGCCGCAGACAGAGACGTCAGAATTTGTGACTCTTCCCTGAGAGTGATGGATGGAAAGGCTCCTTGAGGCTCAAGCTCTATCACTTGCTGCCAGACAGGGAGAGTTGTCTGTGGCCAAGCTGGGTGGAGCAGAGGGGAAGGTGTATCCTCTGCCACGCATCTTTCGGACAACTCTGTCCGTGAGCAGCGCTGGGCACAGGAGCTCCTCGGGCTTGGCTGGGCTGGATGGGGCTTGTGGGTTGGAAGCAACATATCTGACTCTTTCCTGTACCTCCTGACAATGGGGCATAGCAAACAACAAATGGGCCTGATGCTTCCTTCCTGCCTGCCTCCCACAGAGGTTTGCAGGACATTCACCATTTACAAGTATTGGGCAAAGAGCCTGGGATAAATCCCCTGAGATTCCCCCTAACTTTATGGGGCTTTCTGGTCTAGCAGGGGCAGAGGTCCATAAAGGCTATAACAAACATTAAAACCTTAGGGAATGATGAGACTCTGCAGAGAATCAGAGTGGTGGGCAAGAGATTTCCCAGGGACTCCTCTGGGTGGTCAAGAGGGTGTCTTTTAGGTGACATTGAATGATTCCACAGAGGTGGACACGTGCCTTTTATTTATGTATCCTTGGTACTGAAGTTTGACCAGGGTCTCATGCATGCTAGGTGCTCTACCCTAACCCTTTCTTGCTTCAGTTATTTTTTTTAGGTAGGTTCTTGCAAGTTTTCCCCTGCCTGGGTCTGGCCTCAGACTGTGATCCTCCTACCTATATCTCCAACACCATAGCTAGGATGACAGGTATGCTAGATGGGGGCTTGCTAGCATTTTTGCCTGGGCTGGCTCAGAACTATGATCCTCCAGATCTCCATCTCCCAAATTGCTGGGATTACAAGCGTGAGCTCCCTCACCCATTTTCATGTACCCTTTAGAGCAAGTGGCTTCTAGACAGAGGGAAAAGCAGATGGAAGGGTCTAAGGCAGGGCTGGTAGGGACTGGTGAGGGGTGAGCTCAGAGCCTTCAAATTGGAAAGAAAAGGCCTTGGACTGGAGCACAGGCTGGGGTAGGTAAGGCAGGCTGACCTACTTCTTCAGCACAAGACTTGTTTTGTTTTTTTTTCCTGACTATTGTAGACAGGCAGCTACCAAGGAGTTAACATGGAAAAGAGGCAACTTCTGCTTTTTATTTTGAGATGATCACTCTGGTTTTATTAGAGCAGATGCCACTAGGAGAATTCAAACTTGCTGGTGTCTTCCAGCTGCCAACACATACAGCCGGGCTGGAATAGCTTGTGCCTGCAGTGTGTCCTCCTACCAGGCTGGTCAAATGTAATGTAGCTTCAGAGGTGCACAGTTTTGTAGTAGCATCGTCATCCTACTACATCCTCCAGGGAGTGGTTGTTTAAGAGACATGTGGCCCAAAGCCAATCTTATCCAACAGATACAGGGCCCCAAGTCAAACTGGCACCATTACAGACCAGCCCGAGTGCATTGGTTGCAAAAACCTGCTCCTAATAAACCGAGGAAATGAGGGTAGCGAAATGCAGGCGCCTTCAAAGCAAGGGCCCACCGGCTCAAAGGGATATTTACAGACTGACATTTGAGTGTTGATGTTGCCCAAGGCTTGAGCAGCCTCTCAATTCAACACATGGTTTGGTGTGACAACGTTTAGAGGGATATGTTGAATCTGAGACAAGAATGCCAGGCATAAAGGAGAGAAGAACTAGCTAGAGCCCAGACAGGAAAAGAAGGAAATGCAAAATGGAGAAACATGAATTAGAACAAGACAGGAAGCACTTAGAAACCCCCGAGTTGTATCAGGAAGAGTAGCACCAACTTGCTCCTCTTGACATTTTCGTGTGTGTGTGTGTGTGTGTGTGTGTGTGTGTGTGTGTGTGTGTGTGTGTGTGGTACTAGGACTTCAACTCAGGGCTTTGTTGCTGTCCCTTAGCTTTTTTGGCTCAAGGCTAGTGCTTTACCACTTGAACCACAGCTCTAGTTTTGGCTTTTTCGTGGTTAATTAGTGATCAGAGTCTCACAGACTTTTTTTTTTTTGGCCTGGCCTGGCTTTGAGCCACAATCCTCAGATCTCAGCCTCCTGAGTAACTAGGATTTACAGGTGTGAGCCACTGGTGCCCTGTTCATTCTGCTCTTTTTTCAGAATAACTGAGGCTCCTCTGGGCACTGGGTCCAGCAATGGCGGCGTCAGCCTGCAATCCCACCAACCACGGATGAGTCCTTGCAACCACTCTGCACACAGAAGCTGGGAACCCAGGACAAGGTGTGCTGTATCCCAGAGTGGAGATGACTTGGCGTTGAAAGTCAATGATGCTTTCAAAGATGGGCGCGGGGAAATTGAGATGTGTACTGAGGCCGCCCTCCCACCGCTGTTATGTAGGGACAAGCTGAGCACAAACATCAGGAATCAGGAACAAGTGGCACCCACTAAGTGCCACTGGTAAATGGGAGGAAGTGGAGTCACACCAGTCAGTTTCCACTATGTGTGCTGTGGATATGGCTCTGGTCACAAAGCCAGAGGCTCACATCTAGTCTGCAGCCAGCCATCCAACATTGCTGTCCAGAATATTGTTGACTTGCTCCGATCATTTGCTTAAAGGATCACTATGCATGCTGAATGGAGCTGCTCCTTAGGGTGTTTATTTGGTTGGCCCAAAGCTACTAGTTTATAATAAGCAAGACTTGTTAGTGTATGTGCATGGGTGCATGTGTATGTGCGTGTGCGCACCCAAGCACACACACACACACACACACACACACACACACACACACACACACACACACACACACTCAGACCACAATGCCCACCTACTGTCATTATAAACATTTTTCTTTCTTTCTTTTTTTTTTGGTCCTTAGCCTAACTAGGCCTTTGCTACCCAGGGAAGAATGGCCATCATACCCAAAGGGAATGGAGACATCTTAGGAAAACATAAAGCAAAGGGGTGACTTCTTGTCTTCACATCAGAATATCCAATGTTGTAGGGGCACATTTAACTGACAGATCCATGCGTGCTGTGCATATGTATATCTTGACTTTAACAGATTTTTTTAAAAAATGTGAATTATTGCAAAATTCACAATTAGAGGGACTTTACTTATAGTCCTGGTTTTTCAATTTCTCTGGAGAAAATGAGGCGATCTTCACAGGAGGCAGGAGTTGAGTCATACCTTCCTGCCATCCCTATCACCCCCAGTCTCCACCATTCCCAGCTACCTCACTTAGAAGACCTTGCGCTCCAATGCCTTTGAATTTTGGACCCCTGTGGATGACAGTGACTGAGGGCAACAGCCCTGGGGACGATCACCCTTTTATAGCTTTGACAGTTGAGGACCAGAGGGCTCAAACAAATGACCAGAGGTCACAGGCCAGAAGAGAAACTGGTAGCTAATTGTCTTACCACCCATTTCTTTCCCATTCCTAGCAGACCTTATTTCATTTGGCCTGGCAACCTGCCACGTAAGAGTCCATTTCCCCGCTGCCTCACAGTTTGTTGTGGTCATGTGACTAAATTCTGGCTAATGATAGGTCTGTCTCAAGGGACCACTTTCAACATATCCTTAATATGGAAGGACAAGTCCTCCCTTCCTCCTCCCACACCACCCCCATTGTCCTCATTCTCCATGCTTGGAATGCAGATGTAATGTCTTGGAGCTCTTTCAGCCATACTGGACCACAGAGAAACCTTGATGATAGAAGCTATGGGTGGCAGAACAGAAAGATAGAAAGTGGATTTTCTGATGAATGCATACATTCACGGCACCATTCCTGATTCACAGCCTGCTAGACTTCTTTTATGATAGTGAAGAACCATGTGTGTGTAAGTCAGGTCTTGATTTCGGTCACTGATGTGGCATTGAGGTCAGAATTCACACTCAGTTTGCTTGGGTGTAAGGGACCTGGGTCTAAGTTATTCCTCTGCTCACTTCCTAACCACTGTTGCTGCAGCAGTCATATCCCAGATTCCTTGGTTGCCTGAAGCTGATGCCATATCTCCTCTTGATTGCCCCTCCCGCAGGACCAAGTGCCCCGTGAGTGTGTCTTGGCTAGTGAGCACATGGCAGCCTTCCAGTTCTCTACCAGTGACACAGCCATCCCAAGTGAGGATGATCTGAGGTTCCTTGACAAAGGAACCACCTTGCTGTAAAAACACTACCCTCAGTTGGGTGTCTGTAACTCATGCCTATAATCCTAGCTACTCAGGAGGCTGAGATCTGAGGATTGAGATTCAAAGCCAGCCTGGGAAGGAAAGTCTGTGATGATCCTTTTTTTTTTTTTTTCTGGTCGTGGGGGGCCTGAACTCTGGGCCTGGGCGCTGTCTCTCAGCTCTTCAGCTCAAGGCTAGTGCCCTACTACTTGAGCCACAGCGCCACTTCCAGCTTTTTTTGTTTTTCTGCTTATATGGTACTGAGGAATCGAACCCAGGGCCTCATGCATGCAAGGCAAGCACTCTATCACTGAGCCAACTTCCCAGCCCTGAGATGATACTCTTAGCTCCAATTAATTACCAAAAAAAGTCTGAAGTGGAGTTGTGGCTCAAGAGTTAAGAAGTTAGTGAAAGAAGATGGAGGATAGCGCTCAGGCCCCAGTGAAAAACGAAACAACCGAAAATATTAGCTTCTGGCCTTCCTTTCTCCGCTGCTGCCTCTGAGGCCAAATGACAGATGAACCAGGGCTACAGGGATGACTGACCAGGAGGGCGGCTTAAAGCAGACCCCAATAGTCTGCTGAGGCTGTCACCGGCTTCTACCCTATTTTGATTTGTGTGGATGGTGTTCCTGTAGTGGCCTTTTAGTGTCCTTTTAGTTCAAAGCACTGGATTCTACTTGTTTAAGTGGTTAGGATTATTAAGATTGCTTTTGGCACAAGACAAACGCACATGGGTAGATATTGAAATGTCTCCAGGGGCTGCGAATGGATGCAGTCTTCTGGCCGGGAAATTCTCAAAGTTTGTGCTCAGTTGTCTTCCATTTTAAGTGACGAAGTGATGATCAAACTAGTACTATCCCTCCCAGATGGTGGGCCATCTTTCTTCTTCTTTTGCATCTTCCAAGTATGACCTATGCTCCTTCTGTTGGCCTCCCCCTCTTAAGTGCTCCCTAGGCAGTGTCTCCAGGGGTTGTGATATTACTGCGAAGAACAGGACTGTTTCTGTTGATTTTATTAGACCCCTCTGTGGAACTTGATGCTATTGACCATTCACTTGTTGCAATATTCTGCTTGTTTAAACTTTTTCTCTTCCCTCTTTTCCTTCCTTCCTTCCTTCCTTCCTTCCTTCCTTCCTTCCTTCCTTCCTTCCTTCCTTCCTTTCTTTCCTTCCCTTCCTTCCTTCCTCCCCCCTTCCCTCCCCTCCACTCCCTTCCATCCCCTTCTCCCTCTTCCCCACTCTTTTTTCTGGGGCTTGAATTCAGGACAAATCCAGCATTTTGCTGGTTAGCTGGAGACAAGAATCTCATGGACTTTGCCTAGGTTGGCTTTGAGCTAGATCCTCAGAACCGCCCCCCCTCGTTTAACTTTCTGGCAATAACAACTTGGAGGAGGGGCCCCTCCATATAGTCTTTTCCCACTTGCAGTTCATCAGACCTTGCTACCTTCCTCACTTCCTTCCCCTCTCCTTTCTTCTCTCACTGTCTAGACTGTGGGCAGGCCCTCTCCAGGCTCTGGGTTTATTTAACACCTAGTGGAGATGTAAGTCTTAGGTCAACATCTCCAAAACACTGAGATGAAAATGAGTTGGGAAGAAGATTACTGGGGGGAGGGGAGAGGGGGCTGAAGAGCACGGGGTTCCTCAGGAGGAAGGGATCATGTAATGCAGCGGCCACAAAGGCCTCAGCAGGTCCCACAGGACACCTGGAATGACTCTTTGGAGTTAATCCCAGTGGAGCCAAGGGTCCCAGGCTTTGGGCCCCTGAAACAAAGTCATTGTCTGGGGACGATCAGGGGCATGGACCATCGTCCATAGTCATTGGTTGGGGATGCTCAGGGGCGTGGCCGCCACCCATAGTCATTGGTTGGGGATGCTCAGGGGCGTGGCCATCACCCATAGTCATTGGTTGGGGATGCTCAGAGGCATGGCCACCACCTGGAGTGAGATATCTTCCTTCTGCCCAAGACAGGGATGGCCCAGCTGGAGCCCACAGTAGCCCTTGTTCCCCGCAGCTGAGGAAAGGAGGGCTGGGCTCCTGGTAGGAGATGTGGACAGCACCCCCTCTCCAGGTCCAAATACAACCCCAGCTGCCCCCCCAGACTCTCACTGCATGGCTACAATTCTCAGGCTCAGCTGTTGTTTGAACCATGGCTCTGTGACTGTCTTTCCACTCTCTCTGCCTAGAATGCACGTCCAGACTGTACTCACTGACGTCCTGATCTCCTGAGGGTGCACTATGCGCTGGATGCACTCTGGGACCCCGGCCACTTGCCCTATCTGTTCCAGGGCAGCCCATTGGCAGCCCTGGCCAGCAGAGGGCAAGGTGGGCAGCACAGAGATCTGTCCTCACCCCCGAACCCAGTGAAGCCACAGTTACAGCTACCTGCTCTGAAAACTCCTTGTTCCCAAGCAGTGGATAAGGGGAGAAGACAGACTGGGGGCTGGGAGGGGCTGGGGGCTAGGGGCTGGTATGAGCTTGAGAGCCCTGGAGCAGAGATTCACCCGGCCAGGCCAGTTGTGCTGGGATATGGGGAGTGGAAAGCAGAAATCTCCCATCCCAGGTACCTGCTGGGTCTCCTGAGACCACCTCCTATGCTGCCAGCTAAGTGATACCCTTGATGAGGCAGGTGAGTGGAATCACAGGCAGACCTGCAAAACCCACCATCAGCTCTGGTGTCAGTGGCTCACACCTGTAATTGAAAGGATCCATGAAAGGATCTACCACACCCATGCCAGGGGACCATGCGGAGGCAGACAGGCACAGGAGAAGGATTATTGCAAGGTTTATTAGAGGAGCCATATTTTCTCCGAAGAGAGAGCACATGGCAGACTCCATTATCTAGGTAACAGCAAGGTCTCAGGATTAAGAAGTGAGGTAGATGGGAGCTCAGGTGGGTCTGGGTGGAGAGAGGGAGGGGCCAGCTGAATGGCTGGAACTCCAGGTCAGGGAGGGGCTCAGGTCTGGGTGGAGCTGAGGACCAAAGGTGGGCATAATGCTTACAGTAACTCTCGCTACTCTGAAGATGGTAGTTCAAAGCCATCCTGGTCAGGAAAGTCTATGACTCAAGTGGTAAGTGCACTAGCCTTGAAAGAAAAAGCTAAGGGACAGCACTCAGGTCCTGAGTTCAAGTCCCAGTACTAGCACAAACAAACAAAACAAACACAAAATAAAACAAAAATGCACCATCAGAACCTCCAATTCCTTGTCAGCATTCACCGCTGGGGTGTACATACTTAGAGCTCTAATACATCACACACACACACACACACACACACACACACACACACACACACACACACACACACACACTCATTGACATTCTTGTGAGTACATACCGGCGCACACTGTTGGGGAAGCCTGAGTGACAGTTGTTATAATGCGTCCTCAAATCGGTCACTGCTGCGGAGAAGGAAAAATGATGGCCGGGGTTCAGTCCGTTTCAGGAGGGGAGGTGAGCCTCTCTGCTCTTGGCTCTTCGTGGGGACAGCCTTCAGAAGTAGCGTGAAGAACTATTTCTTCCCTTCCTCCCCAGAGACCAGGCTGTTCTCTAAATACCAAGGCAGGCGCCTGAGCGAGACTTGAAAAGGTCATTACCGAGTCTCCAGAGGGTGGTATTTAGCTGGGGAAGTGGTTCCTTGAGGAGAAGCCTTGGACCTCAGCAGGAAGCCTTTGTTTCCAGACACTTTTGTCACGGGGTCTGGATGGCAGGGAGGAGTGTGTTGGACACTCCATCCTCCGGGGCTGGGGCTCCAGCTCCCAACAGCGATGGAAATTCAGCTCCAGACCAGGAGCAAGCGAGCGAATCCCACCCAGCTGGCCCCCAGTGGAAAAGAGCTGTAGCCTTGCACTTGGAGACCTTGGGGAGGGGGGCTCCTTTGAGCCCCACTTTTTTTCTGAGAACAAATGGGAGGAGTCAGGGTTTCAATTGCCTAGCAGGGGGCAGAAAGTCCATCCATTTGTTTCTAGAATTAGGCAGAGACTTCAGGAACAGGATAACAATTCTTTCTTATTTTAATTTTTAAATGGTTGTAACAAGACATGGGCTTACAGCTACAGAAATCAGGTAAAGAGTACATTTCTTTTAAGACAGTGTCACCCTTTCCCTCATTCTCTCCCAGTTTTTCCCTCCAGTCCCCATCCACAAGTTTGTATAGGTCATTTTCAACGTAGTATCTAGTGAGTACCACTGCTTCATTTGTTCACCCTTTGTCCCCCCATTACCCTCCCAAGACAGATAAAAGAACAAGTAAGACACAAACAAAAGGAAAGCAGTAAAAAAGAGAAAAAAAACAACAACAGACTTCTTGTTTCCATTTCCTGGGGTTCATTTCGATAAATATTCTTTTCTATGATCAGATGCACATAGGCCTTTTGCGCCTTTGTGTTCCTCTCCTAAGGACAATTCCTTCTTTAAAGAATACCTGCCTCCCTCATTTATATATACATATATATATATATATATATATATATATATATATATATATATAAAATTACAAAACGATTCCTTAACAGCTGGGCAGTGCAGTTCCTCTTGGGACTTTTCTTTAGTTAAAGGTCTGATTGGGCTGTCTGTGTCAGGGATGCCCCCAGGGCAGGATGTAGGCAGGAGCCCAGAGCCCAGGCTACAAGCCCAGCAGATAGGCCCTACTGTTCTGTGCCAGAGACTGAGAAGCCTTAGTTTTTCTCCTGGTGGGTAGCAGAGGCATGTTACATGTCCTCATGGGTCTCTCTGGATGTGGGCCCATTCTCCGCCATAGCCCTGTGTCTCAGGACTGACCTCCAGGAACATCTCAGACCTCAAGGTGCTCCTCCCCCCCCCCCCCCCCCCCCCCCCCGCCTTGTGCTTGGGTTTGGCTATTGGGCACAGCGAGTAGGAGATTGGTGGGCAGAATGAGAGGGGGTGGGGCCAGCCCCATGGGCTTCCCTCTAGCCTGGCTGTGGGTCATGGGTTCTGTCTGGAGACTGGGGTGCTGGGAGGAGCTCTGGGGACAGGATGGTAGTGTCTGCTTCTAGGATCATCATGAAGATAAGAGATTGGATGGGTGTGTGGTATGGGGGGATGGGTGTGTGGTATTGGGAGCCATATTTGGGCATGTGCTGGGGGAGGGGGCATACAAGCAGGTTCCTGGGGCTGAAGTAGGGCCATGTATGGGGAGCCAGGGGCAGTGGGCCCTGGTGAGCGGCCCCTACCTGCTGTTTAGGAGCTGGTGGCTGCCTATCAGTGGCTGCCAGGAGAGAGTTTCTGAGAGGCGGGGGAAGAAGAAGCCTACAGGAACTGTGACGTACGTAGGACTGGATTTATTTCTCTGGCTTCCTATAAGACGGAGAGGAAGAGGTGCCTTTATCCCAACTCATGACGCATAATGCAATCAGATGACATTTAAATATTCATATTGTAAAAAAGTGTGCAGATGCAAGTGTGAGACTAGTGGGCTGGTGAGAAGGGGGTGGGGGGGGTGGGGCGGGGAGCCACGTGCTGCCTAAGGGGGTGGGGGGGGTGGGGGGGGGCGGGGGGGGGGCCGGGAGCCACGTGCTGCCTTCTGTGGATTCACAAGGCTCTCAGAGTGAAAGAGCATTTGGGATCAGTTAGTTGGACCCTTCCTGGTGGAGGACTTTCTTGCTGGTATCTCTGGTAGGGGAGGGGTGTATTTCCCTCCCTGCTACGTGGACTCTATCCAAAAGCCAGATCTTCCCTCATGTGTCAGTCCTCGCTATGGGAATCCTTCCTTTTAGTGAGCTAAAACCTCCTATCACAACTCTCAGGAATTTCCCTGTGGTCCTAGCTTTAACCCCTGGGACCGCCAAGGCTCTCCAGATGTTTCCTGACAACCCTCAGGGAGTGGCTCTGCCTTCCTAGTTACAAGCCAAGTGACTCCATGGCCCTTGCCCTGGCCCAGGCATTTCTTAAAGTGCTGCCCAAGGCTGAGAGAGAGAGAGAGAGAGTAGTATAAAGGAAATGTCCCTAGTTTTAGGTTCTTGATGCAGTCTGACTTCTTTTGGCTGTGTGATGGGGAAGAAGTATTTCATCTCTCTGAGCCTCAGACACAAACACCATTCATACAAAGACTTCATGAGGATCAGTGAGTCAGAAAGCCCTTGGCTGGCAGAGACCTGGAACAGGCCTATGGATTCTCCAGGCCGCCTATTGGGACAGTGGGAAGAGAGGAAGGAGGAGCATCATGGCCAGGTGGCAAGCTTGAAGCCAGGCTCAGAGACTGGCAAGGAGAAAGCTCAGCTGAGGACAGCTTCAGTCCTGTGCTCTGAGACACTGAAATGGTACTGCTCAGGACTGGGCAGGGGCGTTTGGTGAGGGCCTCGGCTGTTGAGGATTGGAATGGGTAGGACAAATCTCTGAGTTTCAGGGTATTCTTTTGTTCTCCTCATTTGGCCCTGTGTCCCCAGGCCATAGTCCTAACTGAAAATGTATCTAAAAATTACCGAAAGCAAAGTGGCTTGATCCCTGGTGATGGTCGGGGGAGGGTGTTCTGTGTGTGTGTGTGTGTGTGTGTGTGTGTGTGTGTGTGTGTGTGTTGGGGGTGGTGGTGATGCTAAAGTCCAGGGAGGCATTAGTTGAGTTTAGCAGGAAATGGACCTAGGTGAGTGGGCCTTTCAGAACACCAGGATGGATGGGGTCATAGAAGCTTCCACAGGGCCATGGGGACCACCAGAGCCCAGGACAGCATCAACAGGAAGTCATCATACAACAGAGCAGCAAACAGCTGAAGGAAGGAAGGAAGGTCAGTGCCGGGCCTCCAGCTGCCCTTCTGTCCCTACGTACAGCTCCCTGGTCAGACTTGGCCTCACCCTCCTCATGCTTGCATCGGCCCTCTCACTTCAGTCAAGCAGTGCTTGCTCTTTCCATATCCACCTCCCCTGGCTGACCTAGCCTATATCTCCTCACATGGAACTCGTGTTCATGAAGAACGCCTTGCTTGGATATTGCATCCTCTACCTCCACACATAAATACTTCATATATATACATATATGTAGATATATGTATACATATATATGTATATATATGAAGTATTTGTGTGTGTATTTATATATGAAGTATTTGTGTATATATGTCAGCCCTGGTGGACACTCTTGTTCTTCTTGCCTGCCTTCCTGCCACCGTTGGATTGGTGCTTCATGCTGTCTAGGGGGTACAGACTTTTCTCCATCCACTAAAATATTAAAAGACACTGAAGTGTTTAAAGCAGATAGATCAGATTTATTTGAAAATGAGCAGCAAAGGAAAATAGCAAGATTCTTCATATATTGAGGGGCTTCAAAGAAGAGTCCATTGGAGTCATCTTGGAGGGCGTTTTTTTTTTTTTTTAATTTTTTTATTGTAAAGATACTATACAGAGGGTTACAGTTACATGAGTGGGGTAATGAGTACACTTCCTCTTGAACATTGTTACCCCCTTGGAGGGCGTTTTTTTATAGCACAAGGCTCCTCCCATATCTCCTTGCTTGGACTTGGTGCTGATTGCTTGATGGCTCATGCATGCTCCACTCTGGCTCTTTCTATTGGCTGAACAGACAAATAGGGAAGAAGAAATATCTGAGCAAGAGCCTAAAGCATAATGGGAACAAGAAGCACCAGCATGGGTTCTCTGACATGTGTTAAGCCTGCATTTTTTGTTGTTGTTGTTGTTGGTCACGAGCCCTGAACTCTGGGCCTGGGCGCTGTCCCTCAGCTCTTCAGCTCAAGCGCCGCTTCCAGCTTTTTCTGCTTATGTGGTGCTGAGGAACTGAACCCAGGGTCTCATGCATGCAAGACAAGCACTCTACCACTGACCCACTTTCCTAGCCCCAAAGCACACCATTTTTTTATCCCTATCTACCTACTGGTTCTTCCTTCCCCTCTTGCTTACAACCTCTTTCTTTGAATGTGACTTTTAACTGTGAAGGCACCAAGGGCTCCTGGATTTCTGTCCCAGTTTCTTACCTTGTCTTTCTTGTAGAGGAGACTTTTCAGCATCGAGGCACTTGGCCTTCCATTTCACTGGGTAAAGCAGTCCATGGGGTGGTGTTAGTTGTCATCTATATATCAAGGATCCTTGAATCTCCTGAGTACCAGATCCATGTGCCCAAAGGCCCATTGAACACCTCTCCTCAGATGCCCTTTGAGCCATAAAGTTCATCACCTTCCCCACTGGCTGTCTGTGTCAGGAATGATACCTCTAAAAACCATCCCCCAGGCCAGAGATCTGTGACCCCATCAATCCATTCAATCCCTGGTCCTGCCTTCATCTCTCAGGTCTGTTCTTTCCTTCTGCTTGTGAATATAGTGCTCTAGTCTAAGCCATGCTGTTTCTTACTTACATTTCCTGTACAGCCCCTACTGGTGCTGTGGCCCAAGAAGGAGGTAAGCTCTGCACAGGTCATTGGGACTGGCTTTTTGTTTTTGGTCTGGTCGTGGGGCCTGAACTCTGGTCCTGGGTGCTGTCCCTCAGCTTTTCAGCTCAAGGCTAGCGCCCTACCACTTGAGGCACAGCACCACTTCCGGCTTCCCCCCCCCCTTTTTTTTGCTTATATGGAGCTAAGGAATCAAACCCAGGGCCTCATGCATGCAAGGCAAGCACTCTACCACTGAGCCACCTTCCCAGCCCCCGGGACTGGCTTTTGACCTCACCCATTTCTTCAGCCTGGCTACACCTGGAATAGACCTTTGGTTTCTGGGGCCTAGTCATGCATGTATATGCCATATGCCATGTGTGTATGTTTGTACATGCCAGAGAGGTGGGGCTGACCAAGGCAGGAGGGGAGCTCCTATCCCTGTGTCCCCAGAGATGGTTCCCAGGAGTGGCTGCATGCCCATGTGGAGAGCAAAGCCCTTCCCAGCTGCCTGCTGCATGTTAGCTGAGACAAGGGTTGTTACATCTCCATTTGTATCACAAGAAAATGAAATCAAGAAAATGCAAGACTTGACCCTGAAACAGACAGTATTGAAGAGAAGACGACTTTTTTGCTGGAGAGACCCTCTTCTTCCCCTCTGCAACTCCCAGGAGAGTTGTCTCTGAGAAGCTATCAGCACCCTCTCTTTTGGGGGGGGCCCTCAAAGAGGGTGGCATTCACATCTTAACGCACAAGAAGAGCTAAACACGACAGCGGCAAAAAAAAAAAAAAAAAAAAAAAAAAAAGCAGCTTGGAAAGGCATGATGCTTCGCCAGCCCCGCCTGCTCTACCCTGCCTTGATGTGCCTTGACTTGAAGATGTTTCTTTCTCAATTAGGAAAGAGCCACAGCTTCACGCCTGCATGGGTGGTGGCAGTGCTGGAATTAGCGCCGGGGGAGGGGAGGTGACAAAGGAAACAAATGTCTCCTTCATTCTGGTTCCAGGACCTTCCCAGCCCAGAGGAATATCTTGGTTTTTCTTGGGAGCTTACACAACTTCCTCTCCACTTATTCAGACAATAAGCTTGAATTTGAGCTGTTTCCTACTGGCCTGGGACTCTACGGGAGATCAAAGATCACCCAGGAATAAAGTCTCTGCACCATGGAGCTCAGCCTAGTCAAAGAGACTGATGGGAAAATTCCTACATGGGAGAAGCCTGGCATTTCTGGCCCTTAGAGATCAGCTTGAATCAGTTCATACCCTGAATTCAACACTCTGCGTACCTACCCAAAGTTTCCCAAGATTCCTGCGAAGTCCTGGTGGGCTTGGCACAAATCTTAGGTCGGAACAGATTAGAGTCTAATTGTGTGGGTTCAAATCCCACAGACCTGTGCTGAGGTTTCTCAGATCCTTGGCAGGTAAATAACAATAGTACTGTTTGGGGCCCAGCTTGTTGCTGGGCTGTGTTTAGAGTAGAGCCTGGCACATGCTAAACATGGGGAGATTAGCGTTTACACTCATTGTCATTTGCAGCTCAGAGCTCCTGCTTGCATTGAATTAATTCCATTTATGCATCCTCTTACCCCCTGCCAGTGTTGCCGGTTTCACCCAGAGTCGGCCCAGACATGGACCTCAATTCTTTTCTTTATGCTCCATTAAAAAACATCAGCCTCCACCCCTAAAACAAAGCATGGCTGGGCACACAAAATCTCTGTGGGTAGCAGACATTTGCAAAGGATGGGGAGAGGAAGGGATTTATAGATTGTAGAACACCAGCAGTATAAAAGCCCATCTTTGATGTTCCCATTTCTAAAAGCCCCTCAGCCATTTCTACCACCTGAGAGTCTTCCTCCTGTTATGTTGTTTAATGATCCCACCCCCGCCCTCCCTCTTTCCTCCCACCATCCAGTTTCTACTTGCTATCCATGCAGAATAGTTTAGAGTTCCCATTCGCTCCCTTGTCTCTTGTCAGATCACACCCTCAAGATGTTACCTCTCCCCCCAGAGCCGTAGCAAGGTATTTCCCTATACCAAGACACTTGCTCCCTCAAGAGGCATTCCAATGTCAGATGTTAAATCAGTCACCATCCAGCCCTTGAAAAGACAAGGTTCTTTAAATCTTCCAGACAGAAGAGATTTCATACAAGGCATTGGTTGCAGATGGCAGAAGGGTGCAGAAGCCAAACAGCAGGACAACTCTAATGGCCAACATATTGAAATACTGTGGGTTGATGCTGGCAAAGAGATATTGACCTCAGGCTTCAGGATCCCAAGGGCTTCCTCTCAATTCTCTTCTTTCTGCCTCTCCCCTTATCTCCCCATGATCCAGTAACAAGAGAGTTGAGCCAAATCATAGCAGGGAGCCTCCAGCATTCTGCACACCCCCTCCCCTCCCCCAGTATCTTGGTCTCTATTAAATACTTGGGCTGTCCACCCCCAGCCGGAATGAAAGGGGCACAGTGAGTAGGAACAGAGCCATATGAGGAGGAGGAGGAGGGGGGGAGGGGGAGGGGGAGGAGGGGGGGAGGGGGAGGAGGGGGAGGAGGAGGAGGAGGGGGGAGGGGGAAGGGGAGGGGGAGGAGGAGGAGGAGGGGGGGAGGGGGAAGGGGAGGGGGAGGAGGGGGAGGAAGAAGAGGAAGAATCAGGTGGGGCAAGCAGAGGCAGAAAGGTCCTTCAACCCCAGGCAGGATGAGATGCACTGGGACATGGGGTGGGGAAACAAGGACCAATGAGACAGAATTCTGCCCATTGTCACAGAATGAGTGAGGACCAGGGCTGGATCCTTGCTCCAGCCCTATATTGTAGCATCAGCCTTACATCAGAGCGAGGAAGCTGTAATGGCCAGGGAGGAGAGCCTGCTGGCTCCTCCCTCTGGAGGCAGCAGAAGCTAATGAGTTCTCCCCAGTACACAACCAAGCTGGAGGACACAGTGGAAAGACCGCAAAGGCCAGCCACAAGTGAGCAGTCAGGGACACACAGCCGCTCCTGTGGCAGAGGCGATGAGCGGTGAGTAACTGTGGTAAGCAGCATGACAGGGCTGCAGAGACAAAGGAGGAACCACCGCTGTCAAGAGCTGGGTGCCTGTAATCCTACCTACCCAGAAGGCTGAGATCTGAGGATCCTGGTTTGAAGCCAGCCTGGGCAGCAAAATCTGTGAGAATTTTATCTCCAATTAACCACCAAAAAAAAAAAAAAAAAAAGTCAGAAGTGGAGCTGTGGCTCAAGTGGTAGAGCTCTAGCCTTGAGCAATAAAGCTCAGGGACAGTGCTCAGGCCTTGAATTCAAGCCCCAGGACCAGTACCACCACCATCCCCTGCAAAAACAACCACCACCACCACAACAAAACCTTAAGGAGAGCCTGTGGATGTCAGCAAATCCTGGAGCCAGCTATAAGAGAAGGATGATGCACAGATGAAGCAGCCAGCCTTTCTTGGGTCCATCCTGGTCCTGATCCACCTGGTTATTGTTGAAAATAAAAAAAGAGAAGAAAAAGAAGCAACAGCAGACAACAGAAACCAAAAGGCATGGGCTGGAAGTCTTTAGGGGAGAGACATGGAGACAGGCCTTGGGCCCAGGAGGGGCGGAGGTGATCGTGAGGCCGGGAACAGAATGTGGTTTCCAGGTTGGCCTATTTGGAGGAGCTTTGGCTACAATTGAGCTCTCTCAGGGCCTGGGCCATGGCACCCTCCCTGAGTGCCATGAGAAGTGAGTGGAGATCTTGTCCTTCAGTCCAGTGTTTGTTGGACATTTAGCAACACCATTTTAGGGACAGCTACCATATTGTTATGTATCCTAAATTGTTTATGTGTCATTTCAGGACACTTTATGAAATTGGTTGAAACAAAAAGTTATTTCAATTGCATTGCATTCTGTTCTGAACAAAAGATTAAAAACAAAACAAAATCTAGTTCCTACTTTGGCCAGTTGTTCTGCTCTCCGGTGATTGATGGAGTAAATTTTTGACCCTATATTAAACCAGCCAATTGTGTAAGACTGTGAACCTAAGTTCTGATCAATCAGAGCAAGGTACAGCAATGCATTAGGGATAAAATGTGGATGGACTGTCCTGCCTGTCCAGTGTGCTTGCCGATCTGACTCTTGTCGGTGGCAGAAGTAACAATTGCCTTGTGGAGTCTTGGGATCTCATTCTATATGGACACCCCAGACCTCAAAATTCATTACCCATGCTGGAGTCCCGGGAAGATCAGCTCAACTTCATAGACCAAAAGTAAGTTACCTGGAAGTTTCTTCCTGCCAAGACAATACTCAGTGAAGAAAAGCAACCTTTCCCCCTTCACCTCCTCCCAAATTATGGTGATAGTTAAAAGAATGGAGGGGGGATTAATAACCACTGATGAGGCTTGGCCTTCCTTGGATCCTCTCCACTACCCCTGCTCCTCTCCTGGTCCCCAAGCACTTTACTTGCTCCCTCAGGCTCTTCCAGGGACAGTTTTTCATTTAAGCCGCTGCAATATCTGTTCAGACAATCATCTCTCTCTGGCAGCTTGTTGCTGTTTTCTCTGCAGCCAGGGCATATTCAAAGGAGAGAAACTTTAAATTAAGTTTGGAGAGTTGAGATGAAAGAAGACAAACCCTGACCATTGTGGCAGGTAAGAAGAGGGCTCTGATGGATGGTGGACAGCCTCCCAGGCTGTCTTCCACTCAGCTGGAAAGAAGCTCAGGAAGAATTCTTCCTTCCTTTCCCTGACTCTCTACCACCCACTACCCAGACATCAGGTCACCTGACTAGAAAGCATTAGCTCAGCTCCCAGGGATGGCATTTGGGCTCTGTAGGGTGGTAGGGAGGTGATTTCATTCCCTTGCTAGCATCCCAAGTCTCTCTTTATAGGGAGGAGCAATGGGGAGGGAAGGAAAGAAGACAGAACAAAAGGAAGGAGGGAAGGAAGGGAAGAAAAAAGGAAGGAAGAAAGGTAGGAAGGCAGGGATGAAGGAATGTAGGAAGGAAGGGAGGAAGGGAGAGAGGGAGGGGGAAGGAAGAAAAGAAGAAGGAAAAGGAAGAAGGAACATAGGAAGGGAGGGAAGAAGAAAGAGAGCAAGAAGGAAAGAAGAAAGGAGGGAGGAAGGAAGGAATGGAGGAAGGCTGGGGTACAGAGGTTCTGCCCCTGCCTAGTGTATATAATCTAAGATCCTATTATACTTAAGATGGGCCAGGTGCGATACTATGAGATCCCCTGACATTTCCTCTGACTCATTTTTTATTGTGGTAAAAAATATATAATCCAAATGTGGCTATTTTAACCATTTTTGAATGTATGTTTCAGAAGCACTCAATGCAGTCAAATAGTGGTATAAGCATCGCTGCTCCTTCCTCCCTGCGGCCACCACTCCCTGCTCCCTTTTCTTCCCTAGCAGGCTTTGTGTGTCTATGGATTTGCCTTACATGATGTTTCATACAAAAGGAATCACACAACACGGGACTTTGGATAATATTTTAAAAGTCTTCCCTCCTGGCATGTAGTTGTACTCCACTCCTTTTTAATGGCTAAGTAATCATTTGCTGTATGATTATGCCACATTCCCATTCTTCAGCTGGTGGTGGACACTTTAAGTCTTTGGCTATTGTGAATAGTGCTGCTATGAACATTTATGTCTAAGGTTTTATTTGAACACATTTCCATTTTTGAGGGTTTGGGGGTGGAATTGCTGGGTTTCCTTCTTTTTTTTTTTTTTTTTTTGCTAGTTCTGGGGCTTGAACTCAGGGACTGGGCACTATCCCTGAACTTCTTTTTTTTCCTCAAAGCTAGTACTCTACCACTTGAGTCACAGCACCACTTGTGGCCTTTTCTGTTTATGTGATACTGAGAATTGAACCCAGGGCTTCAAGCATGCTAAGCTACATTCCCAGCCCTGGGTTTCCTTTTAATTTTGTTCTGGTCCTGGGGCTTGAACTCAGGGCCTGGATACTATCCCTGGTTTTGTGCTCAAGGCTAGTGCTCTACCACTTTGAGCTACAGCACTATTTCTGGCTTTTTGGTAGTTAATTGGAGAAATGGACATAGTACATGGCACAAGATACAACCACAATTCTTTCTTTTTTAAAAATGTGTTCTGTTACAGAGGATTGAACACAGGGTCTCACATGTTCACTTGGCTTTTCTGCTCAAGACTGGAGTTCTACTATTGATCCCTACCTCCACTTCTGACTTCTTGTTGGATAAATGGAAATGAGTCTCTTTGATTTCTGTGCCTGAGCTGGCTTCGAACGGTGATCCTCAGATCTCTGTCTCCCGAGTAGCTAGGATTGTAGATGTGAGCCACCAGCACTTATAAACAATAATTTTTTTTTTATCTCCAGAAGAGCCAGCCAGCTCTCTTTGTGTAGGTGAGAACAGAAATGGAGTGAAGTACCTGAGACTTCCTTTGAGAGTTGTGCAAATACAAGGCAAATACAAACTTCTTACATCTAAGACCAGACATCTAAGGGTGTGTGTGTCTACACACACATGCACAATCCAAGAGCTGGAATCCTGGATGCTGGAGGGGTGGGGATGCTATAGAATTCCTGCCTCCTCAGTTCCCAGGCAGGCTTCCACTGGGCGGCAGAATCCAGTCTTTGGAATACTGCAGAAGGGATGAGGTTTCAGGGCTCCTATAAAGATGGATGGACACTTAAATAATTGGAAGCATATTAACAGGTGAGTCTGCATTTGTACCTGTCCCTGCTGACCTTAGCCATTGAAGCACATAGCATGCAGTACTTAGGGTGCTTGACCCACAGAAGGTATGAACACAACAGAAGCTATTAAGAGGAACTTAGGGCTTGACGGGAGAGATGCAACTGAACAAATCAATGGGGAGTTTAACTCAGAGGTTTCCCTAACCCGGGCTCATGGAAGAGAGTAGACATAAGCAAAATTAAAAGGGCAATTTGACTACAAAACAAAGGGGATATTGAGAGTACCTCTTTGTTATCCCTCTGGCCCAAGTGAGGAATATGACCTGTCTGTGTGGTCCCTGTTCCTTTCTTAATGGGGATAGGGGGCAGGAGTGGGGGTGGGGAGTTAGGCTGCACTACTTCCTGTTCTGTCCTCACGGTTCACATGGCCACTGCCAATCACAGTGCTCACCATTCTAGTCACTAAGAAGCTGATGACCTGGTCCAGCCAATCAGAAACTTTCCCTATTAAATTGGGACTATGGGGAAAGAGTCCATTCTTCTCTGATCGAATCTAAAACCAGAAAAAGCAGGAAATGGAGTGGAGGAAGGGTTGGAGTGGAGGAGGAATTGGAGGACATTCGCAATACTGGTGCTGGACACTTCTGTAATGCAGGTAACCAATGAAGGAGACTTCTGGTGGTTTTGGTCATGTGAACGCATGAACTCTTCATCTAGCTATTTTAAGTTGGGATTCTAGATCTTGAAAGTCTTTGCTAAGCCTTGGTGCTAGATGATTGCAGATTCATTGATGATGGGTTTGGTTGGATGTGGTGGACAGTGGTGGTGGAGTATTGGTGCTGCTGGTGGGATGAGATCCAGCAAGGGTGGCCTTGTAAGACCCTGTGGACGTGGTGGCAGAGACTCCCAGAGAGAAGGCAGTGCTGGGAAGAAGCAGCAGAGAGCTGGGGTGGTGCCTGGGCCTGGGGGAGCCAAGTCACATTGCTGAACAGACTTATTTGTGACATCCATCATTCAGTAATCGATGCAGAGCCTGACATTCTTTTTATTTCTGCTTGGCTTTCTACCTTGGGCACTTTTCTTTAAAATTAAATATGATTTGAGAATGTGATTTTTTTTAATGACCATATAGAATTCCATCATGTGGCTCTCACGTAATCTAGTTTACAAATCCCCTAGTGTTGAGGATTGTAAATAAATTGTTTTCTTTTTTTTGCTGTTTATTATTATTTTTATTATATATTCCACTGCTGGGTACCACCTTGGAAATAAATCTTCATGCATATCTCTAATTATGTCCTTAGGAGAAATGGTTATAAATGAGATTGTCTTATCAAAGGGTATGGACATTTTAAAGCTTTGGATCCATCTAAATAAATTGCCCAGCAGAACGATTGTGACAAGTTACACTCCTACTGCAGGACAGAAGAGTTGCCTTTCCTCTGAACCTTTGGCAGCCCTTAGTACGATGATATTTTAAAAGCCTGGCTAAAACGACAGGCAAAATATATGTCTAACTATTTTAATTTGAATTTCTTTTATTGCTGGTGATGCTGAAAATTTTCATATATTTATTGCCTTTATGGAATTTTGTGTTGTAAATTTCTTATTTATGTCCTTTCTTCATATTCCTAATGGAGTTTTCAGATTTTCTTATTGATTTAGTGAAGTTACCTTGCTTATCCAGTGTGTTACAAACATTACTTCCTTCTTGTTCTTTTATCTATCTGTCTGTCTATCTATCTATCTATCTGTTTATTTTTGTGGTAGTGGGGTTTGAACTCAAGGCCTTATACTTCCTAGGCAGATAGATGCTCTAACACTTAAGCCACATTTCTAGCCCTAAATCTTTTTTTTAAAATAGAGAAATGTTACAAAGTAATATTTACTGTAAAATTGGTCATGTAATTTTGTATTCTCACCATGTTATATGCTTTGTTTTTCTATTTTCTCTCTGTGTGCCAATACTAGGGCTTGAACTCAGGGCCTCTTGCTTTTGCTCAGTTTTTCAATCACAGCTGGTGCTCTGACACTTTATTCACATCTCTACTTCTAGTGTTTTGCTGCTTAATTGGAGGTAAGTTATCATGAGGATTTGTCTGCCTGGGATAGCTTCAGCCTTTTTCTTAAGGAGCTAGGATTCTACTGTGATTTTATAATCCAAGCAGTGCCTGGTCTATGCATTCTTTTGTCTTATCTCTATTGCCTAGAATACTACCTGACAAGGAACAGGACCACAATAAATCCTTATTAAGTTACAGAATATGTGACTATAGTGTAGAATAACGTTGGCTATTTAAATAAGCCAAGGAAGGATAAGTAATAGTGAGTCAATTGGCTAGCCACCCATAAAATAAGCAAATGTAGATTCGTACCTTCTATTATGCACAAAACAAAATTTCAGATGCATTAAAAACTCAGTCATTGAAATAAACTAAACAAATATAAGAATACATATAGAAAGATATAACAATAGAGTAGACAAGATTCTCTTAAATAAGACTCCAAATGCAAAAGGCATAAAAGGGAAGATTGATTATTATGTCTACATCCAAATTAAAAATTTTCTGTAAGACAAAAGAATGTCATAAACAGAGCCCAATAAAGCAAGAGGCAAGGAGAAAATACTTGCAATATAGAACAGACAATAATCAGAGTAAATAAGAACTCATAAATCCAGAAGAAAATTAAAATAAGATCAGTATAAAATAGGATAAAAGATATGAATTGGCAAACTCACACAGGGTGAAATGGCTACGTAAATAAATAAATAAACCCCAGAGAAGTATTTTGAGAATCAGGATGACAAAAGTGAAAGGGACACGGAAATGATTTTCCCTGGTTGTTTTAGGAAATAATACAGTGGCTGGTAGCTGGGCTGTAGGGAAGAGGTCTGCTGGCCTCACTCACAGCAGGGACACGATTGAAGGCACATGAGTAGAACCTTTCAACTAAAATCTCCACGTGCCCTTGACCCAGAAATTCCACTCCTCGGTAGCCACCCTTCAAGACTCACTCAGAGACGCCAAAGGAGGCAGTTGTATCAATGTCAGATCAAGTTATTGCCAAGACCTTTATTATCTTTCTATAGAGGAATGTTGAAGTAAGCCGGGCATTAACTATAGCCAGGGTTCTTGTCTGCATTCCATGAACTTGGCTGGCAGTCTGATGAAGCCCAGTTATTTTCTGAAACAGAAAATAAAGGACATAGCATTCCAAAGACAGCTAATTAGTGCGATTACCAAGTGATTTAAAAATCTGATATATTGAGACTGGAAGCATGGAATAAATGGTAGAACACCAGCCAAGAGATAAGAAAGCTAAGAGCTTGTGGCCCTGAGTTCAAGCACCAGCACACACTCACATAGAAATCGGATAAAGTGGTATCTGTCAAGTTCATATATATATATATATATATATATATATATGTATATATATGTATAATGTATTATATATATATATATAATGTATTTTTTCTTTTTTGGTGGTGGTACTTGAGTTTGAACTTGTGTTTGCTAGGCAGGTACTCTAGCATTTTAGCCACACCTCCAGCCTTTTTATTTGCTCTGATTGTTTCTTGAGATAGGCTCTTATTTCTACCTATCTCAGGCTTTCTGTTCTAGTTGGGATGACTGGTGTATACCACCATGGCTGACTTCTTCCAGTGAGATGAAATCTCTCAGACTTTTTTGCCCAGGCTGTCCTGGAACCATGTTTCCAGATTTAAGACTTCCAAATGTCTAGAGTTATGGGTAATAGCCACCAGCACCTAGCTTATTGATACATTTAATATCAAGATCTGGTAAGAACTGGAAGTTGATTGGAAGAAGTATTTAGCAATATCTGCAATTGATACTTTGATATTAACGTAGCTGTGATTTCTATTGGCATGATATTCATTCTATCATTGTTTGTTGTCTACTGTATGTTTCCTGCTGCTATAACAAATTACCCAAACATATGTAGGCTATTTTTGGTGTGTGTGTATGTTGGTACTAGGGCTTGAACTCAGGGCCCAGGTGTTATTCCTTAGCTTTTTCACTCAAGGCTGGCACTCTACCACTTGAACCACTTTTGGCTTTTTGGTGCTTAACTGGAGATAAGAGTTGCACAAACTTTCCTGCCCAGGCTATCTTCAGATTTCAGCCTCTTGAGTAGATAAGATGACAGGTGTGAGCTGCGAGCACCTGGCCAGATAAATGTCTTTGAAGCTCAGAAGTTCAAAATCTGCATCAATAGAGAACAGCCAAGGTGTTTGGGGTACAGTGCTGTGCTTTTATATGGGGGGGGGAAACGTGTTGAGAGGAGAATGTTTCCTTGTTTCTTCCCAAAGCCCTGAAAATATGGTATTGCTAGCCTCAGTGGTAGAGCTTTTGGGTGCCATGTATAAGACCCCAGGTCTGCACCCACACAACCAGTACCACACACAGAAAGAAACCAATCAACAAAAAATAGTGTGGTGGATGTTAGTTATGACACCTCAGAGAACCCCTTTTTCGTAATACCCTGGCCTACAGATGTTATGCTGGTACTGGGGCTTGAACTCATGGCTTCCCATTCTTGCTCAGCTTTTTTTGCTCACAGTTGGTACTGTATCATTTATACTACACCTCCAGTCTGGCATTTTTCTGGCTAATTGGAGGTAAGAATCTTGTGGACTTTCCTATTCAATTGCTTCAAACCACAATCCTCAGACATTAGCTTCCTGACTAGCTAGAATTAGAGGTGTAAACCACTGGAGCCCAGCTAAGATGCTACAACTTTTAAACTCAAAAACTTGCCAGAAATTTACATATTTGTTCAGCATTTATGACTCTGAGCAGAGGTTGGCAACTCTTTCTTCTAAACGGCCAGATGACACACGTTTTTATCCTTTTTGGGCTACGGGGTTTCTGTTGCAGCTACTCAATTCTCCTGCCGTTGTGTGAAAGAGCCATTGACAATATTTGTTCTCGCAAATGAGCGTGGCTGTGTCCCAGCAGAACTTTATTTACAAGAGCAGGTGGTGAGCCTGATTTGGTCTTTGAGCCAGAGTTTGCCAACCTCTCTTTCAGAGCAAGGCTTTATATTAAACACATCAGGCAAGCCACATATGTAATTTAAAATTTTCTAGAGCTCACACTAAAAAAAAACCTAAAACAAAACAGATGAAATTAATACATTTGATTGCATCCACATATTCAAAATATTGTCATTTCGACATTTAATCAACATAAAAATCACCAAGCTATTTTACCATGCTTGTTTGATAGTATGCAATCACAATCTGGTGTGTTTCTCGTCTTCAGCACACTTTGATACAGACCAGCCACACTGCAAGGCTCTATTGTCCTGCTCCTGGGTAGACACTGGCTACAGGATGGGATGGCTCCTTTGCAGGAATTACTTTTTTATCCTGTTGGAAAGTTAAAAAGTTAATTTTTTCCTGTTAAAAAGGGGTATACTCATGACAAGCCTTAGCATGCATGAGGCCCTGAGTTCTATCCCTAGCACCCCTCCCTTCCCCCAAATTAAGCTAAGCCTTGATGTTTTTCAACATTTTCATCTATTACTTAGTGATTCCTTTCAAGCTTCAGACTCAAGCGTCTTAACACATGACACATTTCTTCTGCTTCATCTTTGATCATTGCTTTGATTCCATACTCAATGTGTATGTGGCTCAGTTATTTCTCTTCCTTACCCCTCATTTGTCCTTGTTTGCTTGTTTGGTACTGGGGATTGAACGGGGAGGGGAAGGTGGAGGGAGAGGTTAACATAGCTGGCCTTGAACTCAAGATCTTACTGTCTCCACAGCCTAAGTAGCTGGGATAACAGGGCCTGCATCACCATGCCAGTTGTTTGGATTGTTTTAGTGTGTATTTGTGTGTGTGTGTGTGTGTGTGTGTGTGTGTGTGTGTGTGTGTGTGTGTGTGTGTGTGTGTGTGTGTGGTGTGTATTTTTATTTTGCATTCTGGAATGACTTGTGAAGTTATTCCTCCACATCACTAATTCCATGTATTGCACTATGTATTTTCAGTCTTTATAGGCTTATAGTGAAAAATTTCAGTATTAGAATATTTCCTTAGCTGATCCTTTTCTGTATAGCCACCTGCTTCTCAGCCAGATCTCTTTGTTCCTTTCAATCTTTGATTGTTTACTTCCCCTTATTTAAAATGCAATTGGTTAAACATAAAGATAAGCATATTCAGTTAATCACCTATTTAAATCTTAAAATATGATTCTTAAATAACTTAGTGTGTTAGTTACTGTCACAACAGTGCTGTGTAACAAACAACCCCACACGCTATTATCAGCAATGATAATTTATATTATCATTGTCTCACGCCTGAAGATTGGTGAGGGCACTTTTTCAGCAGGAGTGGACTTACACCTTCATTGAGGGAGTTCTGCTCCATGTCTCTTTTTGAGCCAGTGCCAGCTGGACATGTTGTTCTCATGATGGAAATCAAAGTTCCTGGAAACAAGAAACACTCCATAACATTGAAAGCTGAGACTCCAAATCCTGCATGTCACTGCTGCCTGGCTACAAGTGGCCAGTGCTAGTCACATGACCAAACTCAAAATCAGTTGGGTGGCTGTATTATTTGTTTTAAAGAAATAATATATAAAACCATTATGATCTTTCATATAATATATAAATAAATATATATATATTTATATGTAATATATAAATCTTTCAACCATTATGAAGTTTCAAACAGAAAACAAAATTGATAATGTGCTTGGGAGGATTCTGAGAAGTTTCACTCTCATACAGTACCGGTAAGCATGCAAAGTGGTAAGGCCTCTTTGGCCAAAAGTGCAGCAGACTTTTTAAAGTTAAAAAATACATCTACTTCATGATCTAGCAGTTTCACCTCACAAGAGAAACAAAGAGTTATCCGAAGTGTAACAAGCCACATGCAGCTCAGCCTGGAGTCTCACACTATCACCCTACCTACTCCAGGAGGTAGAAATTAAGGGTCACAGTCTGAGTCCAGTCTGGACAAAAAGTTATGGAGACCATCTTCTCACCTCAACAAATAAGTTTGGTAGGGTGGTTCATGTCTATAATCCAAACTACAGGAAGGTGTAGGGCAAAAAGCCCAGGACCCTATTGGAAAAATAACTAAAGCAAAAGAGCTGGGGCAGTAGCTCAAGTGATAGAGAGCTTGGATAATAAGCAAAGGATTCAGTTCAAACTGCAGTGCAAGAAGAAGAGGAAGAAGCAGAAGGAGAAGAAGAAGGAGGAGGAAGAAGAAGAGGAAGAAAGAAAGAAAGAAAGAAAGAAAGAAAGAAAGAAAGAAAGAAAGAGAAAGAAAGAAAGGGAAGAGGAAGAAAAGGAAGAGGAAAAAGAAGGAGGAGGAGGCAGAGAAAGAAGAAAATGAAAGAAGAGGAAGAGGAAGAAGAATGAGGAGGAGGAGGAGAAGAAGGAGGAGGAAGGATCAGCAGCCAGATTCAAAAGTGTACATACTGTTTTATTCCGTTTATGTGATATTCTGGAAAAGAAAAGACCACGAGGCACAGGAAAGATGAGTCAATTAAAAAAAATGATTCAAAACAAAAGCAAAAGCCTTCCTAAAAATACCTTTTGCTTCCTTTAGTGTTATTTATTTACTTTTAAATAGAAGGCACTTTTTAGTTTAGAGTGGTACAACCATTGTTTTCTATTACAGTATATTTCATAGCTGTGTGGTTGGATTTTCTTCCCTCTCTACTTTTGAATGAAAAGAATTTCTATGCAAAATTCATGTTTACCCATAATTAAAAACAGTGAATCCTCCTTGGTCCTATTCCATCCACCTGGCTGCCATTTTTCACTCTGATTTCAAATAAGAAGATGAGTGTTCCCTGCTGGCTTTCCTGTTGTTTATAGCTGGGGCCTGGCCAGCTGTGGGCTGGCATCAGGAATCAAGTGTGGGTGTGTCACCTGATATGTCAGCTGTGTGGTCCTGTCTCAAGGAATCTAGTGCAGTTGCTGATGTGTGATTGTAACATGTGAAATCAGAAAACAGAACAAGATTATTGATTATTAAACATAGGGCCAAATATCATAGGCAGAACCCCGCTGTAGAGAGAAACTTCAGGTCAGATGGACAGTAATCAGCCTAAGCTTTGTCCATCCTTGCTAAAAAGCAAAAGAACGTCTCTCTTCACTCAGTTTACTAAGCTGGCAGCTTTGCAGTTGACCACAAACTTGGCTGAAGGCCACTGACAACCTTGAGGCTTATCACCAGCTGTACTGAGTTGCTGTATTAGTCAGGAGCTTATAAATAATTCCTATAAAATAGACTACCCCTACCCAAGGTTATGTTTTGACTTCTGTAACCCAAGGATATGTTTTGACTTTTTGTAATCAAGCATCAATAGCAGTGATAGTATCAGTCATGCTGACCAGGTCAAGATTATGTTTTTCCTATGCTCTTGTGACTCAAGGCTGTGTTTTGCTTCTGTAACCTTGCTTGCTTGTTTTGGTAAACATCATCTACGTGAAATCCCTTCCTGTAATAATCCCCCATGAACAAGCAAATGGGGCTGTTCTCCGAAGCTCTTGGAGCTGGAGACTGACAGTGTGTGGCTAATAAAAGTCTTCTAGCCAGACTGAGTGCTGGTGACTCCTTTCACTGATTGTGAGTTCAAGTCCCACCAGCCCCGGAAAGTTGGGATACTACATGATGTCTTTTTGCAAGTCTAGTGAGGGGACTGTACTCCAGTCTAGTCCAAAGGCCTTGTGATGTTGAGCTTGGTGACAGCTGACCCTGAAAAAGTTTCAGGGAATGAGGGAACAGGAGTGTGGCGAAGGCAAAGGGTGGGCTGCTATCTGGCCCACCAGCTCTTGGGACCCCAGTCTGCCGATTTCTTCTCCAGCTATCACCCTCCTCGCCTTCCCCCATCAGCCCGGCTTGGGTCCCCAGCAGTGCACATGAATAATTAGCAGATTTATGGCCAATAAGGCTGCATAATTCTGCAGAGATGAGCTCTGCAGAGGAAGCTGGTGGGCTTGGCTGGTGCCCCAGCTTCGTCCGCTTGTTCCTGAAATTATCTCTGGGCAATCAGTGACTTCCTTCCACCCCACAGTCTGCTCTGGGTAGGCAGGCAGCCCGCTGGTTTCCTTGAGCTGACCTTTGTGAAGGGTGGAGGAGAGTGCCACAGGGCAGTGGCAGCATCAGGGCCTGGCCAGTGCTGGAATAGGGCTTCCACCATCACCTTCTCCAGGTACAGCCTGCTGGCCTTCCCCTCCACACACTTTCCTCAGATCAAGCGTCCATCTTGGCCTTGCTGGTGTATGATCTTGCAAAAGGCTTTCTCCTAGACCCCAACTGTCCCTCCTTAGTTGTCTCAGGAAGTCACTAGTTTTGGGGGCAGAATAGAAGGACAGGGGTGGTGGGTACTCAATTACCTTTTTCTCCAGCCTGGGGAAGTAGGCCTGGACTGGGCTCATATGGCCCATGCCAGGCAGAACAGCGACCACTAAAGACAGCGTTCAGTGTGTGTGTGTGTGTGTGTGTGCGTGTGTGTGTGTGTGTGTGTGTGTGTGTGTGTGTGTGTGTGTGTGTGTGTGTGTGTGTGTTAGTAGGGACTGGTGCTGGGGAAGCACTCTACCTCTTGAACTAGATCCCCAGCCCTGTTGTTTTTATTTTTATTTTGAGACAGAATCTCTCTCCAGCCTGTGCTCAGACTGGTCTCAAACTTGCCATCCTCCCGTGTCTGTCTCCCACCACATTTTATCTTCAGCAGTCACTTACTCAGTGGCCATGGGAGAGCAGAGACTCAGGGAGAAGAGACTCAGTCTAGAAATTCTGCAATCTCTTATTGAAAGCCACTATATGCAGGGGGCAGCTGGGAGTCTGTGATATAGAATGAGTTTGTGGTCCCAGTTCCAAATCCAGGCTGGGGTGAGATTGTGGGGGAGGGGAGGAAACAGTGAGCCCTACTGTGCCTTCTTCAGGGGCTCCGATCTGCATGGGAGAGCACACGTGCAAAAGGGAAGATGCCGTCAGCAGGCCACAGCACCGAGGACAAGAACTCAGATAAGCGAGCGGAGGTTACCTGAAAGTGAGGTGAGTTAGGAAGGGTGCTTTGGGTATGAGGGTAGACGTGTCTGTGAGGGGCAGGGGATGACTAACTTCCTGTTGGTGGGTCTCCACGGGGCTGCGCCATGGTGGGGAATGGTGTTTGCAGAGAGGCTTGAGGGGTGAAGAAAATACTGAAAGAAAGGGCCCTGCTGGGGACTTGGTCTTGGGCAGTGACCACTTGAGCTTCTTGTAGGCATGTGGCTCTCTCAGGTGTGTGTGGTCAGGCATCTGGAAGGGTTCAGGCAAAAGTCTGCACCTAAGCTTACCTGTGGATAGGGTGAGGGGTGACAGGACTCCCAGCATCCCTCTTCTCCTGCCCTCCTTTCCCCTGGTGTGTCTTCCCTTCCTCCCTCCTCTTGTCTCCTTCCCCTCTCTTCTCTCTCCTTCTTTTGTCTCCTTGGAGGGTGGGAGCTGTCTTCCCAGAAATAGAAGTTTATGGGGAAGTTTATCCTTGGCACGAGAGACATCCGCCTCACTCCAGAAAACCCAGGGTAAAATAAATCTAATTAAATCTGTTACTGTTCACAGAGACTAGTTTTGTGGGCAATTGACCTGTTTTATTTATTATGTAAACCATCATGAAAACCAAGCTCCATATTATTTATGCTAATGGAGGGAATAGGTAATAAATCCCGCGTGAGGATGTGGGCAGACCAGATGGTGTTGGTGGCACTTTGATGGCTGTTGCTGGAGGAGCCCGTGCCAGACAGTGGCTCCCAATCCTAGGAGAAAGCTGGGGGGTACTGGGGGGGGTGTGGAGAGGGTGAGGTGGAGTCAGGGGCAGCCTCTATTTCTCTCTCTCTGCCTCTCTTTCAGCAAATTGCAAAATGCTAATGAGGAGACCAGGCTTTCCGGGTCGCTCCTTCTCCTTCTCAGAGGAAGCGCCAATCTGTGTTCTGTCCTTTAGAGCAATGAGGATGGAATTGGTGCATTTCCCACGTGTCACATCCCAGGCAGCAGTGCCATCTACATGAGGGCCTGGGATCTCCACAATTCCAAGATGTAGGTCTGCTGTGCCTCCAGTTGGTAAACGAGAAAGCAGAAGAGGGTTTGTCAGCTCTGGGGTTTGAATGCCGGCTTGTGAGCCTTGGTTGGGTCTTTTCAGGATGCCAGGATTAGGAGAAAACAGATATGGGAAGGTGAGAGAGGAGAAGAGAAGGGCATGAAGCAGGAGAGGACAGAGGAGGAGGGAAGGGCAGGAGGAAGGCCCTACTGGGACCTGCAATGAGGAGCAAATGGGGATTGGAAGAGAGGGCAAGGAGGGGCCATAGCAAGAAGAGAATAGGAAGATGGGGTGAAGACAGCAGGGAAGGGAAAAGAGGAGACAGGAGGAGGAGAGGCATCCCCCTCTTCTCCTGAGAGCAGCTGGCCCTAGATCTCCTGGAAGGGAGAGTCAGGCAGGAGGAGGGACAGTCACGTGCCTGCTGTTAGCTGCTTCTAGCTGTGATGGCAGCTGCTTCTTAGAGAAACTGAAAAGCAGGGAGTTCATTGACGAATGAAGACTGGACACATTATCTTCCCTGCAAAGAAAGGAGGAAACAAAACCATTCAGGAGGCCATGGAGAAGGATCTGAGTTCCTAGTAGCTTTGCAAGTAAGCAAAATTGTCAACCAGCCTGCAGGTGCATGCTCCTTACCAGAGGTACCTGGCAGGCTGCTGATGCTCACTTCTCTATGCCAGGTGCACACATTTGTCTTAGGCCAAAAGACCAAAGAGAAGTGGCTTGATTTTCTCTCAGAGCAGATAAGGAAGGCACAGTTGAGAGAAATGTATAGAGGAGAAAATTATATGACAAAGGCATTTGGGGTGGTGGGTGGAGTGGGGGCCAGAGCGGTTTAGATTTGCTTTGTGAACTTAAGGGTCCATGAGCATCAGTGATCTCAGGGGACGGCAAGGCCCCTTGATGGAGACAGAATAGGGCTGGGCATGTTATCAGATAAGAGGAGATGCTGGCTGAGGTCAGGCTGCCTGCGGGTACATTCTCAAGGAGGCCCCAGGATGCTAACTGAAGGAAGTAGAGAGGGGAGTACCTAGGACTTGGCAGAGATGAATTCATTTTGCTGTGGTTGTTACAAAGGCCTTTCCCTGGAGCTGGGATGCACCTATGGCAGGCTGATCAATGAGCACTCTCCCCAGGACTCAGGGGATCCCTAGATGTAGGGCTTCAGGTGCTAAGGCTGGAAAAGTCCTAGAGATACAGATGAGCTGGCCAGCCTACCCTGTAGAATCAGCCTGCTTGAGGCAAAGGGACAGGATCTTTGCTTCGTACCAGCTGTTCATGGCCTAAAAGGTGCTTGGCCTCAGGCAAGGTGGCTTTCTTTGGTTCAGGAAAATCCCTGGAGAGGGATTCATCTGTGAACTGTGAGATACCAGCCCTCCTAGCAGCTGGGGACAGGAATATGTTGGTTTTGAAACCATGGCACCCACTACAGTTGCTTGGTGAGCATGAGTTCTTGCCTCATCACCTGTGATGCAGGCTGGGGTGTTGCAAAGAGAGGTTCCCTAAAATGTCACAATTAGCATCAGCTGCATTGTGTGGGTTTGCGGGGCCTCACACATGCCAAGCAAGCACTATCTCAGAGAGGCATGCCCCGGGCTAGCTGCACCATCATGTCAGAGTACAGCAACATCTTGACATGGTTCTTATCTTGGATTAGTCCAAGGGTGAGGTCTTGACACCTCTGCTTCAATGCAGAGTCATGGAAGCTGCCCCCAAGGATGCTGGGAGATCCCACTGCCGGCACAGTCTCCAGGAACATGGGCTTGGGTCAGTGGGACTCATGAGATCTTCATCACATTTTCCTTCCTTTTTTTTTTTTTCCTTGCTAGTGATTACTTTGTCCTTCCTCTAGCCTGGCAGCCCAAGGCTAGGCTCATCCTGGATTATTAAAATAATTAGAGTACAAATACTAGCAGCTGAAACAGTTTGCAGAGCCCTTGCTAGAATGAAGCCCTATTCTAAGAGCTCTACATGGAACCAACCACTGTAAAGTAGATGCAGTATGCCAGGGAAAAAACTTGAAGGTCAGAGAGGTTAAAAATCGATAAGGTTATAAACTGCTTTGTTGACTGGCAACTCCTTTGCACAACTACTTAAAGGTAATTTTTAAAAAATTACAAAGTTGATTAAGGTTTACATGGCTGATTGGTGGGTGAGCCAGGAGACAAACCCAACTGTTTGCTTCTAGATCCTTCATGGGCATTGTGCAAACAATAACACTGATGGAGACTGCCAGGACATGGAGCCTCCCAGCTAGTCCTGCTGTCTTCTCATACTGACAGTGATAGTGGGAATAATATGTACAAGCTACTACCTTCCAACTCCTACTGTCCAAACTGCTGAAACTGCATTGCTTTGGTTATTATCATAAACTTATTATTGTCAAATTATACATGATCATCACTTAGCCAAGATTGTTCTGGTGAGTTGTTCTGGATACTTGCTGTTGGGTTACAAAACTCAGAAACTTACTGTCCTTAAAGAAACCATCCTTTTATCTCCTCTCAGGGTCCTGCAGGTGAGGAATCCAGGTGGGGATTCAGCTGACGGCTGAAGTGGTCTGGAGGGGCCAAGACAGATATGTTCCATGTGTTTGTGGTTCCTCTACCTCTTCTCTCTTTGTGCCGTCTTATGGCATCCCCATTGAATCTCTCCACACCAGGCGGTTGGATATCTCATGTGGCAAGGCTCCAAGGAAGGGTGAGTATTCCAAGGGGCAGGAGTAGGAGCTGCTTGTCTATTAAGACCTGGCACAGGGTCATTTCTAGTGTATGCTGTGGGTCAGAGCCCTCCCCTCAGAGTCAGCTCTGGGTTCGTGAAGGTTGGTGTGTGGGCAGGGGGTGACAGTCAGCCAGGGTCCACACTAATAGTGGGAAGAAGGCAATACAGTCATGCTGGCCTTGAGGGACTCAAATCTGGTCAGGTCAACCCTGGCTGAAAACTTTCTATGGCTTCCCATTCCTCAGGCTGAAGCTCTGTGAGGTCTAATCCTGCCTCTCTCTCTCTCTCTCTCTCTCTCTCTCTCTCTCTCTCTCTCTCTCTCTCTCTCTCTCTGTGTGCATGTGCCACTTCTGGGGCTTGAGATTGGGGCCTGAGTGCTGTCTCTGAGCTTTTGTGTTCAAGGCTAGTGCTCTACCACTTGAACCACAGCTCCACTTCCAGCTTTTCTGGAAGTGTTCAATGGGAGATGAGGGTCTCATGGACTTTCCTGCCTGCACTGGCTTTGAACATGATTTTCAGATCTCAGCCTCCTCAGTAGCTAGTATTTCAGGCATGAGCAACTGGTGCTCAGCTAATCCTGCTTACTTTGTAGCTTACACATTCCTTTCTGGACAAACTTTTTTTTTTATCTGGCTGATGTAGCAGGTAGAGCTACTGTGGCCATTTTGAAACCTTCACAGAAGCAGGAGGGGAGTGAAAAAGTAGAACTGAGAGGCAGAGGTAAAGGGAGAGAAGGGAAAGAGGAGAAAGAGGGAAAGCAGGAGGAAGAGAGGCTGAGACATCCTGGACAGTTTTGTGTACTGCTGGGGATTGAACCCAAGGTCTTATTCACATTGTGTAAATGCTGTATTACTGAGCTATAACCCCCCACCCCCGCCGTGTTTTGAGACCAGGAGAGTTATACCTGAAACTTTGTAAGATACACAGAAATTTGCAATTACCCACAGGAATTTTTTGGTTACAAGTGATGGCCTGGATTTTCAGCCCTGGATGACAGCATCCATCTCCCCTTGGAAAAGAATGTAGAATTTAGGCTAGGTGAGGTGGCTCACACCTATAGTCCTAGGTTCTCAGGAGGCTGAGATCTGAGCATCATGGTTTGAAGTCTGCCCAGGTAGAAAAGTCTGTGAGACTCTTATCTCCACTAAACTACCGAAAAAGCTGGAAGTGGAGCTGTAGCTCAAGTGGTAGAGCACTAGCCTTGAGCAAAAAGAGTTTTCAGGGACAGTACCTAGACTCTGAGTTCAAGCCCCGGAATGGGCATGCACATACAGAATGTAGAACTTGGCTGTAAGGGCTCACTTTTTATTAAGTAGATGAATGGAAGCCTAGAGAGGCAAGGCCGCACAGGAAGGGAGTGATGTCTCCAGATCCCAAATCTTGCCATCCTTGTACACTGGTAAGGCTTCAGCAGGGGAAATTACTGATCTGGGGCTTCCTCTTAAGGCCCTTTACCTTGCCTTACATTGTAGGAACAGTTGGGGACTCTAATCCCACATGAGGCTCAATGCACGGGTGCTTGGGCAGGTGGTGGAGACTCTCCATGTCAGAGAAGGGTGGCGGGGCCACCTTGGTTGTCCAGAGGAGGCTGCAGGATTGAGAGTCAGAAGACCTGGAGGTGAGGACAGCCTCAGGACTGCTCGTTGGCTAGACAGGAAGCTGGAGGGCCCAAGGCTGAGGCCGATTAAGAAAGGTGGCCCCCCCCCCTGGATTCTACCCACATGGACCTGCTCTCTCTGGAGTGCGCCCAACTGTATGTGCACCAGGATCTAAGCCTATGTAACTTTAGCTCTGCACAGCATTCTGATCACCTTCCCCTTGCCTTGCCCAGCTCTTTCCCTTCTCTCAAATCTCAACCTAAATATCACAGTCTCAGGAAATGTTTTCCAACCTGCCTTCAATAATTTAGCAAATATTACTGAGATCCTGGGGCAGGTAGGTAGAATGGAAACCCACGCAGATGCAGGCAGGTGGACAGACATGGACTTGAGTGCACACACACACACACACACACACACACACACACACATCCATACACACATACCACAGCATGTAGACACATATGGACACACATGCACTGAGAAATATCCACCCAAACATCAACAGACAGACAAACGTGGACATAAAAGCATACACACACACATATACACACAGATGCAAACAACATAGACACGCAGATACACACACAAAATAGAGATGCAGTTATAAATAATAATCAAGATAAACACAAAGCCATAAAAAGCATACACATATACAGATATACAGACAAGGACATACACAAATGCATCATATACATGGATACACATGAACATATAAAGTTACCCGCCCTCCCTGCACATACAAGTGCTGTGGATCATGATTAAATCATGTTCAGGGTTGATAGGTGGCTGGGACTAAGTGGGTAGGAAACAGAAGACAGAGTGGGTAGGAAATGAGTCTGAGGGATCTCCACGGATCAGGGAGCAGGGGCTGGACTGGACTGGAGGAGGAAATGTGTGTGTGTGTGAGTGTGTGTGTGTGTGTGTGTGTGTGTGTGTGTGTGTGTGTGTGTGCCACAAGCAGGAATGGAACTGGGGAGTTAGAGGTGGTTTGCAGGTGCCCAGGCACCCAGGAGCAGTGAGGTGGGGGGGGAGGGGGAGGAGACAGGGTTGGGACCCTACTTGTATACCAGGAGGTGGGATGGCCTCCCCTGTAGGGCCCCAGTAAAGGTTTAGAAATGATTGGATTTTGTGCGAGAAGCCATCGAGGGCCTCTGAAGAGCAGTGACACGACAGGAGTCACGTTATCCCAGGCTCCTGTGACTGCCTGGTGGGTAGCAGGCTGTGCATGGGAGCGCTGGGAGGCACACAGGAGAGCTGGAGGGCAGCGGAAGCAAGCCAGTGGTCTGGGTGTACTAGGTGGTAACTGGGGCCCAATGTCCTTCCCAATGCGGGGAAGGGTGGTTCTGAATAGCATTTCCAGGTAGTCGGACGGATTGGCCAAGGAACTGGTTATGGTATGGGACAGAAAGCAAGCATGTGATGGCTTTGTTTGAGGCTCCCTCAGACACCCATCCCTCCCTTATTCCCCCAGGAGGGGAGATGGGGATGGGAGGGGGATGGGAGAGTGGGAGGAAGCCCAGGAATTTCAGGTGGCATATAATTTGGATGCCACCCAGCTGATGGAGATGTCCAGTGGGGAGGTGCAGAGCTGCGTTTCAGGTTCCGGGCTGGGGCTGGAGTCACACCTCCTTGGTTTGGAGAGAATGGAGGAAGTCTCAGGCTGGATTCATTCTCTCTCAGTTTCCTCAGTTGGGGGTTCATTTGTTGTTCATTTTTATTGGTACTCAAGGTAAGCACTCTTACCATTGGAGCATGTCTTCCAGCAATTTTGTTTTTTATTTTATTTTCTTACATTATTTTTTTGTCTAGGGCTGGCCTTGAACTGAGATCTTCCTTCCTCCCACCTGACTGAGACCCTGGGGAGCATCCCATCATGCCTGGCTTGCGGGTTGATACAATATTTTTGCTAACTTTTTGCCCAAGCTGGCTTTAAACTTCACCACTCTAGATCTCTACTTCTCAAGTAGCTGGAATTGCAGGCACATACCACCATACCCAGCCTTGCCAGTTGGGGGAGAAAGTAGTGTGAGGGTCAGGCTAGTTTCCTAGAGGCTTCATAGCAAGTCGCTGCAAACGAATGGCTTGAAACAATAGGAACTTATTACAGTTCTGACACCAAAAGGCCCAATTTGGGATGTCTTCAGGATCACATGCCCCAAAGAAGATCTTGTGTTTGTAGCTTCTGAGGGGACAAAGCCCAGCAGTGAGAATTGCTTGTCAAGCTAGGCAGGCTTGGGGCCAGGCAAAGCTGAGGGGGCTTCCGTGTATTTATTTGTTTATTTATTTATTTATTTTTGTTGCGCTGTTGTTGGCTGTGGGGCTTGAACTCAGGGCCTGCGTGTTGTCCCTAAACTTTTTGCTCAAGGCTATTGCTAATAGGAGATAAGAGTCTCACAGCCTTTCCTGCCTGGGCTGTTTTTGAACTGTGATCCTCAGATCTCAGCCTTCTGAGTAGCTAGGATTACAGGTGTGAGCCACCAGCACCGCCCAGCTGGGGCTTTCTCTTTCTGCAAGGAACTGTACCCCATGCCCTTCCCTAACACCTGAGAATGTACCCACCTTTTTCATCCAAGGTGCCAAATGCTAATCCTGGTCTGGGCTTGTGCAAACTGCTGTTTAAATAGTCAGGATTAGTTTTCAAATTGACAAATAAAGCGCATCTGGAGTGCTCGGAGCTGACCCCTCCAGGGCCTGGCTGAGCAAATGCAGTTTAATTAGCTCTGGTGCTCAGCCTACAGGGTGGAGAGGCTAGGAGGAGGACAGACTTCTTCCACTTCAGCTGCTTGCCTCCCCAAGGCAGATTGGGCCAACCCCCATCCCTCTGTTCATCTGCCACAGACCTTCTTCCCAAGGGTTAAAGGGCAGGAGTTAGGGGTCTTGTTCTGCCTCTACCCGAAGAAGGACAGCTCTTGAGTCACCCTGCCACAAACTCCCCTTGCTCCTCTATGCTGCAGAGGTTCTATCACAGCCTCTCCATTTCCTTCCTATGGGCGCATACCAGCTCATTCATTCACTCATTCATTCATGCATTCATTTCTTTCCTTGTCAATAACTATTGAAAACCGCTGTTGTCTGAACACTGTTCCAGGTACAAGAGACACAAAAGACCCTGTCTTTTGGAGCTATCAGTCAGGTTGGGATGGGCATTAGATATTGGACAAATCATCATGTGAGTGGATATTTAATCATAAGCTGTGGGACTGTACGATGCTGGGTAGGGGGAGGGGAGCTTCATGTGGTTGGCAGAGGTGCAAGACACAGGTGTTAGGGGAGGCTGAAGTTCAAAACTGGCCTTCGGGAAGCGTTGAAGGGAGCTGGGGAGTCAGCCAGGTGAGGGACAGTGAGTTAGAGCAAACATGTGTACATGCATGTCCACACTTGTTCCAGCAAGACAGTCAAGCAGAGGGAGCACCCCGTGGGAGCCCAGAAGTGAGGGAACTCAACACGTGCCCAGAGGGAGGCCTGAGCCTCAGAACCAGCACCTGGAGACGCCGGGCCAGGGTGGAGTAGAGGTGGAAGTTGAGGCAGAGCCTCTTTGGCCACCATTTCATCTCTGTTTTGACTCTCCAAAGCAATGGGGTCCTTCTGGGTCAGGCAGGGCTTGGGTGTCAGAATTAATATTTGAAGGAGACCAGACAGCTCCAGTGTGAAGAGCAGGCCTCTGTGGGGTAGGCGTGTCCTGTCTTCCCCTCCCCGGGGGCCCTGCCCTTCCCACGTCTGGGCTCCCCTAGCACTGGTCTGTCTTCAGCACTCCCCATCAGCATGCTCAGTCAATGTGTGTTGCATGAATGAGTGCATGAGGGAATGACATCTTGGCTCACACGTTACCTCCAGGATGAATGAAGATGGTCCTGACCCAGACGAGGGTCTCCTGCCTTCCTTCACCACCTGTCATCTCCCCAGCCCCTGGAGCAGTGGTGTGCTGATACACACTCACCAACTGGCTCTCCAGAATGGAGAAAGCCTGCTTTGTGGTGTTGGAAGGCTGGATTAACCTGCCTGCCCACGTGGGCAATTTGAAGCTGTAACACCTGATATGAGAGCACAGCAGAGCATGGTGGGGATGGACCTGGATCTTGTTTGGGAGCTGTAGGAGGCAGCTCCAGCCTCCACCACCCAAAATGCTCCACTGTAACAGGAGCCACCTGGTGAGGGCCGCATGTCATTGCTCCTGTCACAGCCAGACCCAAGAAGAGATCCAAACCCCTGATTTGAGTCCTGGCTCTACAGCTTTCATAGTAGATGATGTGGAAGGTCACCTGACTCCCCCGTGCCGCAGTGTCCTTTCCTCTGCAGTAGGGATGGAAAGGATGGTGGTAATGCCTTGCTGGCAGGGCATGAAGGTAGAATCAGGCGTGGCTTAGACAACACTGACATGTCTGCTGGACAGGAAGACTCACAAGCCCTGGTGGTGCTTTCAACACAGAGGTCTCTACTCTGTCCATCTTTCATGGCCAGTCGCCCCCCAGTGCCTTCTGCCCATCTGTCCTCAGACACTGACCCTTTCTTCTCTCCTGAGCCCAGGAAACTTCCCCTGGACCATTCCTTTGGTCTTTAGGAGGGACCCTCTTGACCTCTTGGGCATGCTTCCCTCTATGGCACGTACAAATGGCCTGTGGAACAATCCAGTCCTGGGTGCCTAGCTCCGGATCCCAGGCCTGTACCTTTGTAGGGAAGGTCTTGCGAACTGGGAAACTGCCAAAATGCCAGTAACACAAATTTTGTCAGGTAAGTTGGAGTTTTGTGCCCAATTATAATTCAGGGATGTTTAGTCGGGGCTGTCTAGTAAATGCTCAGTTTAGTGAGATGAACACCCTGTAGAACCACAAAGAAAAACCAGCTCCACCGAGGATACCAACAGGGAAAAGCCCCAAGAGAACATGGAAGGGCAACAAGAACCGCATGGTGTCTCCTTGATGGCCGTTTGTTTTCTACTCTGAGTAATCATCACAAGGAGAAGAGAATGGGACTGTTTAAAGAGAAAAATGTGAAGGTATTGTGTGTGCTTGTCTCATCTGTGAATGAAGATAGCAAAAAGAAATTCAATGAAAGCTGACCGGGGTGATCTGATGAAGACATTGTACCTGCATCTGTGAAATACCACAGTGAAACCCTTTGGAACAATTAGCATACACCAAAAGAAATGAATGACAGGAATGTAAAACAAAGCTTACTGGGAAGGAGGAGGGAGAAGAGGAAAGGAGAGGGTGAAGGAAGGTGGATGTGGCCCATGCATATGTATGAAAATGGAACAATGGAGCAGGTTGGGTTGGGTTGGGGAGTGGGGAGGGGGCATGAGGGAAAGCGAGAGAAAGGGTGAGTCTGCTCCAGGTGTGTTATATACACACACAGACATGTCCAAATGAACCCTGCCTTTTTTTGTTGTTGTTGTTCAATCATGGGGCTTGAACTCTGGGCCTGGGTGCTGTCCCTGTGCTCTTCAGCTCAAGGCGAGCACTCTACTGCTTAAGCCACAGTGCCACTTCCGGTTGTCTAGTGGTTTATTGGAGATAAGAGTCTCACAGACTTTCCTGCCCAGGCTGGCTTTGAGCCATGATCCTCAGATCTCAGCCTCCTGAGTAGCTAGGATTACAGGCATCAGCCACCAGCGCCCAGCCAAACCCTGCCTTCTTGTACCACTGGTTGCTACAAATTTTTAACATGTGGGAAAAATCAAAAGCGGAGGGCATCGAGCCCATCCCTTGGCATGTGTTCCATTGATTTGGAAATGACGGGAAGTCATGGTGAACAGATGGCTTCGGCTGTCATTTGTGGGTTAAAGGTGTGGACAGGCTGTAGGAGAGTCATGGGGGTGGTGGCAGTGGGGCACTGATGCCACCCCTTGGGCTGCAAGGAGCAGCTCCCAGGGTGGGGATGGCTACTTAACTCGCCCATGTTCACACAGCACACAGCATGGTGCTGTGGCCAGTCTCCTTTGATGTTCTGAACTAGGCCACAGGGTTGTGTAAGGGGAACTCCTAGGTTACCTTGTCTCTGCTTCCCGGCCTGTTTGCTATGTTTGCTATACATTGAAGTGGCACAGGCCTCAGGAAGGGGGGACACCTGTGAGAAGGGTGGCTCCCATGGGAATCTCCGCAGGCCTCAACCAGGTTTGGCCTGGATACACACAGCTCCAAGGCCAGTCACTCTGTCATCCTCCTGGATGCAGATGAGAGTTTGCCCACAGGCCTGGGAAGGTGGCAGTTGGCATAACAGAAGCACTGCGGGCTGGGTGGAGGCCAAGGCTCCCTGACGGGTTTGCTTTCTGCCTGGTGATTACCCATTACCTCCCGTCAGTGCCTGATAAACCGTTATCATGGAATTATCCACTGCAGGCTCTGCATCAGTATGAAATCCATTACTGTCCGTCAAGCCCTGTGGCTAATGGGAAAAACCCGGCAGCTGCCCGTTGAGGCAGGCGGGGCTCGGACAGATCTGCTATCTGTCTATTACTTTAGCAATCACACCTCGTAATGGAATCTGGGATGGAGAATGACAAGAAGTCCCAGGACATGTCATTCTGATGGGCAGCTGGGAGGTGGGGCTGACACGTGGAGAGAGGCAGGAAGATGACCCAAGGGGTCACCCCATACGAGTTCCATAAACTACGGATGGTGGCCTATAAGTTGCCCAATGCAGAGCCAAACATGATTGTGGATGGACATATGGACAGACAGATGATTGATGGAGGAATGAATGGGTGGATGGTTGGATGGAGGCATGGACAGATGGATTATGGATAAATAGATGGATGGGTGAGTAGATAGACGGGTGAATGGATAGATACATATTTGGGTAGATGAATGGACTGATGGGTGATGGGTAGATTGATGAGTAGGTGGATGGATGGATGAATACATGGAAAAATGAACAACTGGATGACGGATGGATGGATAGTGGGTTGGTGAATGGATGGGTGAATGGGCAGATGGATGGATGGACAAGGGGACAATAGGTGGACAAATGGCCAGATGGGCCCTTTGGTCATGTTGTATCCTGAGGAGTTGTGCCTCACTTAGCTCTAGTAGCCTTCTTCTTGGGTTGACGGCTTCTCTGTACACATGCAGCGATCAGCTGACTCAGCAGCTTGGAGCAAGTGTGAGTGCTGGAATCCAACAGAGCTGCATTTGAAGTCCAGATCTCCTCAAGCAACAGATGTAAGCTCTTTCAGCCTCTATACAAAAGAGGGCAATGCCAGAATAACAGAACTTGTCTGATATTCAGCGGTGCCGAGTGGCCAACTTGTCCCATGGGACACACAGTGATGACAGTGGCTTGTACTTATCAGTCGAGTACATTGGCTCAGGCTCTGAGGAATATTGCAACCTGCCCAGAGGCCAGGTGCTTCTTTCCTCCACTCTTCTTATGCTTCCCCTGTGAAATGGGCTAATAGTAAGTACCTTGTGGTATGGTAGACGGGATTCCATGAAGTGCCTTCACCACCTGATTTCATTTCCAGTCCTCCCCCTCTGTGTACTGTTCCAGTCACCACTAGGTTCTTTGCGATTCTCAAACATCCCATGCCCCCTCCTTCCTGAGGGCCTTTGCACTTGCTGATCTTTCTAGTTGGTATGTACTTCTCCAGAGGTCACACGTTTGGCTCCTTCTGCTGATATAGATCTTCACCACATGAGCACCATCCATGCACGGCCTTTCCCAGTCTTCTGGTCTAAAATGACAACCCATCCCCCTCCCGTCCTGCCTCTCAGTTTGTCTGTTCACCTTCAGTGCTTACCATCTATATTTTTTACTGTGCTTTTTCTTTCTCCCTCCTTGTGGGTGGGAGAAAGTGGTTTGTTGCTGTGTTATCAGAGGCCTCTAATTCATAGTAGGTGCTCACTAAATATAAATATAGATGGGTGAATGAATGAGACACAGTACCCAGGGTGTTAAAACTACCAGCGCTCTCTCTCTCTCTCTCTCTCTCTCTCTCTCTCTCTCTCTCTCTCTCTCTCTCTCTCTCTCTTTCTCTCTGCCCCCTCCCCCTCTCAGGGCTTGAACTCAGGGCCTCATTCTCTTGTTTGGCTTTTTCCACCTAAAGCTGGTGCTCTAGCCCTTGAGCGTCTGGCTTTTTCTTTTTCTTTTGGTGGCTAACTGGAGATCAGTGTCTCATGGACTTTTCTGCAAGGGCTGGTTTTGAACTGTGATCCTCAGATCTCCTCCTTCCTGGAGTGCATGCCCACTGCTACTGGGGTCACTTCCTGCCCCGCAAGGCCCTTTGAGGTCCAACTGAAGAACCTTCTTCCCAAGCCCTCCCCTCTGGGCTCTTGCTGCACTGCCAGCTGTCTCCACTCAGACACAGCTGTACTCCTCTTCCTGTGCCCTTGGTCTAGAATGCTCTCCCTCTGGAGCTCTGCAAGGCTGAATTCTCTACCACCATTGGGGAAGAGTAGGAGAACTTGTGCTGGGCGGGGAGTGACAGCACTGTCTACCAGGTGAGTATGTTTTATTTTCTTCATGGACCTATCACTGACTGGAATGGTTTTGTCTGCTTGCTTGTCTATTATTTCTCTCCCCCTCCCATCCTAAGTTCTTCAGGAAGAGGGGCTGATATATCTGCTTGAGTACTACAGCCTTGGTGCCTAGTGAGGTATTGGTTTATGGAAAGAGAGAGTGAGTGGCAGGAAAAGAGGGAGAAAGGAGGGAAAGACGTAGGGTGAGATTGGGGAATGAGAAAGGGAGAAAAAAGAGAGGAAATTTCAGGGTGACTCTGGCTCCCCACAAGTCCTGCCCCCACCCTGGGGGTGTCAGTGACCATGTACTCAGCCTGTCTAGCACCTGGGCTCTCAGTATGAACATCCAACCCCCTGTTACCTGCCCTGTAGGGACTTCTCATCCTTCAACATGGAGGCAGGTTTAAAAGCTTTGCTCACCCCTTTCTGCCCCTCAGTGGCAGTACCTAGCTGTGTGCTCACCCACAGCTGGACCTCCCAATGCTTTTGAGCCCCATTTCCTCACTTCTGCAAAGGTCAGGAAATCCCTGGTCTTGTAGGGTGTTTGTGGGACTGGGGTGTTGGTGTGCTTGGAGCTCTTTGCCCACCTGGTGATAATTTCCAGGTGCTCAGTAATTATCCCAGATGGTCTGTTTCCTCCTAGTCTCTGCCTTCCCACAGCCTCTTCCTGTTCCCCTTGGCCAGCAGCCCTGGGGGGGTGTCTTCTAGCCAGCTCACTGGTATCCCCGTGTTACTCTTCCCCTTGTCTCCTCTGATAATGGAATCCAGCCTATATGGTTTCCTTCCTGATCTCCACCCCACACCTGTGGCACTCTGCGATGTGGGGTCTTGAGCTTCCCTGGAACCACAGGAGCTAGCACAAGACCTTTGTCAGGGCTGACTCTAATTCCTGGTCCCTGCCCTAGGCCTCTCCTTCCATTGGCCTGACCAGGTAAGCTGGAGTACACAGGAGGCTACTTCTGCCTGGCCTTCCCTGTACCTTGTCCTATGACTTCCTCCCTCCCTCCCTTATCTGCCTGTGCTCTCCCCCAAGTGCCAAGGGGGGAGGGCGTTCACCATGGCAGCAGAAGCAGGATCAGGGCAGGGAAGGGCTGGGCATAGTGAAGCAGGTTGCCAGGGCCCTGTAGAGACTCACAAACCCAATTAGCAGTTTCATTAAAGACAATTGGATTCGAAGGCCTGTATGGTGAATGTTGACTTGGCTGGAGGGGGAGAAGGGAGGGAGGAGGAGGGAAGGGATTCCTTCTTCAAACACATGCCACCTCTGGACACACACCCCTGCGGCCCCTTTCCTCCCACCTCCCCACCTAAGCCCCTCTCTACTCCCAGGCACAGTGCCTTGATTCCTGGACCCTCTCTAGGAGTCTCTGGGGTCTTAGCAGGTCTGTGGCAGAACCGGGAGAGAGTGGTTGGAGAATGGCGAGGCTGGACTCCCCTCTCCACAATGATCCCCACCCTGCCCACCGTCCTTGTGGGGAAGTTCGCATCACAGGAAAGGCTCTAGGCATGCTGAGTAACCCGCTGTCCTCGGGGCTTCACACCTGCCTGGCATGGCTCTTCCTCAGCAATTCACCTGGCTAATCTCTTCCCTCTCCGGGTCAATGCTAAAATCACCCTTTCTTCAGAGACACCTTCTTATAGGAGCTTTTCCAAGTTCCGCTCTGAGTCATTCTCCTTGTTTCTCTCGTAGCTCTTATTCGAGAGGAAATTGCCTTGTTCCGCATCTACTGGATACATAAATAAGCCCAGAAACAACTCTGCCATCTTACTATTATCCTCACGTTTTGCTATTTGGGAAACAGAGGCACGGAGAGGCTCAGCAAGTTTCCAAGGGCACACGCAGCTGGTTGGTGGTAGAGTTGGTATGAACTGAAGGGCATTGAATGTAAAGCTACTGCGCTTTTCTTCGCCAGCCTAAAGAGTGTCTTTTTAATGACACACTTAATGTGGGGTCCTGGGGTGACTGGTATCCTTACCGCCTGCATGCACAACTTTGTTCACACATAGAGATCACACACTTGACTGCGCCAGGGGTGGCTCAGCCTCCGTGTCTGTATGAGAGTTAGTCTGGGAACTCAGGCAAAGGAGGGACAGCCAGAGGCTGTGTGTCCTTTGATTCCTAGCCTGGGGGCCAGGAGGCTTCCCCATCTCTAGCAGCCATCTATTCCCACCTGCTGCAGATATTAATTTGGGGTTTATAGAAAAATCCATAAGTGTGAGTTATCCAGGGCGGCGGTCACAGGGAGAGGCACAAAATCAATAGTGAGAGATGGTTGTAGTTCACAGCTTCTGTAAACAGAGCCACCAGGCCATGTGGGGTAGGTACAGGCAGTGAACGAAGGTCAGTGGGCTGCCTGGCCCCGAGAAGCTGGGGCCCTGCTGGCAGCCAGCCGTGGGGAGGCTGTGCTGGCGCCTGCTGGGGTTGATTTGTATCCTCCCTGGGCACTGTCAAAGGGCTTGGTAAATATTTATTAACACTTCTCCACAAGTGAGAATGCCTTCTTGGCTGTGGCTCCTCCGGTACCAGACTGTAGCGGAGCTGCGGCTCCCCATGCTTGCAGCTCTGCCGTGCTACGCAGCGAGGAACTCAGTGGCCCAGGAACAAGGCCTCAGTCCCAAGTGGCCCAGAGGCTTCAAGCTAGTGAGGCCTGGGAGGGCTTGTGAGGGCACCAGAGGCTGTGTCCGGACAGATGCCTACCCCTCAAGCTCCATCATCCATCCTCTCAAGGTCTGGGCCACTAGGCTTCATTCTGAGCTCACTGCCCTGCCCATTGTGATTGGGCTGGAGCTACCTTGCTCCAATAGAAATATGGCATAAGCCACAAAGGCAAGCCATGCATGGTGTTTAAAGTTTTTCTAGTAGTCATATTGAAAAAAAAAAAAGAAAACAGAAAAAGGTAAAATCAAACTCTTAACCCCATGGGTCCCATGAATCATTGTGATTCTATGTGAGTCAGTTTTCTGTCACTATAAGCAATAGTTGGGGTAGTCAGCTGATAGAGAGAAAAGGTTTGTTGTAGAGGTTCCAGTGCATCTGTTGGCCCTGTTGCTTTGGGGCCTGTGGTGAGGCGGCAAGCACACTGTGGTGTGTGTGTGTGTGTGTGTGTGTGTGTGTGTGTGTGTGTGTGTGCGTGTGTGCATGTGTGTGCGCGGGAGCGTGCGGGTATATGCATGTTAGTATGTCTGTGTCAGAGCAAAACTGTTCATCTCATGCCAGGAAGTAAAAAGAGTGGAATCCCACAAGTGTTCCAGTGACCTAAAGACCTCCTGTTCCCCGCCTCTAGAAGGTTCTGCTATTTCCCACTAGCATTATGCCAGGAGTGGAGGCTTTAACAGGTAGACTAGGAAATCATTTAAGATCTAAGGTACAGCAAATATAAAAAAACCAAAATGACCTCCGTGCCTCTGATTATATAAAATATTTATCGGAATGAAAACAAAATGAAAAGTTGTTCAGATATTTCACATTCTTTTTGCTTTGTCAAATGTTTGGTATTTGTACTATGGCTTTATATATGGAGCAACTCTAATTTCAAATGCTCAGCTGTCACCCATGGCTCCCATGTGGAATGGCAGGGTCCGGTGCTTAGCACCAAGCTATGTCTAGGCCAAGGTTGGGGAGCAGGGATGGATGATGTGGGTGACAGTGCTGCAGCCTAGCAGGATTGCATTTGTTTAGGAGTTGAGCGCGGGGATGATCCCATGACATGCTCTAGTGAAGCAGGAGGGGGTTTGGCGAGTTCATGAAGCTTTAAGAACCAGAGCATGGCTCACTGTGCTGTTCTTGCCCCTGCCATGATAGTGAGAAGCAGTGATTCAGATGGTGGCTGTGCAGCTAGCCTGAGTGCCCAGGAGGAGCCCACAGCATAAGCAAAGAGCAGGCCTTTTGTGTTCTTGGCTCCTGAAGCCCTGGGCTTGTTTGCTACTGCTCAGGCCCTGGCTGATATTTGCTAGTGTAGATGCTGTGCATATTGAAACCTGTCCACCTATTATTCAGCAATACTGAGTGGTGCCTCCTTGAGCTGCATGCAATAAATCCCCAGGAGAAACAGCCTAACAGGGACCCTGCCCACCAGGCCCTTCCACTCCATGGGCATGGGGTGCCCAGCAGTGGCTTTCCCAATCACATATCTCATTAGAACCACGATGAGTGATTTGGCAGAGGACATGGGGGTCTGCAGGAACTTGCCTTGGGAATTAGGAGGCTCCATGGAACCTGAGGTGAGCCAGTGAGACACCAAGATGGTGGGAGTCAGGTGGGTGAGGACACACACAAGGGTGCTGTGGGAGCAGCATCTGGGAGGTTGGTGGGCAGGAAGTAAGTTGGGGAGAGCTCTAGTTCCTTGTCCTCATGTTTCCAGGAGGAAATGTCCTCTCCCTGGAGAGTAGCCTTGTCCCTTCACTTCCCTCACTTCCTGAGGGCAAGTTTGAAGGTGGTGCTTGCTCAGTTAAGTCCCTTTCCCACTCACCAGCCTCCCTGGGTGTCTGGGTCTTGAACACAGAAAGCCAGAGGCTGTTGTACACCTTCCCCTCCATCCTCCAAGCCAAGGGGAAGCATATGGCTGTTCAGTGTCAGTGTGAGTAGAAGAGGTGAGGATGAGGGTGAGCAGGGCTGGTTATGCTGGCGAGGGCTTTAAAGCATGATAGATTGGGCGTGTAGACTCTTTTGGAAGGAAGAGTCAAGCTGGAAGCAGGGAGGGCACCTAGTGGATGGCTGCCCTGGGAGAGAGGGAGTGGCTGGGTGAGGTGCCAGGGGCATGGGGAGGGCAGGTGAGTCTGACAGTGGTTGGGAGGACCTGGTGGAGGACTGCACCCCCCCCACCCCCGGTGGGGGGAAGGTAAGGGAGTTCTGTCCTCTCTAGGAGCCCAGAAAGCTCAAGGCCCTTCTAGATATCTTTGCCTTGCATCAGCTCTGTCCCACTGGAGCTGGGTCAAGATCTATTAGGCCTGGCATACAGTGTGGGTGTTGGGATATCCGTCTTCCATACATACGTATGTAACAGGTGCTTCTGAAACAAAATGCCACTGCCTGGATGCTTTATAAACAATGGACATATCTCTTACAGGTCTGGAGGCTGGAAGTCCAAGATCAACGCCCTGGCCATGTCTGGAGAGAGCTGTTCTGCTTCCAGCTTTAGGAGAAATGTAGTTTTGGAGTAAGCACCACTGTGTGGCCTTGTTAAGACAAGCCCCCTGAATTGAACCTCTTCCCCTAGATTGCAGACCTGTGACCCTCTCATCCCAAAGAAAGGGGAAAGATGGCAGAAACGTCTCTTCCTGCAGGTGGTGGCCTTAGTGCCTTTGCCCAAACCCATCAATCAGAGGTGACTCTTTCCTTCCCAAGGGGCTAATCCAGTGGCAGTGTTCCTCCCAGGAAAGCAGATGGGTGGCGCATGATCGCTCCTCCCACCCATAATGGGGGGATGGGGGGGTTGGGGATGGGGGTGGAGAGCAGGAAGGGAAAAGCAGAGGAGGGGAGGGAGGGAGTGGGGAGAATGCACTATTTTAAACTCCTGGTTCTACACACCTTCTGATTTGCAAGCTCTCTTGGCTACCCTGCACATTTTGTGTGACTTCAGCCACTGGGCACACACATACCATTCAGGGCCAGCTGTCCTGAGGGCTCCCCAGGTAACTCAGGAATGATCATGGCCAACCTCATGGGCTGGAGGCGCCACCAGGCAGGAGCCTGTCATGGTGGCCCCCTCTGCTCCTTGGAGCTGGGCAGGGCGCTTTCAGGAGTGGAGATAGCTCTGCAACCATTGTGGTATGTCTACAGCTTTTAGCTTGGCTCCAACCAGGTGTGCTCCTGGCCACCTTCCCACCCACTCCCACTAGGATTTTTAGCTTGGAACTAACCGAAGGATCTAGGAAAACCCCATCTCCTTCAAGTGACTGAGACTGAGGTGACGGTTGCAGGTGAATACCATCGGGAGCTTTCGCAAAAATAGTGGTCACTCATAAAAAAGCCTGGAAATCATCAGCTGCTCTGAGCTTTAAGAAGCTTTGCCTGCCGGGCGTCAATGGCTCATGCCTGTAATCCTAGCTACCAGGAGGCTGAGATTTGAGGATCTCAGTTAAAAGCCAGCCCTAGCAGGAAACTCTTTGAGACCCTTATCTCCAATAAATTGCTAAGAAAATCGGAAGTGGTGCTGTGGCTCACGTGGTAGAGTGCTCTCCTTGAGCTGAAGAGCTGAAGGATAGCACCCAGGCCCAGAGTTCAAGCCCCTGGACCACCACCACCAACAACAAAAAGCTTTGCCTGCCTAGCTGTCAAAGTCAAAGATGTTTGTGAAATGCTTGGCTTCAGATCCAGTCCAATAGACATTACCTGTGACTTGTCATCCAGGACATCCACCCTGAAGGCTGAAGGTCATTGGGCCAAACCAGAGTACAATAAAAGTGCTCGCCTGGAAGCAACCAGGTAGCAAGGCCAAAAACATTCCCCAGTCAACCTGGCACAGACACATCTGCCATTCGCTGCCATGTGACTTTGGGCCAAGTGTGAGTGTGGGCTTGGGAATCAAATAGACCCGAGGACCGAGTCTTCACTACTTCCTGTGTGATTTTAGGAACGTCACCTAAATTCCATTTTCCCATCTATTGAATACAAACAATAAAAGCTGCTCTTCTAGGAATCCCAGCATGTATCCCTTCATTCTGGGCAGGCCACCTGATCCCTTCTAGTCTCAAATAAGTCAGGTAGTCAGGTAAAGCAGAGGCATAGGCAGAGGATAGCTCTAGGAACTCTGGAAATGGCTGCCTTCCCCTGCCACCTCTTCTCTCTTCCTCATCTACCTGTTATCCTTCTACCAACCCACCCTACCACCCACCACCAAGGCCCAAAGGTTTTCTGTGGACAGCGTTCCCATGCTCAATTCAGATTTCACGCCAACACAACTTAGCATTTTGACACCAACACATCACACCTCTTTATTTCGCTGCAGAATTGTGGGTTTTTTTTCCCCCTCATAAAGTGTTTACTGGGTATGTAAAATATAATCACAGCTTTATGAATATGAACTAGATTATTTTAATGATTGCAGGTAATTTAAAACTTAAGGGCAATCACATTTCCAAGCCATCTTACAGTGCTGTAGAACACGAGTGAGTGGCTTTGAACAGCCTCGGTCTCACACGCTGCCCCTGCTCACATCCCCACTCCAGCCCCGTGTTACACGGATCTGATTATTGTAATTGATGACATTAGGAATAAGGGAATTGCACAGAATAATACAGGCGCCTGTCATGCCACGGTGGTTTTATTCATTGTCAGAGAAGTTCATAAAGTTGAAAGGAGGCATCTACGTGGGCTGCAGCTGCACAAAAGCAGCTTTTCAGTCCTTTTGTAATTTGTCAATAAAGTGATTAATTCCAGAAACCCACTTTAACTCACAAATGAAATCAGCCTTGTACACTCCCCCTCCTTCCACCCCTCCCAGCGCTCTGTCCCTGCCTGGCCCTTCTAGTCTGAAGCCTCTGTAGGGAGGGCTCTGGGTATCTTTTTTCCCCCTCCTTTTTAATGTTTTTCATTATCTTTGAGTAATTGTACAAAGGAGTTTCCATTCAACAAAGCAGTTTATGAGTACACTGTGTCTTGAGCTATGTCAGCCCTTTCAATATTCTCACCCACCCTCCCAACCTACCTTTCCCTCTCTTTTCTTAATTTTTAGGATATGCATTTTTTTTGGCCATTTAACAAAGCAGCTTATGTATAAATGCATCTTGATTCGTGTCAACCTTTCGACATTTTCATTCTCCCTTTGACCCACTCCTTCCCTTATTTTTCGCAATTCTATGGTATATACAATGGATTTTTTTTTTTTCTGGGCCTAGGGCTTGAACTCAGGGTCTGGGTGCTGTCCCTGAGCCTCTTGGTACTCAAATCTATTGCTCTATCACTTGAGCCACAGAACCACTTCCATCTTCTTCTGAGTAGTTTATTGGAGATAAAGAGTCTCATGGATTTTTCTTTCCGGGGCTGGCTTCAAACTGTGATCCTATGATCCTAGCTAGGATTACAGGCGTGAGTCACCAGTGCCCAGCTTTACAATGAATTCTTGACTGCATTCTCCTCACTTCTCCCCTTGTTTCTACCCACAGCCTTCTATTCTATTCTTCTTCCCTCCTAGAGGGGACCCTCTCCCCAGTTTGGCTCGGAGCCAATGTCTTTTGGCCTGTGACTGGTAATAACGGACCCACAGGACTGGAACTCTTAATTTTCTTTCTAGAACCTCAGGTCCTCTTTTACTGGAGACAGCCGTGCTCTCTGTGGCTTTCTACTTTGTATCTGATAATTGGTAACTATCGCTTAGTGATGTGTACAGGTGTGCCGGTTATGCCTCCTAGCCACCTCCTAGTATGGATTTCACAGTCCATCTGGCAGTCCATCAGAGTGGACACTGAGGCCCACACAGGCTAAATTACTTGCTTAGGAAACATATTTTACTTACTGACAGTGGCAAGATTCAAATCTAGGTTTGTACGGATACAGGGTTGCTATTTCTCTAAAAAGTATTGGGGTGAGGGTCAGGGAGGAAGGTGAGGTGGGAATGTGGAGTTGGAAAAGAGTAGAGTGAGAGTTTGGGGGCCTTCCTGGTTAGTGCCGAGGAGGGCTTTAGATAGTGGACTTTAGATAGAGGACTTTAGATAGTGCAGCGAGGGATTTTGAACCATGGAGGGGAGGGTGGGGAGTTCATTAGGAGGATTTGGGAATCCTGGTAAGGGGACCTAAGAATAAGAAGCCATTCCCAGCTTCTTTGCGATGCCCTTTCGTGGAGCCTGGTGGCCACCGAGGGAGAAGAGGCGGTGTTGGGTTGGGTCATGGTCCTGTCCCAGAGCAGAGGGCCGGAGTATCCGTCACGCAGGGCCTCGCTCAGGCTGTCCTCCACTGCCACCTCTGCCTCCCAGGTCTGTACAGAGCCTCTCTCTGCAGGGTGACTGCAGATCTCCAGCTCGGGGACACCGTGAAGGCAGGATGATTTTCCTCTCATTCCTGCTAATTTGCTGCTTCTGCTTAAGCTCGTAAAAAGTTTCCGAGCAAAACCATTCCGGCCTGAGTTCCTGCTGGAACCCGCTGAGCTGCTGTAATTAAGCTTTGATTAGCCGGCTATAAATTCCCTTTTGGAAGGCGGCTTTGCCCTTGCAGGGCCTCAACAGACAGTGCATTGGAAGCGTGTGAGCCCCAGAAAGTGGGTGGAGTTTCTTAGCCTCGATGGTCCCTGGGCATCCTTAGGAATGCATCCTGGGTCAGACTGCTCAGTCTGCTGAGATGAAGCCAGCAGGGAAAAGATCCAGGCCACTTCTCTGCCTCCCAGAAGTAGGACCATGATAGGCTGGGGTTGTGGGAACAGAGAAGGAAGCCCCTCCAGAGAGCCCCTCCTAGCTTGTGTTTTATGACTCTAAACAATAGGCCTTGGCCAAATATATTTTTCTACCAACACAAGCTTGTTGCAAAGTCGGTTTTATGGAGGCACTAAACCTGCCTTTTAAATTATCGTCAAGTGTAATAAAAACGGCAGAAAATCGTCAATTTTCCTGGGAATGTGAGTAAAGTGAGAGTTAGTTACATGTAGGTAAGGGAGCCGTGGTCCAGCTGTGTCTATAATCAGAATTAAGCCCTGCAAACTTTGGGGGGAACAGCTGTTTTTGGATGAAGTAGAGAGACTTGGATTCCACTCGGAGGAGGTGAGGTGGGCACCTTGGGCAAGCGGCTCCTGCCTGGGACATGAAGAAGTGAGGGACTGTGTGTCTGTGGACCTTCTGGAGGCTACTGAGGAGAGGACAAGGGCTCCGAGTGCTTCGACTAAGTCCCCCCCTCCTGCCTCCACCCAGGCCTCAGTGCTTCTATGAAGATAGTCCAGTTTCTGTTGTTGGAGCAGGTGGTAGTAGTGGGCTGGCTCAGGAAGAAAGAAAGAAGATGAGGGTGGGAGGAAGGAAATAAAGAAAAGGAAAGGAAAGAAGACAGTGCTAGTGACTGACACCTGTAATCCTAACTACTCAGGAGGCTGAGATCTGAGGATTATGGTTCAAAGGCCAGCCCAGGCAGAAACATTTGCAAGACTTTTATCTCTAATGAACCAGCAAAAATCTGGATGTAGAGTTGTAGCTTAAGTGGAACAGCAGTCTTGGAGAGGAGGGAATGCAAGCAAGAGTGCTAGGCCCTGAGTTCAAGCCCTTGTCCTGGTATGAATGCACGTGTGTGTGTGCACATGCACACATACACATACATGCTTGTGTGTTGTGCTTTCCAGGTTCTATGGTGTAAGGGGGAGATGCAGAACCACACCATTCTGTGGTTATTTCTGCCATGCAGATTCCACACGTGCATATAACCTCAAGAGCACAGACAGTAGTTAAGCCTAGCAAAATAATTAAGTCATGATGGCTTTGGAGTTTTATTGCCTTTGTTTCTAATGTAATTTATTTAACTATAAGTTAATATAATTTAATTCTTAATCATGGCTGTGTTCAACAGCTGGTTTGGAATCCCTGGAAAATGAACTACTGATGCTCACTGGTTGTGTGACCTGTGGGGTGGGCTGGGAGCTCCCTGCGACAGCAAATCCCCCAAGGCTGAGCCTCATCTCCTGCCCTGTTTGCTGTGGGTCCTGTCTGTCCACTCAGGCAGGACTCCACCCTGGCCAATGTCTGGAATTTATGAATAACAGGTAGTTGTTGGCAATGCATTTTCCCGTGGCAGGACTGATTCTTGAAGTCAGCAACTCTGCCCTTGTGCTGCCAGGAGATGCAGGGCATCCTACCAGGAGGTCACCCTGAGCAAGGGTTCAGAGAGACAGATACGTATGTATCTATGCATGTATGTACACACACACACACATCATGCCTGATACTTTGACTTTAGCCCTGTGAAGCTGATTTGCCATTTTAGCTTCCAGAATTGTGTGTGTGTGTGTGTGTGTGTGTGTGTGTTTAGAGGAAGAAATACCCTTTCCCCTTTTGGGTTCCAGCAGCAGTAGCAAGCAGACAAACCTTTGGAGACACACCCAGCCCCTCCTGCCCTGGCTTTGACCTGCCAAGGCCCACCTCTAACAGCTGACCTCGGCCAGTCCTATCCCAGCTCTCACTTCCAACTCTCATCTCCAGTCCTCGCCTCTTGAGGTTCACCTCTGATCTCTGACCCCTGAAGTCTTGTCCTGGAACCCCTGAAACTCACCTCTGGTCATCTCCTGAGGTTTACGTCTAAACCTTGACCTGCCACTGCTCACCTCCAGCTTCTTACTCCACAGCTGAAGCTGATCCCCAGCCTCCCTTCCCTGAGCACACTTGGGGTGTCCCTTAGGTGTCCCACAGGCATCCTGAGGTTCAGTACAGAGCCTTGTGGATGCTGAGCTCAGGGTCTTGTTTCTGAGGGTGGGGGAGGGGGTAGGTAAGTGGTGGAGAGTGGTCCTGCTTTCTTAGGGTTTCTGTGGTCCAAGGCTGCACCACACTCACACCAGAGCAACTTAGCCAGTGAAGGAATGTTTGACAGCCTCATCTACCAGGAGGACGAACTGTTCTCTTTATAAATTCTATTCTTTAATGAATTCCACCAAACAATCAGTAAACATTGAATTAATTGGCCTGAATAGTATGCTAACAATGCAGGCTACTGTATGTAGAGGGCTTATGGGTGTGACACGTCAGTTGCCTTTTTAAAAATCTACTTCACATGGCTATCTCTAGGGAAGTACTATTATCTCTCTCGTAATTGCAGGCGGGAAAGCTGAGGTTCAGAGAGGCTTTGGAGTTGCCTCAGAAGGCGGCAGAGCCATGATTTGAACCCGACGCGGTGGTTCAGTGCCTCCTTCTGTGTCAATTCCCCTCGAGGCAGGCCCGCCTCTGCCTACCCAAGTGCTGGAATTACAGGTATGAGTCACTACACCCAGCAGTACCCAAATTGTCGGCTATGGTCTCAGCTATTTACACTCCTCAAGCCTCAAGTTTCCCCAGCTGTGGAAGGGAGTAATGACAACACTAGACTCAGACTGGCACAGGGCTAACGGTCGCATTTCTGTAGGGCTCTGGGTGGCTCAAGGGGTAGCTCTCGAGACCTCTGAGGTTTCAAAGCCCCATGTGACCCTCAGGACCTTCAAGGCCTCTGCACCTCCTGTCCTGAGCATGCAGCCTATGAAATGCCGTTTGTCTGGGGGCTCAGAGCAGGGCAGCGTGCAGGAGAAGCTGGAACTCAGATCCCAACACTGGCAGCTCTGCAGGTCTCAGAAGTGCTTTTCTTAAAAAACAACAACAACATATTTTTATTGTAAAAATACTGTACAGAGGGGTTACAGTTACATGAGTAAGGTAATGAGTACATTTCCTATTGAGCATTGTTACCCCCTCCTTTGTTTTTCCCCTACCATCCCTTCTCTCTCTACCTCCCCAAATCCTCCCTTCCCACCCACTCACCCCCCAAGTTGTAAGATTTGCTTTCAACATAGTGTTTTGTGCATCTCATTGTTACAATGGGTCAACCTTGTTGACCTTGTTTCAGCATTTTGTTATTTCCCTTCCCCTCCTCAAATTAGAAAAATGTATATCCAAGATGTAGGGCACCGGAATCAAATACAGTGACAACAGGGGAGGAACATACAAAAGCAACAAAAAAAATCACATAGTACATTGTAAGTACATCTAAAACAACAACAATGAAGATAAAACCTCCTGTGTCCCTATCTTGGGGTTCATTTCGCTTAGCATCATCTTATATGGTCATATGTAGATAGCTTTTGACCTTTTCTGCTTGTCTGGTAAGATTAGTGCTTTTTTTTTTTTTAAGTGACATATACTCCATGTCTCCCCTGTGCCAACAGGATGGCAGAAGCTTTTGCTCCTGAAGAGTCCCCAATACTAAAATCCATCCTCAGACCAGAGGTGACCATTAGGGTCCCGAAAGGGGGCTTAGGGCACAGGTCTCATGAAATGGGGACTGGGTAGGAGTTAATGATCTTGCTGCATCTATGGAGATTGAAGGGCTTCATTTTGGTGAGAATTTCCCCCAGTCTTGTCCTCTGTTCCTTATCCCTCTCCTGTGGTGTCCTTAGGGCCAAGGGTTTAGCTGCAGAAGCTCTTATTAGAATGCAAGTACAAAATTTCAGAGGAGGAAGGCTTTGGCAAAACAGGACTGACTTTCTTAGGGACTTCTCAGGACCAGGAACCTCAAGAGTCCCCTGAAGAGAGGTGCCAAAACAGGGTTCAAATCACAGGGTAGTCAGATCAGCCAGAAGGAGCCTAATTCTGCCTTCTGGCTGCTGGCTGAATTTTAGCCAGGGCCTTAACACCTGCTGGACCATTCAGATAAGAGCTACAGATGGACTCCATAGGAAATAGTGTTGGGAGCATGAGCTACTCATCATGGTGCCTGTCTGTCAGGCAGGACCACAATCAGCCATCCTCTCTGAGCCCTTGGTGACCCCTGAGTGCTCTAGCCACTGGTAGTCCAGCCTCCCATGTTCTTCCATGCTTGTCTGAGCCTCCTCAGCCCAAGTCAGCTCAGAAGCACACAGCCACCCATCAGTCTAGCCCATTTCCCAGCTGGCAGGCTGGCCCTGTCCTCCTGTCTGGATCATTCACTTCTCTGCTTGTTTCATCCTCGGCTCAGCTTTAGCCTGTCCCAGCCTGCGTGTTCACCAGCGACTCATTCACGTCAGGTCATCTCCTGGTGTCTGTTCCTGCCTCCTGGGTCCTGGGATCTGAAGCCCAGAACTTCTGAAGTCTTAAGGACCAGAGCTAGAAAGACCCTGGAAGCCTCCAGGCTCAACCTTGCCCCTGGGCCTCGGCACTGTGAGGCTTCAAGCGCTGGCGATGGTGCCTGGACCATTGTCTCATCTGTCTGCAGGGCAGGAGACATTGTTCCGGGGTTAGGTGGTAGTACCTACAAATGTAGGAGGAGCTCCCAGTGGATCAGGGATCCCAAGTGTTCATGGGCCTGGTTTCCAGCAACCTGTTCTCCTGGCAGTCCAAGTAATAGGCTCTGCCTTCATTATGCTAGTTAGCCTCGGAGGGGCTACACTACTGTATTCCTCTGATATAGTTCATGTGCTGTTTTGCTTTTACAATCGTTTGCTTTTAAATGCATTTAGTTTTAAGCTCTTCAAATCCCGTTTAAGTACAAGAGGATAAGCTTTCTGTGGATAAAAGCAATAAACAGAGAAATAGGAAGAGCCGTGTGCTTCCTCTTCCCTGCTTTGCCCCTCTCTTTACCAAATGTCCCTCCTGACTCACAGCTCAGGGCCAGTGGCCCCCCCCCCCAATCCCCCCTCCCCGCCCTCCTGGAGACAAGGATCAAGGATCAGTGCCCCCAACACCCATGGTTCAGTGTCTGGGTATGAGGCCTGTTGTTCCAATCAGTCCACTCCAGGGTCCCCATTAGGAGCTGCAGAATCATTCTTTTTTGGTTTCTAGTTCTACCCTTTACCCTAAAGTAGCTTTGCATATCTACCAGGAGGTACAAACCCCTGATCTGCCCATGGATAATACCTGATCTGCTCACGGATGGCACCTTACTGGGCAAAGGCCTAGGTCCCTTTGGAGGTCTTCCAGATACTTCCCTTGATGCCGATCCTCCTTCAGACCATGGATGTTTGTCTCTTCACCCTGTGAATGCACTGCACTCAGCTGCTGGGGGTCTGAAAACTAGGATATCACCAGACTGATGATGGCTTTTCAGTCAGAAGAAAGGGGTGTGAGAGGAGGCCTCAGAAATAGGCCCTCTGCCCAGAGTCATTGCCCCTAGGCCAGCTTGAACTGAGGCTGGGGGCAAGAGTGGCTTGCATATGCTCTGCTGTGCTCAGGGAGGACACAAGGCGGAGATGAAGTAGGAGATGGGCATGGAAATCTCTGGTAGGGTATGAGCTGACTCTGGGTCTCAAAAATGAGTGGAAACTGGGTGCTGGTGGCTCATGCTTGTCATTCTAGCTACTTGAGAGGCTGAGGATCATGGTTTGAAGCCAGCCTAGGCAGACAGATCCTAGAGATGCTTATCTCCAATTAATCAGCAAAAAGCTAGAGGTAGAGGTGTGGCTCAAGTGGTAGAGCACCAGCTTTGAGTGTCAAAGCCAAGCAAGAGTGCAAGGTTCTCAATGTTCCAGTTCTGGCACAAGAACAAGAAGAAGAAGAAGCCCAGAGTGGGTATGGGTACCAACAGGTGGGAAGGAAGAGCCTTTGGTGCTCATTAACAACCATCCTCTTCTCCCCCAGCCACGTGGGAGGCATATTCATATGTCCATCTGCAGTCACACACCAACTCTGGTTTCTGCGATGTGAGTGGAAGGCTTTGCATCACCTCTAGGCTCTAGCTCTTTCATTCCTTGGTGTAGGCTATTACAGAGCAGGCCTTCTATTAGGATTGAAGAACCCAGATGGTCTCTACTCTTAAAACCAGCCCGTCTCACTGGTTTTTCACAATGGAAGACAAAGGAATAAATATGCATAAAAATAAGAAATGTGTCATGGCCATTGGTGGCTCATGTCTGTAATCTTAGCCACTCAAGAGGTCGGGAGCTGAGGATTAAGGTTTGAGGTCAGGCTGGGCAAGAAAAAGCTGAGAGATTCATCTCTAATAAATCTCACCAAGCCAGAAATGGAGCTCTTGTTCAAGTGGTAGAGTGCTAGCCTTGAGCTAAAGAAGCTCAGGGATGGCCCCCTGAGTTTCAAGCCTCAGTGCTGGTACTCATACACACACAAATCCAACAAAAACAAATAGAAACCTGTGGTGTTAGCCACCATGATGTTGGGGCTGGCTGTTGTCTTGGTGTACCCTGCCCTATCCTGACTAATGCACCTGCTACTGGTTTAGTACCTATTACATGTCAGGTATTGTCAGCCTCCACATTATGGGGTTAACCAATCACCAACTGAAAATATTAGAAAAAAGTATTGTCTGTGCTGAATGGAGGGGTTGACCTTTTCTTCCTTGTCACTGCTAACTGTATAGCTTAACAACTCTTCACATGTTGTATTAGGCATTGTAAGTCGTCTAGAGATGACCTACAGTGTATGGGAAGATGGGGTAGGCTATAACAGTCGCCCATGGAGTCCAAGGACAGTGTATCGTACTTAAATGCTTTCCCTGCCCTTCCAGGCAGGCCTGTTAACTGTGCTTCACAGATGAGGGAGAAAGTCCTTGTCACAAGTTGCCACCCAACCAGCAGGTATCAGGGCTGGAACTCTGCCCAGGTTTGTCTCATTCCAGAGCCATTCTTTTCCATACACAATTTCCAGAGAAGCCCCTTGTTTGTTGTTGTTGTTATTATTATTTTGCCCTAACTGGGCTCCAGGTGCCCAGGCTTGGTAGGTTGCAGAGGAGCAGCTGGGAGCTGTCTCCTGCCCTTATCATACACGCACAAACTCCTGAGATGTGTTTAGTTCAATGAGTAACATCAGACAAGGGCCACAGGCATGCTTGCCTCTGCTGTGTGGAGCTCCTAGTCCTGTAGAGGGCGCCAGCCAGAACAAAAGTGTGAATGTCGACTGAGGTGGTGTATGTGCACACCTGTGCACACTCATGACTGCGGGGTGAGATGGAGCCATTAAAGGAGGGTGGCCTGGCTGATGATAAGGTACTGGGGGTTGACTCAGGGCTTCATGCTTGCTAGACACACTCCTCTACAACTTGAGCCATGCCTCCAGTCCCTTTTCCATTGGTTATTTTCAAAACGGTCTCAATTTATGCCCAGGCCTGAGCTGTGAGCATTTCACTTGTATTTCCCTGAATCATGGGATGAGAGTCACATGCCACCACAATCTCCTGCTCTTCACTTTCCACGTAGCTAGGATTATAATCCTACATAATAGCACCTGATGTGTGTTGGGTTTAGTGGGATGTGTGTGTGTGTGTGTGTGTGTGTGTGTGTGTGTATCTGCCCCTAGTCATCCAAAAACTCACCCCCTCAATGCTCAGCTCCTTTCTTCTTCCTCCTCCTCCTCCTTCTCCTTTTCCTCCTCTTCCTCCTTCTATTTTATTTTCTTGTAAAGATGCTGTACAGAGAAGATGGTTACAACCATAAGGCAATGAGTACATTTCTTGTTGGGCATTATTACCCCCTCCTTTGTTTTTCTCCAACTATCCCGCCCCTCCCTCCCCAAAATTGTAAAGTTCATTTCCAACATAGTGTCTTGTGAGGCTCATTGTTGCAATGACACTGGATGCAGTGTCCTTGTTTCAGCATTTTGTTATTCCCCATCGACTCCCCAAATTAGATAAAAGTATATACAAGATGCAGGGTACCAAAATCGAATACAGTGACAACAGAGATATAACATAGGAGGAAGAACATACAAAAGAAACAAAAAGTCACATAGTACATTTAAAACAATAACAACAAAGAAAAAAAACTCTTGGGTCCATATCATTTTGCTTAGCATCATCTTATATGGTCATATGTACATGGCTTTTGAGCTTTTCTGCTCATCTGGTAAGATTATTCTAGACATATACTAATTATTGTGAATAAGGGAAACCATGGGACCTATATTTCTTTGGGTCTGGCTTATTTCACTTCATATGGTTTTTCCCAAGTCTTTCCATTTCCTAACAAATGGGGGCAGTGCCATTCTTTCTGATGAAGGCATAGAATCCATATATATGTGTGTGTGTGTGTGTGTGTGTGTGTGTGTGTGTGTGTGTGTGTGTGTGTGTGTGTGTGTGTGTGTGTGTGTGTGTGTGTGTGTGTGTGTATGTGTCACTTTTTTTTGATCCATTCATCTACTGAGGGGCATCTGGTTTGGTTCCATAGCTATGGTGAATAATGCTGTGATAAACATGGTTGTGCTGGTAGCTTTAATATGACCTTGTTTGTGATCATTGGGGTAAATGCCCAGAAGTGGGATTTCTGGGTCATACGGGAGCTCTTTCCAGAGTGGTTGAACAACTTTACACTCCCACCAACAGTGCAGTAGGGTTTCTTCGTGTGTCTATTGGCCATTCTTATTTCCTCTTCAGACAAATCTCTCTTTAAGTCTTTAGCTCACTTTTTTTTTTTTTTTTTTGTCGGTCATGGGGCTTGAACTCTGGGCCTGGGCGCTGTCCCTCAGCTCTTCATCTCAAGGCGAGCGCTCTACCACTTGAGCTACAGCACCACTTCCGGTTTTCTGGTGGTTTATTGGAGATAGGAGTCTCACGGTCTCTCCTGCCCGGGCTGGCTTTGAACCGCGATCTTCTGATCTCAACCTCCTGAGTAGCTAGGATTACAGGTGTAAGCCACCAGCGCCCGGCTTTAGCTCACTTATTAATGGGGCATTTGTTTCTTTGAGGATTTGTTTTTGGAGGATTTCATTTTTTGAGTTCAAAGTATAATTTAGATATGAGGCCCTTGTCTGTTGTATGGCTAGTGAAAATCTTTTCCCAACCTGTGGGCTTTCTATTGATTTTGCTAGCTATATCCTTTTCCATGCAGAAGCTCTGCAGTTTAATGAATCTCATTTGTTCAACCTTTCTTTAATTTGTGGTGTTTCTGGGTAAAGAAAATTTTGGCCTGGGCCAAGGAGACCTGGAGTTTCTCCTATTCCTTCCTATATTGTTTTCCGGGTGTCTGCTTTGACTTTGACTCCACTTACTTGAGCTGATCTGAAACTTTGGCAAAGAAGCAGGGTATAAAATCAACCCTCAAAAATCAATGGATTTTCTGTAAGCCAATAACAAGAAGAGCGAGGCTGAAATCAGGAAAGCAACTCCTTTTGCAATAGCCCCACAAAAAATAAAACACCTAGGAGTTAACTAAAGAAGTGAATGACTTCTATAATGAAAACTTTAAAAACCTGAAAATATTAAAGCAGAACTAAGGAAGTGGAAAAACTTCCCATGCTCCTGGATTGGGAGGACTGACATTGTGAAAATGGCAATATCCTATCAATATCCCAACCTCATTCTTAAATGAAATAGAAGAAGCAATCCAAAAATTCCTATGGAACAATAAAAGACCCCAAATAGCAAAAACAATCCTAAGCAGAAAGAACAGTGCTGGAGGAATCAATACCAAACTTCAAACATTACTACAAAGCCATAGTAATCAAAACAGCTTGGTACTGGCACAAGAACAGACCTGAGGACCAATGGAATAGAACTGAAGACCCAGAAATGAACCCACAGACCTATAGCCATCTAATCTTTGATAAGGGAGCCAAAAAAATAGAATGGAAGAAAGACAGCCTCTTCAGTAAATGGTGCTGATAAAACTGGTTAAACTTTAGAAAACTAAAGTTAGATCCTTATATATCACCCTGCACCAGAATCAACTCCATTATCCTTAAGAGGCCCCATCCTTGGTCTTCTCTGTAGGAAGTAGAAGTCTGCATTGAAACACCTCTCTCTGGGGGTTAAAGATGGGGCTCTGCACACAGGTCAGTGGTCCTGGATGCAGAGTGCTGCATCTGCATGCTGTGGTCCATACCGCAAGGCTGGCTGGCTGCCCAGAATGTCGTGAACAGCAGTGTTTGGCTTAGTTTTGACCTTTGCAGTGCCAAAGACTGGGTCCTGAACTGCACAAAAGAGAATGTAGGCTTGAAAGAATCAGAGAGAGAGAGAGAGAAAGAGAGAGAGAGAGAGGTGAGTTCAAATCTAGCTTTTACTACTTTTCCAGAAGTGACCTTGAGCAAGTCTTGATTGTACATCTCTTCATCTGCTAAATATAAACAATCATGTCACTCAAAAGTCACATGTGAGGACCAACAAGCATGTAGGAATTCTTCTCCCTCCCTTCCCTTTCCTTCCATGAATGCTTGTCCTGGGTGACAGAGGGTAGCCTCAGGTCCTCTCTCCTTGGGGAACTGTCTTTAGATCCCTCTCTGGGTCTTGGTGCTTGAGAAGACTACGGGACAGGCTGTGGGTGAGCCCTGCCTTCATCCAGAGACGAAAGAACCACTGGAACAGAAAGCTCCCCCAGCCTCTCCCAGCATCACGTCCCCGCAGGGAGTTCGCAGGCCGAGTAATGTATGGCTCCATTTTTAGATGTTGCCGAATTCCATTTGCCGGAGATCTGTGTTTTATTGCCGTATCAGTGTTTCTAAATTGCACTATATTTTCTTAGCTTGATGGGAATTTACAGCACCCGGATTGGAGCAAAATTGGGCTCTCCCCGAGGCTTGGAAATCACTGGGGTCGATTGCTGTGGCTGTGCCTCCCCCTTGGAGTGTTTCTGCTAATTATTCATATTAAGCAGGAATCTGAGTCAGAGAAGGGAGGTCTGGGAGGCCCACTTGGGGAGATACTCAGGAGTAGAAGTTCATGGCTGCTCCCCAGGGGGACCTGGGTTGCCCAGGAGGAGGTGGGAGGGCCTGGTGCTCAGACAGAGACAGATTCTAGGTTAGGAAGCTGGGGAAGGACCACTCAACTGGCAGCCAGCCGCGAGCTGGGCACGCCCTGGGGAATAATAGACGGTGGTTGCTACCCTCAGTAACTGGAGCAGTAATCGACTCTCCTGTGAGGAAAACGAGGCCAGAGAGGATCAGTCCCATTTTACAGATGAGGAAACTGAAGCTGAATATGTTCTTCCCGTACGTGTCATGGATGACTCTCGCCTGGGTTTCCACACTAGAGCCTGGCTGCGGTCATTCATCGCGACTCGTTCAGGTCAGGTGTTGCTCACTGAGCTCTCCTAGAGGTGGCATTAGCCCATTTGTTTTTGTTACTTTTTTTTTTTTTTTTTTTTTTAAGAATAGCCTCTGGATATGACATCTTTTTTTTTTCCTTTTTCTTTTGCAAGATCACATAGTCCATCCTAAGCTGTGAAGCTGAGCTTCAGCATTGGGAATATCTGATTCTGATTCCCAAGTCTGTTCTGAGTCACAGACTCTGTTGCTTCTGGTGACACCAGCTCATCCAACTCCTGCTGATACAGGAACAAGCTGCCCGGCTATCGGTGGGTGTAGCAATTCATTTTGGGAATCAGATGGAGTCATTTGGGGCTGACAATCCAGCAGGCTGCGGGTCTGCCCAGGGAAGGCTTGGTGGTTGGGATGCACTTAAATTCGAAAGCCACCATTTCCCGGGCATCAGTGACACAAGTACCACCCATGGCATTGGACGGAAGAAGAGAGTCCTGGGGATTCAGCTGAGGACTTCAGAAAGTTCTGACCCATCCCTCTGGCAGGTCCAGGCAGTTTATCTCACTTGGCAGTGATCCTCTGTCTAAAAGCACGTCCGACGTTTTGTGCAATAAAGTTAATAGACTTCTCCATCTTAGAGCAGCTGAATTCTCTTGGAGCAGATGCTGAGGGTTATGAATGTTCTAATTAGGAAGCTGCCTTTGGCATTGGGGAAGGGAGGGAACGCTTGCAATGCGTTGTGCACGCCCTGCGAAGACCCCCCCTGCCTAATACTCTCCGGAGCTTGCCCGGACAGGCAGGCTGCAGTAGAGGAACGAGGAGGCACTTCCTTACCCCTCTTCCACTTCCTTTCCAGCCCCAACACTCTTCCTCATCTAGCCGGAAATGAGCAGGAGTCCCAGTCAGGATGGCTGCAACCTCCCAACTCTGAGCAACCACCAATGGGGTTTCGTGTTGTGATCAAATAAAACTTACAACCAAATTAATCTGACACATTTATTGATGTGCATAATTGTTATTGGACTGCACTGCAATTAGGCATAAATGGTAGGTCGTTCCTGTGAGTGACTGTAATTAGTAATTCTCATTTTTTGGTCTAATCAAGTTTGGATTTTTTTAATCCTCCTATAAGCCAAGAAGTTCCCCAGTGCCTATAAACAGCATTGATATTTACTGTTTTCCTTCATTCGCTCATTTACCAACTCTGTGACACAGAAGTTTCATTCTGCTGCTTGCTAGGTGTTTGTGAGTGAGTAATTCCTCCCCTCTCACTGTTTCTAACATCTGCAATATGGGAGTGGCATCTCCTAGCTCATAGGGCTCTGGTGAGAATCCAGAGGGTTGAGGCAGGTGGGGAGTGGGGCACACTTTCACATTCAGAGTTGTTGCTCAACTAGCTGCACTTATTGTTTTTCCTCCCTTCTTCTTCTTCTTTCAGCCCTGGGGCTTGAACTCAGGGCCTGGCACTATCCTTGAGCTCTTTTGCTCAAGGCCAGTACTCTACAACTTGAGCCACTAGCCCACTTCTGGATTTTGATGGTTCATTGGAGATAAGAGTCTCATGGACATTTGTTCTTCCCCTGGCTGGCTTTGAACCTTGATTCTCAGATCTCAGCCTCCTGAGTAACTAGGAATACAGGCATGAGCTACTGCTACCTGGCTTTTATTAGTGTTAACGACAGGTCCTCCTTGACCTGTCTGGAGCTTTCGGTCCTTAGAGCAGAGGGGGCTGTCCCTTGCACCTTGCAGGGAAGAACTGGCGGTCTGGGTCATAGAAGAAGAGAGCCAATGACATCATCCTTACCTACAGGAGAGTGGGGATGAGAAACGTTACCTTTTTCTGCATCTTGGATCTCACCATTGCTCCCCTGGGCCTATGAAGCTGGATGGGAACTCCTGGCAGAAGAAAGGCCTCACCCTCCACCGTACCCCAGGCTCTGCTCCTGTCCCAGAGGATGCATTGCCAGAGTTTAGAGAAGTCCCATGACCCGCATCTGAGTTGTGGGGAAGGAGAATGCTGTGGTTCGTGTGTACTTGAAGCATGTCCCCCAAGGATCATGCAGTGGGAGTTTAGTTTTTAGTGCTGATATTGGGAGGTGGTCCCCTAAGTCAGTATAGCTCCACTTCTGGCTTTTTCTTCTAGTACTTTGAAGATAAGAGTCTCATAGACTTTGCTGCCCTGGCTGGCTAAAGTTTAAAAACTTGGATCCTCAGCTCTCAACGTGAGTAGCTAGTATTACAGTAGGTGTAAGTTCACTGGTGCCTGGCCAAACCTCTTTTCTTCATAAGTTACTCTGGCTTGGGAATTTGTTATGGTAATGAAAAGCAGACGAATCCAGAGAGAAGCTGGTCTTCACTGTAAACTCAAAGTAAGGAAAGGCCTTCCGCTTTCTGCAGGAGTATCTCTCTGATCTGAGAGCTGCAGGACTCACTGGGAGGCATACTTTGTTAGCATACTTTGCACTGGGGAGAAAATGGCCTGGGAGCTGGCCTGAAGCCACAGAGATGGCAAGGGCCTTTGTGAGCAGTACTGAAGGCCAGGAAGTGCTTAAGCATGGTTGGTTTCTTGATCTGGGGAGCCAGAAAGCCCAGGATTAAACTCTGTTCTGGACCTACTCACTGAACTTGGACAAGTATGTGGTCTCTCTGAGCCTGTTTCTTCTTTGGTAAAATGGGTCACGGCAGAGCTGTGCTGTCTTGCATGTATCTTCTACCCTTACCCCTTCCATGCAAGTTGCACAACCTCCCACTGTCACTACATGCTTGCCTCTGTCTGGGGCTTTGTCTTACCCCAGGACCCACACTGCCACTTTGTGGCATACTATAAACACACGGACTGACTACCTCTAAGAACTAGCTCTAAACCAGAGATTGTCAGGACCAGAGCCCACCTTGCCCAGCCCTCTCACTTTGGGATGGGAACTGTGGAGTGGCACAACCTGCACTGACTCCCAGAGCTCTTGATCCCATTAGATGAAGTCCCTCTTCATCACAGGGAGCTGCCCCTTTTCCTGGCTGCCTTGGCTTTGTCATATGGTATCCCTGCTACCCATTTCCCCTTGTATTCAAGTCTGGGGAGAAGAGTCCCAAACTAAAAGGAAAATACTTCCTCTTAGCACTCTTGGGCCTGATGTGAATGAAGTCTCTAATGTGTTTCCTTTCCCCCGTATCCTATTGGGTCCTAGCATCTCAGTCTTCAAAGGGCTCCAACTATTGGAGAATTGGGAATTGGCCTGAGCCACTGGGCCTTTGAAGTAAGGGCTGGGGAACTCCTGGGACAGGGCTGGTCTGGAGAGGAGCTGAGTGTTCCACGCTGAGGCTGCTGCTCCGGAAGCCATCTCCCTGGGGTTTCTTCATCCCAGATCCTGTCTGGAGGCCCAGGCAGGCAATAAATCCCCTTGGTGGAGCTGGTCCCAGCATGGGCCACCCTGCAGAAAGGCTTCATCAGCAGCTTCATTTGCATAAGATAATGAAATCGCAGTAAAAAATAGTAAAAGAAAAAATGGCCTGGCATCTTTGTTTTCATAATGACAGATGCTTCTTAAACACTCGGCTGCTGTTTCCCAAGGAAGTGCCATCACAGCCCCAGGGGAACCATGGACCCTAGCCCTGACTGCTCTTAGCACAGCTGCCTACAGCCTCCGAGTGCCCCTATCCTCACCTCCTCCTCTCCTTTGGCTTACACCTGGATGAGCAGCAGGAAGGAAGGGAGGAAGGAAGGAAGGGAGGAAGGAAGGAAGGAAGGAAGGAAGGAAGGAAGGAAGGAAGAAAGGAAGGAAGGAAGGAAGGAAGGAAGGAAGGAAGGAAGGAAGGAAGGAAGGAAGGAAGGAAGGAAAGGGAGTCTGAGCTCACATAAAACCTGCTTTCACAGGACTCTTCTGTGAGGGCCCGGAGGTAGCCAAAATAGGCATCCCCATGACACAAATAGGTAAACTAAGGCTTGTGAACTGTCTAAGTTTACCTGCTTAAATTGAGGTGAAAGTGGTTTGACATTAAGAGTGTCTGTCTTTTGTCCTAGCTGCTGCTGGGAGATGACTAGAGAGAGGGCAGGTTCCTGCCCTTGAAGGTGGGGCTTGTGGGAAGCAGGAGCCAGCTCATTAGGTCTCAGACCTTCGTGTTCTGAGTGGATGAGAAGTCCAAAGTCATAGGAAGAGGTTCTTCTGGGATGGGACTCCCTGGATGGACAGGCCATAAAAGAAAAAAACCTAAGTCCGCCTCACACTTGACCCATCACCTCCAAGTAAGCCGGGCTCTGCAGTGAGTGCTTGGATGCAGAAATAATAATGATGACAATAGACAAAGGGGGCTACTTCCCTAGCTGGTAGAAGTCAGGTGTCCTTGCCACATTCCTTCCTTCTGACTGGTGTTCCAGATGAAGTCTGGACATCTTGATCCCCTGAAGGAAGCTTTGGCCACGACAAAGTTTTTGCTTGGCCAAACTGTAGTCAGGCTTCTGGATCTTCCGCTAGGCCCATTGGCAAAGGCTCCTTGTAAAATCAGGTTTCGTAAAGAGCCTAGCTAAGTCAGGTTGGCAGGAGCTTCCAGCCTTGATAGCTGATCAAGTTCTTCAACCTCCACCTTCAGCCAGGTGCTCTCTGACCTCCTTGGCTTGTCTTTAGGTTGATTTAGCCAGAATCTTCCTCACATCTACTGTGTCCCCTTAGCTATTTTCCATTCACTGACACCCTACCCACTCCTTAGCAGTAAATTCCCATATGCCCCTTCCATATTTCAGTGAGCCCCGTTGCATTATAGTTTCCCCTGCATCTATTGCAATGGTCCTGAATAAATCCTTCCTCGCTGTGCACTAACAAGTATCACTGAATGACGTAAAAAACAACTCCCAAAAGCAAACAAACAAAACAGCCCGATGAATAGGGAGAATGGAAACCGAGTAAACACTCAGGGTATAGATTGTCTTCCCCTGTGCAAGGTGGGCCAGCAGGAGTGCTGGGCTGCCAGGAAGGTGTGCATCTCTAGGAAACACCCTGCAGGATATCTGCAGAACATCTCCCCATTTTTTTTCTTTTGTGCCAGGACTGGGGCTTGAACTCAACTCAGGGCCTCTTGCTCTTGCCTGCCTTTTTTTTTCTCTCAAGGCTGGTGCTCTGCAAATGGAGCCATATCTGGCAAAAAAAAAAAAAAAAGCCAAGTGAGAATGTAAGGCTCCAAGTTCAAGCCCCATTACCAGCACGAAAGAAAAAAATGAAAGAGGGAAAAATAGAGGCCAGACAATCTCCACATCAGAAGCTTGGGCTGGAGCCACCCACCTGTCCATCACTGGGCTTTCCTGCCCGGGACACTGCCACACTAGTGTGGGGAAAGGCACTCAAGTGAACTGCCCAGCACCTGCGGGTCTAAGGAGAGATGAGAAACATCACACACACCTCACAGGAGGGGGTACGTGTTTTCTAGAAACATTTCTTTATTTAAAATTTAAAACCATATTACTTCATACAGCAAACTGTGCACTTGGATATATCACAGTGTCTTAAAAAGGAAAATAATCAGATTTGTTTGGAAATTTATTTACATCAGCCTAGAATGATTGGCAAGTAACACAGTTACTATGAAACCCAAATTGTTACAAAATGTTTACAAAAAACTATATTCATAGAAATTCTGCATGTCCACAAAGGGCATCCCCTGAATGGCCCAGAGACCAGTGTGTGGGAACCGTGTCGGATGGGAGTGTGTGTGGGGTGTCCAGGCACTCTGGTCTGGGTGGTAGGACAGCCCAGGGCTCTCAGAAGCCCATGGTGCTGTTTTTTTTTTGGGGGGGGAGCTCAGCCCAGGGGCTGGGAACTGAGGTTCCCCCTCACGGAGGTCCAGCCAGGAAACAGGCCCAGGCAGAGGCGGGCTGGGGTTTCGGAGCACAGTGGCATGAGGGTCCCTGGAGACCTCTGGTCCCTGTGGAGCCAGGACCTGACCCTTCTCAGGGGCTGGATTCAGATGCAAGGCATGGCCAGGGTCCCAGAGGCCGACCTGGGGTTAAGTACAGATGGCCTGATGCTTGGGGCTAAAGCAGGAGGCAGGCTGCGGACCACACAAAGCAAAGCCTAGTCCAGAACTTTTCTCCCCTGCATGCTCCAGAGATGTTCGGACCCATGAAGGAGCTAAAGGACGGGACTTGCAGGGAGAGGGCAGGGAAGGAGGTCCGTGAGGCCTCCCAGCAGCTTTCTGCCTACCGCTCTGCAAAGACACAGCACGGGAGAGGGACAGACATATGACACTGGACTGGGCCAGGACAGGAATGTCCTGCTTGCCTCTCCTCTTTTGCCTCTCTGATTCAACTGGTCTCTGGGTCAGATAAATTGGGCAGGGCATCTGAGGTGGGACAGACTCATTGCTGGCATCTTACCAAGTCCATAGCTGCTTCCTTCTGACTTGAGGCCTCAAGAGTTTTGATCTAGAAAACACACAAACAGGAGGCAGGGGTAATTGGAGGTCCCCTGTTGTAGAAAGCAGGGGAATGAGAGTCGGATGATAGCTAGGTCACGGGGTGTGGCATGGCATACCCGCAAGGCCCTTGGGCTTTTCTCTTCAGAAAGTGTTTTGCACAAGCATGTGCTGTGGGCACCTTTGAGAGGGGTGAGAAGCTGAAGCTGCGGCCACCTTCAAGAATCACCCTGCCTCCTAGACTGCACTGCAGGCAAAGCCTGACACCTATCCGTTCAACTCTGCAGGCAGGGATGTGAACAGACCTGGGGGCGGCCCCCCCGGTCCCAGCTCCCCCGATTGCCCTGGGTTGAGACTGTGATGTTGGCACAGGGGTGAAGCACTGCTCAATTCTACTTCCCAGACAATCTGCCCCCCACATCCCCCTTCCTGCCACAGACCACTTCCAGGAGACAAGGTCCTACCTCCCATCTTCCAGCCTCACATGCTGTCGGCCTGCCCCAACCTGGGAGCACTGCAACCTCTGTTTTGGACCTTGCTGTGGTACCCTCCCTCCCCATGTGTCTCTCATCAAGTTCCCACCCAGACTGGCTGGGTTCTGAACACTCTGTGTGCAGACGTGCGGGGAAGGGTTGTATACACAGGGAGTATGGGACATATATACACTGTGCATATATGTATATATATATACAGCATATATATTACATTCATATATATATATATCTATATATAGTACAAAACATTAACCTTCTACCTAAAACATTTCTGTGACTTCACATACCACCTCAGCTCTACAATGTTAATTCTAGGACAAATCCAGGACAGAAATGAGAACTTGATTCAAACTGGCATGGGGAGGAAGGGAAGGAGCCTTCCTTCCACAGTAGCTAACTGCTTCAGCCCATCCCAGATGTGTTCTCCTGACCTAGGACTTCCAGATGTGTCCAATCCAGAGACCCATCCATAGGGCTATGGGCCTGTTCCTTGCATCTGTCGGTGGGGCTGGTCTGGTTCATACAGCTGGGTTCATATCACTGGGCCCTTTTTTTCAGCTGGGTATTCACACGGACAATTCCAGACCTGGACAAGCCTGTTCTCTGATGCTGGTGCAGATGGCAGGGCTGACTCAGGGAGGGATCAGCTTCAGGTTGAGTGAGACAGTAGTGGCTACCTCCTGTCCCCTGCCTTCTAGGAAAGAAGGCAGGAAGGGATATTCTGTATTCTGGTTCTTGGTGAATGCGTGCCTGGGTCTGACTTCTGCCTTTCCATCCCCAGGATTTAAGGAGGGGAAGCCATGCCTAACTTCTTTGGAACCCCGGCCCCATCCTGGGCCAGGGTTGGTGACGTCCTGTGCTGCGGCCTGCAGCCTGAGCCTGGATGTGCTTTTCCAGCTGGGAGAATGCACCAAAAGTGGATAGTTCTCCTGTGCCTCTGAGACTCAGAGTTCAGCTCACTGGTCAGGGGATCATTTTCCCTCAGGGGATCAAGAGACCAGCAGTAGATCAAGGGGCAGTCAGGAGGCTCATTATCCCCAAACCCCAGGGCCTTGTTGGGGGCTGGGGAAGGGCGGTCTCCACATGGTTGCTCCTCAGTGTGTCCCAGGTAAGCAGGTGGAGGGCCAGCCCTGGCACTGTGTATGTGTGGGTGACATGCTCTTCTGCTCAGGACTAGCATATAGGACCACAGGGGACAGCCAGGTGCCTGCTCAGGCAGTTGCTTTTGCTCTGTCCAAACCAGCATTTATGTTTCCTGTTGCTCCTCAGTGCCTCTGTGCACACATGTGTATACACACACTCCTGTGCATGCCATGCCATGTGATCTGCCCCTGTCTCTAGGCCCAAGGAGCACTGGGAACACCTCTCTCACCATCCTTCCCTCCCATCTCACAGTTGGAGCATCAATTCAATGCCCTGGAGAGACAGCTCGGACAGGCAGGGTGGTCTTGAGGACAAGCGCAGGACACCCGGCAGAGTGTGAACATCAGCCTCATGTCCAGGCGTAAGGCAGCAGTGGGAGGGGAGATCACATGGCATATATAATCTCTCATCCTTGCAGGAGTCTAAAAATGATTCCAGTCCAGTACCTTTGTGGAGACTTCCCTAGTTAAACCGTACTTTCGTTGACCCACCGTTCTTTACTCCTTTCATGAAACTCTTCCCATCTCACGCCACTTCCTTTTCCTTCTCCCATCACAATCTATGTATGTGCATAGCCTCAAAAGAACATGACACATTCATAAGAGTGTCACGCACAAAAGCACATGTGTGTAACTTGAGTATGATGTGGACATGTGGTAAGGAACTCTATTGGACAACATAGGACAGTGGTTAATGATTGGTGACAGCAAACTCTTACCAGGAGTTGAAAAGAAAAAAAAAAGGTCCCTCTAAACAGGACAATCTGCCTATAACCAAGGAGCCAGCAGCCATGAGCCCCCAATGAGTTTTGCTTCCATTTGGCTGTCTTCCTGTGTCCCTCCCTACATGACCTCAGGAAATGTGTGGCAAATGATCCTTTCCAAGACAAGCATGCAAACAGACCCTGACATCCTGCTTTCTGATTGTCCATGTCTGCTTCCACTGTGAGCTGAATCATATGTGCGTGACTGAACACATGTGAGCACACACACATACATACTCCAATCCCACAAAACTCCTGACATTCAACATGCATTATCCCATGCAGCAAGACAGTCTGATTCTGTTCTCTTTCTGCTCTTGGCTAGGCACATAAGCCTACATCCATGTAGATACACCATACACACACACAGACACACACACACACAGACACACACACACACACACACACAATCTCACACAGATGGACTCCTTGGTGACATGGCTTCTCCTTTTGCACATATTTGGCTATGCTGCAGGTTTTATCCTGCCCTCCACCCTCTACTATTCACTGAACAAATGCACACAGATACACACACACACACACAAGCACACATACATGAATCAACTCACCAGAACCCCATCACAACATGGCTTCTTCTGTTTTTACATAGATAGGGCTCTGTTGCTGGTTCAGAGTTGTCTCCCTCATCTCCAATTTGCTCTCTCTCTCTCTCTCTCTCTCTCTTTCTCTCTCTCTCTCTCTCTCTCACACACACACACACGTACATGCACACACTCAGATCCCAAAGGAGTCCCCTATTATTGCATGCTCTGGACTATAACACAGTCCATATCTGTCCTTTACTCTCAGCCCCCCAAACTCACACAAACTCAGACAAATACACATGCATGTGCACACCCTACCTCCTGGCAACATGGCTTTCCCTATCTTTCCATGCACTGGGGTCTGCTGGATGTCTAAGCCCCCTTTTCCCCGCTCCAGTGTAGACAGCCATCAGAGCTGCCGGGCCTGGGGAAGCAGCGAGTTGGGTCTTGTGGTTTCCAGCCTGGAGGAGAAACAGGCTGGATCACAGGAGCCCAAGGGCTCTCCTGCTCTGCTCTCCTTACCTCTGCTGAGAAGGTCTTGGAAGTGGAAATGTCACTCTTCTCAGCAGCACCAGGAGAGAGAGGGAAAGGGGATGGCTAGTGGTCCCTGGTTCTCTGTCCAGAATTTCCAGCCCTGCTCAGAGATTAGCCTTACCCTTGGCTGTGGGAGACCTGCTGGCCCTATCATGCTCTCTTTAAGGACACTTTGTACCTAACCCTTCATGTCTGATTCGTTTCTAAGAATGTGTGAGTCTTTGACTTTCAGAGAACTCATCGAAACAAGCTGGGACCCACGAGTCATCTGGCCCTGCCCTCACCGGTCTCCGTTTGCTGCCACTCCTCTGTTGTCTTCCCTAAGCCTCATAAGGCTGTAGCTGCTCCGGACAAGAGACAAGGGGCCAGGGCAGCCTTGTGTCTCTGTGTTGGGTCTTTGGTTAATTCTCCAGAGGCAGCTTCTCCCTTCCCCATCCTTGGGACTTCTGCAGCTACCCCCTAGGATATCTAGGGATATCTTGTCCCTAAAGCTTTTCTTTTCTTTTTTTTTTTTTTGGTGGGGATATCTTCAGGTCTGGTAAGTCCAGGAGATTTTTTTGGGTCGTCTCTGGATTTTTCCACCTACCCCCATGCTAGCTTGTACAGTAGGATATTGGCCCTTATTTTGAGGAGGGTGACTTTCACTTCAATTTCGGTTCCTCTTCTTTCTAGGATGACAGAGGGAGGCCGAGTTCAACTGGATAAAAATGAGGAGTTGCTGATGAATAGATGGCAAAGAGCTCAAGTTCCAACATGCCAACAGGGTTTAGAAAACAGCTTGTTAACCAGCAAAATAAGGTCCATGGCTCAAGGACTCAGGGGATTTTCCTAGAATCTACTGTACTTCTGCTGGGCTTCCAGTATCAGTGGAGTCTTTGGGCATCCTTTGTGAGGGATTTAACAGGTCTTCTCTCCTATGGCCAGAAAGTGAAGGGGAATTTGCTGTGGTCACCACTCCATTTATATTCCTCAAGACTTTCTAGAGGAGAGCCATTGAGGCATTGTCCATAAGAATCTAAAATGGCGGCATCTATCTGTGCATTCTCTTCTCTCCCATACCCAAGCTCCTAAAGGAGCTGTCATGGATGAAGCTATGTCCAAAGATCAGGGCCATGTGAATAGACCCTAAGGGGTTAAAGTCTTCCTTTTCCAAGGAATATAGGTTGGCCATCCCCTGGCTTCCATTGGGATCCACACTATAATATCCTTAAGGCGCCCAAGGTTTGTGCCTCTAGTCTCAGTCAAGCCCTAGGAGATCTGGGCTCTTGGGGATAAAGTGGCAATATAAGAGCTGCCTCCCATTTTCTGTGGCCTCTACAGGGCCTTGGCAGAAACGTTTGATGCTGGAGGAGAGTAGAGGGGTGGGAGGGTGAGTTTGGCCTGAGAGAGGCATGTGCTTCCTTTGGCCTTGGCTATCTTGGCTGGCAGCTTTAGAATCCCACAGAAGAGACAAGAAGACAATGGAGCCCAAGAAGCTGGCCTGAGGGCCTGCGGGTTTCCTGGTAGGTGAAGAACAGAGGGTTCCTGGCCCAACATGCAGGCAGTGGGTCTGTCCCCAAACCCAGTCTGGGTTAGGGATGTTCCTTCTGGTCTCCTTTGCTCTGCTCTGTTTTGTGCCAGGCCTACAGTCCCCACCTCCCCTGTGCCTAGGGGAACACAGGGGCTAATGATGTACTGCAGGTCATGCTGTCCTTGCCCGGAAGCCGGCGGTCATTGAATGTGTGCATGTTAATGACGGCGTCTGTCTTGACCATCATGGGAGGCTGTGGTTTGTGCTTGACTCGACGCTGGCAAGTGAGAGAAAAACGAATCTCATCGGCCACAGTGCTGCAGAAGGATCTCTGCAGGAGGAAAAGGGGCACATGAATAGCTCCTGCTTCTTCAACTTTTGCTAGCTTCTTTCCTCCAAAGGCTATCCTGTCTTTCCTATACCTTTGCCTCACCATCCCTCTGCTTCTCTCCTGTTCTCCCCCCCATCCCCATTAAAAGATGATTGCAAAGCCCACATGCTTGTTTGGAGACTAAAGTAAAAAGGGCAGGTAGTAATATCTCTCATCTCACCCCTTTTCACAGATGAGCACATCAAGGCTTTGATTGGCGTGTGTGTTAAAAGTCTGATGAGCTTCATTTACCTGCCCTGGACTCTAGGGCGGGAACCAGTCACAGTCCAGAAGCACTATGGACACATAGGTAGCCCATTCATTCCAACCGAGGGACATTGAGGAAACCCCAGTGCATGTTTGTGAAGGGGACAATTGGGAGGCAGGTCCCTGCAGGGCTGTTGGTGGCAGTAATCTCCTTCTGGACCGGGTCCCTGCAGGTAGCCAAGAGGCACGGCAAGTGTGTAGGTTGTCACAGCTATCTGACGGCGGTGGCTTTAACAGCAGATATTGTCCTGCGCTTGTATGGAGTGCAGTGGGGGTGGGTGATGACCCAACTTCCCCAGTGAGGCCAGAACATTAGCACAGGAAGGCTTTAAATTCCAGCTCTGCCTCTTACCAGTTGTGGCCTTTTCTGGACTCTTTTCTTACCTACTAGATGCAAATTATCACTACCCTCCAGACTGCCTTTTTACACTCTGTAAGTATCTATGGAGACTCTACAATTTGCCTGGCACTGTCCTAGGTGTGAGGTTTGGAGCTATGCATTTGATCCTAGCCTGAGGGAACTGTGGTCGTATGATGGGACAGAAACTGAACAAAGGTGAGAAAAACAAATAATTTTAGGCAATGATAACTATGATTGATCACTTTAAGAGAATAAGGCGGTGAACTGGGATAGAGAGAGGCTGTGGATGGGAGCAGCCAGGGTGATGTGAGGTAAAACCTGAGTGACCAGATGGTACCAAGAATATGGTGTACAGGGGCAGAGCTTCACACATGAGTAGAATAGGACATGAAAAGACTGTGAGGAAGAGAAATGCTTGTGGTGTGGTCTAAAAAGGTCAGCTTGTACAGGGCAGGGCAGAGTAAGGAAGGAGGTCCCTCCCATGGACTTTTGGGTGGAATTAGAGTCCAGTGCTATCCTAACTGGGAATTCTAAAGAGTCTTTCTTTCTTTTCTTTTCTCTTTATTTTTTAGGTCTGAAACCAGGACTTGAACTCAGTGCATTTGCTCATTGGCTAGCAATCTCCAACCCCCAAAATCTTCTTTCCTCTCCTTCCCTTCCCTTCCTTCCTTTTCTTTCTTTTTCTCTCTCCCTCTCTTGTCCCTTCCCTCTCTCCCTTCCCTTCTCTCCCTCCCCCACCCTCTAGGGAGTACTGGGGTTTGAATTCAGGATCTTGCATCTGCTAGGCAGGTGCTCTACCACTGAGTCCTGTCTCCAACTTTCTTGCTTTAGTTATTTTTCAAATAGGGTCTCACATGTTTTCCTGGGCTGTCTGGACCTTGAACCTCCTATTTAATGCTTACAGCAGAACTGAGGTGATAGGCATTTACCATCAGACTCCAGATGGAATCTCCAAAACCTTTGCCAAGGCTGGTTTCAAACCATGATCCTCTCGATGATCTCTGCCTCCCGAGTAGCTAGGATCAAAGACAGGCGCCATTGTGCCTACCTCCATTTCATTTGGGTAGCTGTATCAGCTTCCTGCTGTAATGGGCCCTCCACCATTAGTCCACTTGCAGCCTCCTGCCACACTGGACCTGGATCCCTTTGAATCTCTCTGGAAGGGGTGATGCCCTGAGCTAAAGTCTGTCAGCTCAGGTGTGCATTTAAACCACATTTGAAAAATGCCAAAGTCAGGCTCCACCATAGGCCAATTAAACAGTGTCTGGGAGTGAGGCCAGGGCATTAGCACTTAAAACTCTCCCTATGGTTCTAATTTGCTACAGGGACTCAGAACTACTGCCCAGCCACACTTGAATTAATCAGGCTGGTAAAGCCTAGTTCCGCTGTCTGCACGCCTGGGCCAGCCCTCTTAACTTTTCTTTTCTTCTCCTTCTTTTCTTTTTAAACTTTCGATTATGGAAATTTCTAAATATATGCAAAAGTAGTGAGAAGAGTATAATGAACCTCAAATGCTACCATCACCCAGCTTGAACAATCAACCTGGGTTTTTTTTTTTAATAAAGGAGATAATACATTTTTGAGTTAAGTTTTAAACAGGGTACCAGCCCTGTACGACTTGTGGATGGCAGTGGGGAAGCACAGAGGTTGAAAGGCCACTTTTGGAAAGAGTAGTTTGGAGGTTGTGGCCTCCAGGCTGGTGGCAATGGTGACTTGGCTTGGGGTGGAGAAACAGTGGTGGGAAATGTGCTTCATCAGGACCGAGGTAGAGCTGGCAGGACTTCCCAGGGGACTGGAGACAGGGTGGCTATTGTCACAGTGTGCCCGGACTATAGGAGGATGGAAACCAAACCAATCTCATGGTTCCCTCCCCCCGTGCAGCCCAGCTGGGCCTCACCTGCTCTCGCTCTGCTGTCTTTCGCAGCTTGTACACAAATTCGCCTACAGCCACCAGCACCGACAGGACCAGGCCGGCAGCCAGGACAATGAAGATGCCACCGATCTTCTGGATGCCCAGGGCACTGGCCTCCTTGTTGTCCTCTTCAGGGCATCCGCTGCCCCGCCACCACTTCTCCTTCATGATGTGTAGCTTGTCCTCCTCCTGCAGCTGCAGGATGGCAATGGTGATCTTGTCCCGGTATGGAGAACCTGGCAGTGGGAGAGGGGACCCCTGGCTGTTGGTGGCATCCTCTTGCCCCCTCCAACGCCTCTGGGCAGAGCCAGCGCTCTGGGTCAGCTCAGCTCAGTCAGCGCTCAGTCAGTGCCTAGCAAGGAGGATCCTATCGCTGAGGTCTTTCTCTAAATCTATGCAGGGGGCCTGGTGGGAGGTCCTGTTCACTGAGGGCCAGTCTCTATAAAAGGTGCTGAACCAGCAGGGTGGGGTGAGGAAGAGAATCGACACCCCCATGTTTTTGTCCTAGCCATCACTGCTTAGGGCAAAGCATGACCTCTTCTGGTATGCTCCATCCCTGTGCTTATGGCTGAGGAAGCACCACCGTTTCAGGTTCAATGGGTCAAGGTGGGGGACCACATGTGTGCATGGCGATGAGGGCACTCTCATCCACCCCCTCTTCATGTCCTGCCACCCTCCCACTGCTGGCACCCTTGCTCACCCATGGGGGTGCCGATGCCGTAGCCCTTGGAGTCGATGAGGCCCCCGATCTGGGTGAGATTACAGTTCCTCTGGGTGACATACTCGATGGTGGTGGACTCCATTAGCAGTGCGTAGTCTGCTGTTAGTGTCCGCTGAATGCCCTCCTCATTGTTCTTCACCAGCGCCGAGGGCTTGCTGCTCATGAAGGCCCACATCTTCTCAAAGGTGGAGATCTTAGATTTCTGGGTGGCAAGAGAGAGGGGAAAGCCCATATGGTTACTGAGGCCCCCAGGAAATGTGTTTTGCAAGTCTACGTAGCCAGGCTGGGGTTACTGACCTTGGCTGGCACTCTTCAGGAGAGCCACCTATTGCTCCGATGTGGAAACTGAGGCCCACCCTGGGAGGAGGGCGGCAAAGCACACTGAGGGAGAGCGGTAAAGATGAGATTCCAACAATGACTCACTTCTTGGAAACCCAGATTTTTTGCCCTGGTACAAGTGATTTTTCAGACCAACGTGTGTGTGTGTGTGTGTGTGTGTGTGTGTGTGTGTGTGTGTGTGTGTGTGTGTGTGTGTGTGTGTGTGTGTGTGTGTGTGTGTGTATGTGTGTGTGTGATACTGGGACTTGAACTCAGGACTGTCCTTGTTTGGCTTTTATTCTCAAGGCTGGTGCTATACCACTTGAGCCATACTTTCACTTCTGGCTTTTTGCTCATTAGTTATACAAGAGTCTCTTGGAATTTTCTACCCATGCTGGTTTCTAACCTTGATCCTGAAATCTCAGTTTCATGAGTAGCTAGAATTACAGATGTGAGCCACAGGCACCCGGAAAGACTGACTTTTTTGGGGGGGTCCGGTCATGGGGCCTGAACTCTGGGCTGGGTGATGTCCCTCAGCTCTTCAGCTCAAGGCTAGCTCTCTACTACTTGAGCCACAGTGCCACTTCTGGCTTTTTGCTTATGAGGTACTGAGGAATTGAACTCAGGGCCTCATGCATGCAAGGCAAGTGCTCTATCACTGAGCCATCTTCCCAGCCCCAAGACTGACTTTTAAAAGTTAAATTTTCTCTAACATCTATTAAACAGTCAGTGTGTCCAGGCTTTACCTAAGTGTGCCTTCCTTGCATTAATCCTTTGATCCTTCATAGTATCACAAGAGGCAGGTGCTAGAATTAGCCCCATTTTATGAATGGGAAAGTTGAGGCTTGTCTGAGGTTAACCAGGTTCTACATGGCAGAGCTAGGCCCCAAGCCCAGGCCCTCGTGCCTGAGTCCATGACTGTAACTCAGTAGGCCTGGGTCCCTTTTCTACAGCAAAGTAGCCTCATTTTGTCTGGGTGTCAGGGGAAGACTGATGGGTAGGTTTGACTTCAGCACTGAGAGAGGCAGAACAGAGCTTGCAAAGGTGGAAAAGACTGGGGGTAGTTGAAACATATAGTTTGTAAGCCCCTGTGGCTGCCCCACAGACTGGGGCCATGGTACTTTGCATGGGTAGAACCAGTGTTCCAAAGACCAGGTCTAGTGGGTAGCAGCTGCCCTTGGGGAGATGCAGACAGATCACTAGGACCAGAAGGGAGGTCCAGGGCTGCCCAGGGAGAACGTACAGACCAGGGCACAAGGTTTTCAGGAGGCATCTTGGTGTGTGCCAGCTCCCTTCTCCTAGCAGGGTGGCACTGTCCCAGTTGGTCTGTGGAAGTGGGGGGCTGTGCGGCACCCCCTCCCCCCATCGTATGGGCTTTGTCTCAGTCTGGCTGTGGCTTTCTGTGATGTTAGCCTGTCTGGCTGGCACCCAGCCCAGCTCTGGCGTGCGTGACAGCATGGGTGTGATCCCACAGGCTGGCACAGGCTTGGGGGATGTGCAGAGGGTGAGGAAGAAGCTGTGCCTAGCAGGAATGAGGAAGGGATCCTGGGAGGAACATGTACTTTCTGCCTCTGCCAAGGGATGAGCCCTCTGTAATCGGTCCTAGAGACCTCTCATTAGGGGAGGAAGTCAGGACGGATCCTCAAAGCAAAGGCAGGACTAACTGGAATTTCATGTGAGAGGTGATCAGGTGAGTGCCCATAATAACTCCTTTGGGTGCAAGGAATGGGGCAGCCATTCCTCTGCCTGGAGATTCACCTGCCCCAAAGCCAAAGGCATGAAGGCCTCAGATGCCCAAAGCCTTGCTGGGCTCCATCAGCTCCTCCTGGTCCTCAGCCTCTCCTGGGGAGGTTACCTGCAGTCACCTCTGCTCCAGCTACTCAGCTTCCTCCACAGTGACCCTTCTTCCTCTGCACCAGCCTCCCAGCCTTTTGTGCTTAGCAGCAGCACCTCCCCTTGTTTGCCACCAGCTTCTCTTCCCCCAAAGGCTTTCTCATTTCCAGTTTCTCCAGTGCCACATGTGTCTTATTTCCCAGATAATTTCTTTCTTTTTTTTTCTTTTTGGCGGTCATGGGGCTTGAACTCTGGGCCTGGGCGCTGTCCCTCAGCTCTTTAGCTCAAGGCAAGTGCTCTACCACTTGAGCTACAGCGCCACTTCCGGTTTTCTGGTGGTTTATTGGAGATAGGAGTCTCACGGTCTCTCGTGCCTGGGCTGGCTTTGAACCGCGATCCTCAGATCTCAGCCTCCTGAGTAGCTAGGATTACAGGCGTGAGCCACCAGCGCCCAGCTTCCCAGATAATTTCTAAGATGATACTCCTGCTGCCAGTTTCTTTGCCATCCCTGGTTTCTACGATGCTCCTAATGCTCCTACTTCCTGCTAGCATGCCCTATGCCATCCCCTCCTCCTGAGCAGGGGATAGACCTACTGGCTTGCTTTTAATTGCTCCCCAAAGTGATGGGACATTGCTTCTAAGGTGAGCTATAAGGGATTGTGACTTAATCTTGCTTGTTTGTGCTCTCTCTGGCTCTTCTCTCCTAATGGAAATGCGGCCATGCTGTGAACTGCCTCCTGTAATCTCCACAGAGGGTGGCATCTGGTCAACAGTGAAGAACTAAACCTCAGTCCATCACACTCAACCATGTGTTTAGAAGCGAGGCCCTGAGGTGACTGCAGTGCTGGCCACCAGCCTGCAGCTTCTAGCCTTAGGAGATGTCCTGAGCTGAAGCAGGCAGATCAGCTCTGCTGGGTTCCTGCTCCTCAAACTGTGAAATAAAAGATGCTGTTTTAAGACACTCAGTTGTGGGCGATTTGTTATACAGCAGTAGATAACTAATACACTCTCTTGCCTTCATACTCTCATGAGCTATTTTTGTTCTTGATATAGTTGCTTTTTCAGATAATTATTAACTTGAACTATTGCTATAATCAAATTATCCAAGTCCAACCATCTCTGCTTTGCCAGATCCGGAATATTCTGGTTATTGTGACCTGAATGTTGTTCTTCCTCAGTGTTTCTGGTTCCATATTTGCTGTGTGTTCCTATCTCTTCTGCTTTCAAAATCTCTCTCTCCAGACATGGGAACCAGGGGTGCAAAAGGCCATCAGAACTCCCCTTATATTTCCTAATGCATCTACCCATTAATCCATGAATCCATGCATGCATACATTCATCCCTCTCATTCCTCCCTCATCTGGTCATGGTCCCACTCAATATACTTGTCCACCCAGTAGTTGATTCCACTGACTATCCAACTATGTATCTGCCCTTTTACTTCTTTACCACCTCTTTCTTCCATCATCTGTCCATCCATCCATCCATCCATCCATCCATCCATCCATCCATCCATCCATCCACCCACCCATCCATTCTTCTCCCCAGATATCCATCATCACTTTGTCCACCTTTACTCTTTTTCCTCCAAGCTCACCGCTTTCATGGCCTTTAGGCAGAAAGATATGCAATCCTGCTTCTCTGGGGTGGCCTCCCATTGTTGCCTGAGCTCTTGGGCCCCTTTTCTGTTGCATCTGCTCCCCCTTAAGTCCTACCCTTCAGCAATTTTGGGGGTTATAAAACTGAAAAGCCCCCTCTGGACTGTCTGTGGTACTGTGAGATAAAGCCAGAGCCTCTCTCCTATCATCATGGACATGGTCACCAGAGACCTGAATCTGTCACTGGCCTGAGTTATGGTAACCTCCCCAGGGAAGGGAGTCCTGCATACTTAAGAGTTCCAGTGTCATGCCACCTGTCTCAGCTCTGGTGGAACCTTAATAAGGACTACTTTGAGGCCAGTCACCCAAATCAATTAATGGAATCATTTGGAGCAGCCAATACAGGGCAATCTGCCAGGATTGGAGATGCTTTATTTTTAAATCAGGAAAATTGGCAAGAAAGGAAGTTTCAGGCTCACGACTTTCAATTCCAACCTCCTCAAGGAAGTAAATTGATGTCCCCCAAGTGAAGATTTTTAAGCTCCAGAATTTAACATTTCTGCACAAGATGAGTCCATATATATGTATATATATACATATATACATATATGTATATGTATGTATATATTTCAAATGGAGCTGAATCCCAGGGATCCTGTGCGCAGAGGCAGCTGCAGTGTGATTCCATGCGAGACCTTGGGTATTTTCCATACTGGAAAGGAGGTCTTTCCCCAAATTAATTAGCTTGCTCATCCCTGGCGGTGCAGTCTTGGGACTACTGCATCCGTGACCTCAGGCAGTTAATCACTCCAGATGGGTTATTTCCACGGTGACCAGAGGCTTCTCTGTGCTTCTTGCCTCTGCCTGTGGTTACAGCACCCAGCAACATACTGGATGCCACACAGATACCTCTGAAGCTGGCCTGTCAGAGGAGATGGCTGACCCTCTGCAGCAGGGAGGTTAGAGGCACCAGGAAGGGGCAGGTCCACTGTGTGGATTCTGGGGTCACACTAACCTGGGTTCAAATGCAAGCTCCTTTGTGACCCCAGGTAACAGAACCTCACTTCCCACTGTAAATTGGAATTTTAAGAATGCCTAAGCTAGGCACCAGTGGCTTGCACCTGTAGTCCTTAGCTACTAATGAGGGTGAGATCTGAGAATTGTGTTCGAAGTCAGTTTGAGACGTAGGAAAGTCCTTGATACTCATATTCTATTAACCACCAAAAAGCTAGAAGTAGAGCTATGGTTCCATGGTAGAGTGCCAGTCCTAAGTGGAAAGGCTGACAGCACCTAGGCACTGAGTTCAAGCCTAGTATTGGCACACACGCGCACACACACACACACACACACACACACACACACACACACACACACACACACACACACACACACACACACACACACACACACCTAGTGCATAGAGCTACTGTGAACATTCTGTGAGAAAGATTGGGGGAAGTGCTATGACCACAAGAGCTAGGTCCCTGAGCTTTATGTGGCCTACATCAGGCTTCTCTGTAAGGCTCCTTAATTCTCTCCAAAGAGAAACTGTGCAGAGTAGATACAGAAAGTTAATGATACTTAGGAGTAGAAAATGTAAATGCTGATAGGGCCAGGCCCAGTATGGGAAGGAGCTGGAGAAGGCTAGGTGGGAATCTAGAAAATGGAGCCAGACATTGCCTCTGAGCTCCCAGCAACTGCTGCCCTGCAAGAGAGCCAGCTGAAGGATGCCAGATCAGTCACATTTTCAAGAGGCTGGATGTGTGAATTTTTTAAAAGCAAAAACCTCCAAATTTCAAAATTCTTGTAACTAATTAAAAAATCCTCATCTCTACATTAAAAAAATAAAAAGCAAGAGGCTCCACAAATAATGTCTACAGGATGGATAGGCATGTGTAGCTCCAGTTTCCAAAAATAAACAATAAAGATAGTTAACAGAGCCAGGCTACTCAGGAGGCTGAGATCTGAGGATCGCTGTTCAAAGCCAGCCCGTGAGGCTCTAATCTCCAATAAACCACCAGAAAACCGGAAGTGGCGCTGTGCTCAAGCACTCGCCTTGAGCTGAAGAGTGCAAGGACAGCGCCCAAGCCCAGAGTTCAAGCCCCATGATCGACCAAAAAAAGAAAAAAAGAAAAAAAAAGGGAAATAGCAAGATAGTTAACAGTAGGTCAGGTACCACTAGCTTATACCTATAACACTAACTACTTAAGAGACAGAGATCAGGAGGCTTGTGGTTCAAGAGCAGCCTGGGCAAAAAGTTGTCGAGACTCCTAACTCAGTCAAGAAGTCGGTGTAGTGGCATGTGCCTGTCATTTCAGCTACATGGGAAACTTAAATAGAATCGCTGTCCTGACTGGCCTGGGCATAAGAGCAAGGTCTAATCTCAAAAATAAGCAAAGAGGACTGGAGACATAGCTCAACTGGTAGAGTGCCTGCTTAGCAAGCCCATGGCTCTGAGTGTGCTAGGTACTGTCATAAACTCTATACATAAATCCTTCCATTTTACCATCTCACTAACAGATAACTAAGGCACAGGAAGGGTCTTAGTGACTAGTGACTTAACAGTTTCTTTCCTTCCTTCCTTCCTTCCTTCCTTCCTTCCTTCCTTCCTTCCTTCCTTCCTTCCTTCCTGCCTTCCTTCCTTCCTTCCTGCCTTCCTTCCTTCCTTCCTTCCTTCCTTCCCTCCATCCCTCCTTTCCTTCTTTCCTTCTGTGCTAGTAATGGGGCTTGAACTTAGGATCTGGGAGCTGTCCCTTAGCTTTTTCATTCAAGGCTAGCATTACCACTTGAGCCACAGTTCCACTTCTGGTTAATTAGAAGAGTCTCTCAAGCTTTTCTGCTCAGACTGGCCTCAAACTACAATGCTCAACCCAGCCTTCTGAATAGCTAGAATGACAGGCATGAGCCACCAGCACCAGCTCAACTTAGCAGTTTTCAATGACTTCTCTATTGACTTTTGCCAATATAGCCTTTACCTGTTGCTGCTCAGGTGCCTGCTCCTGCTAGATTTCTATTTTCAAGACTTCCAGACTCTTCTCACATTGCTCACCTCCAGGCAAAGACCACAGATGACCACCAGATGACAGGAGGAACCAAAGTCCCCCACAGAGTCCAGTAGGTCCAGTCAAAGAGACCTGGAAGAAGATGGCCAGGTGCTGCTGGCTGGCCCCTCTCCAGTGTGTTTGGTAAGTCATCTGCCTCCAGAGGAGGGAACTTAGGGGCAGTAACAGCCGTGGCCCTGGAATAGCTACTGGCTGTGCATCAGCCCACTGATTTCTCTGGCAGATCGCTGCATGGAAATCAGTGTCTGCATCATACAAGTGAGCAAACTGAGGTGTAAAAGAAGTGTGATGACTTGGCCCAGGTCACCCAATAGAGACAGCATCCTCACCTCCTGGCCTGTTTGTCAAACAGGTGCTACTTCACTGAGCAAGTCTGGGCCATTGTTGCTGAGTCCCTGCATTTCAGCCCTCTCTCTTTTCTTCTGCTACGAAAGCTGAGGATGAGGCTGTAGAAGCTGGCAGCTGAGTCTGGGGCGCATTCAGGAACGAGTCTGCTGTATAGCTGGGTCCAGGAGATAGGCAGGTGGACCACTCCAAGTGCCTTCCAGGTTAGATGTTTGCCACCAAGGCCTCTACAGGGGCAGGTGTGTAAATTCCAGGAGCCTGGGATTCAGCTCCCTTCCATCATCATTCCTACCCCTTTCTTTGGCTGCCTTCCCTGTGTGGAGCTCCCCAGGCCTACCACGCAAAGAGGGAGGAATTCCTACAGAAGCTGCCTTCCCACATTCTCTCCCTTCAAAGCTGCCCAGCTTCCTGCATAGAGCATGTCCCCTCCCCCCCACTCTTTACATTTTGCCTACATATTTTCCCAGCCAAACTACTTTCAAAAGCCTCCTTTTTCATCTCCTAATTAATTTTTATCTTCTAAGACTGAGGGAGGACAACACGGGAGACACTGTTTGTGATGTCTGCTGCTCCCTGACAACTCTCCAAGGCAAAGCTCCTGGAGAGGGACAGGTCTGCCTCTAGCAACATCCCTGGCAGGCTGCTGGCTGGAGGCTGGAGCAGAGGGCACTTGGACTCCCAGAGAGCCTGATGGCCTGCTTCCTGATGTCAGCATCTTTGGACAGAAAGGGGGTGCTCCCTGATGATCCACTCTCAGCTGAGGGATGGGAAGAAAGGGGGCCATGACTGTTTACAGTCTAGCCAGGAGTATGCTAATCAAAGAAAGGAACCCCATTTTCCTGGTACTTCGGGACATTCATGGAATGGGCCCTGGGGGTTCGGAACCTCAGCGCTACCTTCTGCATTGCCTCCTGCCATCCTTTAATTCAACAACAGTATTCAGATGGCATGTAATGATTGTCTGGGCAAGTCTAAGGTGCCAGGACTGTGTTGTACTATGAATAGGGTACACCTAACTGTGGCTTCATTCTTCACTAAGTGAGACTTGCCGTGAGGGCTATGGTAAGGTCTTTAGGGAGGCAATATGGATCTAAGTGACAAAGAGCGTGGGCTTTGCAGCTGGATTACTTGGGTTCAAATCATAGCTTTGAATTTCACATGCTGGGAATGATTAGGCAAGTCAGTTAGCCTCTCTGAACCTTGTTTTCATTTTGCCTGCTAGGGTTGTTCTGAGGATGGTGTGAGTGAATAGAGGTCAAATGATTGCAAAATGTCTGGCACGCAGTAGGTGCTCAATAAGTGTTACTGTGATTGTTGACTGTGACAATGACCTCTAGACCTTTGGGCTATTCTTAGAACTGACCTCTGTCTAACCCTAGTGACAACTTTGTTGTACATACTCTTGTGCAGGGGAGAGGACAGCCTTCCAGGAGAGGACCCCAGAGTGGGCAAAGGAGAGGACACTGTGTGTGCAGACAGACCTCCTGACCTTGTGCCTGGCTCCACGCATTGATCTGCTGGGGAATCCAGCTCCTGTGGGTCCTGCCTCTGGTCAGAGTGGAGTCTCCTTCCAGCCCTAACCTGCAGATATGCTGTGATAACAAGGAGATGTGGACCCAGCTCAGGAGGTCCAGGGCAGAGGCTGGGAAAGATGGAGGTTTGTCCAGATACCCAGTGGGCGGGGTGCTTCCAGCTCACTCTCTGAGCTGGCATTATTGTATCTGATCAGGCTCCTCCCCTCACATGACAGTCCCATCCATGCTGCTGTCAGGAGAGAAAGCCAGGAAAAGGAGCTTCATGTAGGTTCAGGCAGGGGACAGTGTGGCTGGACACACAGGGATGAACTGGCCATCGGGACACCGTGATAGTGGATATGGTAGTGCAGCAGGATGTGCAGTGACTGTCTCTACTCAACCAGGCCTTGAGCCCCAGAGTCCCCTGTGGGTGGTGGCATCCATGTTCCTCTCCTTGCCGTGCCACTTGCAGGGAAGGTAGGTGAGGATGGAGTGGGTTGCAGGGGAGATGGTTGCTGCTTGATGCTGAGGACAGAGGCTCAGTGGGGAGCTGGGCCTCGGCTCTGGGAAGCCAATCTGAGCATCTTAGCATGGAGGGAGGGTGAGGGCATCCAATCAGCCGCAATGAGCCTGTATCGGGCTTATTTATGCCGTTTCCCTTTGATCGGGAGCCCTGCTTAGAGATGGGCTCATGTGTAATGCATGAGAGCAGCTCTGGCATAGTCAAAGGGCTGGACTACAGCCCAGGGATAGGCAGGGAGCAGACGTGTGTGTGTGTGTGCACGCACACACACACACACACACACACACACACTCAGATACACATGCATATGTGAGCCATATCTCTCATACAGACTCGTACATGCAGACATGCACATATGCATAGGCCATCACACACACAAACACACATACACACAGGCCATTAAACACACATTCCTCTTTATTCTTATCTTGGCATACCTCATGGGGACAGTCAAGCAGATAGATAAACATACACTCTGTGCCCATATACACATGGATATTCTGGAACTCACTTGTGTAACTCATAGGCACATGCCCATGTGTCCATATCACAGGGCTGCAGCACACAGAAAGATTACATATACTCAGTGGTGCATACACACATGGATGCAAACACTCATGTCCAGATGGATATCAGCACACCCACACAGGGAGACTACTACAGTCTCATCTGTGCACACGTGTATACAAATGTACCTTTACATGCTATCTACATATAGGCACAAAGTCATGTTAGTATGTACACATACTATCATACTTGCTTATGCTTCAGAACAGACTCGCTGGGAACTTTTGACATAGATAGGCCTATAATCCTAGCTACTCGGGAGGCTTGAGATTTGAGGATCAAAGTTTGAAGCCAATCCAGGCAGGAAAGTCCATAAAACTCATCCCCAATGAACCAGCAAAAAGCTGAAAATGGAGCTGTGGCTCAAATGGGAGGGTGCTGAGTGAAAAAAGCTCAGGGACAGTGCTCAGGCCCTGAGCTGAAGCCCCAGGACTGGCACAAAAAGCGGGGGAAACATAGAGTCCCAAAGAGCTTCTGACACAGCTTTGACAAAGTTTTACTCTCCCCTGGCTCTAAATGTGACCTGTGAGGCACACAATGCTCATGGTGTCTGGGTGGCACATCCAGAGGGGAGGTCCACTCTCCTCTCTCTCCACTAATCTGCTTCCAACCCCGAGTGCGCACACGGGGCTGGATGGGGAGTGCTAGGAGCTCTGGTGCCTGTCCAGTCGTCTGGTAGAAGAATTTCCCATTCAGAGTAAAGGCAAATCCTCCAGCTTCCAGTGACTGAGAGCAGCTGATTAATAAATGAACAGATGAGCTACAGCCACAGAGTTCCCAAGTCCTGATCACTCCTGAGGGGTAATTAGAGCCTCGGATCTCAACGTGTGGTCCCTCCCCGGATCAGCAGTACCGGCATCACCTGAGAACTTGTCAGAAATGCTTGTTCTTGACCCCATCCCAGGCCTTCTTCGGGTGGGGCCAGCACTCTGATCTAATACTGTTGGCTTAGAACACAGGCTTTGGGGAAAGCAGACCTGAGGGTCTGGCTCCTTCAGCTGTGAGTCCTTGGGTTCATGTAAAATAGGAATCATTACCGGGCTACCCTCATAGGACATATCACAAAGGTTAAATTAGCCCCAGCACTGAGCGCAGGACCTGGCCCACTGTTGGCAGCCATTGCTAAGTGTTACTGTAATTCAGTCGTGCTAGAACCCCATTGAAGCAGTCATCCGGCACGTGAGAGCAATTTTATCAAAATGCATCTGCAAGCCGGGGGTGTAACATCCTGAGCAAGGCTCCACTCCAACTTCAAGAGGCACCCCATGCTCACTGGGGAAATGGAGACAACACCCAGACCCCAAGCTAAGGGCAGATGGACCCAGGTCTCTCTGTGTTAGTCCCTTTTCTCCTCCTTTCCCTTCTATTTCCTTTTTCCCTCTGACCTCTGATGATTCACACTTCTTGTCCCACCCACAGAAACTTCTAGAATTTGAGACCAACCTTCATGGTTCACTTCTCCACAGCTGGACCACAACTGGTCCAAACAGAAAGGCCCCAAGTCCTGGGGTTTCTGGCCCATAGGCTCTTGAGTAGTGAGAGGAGGGCAGACTCTTCCTTTCTCACTTTCCTCTTCTTCTCAGTAAAGGGTCAGCTTGGGATATGCCATGAGGAGGAGAGCCTCACCTTGAAGAAGGTCATCGTGGCTCCGTCCTTGACAGCCCCATACTCGATTTTGGTTTGCTTGGCTAGGTCGTCGGCAGAGTCGATGGGCGATTCCATGCGCTCCACGGTTAGGAAGGCAGCCAGGTTGGCCGTGTAGGAGGAGATGATGATGAGTGTGAAGAACCACCAGATGCCACCAATGATGCGTGTAGACAGAGCTTTGGGCATCAATTCAGACCCTGAGGGAGGGGAGGAGACAGGAGGTGCCTTACAATGTGCATGGAGATCAGGGCTGTGTGGTTCCTGTGAGCCATGGCTAGCTATCACTGCTTCTGATAGAAAAGCTGACCAGGGTCCCTCAGCACTACCTGGAAGCTTGTTGGAAATGCAAGTTCCCAGACAGCACCCCAGGACCTAATAAATAGGTAACTTCCAGTTGGGGCTGGGTGGGGAAGGCAGGACCACCCATCTGTCCAATCAGCTTCCAGGTGGTTCTGACCCAGGCTGAAATTTAAGAATCATAGCTCCCAAACAGCACAAGCGTTCACAGGCTGGTCAGCCCCTTGGATACCTATCCATAGACCAGGGTTGTGGGAGTTGGACCCCTGGGTTCTTCCGTGGAACCTACTTTTACTCTCTGTATGATCTTATGCCCAACACTTGCCCTATCTGGGACTTCTGCAGAGTGTGGAGAATTGTCCTTCCTCTGTCCCAGCCTTACAGAAATACTGTGAGGCTGCAATGGTATAATTTGAGGAGAGATTGGTCGGAAATACAAGTGATGTACAAATAGAAGATTGCTATGCGGCACTTGGCAGGAGGAGTAAAATCAACATTTTAGGAAGCTCTAAGTTGAAATATATCACTCTTCCTCCCTGACCTTGGGTGTGGAATACAATTCAGATGAAACCTTCTAACTGAAGTAATTAACTAGGAAGCTTTCAAGAGATTTAAATAGCAAGTGACTCCTGAACTTTCCAGAATATTTGGACCTGCAATCTGAAAAGCGTCTGCTTTGATATGGATGATTTTTTTTTTCCTCTCAAAGAAATGACTCAAGGGAGAGTTTTTCAAATACATAACTATTTTTTTCCCCTCCTAATCAAAACCATGCAGGGAAGGCATTGGGGGCTTGGGCTTTGAATAGCAGCAGGAAGCAGATGAGGGGAAGTTATTACTGCAATAAGGGCCATCTAAGTCTTTCTCGACTGTCACTGAACAAAGATGATGGGCAAAGAAGCAAGGTGAGGCTTTGGGACATTTGTTAATAGTTGGGATAGAGGGAGGCACTCCTCTCGAAGGTTGCCCTTCCACCTGGGACTTCCCAGCTACAGGAGCCTAGGAAGCTCCTCAGCAACCCCTCTCCAGCTGACCACTCTGCACTTCCCAAGTGGCTGCACCTAAGGCTCCAGCTGCCCCCTGCCCCACACCCCCTGCAAAGGGAGAATGGCTTTTTGTTGTTTGCTTGGGACTCCTGCCCAGTGTCAAGCCACTGCTCGGCCTCTGTGTGGCTGAGAAGCCTCTGGGACACAGGACAGATCTACTTCTTTCTCTTCTGTTGAATTCTTGTGCCTAGCACTGGGCACGATGTGGTAGGCACTCAAGAAAATATCATTCAGTAAGCCAAGTTCAGAGATATAAATGGTGCATGTTTTCTCTCATATGCAGAAGCTAGACGTAAAATTCTGGGACTTAATGAATTATGCAGGTCTCTAGGCATTCACACACAGTGAGTCCACAGGAGGATATTCTTAGGAAAGGAACTGAAAGGCACAATGCCTATGTTCAATTGATCATACAAAAGAATATTTATCGAAATGAACTCCAGGAAATGGAAACAAAAGTTTTTTTGTTTGTTGCTGTTTTCATTTTCTTTTTGTCTTGTTTGTCCGTTCATTTATATGTCTTTGGGAGTGTAAGGGGAGGCACAGAAATAGAGGGACAAAGGGTAAACAAATACAGAAGTGGTACTCACTAGGCAATATGTTGAAGATGAACTGTGCGACTTGTGAGTGGGATGGGGAGGAAAAACTGGGAGAGAGAGGGGGAAGGGGTGTCCAAAAAGAAATGAACTCTTTACTTGACTTATATAACTGTAACCCCTCTGTACATCACTTTTATAATAACAATAAGAATGTTTTAAAAAAGAAAACATCATTTGTTCATTCATAGGGAATTTGCTGATAGATGTCTCTTGGGGACAGGAGTTGGTGCTGGGTCTTGAGGATACTGAGAAGAGTGAAGGACAAGGATATTTCCCTTGTCCTTTGAAGCTGCTCCCCCCCCATGCTCCCTAGTTAGGTCCCTCTTTGGCATGCTGGCACAGGTAAATCTGGGCTGCCTCGCCCCCCCCCGCATTCCTTGGGTAAAGAGGCTCTGGCCTTTGGACCCCACAGGTAGAGATCGTGGGTCAAGGGCTCCTGGCCAGTAGTGGGACTGAGGCTGTTCCCCCTAAGGGTCCTGCCTAGCTGGCCCTCTTGCTGTGACTGCTCTCTAACCCCTTGGCATCTCTGCATCCCAGACCTTGAAGTTAGAGCAAGTGCTCTTCTTCTTAGATATTTAAGTAGCTGAGAGATGCCTAAGGGGCTGGCCATGTGTGCAGGATCAGGAGCTGACCTCCTTCAAGGGTGTAAGAGAACCTGGTCCTCTATGAATCCTATTTCTATGTTCCAGCCTCTCCTATGACCAGGAAGTCACAGAGTGCAGACCATGATGCCTCCTAGAGTCTTCTTAGTCCCCCTCTGCCTTATAGCTGTATAGCTAGTCCAAGTTCAAGTACATCAGTTCCTTCCTGAGGAGGCTCCAACCCAGCTCCCAGCCTCTACTTCCTCCTACCCACAGTTCAGCTTTGCTCAGCTCCACTTAACAGTAGAGAGGCCATCAGGATACATGCTACATGTCATAGGTTAGGGTGGCTATGTACTTCAGATCTTGAGCTGGCTCCAGCCAGAGCAGTGTTATGAGGTGAAGATCTGGGTTGAGGGCACCCTGAAGTGTCCTGATGGCACAGTAAGATCTGAGGCTATCCCCAGAGGGTGCGTAGACTGGCTTTCCTGATTCTAGAGAGGTAGATCCATGGGAGAGAGAAGATGCCCTCTCCAGGAAAGGAGGCCGGGGGGCAGGAGGTTCATACCTTGCTGCATCAGAGACCCCATTCCAAACCAGAAGCTGTTGAGTAGAGTGAAGTTGTTCTCTACCACCTCAGAGCCAGGATTGCAGGGATGAGCATCGTACCATTCATAAGGGCTAAACCTGTGGGGCAGAGAGAGGCGGTGAGGGGGTGCTGTAAGGTGACATGTGAAGTGTCAATCACATGTGAGGTGTCAGTGACTCTAGATTACCCTTCCTTGTTGTTCTGCTTGTTCTTCACTGTTGGTGTCCTTTTCTGGTTATAAAAAGAATCCAGGAGCCAGGGGCCAGTGGCTTATCTTGGATCAGGAGGATCTAGGCCAGCCTTGGCAGAAGTCAGCAAGGCTCAGTCTCAACTGAAGATGCTGGATATGGTGGCACATGCCTGTTATTCCAACTAGGATGAGATGATTGTGGTTCGAGTGTGCACCCGGGCAAAAAACAAGACCTTATCTCAAAAATAACCAGTGGGAAAAAAGGACCAGTGATATATACCTGCTTAACAAGTGCCAGCCATGAGTTCAAACCTCAGTATCACAGAAGTAAAAGCACTTTAGAAGCTCCTCTTAAAAAGTATGCGAGCCCTTCAACCTAGCAATTCTGCAACTCCTTCTCCATCCCGGAGGACCCCACTCGTACACCAGCATAAAGTGAAACACACAAGGGTGTTTATCAAATTGTTGTTTGTCATAGAAACAAGACTGGAAAACAACCTAAATGTCCTTCAGTAGAGGAACGATTAAATAAACCAAGCCATAGCTGTGCTTTGAAATATCACAAGGCTGTTGAAAGAGTCTGGGATACTTCTAGATGTTTCCGGTGGGGAAAGATCTTTAACACATAATATCTGGTTTAAGGAAAGTGATAAAAATAAGAGCAATATGATCACATTTATATAAATAGATTCCCAAAGGCATACCTATACAGATGTGTACATATATGTGGAGGTGAATGCATGCTGCAAGTTCTAGTTTCCATACATAAGGAATACCAGTGTTTATCTTTGGACTGGGATATGGAGTAGAATGACAGACAGAACTTTAGGGAGTCCTACTGCCTTATTTGTATTACATGCATTTTTTTAAAATAGAGGACATACTTTTGAGCTTTTGGTATAATTAAAAAAGCAGAATAAAAAAAGGATGCTCTCTGAAGTATTCAGCCAGTATAGAAAAACAATGAGAGAAAGAAAGAAAAAAAACCAAACAAGTGCCCAGGCATCTTACCCCCTGGAAAGAACAATGCAGCATATATTTTTTTTCAGATTTTTCTCTTTGAATATACAAACACATAGACAACAGGGAAATGTTGTTAAGGCTTCCCCAGTGCTTTCTAAGAAAGAGAACTCCTGACTGCTGGAAGGAATCTTGGTTTCTGGTGTGAGTTACAGTTGAAGATGCTGGCTGGAGAGATTGAGAAATGGTGGAGAAAACTCTGGCTGGGAGTAGATGTTAGGGAGAGACAAGTCCAGCAAATTTTGTTGTTTTGTAGTGGTGTGGTGCTCTGTGAGTGTGATGTTGTATGTCTCCTTTATATTTCTCCTCTGGAATGGCCAGTGCGTTCATTACACATTGACCATCGATGCTCCTGGAAGAAGCAGGAAGTTCCCCCAGCAGGAAATTCTAAAGTGAGGCTTCAAGCCAAGTTGAGCATTTTCAAAGGAAATGGTCACGAATTGCTTAGAGCCTCTAAAATCCACAAGAAAGAGATCAAGGATCAGGAGCACCAGGTGGAGAGGCAGTTGTGAGAGGGGATTTAGGAGAAAGCCCTTGGAGAGCCCGGCGCCTGATGCTGAGCGCCAGTGTGGAGCACCTGGAAAGTCTTCAGGGTAGGGGCTGGTTGTGTGTGTGCTTTCTGGGTGAGGAGAGGGCCACAACATGATCAGAGTCCTGTCTCTACCTTGGTGACTGGGGTCAGGTTGTAGCTCTCCCTTGAATGGAGTCAGAATACTTTCAGGTCAAAGGCTTCTAGCTTTCACTTGCTCATAAGGCTGGAGGACCCCAGGTAGCCAAGCTCTAACTCCAATTGTGACCATTAACGGATACCTTCCTCCCTTGTCCAGCCATCATCCATCCTCTCCTCTTCTTTCCTGTCGGGCCTATCAGACCCCCCAACTGCAGAAGTAAAGTTCCCCTCCTGCTACAAAGGAGGACTTAGTGTTGTTAAATTTTCAGGGTGGCGTGGACCTCAGTCTATGACAGCTGCAGGGTAACACAGAAGTCTCTTCTAGGTCTTTTTGTTATCATAATTTTTTGAAAATCATGATTAGTAGCTGCATCTGTCAGAGCTCTGAGCTCATCTGTGTGACCTTTGAGCCATACTCTGGAGTCTAGAACACCTCCACAGCCAAGTCCCAAACCAGGCCACCCATTGGTATTGGTGTCTGCAGAAGTGTGCCCAAGGATTCTACAACAGTAGGAACTGGACAGGCTTCAATGCCTACCACAGAGGATAGTTAAAAAAACATATGATGTAGCTGGGCACCAATGGCTCATTTCTATAATCCCAGCTATTCAGGAGACTTAGATCTGATGTCATCCCTGGCACCAAGCAGCAGCTGCCCCCTGGGCTCTCCACTACTACTGTTGCTCATCAGTCAGCCTGCCTTTCTTCTTAATATCACCTATCTGGCCCCGACAGGCAGTTATGTTTGGTTTAAAGTGGGACAGGTCTTATCCAACTCTGCAAAGGACAAGCTTTCTGATGGGACAATGGCCTACATTCTCTGAGCCTCAGTTTCTGCCTCTGTGAACTGGATAGAATTACACCCACCTCACAGGACTGCTTGTTGTGTGGGTATACCACAACTATATGATGATGCTTTTCTCAGATCTGTGGCCAAGACCTTCAACACTCTCTTCTCTCTGCAGGTATTCCATAACATTCCAGTCACTATAGAAATCCCCTCTTCCCAGACCAGCCATGGCAAGAGGACACCTACCTTCCTACTCAGGGGAGAGGGGCTGCAACGCAGGCCTGGCTTTCTGCAGCGGATGGAAGGCCATTATACTGGAGGGGGAAGGGATGTGCATCAAACAGACAGAACTAAAGCTGGAAATGCTCAGTCACAGAGGGGTGGGCCTCTAAGAGGTGGGCTGGAGCCACTAAAATTACAGTGAGAGCGCCGGAGAGTGGCTCCTGGCTTTCAAAGGCTTGTTAGACCATTAGAGACAAGAGGTGTAATGAAGGCCTCTCTGTGGCAGGCTAGGCTGCTGGCTGGGCTGGCTGGGCTGTGGCCTCCACAGCACCGGGCCTCAGCAACAAAGGATGGGGAGGCAGGGCAATTTTGTTTCTCATATCCTTCCCTTTGGTCCCTGTCTCTGTGTGGGAGGAGGGAGTGAATGGAGCAGAGGATGGGGGGGCTTTTAAAGAAGGCCCTGGAGGGGTAGGGAAGGCACTAAGCCCTTGAATCTCAAATTGCCTCTCTCTGGAGAAGTCTCTCTTTGCACCATGTTATAATTTAGAGGTAGAAAGAAACAGGGCAGGGGCCACACTGGGGCTTGGGGGGAGAGGGGAGAGGGCAGAGGGCTTAGCGAGGAGGGATAAGAGATCCGGGTCATATAGCCACCAGCTTGGGGCAAGGGTAGAGCAGTGCTCAGGGAGTAGGGATCATCTAAAACACTAGATGATCCAAGTTCAAGTGCACCAGTATTACTGCTTGTTTGACCTTCCTGAGCCTCATGAGATGTAAACGAGGTAATGGCTGGAGAGGGCAGAGAACAGTGCTTGGCAAACACCAGATGTTCATTAAACATGATCTAAGTCTGTTCCCTCATGACCTCCTCCTGTCACCTACAAGCAAAGTCACACTGTCTATGTTGGGTGAACAGCCACGTATGCAAGTGGCATGGCTAGCACACATCTCAGGCAAACAGTTGTAAATGTGCCAGGTTCCTGCATGTGGCTTGTGTGGCATATTTCCTCCTACTGGTGTGGACTATATAGACACAGCCTGTTTGCAAGGCCATGCAATGCCCCTGAGTCTGCTGTGGCAGGTGCCTTGCCCAGGTGCTGCAGCTTTGGGCAATGCTGATCTCTTCCAGTCTAGGACATATGTCTGCCACATGTCAAGAAACATCAGCACAGACCAGAGGAAGAGGAGGCGATTCCTGAGGGTATGAAGGGGTCTGAGCCTCCTTCTGAGCACCAGGGAGGGAGAGAGCAGCAGGAGCAGAAGCAGGAGCAGGTAAGTCTGCACCTAGGGCTGAGGGTGTGGGACTTGGCTGGCTCCCAAAACCTTTCAACTCAGGCCCAAGTTCTGGCCTGGGCATTGCCTTACCTGGCAATGACGAAGAGGACACAGCTGACACCCAGGTAGGCGAGGAGCACATACATCCAGATATCTGGGGACAGAGGGTTGAGGAAGGAGAAGACGCTGGGGTTGGTGCCATTGGGCTTTCGGTACAGGATGCTCACACCGAGTGTCATGAAGGGCTTAGAGAAGTCGATGGCCTTCTCTCGGACGTGGGTGATGGTCAGGGGAGCCACGGCCAGATCTGCCTTCTGAAATAGAGAGAAAGATGGACAGGTAATGAGCAAAAGCCTCAGACTATAGGCACCAGAGCAACTGGTCTTGTAGGAAGGCCAAAGAGGGAGTAAAGTGGCATCAGAGTCCAAGGCCACTTAGTTACTCTTTGCTTGCAACATTTACTGGTGGCTGTGCCACACCCAGGGTGCAGAGAGACAGGCGTGAATTCCATTTGACCTTTGTTCTCTAAGAGCTCATGGCCTTGAGGAGGAGGACAGTGACATAACCATGCAGAGAATGGGACCCTATTAAGGCTGTCACCCAAGTGATCTCTTCTCAAGATGGTGACATATCAAAATGAAGACAGTTCAGCAACCTATGAACATTTAAAAATAGCTCATGTTCTTTACTTGTGTCTTTCAAACGTCGTGAGGAGAAGCAGAATCTACAACAACCTGCATTTAAATCTGCTTTTCTCTTATCTGCTTTTCAAGTGCTTCACCCTGTCTGGTTAGAGTATGCATCCTCCCATCCACCTATAAGCTGCTTGGACAAAGATAATCACCTCCTTGGAGAGTATGAGACTGAACAGGCAAGTCCTGGACCTTATTAGCAGGAGGCAGCACAGAGGAGAAAGGCATATAGGAATGCTCAAATGCTAATAAGGTTTATTCTAACATTTTGTTGTTGTTGCTTTTGTCATTGTTGTTGTTCTGGTAGCACTGGGGTTTGAACTCAGTGCCAGGACTCTACCACTTGAGCCATACCACAAATCCTTTTTTACTTTAGTTATTTTTAGATAGGGCCTTGTGTTTTTGCACAAGTCAGGCTTCAGATCTAGATCCTCCTATTTATTCCTCCCATGTAGCTGGGATTCCACCATACCCAGCTTGTTTTTTTTCTTTTTTAAAAATTATTTTCTTTTTGTGTGTACCAGTATCAATATCAGAACTCAAAGCCTCATGTTCTTTGTTTGGCTTGTTTGCTCATAGCTGGCACTCTACCGCTTGCGACATGCTTCCAACTTGGTGTTTGCTGCTTAATTGGAAATGAAGTCTCAAAGACTTTTCTACTGGGGCTGGCATTGAACCAAACACTCCAGATCTCAGCCTCCAGAGTAGTTAGTGTTATAAGCATGAGACAATAGCACCTAGTTCCTTTAATAAGAAGAATAAAGTTCTTTCTTTGGCCTGAGTATTTCTGATTAAAAATTTAAATTACTCCTTACAATATTTCCTTTCCAGCCTACTCCAGTGCTCTTCTACATGAGGCCCTCATTAAACCGCTTCCTATTTCCCATATCCCTTTCTTTACCTCCATACTTGGCTACCCCATGCTCTATTTAGAACACCCTCTTACTATTGTCTAAGGCTTGCCACTATCCACATTCCTTTGCACAACAGCCTCCTGTACTAAATGCCCACAAAGCTCACTGTGTGCATTAAGACCTGCACTTGCTGTCTATGTGCAGTCCTTTCTGCTCCCATGAGTCCCATGGCTCATCTGCTTATTTGCTCTTGGGTTCCTTGGCATGGCTGGAGCTGAGGCCAGTCTACTGCTCTCTTCTAACCCCCAAGATCCCCCTAGTATCTGGAATATTGCTAGTCACGTTCCCTTCTGAGGGGCTACCCCTTGGGCTCCAGTGGGAAATTATACCTCAAACATGAACATATTTATATCTTTATTTAATTCCTCCAGTGACTGATAGTCATTTCAGCTCACTGTTTTGTAGGGTAAGACTATCATTACTACCTTACTGGGTCTTGTTTCATTTTAAAACAAAAGTCACTATGTATCCAAGGCTGACCTTGAATTCATGATCCTCCTGTCAGCCTCTACTACGCCCAGCTTTACATAAGCTTTCCTTCCTTCCTTCCTTCCTCCCATCACTACTTTATGAGAGCCCCCAGGCACTAGGGATACAGAGCTGGCCCTAAGTGAGCTGGCTTCTATACTCGTGGCACTGATGGTACAGTAGGGGCAATGGACCTTAGTTGAACTATTTAGCAAATGACAGCTGTGTACAGAAATGCTGACTGCACAGAGTAGGCACTAGCACTCTAGTCAAAATCAGACAGGGAGGTAAGGGTTTGTATGGGTAAAACCCCAGTCTCTAGACTGCTCAGTGGGTACCCTATGCAGGGGAAACTGGGGACCCTGATGTTGCTCACCCCAGTGTTTCTCAGTCACAGCCCCCACATCCTTCACAGAGCCCAGAGATTTGGTGAGCTTCAGAACCCTGGAAAGACAGGAGGAGGAGCCTATCACAAAGGATCTTCAGATGAGGCCTTCCTTTTGCAAATTTCCAAATGTATGAGTTGGCATTTGCCTGACTTTGAAGACAGAGGAGGAAGGAACAGGGCAGCAGCTGTCACCCAGCTCTCTCAATTCAGACTGTGGGGAAAGAAAGCCACGGAACGGGAGAGAGCTCTCAGGCAAGGTGCAGAGTGGCTATTATGCATTTGCTCAAGAACTGCTGAGCCCAGACCCTGGCCCTGCCCTAGTTACAGCAATGAGGAAGAGAGCCAGTCCATGTCCTCTTGGGGTGTCAGTTCACATGGTCCTGTTGGGAGTGCAGTAGACATGATTCCTGGGGACTGGTGGTACTGAGGGCAGCACCCTGGAAGGTCTTTCTAAGTCTCCTAAAGTTCTGAGACCTTCTATAATATTTGGCATGACAAGGATAAAGTGAGCCTTTGGTTCTAGAACTTGGTCTCCCAGAGCCCTGTCTCTTCGAAGTACATTGTCAGGAGGCTCTCTCTGTTCTGACCCCGAAGTTATTATCATCTGTAGGAATGTACTTGAACTGGTCTCTGGGCAAAAGCTCCAAGGCAATGCTCAAGAATCTTCCTTAAACTTTTAATTACAAGTTGGATGATATCATCGTGTTTGTAGGCAATACTTATTTTACCAGATGTTCCAGGCACTGGTGAGGAAGCAGGGCCCCAGGCCCCCCTTATTCCCCAGACCCTCTGACGGTCTGTGGAATCTCCCTGCCATTCTTTCTAACAGGGTTAAGAGGCAGAGGCATCCATGATGTTCTGTGCCTGCGGCAGCAAGATAATTGGCCGATGCGACCTTCACTGGGAGTTTGGACGTGTGTTCTCCCTTGGGGTTCAGAAAGGCTGGTATTCTCCACTTCATTTTTTGGTTTAGGCAGAAAATACTACATTTCAACTGTTGGTAACGATTTCCCCGGAAAAAGGCATTATTTTGTCCAACTTCCCTTGAAAGATCGGAACAGATGTCAAGTCTTTGCTGTTTCAGTTCATTACTCAGAATGAAAGGCCTAGTCTTGGCGGCCCTTCCCACTCATGCAAGTTTCTTCCAGGGTGATTCATGAAATCACAGGCTGTCAGAGCTGGACGAGACACCTTTGGGAACATCTATTCCAAGCCCATATTTTTTTTTTCTGTAGAAGGAAACTGAGGCTTGGAGAAGCTCCTTGGTCTTCACTTTCAAATTACAGAAATCATTTCTTTGAACAAAACCAACACTATGGTCTGTCCTGTACTTTCATTGGTCTCTGGAGGGATTTATTGGCCTCTCCTGCCTTGCTAAGGACCATTATGTACATTTTTTTAACTTGTGGACCAGACAGGAAACTTTCCTAGAACAGCATTTCATTCCCATAAACAGCTTGCCACTTACCAAGAATCTCCTAAGATGCATCTGGCATCTTCCACTCTCACATGAAGCCATTTGGCCTCATCTGCATTGTCAGAACCCAGTTCTCAGCATAAGTAATCGCAAGGAGTATTTACTGAGGGCCTGGAGGTATGGCTCAGTGGTAGAGCATTGGCTTAGTATACACAAGGCTCTAGGTTCAATCCCCAGTACTGCCAAAAAAATCAACAAACAAAAAAAAAACCCCAACAGAGAAAAACATACTCAGCTCTAGCTTTGTATTTTAGCACTCAGTATCCAGCTACCCTGGTTTCAGTCTGGATCCTGACCTATACCCAGCATAAACCCAGGGCTACCTCCTACCAGGTTCTAAGAATGGAGTTGGGACCGTGATCATGCTGGCAACTTATTGATTATCCTTCTCTTGGGACAAGTGGTCCTGGTCAGAGACTAAGATCTATCTCCTGAGCCCTAGCTTGCTCCTTGAGTCTGGTGTCCCATTGGCATCTTGGAGGAACAATGCTTCTTGAGTGATCAAACATGGTCTTCCCCTTGGTTAGGAATCCCAAGGGTGCCTTCCTGTCCTGCTCAAATGGTAAAATCTGTGATCACTACTAGATGCTCCTACATGCCAAGAAACATGATATGTGTTTCGTGTATTGTCTCATGCCAATCTCCCAGAGTCCCAAGGGGTGGTAAACATCAGTACAGAGGCTTCATCAGTCTAGAAGGGTAAAGGCAAAGGGTCAAAACAGTATTTGGACTCCATTAGAATCAGTATATGGACTCAATTCACAGTGACCTCAAAATCCAGCATGTTACCACTCAATCATATGCACTATGTATAGTTGGTTAAATTGGGTACTTGGTCCTAATTACATTCAAATCTGAACTATTAGTACCTGTGGGTGTGACTTAATGTGGAGTAAGGTTTTTGAAGATGTCATTAGTTAAAATGCATTGTACTTATAAGAAGAGAGGGGCAAAGATATACACAGAGAAAGCCATGTAATGATGGAGGCAAAGATTGAAATAATGCAGATGCAGGCTAAAGACTATGAAGACTATTGTTCATACTAAAAACTGGGAAAGGCAGGGAACAGTCCTCCTTCTGATCCACCACAAGGAACTGACCCCACTGACATCTTTGGTTCTGGTCTCCAGAGCCAGGAAGAGTAAACACTGCTGCTCCTTTTTTTTTTTTTTTTTTTTTTTTTTGCTGGTCCTAGGCCTTGAACTCGGCGTGAGAGCTATCCCTCAAGATGAGCATTCTTCCACATGGCCTACAGCACCACTTTCAGCTTTTTCTGTGATTAATTGGAGGTAAGAGTCTCATGGACTTTCCTGCCTGGGCTGACTTTGAACAGCAATCCTCAGATCTCTTGAATAGCTAGGATTATAGGTGTGAGCCACCAGTACCTGGCTACTGTTGCTCTTTTAAGCCACCAGGTTTGCTGCCATTTGTCATGGCAGCCCTAGGAAATACACTTGCAGCTCATTCTCTGTGCAGGATGCATGCATTGCTTTCTACTTCCTGCTATCAGCCCCACCCTGGTACCTGCTCTGTTCTGACGCAGAGCTTATGACTGAGTCTGCTTGGCCCATTCCTGAACCCAGCCCTGAATTCCCAGAGACTTGAACTTCACTCTTACTCCTCACCCAGGTTGCCACTGGGGCCTCTCCAGCATACCTTTTGCATTGTTTGGTGGAGCTTGGGAGTCACCTTCCAGATCCCTCTCTCATCTCCACAGTGCCCAAGAAATCCAATTTCGTTCCTGCCACTCACAAAAGACTTGTCTCCGGCTCTTTATGTTGACTTCCTGTTTATATCTCTGCTATGGGGTGTTATGGCTTGGGTATGAAGTCTCCCTCCAAAGCCTCATGTGTTAAAAGATTTGGTTCCCAGTTGGTGGACCCAATTTTTGGGGATGATTGAACCACATGGGCTGTGCCGTCATCAATGGATTAATCTACTGGTGGATTCATACATTTTTTCTTATTTATTAGTTTATATTAATTGCACAAGGTGACATTTTTAATACATTTATATAATGTACATTGATCACAGTCCTCTACCCAGTACCCATTTCTCCCCTTGGTCTCCTTCCTCTTTCCCAGAAGACCCCTTCTCCTTTCATGTCTGTTTTTAAAATCCAGAATCTGCATAGGAGAAAATAATGGAAGGAGTGATATTGATCAAGATGCTCTATGCTCATAAACTGACATGTTGATTTGAAATTCCTTTGTACAACTACTCAAAGATAATAAAAAAAGAATGAATTCTCAATTTGATGATGTTATTGGGAGGTGACGGAAGAAGCGAGTCACTGGAAGTATATCTTTGAAGGATATGTTATCTGGTTCTTTCCCTGTCTCTTTCTCTCTCTGCTTCGAGGCTACCATGATGTTAGTAGCCTCCTCTGCCACACACACCTGTTACCATTATATTCTACTTCACCCTGGGCAATGGGGCTGGGCAACCATGGGCAGAAACCTCGGAAACTACAAGCCAAATTATATCCTTCTTCCTTTCAACTGTTTCTCCTGGGAATCTGTCACAGAGCTTGATCAACACCTGGGACATCTGTGGAATTCTGCTCACATATTTTCCCCCAAGAAGTGTTTCTCCAGCTAGATCCTTCCCCGCCACACTTAAAGAAAGATCATGCTTCTTGAAGGGCCCTGGACATTAACCTGACAAACCAACATTTGGAACCACCCACACATCTGACTAGAGGAGCAACAGGTTTGAGTAGATTCATAGCTGTCTACTGACAGGTCAGCTTCTAACTCCTGTGATTCACCTGTCAGCTTCTGGAGCTGATGGCAGGCTCCCTGGTTGACAGCGCAATGATGTGTGTGCCTTTCCCAGGCCTGGGGAACCGCCTATTTGAGTCCCAGCAGACCCTCTCCTGTGCTGCTGTCTTTCACAAATGATGGCAGGTTCTCCCTGCTTCATATCCCCTTGGACCCAGGATGGATGCACCACAGGCTCCATCTTTCCAACAACCCCATAGATCTCTGGCAGTAGTATCAGCTCAGACAGGACAGGGCCTGCCCTAGTACAGCCCAAGGGGGTTAGAGTTGGTAAGCCTCTGTCCCACACCACCCCTACCACCAAATAGATTCTGTCCTGATTATGTGTTCCAACAGCTGCTATAATGCTTCTTGGTGCTCTGATCCCAATGGAATTTTTATTTTCAAGTCACTATTTAATGTCTTGTTTCCCTGACAGTACATAAATTCCAGGAGGACTGGGTTTAAGTTGTGTTTCCCGCACAGTTGTACCTCATGGGATCAGCACAAAGCCTGACATAAAGTAGGGGCTTAATAAAATTTTATTGGAAAAATGAGTATCAGAATGCCCCCCAGAGTCCTGCTTTGCTCTTCCCCAGCCTACTGCTCAGCACCCTGTTTGCCCTGAAGCCAAACTGTCTCTGACAGTTGATCTGACTGTCTCCCGCTGCTGTGCCCTGATCCTAATGGGTCAACCTAATGTTCACTACTGTCTTCCTTCTGCCAGCCAGTGGTTCTCCAGCATTGGCATTTCACCTCAGGTAGGTTCCTGGTAACATCTTCCGTTCCATGTGTCTCCTTAGTCACTGTCCTGAATAGCCATCTTTGAAATCTATCTGCTTTCCTGCCCAGAATATGCCCTTCTTCATCCAGAGCTCTGCTCCACCTTCAGTGAACTCCCAGCCTGCTCAGGACTAGAGAACACATTTGAGTAGAGTAAGTATGCTTGCAAACATGACTCAGGACCATTGCATGTGGACCAGAACCAATACCTGCTTCCTGGTTGAGAGGAAGGTGATACACTGGCGTAGAGCAGTGGATATGGGTCTCTGATACCAGCTTCTCCCATCACGGCTGGAGGCTGGGAGATCAGAGTTCATAGCCTCAAGGCCATGACAGGTGTTAGGGTGTAGCTTTCCAAGTCCATACCTTCCTTACCCAATCCTCATTACCATTTTCTACAGACTGCTAGGGAATTAGAAATGAACTGATGCCCTCTGGATCTCTGATTGCTGCTGGCCAAGGGTACAGGGGATGGTCACCCCCTGCCCTTTCAAGTCTTCATGACCTTCCTCCAGGGTTTTCTGGGATGGAATACACTGATTTTCCACTGCTCCACAAGACCTGCTAGGATCCAGGGAAGGTCTTCTACCCAATCTCATTCTTCCTTAGCAATGCTCACCCTGGCTGAATAGTTACACCATCCCTCTGTGCCTAGCTTATAACTGGTTTCCTCCATTAGAACGCAAGCTCCTTAGGCTCTGAGGAGCAATCCTGCTTGTTTTAGTCACACCCCTGTTTCCACAGCACCTTGCATGGGGTTGCACTTGACCAGTTTACAATAACAGGGAAGATTTTAGAGAGGTGGCCCAGTAAGCTCCCTGCCCAGGAGTGGCACATACTCATCTCAGGAGTATACTGAGTTGTGGATGGTACATGCTGGTGAACCTCTTGTCAGCTGCTAATCTTGACAATGAGCATTATGGCCAGTGGAGACTTTAGAACACAGCATATCCAACAGTCTACATGTTATCTGGCTAGATGGGGAACAGGTACTGGAAGGTTCCTGCATCAGCTGGTAGGTGCTATACCTGTAATGCAGGTGCAGGACTCCTAGGCTGAGAGATATCTGGTCGCTAGAAAGGGTAAGCCTTCCTCCCCTAGACTTCAGAGAGCTTCCTGATTTCTGAGACCTGGCTGGGAGAGCACTGGGCATTTCCCTAGGCTGGTCTCTGCTTGAGGAGTTTGGTGGAGCTCCCCTGGAGGCCCAAGGCCATGACTGGTGTTGGGGTACAACTTTCTAAGTCCATACCCTCCTTACCCAACCCTTGTTACCATTTTCTACAGACTAGCAGGGAACTAGAAATGAATGGATGTCCTCCCTGGATCTCTAATTGCTGCCAGGGGTCCCACATCTTGCCTGTAACCCTTACTTGCTTATTTGACCCTCATCAGATGCATGCTGGCAATACCCTAACCTTTCATGGTGTTCCCCAGTCCTTGCTCTGTTTCCCTTACCAATGTCTTTGTAGTCCATTTATTTTCTTTGCCCTCTACTGCTCTGTCCATCCAGCATGCTGACTTGCCCTAGGTGGGCTCTCAGCATCCTTGATTCCAAATATGCTTTCCAAAAACAAGGTACACAGGCCAGAATGAGGGGCTGGTTCCTGGCTGAATGACGGGGACCTGGTGAATCTCCTGTGGTGGCCTTGACACCAGACACTCCCCTCACACCTTTGGATGTGAAGTCACTATTTATGACCCCATTGCCATGCCCTTATTCATGGTGTGAAAACCAATGCTCATTCATTCTATCGCTCCCTCACCAATACCTTCTCTGTGTGTGTTCAGCCCCATGCCAAATGCTGGCAATAGCCAACTTCCCTTCTTCAGTTATTTGTTGTCTGGAAGAAGAGTCAGGCAGAGGAAATGGGCACTTCCAGCTGTGCCATCATCTCTGGTCTACACTCAGGGTTATAAGAGAGCAGAGGGGGCATGTGTGAAGGTTACTTCTTCACCAAGGAAGGGCTGATATGCAAAGGCTATCTATGACCATTTCTTGTCACCATCTTTGCCCAAGCCAATTTTATAGGCCACGGAAAACTCCTTAGCAAACCTCCATACAGCCACTAACCACTAGCCTAGCCTCTGGTGACCTGTTGCCTCATGTGCTCCTGATCCTCCTTTGCCTCCGATCTTGCCAGGGCTAGACATCCTGCGGATACCTCCCTTCTATGCCTTCTGGGTAGTGCCCCCGGGCCTTACCTCTTCTCCCCTTGAGAGGACCCCCCCCATCATCCAGGATGGGCTCTGTGGGCTCTGCTGATTCCTGCATGCCAGCCTCCCACTCCAAAGGTTCTTTTATTAGCCCCATTTTACAGATGTAGAAATATAGGCCAGAGAGGTTGTATAACTTTCTCATTGTCAGCTGAAATGTGCCGGACTAGGTATCTGAATCCATTTCGATTGGATTCCAGAGTCGTCAGAACACATGGACGTAATAATAGGCAGGGAGTAGAAGACAGCTGAGAGGAGAATGAGAATGAGCAGGCAGCAGCAATGGAGAGACGGATGATGGATGCAGTAATCACCACTGTGTCTAATCACGTTTGCTGTTCCTGTGTTCCAGGTGACTCCGGGAAGGTCTGTCTGTTGGCAGGAGGAAAGGGGGTGCATCCTTCAGGAACCCCATCTTCCTCTACAACCCTGGGTTCTGGCAAGGCCATGTACAATGGACAGAGGCCAGCAGAGAGTCAAGGAAGGACATTTTAAATCCTGCCTGGGCGCAGGCAGCACTCAGGGTATCCAAATGGGCCTCAGGAGGCAGACACTTACAAAGGTGAATATTCATCATGTTTTATACCTACATTCAGATCCTTAATAAGGAAGTAATAATATTGCCAAGTCTTTACCATGCTTTCTATGAGCTAGTGAGGAGACTAATTATCTGACGACACTAATAAATGGTTATGATGTTATTAAAAATGGCACCAAGCTAGGATTAATAGGCTCATCAATTGTAAGGAATCAGGTTTAACAAGGTCCCCTGCATGTCCCATCAGGACTCATGGCCTTGATGAATGCTGGACCTCCTGAAGTTCAGCCCAGAAATCTGGAGGCCACTGACGAGGTTCCCCGTTTCCCCAGCCAAGGGGTGACTCGGGAGGGTCTGGCTGCTGCTGGATTGTCTCATCATATCCCTTTAAAAATAGCTCTTCAAAGCTCCTGGGCCATTGGAGGTGCTGTGGGTGGCGGGTCTCCACATGACCCCATCTTTCTTCTGCAGCCCCACTCATCTTTGTAAAGGCCAGGCTCAGAAGGCATGTAGAGCCCTGGGCAGCAGAGCCCCACTCACAGGTGCAGGAAGTGGGCAAAAGGAGATGCTGTGGGAGGGGGGCCTGCTAGCTCATTTCCATAGTAATTATGGTTATTATTAATAACAGTGACAATATGACTCCCTTTCCGTTAAGAAGAGCTCAATAAGCTAGAGCCCTCTTCTCCACCTGTTGTCTTCTCTGAGCCTCACAGAAGGCAGGGAAGAGGGAAGGGGGTGTCATTTTCACTGTTGAGTCAGAAATTAGAACACTGGGCTTCTCGATCCTCCCCTGCCCTGACTCCATCAGCCTCCAAAGAATAACTGATATGATAAAACAACAATAACAACAAAACAACAAAATAATAGCAAACGCTGAGGCTGTTCTGCCTAGACAATGAATACACTGACTCACAGCAATCTTTGTGGTAGGCCCATTCATATCACTCCCCTTTCAAAGATGAGAAAACTGAGGCCCAGAGAAGTTAAGAGACTGACCAGGAACACACAGTGACTCCTTGGCAGAGTGGAAACCAAACCCAGCTCAAGTTCACACCCCCTCTTACCAGGAGCTGCAAAGATTCCTGCATAAGCCTGTCCCTGCTCTGGCTTCTTATTAGGGCCGACTCTCTAGAGAGGGCACAGCCCAGGGCCACTGAGACACAGAGCTGCCAGACTCTACCAATTTGAGCCCAGCCCCACTACACACTAGCTAGGGTCTTGCTTCTCTCTCTCTCTCTCTCTCTCTCTCTCTCTCTCTCTCTCTCTCTCTCTCTCTCTCTCTCTCTCTCTGCACCTCAGCCACTGTATCTGCACAGTGGGCATTACTGACAGCCCTGTCAGGCCTAAGGATGAGGGAGAGGAAGATGATGCTAAGGGGTCCAGATCAGGTCCTTGCCTGCCTTCACTTCAGACACAAATTTTGGATGGATGCTGCTTCCATTCCATTGAGGGTCCTGAGCTGGAAGGCAGGTAATGAATGCCCCATGCTAGGGGAGCCTATAAAAATGGTACCTTCACTTTGTTCCCACACCTCCGTTAGGGGCTGTGATGGTGACTAGAACCTAGGGAGGCTGATGACTTTGTGAACTTATCTAGTCACGCATCTATGAGGTGGGAAAGGCAGCACTTGTGCCCCAGTCTCCTGGAGTACAGCCTAAGCTTCTAGGAGCCAAGGAGCTAGGATGTGTTTGCTGAGAGAATCTCACAAGGCTTAATGGGTTGACTATGGACCAGGCCTGGAGAGGGGGGATTAACGTGCCCATTTTTCAGAGAAAGCAGCTCAGACATGGGGTGACTTGTCATGTCTCCATAGCTAATTAAGGAAGAATTAGGTAGGGCCCTGGGTCCCAATTCCTTTCAGGCTGTGGCTCCTTAGCTTTTGATTCCTTTTTGTCTTCCTCTCATGTTCCATAAACTCCAGGCCCCTCCTACCTGCTGTTCCCTCTGCCTGCTCTCGCCCCTTGCTCCCAGAGTCCTCTTCACATCCCAGGGAAATGGTGCCTTAGCTCCCTCCTTCACTCAAGCCCTCAGCCCATTCCCTGGACCATCTTTCTTCTCTTAGGACTCAAACCTACTCTCAAGGTAGCATGAGGTCTGTCTGTGTCCCACAGTTGTTGTGTTATGGTACCTTGCCCACATGGCTGGGACATCTATAGCTGTTTAAAGGAGCAGAGGACTTGAGCAGTTCCAGATTGCATGCACCTGGGCCCATGGGGTTGTGAATGTGTGCTTGCCTGGACAGGGATGTCTGGGAGATAAGGGGCCTAAGCAAGGCAGGCCCAGGAGAGCTAGAGTACACTTCTCTGTATGAATCCCTATAAGTCTTCAAGAGCACAACCTTTGCCTCCATCTCCTTGGTCCCTGCTGAGGTGCTGGGTCCTAATGTGCAAAGTGCAGCTCACTAGGCTCCCAGGGGTCCTCCCTCAAGCCCCATGTTCCAGTCCCAGCTTACGTGGTCAATGAGCTCCTTGACCATGCCGTTCCACTGGCCCTTGTCATCCTGTGCCCCGTACTTGCCGTCTTCTACCAGCCGGATCTCGTAGGAGAAGCCCAGGATATGGGCCAGCTCCTTGAGCAGATCAATGCAGTAACCCTCAAACCGGTCATTCCCATATAGAGTCCTGTCTGACTTCCGGAACATGACAAAGGGCTCCTCCTGCAGAGATAGATGGGAGAGGGGAGGCAGGCTGGGTGAGTGGGGTGGAATAAGTTGTAGGCTGCTCTTTGGTTTGTTTGTGTGAATGTGCAAGTGCATGTGTGCTTGCGTGCGCACGCATGCGTGCACATATGTGTATCTGTTCCAGGGCTTGAACTCAGGGCCTGGGTGCTGTCCCTGAGTATTTTTTGCTCAAGGCTAGTGTTCTACCACTTGAGTCACAGCCCTACTTCCTGATTGTTCTGATTGAGGGCATAGCACAGTTCTAGGGAACCAGTTTGGAGCCCCCTGGTGGCCGCAGGCTCAGTACGTAGTCATGGACTTAGTTGCCCAGTGGTCACAGAACTAGCTAGCAAGTGGTAGGGCAGGGGTTTGAACTCAAGTCCACCTGATTCCAAAGCACAGGTTCTTTCTGTAGCAACCATGACGTGGGCCAGGGTTCTCAGAGTATGAGCCTCAGAAGAGCAGATCTGCAGAACTTGCTTGAGATGCACATTCCTGGCTTCCCCCAACTTCTTCCCCCCAATCTAATGAACCAGGGAATCTGGGTAGGGTCCAGCAAACTGTCTGAGTAGCCCCTCCCAAAACTTCTGATGTCTGCTCTAGAAAGTCCTCATTGAGTGTCTTCCCTGGCTTTTCCCCAACTCCTGGTTCTCAGATTAGATCTACACATTCCCAATTCCTTTGTCTTCCGAGGACTCTCTCAATTCCTTATTTAGGTTGTGTCAGGTGAGCAATGGCCAATAGCAGTGACAGCTCTGTTTGTATAGGACTTGTCTCTCCCAGGAGAGATGATCCTCAGGAAGGTGGCTTGTGGGGTGAGTGACAGGCTCCCCTTCCATACACCACCCCTGCAGATGGTTACAAGCCAGTGAAGGGCTTGGAAGAGGCCGGGCTTTGCCTGACTTCTCATTTGGAACTCCTTGCCAGCCCTACAAAGAACAGTTGAGAGGAGGCAGAAAGCCTGAGAATAGAAATAGTTTGATTCCATCCAGTTTGAGGTTCACAAAGTGAGGAACTGTGGGTTCTGAGGTAGCAAGATCCAGACCCCCAATGGAATCCCCGAGTCCAACATCAAGTCTGTGTTTCAGCTGGCTCCGCCCACTCAAACTCACTTTTAAGTCCCCATGCTAAGGTGGGTGGAACTGAATTTCCATAAAATTCAGTATTTATTGAGTTCCTATTATACACCAGGCACCACCTTTAGACTCAGGTCTCAGGCTAAGTCTCGCTATCTTGCCAGGTGGTGACATTATCACCATGTTATAGATGGGGAAACAGACTCAGAGGTCAGTATGCTGCCCCAAATCACACCAGTTACTACAAGGATGGAGTCTTGTTCCCATCCTTCCCAGCCAATCATAATGAATCTCTTCCTGGTTCTGTTCTCCTTTCTCTCCCCTGCGCCACCTGCTTTTCTAGGTCCCAAACTCAGGTCCAGAGCTTCTCTCGTGTGCCTGCTTCTGGGCCATTCTTTGTTCTCTCCTTACTCCACTGGGCCTTCTTCTTCAGCCATTTAGTCTGCACCTGTCTGGCACTCCTCTACCTTTTCCCATTGGCTACCTTCTCTCAAACTCACTGTGGTACCTTGAGGTGTCAGAATGCTTCAAGCTTGCAGCTAAGGAGGTGACAGCTGGCAGAATGCATAGAATGGGAAGCCCATTTCTATACAACCACAGTAAGGCACACATCTAATTATGGAGGTGTTTCATTGTCCTCCTCAATGGTGAGGCCTTTCTCTTGACATCATGGACCCCTGGGGTGGTGATGGGTGGTCAGTGCTGAGCCTCTGTGGAATTCTGCCAGCAGCCACTAGCCAGGCTCCTGCTGTGGCAGAAGGGTTCAATTCTTCAGCCTTGTTTTCCTAGCATTGCTGCTTCCCAATACCTCATCCTAGCCCTGACTGATGGGCTCCAGCTTTTAGGAATCTTTTAAGGTGTTCCAGAGAAGCAGCCAGGGAATATCTGAACTCCCAAGGGGCTCCCCACTCTCCAGGGATTCTGATCAAACTACTGCTTTGTCAAGATAGACAGGAGACTGTGCTTTTTGGCTAGTATCACACTAGCTTCTCAGTGCCTCTCACCAACCAAGCAGATAACTGAGCAAAGAATCCAGTTGGGGTCTGGGGCAAGTGTAAAGGCTGCTCGGAGGAAAGAAAACTTGGCTGAGTCTAGATATGACTTTCATGCAAATCAGTCTCTGGGTTGCTCTGCATCCTGGTCACAGTGAGCAGGGCCTGGATGGGATTCAGCCCATTCTCATTCTTCTAGCTGATGCTCTTATGCAGTGCACAAGATATGCTACTGTACCTGTTGGCCCTGATCTTATCTCTCAAGTAAATAATTCAAGTTCTTTCTTTAAAAGAAAAATATCATCATCCTCAGGGGAACCACTAACACATATAGATAGATTCCCATCTCTTCCTATAAAATGAATATAATAACACAATCCCCATTTTAATAATAATAGCATTTTAGTGAAGATAAAATGATTCAACTCAGGAAAAACATTTAGTGCCTGGCCAATGTTAGTTGCCAATATTACTTATTGTTATTATTACTGTCATCTTCTTTTTCCTGAGTGCTGATTGGCCTGTTACTTACAGTAACTTTTCCCACCTAGAGACCACACCCAGTGTCACCAAAGGGTAAAAATTGTGGCTGGCAGAAGAAAACCATCTCAAAGAGGTCCCCAAGATAGTGTACTTCCTGACCCCCCGTCCATGCCCCTCCTAGGACTTATCCTCTAAAATTAGAACTTCATTTGTGAAGCCACCACAGCCCCAGAATCTATACATCTCCATATAAATACGCTGCCTTCGGAGCAGCTGTAAAATGCCATTAATTTCGGGAAGTGCTTTGCGGATAGCATACATATTTAACAGCCAAAGCCCAGAGCATTAAAATGGTGCTCGCCTTAGTAATGTGTCTCTAGACCTGCAACATTTCCTAGGGGGTAATTCTGAACTCCGCCAACTACTTATTCATGGACTATTTCACAATTTATTACTGGAAATGTCCAGACAGCCAATTCACAAGCTCTCTCGGCTGCTAATCGATTGCTCAGTGAAGGTGCCCTCAATTTCATAACTTCACGCTCGCCTATTGCTTTGGGAGAAGAGCCGTAGGACCAGGGTAATATTTCTCTTCAACAAGTCACAGAAAACAGGGGTCCAGAAAAATAACCTTTTCCGACTTTCCGTCACCAGGCTCGGAGTCTGGTTTCTCTACAATCAGTAAAGCTTAGAGCAATGTGAACGCCAGCCCTACTGCTAAGCTTCTCCCATTCATAGAATGCTGGATTTGGAGAAGGGCCTGGGGGCTAACAGCATGTGAGGAAGGATTCAGAGGTTAGCCGGTGATAATGGTATGCCCTCTCTCTGAGTTGGGCAATGTCAATCCACGTCCATGCATGCATGGACACATAACCACTGGCATCACTGGCCACATGTTCAGATCTTCTATTTGCCTGTCCCTGCCTGGGTACACAGGCCAAGGATCTTAGACTTCAGGCCTTGGCTTCTTTCTGGTAGAACAGCAGGACAGGCTTTGGATGATCTCTGTCCTGGAATGGTGTCCCAGCCTACATTCTGGCTTTGGCTATTCCCCTGGGCTCCTGCTGGGTGCTAGGAGTTCCGGCCTTCCTGGCAGCTGAATCTATGTGGGTCACAATGTGCAGTCAGTACAAATATACCATCACTGCATAAACAGATGCCCTGCATGGCTTCCCCCCTCACCCACACCCACAACCCCACGCATGCCGATCGCTGCTCACATCTTTAGCCAAAAGAACCCCGAGCCTTCAAATGCGGGGCCCCAGGAGCGAGGCCCGTGTGCTTTCTCTGTGTGTGAGCTGAGGTTTGGGTAGATGAATTTTTCATGAACTCATGGAAGAGCAAAACCAGAACAGAAGCTGAGATTTCAGGGAGGGTGAGGAGGGCAGGTTTCCAGGCCCCTATTCTGGTTTAGGTTCAGGAAAAGGGAAGGCAACTGGTTGCTCAGAAATTAGAGAGGGTGGGGTCAGGCCCCTGTCTGTCTGTCTGTCTGTCTGCCCAGGGCAAGGGAATAAAAGGTTGATTTAGAGAGGCTTACATGGATCTGCTACTGTCTACCAGGTCCAGGCCCCAGGGAAATGAAAGAGAAGATCCCCTCTCACCAGCTTTTCACCTCCAGACCCTGTCCCCAGGGGCAGAGCAGTTTGATGTTCTTGTCCTCTGTCTTGGTATTTGCCTGTCACTCAAAGCACTGTTGCCCTGACAACACACTCAGACAGGTAGGGGGCTGTGCTCTCAGAAGGAGGTCTGGGTCTGCATCAGGCTGCTAAACGTAGGGTTGGGTTTTCAGCCAGGTCAGCTGAGCAGGTGCCAGGCTGGGCCCCTCCCCAAAACCTGCCAGGCTGCCCCAAAGAGCCAAACCCTGAGAGTGTACCCCAGGGCTCCAGATATGCTGACAGTGTTGAGCAGTGTGAGGTTTTTAGGGGGTCCTTGATTTGTACTTGGTGGGAGTGGGCAATTTCTCTCCTGACTCTAAGGACTGTGTTTTCTGGTGGACACAGTATTTCTTGCGAACCCATGTAATGGTCGTATATGTTATATCATCCAGAGGTGGCCTTTCCACTCTACTTCCCAGCCTGCTTCCAGGAAAGACTGGTAGTGAGGATAGAGGGAATGGAATTGTACTTCATCCCATGTGAGCATCTGATATTTGTGATGGGGTTAAGATGGTCTGTGTTCCCAGCTGTGGGTGCAGGATGTCCCCTTTAAGTGAGTTAGCAGTCAGGTCTGAGGTCAAGATGATGGGGTTAGGGGTAGGGAGTTACTGTGATGTAAAAACCATGAGCTTAGACTATGGCTAAGAAAAGGAAATGAGGCAGCGGCTGATCTGGAATTTTATGTTTCAGTAGGAGACTAGAACCATGAGAAGCTCCCTAGAGGAATTAGAAAGCCTTAATGCCTTCAGAGGCCAGTGCTTGGAGAAGAGAGGGCACTAACAAGTCCAGTATAAAAATGAGGGAACTATGGGCTGAGAAGGTGGCTCAGTGGTAGAACCTTGCATGCATGAGGCCCTGGGTTCGATTCCTCAGTACCAAATAAGCAAAAAGCAAAAAGCCGGAAGTGGCGCTGTGGCTCAAGTGGTAGAGCGCTAGCCTTGAGCTGAAGAGCTGAGGGACATCACCCAGGCCCAGAGTTCAGGCCCCACAACCGGACCCCCCCCCAAAATGAGGGAACTGTGGGGTCTGGGGTAGATTAGTAGAAGCTCCAGGACTTGAAAGGCACCCAAATGCAAACACGAAGTTTGGGGCTCTGCATGTGGATGAAAGCTGAGGATTTTCTCTCCAAGACCCAGTCTGCGTGTCATATTCCACCCTCACTCACCAGGGTCTAGATTTGTAATCAATAGCAATGAATACAATAACAGCTATCATTTAGCACTTGCTCTGTACTCTGTACTAGATGCTCTCAACTCTAGGAAGTTCATATATTATTACCAATCTCCTCTTTCCAGAGAGGTGATAGTCACAGAGTAGGCAAGAAATATGTCAGGGTCACACAGTAAGTCTCAAGACTCAACCCCTAACTCTGCACTGTGAGTCACTGTGCTGTCCTACCCCTGCAACCCTGGCACCCTGGGATGTGTTTTGAGGCAGAGGGGCAGTGGACAGATGGAGCTGTGTCCAGGCTATAAGCCAAGAGGGGCTTCTTTCCCTCCCCATTCTCTGGGGTACCTGGGAGCCAGCCAAGACTGGAATGGGATTTGTGATGATGGAGTGAGCCCAGTAGGTCTGGGGAGCTTTTGCAAGAAGCTGTGAGTATTGGTGAGAGAAACTGCAAAGATTGGCAGGTGAAGAGCATGCAACGTCTGTCTGATTCTGTCTCTGCTTGTCTAGAAAGAAACTCTGTGCTTCTGCAGAGGACTTATGCCCTTGAAATCAGGCTGCTGACATTCCAATAAAATTTGCCCCTGTGGTCTTTCAAGGTGGCAATGTTTTACATCTTTGGAGTGTATCCTTAGCTTACCTCTTCCTGTTTAGACTATTGTTTTGTGGCCATATCACCTTTGCCCATTTAATCATCTCTCCTAATCTCTTAAATCATGCTGGTTTTACCTTTTTAAAGCCTTGCCTGGCAAAAAAGAAAAAAAATGAAGTGTTTTATTTATATCACACAGTTTATGCAGCTCCGCATTTAATCTTTTACCACCTTTTTATTATTTTATTTTTACCCTTTTATATTTTAGCTTTGTCACACTTTTATCCTTTTGCTTTGTGACATTTTGGTTTAACATTTTTTACCTTGTCTAGTCAGAGCTGTAAATTATTTAATTTTTCACCCTTCTTAATATCTTCCCTTTTAATCTCCTTCCTTACCTTCATTTTCTCTTCATTATTTTCCTCTTAACCTTTTCTATTTTGCTCTCCTCTTGCTCTCCTTTTATCTTTTCTATTTTTATCCATATCCATATTCCTGTAATTGTTCATCAGTATCAGACTCACCTCCCTTTGCTTTTTTTATTTGTTTATTTTTATCTCGTACATTTTCAAATGACAGTTTTTCTTTCTCTTGCTCCTGTTGAGATCTCTTGACTTACTGGTTTCAGCAGATGGATTTTAAAAAAAATACTTGTCTAGTCAACAAGGTAGATCACAAAATCTGGCAGGTCATGTGGCTGTGGGGAAAGTTCCAGTTGGGGTCTTGCCCTAAGGAGAGGGGCTAGTGTCTCCCTGACTACATCACCATTCAATCTTTATCCCTTTAAATGGGGCTTTCTCGGTAATCACAACCCTGGGATTTGAAGGTGAGATCCAGAGACTGCAACTCCTCCCAGAAGTGGATAGAGCCTCAATGTTGGCCATTCTTTAGGATTCTTAGAAGAATGGAATTTTCCAGTGACACCTCTAATTGTTCTTTGGTATCCAAAACCCAGCCACAAACCACATACATTATGAATCACACTAGAGGACATGGGAATATCCAGGAGGACCTGGCCAGGCTCCCTCTACTGGGGAAGCAGGTGGGAGCCAGCCCAGTCAGCACACCATAGGAGGTACCCAGTCCTGGCTGCTCAGCCTCTTTCTAGGCTGAGGGCAAGAGGGTAGCCTTCCTTAATCCCAAAGAGACTGCGCTCTCTTCTGTGTGGAGGAACAAACTCAGTGTGTGGGCCTTACAAGTATTTGCTATATCTTGAGAAAACGATGATAAGGGGTGTTAAGTCAGGTTCTGCCAGGTCATGGGCTCCCTCTCCCAAGACCACTGACTTGGGTCCCTGGAGACTGCAACTCTGACAAGTTCTGTCCTCAGCCCTCCTGGGGGCACTGGAATATGCCATGGCCCAGTCTATACTTCTGCCTACTTCTGAGCTGCAAGATGCAGAGAGCCTGGAAGACCCCATGAACCACTTCGTGAGCGGAAATGGGCCAAGAGAAAGAGACCCTTTCAGTCCTCTTTCTGAAGGAGGAGGGGGATGAGAAGAGACAGGAAGGCACACAGAGAGAATATGACTCCAGGCAGACTGGTAACTGCCAGATGTTGGGACAGGACCCTACAGGGTGGCATGTGCAAGCATGTGTGAATAGGTAAGCTCACTAGTGTGACCACAGCCAGAGGGATTTGAGAAAAGGACTTTGCCCTGGGAATGGAGGTGTGAGAGGCACCTCTGGTTTCACTGTGGCAGGCAGTTGAGCTCCTTTTCTCCTGTGACCTCCATGTACTCATACTCTAGTATCAGGGCCTTGGGGAGTGGGTGGAGATGAAAGAAATGAGCACAGGTCTTCCCCTATGACATTCACAGGTTCTGGGTTCTAGCTCCCCTCTAAGAGCTGTCTGAGTCACCCTAGAAGTTTCCACTTCCCACACCCCTTTGCGTCTCCTAGCCAGGAAGGAGCTTCTTAAGAGGCTCCCAGGATGCAACGGATGGGAAGATGGGACGTTTTGTTCCCCGGCCCAGGATGCCAGCCCACCCCAAGGCACACAGCCCTTCCTGTGGGACCTCTGAGCTCTTACCAGCACTGTGGTGACGATGAGTGACCTGTTTGTCAGAGAGTCGGTCACGTTAGGGCCTCGGCCTTTGGCAACCTCGGTGATGTTGAGACCATCAGCAGGGCTCCATACCCCAACCTGGAGAAACAGACAGATGGAAGATAGGCACTGAGTCCTCAGTCCACCCTTCCTTTCTCCCACCAGTAAGACCAACGCCATCATTGTCCTTGCCTCCATGCTTTAAACGAAACATTCTGATGATAACCTGCTGTCCTCCCTCCAGATCCCCCAAGGTGATTAGATTCTCCTGAATTCTGACCCTCCCTCGGCTGGCAACCTCATCTGGGCCAGACAGGGAGACAGGAGCTTCAAGGAGTCCAGGGAAAGCAGCTGGGGGATAGAGCAGATCCCAAGTAGAGGCTGAAGGAGGTGGATCAGAAGTCCTGGTCCAGTGCCTGGTCCTGCCTGTGAGTGAGCTAGATGCTCACTTTTTGGGTTTGGCTCCAGGGGCAAATGCCTCCCAAAGCCAGGATAGTCTGGAGCAAGGGGAGGTAACACCTATGTGTGAAGACAGAGCAAAGGTGGAGCCAGCTGTGAGCATGCAGGCAGGTGGGGCAGGAGGCTGGCTACTGAAACTGCTTCAGGGGGTGGCAGCATCAGGCTGGTGAATGTCACTTGGGGCCTTGAATGCTGCTGGGGACTTGCAGGCAATTTGCTTTGTGGTTTTTACTTCTAAAGATGACAAATACCATAGCTATGATGGCCAAAATATCCCCCCACCCCGCCACCCCTGGTGTCCTTATTAATATTGGGTCTGAGGCTGGAAGGAGGAAAGGAAAGGTCAATTTATAAATCATCCTAAAACCTTAGGCCTCTTGAAAGTCCTTTCTGACCCGCACGCACCCCAGCTTGGCCCCTCTCTCTCAGGAAGGCTCCAGCATGCCTACTCTGCCCTTGGCTCAGTTGGGGGATACTAAAGGACCTTAAATCAATTAAACAGAAGAGGCTGAATGCAAACATCCCATTCAGAGGGCTGTGCAAAGCAGATAGCAGAGAGATATGTAATTATACTTGGGTAATTCTGCCTTAATCCTCCCAAAGCCACCGGCTGGAGCTGGCTAGATCAGCTATGACCCAGCTAGCAAACAGTAGTGGTGATAGGAGAGGAAGAGTGGCTGTGTTGGGGCTTAGCACACTCTCAGGGCCAATCACTGCCACCGGTAGACCATCAGGGCCACAAGAACAAGAGGCTGACAGACTACTAAAGAGGGTCTTTTCTTAAATGGGGCAAGCTCGGTGCTAAGGTGCCAAGCAGAAAGCTGGGTACAGAAAGTCCTCAGCAAACACCTGCCTGATGGTGCATGATCCCTCGCCCTGGCAAGCTCTCCTGAGTTCCAACTTGTCTTGATGGACACCAGATGCTATGGGAAACAAACATCAGGACCAAGCAAGCTTATAATTACATGGTGATTGCAACTGGGAGCCTTTGGTGGACACCTTGCAGGGTGCCACAAGGAGGGCTATCAGGAGAAGGGTGCTGCAGGTGGGCTCAGAAAGAGAGAGCAATCAGGTGGGTGATCAATTATTGATGTCTGCCAGGGGTGCAGGAGTAGAATGTGGTATCATGTGTGCCATTTAACTGCCATTCCTAGAATTTTGGCTATCTCCAGTGATGGGTAGCTGAGAGAGCAGAAATGACAGCTACTTGAGCAACTGTTGTATCCACTGCTGTGCTGAGAAGGCACAAGAGAGACTAAGTGGAATCTGGAGGCTGGCTGATGAGAATTCACAGAATCAGCACAGGTCTAGACTAATTGTCCCTGATAGTCTGAGGGTTGGAGCCACAGTCCCATCCCTTGGGGGCTGATATGATATGGCATGAAATAGTTAAGGAGAGATAGTTGGTAAGAACAACTTCTTCTTCTTTCTCCTCCTCCTCCTCCTCCTCTTTCTTCCTGGACACTGTCCCTCAGCTCAAACTTGAGCCACAGCACCACTTCCAGTTTTCTGAGTGGTTTATTGGAGATAAGAGTCTCATGGAATTTTCCTGCCTGGGCTGGCTTTGAACTGTGATCTTCAGCTCTCAGCCTCCTGAGTAGCTCGGCTGGTGAGGATTTCTTGACCATCCCTCCCCCTCACTGAGGCCCCTGTGAGTTGGAAAACCCATGGCCACAGGCGAGCTGGGGCCAGGACTGTGAGTCAAGCCAAGCCAGATCCATGCCTGAGGGGCAGAGCTCACATCTAGTCCACGGTCTAGAGAAGCAGGAGTGTAAGAGTGCCCCACTGGCCCATGGGGTGTTTCAGTGAGCAGTGGCAACTAGGTTGTTTTTCAAAGGCCCAAGTGAGAGGCTGACTTTAAATGTGACTTGGCACTAGGGGACCACGGGAAATTTGGGAGCAGATTGCTTTTGGATCTGCCCCTGCCTCCCCTAAGCTGTGCCTGGGGAAGCCCCATTTGTGAGCACGTTGAGATGGCTAGAGGGCTTAGGAGTGAGATGGGAATCAGGATGAGGCATTTGAGCCAGGGCATGAAGGGGGAAGAGGAAAGGAATGGACCCTAATGCTCAGCAGGGTCTGAGGAGCATCTGCTACCTCCTGGCCTCTGCCATATTTTACATAAACCATATCTGAGGGCTGTAGAGGTGCCCAGGAGGCTCCCAGGGACCAACTGCTGGGTAAGAGAAGGGTGCAACCGAGCCTCTGACCCACCCAGATCCCAAGGAATACTGAGAGCTGGGGGTTCACATTAATCTTTCTTCTTGGCCCAGCAGCACAACTTTAACAGCATACACTGAAGGTTCCTAGGAGCCTTAGTAGTCCCCTCTACCCGGCCCTGTAACCTCAGTAACACATTTCTGTGCATCTCAGAAAGAAACCCCCAGCTCTGTGTGGCTTTGCTTTCCTCTGGAATACTGCCTCGGAAGGTGGGGCAGAGAAGCTTAGAATCCTTGCAGTCCAACTTTTCTCGGAGGGTGAAAATCTCCTCTCATCTCCCATGGAAAAGCAATTGTCCCATCTTTGCTTAAATGTATCCAGTGACAATGAGCTTGCGATGCCCTAGGAAACTGACCCCCTAGGAATTAGAACATCCCTCTTACCCAAGGACATATCTGCCCCTTTGCCCCAAGTCAGCCCTGCTGGGACTGCCAGACAGTGTATAGGCCCCTGAAACTTTTATTATATTTGCTAGGTTAGGCATGATGGGCCTGGCTCACAGAGTGATGGACTGGGTGTCTGCTGCAGGCAGTCCACTATGCTGAGTACACCTCAGGGCTTCATGCTGGGCACGTTGTTCCCCAAGGGGCCACACTGGGTCAAGCTGAACCTCAAGGGGGTGACTTTACTGGCCCAGCCCTCTGGCTCTAGGTCTCTGTCTAGGGCCTGCTGGAGCCCGGGGGGGGGGGGGGGAGGAGGGGGAGGGTGTCTTATGACAACCCATCCCCTCTGCCTGTCCTCCCCAAGTTCACGCACCTTCTCCAGGCCATCCTCCTTCAAGCTGATGATGTCCAGATCAAAATCTGTCCGCAAGCCACTGGTTTTGTTGAAAACAATCCGTCCAGTTAATCCTTCCCATTGAGCCTGTGAAGGGGCGAGGGCAGAACGGCAATTCCTTGGGCTCATAAATCATCATTCGGTACAACTGTACAATGCTTCATTTTAATTACTCCTTGCACTGATACTGTTCCCCCACGACCATGATTAATTAATAATCACCTCCATCATTGCTCAGGCTGCGGTGCGAGCCAGCGATTTCCATAAATTCTATTATGCTCTTTAGCCAGCCTTACATTTGCACCTTCTCGTGTACAACATCGATCTTGGATGCGCTCAAATGAGCCCCTGCCTCAAAGCCATAGGAATGGGGGGTGGGTAGGCTGGGTCAAATCCCCAAGGGGAGGTGATAGGGAGGCAAATGGGTAGAATTGGGGCAGGTAAGACCTGCTGAGAGGTAGAAACATCTAAGGGACCAGGTGATTAGATATAAATCTAGGTACTTGGAGCAGACCTCAGAGAGGAAGAGGAGATGGAGGTTTACCCCACCCCGCCCTTTAATTCTAGCTCTGTATGCTATGGGCAAGAACTCTGGGGTCAGATGCTAGATTCAAATACAATTAGCTATGTGACTTGGAATATTCCATTTTACCTCTCTGCCTCAGTTTCCTTACCTCTAAAATGGAACTAATAACAGCTCCCATCTTAGTCATGCTGTGACCAAACATGCCTAGATAGCTATGCCAACTCTCCTCTAGACTCTGTCTTTCCTGTGGTCTAGAGCTTTAACCCCATAAGCCACGATCACACTGTTCCTGTCACGTGACCTCCCAGCAACCCTGGGGAGGTGGCCAGGTGAGGAACATGATTCCCATTTTACAGCAATAGAAGCTAGAGGGAGAGTAATCTGGGAACCAGGTAAGTTCACACAGGGCACAAGAGGCAGAGCCAAGCTAGAGCTCCAATTTCAGAACCCTAACCTTCAGTCTGGACCCAGGTCCCTTCTCTTTGTCCTTAAGATGGCAGCCCATTTGCATTTCAACACCTAGACTGAGCCTGAAAGAACAAATCTTATATGACCTGGAGTCCTGGGGACTAAAGGTGGGCTTCAGAGCAAAAGGAGGGAGGCAAGGTTAGGGCCACATATAGCTGAGCCAACAGGGACAGGGAGGAAGGCATCCAGAGAAGAGGTCATGGGCAGCCAAAGGTCCGAATGTTGCAAAGTTGGCCAAGGGCTAGCTTTGCAACCCTGGGTTTCTGCTTGCACTGGGGTCAGGCTCTGACCCCGCCCCCTCCGCCAACCCCCCATGCTCACAAATTGTCCAGTCTCCAGGTCCCAGAGGCTTATCTAGGGATCCTAACGAAAGCCCTGAGGCAGTCTCCAAGCACTCAAGCAGCTCTGAAGCCCTACTGTAATGGGATGGCCAAAATGGGCACTCAACTTAGACCACTGAGCCAACCCCTGGAGGCGTTTGGGAGGTTGTAAAGCAAAAGAGGCTAGAACGTGGATTTTGTACAAGTCAACCTGGTGATCTGCATGACAGGTAGGGGCAAGTTACCCACTCCACAAGTGCTCAGAGAGGTGGATAATGCCTGCATATACAATCACCACTAAGGTGTAGACTGACTAAGAGGAGTGTGGCTTCTACATATGGAGCTCTGGGAGGGGTGAGTAGATCACAGAGGGCTATTATGCCCCCTGGCAGGAAGTCCCCAAGTCCCCACTGTGCTTCTGCAGGGTGGTCCTCATCATTGCCTCCCCGATTTCACCCATGTGATTACTGAGGCTCCAAGAGGGACTGGAGGATGCAGATTGTAGGTAGGGGTGGGGGAAAGGCTACATTCTTTCTCTACAGCAGCACAGCTGGATGGCGTGGGGGGTGGGGAGGCCTCAGGGCCCACAGTATACCTAGGAAAGCCCATCAGAATCCCTGCAAGTGGGGAGCACAGATTAAATGATGCATCAGAGAAGGTGTACACCTCAGTTTATGACTTCACAGGGAGGCTGCTCAGCTTCCCTCAAGCCAGCTCTCCAGTCCCTCTGCCTTCTCTCTCCTCTGTAGCCCCCCACACCCTCAGGCTATCTGCTGGCCCCAGGGAAATCACAGCAGGTGCCTTGGAACCTGTGCTTGCTTCTCCAGAGGAGGGCTTCTTCTCTGTCAGCTACAGAGGAATGAAATGCCAGCAGGTGCTGCCGGTCCGTGCGCGGGTGGGCAGGGGCAGGCCAGGCAGGCACTGCAGCTCCGCCCCGTGACATTTCTCAGCCTGCCCGCCCCCTCTAGCCACAGCTCAGGACTCGCTAAATGAAAGATGCTTCACACGCTCTGAACTCCGGCCTGGTATTTTCCAGCTCCTCTCGGAAATGCCAAGTCCTTAAAATGATTTACTGTCACACAGTCATATGGGGAGATGGGCAACTTGAAAATGGACTAGGGGTCGGGGTGGGGGGCTGTGTGCTGGGCTTCTCAGGGTGCCTGGGTTCTGGTCTTGGCCAGCTGGTAAACTGTAAGAAGCCATGTGGCTGCTCTGGGGAGCAGCTCCCCGACCCCCAGAAAGGGGACTGATGAGTATTTCTAAAAGGACTTCTTTAGGGATGTGAATGGCCAGGGATCCCAACTCCAATCTAGGCTTGCCAGTTGAGGAGAGAGGGTAATGGGGCTCCCTTTTCTACGATGGGCAGCAGAAAATCTGCTTCCCTCAGGGATGGTTGACCCTCTTAAACTTCCAGGGGTGAGGGATAGACGGAGTGAGGGTCCTTGAACAATGTGGCCAGGGGACCCTCTGTTACCCATCCCCAAACAGAAAGTCACAGTGTTAGTAGAGCCAATGATGCAAACAGCAGGAAGAGCCACCATGCTGTTCAATACCAGCTGTGTCAAGCCCTGTTGCTATGAATCCTGATCCCACAGCCCCCTTTCTCTTCATACAGCTCTACCAAGGTGTGCTAGGATCCTTGCTGTAGACGGGGGACTCTGAGGCACAGCTGGGTCTTAGTGTTCCCCAAGATCAAGCAATGGTTGTGAGCTCGTCCTGCTCTAGCACTGGACGATGAGCTCTGGACACTGAGCTTCCTTAGAAGCTGTGATGGGCTGAGTGAGAAGGGACTGTCGTGATCCTGTACCAAAACATTAAATGATGCTAGAACTCCTTCTAGGAGAGAAAATTAGCATCTGCCAGGTAAGGAGACTCACAATAGAGACCTCATGGTGACTTGTCTACAGCCACACAGCTGAGGAAAGGACTGCACTATATCCACATGCTTTTTAACACTGCTGTAGTATGCAGGAGGAACTGTTGTTTGCCTTAGCCCAACGCACTAGCCATGAACTTGGGACTTAGGAAAACTGCCTGCTCTGAGTGAGAAGTGTTTGCTTCCCACAGGCACCTTCCTTTGTGCCCGGGGTTTATAACCACAATGGGCAGACTCCAGGCCATGAGCTCTGTGTGCAGGACTTTTGTCTCTGTCACACAGGGAGGGGTGGGGATGCGGGGGTGGGGGTGGGGAGGCCCACAGCTCAGCCTCTGACACCCAGCATCCTACAGCCAGCCAGCGGCTGGCTGAGTAAAATGAGAAAACCTTGGGGCAGCCTGCTTCCCTCTGGCTCGCCTGCTGTCACAGGGATACATTTATGCAGAGGCACCCCCTCCCCACCCCGGCTTCCCTAACCACCCCAGCTGCTGCCCTGGATGGGGTACTCCCTCTGGCCCAGCATTACTCTGTCTAGATCTCATCCTCTACAGCTTTTGCCCTCCCTACTCCACACCTACATTTACTGCATTTGATTCTGACTAGGCCCTGTGTCTGAGGCTCTGTACGTAGCTTTTCACTTTGTCTTCCCAATAACCCTTTGAGGCGGGCACTCTCATGATCTTGAGTTAAGGATCAGAGAGTTAGTCAGCTCAACCCAAGTCATACCTCCAGCTGCACTGGAGACAGTATGCAAGCCCAGGTCTTAGTTCCCCTGACCTTCATAATGGGAACAACGAACCTTGCTGTCCAAAGATTACAAAGTCTAGGAGAGATGGGAAATCCTTAGAAACTGAAAATACTGCTAACTGCCTTGTCATACGGCAACTCCTTTATAAGACTACTTAAAGAAAATAAAAGAAAGCCAGGCGCCGGTGGCTCACATCTGTAATCCTAGCTACTCAGGAGGCTGAGATCTGAGGATCAAGGTTCAAAGCTAACCTGGGCAGGAAAGTTCATGAGACTCTTATCTCCAATAAACCACTTGAGCGCTGTGGCTCAAGTGGTAAAACGCTAGCCTTGAGCTGAAGAGCTGAGGGACAGCGCCCAGGCCCAGAGTTCAAATCCCACAACCAACAACAACAAATAAAAAGAAGACAAAAGAAAAAGAAAAAGAAAATAAAAGAAAAAAAGAAAGGAAGGAAGGAAGAAGGAAGAAAGAAAAAGAGAAAGAACATACTAGCAGCAAGCCAGGCCTCCAGCTCCCTGCTCCCTCTGAAATTAGATCCATAGTGAAACTTCCCAGTTGCCAGAAGAGCAGGGGTCTAGTAAGGACCTTGCCGGGAAGGTGGCTGATGGGAGAATACGAGTTTGTGGGGTGGATTATCAAGTCATTCATCTTGCTGCACTAAGCACATTTTTTATAGCATCTTGATTCATCTTCAGAGTTCTGCTCTACACCCCATTTTATAGATGAGGCATCCAAGGCTCAGCAAGGTTCTCTAGCTTGCTCTAGGTCTCACGGGAAGCCAGCAGAGACCTCTATTTGTTGTACTTTGAGCCCATGCCATGACCTGACACCATGCTGGCCACCAATGAGCGCTTGCCATACACCAAGGACTCGGGTACCATCAAGTCCATGTCCCCCAAAGAAATGGAAGCTCAGAGCTCAAGTGCATGTCTGTCTGTCTGCCTGACTCCCACAGTGCTGGCCTCACATCTCAGGCTTGATCCAGCTCCGCTGCTCCAGAGTATGGCAGCCCCTGGGGGCCCTGGTAGGACAGTGGGACACACTCACCTCCTTGATGAAGTTCATGAAGCGGCCGCCAAAGCGCCAGGCTTTGTGCCGATGGCACTGCAGGGAGTTCACAGTCATCTGGGGTGCCCGCTGGTAGCACACGGACACGATGTGAACAGCGTCATAGAGCAAGGCTGCATCGGTCTGTAGGGAAGGCCCAGGGTCTGTCTGAGAGTGACTCACCCTGCTGTCTCCCCTTTTCCCAGTACAAGTTAGTGGTGTCTTGGTGAGGGAAAAAGGCCCAGAAGCCCTGAAGTACCCTTTTCTCTGTCCCTGGAGAGATGCCAGGCTGGGGAATCTGCTAGTCTATAGACACCTTCAGTATCACCTTCTGAGAATGGGCTTTCTTTCGTAGTCTCCTGCCCCACCCATGTCCTCTCCTTTTCTACCTTCATCTCCGTTATGAGTGTGGGGACAAGACTTCTGGTCTTATGCCAATTCTCTGTAATTATGCACCTGTATGCCCACCAGTTAGGGCCGTTGGGGTGGGGACTGTGTTGGCTTCATCTTTTCATCGCTAGCCCCTAAGCCAGGGTCATGAGCATAGGGGATTTGCTTCTTGATGGTTTTAGGAAGCTATGGGGGGAGAGAGGAGAAAGAAATGGGGGGAAGAAAGAAAGAGAGGGAAGGTGGGAGAAAAGAAGTATGAAAAGAAAGGAAGGGAGGAAGGGGAGAAGAGGAAGGGAGGAAAGGCCAGAAGAAGAAAGGAAAGGAGAAAGGAAGGAAGGAGGGAGGAGAGAAGAGGGGAAAACAGGAAGGGAGGGAAGACAGAGGGAAGGAAGGAGGGAGGAAGAGAGGAAGTGAGGGAGGAGGAGAGTCACTGGGGTCTTGCTGCCTGGCTGCTCACTGTACCATCATCACTCCATCCAACAGGCCAGACTCTGCTCGGGGAGCCGCCTGCAGCCGCTCCATAGACCACTTCTCCACGATGGCCGACACGTGGGGGTTGTCCACGTTGAGGATGCGGAACCCCGTCAGGTTCACTCCTGAGTAGCGGTAGGGCTCCAGGTCTAGCGCGTAGAGATCCTGGAGAGAGAATGCTCTATAAATGAAGGGGTAGTGCTGCTGTGAGCTCCAGCCTCCCTCCAGTAGAGCCCCCTCAAGAGCCGAAGCTCCTGCAGAGGCCTATGGGAGGTAACAGCAGCATCCACAACTACACTGGACTTCCTCAATCTGCCTCCCCCAAACAGAAAGCAATCAGCCTGTCACCTGTGGCCAGGTCATGTTCAGCTAGGTCAGTGGGCAGTCCCTAGCTTAAAGTCCAGGAAGAGGGTCTTAATGCCTGGGTAGTCCAGGCTCAGCTCCTCTGTAGATGCAGTTCAGGGATCTGGGATTAGAAAGAGAAGGAGCCCACGGGGAAAGGCCCCATGGGGAGAAGAATCCAGTTTTCCCTAAGCCGAGAAGAGATGGCAGGGATGGAGGAAGGGGAGTTAGTGGTCAGAGGAACAATGCCCTGAACTCAAAAATAAGCAAAGGGATGTAGCATGTTCTTTCAGTAGAACTGAGGTACTTACCCAGAATGTAGCCAAGTTAGACTTTGCTGTTAGCTACTGGGTAAAGGCCTAGACTCCAGGTTTACATGGGGCCAGGGGAAGGGGGAAGGCAGGGGGATTTTATTCCACAGAGATTAGTCTCAAGGTTTCCAGGTTCATCTATTTTGTAACTAACTAGTAGTCTTATTCTACATTTCCCTTGCCTACCTACGGAAAATGCTAAGAAACATGAAGTGCTTACAGTGTTACCTCCTCCAGGAAGCCTCCTGATTATTCATGTGCACTGCAGGGTGGACCAAGGTTGCCTTAGCTCTTTATCTGGGATCCTATAGGCTTTCAGCCCACTGCTTACAATTATCTGAGTCTGGTGTGTCTCTCTGTAAGCCCCTGAGTACTCTGGGTCAGAGGACAGAATGGTTAGCTGGGCTCAACGGCTCCCTGGGGTGCTTAAAATGTTTTCTTCTTTTGCTGGTTGAGGGTGGGAACTCTCTATGGGACTGGAAGTTGAGTGTGGCCTGGTGAATTGCCTGAAATGGAGAATTAGACCCTTAAGGGGTCTGGTTCAGGACCCAAGCCCAATAAGAGATCTTCCTCAAAATAACTCTAAAGATGGTTCAAGTTTAGGGCTGGAGCTGAACTGCTGAGGCCAAGAAAGAGGAGACAAAATCTGCCCACCCTTCTTAGCATGGGTCTCAGCTTGTCCAGGGCCCTCATGACTCAGTGGCCCTCTAGGACCAGAGGCCAATGTGACTGAGTGTGAAGGGTAGCATCTCTAACTTGGAGGGTTTTGGGTGCTGGTAAAGCTCTTGTCTCTAGAAGCAGCATTTGGTCCATGGAGAGCGAGAGTGTCAGCCTCTTGATGAAGTAGCAGGACTGTGTGGTTACTTTCTTCTTTGTCACTCTTCAGCTGGGCCTGGCTGCAAAGGGTGGCCTTATGGCACAGAATGCCCGTCTGCCCCATGACATGGTGGCAGGGAACTGGTGAAGAGGCCTCTGTCCAATTCCATTTTTTTCTCCTTTATTTTGTTCAAACTGCCCTGGGCCAAGACCCTAAGTACTGTACACAGCGAACTGTGGGCAACTTGGCTGCTTGGCAAAAAGTTGTATTTCCGATGCCAAATGTTGACACACTGAATTCAGTATCGACTAGGGACCTTTTAGAAACATTCAGCATAACATAATAGACTAATTCATTAGCACCCCATGGGTCTGAATGAGTAGGAGCTGAAGCTCGGAAAACATCGCCTTAAGGAATGACAGATGAAAATATCTTTCCCATGATATAACTGTTATTGCCAGGAAGTGGCATTAATTGTGATTGCTTATCTATTAATTTATTATAATTCTTTTCTCACCTCCAGGCTTTTACCTACACATGGCATGTACCAGGGCCTCAGCTGGGCCTGATTAACGCGGGGTTATCTGAGAATGGCTCATAGCTGGCTGGGACAGATAATGGCAGCTGGGGTAATTAAAATGTCTTCTGCGTGGGTGAAGCAAGTTGGGAGAATGTTTTAGAGGCAAAGAGTTGGTGACGTGAGTTTCCTGAGGGGAAAGAGGTAAATGCCAAGTGCCACTGCTCTTCCAAATACAGCCACAAATGACCAATGGACACCAAGAGGGAGGATCACAAGGTAGAGTCCTAAATCAGTGGGGCTGGAAAGAGGATCCTGAAGCTGGGGGCAGACATGGCCAGGAAAGAGGAGTCATGGGGACACTGTGGATGACCTGATACTCAGGGGGCTGCTGGGGAGACAACCTGGAAGACCCAACACACACCTAGTTCCCATAAGAGTTGTTTGTATTGCAGGAGCTGTGCATGCCTGGAAGGGCCCTTTCTTCTGACCCCCACGCAGTGAAGTGTTCAGAGGAAAGACAGTCAGTCTGAACAGCCACTGGCAAGACCTGGAGTCACGAGCCCAGGTCTCCTCCACTGATCTGCTATGAGACTCAGGACAAGCTGCACAATCTCCTAATACCAGTACCTCCATCAGTCAATGGGGAGCTCAAACTCTGCCGTGCTGGCTTTGAAGGGGTACAGAGGAAAATCAGAGGCTATAGACTGAGGGCTTGGAAACCAGTGAAGTGTGGGCACTGCTGGGACTTGCTAAGGCTAAGTGTCAATCACCATGCCTAGACATCATGGCCAGGCCTTGTGAAGAATCCACGAGGCAGAAAAGGCCAAGGCCAAGCCTGACAGGCTTGAGCACCACACTTTGGAGCTGCCCAGCTCCCAGCTCCCAGCTGGGGAAACACCACCCTCCCTTTCCTGCTAACTCATCTCTCTGAGCCTCTGAGTTTCTGCTTTTCTAGAAAACTGGGAGCATCATAGCTCCCTTGAAGAGCTGGACTGGGGCACTGTGAGCACACAGGTAACACAAGCAGTTCTTTAATTACACAGTGTTCAGTGCCAAGTATTGTTCTGAGCACCTTACCAACATCAGTGCATTAAATATTCATCCTGACATCCTATAAATAATGCTGCTATTGTCATCATTTTATAGATGAGGAAAATGAGGCCCAAAGAGGGTAACTCCTCTAAGGGAGTAAAGAGTCTCAATCCTAATCAGACAGTCTGGCACAAACTGTGGTCTTAACTGGCTGCTGCCCTGAGGATGTGTTGATAATTTAGCTGATTACATTCTATTTTGTTTTGCAATCTTTCTTTCATTCATTCATCCATTAATAAGCACCTGCTGTGTGTGCCAAGCACTACCTAAACATTGGAGACAGAGGTTCCTGCACATTTGACTGGAGCTTCCCAGCTTGCCAATATGAGTTTCATATTGGACCCATTTCTATTTGCCCTTTCACCCAAGTGCCCAGCTTAGAGCCTGGAGCTTTAGGGACTGCTGAGTAAATTAATAAATGAATGACTCGATTAAAGAAAAGTAAGAGAGTGACACTGCCTGGGGCTAGAAGAAGGCTCTAGGGTGCTAGGATCCTTTCTCCTTTCACCTTGACCCTAGTAGACAAAGGCATTACTGTGGAGGGTTTTGGGGTCACTGGGGTCCTGCCTTCTTCAATATCTTATCTTAGAATGCTGTCAGGAACCTGGGGGCCTCATTTCAAGACCCCAGTTATGTTCCAGGATGCATCATAGCAGAAAGAAGTCAGTGTGGGTGGGCAGAGACCCCCGAAGTGATTGAGGGAGTAGATGATTGATCTCTGTTCCCAGCTCCCAAGATTCTTTACTTCCCAGGTAGCTCCTGGCCATGTGGCTGCCAGGTCTGAGTCCTGGGCTCTGCAGGAGTACAGGGTACAGTGGGCAGAGTTGAAGGGAGGGTAAATGTTCCCCAGATTGGGGGAGGGAGATCTCATTTATAGTGTCTGCCCACATCTGTGGTGTAAGCACTCCAGCTATGGCTGACTTCAAGCTATGTTGGCACACATGCTGGAGCCGGGAGGAGATGAAAACAATCAGTTTTCACACTCCCAGAGCAAGCTACCACATTGGCCTTTGCTTATGTTATTCCTTCCTCTGTCTCTGACACTGTATCTGTTTGTCTCTGTTGTCTGTTTTTATCTCTTTTTGTCTCTGCTTCTCTGTCTCTCTCTTTTGTCGGTCGTGGGGTCTGAACTCTGGGCCTGGGCACTGTCCCTCAGCTCTTCAGCTCAAGGTTAGCGCTCTACCACTTGAGCCACAGCACCACTTCTGGCTTTTTCTGTTTATGTGGTGCTAAGGAATCGAACCCAGGGCCTCATGTATGCAAGGCAAGCACTCTACCACTGAGTTGCCTTCCCAGCCCTCTGTCTCTCTCTTAGTGAACTCTTATACATCCTTCAAGGCTGTCTGTCCAGGCTGTGAAGGCACAGCCTGCTGCATGAGAGCCAGACTGAGAGATGAAGGCAGAAAAGCCTCCGTTTTGGTTGCTTAGAAACACTTAGCTCAGTCCAGGTACTGGCTAAGGAGCCCAGTGATGCCAATAAACCAGGACTACGGGGCAGGGCCAAGCAGGACTGCAGGGACTTTCAGTAAGAAGATAGTTGGAGGCCCATCAACCACCCCAGACCTTAACAGTGGAAAAATCCACCAGGGCTCCAGGGAGGTCAGAGGGTGTCTGGCTCCAACGTTCATTGATGGAGCCCCTTTGGCACAGGGATGCCTTTATTCTGCTGATCTCAGGCCACAACTAATTATCCTAATGGGCTTAAATGGTCCTAAATGTTCTCAGAGTTTGGACAGAACCCATCTGGAGCCTGCAGGTAGGCTGGCTGTGCTGACTGTGAGGGGCTGGCTGACTTCAGCCTGGATGATGCAGGATATAAAGAGGCACTTCCAGATGAGGGCCTTCAGCAGGAATAGGAAAGAGAGAATTAGGAAGTGAGGGTGAGACAATCAAGAATAGCTGCTACTTCTATGGCTTCATCTTGTTTAGCAGTGTACCTAATCCCCCGTTACTCCTTATATCAACCCTCATTTTGCAGAGGAAGAAACTGATGCGCAGCAGCTAGACGACTTTACCTTAGTGCTCCCATGGCTACTAAGCAGGGTGGCTGGTGTTCACACTGTCCTAGAGTACGTGACCTTGACCTTAATCTCTTTAAAGGTGGGTAGGTCATACCATCTTTGTGGCCTTACCTGGGGGCCATACCTACATCCTTCAGAAGGCTGCAGTATCCTCTAGCTATAGCAACTGTGCCCAGTAACAGGCTGGTCCAGGCCAGGCCATAATGCCCTCTATCCAAGGTAGTCCCCCCTCCCTCCCTCACTAGGACCTGGAAGAACATTACCAGAGTGGTGAAGATGAAGTGATAGTACTCAGTCATCATGCCCATAGCCATGGCCTGCAAGAAAGCAGAGAGTCAGCCAACAATAGGAAATACCCAGAGGTCCCTCCCTTCACCCAGGGTGAGAACAGGGTTGGGGCTGGGAACCAGGGGTGGGGATGTGTGGGGGAATTGATAAGCTGACCACTTGGAGTAGAGTATCATTTGAAACTCTGAATAGTTACAATGGCTAGCTGGCAGACAACAGGGATTCCCACAGGAGTATGTAGCAAAGTCCCCTAGGACAAACTAAGGTGCAACATTCAGGGAACTCTGCAAAGATTCCCAGTTCTGAAGCATGAAGTGGGTCTGGTAGTCTTGGTTCTCAATCAGCATCTTTGGGCCTGGCTGTCACACTTACAGAGATGCGGACAGACCAGCCAAGCCATCGGCTTCATCACTATCCTAGCTCCTGAGACAGGTGTTCCACTCAGCCTTTGAAGCCTGGTGGGAGGCAAGAAACCTTAAACCTGAGCCTCTTCCTGAACAGAGACCTCCTTGCTTCCTCAGTGCCATGAGCTGCTGTGGGATAATTACCGTAGACCAACATGAGATCTTATGTGTTTTACTAGGAACCTGTAATCTCTGATTCTAATGACTACAATGCATTTTCTACAGAGTTGTTGGAATGCAGGGCCCACAAAGAGCTGTGTGGCGGGGGGAGAGGGTGCCACAAGGCCAAATACACCTGGAAACTGCAAGCTCAAGAATGAGACAGGCACTTCGCTGCGTGTCCTCTGCCACTCCTACAGACTCACTACTCCACACCAGCACCATGAAGGCTGAGGATACCTGATGGCAAAGGATGGCCTTAACCTCTTTTAATTCTGTGTTTAGCTGAGCAGAGTATCTCCATTTTTAATTCCATAAGTTTTCAACTCTGACAGACCCAGGAGTAAATTTCCACTTTCCTAACCCTGGCTTATTACTTGCCTCTTGAGCCTCAGTATCCTCATGGATCACCTGGGCATGTTAACTTTCTCAAAGTCAGTGAGAAGTGGCAGGTACCCAGGAGAGTAATTCCTCCTCAGTAAACCAAAGCTGTGATGGTCACTGGCACTGTATCAGGCAAGCTAGGAAGAGACAGGGCGAACTGGCATGGCTGGCCAGGAGAACATGGGTTTCAAGACTTCCGGGCAGTGTATGTTTCCTTGATGTGATGTGAAGGACAATCCAGGCTCACTGCCAACCAGGTGCTGGGCCTTGGGGTGAACTCTGCACTTTCCTGTCTCACTGACATCTGAGGAAGTGACAGGTGCACGATGTGGCAGAGCAGGAGCAGACAGGAAATTCTCTCTTTTAATTCTCTCTGTCTGTTGGTGCTTCTTTTGAGGGCAGGAGAGGCAGGAATGGCAGGAATGGAGGTTGGCACTTGCCTTCGTCAGCTTTTGTGGGGCCCAACTGAAGGTTGGGACTGGAGCCCCTCAAGGCTTTGAAGACTCCTCAGCTCCTGCTCAGCCCTCTCTGTGCCCCAGTCCCTACCCTTATACCCTGTGTCCTCAACTTGCATACCTCTTCTAGTCACCAGGGTTGCTTTCCTGGAGGACATAAATTCCTTTTACATAGAGCATAGGTTTAAGAGTGGTTTTGGTTTCACTGTGGCTCCCTGGGAGGGGGTGGCAGAAAAATTCACTGTTAATTTCTTGCATGGCTGGCAGGCAGAAACTGACTCTTATCTCTAATATGCCATGCTGACCCATGTTTGGAAATGAAGGCCCATCCAGGACCAAGAGCCATTCTCCACTCCACCCCCACTCCATGGCTGTAGAGCTGATAGATGGTGTGAAGAGCCTCAGCTGACCTCCCAGTAATAGGAGAGTAACACCAAGTATCGTAAGCTATGGGGGATTAGTCACTGGGAGAGGTGGTAAGGCCTTCTAGGGGCTGTTCTTGACACCCAGGGCCTCTCCATACTTCATGTTTCTTGGAGTGTTCTCTCCAGCCTGGCTTTGGATGCCCCCAGGCAGCCCACCTGTCACTTGCACAGAGGTAAAAGGGAAGGCAGCATTTACCCAGCATTCTGTGCACCAGGCTTGAGCTCTACCCAATTGGACTGTGAAGTCTCAGAGAAGCACAGTGACTCCCAATGTCACAAAGTCAGAAAGAAGCCAAGTCAGGAGACCAGCTGAGACCTGGCTAATATCACCTGTGTGGTTTGGAAAGGGAAGATGGGAGAAGAAGCTGGCAGATACCCTCCATCCCTCCATGGGGCCAGTGCTCACACACCTGCTTCAGGATCTGGGCCGCCATGCTGTGGCTGCAGTCAAAGATAATTCGAAATTCCCGGCCTCGCTTCATCTCCTTGAGCAAGGGGCGCGAATCATCAGAGTCAATGGGGAGCTGGCGGATCTTCAGGCGGATGTTGTACCTCGATGGTGCCATAATGAGCTCCTGCAGCCGGATGAGCCCTGAGAGGCACAGGGCATAAAAGACACACGTGTGCACACATGCATACACTGCTGAAGATATCCACTTAAGATGAGTGGCATGCACAGCCATACCTGTGGTCACAGGTCCATGATGTACATATGGACACAGATACGAGGCCCACAGGGCAGTATGCATGTACATGGATACAGTCACAAGAGCCAGGAATGAGCACAATCAGGCAGATGTGCACACATGTGGACATGCCTGCACAGGCACGCAAAATGAGAGCAGATGTTTGTGCACATGCAAACACATGCATGTAGATATAGACAGGACACACACTTGGGCTTAGGCATGAGTGTACTGATGTAGACAAAGGCCTGTACACACACAGATACATGTACACATATATGTGAATTCAAAAGTAGGCACAGGCCTCAGATCCCCACCAACCATACCCACTTGCTTCTCTCAACCCAGAATGGGTAGAGACTGAGAGAGCCTTGTGAAACACAGAGCATCATTTCCCTGAAAGTCTCTAGCAAACCTGTCTCCAACACATAGCCTCAACTGTATGTTAGTAAACCTTACCCACTCTTTCAGACTTAAGACCACTACCACCCCATGAAGACTTCCTTTATTGCTGTATTCAGAATGTGCCTCCCCAGCACCTCTTGCACACACATCAGCGTGGCGGCCTCTCTCAGCCTCCTCTGGCCTCACCTCATTCTCTCATTCTACCACAGGAACCGTAATGTGTGGGATGAGTTGCCCCTGGCACAGGTCTGGTACTTAGGTAATACGCAACAAAAATTCCCATAGTTGGATCGACTTACTGTTTTCTTCTCTCCACACTGAAAAATCTATTTGCCCCTTTGGCATTTTGTAAAACCACTTAATCTGGGGACTTCAAGGGAAAACAGAATGTCACTTCCTGGAGACAAATGGCTTGCTTAGGTCTAATTAAGTTCATTTTCATCCCCATTTCAAGCCATCCTTGCTGACTCTTCTCAGCAGGACCTGGGAGGGAGACAGCTTACTGCTCTCCATAGCCCACAGCCCCACCCCACTGAAGGAGAGACTGAGCCAGGAGCTGTCCCCTCCCCTGCCACACTCAGGCCCAGCATCTGTGCCATGGAGAGCCATAGCTCCCTCACCATACCTCGCCCCCATTAACAGAACTCTTGAGTTTCCTTTGAGGAACAACTGCACTGCTCCCAGTTTATGGGTCTCAGGAGGGATCCATGGTCATCTCTAGGGTCAATTTATGTGGCTCCACCCTGGCTAATCAGCACATGCAGTATGATTGAGGTAATAGGACATAGTTGGTCCTGTCAGTGTGGTGCCTGGAACTTGTGCTAGAGAAATAGGCAAGTAAAACCCTTTTTATTTAATTTCAAATAGGGGGGATATAAATCTGGGGTCACCAATCAGACGTGAGGAAAAGATCAACAGGGCAGATGTCAGAGAGGAAAAAGTAATACATGGATGATACACTTGTACCTTATGGTGCACAACAGTAAAGATAGCTAAGAAGCCATACCATCCTCCCCTTTTTTCTTAAACTAATTTGCAGCTAAATTTGCATGTTAAAGTTTGCAATCACTTGTTACAGTGCCCTCCCCCCTATCTGGACAGAGTTCCTCACTCAGAAAACCCACTCCAGAAGCCTTTCAACCAAGTCCCCATTTCTAAGAATAATTTCTGTTATACAGCCTGAGACCCTTCAGCTCTCTTCCCAGTCCCCAGGGCTGAGCCTCAGGAAAGCAATCTGCTACCCATCATTCTATTCTGCTGGGGAGGTCCAGATGCACCCCTGTAACTTCTACCTCCTAAAGAGACCCTCAACAATCTTCACCAAGACCATAGACAGCAAGAACACCCAACCCATGGCAAGTCCCAAATCCAGGACTCTGGAATCCTGGAATGATCTGGACCAAACAGGTTCTAGGATGTCCTAACATCAGAGTTGATGGGGGATAGAGGGAGGTGTCAGTTGGCTTCAGCTAAAGGAGGGGCCACAGGTTATCCCCAATCAGACATGCAAACCCATACCCTCTCCACTTATCGAGAAATTCCTGGTTGACCTTTCCCACCTTTCTGTTACCCAGACAGGCCCACAGTGCACAGCCTGTTCCTACCCATTTGGTTTTCAGACTCATGCTTAGCATCAGTAGGCATGTAGGCGTTGGGGACCCGGAACATGAGGACGGGGACAGGCTAAATGCTGGAGCAGAGGCCACCAGGGCCTTTTTTTCAGCCAAGCACATCGCTCCGTGTAATGCACGGTGACCCACATTCTCCAACAGCAGCAAATGTCAGCCCTCCTTCCCATCAGTGTATTCCCAGAGGAGACTGCAGGCTCTTCTCGGCCCACCCAGCAGAAGACAAAACTGTTTTGGTTTGCCTGAGATAAGCTCTTCTTCCTGGCTGCCTCCTTAATCAATCCCTCTCAAAATATCTGCAGTGAATCATGGCTGTCGGAGCCACGCTTTTCACTTATGAAGCACTTCTGCATTCATTACCCTATTTAGCTATCTCCCAAATCCTAGAAGGCATGGGAATGGGGATCTGCATGGTGAGGTTACAGATAAAGAAACTGAGGGCCACAGAAGAGGAGAGATCCTTCTATAATTCTACAGCAAGGCCAAGAATGGAATCACAAGTCAAGAATCAGTCTTTTGGCTCCTTTTCTCCACCCAAGGGTTTTTCTAACCTCCTTCCTTTCACAGATTAGGTTAGGAAAGGAGAGACATGGCTTACCTCAAAAGGCAAACACTGGTTGCCTCCAAAATGAGGTAGATTGCAATAATGACCCCAACTCTTCACCCCTTCCTAATGCAGGCTCTTTGCCATGTAACCTTTCAGGAAAGCCCCTCTAGCAGCTCAGCCCTATGGCTCGTTTTGACCAGTGGGATATTAGCAGGCCTGAAGCAGATGGACCCTTGACATGGACTTGTACATTAGATTTGTTCTCTTGTCCCCGTGCCACTGTCATGGCAACATGTCTGGAAGAAAAGCAGAGCCAGAGGGTGATGCCCATCACCCAGACAAAGTCAACTTAAAGCAACCAACAAGCAGGTGAATGAGATCACAGAGTATCACCTAGCCAAGCCCAGGTTATCGCTGAACTGACAGATTTAGGAATTAGATGAATGTTTATCATTACTGAATGTTTGGGGTGGCTTGTTACACAGCTTTTGGTAGAAAGAGCCAATGGAGGCACCCTCTGCAGGCATGCCAAGTAAAGTCTACTTTTGGGTGGTGACAATGTCTCAAGAGATGATTCATGATGGTATAACCCAATTAATGCCAATACCATGCCCATTTGACAGTGTGTGGACCCAGTGAACTTTAGGAGACTGTCTTCTGATAGCTGCAGAGATAGATCTTCCTCCCCATTTGACTTCTACGTCCTTCTTGCCTGGGTGGATTGTCATCATGTGAAGAAAGGATGTTTGGATTTGCAGCAACTCCATTGTATTATGGAGGAGAATGACAAGAGGAGCGTGGCCATACTGAAACAGCAGCCTGACTTTGGTGAGCTGTGAAACCAGCCCTGAAAGACCCAGTCCCAGACTTCTGGTCAGTGAGACTAACTAAGCTACTATCACTTGAGTGAGTCAAGTTGAGCTGCTACACAGCTCAAATCTTCTGAGGACACAGTCCCCAAAGAAGGCACAGACAAGGCCTGCTGTTGTGTTCTTCTCACTCCCACATTCCCCTTCTTTTGGACTATTCTGATTCTAGGGCATCATTTTCAAAGTTATATGATTGCTTGAATCCCACTGAGTCCCAGTACCAATAATCTTCTTAACGTGAGCCTCCTTTCTCATTGATTGCCCTACTTTTTTTTTAAGTGTGTGTGTGTGTGTGTGTGTGTGTGTGTGTGTGTGTGTGTGTGTGTGTGTGTGTGTGTGTGTGTGTGTGAAATTAAGTTAAACTCTGAGTAGTACAAGAGAAATGTTTGGGACACTAGTGAGTTGAAGGAATGAAGACACTGATATCTTATCTGGATTTTTTTTTATTTGAGTAGTTAATCATGTTATAGAAGAGTGATGCGCAGCTAGAGGTCACTGGTAATTCCAGGCCATTTTAGATCTGGGCATCATGTAACTTGACATACACTAAAGGCTCAGGGACCTTAGCTTCCGCTCTGACTGGTTCTACTAGCATGGTGGTCATCATAGCGCACAGCTCTAATAGGAGATGAAAAGCCCCACTTTCCCCCTGCCCAGTCTTCAGGCCCAATACCAATGGACAATGAGTGGTTCTGACCAGTGTCTGCTCTGCCCACTCTCCCTTTGACACTTGAGTGACCCATTTTCAACATCCCACTCACATCTGATTCTTCTTTTCTCTGGCCCCCTACATTCTCTTCTAGGTAGTCCTTCAAACTCAAGCCTCCTTTTGTTTCTTACAGGACCAACGTAGCTATGCTATCTCTTCTTTAGTCTTGCTGTGATCTTTTCCTCAAATTCTCCCTGTGTTGCTCTCAGAGCCACGGGCTAAACTCCCCTTTCATTCCTGTACTCAACAATACTCATGAGTCCTTGACTACTTAAAACAGGAAGCCTGAATCCTAGACTGACACCAGATCTTGCACAGCCAGACACACCCTTTATATGACTTTTCCCTTCCTCATGCATAATTGAATCCTCTCCCCTTGGCCAGGCTGTTGTCTCCAAAAGCCTGCTACATACACTCCTCACCCCTGCACAGGATGTTCCTTTTATCTGTCATTCCCTCTCCTCTCTCCTCTTTGTCCTGTCTTCAAGGCCTTCTGACTCTCTCTGGTCAGTCAGCTCAGGACCATCCAAGGCCATGGGGCTTTCTCTGGCTGCATGTCTGTCACTGATTCTTAGCTGATGCCTAGAAAAACACTCATTCTCCTCTAATATGATTAACTACTCAAAATTTTAAAAAAATGGAATAACAACATCTTCATTTCTTTGCCCTTACACTCTTTCCTACACTATTTAATTGGAGTTTAATTCAACTTGATTTTTCAATTCAATTCAATCCAATCTAATTCAAATTCCATTTAAGCAACATTTGAGGACATCTACATTGTCCAGGCCCTGTGCTACAGCCACAGAAAGCTCATGTTCTGGAAGCAGAAATGGGCTCAGGGAGGGTATCATTCAGAATAGACAGTTAAGACAAGTTCTAGAACAGAACACTGAAGGGACTTGGAAGCCCCACGAGTGCCCCTCCTGGCAGATGCTTTGTGCTAGGGGCCCTAAGCATGTGGGAGGTGGGGTTTGAGGTGGTAGACTGTATTCAAGGACCTCCTGTCTGGCGCTTTGGTATCACAGCAACTCAAGAGATCTTTGTAGAAGCCTGGAGAGAATAAACAAGTTTCTGATGTGTTTTCTGAGGGTTTCCTTTGTTACTATTCCCACTCCCCATTAGGAGATAATCAAGAGCGAACACTGCATCACAGGCGGCGAGAGCTGGAGGGCTCTTCCGAGGCTGGATGCTGCGGCTCTTGATGTGTGGGAAGAGGAAGGCCAGATGGGTTAAGTGACTTGCCAAGGTCACTCTCTTAAGAGGCTGGGCTCGGAAACATCTTGGGACTTGAGTCTTTGGAAAGAAAGAGAAGAACCAGCTCCACACTAACTAATGGTACACACTTTGGACTTAAGTCTTGTAGTCACATGCCAACTCCGATACCTGTTAGCTGGGTTAACAATAGGCAGAGCATGTGTGAGACTTCTTGAGCCTCAGTTTCCTCCTTTTAAATTTACTAATTTTCCTCATTTACTAACTTGCCACTCCTTAGAGTTGCTGTGAGATGGATGAAATTAAATGAGATCACCCCTGCTGTGCTTAGCTTATGGTGGACACACAGTTATCGTCCCATTGCCTTAACTATCTTCTGTCTCTGGAGGGTGTCCAGCTCTGGGTCTGCCCTGCAAACCATGTGAGGGTGACCAGGGATGAAGCGGAGTCTGGCGGTGGCCCTTCTGTCCCCTCTTCTCCCTGATAACAGGCCCTGTCAAACAGCTCTTAGCTCTCTGTGTATAGCTTCATGCAGAAAGTAATGTGAGTTTCTCTGTGCTCCCCAACAATGCACACTGTGCCAAGACCAAGGCTGAGTTTTTATTCATTCAGGCATTCCAAACTCCCAGCAACAGATGAGGTCTAAAGGAAAGGCTCACAATGTGCTATTGGATATGTTAGTGGATATTGGCTCTGGGCCCACACTCAGAACTTGAGAGGAAAGAGGTAACACACTTGAGTAAGAGTTTTCTAGAAGACAAGTCCCATGCTAGATTTGGAAGCAGGACTGGGCCATGTAGGTCCTATGCAAAAGAATGCTGGGGAGGCTGTGCAGGGCAGGTTCCTCTGCACCAGGGGGTCCAGCCTTGGGTCTATGGCTCAGCCACTGGCTGCAGGGATCCTGTCCTATTTCTACCCTGGCCAACTGAGGCTCAAGCTTTGTGCCCACTTCTGCAGGTCTGGCCTTGTTTCTAGTCACGTGTGTTGTCAGGGAGCTGGTGCCTGAGTATAGGTAGAGATGTGGGGAGGGGGCGTGGTGCTGGGTGCAAGTGTGAGAAGGATCCAAACAACCAACCTTGAGCAAATATCCTGAGCACCAGACATGTGCACAGAGCATACCTTTATTCCCCACGGTTTATGAAGAGACTGAAGTGCACAGTGGCCTCATTGCCAGCAGGTGGGAGGGTGGGTATTTCCACCCTGGGGGATTAGCTTCACATGTACACACTTCCTACCAGGCCACACTGGAAGTAAGCATGAGTGTATGTGCAAAGCAAGGGTAGAGGTGTTTGCTGTGGGTGAGAAGATGCAGGTACAAGAGTTCAGACGGGGATGAGGACAGGTGTGCATGCTGGTACCAGGGGCAAGAGCACATCTGAGTACTCCTGAACCAGAGTGGAGGTGAGCATGTGGAACAAGGGATGAGCCAGCTGTGAATCAGGCTGGGGATGAGCGAAGTGTGTGGGTGGTGGGTGTGCACAGGTGTGTCTGATCACAGCGGTGAGCATCGCTGTGACTGGTGATGCTGAGGTGTAGGTATCAGCACAGCCTTTCCCCCCAGGAACAGCAGTGCAAGGTAACTGTCTGAGCTCTACCCTGGGGCTCTGCCCCCACTTCACTACTCCCCATCCCAGCCACTTCTGACCACCCACCTGTGCTGTCATCATAGACCACAGTGGCCGACCTCCACTTGAGGTACTGGACCAGGTCAAGGATGGCATGGCTGAGCGAGGCATAGTCGGGGTAGAGGTTCACGTAGAAGGTGTCCTTGTTGTCCAATGGGTGGTGCTTCCAGCGCAGCTGGATGTGGGGCACTTCCAAAGCATTACAGATGGACTGGACAGCATTGGTGCAGGAACCTTGGGAAGGTCCAAAGATGGCTACCACACCCAAGGCCAGTTGGTCACAGGCTGCAAGAGAGGGGAGGTCAGCATCAATCAGCAAGGAGGCAGAGATTTTGATGATTCTGCAAAAACACATGGGGGAAATAGCAAGTGGAACCCTTATATGGCAGATGACTGAATTTGTTTCCTGATCTGAGTTATGGGGTCTGATCACAGGGACGTGGGAGGAGATGATACATGCAAGACAGGGCCACAATGCCTAGCTGGCCCTTAGGGAGTAATCGTGGCAAAGATGTGATGGTCACCTGTGATATAGTGCCATTTGTAAGTAGAATCCTGGATCTGTGCCAGGTCCTATTCAGGGAAAACTTGAGAGAGAAAAACAAACAAATCCCAGCAATCAAGCATCTATTGGCTGAAGGCTCTTTTAACTCCAACCTTCAGTCTGACCTGTTCCATAGAGTCTCACCTCCCTCAACATCATCATTTGGACATTTAAGATGAAGCTTAGACCTATGTGTCCAAAATGTGAAGCCTTCTCCTCCTCCCATCCTCCTACACCTCAGTAAAGCCCCTGCCCCTCATCATCCCAGGCCCTCCTGCCCACCACCATAATTATTTGTTTCGATTGCTTCCTAACCTCAGCTACATCTTAGTGTCTACTCCATACTCGGCAGCTAGAGTAAGCCTTTCCTTGTCTAAGGGCTCCTGTCTTTCTTGTTGGCTTTTTTCCCACTAGAAGTTAAGCCTCTGAGAGGCAAAGGCTTGATCACTTTATTGTTTAATCAACATGTGATGAGTGAATGAGTGCTGAATTTCTGTCTTCAAACAGTTCACAGCATTGGGTAGGCTCAGAGGCTTGGAAAGGCCAGGAGCTGGTGCTTCCTGTTTGTCTGGAATTGCCCCACGTAAGTGAGCATCAAATGAGATCTGTAAAACAGGCACATTCTGGAGGGAGGCTCCCTAGGAGCCTTAGACATCTTGTGTCTAAGTTTCCTCCTCTCGACCCCCCCTTTTCTGCTGCTTACCCACAAGGTAGATTATGTGACTTACACCTAGGCAATCACTCCCTGACCTGTCCTGATTTGCAGACATTGATTTAGAGATGGTAATGTGGATCTTTGGAGCCAATGGGATGCCACGAGACCCCAGGGCTGAGAAAGGGGCACTTTCCCTCTAACTGACCCTGAGAGGAAGGGAGATCTGGAGTTGCAGTGCTCACCTGATGTTCACTAAGAAGGAGCTGCACTTGTCTGTTACAGTCAATGTGGAGGGGAGTAGAGCCAAGGAAGAGAAAGAAATAGGAGCTCCTGATCAAGTAAAAGTCTGGGCTTTGGTGATATATCAATGCATCAATAAAATGCATCAATCGATATATATATATTTTTTTTTTGGGGGGGGGGTCCAGTCGTGGGCCTGAACTCTGGGCCTGGGTGCTGTCCCTCAGCTCTTCAGCTCAAGGCTAGCGCTCTACCACTTGAGCCACAGCACCACTTCCGGCTTTTTTCTTTTTGCTTATGTGGTGCCGAGGAATCGAACCCAGGGCCTCAAGCATGCAAGGCAAGCACTCTACCACTGAGCTACCTTCCCAGCCCCATGCATTATCTTTTTGCTTAAGCCATTTAGATTTTGGTTTTCTGCTTCTTCAACTTGCAGGCCTGTGATCATGAAAATGCTACCATTTTGCACATTGAATGTGGGGTAAACACAGGAGAAAAGTCAGGTTCAGCACCTAAAGATGGGCATACTGGAGATTCAGACGTACCCTAGTTCCCTCAGGCCCTCTGGGAGTAACCTCCTGGGCATAGGCCCATACCTAAGATTTGCAGGGTTTACAACTAAGGTACAAATGGAAACTCATGTGCTATAAAGCTAAATATTTAGACAAGGCAGTCTAACAAATTATTCAACAAAACATGTCTTTTCCTCCTATCTTGTCAAATATGACTTCATGATGGCCTGGAAACTCAAGTGCGAATGGAGATCTCTCACACACAGTGACTACCAGTGGGGAAAAATGGACACCAGTCTTCAGCCTACCTCTTTTCTTTCATCACTTGTGCCACCCTGAACCTCAGGCACCTTGTGCCCTCCATATGGATATATGGCTCTCTTACTCAAGTGTCTTCCACACTTCTGCCCCCAGACACCGCTAAGACCTAGGAATATGCACCCCAATAGCCTAGCCTTCCCTCCAGAGGACAGATGCAGGCAGAGATGTGCACATCCTGAAAGCGGGCTCAGGGAATTCGGGGTTCTAGATATTAGAAGTCTCCTGATGGGTGAATTCTCTTGGTCTCACTGACCCCTGTCCCAGGAAGGGAGGCAGAGGCGGCCTCTCCAAGGCACAGAGAGGTATCAACCAATGCAGAGTCTAGAGGAAACCGGAACTCGTGGGAACTCTTTCAGAGTTCTTCTTCTTGGTCAACATCTACTACCCCCACTGCTTCCTGGACATGGGAAATTAAATTGAGAGTAGTTATTTTTCCTGAGATTTGCACTTCTCTCAAGAAGCCGGCTCAGGTGAAAGATAACAACAATGTAGGGGGAAGCTAGCCAGAAGGTGGTAGGGCAAGCCAGCAGCTGAGCCAGCACAGAGGACATGTGCTGGGTGACCCAGGGCTCCTTGTGGTCAGTGTCAAGTGCAAGAGAGGACACACAGCAGAACAGATGGTGTCCTCTTGATGCTCCTACAGTTCTAGGACTAGAGGCCAGGTCAAGGAAGCAGTGTACTATTCCTGCTCCTGTCACCTTATAGCCAATCCTTGGGTAGTCCTCTGTGTGAGCAAGCATATACTGAGATCAATCCCACTGATAGTAAATGCTTCAAACGTAGAACTCTGCATTTGTGAGCTAACTGTCAAACTGGCCTACAAATTCAAGGACAAATCACCTTTTTGGTGCCCTCCCGTGGGTCCATGTGTGGACCTGTAACACACAGCTTAGTAATGATATTCATATACTGGTATTTCAGTATCTGCTTCTCATCACCACTACTCTGTCACCTTAGGAGCAGCTCTCTGAGGGAAGAGGCCACAGTGTGCATGGCTCTGTGCTTTGGAGACTAGAAGATGGTAACAGTGACCTAGTCTTGGCTATTCCTTCTTGTTCACACCTGAGGCCATGAACACCTCAAAATACACTACAGGTCTCTCTCATGTTTAACCTCCTGGTTCTCTATGTCCCTTCTAGCTGTGCCCAGATACCCCTGGTTTCTGTCTCATCATACCCCATACTAATTCTCTCTTTCCCCCTGGAGTGATCAGATAGAACACATGGCTGGACTCAAATGTCTGTCTTACTTCTTTCTACCACTGCTTATAAGAATCTACCTCTTGGACTTCCCCTTTTGCTCTAGGCCTTGAAGCAGGCAAGCAAAAGCTACCTCATCTCTCTCACCCTGATGTAGCTGTTGTCCCAGCTCAGGCAAGGACTGGTAGTCCTGGAAAGATATACTAAGCACATAGCATGCTGATACAGAAGCTCCAAAAATGACCTTGAAGGATGTGATTGATCCTAACATTGGCTGTGACGATAAGGATAAAGGTACCATTGGTGGAGACCATACTGAGAGGCTATAGAGGATGATGGTGATCATATTGATGAAAGAGGAATTGAAGATGATTCTGTGACAGTAATGGTGGCAGGTGATGTGGATATAGATAAAATGCCCTCACCATCACATTGATAGGTATGAGGCCAGTAGGGAGGAGACAGTGATAAAAATGTGGATGAGAAGGAGCTGCTTGTAAAGACCATGGTGTCTGCAGGACATTGGTGCTGGGGTTGGTGTGGAGGAGAGCAGTGATAGAAATGCTATGGCAGTGTTGGTGATGTGAATGGAGGTGATGGCAATTCTGATGGTGTGGCTGGGACTGGTGATAGTGGAGATACTAGCACCACAACAGTGATGGTAACAGCATGATGTTGACGCTGGCACTGATGGGACCACTGATGACAAAGATGTCACTGCCATAGCAGTGGTGGAGATGATGGTAGCAGGTGTGGTGAGAAGGTTGGATGACAGCAATTGGGCTGACATATCTGTGTTGATAGTAGAGGTCATGATGGTGATAAATGACAACCATGCCCAGCCCGGTCTCCCCGCTACCAGAGATGCAGTAACTAGACCTCACCAGTAGGTGAGACACTAGTTCTGACCTCCATCCATTTCTTCTGGGCCTTTTCTCCCCACATCCCTTTTCTGGTCCCCTCCACCCTCTGAGTACCAACCAGCCTTGAAGAGTACTGCTCCTCCTGAGGCTCAGGGCAGGGGTTGTTGAAGGAACAGGAGCAGCAGCAGCTTTTCCTCCAGATGTTTCCAGGGCAGCAGAGCCACCCTTGTTCTGGCAGCCTTGAGCACACACTGCAGTAATTACATTATTTGTGGCTCCAATTTTGAATCCATTTTCTGGTCATTTTACAGTAACTCAGTGGTTCACAGTCATTGCAGGAGTCCTCGGCCTGAATGCACCTTACCTCCCCTCCTTTCCATGGCAATTGTAGTTATAGCAGAAATTATCCCAATCAATTTGTGTCTTAAAAGGAATTGAGCAGTCTGGAGAATAAGTGAAGGCCGAGGAGCCTGGGGAGTGCTGGGTCGATTCCAGGCCAGCTCTGGCCAGACTTGGAAGAAAACACAGATGCTCTGGGTTGCTGGCTCAGAAAGCCGCCTGGCAGTTACTCATCTTTTAATTTTCTACCAAACATTTCAAAATAAAGACAATAAGTGAAGGTCTCTTTTGATGGGGAAAGGCCTCCTGGGCCCCAGACCAGAGGAAGGACTAATTCAACCAGAGCTGGCAGGGAAGGTGGTGTTGGGCTCCGTTCCCCTCTGTCCCACAAATGGCCATTCACATGGCCTTGAGGTGGATGACTAACCAGGAGAGGCCTTGGGGTGGGGAAAATTGTCACTGGATTAATCAGAATGAGTTCCAATGCAACTCCCTGAGGAGGCCCCTAACAATAACCTAGAGGAAGGTGGTTTAAAAAATCAAAGGTCAAAAAGGAAAATTATGAGGAAGGGACCACAGGACTCCCCAGGGGATAGAGGGTTACAGAAGGGTATGTAACCTGACAGGAAACACTGATGGGGTCAGACAGCAGTGTTTCCATTCACAGCAGACAGACAGATGTTGCCTGCCACCTACCTTTTCATTGAACTGGAACACAATACAAAGAAGTGGGTTAAGTACGTGAATTGCATGCTTCATTCATAGATCACTCACTCATGGCTCCCAAGCTTACTAGAGGGAGGCATAGCCCCTGAGAAGGTCCCCTCTTGCCCTTCCCAGAACGTTCCTCCTTATTTTTTAACAGTGATGTCTGTGGGGATTCATCCACATATGTGGAGCAGTATTTGTTTTATTATTGATTCAAATTGCATTGTATAACTATACTCCAATCTATCCTTCTGTTAGCAGACCCTCAACCTTTGGCTATTATCACAAAAGTGGCCAGGAATAGTCTTAGGGGAAAAACCTTTGACAGATACTGCCAAGAGTTAGATAATGCCAGCATTGCATAGGAAAAATAAACCCCAGTCCTCACCTCCACTGTACACAGAAAATCAGTTTGAGCTAGATCAGAGAGTTATCTGGAAAGACAACGTAACAGAGGTCCTACAAAAAAAAATATGGGAGGATATCTTCATAGCTCAAGATGAATGTACATAAAAGACATCAACTGCCAACCAAAATATTATTAAATTGGACTTCTTAAAGTTAAGAACTTAAAGGAATCTTATCCAGAATATGTAAAAGATTCCTATAAGTCAATAAGAAAATGGCAACTTGATCTTAAAAAATGTTTGAAAGACCAAAGAAAGTACTCCAAAAAATATTCAAATGATCTACTACCTATGAAAATATACTTCTCTAATCATCAAGAAAATACAAAGTAAAACTATAAACTATGTGCTGGTGGGTCACACCTGTAATCCTAGCTACTCTAGGAAGCTGTGATCTAAGGATCATGGTTTGAAATCAGCCCAGGCAGGAAAGGCCTTGAAAGTCTTATCTCCAATTAATGATCAAAAACTCAGAAGCTGAGCTATGGCTCAAGTGGTAGAGCACTAGCCTTGAGCAAAGGCAACTCAGGGACAAAACCTAGGCCCTGAGGTCAAGACCCACAACTGACACACACAAAAAAAACTATAATGAGGTAAATGTTATATGAACTCACCAGAAAAACCGGAATTTTAAGAACAGACTTTACCCAATGTTCAAGAAGATGTAGAGTAGCTACATGCTTCATGTACTCCTGTGGTGAGGGCAAACTGTGCGTAATTTTGTTGAACTGGCTGAACATATGCATGTTCTATGACCCCACACTTCCATTCTTAGTGTGCTTGTGCACCAAAAGACATCGTGAGGGTGCTTACAGCAGCACCTCACATGATCACCCCAAACCAGGACAATTGAAAAGTGCAACAGAAATAAATTATTTTGTGCTGGCAGTGGGTCTTCGAACTCAGGGACTCACACTCTCCCTTGAATTTTTTTTTTTTGCTCATAGTTTGTGCTCTGCCATTTGGATTTTTCCCCCTCATGAGGGGTTTCATGAATATCATGAAACCCTCTCCCCTTTCAGGAAGCTCTCCTGCTTATGCCATCACATTGGTGTGATGCTTTCTCATTTTCTGGCTATTCTAGCTCCTGGTCCTATGATCCAGCTTCCTACCTTCTTAGGACTGACCTGTTGTTGGAAAAGCCTCATTTCCCGTGCCAGTCACAAGGAGAAATTTTTTGTTAAATGAGTTCGACACACATTCATTCTTTCTCTCATTTGTGTATCAGATCGAACTGTCAGAATTGATTTTGTACCTCCTGTGTACAGGCTCACACTAGGTTCGACAATGGAGCAGTGAGAAGGTAACAGGGCCTGCAGTCTGATGAAAGAAATGGACAATAATCGCACAGACACGGGCACACAGAGACATAGATACAGCTAGACAGAGAGACAGAGACAGACAGACAGATACACACACACACACACAGACACGGGCACACAGAGACATAGACACAGCTAGACAGAGAGACAGAGACAGACAGACAGACAGACACAGACAGACAGACAGACAGACACACACACACACATACATGCGTGTGCGAGTCAGCACTGTCAAGTCCAAGGTACAAAGAAAGAAGCAGGGAGGCCTAACCTCATCTTGGGAGAGGGAGTTATGGGAAGAAAAATGAAATAAGTAGGTGGAGTCAGAGGGGAAAGTGTGATGGAATTATAGAGGGAACCCTGCACTCATAAGCCCTGAAGTAGGAGGTATGGCTAGAACCCAGACCCAAAGACTAAGGTAATAAATGGCTCAAATGTAGCTGGGAAGCCAGGTTGGGGTTTGGACTGGACAGACTATCACAGGATCTGGCAATGGGACACACCACCAAGGCTGGTAACTCATGTGATCTGGTATAGGGTAAGGAAGGGCTGTGTCACTGAATCACAGAGGATTTCTGACTCAGATCTACTTTAGAAAACCTGGCAGTGCCATATAGCTAGGACCAGAAATTGGTCTGGACTCCCTGCCTGACTGGGGGAAGGCACCTGTGCTGAATCCCACATGTGACATCATTTTATTCTGATAGAGTTTTTTCAGTGTAATTGGACTGAAGCCCCAGCCTAGGCCTTTGGGTTGGCTCTATGCACTTGGGTGTCTGTGTTCCAACTCTAGGCATTTGTCCTGTATATATCCCTGACCTTTTTACTGAGGAGTTTGGATTGAGTTTTGTTATTTTCTAGCTGGATACGGCCAGGCAGAAGGCAACAAGCAGCATGAACTGTCAGCAGAGTGGTGGTACTTCCCTGTGTGGAGCTAAATGTGGGGCATGCTGGGAAGAAAGCAGGAAGACACAGGCAGAGAGGAGGCACACCAGTGCAGGCAGAGGGCTGACGGGTAAAGGACCACTCTTCACCCCACAGGGTGGGGTGAGATTTATAAATGTCAGCAGTAACTGCTCAACCTCAGGGAGCCTCTGACCTCCCACACACCAGGTAAGAAAGGAGCAGCTGGGTGGGATGGAGCTAGTGTGATTCAGGTCCTGACTTTGTGGCCCACCACATGGAGGGCAAGGAAGCCAGGTATGACAAGAATGAAGTCCTGTTGACTACAGGGTGCATTACAGAGGTGCACAATTGTATAGATTAGTAAACCAAGGCTCAAGTCATTTGGTATCAGAGTTGCTAGGATGAAGGTCCAGGCATTCTAGCCTCACACCATATTTTGCTGCATTTCTAGAATGAGATTCTCACCCTCAGTGGGGCACAGAAAAGCCAAGCCAGCAATGGGCAGCACTCTGGCAGGCCTGCATCTGGGGGCCCAGGAGGTCAAGGTCCTGGCCTGTCACCAAATGTTTTTGACTATAATCCAGGAGCCAAGCATCTTAGAAAGCCAGGCATCTCCTGTGGATGGATCTCAGATGGGCTAAGATGCATGCATGTTCCTATCCTGTTCCCCAGGCTCCACAGAGAGGAGCACTGGACAGTGATACTCAGGCTCCCATGTCCTTAACTCATATCCTTCCTTGAGTATTCAAGAGTCATTGCATTGAGCAATTATTATATACTAGTCTTTCACATGCCAAAGGAATATATCAACTATCCAAGAGGAGTCTTCTTTTTAGTAGTGTAAGGGAGAAAGGGATGGCATTACATATACAATTATTTAACTAAAACTTGTGATGGAGTCTTCGAAAGAGAAAAGCAAAGGCTATGATATCATATTACAGGAAAGATGATCTTGTTGTTTTAGAAATGAGATTCCTTAGGCTTGAGATTTTTAAACAGAGTTACATGGAAATCTAGGGTCGTGCAGAAGCTATTTCCAGAGTTGCCAAAGCCTTTAAGTTTGAATTTGCATTAAATATAGATGTAAAAATATAGTTCAGATATACAGTCTCCCTCTGGGTCTGTAGGGAATTGGCTCCAGGACCCCCGCAGACAGCAGACTCTGCAGATGTTCAGTTCCCTTCCATAAAGCAGCATGGTATTGGCGCATGCCTTCTGTATTCTCTCCCATAATTTAAATCCTCTCTAGACTGCTCACAAAACACAATGGAAATGCTATGTAAATAGGTGCTACAATCATCATTTAGAGAAAAAAATGACATGAAAAGGGCTGTTTATGGGTAGCACAGATGTGATTGATTTTTTTCCCCTGAATATCTTGGATCTGTGGTTTGTTGAATCCATGGATATGAAGTTCGTGGACTTCATATACACAGTCCAAGGACTGACTCTGCATGTGTGAACTTTTCTTTAAAACGGCAATAAAAAAGCACACTTGTATACTCAGGTGTGCTGGGCTTACTCTGGAAATTCAGGAATGACTGAGTCCCAATTTTTTTGCATGTTTAATTACAGTTTTTACTTCATCTTAAATGTGTCTGTTAAATAGGAAGCAAGGGGTAAATGTGTTTTGTTTAATGTGTGCATTTTGAACCATTATTGGCACAAACTCAGGGCCTAGATGCTGTCCTTTAGCTTTCTCCCTTCAAGGCTGATGCTCTACCATTTGAGCTACACTTACACTTCTGCCTTTTTGCTGTTTAATTGAAGATAAGACTTTTGTAGACTTTCCTGCCTGGGCTGTCTTTGAACATTGATTTTTAGATCTCAGCTTCCTGACTATCTAGGATTACAGGTATGAACCACTAGTGCCTGGCTATTTTATTTTGTAAAATTCAGGAAAACTGCTAAATCAGATTAACTACAATTCATTTTTATGGATTATATTTTTCCTGTTTTTATTATCTAGCCAAAACAAACTGAGGCCAAAAGCAGGCTTCAGATTTATCCATAGGCTCTGGAGTCAAGTTATAGGCACTGAAGCAGCTTTGTTGTTAAGTCTTCGATGGCAGGTAGATGGCGTGTATCTGAACTTAAATATGATTTGATCTGTCTTATATATATCCACATATTAATATTCTGGGTAAGGTCCCCTGAAAGATGAGCCCAGTTTTCAGAGCAAGGCCATTCCAGGTAATAATAATGTACTGTAGATTTTGAAATAGCTAAATTTTTTCATCAGGAAGAAATGAGAAATACTTGAACAAATAGATATGTCCATTATACTGATTTGAATGTTCTACAAAGAATACAATGTGTCAAAACATCTCATTGTACCCCATAAACAGCCTGCATTGTTATCTGTAGATTAAAAAAATGAAATAAAGTCAGGCGCCGGTGGCTCATGCCTGTAATCCTAGCTACTCAAGATGCTGAGATCTGAGGATCAAGGTTCAAAGCCTGCCTGGGCAGGAAAGGCCATGAGACTCTTATCTCCAATAAACCACTAGAAAATCAGAAGTGGCACTGTAGCTCAAGCGGTAGAGCGCTTGCCTTGAGCTGAAGAGCAGGGACAGTGTCCAAGCCCAGAGTTCAAGCCCCACGACTGACAAAAAAGCAAAAAAAAAAAAAAAAAAAGAAAAAAAAAAGAAAAGAAAAGAAAAAAGAAATGAAAGTAATACAAAAGAGAAAACAAGTATGAAATTGTCCACTTTTGTCCAGAGATGTTGAAAACCTAGCTGACCACTCAATGCTTCCTCTCAGCCAGTGTCAAATTCCCCCCCCCATTTCATCTTTTCATCTCCCCAAATTTCTGCTCACTAGTTACCCACTACCACCTCTCCCTCTTTCCCTTTCAGTCTAGAAATTCTTGACAGACTCCTGCTCCTGACTCCCCTTAGGTTCCTAGAGAACAGACACATCATGGGCTGGATTGGGAGCAAGGGATACTCAGATTGGGTGGAAAAGGCTCCAAGCCCCACACCTGCCCAGAGCGCTAGCTTGTTCTTAGGGCCTTGGTCAACAAACACAACCCCACCCCTCCCTGGGCTAGGAGCAGAGCACACTCACCCTTCTTGGTGGCCTCGAAACTGTCATGGAAGTGAATCCGCTGGATGTCATATGTCAAGGTTGTGTTGGGCAGCAGAGTCCTGTTCCTGTTGATGATGTTGGCAGAAAATCGAAAGGCATGCTCCTCGGCATTCATGACCTGGGCATTGGGGCCATCCGCATACTCGAAGATTCCTCCTGTGAGAGAAGGCCAGGATTGAGTGTCAAGGAGAAGGGATGAGGTTCAAGCAAAGATGCTTGGTTCAAATTCCTCTGCCCCCAGCATTCAGTAATATCTCATATACTTGCCATATATAGAAATTGTGCTGGGGCGTTATGAAATATGAAAATCTTCCTAGTTCATTTCACTCAACTAGAAAATTCCCCATAATAGAGCCTGACAGGACCAAAATAAGATTACCAATTTATTAATACCTCTATGGAAATTCTCAATAGACTTCTGGCAAGTAGAAGCTACTGGATTGTTACAAGGGTAACATACCATGACCACATACAGTTTTATTCCAGGAATATAAGCCTGGTTCAATATAAAGAAATCTATGGCTATCATTCCACTACATCAATAATTCAAAGGAGGAAAAATATATGATCAGCTCAAAAATGCAGGAAGGCATTTGATAAAATCAATTATCATATTGCTTGTAAGAATGCTTAATAAAATAACATGAGGAAAGCCACTTATTTGAAGCACTTTTGGCACAGGTCAGCTCTTAATATCATACTCACTAATATTCAGGTTCTGGGGGTGGAGGGTTAGCTATGGGTAAAGATTCACATGGTGCCATGAGCCAACAAAGCAAGATGAAAATTTAATTCAGAGGCACTACTTTTGGAAAGGATTAAGTTCTTATTTTGCAGATGATATAAATATCCCCTTGACAGTTATAATAATATATAAAACTGTATAAAATAATACCTAATCATGGCCACAAGTAAGAGCTGGTAGTAGAGTTAAGTTAAATGACCAGTTAGCACAAATTAATAGTATCTTAGGTCAGAACAGCCAGTATAAAAACTTAATAATAAAGGATTTTCTTTACTATATTAGAAAAAATCAATAGTAAATAATAAATCAAATAAGAAGTAAATAATTCTAGTTCTTTAAAAATGCTAGCACTACATTTTCTTGATCCATTCATCTACTGAGGGGCATCTGGGTTGGTTCCATATCTTAGCTATAGTAAATAATGCTGCAATAAACATAGTTGTGCTGGTAGCTTTAGTCTGGTCTTGTTTGTGATCATTTGGGTAAATGCCCAAAAGTGGGATTGCTGGATCAAGAAAATGTCGTATATATACACAATGGAATTCTATGCCTCCATCAGAAAGAATGACATTGCCCTATTTGTTAGGAAATGGAAAGACTTGGAAAAAATAATATTAAGTGAAGTAAGCCAGACCCAAAGAAACATAGGTCCCATGGTTTCTCTTATTTGCAATAACTAGTATATGTCTGAGACAAGCAGAAACGGTCAGATAAGTTGATGCTAGGCTAAATGAACCCCAAGATAAGGACTCAAATGTTTCTTGCTATTGTTTCTAACATATTTATAAGATATTTCTTTGTTGCTTTGTATGTCCCTCCCCCATGGTATAACCCCTGTTTTCACTGTATTTGATGTTGGTATAATTTGTAGAGGGGAAGGGAAAAAACAAATTGTTTAAATAGGAATACAGGTGGACCCACTGTAACAATGAGATGTACAAGACATTATGTCGAAAAGTGAACTTTACAACTTTGGCATGGGGGGGGGTGCGGGGAGGAGGACGGGGGCTAGGGGGACGGGGTGGGGGAGATGGGAAGGGATGGTAAGGGGAAACAAAGGAGGAGGCAACTCATTACCTTGCTCATGTAATTGTAACCCCTTTGTACATATGGTATTTTCACAATTAAAAAAAAAAATGCAAGCACTAGCAGAGCACTAGTGGCTCATGCCAGTTAGGCTCATCCTAACTACTCAGGAGCTGAGACCTAAAAATTGTGGTTTGAAGCCAGTGGGGAAGGAAAGTCCATGGGAATCTTAGTGCCAATAAACTAGCAAAAAGCTGGAAGTGGAGCCATGATTCAAGTGGTAGCCTTGAGCAAGAAACTTAAGGGACAGCACCCAGGCCTTGAGTTCAAAATAAAGCCAAATAGAATAAAAATATCTTAAGTGAGAGAGATAAACACAACAAACACAGCTTTACACAGGGAGGCGTGTCCTGTTCCAGGAATGTAAGGTTCAAGGTACCAATTTCTCCAAAGTAATGTTTTGTTCGTTTGCTCATTACTATGTAGTCTAGGCTGGCCTCCAACTTATGATCTTCCTGCCTCAGCTTCCTGAGTGTTGAAACTACAGATATGTGCCACTGGAACTGGCTCTAGAGTAATTTTTCAGTTTAAATAAATTCTAATCAGAGTTACGGAAGGATTTTTCTTTAATATGACAAAACAACTCTAAAATGCATCTGGAAGACCAAGACCTAAGGTAGTGACTAAACAATGTCTTTAAGGAATGATGAAAGGTGATTTGTATTACCAGATGTGAAAATACATCATTAAGCCAAATAATTAAAAACATGTTGTAAAAGCACATAAAAACATGAGACAGATCAATGGAATGAGATAAAAAGCCCTTAGAACGAGACTCAAGTAGAGATAAGTATTCACAAGTCACTTGATAAAGGTGCTGGCTCCCTTTAGCAAGCAAAGGATGAATTATTCATTAATTGTGTTCTGACAATTACTCAATTATTTGGGAGAAATTTAAGTGAGACTCCAATCTTAATCCATGCATCAAAATAAACTGCTGATAGACTACAAGTTAAATAGCAAGATAATAAGGAAAAGCAGGAAGAGAACACTCTAAAACTGCCTAAAAGAAAAAACAGGTGAATATAATTTGCTAATAGGGTAGAAGAGGCATGTCTAAGTTTAGCCTTCCAATGAAGCCGGACACTATAGGTGAATGACTGAATTCCACCGACATCACATGAAATGTCTATGCATTAAACTGCTATCCTTAAATAGCAAGCAACAAGCTCACGGAAGAATATTTGCACTGCATGTGGCAATATAAAGGTTGATGTTCTTATTTTATAAAAGCATTTAAAACTTAACTATAAAAAAGACAAATATTCCAGTATAAAAATGTGTAAAGGGCAGGCGTGGATGTTTCACAGGAAATACTCCAATAGGCTATTACAGAATGAGAATAGGAGTAACAACCTTGATTATGAAGGTCTGGTTAAATCAACAGTGAAATACCAGCTTTTGCCCATGTGATTGGGGCAAAGATATAAGATATACTATAACAATTGTCTCTCCCAAGAATGTTTGGTACTGGATACTTGTTTCGCTATTGGTGGGAGGGGAAACTGATAGATGATGCCTTTCCTAAGGGTTATTTGAAATTTATCAAAAACATTGGCTCAAGTCTTTGACCCATGTCATATTGGGAATAGTTCTATGAATGCCCAATGGGAGAAGTAATACATGGTAGTATACTCATATAATAGCAAAACTTCAGCTGGGTGTGGTGGCACATAAATGCAATTCTAGATATTTGAGAGGAAGGGATCAGAAGAATCATGGTTCAAGGCCAGACCAGGGCCCGCACCCCCCCCCCAAAATAAGCATGACTCTATCTCACACAACAAGCCAAGTATGGTCATGTGCATCTGCAATCCCAACTAATCTGTAGGCAGAGATAGCAGATTCTCAATCCAAGACCATACCTCGAAAAAAAAAACTCCAAAAAATAACTAAAGCAAAAAGAGCTATGAGTGTCCACCCCCCTCCCACAAAATGCAGGTCTGCCTGCCTACCAAGTATGAATTGAATTAAATTCAAACCCCAACACAAACAAAAATGTCGGTATGGGACATTTTTGACACATCCAAAAAAAATGAAGAGTGAAAAGTTTGCAAGAAATGTCTTACTCCATCTCAAAGAAAAAAGAAGGGAGATGAGGAGGAAGAATTTAAATCATTGACACAAGAATAGAAGAAGATATTGCTTATTTTTAGTGCTTTTCTGTCCCCCCCAAATAAACCTTTTTTCTTCATAGAAACCAACTTGACTGAGGTATTATTTACATTCTGCAAAATTAACTACTGTTCAGTATACAGTTCTTTTTTTTCTTCCATAAACTAGCATGCCATGTGGGTATCACTGCAATTCTGTTTTAGAACTTCTCCATCATCCAATAAGATCCTTTGTGGTAGGAAGTGGCCCTGTGGCTCAAGTGGTAGAGTACTCACCTTGAGCTGAAGAGCTCAGGGACAGTGCCCAGGTCCAGAGTTCAAGCCCCACTACCACCACCAACAACAACAAAAATAAATAAATAAATTCTAATAAATAAAGAAACATTTTTAAAAAAAGATCCTTTGTGGCAATTTTTGGTTCATCATCATCTTTACCTTTGGCCCTAGGAAACCACTAATTTCCTTCCTGTCTCCTAGGATTTGTCTTTTCCCACCATTTCACATTTGGCGGAATCATTTGCTGTGTGTTCTCTAGCTGGCTTTTGTGCTTAGACAGCTGGAGGTTTATTGGTGTGTAACATCCACAAGATCCTTCTTCCTTATTATGGCTGAGGAGGATCACTCTGAATAGATGTACCACATTTCATTTATCCATATCCAGCTGAAAGGTGTTTGGATTTTTTAAATATGGTTTCCAGTTTCTGGCAAGTAGGAAGCTTGGAGGTCACCATTCCATTAAACTGAAAAGCCAACAGCTCTTCTTGGATCCCTAAGACAAGTGAGACACTACGTAGGCTATAACCCACCCCAAATTAAGAGTGCTAGATAATAACAAAACAGCCTATCAGCTTACAGCGTAGAGTGTACGAGCAGAATCCTCTGAAAGAATCAGTAGGGAAACCCAAATTGATAAGTTAATGGTGGAATCTGTGTAGACAATTCTAAGAGGCAAAACCTCTAGAGGAACCCACTTATCAGGCCCCCACAGTTCTGAGTTCACTCTGGAGCTCTAGCAGATTCTTACAGTGAATACTAGAGAAAAGTACAGAGGTTCTTTTGCAGTTGGAAGGGAGAAGGAACCATTTCCAGCTATGCTGGAGAATTCTGTTTTTAAGAAAGCTTGCCTTTTGTGTGAAACTGCTTAATCAGAGCTTAGGCTGTTGGGGGTTTATCAAGAGCCTCATTAACCTCATGGAAGGAAAACATCCAACTCTAGCCAACTCTGGCCATTTAGCCCTATCTAAGGACAGGGTGGCAATAGTTAGGAAAACTTGTTAAGTTCACAGTCCTGAGACACAAGCTCACTAAAGAGTAAAATCCCAGTCTCAGGCTGTGAGAACATTGCCCACCCCCAAGTCACTGCCCAGTCCCAATGGCTCATACCTATAAATCCTAGCTACTCAGGATGCTGAGATCTGAGAGTAGTGGTTAGAAGACAGGCTAGGAAGGAATGTTGGTGAGATGGTTGTCTCCAATTAACCAGCAAAAGAGCAGAGTGGAGCTGTGGCTCGAGGGATAGAATAAAGGTAAGGGAAAGCTCCTAGGCATTTGAGTTCAAGCCCCAGGACTGGCGTGTGCGTGCGCACGCACACACACACCACACACACTCATACACCAAAATTAAAAAAAAAACACCCCCCAAAACACTTATAGGAGTTCCTTTGGCCCAGTACATTATATCTAGCTATCAAGAAGATTATAGGGCAAACTAAAACAACAACAACAACAACAACAACAAAAAGCAGTTTGAAAAGACAGAGCAAGCAACAGAAACAGATATGGTGGGGTGCTAGAATCATCAGGCTAGGAATTCAAAACAACTGTGATGGATTCAAAGGACCCTAAAGGCTAAAGTAAATAATATGTAAAGACCAATAAGCAAGGTAAGTATAGAAATGTAAACCCCAAGAAAGAGAAGTGAAAAGAAATGCTAGAGATTTAAAAGCATGGCAACAGAAATGCTTTTGATGGATTCTGGTGGGCTTCTAATGCCTCCGATGAGCTCACTCTTAGACTGAACATGACCAAAAAAGGAATCTTGATTTATAGCCAGGAGCTAGTGACTAATGCCTGTAATCCTAACTACTCAGATCTCTAAGATCTGAGGATCCTAGCTCAAAGCCAGCCCAGGCACAAAAGTGTGTGAGACACTTATCTCCAATTAACCGCCGAAAAGCCAGAAGTGTAGCTGTGGCTCAAATGGATGAGCACCAGCCTTGAGTGAAAAGAGTCAAACAAGAAAATGATGCCCTGAGTTTAATTAAGCCTCAGTACTGGTACACACACAGAAAAGAACCTTGATTTTTAAATTACAATAGAAACCTCTAAAATTGAGAAGCAAACAAAAAAGATTGAAGCAAACAAACAAAAAGAATATACAAGAACTGGAATCTGAAAGAATTCTGGATAGCAACAAAAGTTGTACCAAATATGAAATGGGAATATCAGAAGAAATAGTAAGACAACCAGAAGAAATATTTGAAACAATAATCACTGAGAATTTCCCTCAAATTAAAATCAGACACTAAATCTAGGATACTTAGAAATGGCAAGTATAATACATATTTTAAAAAGTTACTCCTAGGCTTATCATTCTCCAACAGAAAATCAAAGCTAGAACAATTCCTGAGACATGCCAGAGAAAAAGTTTAGCTTGCCTATTGAGGAAAAAAAAAGATAATGATATCTGACTTCTCAGAAACACAAACCAGAGTGAAATTAAAAGTGTTGGTGGGGAAGGGGGAAGGTAGAATTCTGTGCCTTGAGAAATAACCTGCAAAAAAAAAAGAAAGAAAGAAATTATCCTGCAAATGTGAGAAGGAAAAAAGGCTTTCTCAAACAAACAAAAATTGAGAGAATTTATTTCTGATAGATCTGCCCTGTAGGAAATGTTTTTTGTTTTTGCTTTTAGAGGGAAAGAAAACAATCAATGTAGTTTAGAAGCGGGGTTCTACTTTTTTGAAAGAGGAAGGAAAAAAAAACATGGAGAGAGAATGAGTGAAAATAAAAATTTAAAAATATACTTTTCTTGTTCTTAATTGATCCAATCGATTAATACCAATGTATTACTATACATACACCGTGTATGTTTATGCAAGCAAATAAATGACAGCACTAATACAGGATAGAAGGGAGGAGTTGTCAATGTCAGGTTCTTGAATTATTAGTGGCATATGTGAGCTGAAGAGGGCTCAGTTACTTGTTAATGTACCTTGCATACTCTAGGGCAACTATTAAAAACAACAAGTACAATTGATGCCAAAAGAGGGGAGGAAATGGTACCAAAATATTCTCAATCAAAACCACAAAAGGTGAGAAAGGTTTGAAGATCAAAATAAGAGCAAGGAGTCAGGAAAATAAAAAGGAAACAGCAGCAAATATGGTAGATATTAATTCAACTACATCCATTTTTCACTTTAAACATCAGTGGTCTAAATACATCAATTGAAAGACAGATATTTTCAGGCAGTGGTGGCTCACTTGTAATCCTAGATACTCAAAAGGCCAAGTTCTGAGAGTTATGATTAAAAGCAAGCACAATCAGGAAAGTCCATGACTCTTATCTCCAGTTAATTACCAAAAAAGTTGGAAGTAGAGCCATGGTCCAAGTGGTAAAGCACTAGCCTTGCAGGGGGGATCCACAAAATAGCACCCTAAGATCAAGCTACAGGACTGGTGTGCACACACGCGCACGCATGTGGCAGAAATTTTCAGAAAGTTTTTGTTTAAAAAAAAGACACAAGCATATATTTTTTGCAATGACTCATTTTAAATACAAAGATACTCGTGAGTTCAAAGTGAATGAATAATCAAACAGGATCTATTCCTGGAATATAGGAATAGTTCAAGACCCTAAAACTGACTAAGGTACTATACTACACTGACAAGATGAAGAAATAACTCCCTGTCCCTATAACCATCTCAACCAACGCAGAAAAAGCATCTGAAAAATGCTTTTTGAAAAATTTCAACACCCTTTTCTGATAAAATAAACTGTGCAAACTAGGAATAGATGAAAATTACCTCAATATGATAAAAATATGAAAAATCTACATATATAAAAACATAGTTGATACTGACAGCTTTTCCTCAAGGACCAGCAACAGGAAAGGATACCCAATTTTGCAGACGTACAATTGGGTGAAATTTGCCATAAGAGCAGTGGCAATGGAGAAAAACGGACTTTTTAACAAAGGGTGTTTAAACAACTGGACATCTCCATGCAAAAGAAAGAAAAATCATCCAGACATACACCTTACACCTTTCACAAAATGACAAAAGTAGATCACATATAAGCATAAAACTAGGAGATTCCTAGAAGGTAATATAGAAGAAAATTTGGGCCTGAGGTTTGGGCAATGACTTTTTAGATAAAATATCAAAAGGCTTGTTCCATGAAACAAAGAATTGACAAACTGGGTGGGCTTCATCAAAATTATCTTTTTTCCTGCTCTTTAAAAGACATTTAAAAGAATGAAAAGACGCTGGGTGCCGGTGGCTCACGCCTGTAGTCCTAGCTACTCAGGAGGCTGAGATCTGAGGATGCCAGCCCAGGAAGGAAAGGCCAGAGACTCTTATCTCTAGGTAACCACAAGAAAACCAGAAGTAGCACTGTGGCTTAAGTGGCAGAGTGCTCACCTTGAGCTGAAGAGCTCAGGGACAGCACCCAGGCCCAGAGTTCAAGCCCCACAACCAACCAAAAAAAAAAAAAAAAAGAATGAGAAGACAAGTCATAGATTGGGACTTATCTGATAAAGGACTATTATCCAAAATAGAAAAAGACAGAGAATGGTAACTCCTCTGCACACATACCTTAACAATAACAATAAAAAACAAAAATATAAAATGAACTCTTCAAACTCAACAATAAAAAAGCAAACAACCTGATTAGAAAATGGGCCAAAGACCTTAACAGATACCTCATCAAAGAAAACATACAGATGGATACCATTTAAAAAGACATTCCACATCCTATGTCACTAAGGTAATGCAGATTAATGCAACAATGAGATATACCTACATACCCACCGGAATGGCCAAAAGTACAGAACACTGAAAACACATTGCTGATGAGAAAATGGAGCAACAGGATCTCTAATCCATTACTAGGGGAATACAAAGTAGTAAGGTGACTTTGGCCTTTTGTACCAGTTTCCTTCAAACTTAAATACTCTTATTGTATAACCCAGCAACTGTAGTCCTTAGAATTTACCCAAAGACACTGCAAACACTTCTTTAAATTTTTTTTAAAACCTCTATATATATATGTTTGTAACAGTTGCACTCATAATTGCCAAAACTTGCAAGATAAACTGGTACATCCACACAATGAGATATTATTCCATACTTAAAAGAGCTATGAAGTCATAGACATGAAGAAAACATAAATGCATAGGACTACTTGAAAGAAGCCAATCTAAAAAGGCTACAAACTGTATATTCCAACATTCTGGAAATGGCAACACTGTGGTTGCCTGGGGAGGGAGAAGGGTGAGATGGATAGGTGTTAGTGTAGAGGAATTTGGGACAGTGGAACTACTCCATATGATGCCGTGCTGGCCAACACATGTCATTATGCATTTGTCAAAGCCCATAGGACGGATGCACCAAGAGTGAACTCCAATGTAAATTACAGAGTGGAGGTCATGATGTGTCAGTTGTACAAATGCACCACTCTGGTTTGGGATACTGGAGGTGGCATTGTATGTCTGGGGGGCAGGGAGTATATGGGAAATTTCTGTACCTTCTGCTCAGTTTTTCTGTGAGCCTAAAACTGTTTCAAAAATTAAATCTATTCAAAAAAAAAGAAAATATTTTAAAGAGTGGGCAAATAACTGTCTCTTCCCAGAAGACTCCAGACAACTTACAAGTTCTAATATCTAAGTGACACCTAAGTATGTATGCACAGATATCTGCATGTGTGGGCATGCATAAAGATGACAGGGGCTTGCAGGAAACAGGACAAGAAGAATGGGTACCAAAATAGTAGTATGATTTTTCCCAGAGTAGATGTATGGGTAACTAATATCTTCCTTTGTGTTTTTTCTGTATTAATAAGAAGTTCCCCAATAAACTAATGTTCTGTTCCTAATAGAAAAGTCATTATGTATCGTGTGTGTGTGTGTGTGTGTGTGTATGTGTGTGTGTGTGTGTGTGTGTGTGTGTGTGTGTGTGTGTGTAATGAGAAATAAAGGCTCAACATACCACATGACCCAGTAATTTCATTTCTAAATACATAGGCTTTATAAGGATATTTTAAGTATGATGTTGAAAAAAGTAGAATCAGCTCAATGTTCAAATGCAAGAGATTATTGAAATTATTAAAACCCACCCATATGCTAGAACAGCAAGCATTAATGACCAAAAAAGCAGGATGACATAGTATGGTGTCTTGAGCTTGCTCTAAAATATGGGAGGATTGAAGTAAAAGGAATAGAAGAGGTCATAGGTCAGCAGAGGTGGGGGAGGGGGCAGATAATGGGTTTGTGGAAATTCATTATACAATTGTCTCTGTGGGCATATGACAGACATTCTTCAGGATAAAATATTATTTAAAGTCATGATATAAATCAGGCAACAAAAAATGATTTATGATGTTGTAATCAAGAGAGACGTGTGATGAACATTACTTGTTGGTGCTTACCACAGTTCCCTTAAAAACTCAAGAGAATCAGATGAAATGGCAGAAGCTAAGCCAAGAGCTCAGCCAAGGGCCAGCATACAAATAAAACCATACAGCCTTTCTACCCATCAGCTGTAAACAGAGAAGAATTACAAGGAATAAAAGAGACCCTACTCACAAAAGCAACAGCAGAAAATAAATAAATAAATAAAATGCTTTACAATAAATGTGCAATTCCTCTATCAAGCAAAGTACAAAACTTTACTGGAGGATATAAAAGAAGACTTGAATAAATGGAGAGGCATAACTTACTCTTGGAAGAGATGGCTCAGTATTGTAAAGATGTCAGTTCTCCTCAAATTAATTTATAAATTTAATGCTATTCCAATTAAAATAAAAAAGGACATACCAAAAGGACATATACAGAAATGTTAACAGAGGTACTTTCTAGAAAGTAAAAAGAAAATGGATTATGTTTCTTTTTTCTTTCATTCTTTTTTTTTTTGGTTGCCCAAGTCCTCAGCATTGAGAAAAAGCTTTTGTAATAATAATAAAAAAAACTTTAAAGATGCTCATAAAAAATATTTAGTAACATAGAAATGTTCTTCTTCTTCCCCCTCTAAAAAGTTACAAAATAATATTACTGTATAATCCCTACCTATCAAAAAAACCCCACACAGGTATTTATATCTTCAGAAAGAAAGAAAAAAAAAGACTGGAAGGATGCGTACCAAATTTGACCAGTGAATATGTCTGGGAAGAAGGGCTTGATGGGTAATTTTATCTTACTCTGTATTTTCTTGGATTTCATAAATTATTTACAACAAATGTATATTATTACTTTGATCCATTAAAAGAACAAAACAACCAACCAACCAGCCACAAAGAGGACCAAGAGAGAGAAGTCTGCTCACTTCCAATGTAAAGAAAATCACTCTTGCCTGTCCAAGTAAGGGTCAAAGGCTATGTACAAAACCACATTCACAGGGCTTCACACAGCCTTGCTCTTGGCCTGTGGGATTCAGTTCCATACAAGTGCTCTGATCGCTGCCCTGTGCCAACCTGGTCTTATAAGCCCCAGTTGGTACTAGGGTCTGACTCTCAGGGATCTCTCAATGCAGTGTAACCAGCCAGTAGCTGGCACGTGCCTGGTGCTCCACTCTCAGAAGCAATAAATAGCCTGAAGTTTGGGTGACTGACCTGCTAAGTTCAAACTCTACTCTATCACTGGAGGAAGTTACTCAAACCTCTCTGCCACTCATTTTTTTTCCATTTGCAAAAAAGAAAAAAGAAAAGAAAGGAAAGGAAAAGGATGGGGGAGGGATTACTGTTGTAAACAGTCCACAGTGGTTAGAGGAGAAAAACAACACTACTTAGAAAAGCAAAAGAATTTAAGCTTCTATATCCTATCTCGAAAAGACAGTAACTATTTTTATCTTAATGGGCCCCATAGTTATTGTCGTAGTGACTCAACTCTGTCATTGGAGCATGAACAGCCATAGATAACACATGAAGCAAGGGTTGCAGTTGTATTTAAATAAAAACTTTATTGACAAAGCAAGTGGAGGGACAGATTTCACTAATGGGTTGTTGCTTATATCCTGCTGTAGAGGAAGGAAAGTTTTCTTCTTGCAGGTAATTCTTGCCTTACCAAAAGCACGGCAGTGACTGCATAGAGAAGTTTAGATGGCAATTAAATTGGCTGTGCCTAAGAAACAGAAGTGAGATGGAAGGGTTTGAGGAGGGAAGTCTAAGAGAAGGAGCAGGCCTAAGGGAAGCAAATGGACAAAGAAGGCCCAAGAATGGAGAAAGGAGATTATTACCCAGGCCCAAAGGTGGGCAAGGACAGTCAGAGATTTCCCATAGTAGGATGGGAGGAGGCATTTTTAATACAATGGGGCCTGATGCAGGATCTGTGCGTATGGCAAATACTCTACTACTGAGCTACATCCCTGGCCTGCTGTCATCTTTCTTCCTTCCAGGAGCTCCAGTTTTAGAAAAGTTGGCTTCAGAAAAATCACTACCAAGTTTGCTCTTTCGAGTAAAGCAAAGTGGCAGCATTCATTGCAAGTTAATCATTAGAAAGGGAACCCGAGGACCAGACATGCAGAATGAGAGATGGAAAACCCAGCAGAGAGGAAGTCAGGGTGAGAGGCAATCAGGAGAAATTAGAAGCCCTGGAGCCTTCTGGTGACATCGGAACAGAGTGATCCTCAAAAGTTTGCATGTCTGGAGCACCCCATGGTTCTAAGTGAGATCAGGAGCAGTCTAATTCCACACAGGCTGTTACAATGCTCTCCGTTCTGGGACAGCAACCCCTTTGCCTAGAAGTTTAGAGCACTCATTTAAGCCTGGGAGGATGGGGCAGCCTGTAGGCAATGACTAATACCAAGACTCAACATGTGTGGTTCCCCCCCCCCCCCACACACACACCCATAGCTCTGTAGTGGGACATGTTCCAGAGCACTTCTAATCCACAGGTAACATCTCAATTCTTGTACTTTTCATCAAGTAAAAACTGAGATCTTGGGGCTGGGAAGGTGGCTCAGTGGTAGAGCGCTTGCCTTGCATGCCTGAGGCCCTGGGTTCGATTCCCCAGCACCACATAAGCAAAAAGAAAAAAGCTGGAAGTGGCGCTATGGCTCAAGTGATAGAGCGCTAGCCTTGAGCTGAAGAGCTGAGGGATAGCACCCAGGCCCAGAGTTCAGGCCCCACGACCGGACCAAAATAAATAAATTAAAAAAAAAAAAACCTGAGATCTTACCCAAGGCCATATCTTTACTCAACCTATACCCCACTTTGTCCTACGTTGCTCATTCCCTTACAGGGGGCTCTTGAAAAACTCTCCTTCTGTCTATAAACCCACAGACCTACATCTCTGCCTCAGGCTCTGCATCCAGGGAACCTGACCTTAAGACAGTGGAACGAGATGTCAACCATACTTCCCTCTAGTGCTGTCGGAGGAAGGGAAGGGGACAATGAATGCCACTCATTGATAAACCGCCAAGGGTTCCCCATTACTCTCTCCCTTCTTGAGCTTCCTTTTTTCGTGCAGGCAGAGTTCACAGCTTGGGAAGCCAAGGTGTCTGATGGGGAGGATTTGGATCCAAGCTCCACCCCATGCAACGTAGGATGCTTTGGGTCCTGGCTTCTAGAGAGAGCTCCTGCCCTACTTTGGAGGCAGCCCCCACCCCCTCCTTGGCTCCTCTCCATTCTCTCCCTTCCCATACATTCCTCATGATCAGTATTTAAAGAGGCTAATAAGTAGGTTGGCACCGTTGATTAATGCATAATCTTAATCATGATTGCATAGTGTAATTGGCATTAATTTGAAGAGCCAGTTCATTATGAAAATAATTGTCACTGCTTTCTGCTTTAATAAAACGGAGCAAGTAACACAAGAGCTGCCAAAGAAATGGGATAGGGTGTGTGTGTGTGTATGTGTGTGTACGCGTGCACGCGTGCGCGCGCGTGTGTGTGTGTGTGTGTGTGTGTGTACATATGTATGCACGCTGGGTCCCAGAAGATGTGACAGAGTAGAACAGGGTACAGCTGGAATGCTCTTCACCAAACCTTGCCTTGGTGCCTAGTATATAAAGCAAACCACAAGCATGGTAACAATGAATTATGTGCTGGAGATTTTGCTGAATTCTTCATTTCAGACTCATAAAGGTTTCTATAGCCCCACTAGAAAGAAACTACTATTGCCTCATTTTATACAAGAAGAAACTGAGGCTTAGAGAGGTTAAGGATATTGTCAAACCACTAAGTGGCAGCTTCTTTTCTACAACCCAAGCCAGGATTGTGCTGGAGCTGGTATGTATCAGCTTGTAAGAGCCAAGAGTTAAATTTTCAGGAACTCTAAAATCCAGTTGCATACATGGCTGGCAGCTTGAAATCAGCCAGAGCAGGAGAATTTACACCATGGAAATAAGCAGATGCTACCAATCAGGTCTTGTTTTATGAACAGTGGTTTATCAGCACATTACTGCCCAAACCCATTTCCATCACTTGGACTCAAAGCCTGGATAGCACAGCTTCTGAGGGACTCTGTGGCCCCCAGAGTTTCACCAAGCACTCCATGAAAGCCACTGCACATCTAACCCTGACAAAAGGGCCAGGTGAGGCAGGAAGGGTACAACTAGCTGTGTCCCTAGAACTGAAACAAGGTTTAGGCAAAGCGTTCAGAAACCTGGTGGCTGAGAACGACAGCTTGGATGTTGATAAGGAATCTTATCCTGAATTATTGCCATTATTGGAATAACATGTGACATACAGCAGGGACTCTATGGCCCACAGCTCCCACAGGCCATGGAAAATGACCGCTCCAGTCTGTTTAACATGTGGGAGGGGTTGATGACGCATAATTCAGTCTCTGGAAGGTAATGACACTTAACCCAGTTCTCTGAGACACATCACTCATGTTCACAGACTCCAGTAAGAGCCTGAGGTCTTGGGGCGCCAGCACACAGCTCCCATTTCTAATTTTCACACACTCCCATCTGCAGGGAGCACTTCTGCTTCGCTTTCACTTTAATAAAGCTGTTCCTGCTTATGTCTCCTCTGTGTCTGTGACCACCTTATTTCTGACTCTTTCTACTATATGTTAGTGTATGGTGCAAGAAATATTATTCTGCACTTATCTAGCATAAAGGCCTTACTCATGTGTGTGTGTGTGTGGTGTGCACATGTGCACGTGCATGTGCATGCTTGTGCCAGTACTAGGGTTTGAACTCAGGGCCTGAATGCTACCCATGAACTTTTTGTACAAGGCTGATGCTCTACCACTTGAGCCACAGCTCCATTTTTGGCTTTCTGGTGAATAATTGGAGATCAGAGTCTCCTGGACTTTACTTCATGGGCTGGCTTTGAACTTCGATTCTCAGAACTCACTATTCTGAGTAGGATTACAGAAAGGAGCTATCAGCACCCAGCTAACATGCCTAGATTTTTAAAACTGCTTAATATGTCTCTAGAAACATTCCCATATAATAAAATCTCTACCTTTCATGTGAGGGCTAAGGCAACCTGTGTCAGTGCCCTGTGACCTCACATACCAGCTGAGAGAATCACCACCGGTGCTGACCCATCTCCTTATCAAGGGCAGCTCACCACCACATCCCAGACCCCCTATGGTAAGACAGCTCTAGAGAGGCCCCAAGGCAGACTAGGGCAAGAGCTGAGTCCCTCACCAAAGCTGCTGGCCTCTTGACTGCCTGGGAACCATCTAGACTCAGGGTGAGTTCCCTGAGATTTCCATTCTTTTGAACAACTTGGTACTGTTCAATTTGACTCTTGCAAAACAACCTAGCAGTCCAGCCTAAGCACAGTGAGCTGCGGAGACTCAGGTAGGGCCTGCTACATACTGTCACTGCCTGCCAGGCTGCCAGGTCCCAGGAGAGGTACTTGTATTCCCAGCACCAGGCCCAGGATCCATCTGTCCGCAGGCAGCAGACTGCTCTTTCTAGTCGTCTTTGTTCTCTGTCGGAAGTTTCCAAGATGTCACAGAGATTAATTGAGATGCTGATCAGTGAGATTGTTGCAAACGCCTCTTCCCGCTCTGTCTGCTCCAATCATGGCTCTCTTCTCCCTGCCAGGGGCCCTGCAGCTCCGTGTGCCAGGAGAGAGAACCAGTCTCTGTTCCTGCTGCAACCCTGCCAGCACGCAGGGGCTTGTGGTGCTTCTAAAGCTGCTTCTTAGGCGGCCCTGGGCCCTGGTTTCAGCAGGAATTGTGTGTGGGGGGGGGGGAATGTTGGGGAGGGACAAGCCTTACTGGACACAGTACATGGGTCCTGATGATTTTTCCAGTTTACTATGGCTTGAAAGTGATACACCATGACTAAAAATGGCCCTGCTACGGTACTACCTCGTGATGTTGGGGGCAGTGAGTGGCAGTTCCTGGTTAGTGTGCAGCTCCTAGAGGAATGCAGCTTAGGTATTTTCATTTTCGAATTATACTATTTCAACTCATGATGGCTTAATAAGGATATAAGGGTAGGGCATCTGTACATGGCTTAGAGAGGCTGAATGGTGCCCAACAACAAAGGTCCAGGGATGGGCTTCCTTATACTCTGGGCAAAGAAGAAAGACCAGGCATTGGCATGTTTCTCTTTTCATTCATTCATTCACCTACTCCTTCATTCATTCAGTCCACTGCCCTTCCCTGCTACAGCTATAAGTGAAGCACTGTGCTGGGCACTGGGTGAGAGAAAGATCAGATGGCATCCCAGCCCTGTGGGAGCTCACAGCTTAGAACCAGAGATAAAAGAGGGCTATAAATGAAAACACCGTGAGGTCCACAACTCGCCATGGGATAAATTAGTACGAACAGCAGGAGGCTCAGAAGACAGAGTGTTATGATGTCTTCTTGGAAGATCTGCTCTGAGCCCAGCTGTGGAAGGGCCATGGCAATGAGGTGTGAGGAGGCTGGCTTTGGTTGGACACGCATGTACACACACTCTGGCAGGGCTGCTGGGGAGGAAGGCAAGGAAGGAGCAGGAAGGGAGCAGGTAGGTGCTGATGGATTGGCTTTTCTAGCACAGGGAATATAAACTGAGAGGAGTGGGATTCTGGGAGAGGGAGGTGGTGGGTCAAAGTTGACCCCAAGGTTTGAACAGGGACAATGAGCCTGTGGACTAAATGGCCTTATTGCCTGAACTTGTATTGACTCCATCACTGTCCAGCTATATGACTTTGGCCAGTTCCATTGTTGGTCCTGTGCTTCTGTTTCCTCATCTGAAAAAGGAATATTATTAGTATAACAGCATAGGGCTATTTGGGAGTTGTATCAGAACAAATCATCTAACACACAAGGTAAACCATGGACAGAGTAAGAAGTTATTACAGGGTGATAGGAAGACTGAAGCCTAGATACCTTGAGAAGAGATGGTTCTGAGGAGGGGAGTGCAAATCCCAGGAGAAACTCCTGATTGAGTTTTGGAGCCTGGTGGCAGCTGTTTTAATTGATCTGGTGATATGTGGAGCTCTGTCTCTACAACTCAGGGACATGTAAGTCAAATATCGCAGAATCGACCGTGTCGGAAGGATGGCTGCAGGCTCTTGTGCTGCCCAGAGACCCTGATGAGAGATGGGCTGTCATTAAGCAGAGAGGCAGGAGCTGGGATGTGGGGGAGAAGGTTGTTCAGGGCTCTGTGTGGGGCTGGGGAGCTGTGAGTGCCCTTGCCCGAGGACTGCAGGCTTGGAGATCTACAACCATCACAAGGGCTTTCCTGAGAATCTCGCAGGGCTAACTAGCATCCTCCACTGATGAGCAGAGCCAACCCCTTGCACACCTGCTGACAAGGGAAAGCTAAGCCCCTTTCTGTTGAGCCTAACCCTCTCCAGCCTCAGTCTTTCATGCACAATTTCTTCTGCCTCCCTCCCTGCCTCTGCCCTTTGTGCAAGGTCTTCAGCTGCCTGGATGACCTTTCCTGCTTTCCCGTTATCCTTCCTACGCTGGCTCCTGGCTTCTCTTCTGAGCCTGTGTATAGCAAGTGCTGTTTTTATGCCTTTATCCCACCTCTGAGCCACCTATAGATGTTGCTTCTGTATACCCTTAGCTTTCTCTATCTCTGACATTCTCTCAGAGGGGGCAGGTTTGGCCAGCATGTGGGACAGACAGGCCACAAGTGTCAGCAAGTGACCAGACACTGATAGCTTCAACAGAGAAATGATGGAGCTGATGTACAAATGCACAGCTCCTTGACCCATAGATGTGTCATGCTGAGCACTTATTCACGTTTCCCAGTTTCTCAAAAGGCCCAGCAGGAAAGAGTCCCAGAGGCCCACAGCTGCTCATACTCTGTGGCTGGCTCTCCTTTTCTCCATTCCTGCCTCTCAAGACGTTGATTCTCTGAATCCCTTCCAGATAATCTTAGTGCCCTGTTCTGATCATCTGGTCTGAATTAGGGGTCCCCGATGTTTCTGAGGACATCCTCATCTGTACCTCACATGTGTGGTGGTGTTTATCAACAAGTCACATGTCCTACTCCTCTGTCATCTTCATGTCATCTTCTCTCCTAGTACCTAATATACCTAGCACAGAGAACAAGACAAACACATTTGCTGAATAAACTTGTATAAACACACACACACACACACACACACACACACACACACACACAGAAACACAGAGAGAGAGACAGAGAGAGAGAGAGAGAGAGAGAGAGAGAGAGAGAGAGAGAGAGAGAGAGAGAGAGAGAGAGAGAGAGAGTTTGTTTTAAGAAGCTAATTCCAGTTCAAGACTTTGATATTTACATGAGAAATCAGACATACAAATACCTTTGGACCATCTGGAGTGAGGATGGCCAGCCAGGGGGATTGCAGCTCCTGCAACCCCCATTTCCTCAACACCCCCAGTATCGACTAGTTGTTGATAGATGGGAAAAACAGAGGCTGAGTTTCCTCAAAAGACAGTCTCAGTCCTGGACAGAGAGCAGCCAGTACTTCTGTTGTGGGCAGAGAGAACCTGGCTTGGGGCATGTCCCGTCTGCAGGGAGGATGGGGGTGGGTAGCACCAGGAAGGGAGCCCTGCCCTTAGCAGCTCCTCTGTGCCAGCCTGCCTGCCCACAGACCTGCTTAAGGCCAGGAAGCCCAATCTACACCACTCTAGAGAAATGGGAGGGGGCAGAGGTGAGGGTCTAGAGCAGACTGAAGATCAGTGGAGGAGAACAGAGAGGTTCTGTTTTGCTTTACTACTTCCATCCTTGTCTGTTTTAAATATCAATTGCTATGCAGGTTAAATACTTATTCAGATGCCTTTTAGCTTAAAAGCAAGCTAATTGATCTCTGGAGATCCTTGAATGAACAGTGAAGAAACTGCACTAATTATAGAATCAACTTCCTCTCTTGTTTTGTTTTGTTTCTTCTCTGACAATGCAACAGAAAAGGGCCTGGGGAAGCAAAAACACATGTTTTTACTATGTGGCTACAACCAACATGCCCCCTCTCCCCGCCTCACAACTGGGAGGAGCCATCCCAGGCATGGCTGCCAAAGCTGCTTCTGGCTGGCAGAGTCTGTCTGCCTTCCTCTGGGGTCTCAATTCCTGATTTTGCATTGCCCAGCTCTAGCCTGAGCATTTTGGATCCCTGTCCCTGTTCATCTTGTAGTTGCAACGTTGCAGCTCAATGGTGCCTGGGCAGAGGTGGGGAGGGATGGGGTGAGAGCTTCAGGTTCATCTGAAAATCCAAACTCCAAAAGGTTTTTGAGGGCTGATTTTGAAGCCTTTCAAATAAGGTAATGTAGATGTAAGTATTTCAAAATCCAGGACTATATAATCTCAGCCTCACAGGAGGTGTAGGGAGCAGAATCAAAGTCTGAGGTCTGAGGCAAACCCCAGTCCCCCTCCCCCTCAAAAGTGAGACTTAACCAGAAAAAAAATCATTAAAGCAAAAAGGGCTGGGGCATGGCTCAAGAGGCAAAGTACCTGTCTAGAAAGGGCAAAGCTCTGAATTTAAACCTCAGTACTACCCCAAAAAATAATTAAAAATATGAAAAGCTCTTGAAATCTGAAGCACTCTGGCTGCAAGCATTTTGGAAAAGGGACAGTCAACCTATAGCATCAGGGGGATACATCTGGTGCCATTGGCTTTCTCACCCCAGCCCAGGAGAATGTGGCCCATCTTCTGAGTCCTCAGTTAGAAGAAAGATTGGGCCATTTTGGCTTGTTGAAGGGGAACCTGTCACTGCCAGTGACCCTAGGAAACTGCAGGCAGGGTGCAGGGAGACCACAGTCTTCTCTAAGTTTGGAAAACTAGAAGTTGAACAGTGTTGAGCAGATTTTTAAAAAGTCTGCAGGACTTTTCAGGCATTTTCTCTGCTTATGGGCATGGCAAGCCTCCAAGACAGGGGTAGCAACACTTTTCAGACTTATGTGACAACCGTGGAAACCTTTTTTGGCAAATCATCACGGCAGAAACGCGCTTTGGGAATCGCTATGTTATGGTAATTTGGAGGAAAGGTTCCTTTTTTCTGAGTGGGGCATGAGCTACTTGAGGTCCAGCGTTAGATCCTTCACATCCCAGTCTGCCCCACATGCCCAATGCCAAGCTCACACTACTAGAAACAATGGTGGAAGTATCAGCCTGGGTCTGGCTTCCAGTGGACCAATTTCCAGTGCATCACTAACTCCTTTAATATAGACTTTGAGGTCTGATTACTCACTCAGCTCTCATTAGTGCGCCTGTGTGTATGCACACCTGGGCAGGTGTGGGCACACATCTCACCTGGGTTGAGGCACAGCAGGGAGGAAAACATGAGGAGCCAATTCATCAGACTGATGCTTTGTGTCTCTCTCCCCAGGGCTTTTGGTGGAAATAAGAGATCCTGACTTAATTATGATCATTAGCAAATGAAGCCGCTTGACTCCACACAAGCTTGTGGCTGTTCAAAGAAATTCTGAGCAACTTTGTCCTCCACTACCAGTGACAGAGACACTCAGTCATTCTGCCATGTCTTCACGCATCCGACACTCAAGAAGCACATGCTAGGCACTGGGCACACAGGCAATAAACAGTGGGGAGACCACCTCTAATCCTAGATACCTTATTTATCTCCCCAAAGCTCTTAATGCAGATTGGAGTGATCTTCAATGTCTATCTGTTGCCTAGCTCATGATCTGCCTGTGTCCTAGCATACAAACTCTTTGGGCCAATGGATCTGATCTATCTAGAGCCCTGTTCCTGGGCACAAAGGAGGCATTCCATAAATATTTCTCAGACATAAATGAATATGTATGAAACACATGAATATGTATAAACAAGTATGAAATGGAGGTTAACATGTGGACAACGGCTTTTAACCAGAGCTGCTGCCTCAGGGCAGCAAAAGGGGATACACACAAAGTGGGAAGTGGAGGGAAAGTTGTTGTCAAAGAAATACAGATCAGAAAGCTGAACTTGGCTTGGCAAAAGCCAGAAAGACTCATAAGTCCCCCTCCATCCCAGCCACTGAGAAAGCCCAGGGTGGTTTTCAATGGGGAAGAGAGCAGGGGCATTTGAGCATTTGCATGGACTGTCAGCAGAAAAGAAGTCACTTGCATCTTAAGGATAGAGGTTTAAAGATGCTGTCCTCTAAACACTGCACTTAGAACAAATGCCAAGGCAGAATTCCTGGCATAACCAGATGGTGTTGATGAGATGGGCAGAACAGCCCAAGAGCAGTTCTGTAGCCATACAAACAATCCTAAGAATCATGAACACCTATGGAGCCTCTGTTCCAAGCATCATTATCTCATTTAATCCTCACATCAACCCTATGAGGTAGATTCTACTGCAGTTATCCTTCTTCAGAAGATGACATGAAAACACAGAGAAGTTAGCAATTTATTCAGATTCCCACAACTTCTACAGATCAGGCTGTGAGGCTTTGGGCTAATGCAGGAGCTTAAGGGGGCAAACCCATAAGGGGGTAAACTCTACCTTAGAGTTGGGATGGAGTTTCTTTCCTAAGCTTCGTCTGGGAAAGGGTTTCTTCCTCTCAGTCTCCAAAGTCCTCAAATTTGAAGGTTTTTTGTCAATGACAGTGGCAAGTTTTATGTTTAACTATTTAATACATGTTGTGTGATTCTCAATCTATAGCATGGGCTCAGTCATTTCCTGCTATTTTCCTTAATGCCTCAGAACTTCAAGACCTATTTTCAGGTAGAGGAAAGTAAGCCATAAGAATAAAACAGGTGCAGTCTTTTTTTTTTCTCCCAAAGAATATGTCGAGTAAATACGCCCTTCAGAATAGGGTCTGTCCATGACCTACTGGCCACCTGTTATCCTTGCCCAGGAGATGCGGGTCCACACCCTCTCCCAAAGAGATGTATCTTGAGTGGAGGTGGTGCCTGAGGAACAAGCTCCATCTAGGTTGGATCTCTGGTCTATGGCCTGTCTTCAAGTCCTCCACGATGTCACCAACCCCACATTTCTAAAACCAAATGAAGCATTTCCAAACCTTGCTCCCTTCTCCATCCCTAGAGTGGACATCAACATCCATTCAATGGTCCAGGATGGAAACCAGAATATCATTTTCACCTCTCCCTCATCCCCCTGTTCCCTACTTGTCCCTACCCCCAAACAACTCTCCTACCCAACCCCTCCAGCTCATGTCCTACACAGAGCACCAGTTTCTGTGTGCTCTCCCTCCCCATCTACTCTTTATTTTTCCAGTGGACCAGTTTTCTTCCTGAGATTCATTGTCTTCATAAATCCAGCTACAATCCACTGTCTGCCGTATGTCCCACTCGACCTCCCTATGTTTAGTCACATCAACCAGACCAAGATCTGTCACTGCTTTATGCCTGTGCTCTTGACTTCATGTTCACCCATGATGACAAGGTATTTGGGCCCTTCTTAGGCAACTGGCAGGGTGCCACAAGCTTCCTGTGCATCATCTTGTCTAATCTGGACAACATCTCTGAGTATGGGACTCTCACTGTAGCAGTCAGACAGAGCAGTGGCTTCCTTGTGGCTCACACCTGGAGGCCACGTGTGTTGCAGTCTCCCTGCCAGACTCCGCTGTAGGTTCTATCTTTGGTTTAGCATTTTCCCTGTCAGTTTCTATGTCTGTTCCACAAACCAGACTGTACTGCCTTCAATGCATAGGCTACTCAGACCTTGCATAGGGCCCAGAAATGGAACCAGTGGGAGGAACTAAACCCCCATCCCAGGTCTCACAAAAGTTGACTCCCCTTCTCTGAGCAGTTTTCTAACTTATTCATTAATTCAGCAAGATCCACTAAACTCCTGCATAAGCCTCTTGTTCCAGGCACTGGGGACATAGCACTGAACTAAGTGAAAAAGTCCCTACCTTTAAGGTGTCACCTTCTTGTGACAGAAGCCAGGAAGGGACAAAGCAGGGCGAGATGACTGAGAGAGCCAAGGGAAGCTCGATGCAGCTAGCTTGCCCAGACCTCTTCAGCATGAAGGAGTGAGAAAATGAATACAAGTTCACCTTGGGATATTCGCTTCCTCAAGAGGAGAGTCATCCAAGGTCATGGTTAACAGTACAGGGGCGATGCTGCTCTGCTGTGATAAATGCAGTGCTCGGAGCAAAAAGAATGGCCCGGAAGGGTCCAGAGGGGTTTTCAGAGGAGTGGATTTCAGTGGGGACTTGAAGAGTGAATGAAGCAAGGCGATAAAGTGCCTGGCAAGCCGTGGAAGCAGCAGGAGCCTGCTGAACCCAGCAACCAGCCCACTCAGCCCAGCTAGCCAAGCCAGGGGTAGGAGCCAGGGGTGCCCATGATTTTCTGGGTCATCTCTTCCCAGACAATCCCCTTTCTCCCTCTGGAACTGAGACCTCTTTCCACAACACTGCCATGGAAGCTGACAGGAGACACACTGCAATGGCGATTATTGTGTGCGAGCCCCCTCATGGAGGACTGATAGCCCATCACAGTATGGAAAAGTTACAACATGCTGATCCCTGAAGCTAGTCTTCCTGACCAAGGGTCTTAGCTTCATGAACTCATCTTGCTCTGGCTGGCACCACAGTCTAATGCCTCATTTTCTCCAGAAGGACTAGAGGACAATAGAACCAGGCTGGTGCAGGTTTGGTGCAGTCTGTGCCCCAGCTCAACCATAGATTAGCTCATACTCACCACTTCTGTACGTTGGTTCTTCCATCTGTGAAATGGGAAATGTGCCTGTTGGGCAGGGCATAGACTGGATGGGACTTACCAGATGCAGAAGCCTCTCTCCCTGCCACTCTCACCTGAGGCTCAGAACAAGACCTGTTCCTGAGTTTTCACTCCTGGTCTCCACCCCATCTTACATCCAGGTCTGATCCCAGAAGGTACCATCTACCCTCGGGGTAGATTTTGGGCCTCTGACTGCCTCATCATTAGGAAGATCCTGGCATCCGCTGTCCACCTGGAATTACCTGTAGGGTGCCTTGTCACCATTCTTCTCTGAGGACACTAGTCAGGCCTGTCCCGAAGATCACCATGCCCCACTAGAAGGGAGATATACTGCCCCAATACCATTCCCCACACCCACACCAGGGTTTTGCTTCAGCCAAGGGCCTCACGCTGCCTGACTGGTAATGGTTGGGGAAGTGAGCTGATGGGCAAAAAAGAGGCTCAATTTCTCACTGGGACCAATTTGTGAGTTTTCAGCGGCATCTCTCGCTCTCAGTTTTTGCTCGTCCTTGCCTGCCTGCTGCTCTGCTCACACATTCTGGCTGTTAGGATTCTGAAAGAGGCCAAAGAGGTGGGGACCTACTCCAGTCAGGCAGCCAATAGGGGAGGCAGGTGCCCACTCAGAAGTGGGCCGCAGATGGGGTGGGGCAGCCTCCAGAGGGCTAGGAGATAAACATTTCATGGACTTTTGTGTCTGGCCTGGGCTTTGAACTGAAATCCTCAGATCTCAGCCTCCTGAGTAGTTAGTATTACCATATCCTATTGATGCCAAATCACACTCCCCACCCCCCTCACATTTTAACATCCCTGAAATTGAGATGGGTCTTGCAATAGATGATAAGAAAGCACTGTGTCATAGTTTAATTGGTGGGATTATTCTCAGGGAAGTACAGAATATCACATACCTTATAATTGGTGGGATCTCAGATTTTATGAAACCAAAGCACACCTGGATGGGAGAAGGTACTCCCATAGAAGCCCCACTGTGTCTTGAGCATGTCCTACCATTCTTCTCCTTATCCAGGACCTGTCCCTCAGTGACCTCAGGGACACTAGGAGCCCTTAGAGAGATGCTTGCTTTGCTTTTTCTTTTGTTGTGCCAGAACTGGGGCTCAAACTCAGGATCTGGGTGCTGTCTTTTAGCTTTTTTGTTCAAGACTGATATTCTACCACTTGACACACACTTCTACTTCCAGCTTGTTGGTGATTACTTGGAGATAAACATTTCATGGACTTTTGTGTCTGGCCTGGGCTTTGAACTGAAATCCTCAGATCTCAGCCTCCTGAGTAGTTAGTATTACAGATGTGAACCACGAGTGCCTGCTTGCTTTGCTTTTGTGTGGTTTATCAGATCCCCCTAAATGGGAAGGGCAAGTGGCCATAGCTCCAAGATGAGAGCAGAGAGGGCTGTGCACTGGGGTCCAGGTTGCCATTATATCATTGCGGGTAGGGACCAGGTAGCTTTGCTACCCTCTGGTAACCCTTACTATGGGACAACAGGATACTGAGCTGAGTCAGCAGAGGGTGGAGGGAAAGGCTAAGTAGTGGGAGGTGTCCCCTAAACTCAGTTGCTTCATAGAGGACAATAAGAATCCCAGGAGAGAAGATATAGGAAAGATCTCCTGTGGGTTCTGTCCCACAGCTGGCACCCCTACTCTCTAAGCCATGTAGCCTCCCTGAGCCCCTGAAAGCTCTATCACCGTGTCACCGCCTCAACAACTTCAACACCTTCCTGAGGTCTCCTCTCTCTGAGCTAATGCCATTACAGCCATGCTGGCAGGGGTCTCAATGATATGGGGCCATGAGGGAAACTTTCCTGTGTTGAGCACCCTACTCTCAGCCAACTCCTTGCTGAAACCTCCCCTACACTTGCTCCATGCATCTTCCCATTACATTTAAGTGGTGGATGAGGAAACAGAGAATGTCAGAGGCCTGTCCAGGGAGCATCTCTGTGCTGCTCAGAGCTCAGATCCATCCTCACCAGCTCCCAACTCTCCTGGCACCTTTGACTCCCCAAGTCATAAGCAGGCCCCAAAGAACTCCCCAAACCCACAACCCCCAAAAGAGCAATGGTCAGAAGCAAAAGTGGGAGATGACAATTTGTCAGGAGCCTAGATACCTGGGGTACAGGGGAGCTTTGCTTGTGAGCTATCCACACAGCACCCCCAGTCCTCATCCTTGGTCCACAGAGTCATTAAATATGCAGCATCTCATTTTGTTCCTGGGCAGGGAGGGCTCTGAGTCACAGGAGGTGACATTGCTCTCCAACAGGTAAGTTGTTCAACAGATGGGCAGTCGAGTGGCAAAGAAATACATTATTAATGTTTCTGGTTAAATTAACTGATTAAAACCACCCCAGGTAAAAATGTACATATCAGCGCTTTGCCCACAGCAAATGAGGAATTAATGGAATATGGCTGTGTCTTTGTAATGAGACACAGACAGGGGCTGTCTGGAAAGGTTGGCTCTCTTCAGCGCAGCGGCAGGGGGTAGGGGACTGGAGGCATGATCTGTCTGTTAAAGAGACCTCCACTGATTGGCTCAGGGCAGGGTATAAAAAGAAGATCCTGGGAAGGCCTAAGAGATTGAAATCTTTGGCTTTTGCTTTCCTGGAGGATCACAAGGGGCTCAAGGCCACCAGCAAGCAGTAGTTTAGGTGGAAAATAATGCATAGGAAGTGGGATCTTGAGGTGCTGGCTCAGGCTCCACCGAAGATTCTCTATAAGTCAACTGCTTTTTGGAAGCCTCAGTATCCTTATCTGTATATTGGGGTGAGGGAGGTAGAAATCAAGTGATTGCTTGCCTTATTATATATCACAAGTTCAGTTTACTCGGTCCTTACCTCCCAGTGGATAACCTAGTAAGACAGCTGATTCCTACTTGGGTTTTTGTACCCAGACACCTTCTACCCTTGCATGACTTTGGGGAAGCCCTACAGTTTTGATATAGGCACAAAAGAACTCTCATATAGGTATAGCAGTTGTTTGTATACACATGCATGTACACACACACATATGCTCACATACACACTAAAGCTAACCCACAAGGTGATCAGAAGCCACTTGCAGCCAGATATATACTCAGTTATGTAAACATAACTGAGTACAGAGGCCAAGACCCCTTGTACAAGGTCAGGAGAGTGTCAGACACATGCAAATTGGGGACACTTTGAAACCAGTGTAAGGGCTGAGGGGCAGGGAAGGCACTGTTGGGCAGAGGATCAAGGACCAGTTTTGTCCTCAGTGAAATAAGCTTTATCCTAGGGTTTTGGGAGCTCCCAGAGGCTCTGACCCAATTCAGGCAAGAGTGAGATTTTGCATAAATTAGCCAGGTAATCACATCCCTGCCAGGGCTTCCCTTGATCCAGAGACCTGGAGTGGCTGGAGTCCCATAATCTAGGGAGTAGTCCTGCTCGTGTATAGTACTCCTGGACTGAGGCAGGAGCCGGGGATATGCAGCTCTGCAGCTCTGGTCCCCTCAGCTCCCTCCTCCCTGCAAGGAGCCGCCTCCCCCCCCCCCATCACCTCCACCCACTGGCCAAGAATGTGGTGAGAGTTCTCCAAGGTGCTGATGGTTGAGGGCAAAGAGGAATTGGGTAAGAGCAGTTGTTTCTTCTCCAGCACTGCTAGTCTGCTGGCTAGAAGAGGAGGGGAGGGAGGCCTGGGTTCTCAGAGCCCCACAGCCCTACCACACACATTCCCTACCCCACCCCCCACTCCCTGCTAGGCAGGGGGAGCAAGGGGGAGGTGTCAGCTAGAAGCCTCCTAATGACTCCCACCCTTCCAGAAGGCCCGCAAGGGGGTCAGCACTGCCATCTCAGTATCATTAGCTGTTTACCCTGAGAAAGTTCACACTTCCGAGGCCTTGCTCGAGCTGTCAAAAACACTGCACGTAATGCTGGCAGCTCTGCCAACTGCGATCCCCAGGGCCCAGCAAAGCAAATATTTAGCAGGCGCCTGGCTCTGAAGCACACGTGCACTCACCTACTCACAGGGGGCGTGCATGCCAACACATGGCTACAAACATCTGCACAGACTTACTGCCCAAATACACGGGGCTCATGAGGGACTCCATACACAAACCGTCGATACAGATACACACCCAGACATGCACAGGCAAACACATTCTTAGGATAAAAGAATAATGTAATAGGTATCGAGTACTCACTGCCAGGCATTCTTTCCAAGGAGTTCATAAACAGTATTGAAGCCGATTCTCCTGGCAACTCTAAATGACAGCCAGGCTCACACTCCCATTTTTCAGATGATAAAAACTGAGGCTTCATCAAGCAGACTCCATACCTGTAGTTCTCCTCCACTACACACATACACACACACACACACATACACACACACACAACCTGCCCCCACTCAGACATGCTCAAGAGACCTAGACACAGTAGCACAGACAGAATTCACACATGTGCACGTTTATAGCACATATTCTAGTGCACACATGCATTCATATGCATATATATACATGCATGCATATGCATATACATGCGTGTACATTTACACTTGTCTACACATGTCCACACAACACAACCAACCCTGAATCAACTAGTTTTTAAGCTTTTCCCTCCCAGCAGATGCATCCTGTGTCCCAGCCCCACTCCCCCAGGGTAATAGACAGACTGTCTCAGGGAGCCATCATGTGTGAGTCCTTCTTCTACAAGTGGCTAAGCCTCTGATCAGTCCCTGGCTGGTGCCAATGACAGCACTGGTATTTTCAGAGAGGGAGCAGGCCTTGATAGAGAGGGTGGGTCCAGATGGTGGTGGTAAGTCCCCAGTTGTTGTGTGGAAACAAACGGTCTGTTAAATCTAGAACTTGGCTCCAGCCTGGCCTGATAAGTGGCCATTCCAGAGGTTGAGGCTTTGCAGTGTGGCATCATCACAGGTCAAACAAGGTCAGGGTGGGCTTAGCTCTGGAGTCTAAGCGTCTCAGAGTCCCAGACAAAGTCTCTCTAAAGCACCTAGGCTCTAGCAGTCCTGAAGAGCTAAGAGTACACTGTTATTTGCTGGATATCTGGCAAGTGAGCCCCAAGCACCATCCATCTGCCCAGGAGTCCACACTCACACCTCTCCTCACTGATTTCTAAGGTCACTCTCTCCTGGCTTGCAAGGTCACTGAAGGTGAATGCTCTAAACCAACTCTTCATTAATCACTAAGGTCATTGCTTATTGAGTCCCAAAGTCACTGCACAATGATTTTTGGAAGCCACTGACCAGAAAGCCTCAAGGATATTTTCTGATGACCCTTGAGATCACAGTGATTCTTAGGGCCTCAAGCATCCTTTGGGGCCCAACTGCTGCTTTACAAATGTGTAACCCTGCCCTTTGCCCTCACCCTTAGTGCTCTTGGCAAGAAGACAAGAATCCCTGCCCCAACCCCAACAGTGCAAATATCCTGACTCTGTGAGGTTAGACAAAGAAAAGATGGTTGGGGAGGTGAGGCCTAGGCTTCCTACACAGTGCATATATGTGAGGTTGTTCCTTTCTCTGTGCTTCTTGGCTCTATCATGCAAACCATGCAACTTGCCCTTTTCTTTGTCTCTTTTTCTAATCAAGATCTCTCAGCTCTGTTGAGACAATATATGCAATTTTCCCTGTAATCAGAATCAGGACCTGTACACCTACCTCTCAGACTCCCAGATTCTTAGAATCACTATCACTTTCTTTTAATCCCAGGGAAAAAAATCTGGGGCCTCCCTCTGATCACATGAGTAAGGAAATCTCTGTGGCCTCTCCTGGGGAATTTTCTGAAGAGGTAAAAGAGCTGAAAAAGTAACCCTGTAAAAGTAGAATTTCAGACATTATGGAGCTCCCAAATGAAGCTCCCTCCTAGAGCTGAGCAGATTCATCTCCCTTCCCCAGGTACTGCTTGAATTGCTAAGCAAGGAAAACATATACAAATAAAGTGTCACGTCTTGACATTTGATAATTTAAATCCAGCATCGAAGGGCATCTGCTTAATTACACACAGAGCTGTGTGGGAACACTAAGAGACAGGCTCTGGGGGAGGCAGAGACCCCTGCTCGAAAGCGCTAACAGCCATGCAAGCCCAGGGAGTGCAGACAGCGAGATTTGTCTTTTGAGGTTAAATTAAAGCCCACGTTTCATTTTTGATGCAGCCTCATTCTTCCCGTTTTCTCCATCTACCTCCCAAACTGAGGCCTTAAGTGGAAAAGATGCATTGAATAGCAAATGCAATTCAACAAATATTATGACATGCTGTTCATCACGAGCCCTAAATATTTAACGGTTCAACTTTATGGGCTTTTCATTTTGTTTTATTTTCATTTTTGCCAGATGCGATGAATTTAGCACTAACCGGCCCCTTGCCGAGGAACTGCCGGTGGCCTACTTTGCAAAACGAACAAAGTGAATTTCGTTCAGGTGTTTGTGACCTCCGTTCATTCGGCCAGCATCGCCTTATCTTCTTGGCTCTGCCCAGCTGGCTTTCCAGAAAATAAAATACAATAAAATAAAAGTGAGATAGAAGGAAAGAAAGGGGGGAAAGGGAGGCAGAACGCAGAGGGTCGTAAAGCCTCTGTCGGCCAATTCATTTCTGTTTAATCCATCTGCGCACTGCAGAAAGCTCCTTTGTGGAGAATGAGACCAAAGGTCGGTAATAGATTTCAACAGGTTCCGAGAGGCTGTTGACTGCTCTGAGCTGCGTGGAGAGTGGGAGGCCCCCAAAAGGCAGGGGGAGAGAGATAATTGGAGACCTGGAGCCCCAGATCGCCCTCTGAGTCCTGCTTTCACAGATTTATAAAGAAGCAGAGATTGTCTAGCATTCTGCCTCTGAAATTTGTGCATGAGATGGAGAGAGAGCAGAGGCAGAAGGGGAGGGCCACATGTGGCAAACCCTGGAGATCTTGGCATGTGGCCCCCTGTTCTGATAAGATAAGGGGCAAGGAAAGAGGTCAGAGAGCCCCAGAGCAAGGCCTGCTGAGACTTTGGGATGGTTTGGGGGCCCTCTGGGAAGAAGCAGGGTGATCCTCCCACTTGGAAAAGGGTGAGAAGGGTAGAGGAAGTAAAGGCAAGGGCCAGGAGGCAGATCTTGAATTATATTTCCTACCTATTCTCTGACCACCTCTCTGAATGTACAAAATGTAGCTGGTAAGGGATCTCCTACAGTTGGGGAATGGCTGCAGCTACCTCCCCCCAGGGATCCAACCTCAGAATCTCAGACCATTCCACATCATGGCCCATTCTTTTCTCTGTGGTGACCCCAGGGAACAAAGGAGGGTGTGAGCTGGGGTGCCAGGTGTGTTTGAACAAAAGTGACCGTGTAACTGGGCATTGGTAGCTCATACCTGTAATCCAAGTCACTCAGGAGGCTGTGATCTGAGAATTGCAGTTTGAAGCCAGCCCAGACAGGAAAATTAGTGAGAGTCTTAAGCTGGAAATGGAGCTGTGGCTCAAGTGGGAGAGTGCTAGATTTGAGAGAAAAAAAAAAGTTAAGAGACAGTGCCTAGGCTCTGAGTTCCAGCTCCAGTATTGGCACAAAAAAGAAGTGGCAGTGCACTAGGTAGAGGTGGGAGCAATGTTATCCTTGGTTCTAGATTCAACCCTTGTCATCTGTCTACCAATGCAGGGGTCAGCACAGCATTGTGCTTCGGTGTGTATAAGTATTTCATTCGGACAACAGGCTGAGTCAAGCCTGGGGATAGAGAGCCAGCTCTCTACTTCATTGACTTTCTAACACCGAAGAGTTCAACATAGACTCTCTACAACAAGAACAACAACAAAATTCCCTCCTCCAAACCTATTTCTTCAGCCTCATTCTCTGACACCCTGAGTCAGTCATATGACCCCTTACTGTCCCCAGTGATATACCAGGGAAATGTTCAGACAGAAGATCAGGATGTTCTCAAGGAAGGAACAACAAAGGAGACCTTAGCTTAGTGGGAGAGACCGGGGGTCAGGGAAGGTACTACTATACATCTTGGAGATGATACCTGGGTTGAACCTGAAGAACAGTCCATGTTTACTGAACACTACCACAGACTGGATCCTAAATGTTCCCTCAAAGGGGGAAAGCTTAGCCACAAGCCTGTGGTGTAATCATGAGGGGGTAGGCAGGACCATTGGGAGGATGTTAGGGTGACAGAGGGTATTGCTGAAGGGGATACTGGAATCTCCCTCCTCTCTTTCTGATTCCTGGCCACAATGCAGCGAGTTGGTCTCCCTGCCACTATGCTATGCTGCCCTATCACAAGTCCAAAAGTAACAGAGCCAAGAGTCCATGGACTGAAGTCTCCCTAGCCTTTCCTCCTTATAAGGTTATTATCTCAGGTATTTTTGTCACAGCAAAGGAAAGTTGACTAATATTGACATGATATGGCAGGCACATAAATAATGTTTTGCAAATGTGGTTTCAATCAATCCAATTTTTTTTGTCCTGTAGGATGGGTACAATTGTCATTAGTTTCAACTTATAGATTTAAAAAAAAACTGTCATAGAGAGGTGGCTGATCTGCCCCCAACTTATGAGGAATTGTGGCTGGGCTTCAGATTCTAGGATGGTGACATCCAAGACCACACTGCAACAACCACTCTGTCAAACACCAAAAACCGTTAGCCTTTGAAGACGGAGATTCTGTGGTTCACTTTTGTATCTCTGGTGTCAGCATAGTTCCAGCAGGGAGGCATTTGTGAATCTTGTTGAAAAAAAATGGAAGGGTGAAGTGATGGATATATGAATGGATTTAGATGTATTTTTAACCCAAATAGAACCTGGGAGTCCTAAGCATGTAAGCTGATAGTACCTTGGTAAAAATCAAATGCTGTATTTATTCCATGGGATGTGGATTCTTGGAAATGCTAGGCCCAAAAGAGGACTCATAGTCTTGTGAGTTTGGGGAACCACAGGTTGAACAAAATTAAACAAATTTCTTCTCTGTAGATTGGATCCTTAAGTTCTTTTAGTTGGTAAAACATTTCCTGGAACTAGAAGGTCCAGCAATTGAAATTTGCAAAGCACCATCTTTGAGTTATTTCTTTTGGAACTTAAAGGATGATGCTACAAGTTTTCTACTACTGTATAATAAATTATCCAAAGCTGGTTACTTAAGACAATATTATTTAACATGGTGTCTTTATGTAATTCAGAAATTTAGATGATTGTGGTTCCAGGTCCTTGTATGATGAGTTGTAGAGCAAGATGTTAACATAGGCTTCAGGCCCTTGAGAGCTTAAGAGAAGCTAGAGGATCCATTTCTAAGATGGCGAACTCACACGGCTGGAACATTGCTGCTGGGCCGGGTCAAGGTCTCAAGTTCTCATCATGTGGACTGCCCTAGAGTTGCTTAAATGCCCTCCTGACAGGACTTCTGCAGAGTGAGTGACCTGAGGGCAAAGTTAAGGGTCAATGTCTTTTTTAACCTAACATGAGGAATCACAACCCATTAGATCTTATTGGTCACATTGGGTAATGCTACTTCAGTGTGGGAGAGGAACACATCAGGGTGTGATGCAAGAGGCCAGATCATGGTAGGTCTGCTTGAAAGTTGGCTATCCAAAAGGCCGTCTGGTTCAAGCTTCTACAACTTGGTGAAAGATATTCCATTCCTTCTTCAGATCTTCAGGTGTACACTGACTTCTATCTTTGAAAATCTCAGCCATCATATTTCACCAGTGAGTACCTGGTCTTCATACCTTGTCTTTATCAGCTGCCTCTCCTGACCTCCCGAATCTCTTGACCTTCTGGAATCATAGTCCTGAGTCTAAAGCTGGAGGTCTTCTAGTCCAGATCTTTATTTTACAGGTGGGAAAACAGGGCAAGAAAGGCAAAAGAATTGTCCAGGGTTACAGAAGAAGTTAGGGACAAGTTCCTGGCTTATAATTTTTGTGTTCCTTCTCTATTACACATGTTAACAAGATGTGATTATGAATCTACTGGCCTGAAACAATGGAGTTTTCAGTGTTTCTGAAAGCCTTGAACTGTATGCCGACCTAACCACAATGGGCCAACGGCATGGTAGGCTGCAGGCCAGGCATGGTATGAGGAGAGTACACGTAGTGTATGGGAGAAATATCATGGGATGAGATCCTTATAGCTTCCATTCAGAATCATCCTATTTCTTTGAGTGACTGCCACCACCATCAAAAAGATATTAGGAACTAGGAGCTTCTGCCTTCAGAACTTGTACCTTAGAACCTCCCTTTTCTTTCTGCATGAGCCCAGCTAAGCACATAGGCAGCAGAACCAACTATACTCCTAAGAGCAGAGTATGCACTCTTGAGAGTCTTCTGTCCCAGTCCACGGATTAGCTTGGATGTGCACAGTCCATTCCCAGAGATTCTGTCCTTCTAGGTCCTGGGCCTGCCTTACTGGTCACTGTCACAAGTGGCTGTGGAGTCATTTTTAGCAGAGCCTCCTCCTCCCTCAGTGTATTGGGACTCAAAGTATTTATCACAATCTTCTGTACCAGCATGTTCTTTCTGTACAAAGTAAATTTGTCAAACTATAATAGCAGACCTGAGATGACTCTTAATAAGTGCAGGATCAACACAGACTCTCAGTGAAGAGCAAGATTGCATTTTAAAAAGGCAGCATCAGCTGAGCACTGGTGGCTCATGCCTGTAATGCTAGCTACTCAGGAGGCTGAGATCTGAGGATCACTGTTCAAAGCCAGCTTGGGCAGGAAAGTCTGTAAAACTCTTATCTCCAATTAACCACAAGAAAACCAGAAGTGGTGCTGAGTGCTTGCCTTGAGCTGAAGAGCTCAGGGACAGTGCCCAGGCCCAGAGTTCAAGCCCTACGATCGACAAAAATAAACAAACAAACAAATAAATAAATAGGCAACATCTACCTTCCTTGTACTGCCTAGCAACTTTCTCAGCTCTGGTATCTCCTGGAGAGAGGACAACTGGATGCTCACCATTCTGTAGTCTCAACTTAAACTTTGCTTACTCCAACAACTTCCTTGATCCTCTTCTCTGTTGATTCTTTTACTGCTTTTCCTCATTGTGAATCCTACTTGTTGAAACTCCTTTTGCAATTATACTTGTATTTACTTGTTTATTGTCTATCTCTTGTGTGTGTGTTTTTGTGTGTGTGTGTGTGCCAATACTAGGGCTTGAACTTAGAGCCTGGACACTTTTTCAGTCAAGGCTGGTGCTTTACAACTTGAGTCACAGCTCCATTTCTGGCCTTTTGATGGTTACTTGGAGATAAAAGTGTCACAGCTTTCCTGCCCAAGGTGGCTTTGAACTGAGATCTTCTGATCTCAGCCTCCTGTCTCTTTTAAAAAATGGCTTCAAGTTTCATAAAGGAGTGGACAATGGTATTGATAGTTTTGCAGTTCTGCAAAGTAAGCTCAGGGCCTTGAGCATACTAGGCAAGTTCTCTACTACTGAGCCACAGCCCTAGTCTGAAAATTCCTGATTTATTCCTAACTCTGTGCTCATGCCCAGCACAATGCTGGCACTCAATGAATGATTGTCCTTGCCCAAGTAATTCTGGGTGGAACTGTCCTTGCCATATTGCCTGAAAGCTGAAACACTTGGAGAAGAGTCCATCTTCCTAAGATGGCACTGAGACCAGATGGGAGCTTCTCCAGCCTGTCCCAGGGGGGTGCCATGTGCAGCCCCTTCCATCCATCTGGGTTGCCGCAGCTGGGTCTCCAGAGTCTACAAGGAGCCTCACTTATCTGTTCCTGAGCTGATAGCTGGCTGGGGCTGACTTTCTGATCCCACTTTTTTCAGCCCTATTTCTCAGGAATTGACTGCCATCCAAACTTTGTATTATCTGGCTCTCGTGAGATCTTCTGAAAGATCCTGTTCTAAATCTACCCTTCTGCCTGCCCACTCCTTCCTCTAAATCCTGTTCAGCCCCCACTGAATAAGACAGGACCCATCTCTGACCTTGATGCTTGCCATGACAGGCTGGATTTGCCAGCTCCTCCTTCCCCTTCCTGAATGAACTTGTTTTCTGCTTGGAACTTCTCAGAGGGCAGACATCCCATAAATCTGCTACCCTCCCTCCCCCAATTGGCTTGTTCCTCCTTTGTTCTCTGGGGACATGGCTGTGAATCCTAATGCTGACAATTTCTGCTAATTGACCTGAACTCCAATTGGAATGACCTTATGTTCTATGTCGCTTAATCTAATGCTTATTTTAATTTATGTTGTACTATAGAACTAGTTATGGAGAGCTGACCCTGGCTTTCAGTTAGTGACCAATCTATAGAAATGTAGTGAACCCATTCCCAAGAAAGCAATGTCCATAGTGCACTTGGTTCTCTGGGGACTTGGATGTGTCCTGGTCCTCATCCACCAACAAAGAGGGTGTAAGAGACTGTAGGCCTTCCTTCCCTTTGTCCCTGGTGGCAGAAACACTTAAAAGAGTTCTGCATTTTTTCCCTCTGGAGTCAGAAGTGAGGGACCAGGGAGGGAACACCCCTGAGGGCTTTTCCACTCTATCTGAGGCTCAGTACTCTTCAACCACTAGTTCTCTTCAACCTCCTCCAACGAGAGGTTTTGGGATAAAATAAGAATCCTGTTATGTCTCCATCTGCTATGTCACACCTCTCCACTCCACCTCCTATATGAGCTCCTCCATCTTCCCGTTTCATTCGGAATGTTTTAGAAGAGGGTAGGGAGGCAGTTCTGCCTGGTCACTGCCTCAAATGTATCTATAATCAGCTTTTACCTGGAAAACAGTCTGAAACCAGGCATCTGGCCTGTTTGCTTGCTGTAGAATCTACTCCAATGTCTCTCACACAAATCGACTTGGAAGGCATGTGCTAGAATAATGGTGGGGAAAAGGTCATGCAAAATCCCAAGTTCCTGTTAATACTAATAACCACGCATGCCAAAGGACAGATTTAATATACACAGATTCCATTACAATGGCATCCAATATGTAGAAACACATTTGCCATTCACTACAGTCTGTTACACTGTCTGTTTCTATCTGAGCTATCTCTCTTTCTATTTTTTTTTTCATGAACAGAGAACAAAGCCTACACTAACAGGGCTTGTCACTGAGCAAGTCGAACTCTTTGCTTTCTAAATAGTCTGACAGCCCATGTGGCCAAGGTGGTTAAACTCAGCAGCCTCAGACTGGGCCCCTGCTACCCCCCACCTCTTATCCAATTGACTTTGCTTTGTTTGGGTGTCAGCCCTCCTTTCACAAGAGTCACAGCTGAGCTACTCCTGGGGTATTTCCATGAAGGGTACCACCTAAACTGACTGCTGGTGGGGAGAAACACAATAAGGACCTGATAGGACCTGTGTACTTCCAAATAGTTGGCATCTTGGGATATAAAGATGTGATCATGGGCTGGGTGCAGGTGGCTCACATCTTAATCCCAACTACACAGGAGGCTGAGCTCTGAGGATCGTGGTTCAAAGCCAGCCCGAGCAGGAAAGTCTGCGAGACTCTTAGCTTCAATTAACTACCAAAAAGCCAAAAACTGGAGCTGTAGCTCAAGAGGTAAAGCAACTCTCTGATCAAATCCTTAGCCCCCCTACTCCTACATCTGCCCTCATTATTTTGTTTTTCATCTTCTATCTGCAAGCCAACTAATCCACACATTGATATCCAAATGACTACACCAACATTAAAAGTAACAGTATCTCTGCTCTTCTGGCCAGTTCACAGCAACCAAAGTCACTGTGTGTCTCACACACTTCTTTCCAATGTTGTTTCCAAATTCAAAAGTAGCAACAAGGTCTAGCTGAAGGGGTATGGACTTTGAATATCAGAATTTATTAAGGCCAGGTGATGGAAGTCATGCTTTGCCTTTAATTCCCCTACCGGTTAAATCCAGGGAGTCCTGCCTTCCCCTGGAGTTTCTGCTTCTCCTCAGGGAAAGAGGAACTCTGACCAGAGCATCTCTTCTCCAGTACCCCACTTCTTTATGCTCCTCTGGAATGGTTTTCTGAAATACTCAAAGTCCGTTGGGCCACACTTCCTGGTGGATAATGATGCTATGTCTTAGCAGCTGGGACATCAGCACAAAGTCACCCGGGTTGCCCCTTTGCTCTCAGTGTCTCTGGAGCTGAGTGGGTGGGTAGGTGGGGACAGGAGGTCTGCCTCAAGGCCCTGTTATGACTGAGTGGTATAGAGAGGCAGGGAAGCAACGCTCTTCCATTGTGGGCTGTCTGGGTAAGCATCACAGTCCTTGCCCCAGGTATCCAGGAACCATTCTTTCCTGATAGCACAGCTCAGAAGGATGCCTAAGAGGCCTCTCTGCCACACTACTCTCCTGCCTGCAGACTCTGGCAGCACTCTTTTCCTGATCAACTGCATATTTTTCTGAATCTTGCTTTCCTCCTGATTCTAAACCTACAGCTTTTTTTTTCTGTCCAGCCCCAATGACCTTGCTCTGGGCTCTTAAATAAAGTAGGTTCTTCCCCAGCTCAGATATTCCATGGTGCTGTGTCCTCTGAAGCAATGCTCTCCCACCCCTTCTTCCTGGCCAACCCTTACACTTCAGGTCTCAACCCAAGTGTCACGTCTCCAGATCAGCTTTCCCGTAATAAGCACGGTAACCTCCCAGTCCTTGTTCTTCCCCTTCATTGCACTTATTACAAATTATAATCATATACAAAAGCAGCAAAGGTGACACATCCCTCCTAGTGCCTCCTCGGCTCCGCTTCCCTTATTGTTGCTCCAAGAAGCACACAGCCATCAGACATCCTTGCTCTCCAAGGAAGATAGACACTCATTGCGGAGGGATGGAGCAGGGGCTCTACAAACAGAGTCCAGAAAAAACACAGTAAACATTTCTTCTCTTTCCCTCTTTCCCCAGAGTCCTAAGCTCCTAGACAAGCACCAATCCTCTTCTCTTTGTTTGGTGGTAATAGGGTTTCAACTAAGGGCTCTTGCTAGGCAGATGCTCTTCCACTTAAGCTATGCCCTCAACCCCCACCCAGTCCTCTGCTCACCTCCTTAACCTATCTCACCCATCTCCCTGACCCTCCTTGGTGCTCTGCCTCCTACCTCGTCCCTATTCAGAACTACCTCTTCTAAATCTTGAATCCTTTGTCATATTTGAGTAATTCAGCTCTTTCCTGCTCCTTCCAATTCCTTCCTCCTGGGTGACAGTGACCCACACATAGGCTGGAAAGAGAACAAGGCAGCATGCACCTTTATTTGAAACCTGTTACCATTACTGTTTATAGTAGTCTCACATAGACTCATGGGTGTTTTAGTCAGCACTGAACACCTAGCACCCAGTATGGAGCCTTGCACATAGTAGGTATTCAAGAAACAGACAAGAGAAATATATATATCATGCTTCTCTAAAAAACTCACTCTGTGTGTGTGGTGTGTGTGCAATATGTGTGTGTGCGCACACGAGTGCCCGAGGGCTAGAGCTCAGTGCCTGGGTACTGTCCCTTAAGTTCTTTCATTCAAGGCTAGCACTCTCCCATTTGAGCCACAGCTCCATTCCCAGCTTTTTTGTGATTAATTGGAGATGAGTCTTATGGACTTTCCTGCCCAGGCTGGCTTTGAACAGACCCCTCAGACATTAGTCTCCTGAATAGCTAGGATTACAAGTGTGAGAGCCACCACTGCCTGGATCACTTTTTGTTTTGGGTTGACTGTCTGGAGCCTGCAAAGACAATTTTGGGTGCCCAGAGACCAGGCCCAGAAGATCATCTCAGATGATTACGCATCCCCTGGCCTGCTTTATCCCCTGATGTACATAAGCACTCAGAATTCCCAACCACATTAAGATCATATTTGTCCCCTTGAGGCAGAGGGGTCTCTGAATCTAGGATATTGGGGTCCTCATGTCAGCAACATGTCTAAGGAGAACAATGCCTCCTCTCCTTCTCCCTCACTCCCCTCCTCCTACCCTGCATTCCGCATGCCCAGAAAAGATGGGAATGACTGACACAAGCATTAAAGATATGGAAACTTCCCTCCTGAATGATCTCACTAATGGTAAATTGATGGGATTGAATACATTCAAGTCGGAAATGATCCAAATATATGCTAATGAAGCTGAATATGCATTATTTAGACTAAAACAAACTAACTGCGAGTCAGGAAATAAAGTAGGTGAATTATTAGTTTGGCAACTCAAAGAATCAGAAAACTCAAGCACCGTTCCAAAGACAGGCAGAGGCAAGCAGGAAAATGTGGTTAATGAATTCTAAACCAATTAACCGCAAATTGATGGTGCACTGGAAGACTCACCACCCCCGACTCCCTCAGATTGCTTTCTGAAATTTAAAAAGAAAATGCTGTTGCCATGCACTTTTCTTGTTTTTCCCCTCCTAAAGATGCTTGCCTGGAAACTTTGAGTCTTGGGGAAAAAAAAATAAGAAGAAAACTACAAACAGATTCCAGAGACGACGAATGGGGCTATTTTGGCCACGGCGGGAATAAATAATGCAAAGAGAAACTTCTCTTTTTTGTCAAAGAGAATCATAATCAGACTTAGAGACTAAAGCAGGCCTTGATGGAAGGAACTGGAAGCCCAATACAGTGAAGATGAAAAAACAAGAACATGCCTTGCTTGGTTGCAGTTAGAACAAGCCCCTTGTCTGGATCAATCCCAGCCCAGGACATAGAAAGGGGATCAAGAGGGAGCCATTTTTGGGTTTCCTGAGATTAAGTTGTCACTAGAAGGGGCTGGGAAACAGGAAATGAGAAGGCCTACTTTTCCAAAGGTAGAATCAAGAAATTCCAAAGTGTTTGAAGACAACTGAAGGGGAAAATTTTTCTTTGTGCCAATTCTAGAATGTCCACAGTGTTTTTGAGATCTTAAGTAAGAAATGGTCAGTTAGAGCCAGCCGGCACCCATGGGAACCAGACCTTTTCTAGAAAGTCGCCAACAAAGGTGTGACCTTTGACCTGACTCAAATCACCCATAATCTCCTCACTTGCATTCTTCAGCTTTACTTTTCTCTACAAGGGTTAATGGCATCTGACACACACGTATTTTCTTCTTTATGCTCCTCTCCTCTCGCTGAAATATAACCTCTATAAGGAGAAGGACGGAGTTTTTCTGTCTTCGGGTGGAGGATGCTTGGCACATAGTCAGAGCTCCCATAAATACATGGAATGAGTGAGTGAACAATTGGAACATCTGACTTCCACCTCATTTCCTGTTCTGATAGAATTCTTGGGTGGAAAGATGCAGAAGATTCTGTAAATTCAGCAGATCTGGATTTCAGCGTAGCATTTGATAGTTTTTTCATGGTAGTATTGCAGTAAAGATGGAGAACTGGAAGCAGAGCACAAGAGCAGGTGCATGACATGGCAGGGACAGACCAGGGGAGGCTGTGTGGGTGAGCCTGCCTTCACCACTGTGTTCTTGCTGAGTCAGCTGAAGACTCAAGGCCAGGTGACAAAGCCAGAAGGTTGGTGCTGCAAATCAGGAAAGAAGACCTCCATGAACTGTAATGAAACTAACTAGAAAAACAGCCTGACCCTGGAGTAAGTACTGGCCTCATCCTGGGGGCACAGGCTAGGATGGGAAGACAGCTCAATGACACACCCTCAAGTAAGTGGAGATCTTAGGAGTCAGGATCAGAACCGCTAAGAGAATATTCATCATGTTAACAGTGGAGTTGGGTCTAGATGGAAGGTGATTTCTTGCTCTACTCTGAATTCAGGATTGAAATTGGACTCAATTTATAAATCCTCAAATGTTTTTGTTCATCTGGCTTTTGTTTGTGTATTTGTTTTGTGCCCTTACTGGGGAACCAAGAGCTCAGGGCTTAGGCATTGTTCCTCAGCTTTTTGTTTTTTACTCAAGGCTAGTGCTCTACTACTTGAACCACAGTATCACTTCTGGCTTTTTGGCGGTTAATTGGAAATAAAAGTCTCATGGACTTTCCTACCTGGGCTGGCTTTAAACTGCAATCCTCAGATTTCAGTATTCTGGGTAGCTAGGATTATAGATTAAAGACTCCGGTGCCCAGCCTAGAGGTCCACAAATGTTAGTGTTTAGAGACATAGCTCTTACACATATATTGTAAACCCTTCCCCATTGCAGGCTGGCTACCTCAGACATCACATATCTCCAGTCTGTTTACTATGATTCAACAAAACAGAAGTTCTGACAGAGAAAAATGACCCCAGAAACAAGCTCTGACCCCTCCTTTACCCCTATATGATTAGGGTGGGGGAGGAGGCGCAGGACACCAAGGCCAAGTTCCTGCCCTTGTGGAAAGGACCATCCAGTCGAAGAGAAAATAGATGCAAAAGAAAGAGGAAGAGAAAGAGAAAGAAAGGAGGCAACTAGCTTTTTAGAAACAGCCCTTCCCACTGGGATCTCTTTAAGTTTACAATGAATAATCAAGTGTCACATTAATTCATAACACGGGGACCATTACACACATTAACTAACCCAGATGGAGGAAAATGCCCTTCTGTAGTCAGCCTGGAGGGCCTTCAGATAAATGCTGGCCAGGCTGCACTGAGTGGTCTCCATGGGATAGTCTGCTCTGCTAACCCAATAGGCCGGCGTGCAGGCCAAGAAGCCGGAAAGAATGCTGTCCACAGATACATGTCAAGAACCATTCTCTTAAGGACATACTAGGTGCCCAGCCCTGTGTCATGCATTAAACCCCTGTGCAATGCCCTTCAGATGCTCGTGGACCAGTAAGGGGGTAAGGGGGGACAACACAGTTTCAAACAGTCTGCAGTTGCAGAAAAGGCTGGAGGAGGGCAGGTGCTGAGGCTGGAAGATGTACCAGTAAGCAGAGAGTGGCCTTCCTCAAGCAGAAAATGATGGCACTACCCACATTGGAACTCTTGCAGCAGGCTCTAACCCATGTCAGGCAGAGGAGAGGATGGGGAGGCAGATGCCACATCATCCAAGCAATGGAATACAGACCAGATTTCTTTTCCTATAAAGAAGATACAGGTACTTTCGGTTAGATTCAGCATTCCTGAAAACCAAGATTGAGTCACCAGTCATGTTGCAGGGGTCTGAAACAAGCAAATAGGAAAACTCTGGTCTGTGGCTGCCCAGGCTAGAAGAAGTCCCCAGAGTAATGTTTCTGTTCTTTGGAGAAATGTGTTTTCAGCTCCAACTGCCTCTCAAGTTTTCCCTTTTCTTGCTGGAAGGTCAGGAGATAAAACAGCGCCCCCACCCCATGTCAGTCATAACTTCGGTGGGCTTTGCCCAACTTATACCATCCCCAGCAGTAGGACCTTGATCACTGCCCTGGTCTTACCTCTTTTGGAACATTAGATCACCACCCTCCAGTTCCAGTCTGTTCTGAATGGGAGCTGATGGAGCTGATGTTCTCTTACTAAGTGTCAGCCCTGCCTCCAGCAGTGGGTTAGAGGTCACCAACCAAGTGTGTTCTTTTCCTGGGCTTTGCAAAGCAAGAGTTGGGAGAGAGGAGACATGTGCTCTCAGACATAAAAGTACAATAGATGAAAGCCTGGAGCTTCCACAGGCCACAACTCTGGACTCCTAGGAAAGTCAACATGAGAGAATAAAGTTGACTCACAGCAGATCTCAGGAGCCAGAAGAAGACTGGGGAGGAAAGAGGGAGATGACATTTGAGTCCTTAGTTCAGGTAGTCTGTCCTTAAGTCTGAGCCAACCTGGCCCATCCAGCCATTGGTTATATGAATAGGTTTATGTCCTGTTGTGAGGTGCCTATGGCTTCCAATCAGAGCTTGACATCTTTCCAACACACACAGAAGTAGAACATGAAATGCTAAGCCTGCACTCCCAGGGGAGAGCCTCAGAAATCCCTCGGAGTCCCAATATCTTACAGCTAGAGCAGCAGCAGCAGCCTGGCTCCTGGAGGGCTGTAGCCAAGGGCACAGATAAAACTTCTCAAGCAAAACACTGGGTTGAGACCCTGTTCTTGGCCTTGCATACCTGTAAGCACAAGACCAAACCCAGCCAACCCAAAGCTTACACTTTCTGGCTTGTGATGTGGCAGTATTAGAACTGTGTGTTGAAGAGCAAAGAGATGCCTCACAGGAGAGACAATTAGGAAAGAAGCATGAAACTCAGGTCAGACCACTATCAGAAGTGTGTATGACACACCCACCATGGTAAGCATCAGTTGGTGTCCATGATGATTGGCTGGGCGGGAGGGGACAGGGAAGGGCTTGCTACTAAAAGACGACATCAGCATTTAGTCATTAGCTATATCTTGTTGCTATCTTTAGAAAGTCTTATGTAGGAAACTCACCAATCCCCAAAGTTATTAATTGCAATAAAGACTGTGTTGAGGTGTGAAGGCTGCTCTTTCTATGAAATGTGAATCAGAGGGAAACAAGGAAACATGGCACAGACAGGAATGGATTCTCCGAGAGAGACTTGGTCCACATACCTCCACCCAAACGGTCCCTGCACCCCTGTGACACAGCCATCTCTGCCATACCTGAGTGTCTGAAAATGAGGCCCCTCGGTGAGTCCTCAGATCTGCATCGCATTTATCAAGTGTCTACTTGTTCTCCGTACTGTTCTTAGAGCTGGGCACACAGCCGTGAATAAGACAGACGAGGCCTCTGTCCTCCGGGACTTAAACGACAGGCGAGGGCACAGGCAATAAGCAAGTAAACAAATAAAGGAGCAAGGCAATTACAGAATGTAATAAATATAGAAGCTACTTTCATGTGCAGCTTGTGCTTTCATGTGCTTCTTCATAGGGAAGAAAGGGGAGCAGAGGGAGGGTAAGTGATCTGCCTAAGAAAGCACCCCTGCATATAGAATCCAGACCCCACTGCTAATGGCCAGCTGCTTCTCCACCTCCATCCTATGGCCCTGGTGTTTCCAGGCATGCCTTGTTACTCTATGCAAACATGTCTGGTGCCCCTTTGGGCAACTCCTTTGAGGAAGCTATCTGCCTATGTCTCTATTGCAATGGTACATGTTTAAGGTAATAATATATCCTACTTTTCCAAGGACTGCCATAGTTTATAACTGTTGTCTCAGGGTGCTTATTAACAAAGCCCATCTTTACTTAAAGAAGTGTTGCTGTTTAGAGATAAATTATACGGTACCACTCCTCCATTCATGGCGGTATCCAAGTCTTAGATTCTTGGAACATCTTCTCAGCAGAAGGAAAATGTTTGGGGTCTCTTCTTCTAGATGTTGCACAACATCGGGAATCATGTTACATCCTGCCCAAGAAACCTTCAGGGGGGTCCACCTACCTAAATAATGACCTACCTAAATAAGGGCCTCACAAAGGTCACAGACTCTCTGGGAAACAGCAGCTGGGGTCTGGATTCCATCCCCAGGGGCTGCTTGCTTAGGCAAATCCCTTCCCTTCTCTCTTCACTCTTGACCCTACTTATATCCCAGTGGTGCCTCTGCCTTGCCCAGAATTTTTCTGGAAGACAGAGCTCCCTTTCTGAACAGGGTCAGCCATACCTTGGCATGAAAGATCACATCAATTTGCTCACCTAAAGATGAAAGACAAGTGCTGTGGGTGAAGTACATCTCAGAGAGAAGCCTAGCTCCTAATTTGATCCAAACACAAAAGTAAATTAAATACCCACATCCCCTTCTTGAACACTCCAGGCTGTGCACCTTGTATACTGGGTCTCTGACCAGATAAATGCCCTGATGGCCTGAGTTTGCCCTCATGAATGTCTGGCTTCTCAGACCTCAGTCTCCCGAACTAGAAATCCTAGTTGCTGCCCAGAAATGACAGGTATGGGGTTGGCACAGGTCTCCTCTCCTGTGAGTAATAAAAAAGATCAGTACAGACACCAGAGTTCCATCGCTGGAGCAAGGACCCAGGAAGAGCCAGTGCCTACCTGTTCACACCTACTGCAAACGCCAGACGCCCTCCTCGAAGCCCAGCTGGCACAGCTGGGCGGCAGCAGGCGGCCTCTTCATGCAAATTAAATAAAACAACCTTTTTATCTGTTGGTTGATTCCCTCTTTTGAAGAAATCAACTACAAATTCATTTTTCGGGAGAAGCAATTATGATGATGGATGGAATGTCAGGGAAAAGAATCAAACAGGAGTCTAGAGGCCCAGGTTGGGGGCGGGAGGGCGGGGATAGTTGCTTTCAGCTCCATTGGCTGGCTGGTTCTGTCTCTCTCCACACTCCTCTTTCTCCAGGGTAGAATAGGGGTAGGGTGATGTACAAAGGGCTCCTCTTACCATGGCCAGTGGTAGACTTGGCCTCTGTAAGAGAAGGCAAAAAAAAAATCATAGGAAGAGGCATAGCTTGTCTTCAATAAATCATATATACACATTGTGCCAGGCACTTTCTAGGATTCCCCTTGTGTAATCGTCACTGCTGCTGTGAACAATCAAAACTGTTTTTACCCATTTTACAGATGGAGAGGATGAGATGCACTAAGCAGTCAACTCCAGATCAAGCTGCTGAACATGGAGCAGTATTCCAATCCAACCTTCATTTTCTTCCAAGAGGAGCCCTCCCAACCTCCTCTTAGTTCACACAGGGGAAAAGAGGGCTCACCTACTCACAGGGCCTTGTTAAAGAAAACCATCTGCTTATTCAATTGATGTCAACACACACGGCCAGGCACTGTTCAAGCATGTAAGAGTTCCAAGATCACAGTCAAGGGCTTTTGCCACCTGCCATGGGAAAACAGGAAAATCCCAAGGACTTGACCCTCCTGGAGGCCAGCTATCCTGCTCTATCTGCGGTCACACCAACACAGACTCAATTCTCTATCAAGTAGCTCTCTATTAAGAGGACAACCCTGGAGCCACCACCACAGAGGGACTGATAGGAGCCCTGGGGTGCCAGCCCAGAGCTGTGGAGCCCCTGGCACTCAGGCAAGGACCGAGCTGGAGGCAGTGTCTGCCAGCCTGTCAGTTTTAGGGAAATCCTTCACAGAGATGGGTCTGGGCTTCAACTTCAAAGGCTCCTGCCGGTAAAGACCTGCTAATTGTTTGAAACACATTTTCACTGAAGTGCGAATTTTCTCTCTCTGCAAACCTCCTGTGAATTCCAGGAGAGCTCAAGCTGGAAGAGCCAGGGATGCTATGGCCCTGCCTGAGGAGGGAGGGACTGGGAAGTTAGGACCAAACCCCTCCACCATGGGTCTACTTACCAGGGGCTCAGGAGCACCAGTCACCTTGGCATGGGGAGACTCTTCTGTTGCTGGGGAAGTGAGGACTGAACCTACGGAGGTGGTGGTGGGGGGGAACTGTTCAGGAACTGAAAGCTTTGGGCTCAGTGCCAAGCCCCATCCTACAATGCCACCCACTTCCAGGTGGTAACCGGCTATAAGGCAATTAAAACTAAGAGCCAGCAATGACAGAGAACACCTATAAGGCAGGCACTGTCATGTGTTCTAGCCACAGAACCCTCACTGCCACAGGAGACATAGGGACAATTCTTGCTTTCCTTTTCACCGATGAGGACACTGCAGCATGCAGGGTTTTTCCCAAGGTCACATTCTTCCACACAGAGGAGACAGGACAAGGACCTGAACACCCTGCAGTCTGTGCTCTGAGTACCAGTGATGGGGTAGAGGGACAGAAAAGAAAAGAAGCAATTGGCTGTGACTCTTCCTCCCTTCCCCAAGACAGGGCCTGGCTTAGAGGTTAGGCAAGAAAGTGGGAAAACAGGGCTGGGAAGTGGCTCAGTGGTAGAGCGCTTGCCTTGCATGCATGAGGCCCTGGGTTTGATTCCTCAGCACTACATAAGCAGAAAAAAAAAGCCAGAAGTGGCACTTGGCTCAAGTGGTAGAGCGCCAGCCTTGAGGTGAAGAGCTGAGGGACAGCGCCCAGGCCCGGAGTTCAGGCCCCACAACTGGACCTCCCCCCCAAAAAAAGTGGGAGAACAACAAAGGAGGAGGTAGCAATGCTCAATAAGAAACGTACTCATTACCTTACTCATGTAACTGCATTCCCTCTGTACAGCATCTTTACAATAAAATAAAATTTTAAAAAAGAAAGGGAAACTGACAAGAGGAAAAGTAGACAATGTTGCACAGGTCCTGGGACAAGCTTTTGTAAGCCAGGTACAAATCTTCATCCATATAATAGAATGAACAGTTGCCTCAACTGATCTAGCCAGGCACACGCAGGACCCTGAGAGCACATGAGAGTGGGTGGGGCCCCAAAATCGTTATAGCCTGAGGCACCTCATTATTCTCTCCCTATTCTTGGCCCTGGGGATAATTATACATTAAGAAATCTGAACCAGAAAATTTCTGGCAAGAGTAGACAATGAATGATCAAGCGAATACCATGGAAAATGAATGAGTAGTAGTTGAATTAATGATAGCCAGCTATCTTGCACTCATTCATTCACTCATCTTCTACCCTTGCCAGGCCCTGTGAATACTTTAATCCTCAGGCTTTAGAGTATGTCTGCCCCTCAGGCAATCGGAGTCTAAGGAGAAGCCAGAGATGCTAAGAAGCCAATTTCTGCCCTGTGCTGCTAGTCCCAAGCCAGTCCTCAGTACACCTGCCCCATCCTGCTTTCCCGGTCCTGCAGGTACCTACCCAGGTGTCTGGCTGCAGGTGAAAATTTGTCTCCCAGACAAAAGACCTCAGCCTGGTCCAAAGGGTGCAGCTGTATTTGGCACACCTGCTCCTGCCTGAGGCACCTGCTCACCAGGCACTCAGGGTTCCATAGGTCATTGAGAAAACCTAAAGAAGGGCACCACAGGACTTTCCAATGAATGCACACAGATGGCCTACAGAGGTGGGGGATGCTTAAAGAGCTGGGGCCACCTTGTGATTCTCCATAACACAGGAGGAGAGGAAATAAAGAAAGGTGTAGGGACAGTGTCGGACAGTGTGAGTGATTCACCCAGGGCTTGCTCTGCAAGTAAACAGAACAGCTGGAGGCCACTGTGCATTCCAAACATCCCAGAGTGTTGTTCCTTGCAGACAAATATTAGAAAAGCAAAGGTGCAACCTCTCTGTAAAGTTCTTCAGCCTGGTAGGGTTGCCGATCTCCTACCAACTTCTCCAGTCCCTGTGTACTGGGAGCCAGGGGTAGGCAGGAAATGGAGAGATGTAGGATGCCCAGGGAAGAGAAAAAGAGAGGGAGAAGGGGATTTGCTCTGGAAACGGGGTAAGGGTTCATGGGGCTTCCATTTCTGTCAGGAAATCTCTTCTCCGACTCCACCTCGGTCCTCCAGTGCAGCCATCTGCTGCCACCTCCCAGGCCACAAAGTATAATGGTGAGGGGCACAGGCCTTCGATTCAGAGATGTGGGTCTTCCTGTCTCATCTCTCCAATGGGAGGACCACAATCTTGGCCTTTCAAGGAAGTTCTCATTTTGAGAAAATCTACAGGATGCTCACTCTTAGCTCAGCACAGGACACAGGAAAAGCCCAGTACATAGTGGCTACTGTCATCTTTATATTAAGGCCATTAGCAGTGACTGCACTGACCCCAATGCCCTGTGAGCCAACTAGAAGAACCAGCTGCCAAGCTGAGAGTAGGCTATGCAGCACACAGTAAGGCCGCCCACCCACTCCGGCCTGTGGGCAGCAGGTGTGCCCAGCTGGCCCCACCCCATTGGCCGACAGCCACATTGTTCATTAAGCAAATAGCCCACGGTGGCCAATAATCAGTGGAGCACGAGGGTGGACGTCTCTTGCAAGCAGGCCTCTTCAAAGGCCAGTGCTGAGCAATTTCAAGATCTAAGTGGAACATATTTTTCCTGATGCGGCAGTTTCAATCGACTTGTATTGTCTCCAAATAAACAGTGGAGTCACAGCAATTAGTTTTCTGGACAAAGGGCCATTTTGAGGTAGAAGGGCCAGTGGAGTGGACAAGGGTGGGGAGTGGCATAGGGCTGTGCTGCTAGGGTGGGGGGGGGGGGTGTCCTGAGCTAGTCTAGTCTTGGCATGGGCCCTCTATCTGCGCAGGGATAGATTTTTAGACCTCTGGGTTCCTGCCAGGGAATAGAAAAATCCAAGTGTCAATCACAAACGTTCAGAACTGGCAAGGACTTGTGACATCATTTAGATGGATCCTGCAACATCATTTAGACTGATCCTTCATGCGACGATAGGAGAACACTGGAGATGCGGGAGAGAATACAGATGGCTCAAAACTGTCCATCAAGACAGAGATACAACATTGAGCCTTCCAACTCTGGTATAGTAAATAACCCATATTCCCCAGCACTCATGGCTTCAAAGCCTCTTTTGGTGTGTCTCATCTCCTACAATCAGCACACTGCCCCTGAAAAGATGAAATTACTAGTACCTACCTCAAAGTTCAAGAAACAGAAGCTCTGAGAGGGTAGATGACTCATTCAAGGGCATCCAGCTGATGAGCTGTGGCTTTGGATGCTCTGTTCTTCCCACCCCCCTACCTAGGCTGGATGTTCCCCTGCATCCTTGAGCATGAGCAAAGCCCTGTTGTACTCCAGGGAGATCCACAGCCAGGGTGACAAATACCTTGTCCCCAGGAAGTCTCTGTCATGTGGCAGAGAGGCAGGATGAAGAGGCAGGGGACATACACAAAAGGGATCATGGGATACTGAAAGGCAGCCAGTGGACATGCCATCAGGGTGCGGGCTGGACCCATCCATCCATAGTGTGGATGGAGCCCATACAGACGGCCTTGCAAGAAAGCTATGGCTCTGGCTACAACTTGAGTTGGAGCAGACTATGACCAGGAAGATAAGACACCAGCCCTTGACATGAGGGACCTAGGTACAATGAGAATGAGAATCCTGGCCTTAAGGTAACCTACAGTGTGAGGTTCCAGCAGGTGATAAAGAGCCTGCAGGTGCCTACTGCACCTCTGTGGGGAGACCAAGGCTCTGGGCCTCCTGTGGCTGTAGAAATAAAGCCCCTAGTGGCGGTCAAGCAGTCTAACCAGTTGTGAGGCTTTTGGATATTGGCCATGCACAGCATCAGAAGCAACTTGGGCAGATCAAATCTGGAAACACACAAACCCACTAAAAGTGGCACTGGCATCCACAGTACCCATGTAGGTGGAGAGCCACACATTTGGTTGGTCAGGAACAAAAACACTAAGAACAATAGCAATGGCAGCAGCCGCCACTCATAGAATGGGTATTTTATGCCAGGTCCTCTCCTCCTATGTGATTCAGGTATCTAACACCTCATCCACCACCAGGATGCTTCTAAATGGCAGAGCTGGGATCCCAATCTGATTGTGTCCAACACAAAAACTAGGGCACTTCTCTGCTCCCAGCACTGTCCCCACCCACTGAGCTGTCAGACACCCCATGAAGGCTTTGAAACCTAGGCAATTTGATTTTCAATATTTCTTCCAACAGCACTGGCTCAGAAGGGATGAGGAAGGACAGAGGAGACAGAGACACGTGTGAGACTGGGAAGAATGGATGGATACAAGGGCTGTGGGCTGTGGAGTTTCTGCAATGCGCAGAGGGGACTGCTACAGGAAGGGAAAAGAGGACAGCGTGGGGCAGAGAGAAAGGCTCAAGGGGAGTGAAGGGGAGGGAGGAGTAAACAACAGCTTCAGGAGGAGGGACCATCTGCTCCCCTGCCTGCTCCTGGGCTTGGTGCTTCCGTTTCTGATCACGATGTTCAGTTCTTTTGGCTTTGTGCTCCTTCCTCGACCTCAAAGACAATTCCACCTTCAAATGCCGATGATCTCTGTCCTCCTCCCCCACTTCTGCCTCCATATCCAAACCTGTCTCCCTCCTGGATCAACAACTATTCCCCCTATCTTGGTCTCCAATTCTGTACTGCCCCAGAATCCGTCGTTCTTCCTATCCCTCCACTGCTCAGAAACTCCAGTCTGGCCAGAGCCCGCAAGCTTCAAATCCACACTCTTCATCCAACTCTCTGCAATCTGGAACCCACCCACCTGCCTGCCACTTGGACAAAGGTCATCTCATCAGAATTTCAAAAGAGCTCACCCCCTCCTCCACCCTACTCTTCTTTTCCACAAAGCACTCCGACACTGCTGTTTCTCTATAGCTTCCTGCCCCCACAGAAGCCTGTAGGGATTCTCCCAGCTGTACTGAGTGCCCTGAGCAGAGCCAGCACCTCCCACCACTGATACTTGTTGGATACAGAGCAATCACCCCATCACCTCACCATGGCTACCTCTCCTACAATGATCAGTGTTGCTTCCCAGTCATCCTAACAGACCCCACCTGTGCACTTTGGCTGAGATGGAAACTTGCCTGGCCTAGACAGCCCCCTCCTTACCCTTACATCTCCATACAGTTTCTGAGAGCTTATCTATGAAGGAACTGTATTTAATCACCTGGATCTTGCCGCTAGATTAAGTAGGAACGGAAGGTCTGTTTCTTATTCCACAGCCTTAGTACCAATCAGATCACAGGCCACATGTTCAGTAACCAGAGAAGTTATAAAAACTTGACCCACCAAACCTGTGTCTACTCCAAACACCATATAATATGTCTTTTGTGTGCCAGGCTCCAAACAGAAGCACCTACTATGCTCCAACCTACACTGGCTGAGGCCCTACTGTGTTCGGGCCTTGTTTGGATGAGCTCTTACAATGAAGGGACCAAGTATCTGTCTGGAGTCATGCTACAAATGCACCTACTATGTGCTGAATCCTGCACAGGCCCTGGAGCATCGAGATGATGAAGCCCTTGCTTTCAGGCACCACCCAATCAGCCTGGGAACAGCAGTTAAAAGGAAGAGGAAGGGGAAGGAGGAAAGCACAGGAGAGATTAATAATAACCATTTATTTTGGCAAATTATGAGCGCATGTAAGGCCATCTGTGCACACTGTGCCTGCTCAGTACCAGCAAGGCCCAGCGCAGGAACCCAGCACAGCTCTGGGGAGCAGCAGGGCCCTCCATCAACCTGTCAGCGCCGGGGGGGGGGGGGGGGGGAGAGGAGCACCCAGCCTCCTTGTCTCTTGCACTCCAGGCTACAACCCGCCAAGTGAACAGTTTGGGACTATTCTAAATAGATAGCCAAGGTTTGGCATGGGAACCACTCTGGAGTGCATCCTCCCATCCTATCATAGCTGAACTGGTGGCTCCTTGGGCTAAAGGATGCTTAGGAACCAGAGCACAGGGGTGACTTCTGGGGTCTCCCAAGTGCTCATCAAGGGCACTGCTGGATGACTCACACTGAGCAGGAAGGAAGGTATACCAGGTGGCCTGTGTGGAGGTAGGGACAGGCAGAAGGATGGCTTTGCCCAAGGGTTGAAGATGGGACCCAGGGAAAGACACTGTAGCTGCCAAGGCCCTGGGCCCTGTTGGCTCCATGAGAAATGTAAGATTTGAGGCTGGGCTTAGCTCCAGACAGAGACACTGCTCTTTTCTTAGCTCAGTCTTGACCCTGACTTCAGCCTCAGCATCACCTTTAACCTGACCCCAGCTATATACTAAATTCCAAATTTCTTAATGGCCCCCACAGCCCCTTGGCTGATACAGAGAACTGTCCCTGTCTCTTTCAGCTCTGAAACAGACAGGCAGAGAATGGCCATTCCTGGTCACAGAGGGCTTTGAATCTCAACAGCCTCAGAAAGATGTGTATTTTTAAACACAATAAGAGCAATACCATAAGAGCTAACATTTATTAAGTACTTACAATAAACAGAAACCATTTTCAATACTTTGTTAATTCCTTTTTTTTAATGGAACTTGTGTTTGAACTCTGGGTCTCATACTTGCTAGGCAGGAACTCTAGCACTTAAGCCACAACTCTGGTTCCCTCCTTTTCTTTCCCTCCACCCTTCCCTCTCTCCTTACCTCCCTACATTCTTTCCTTTCCTTCCTACTTTCTTTCTTGTTTGTTTTTTTCTTTCATATAGGGCCTCGTGTTTTTCCAGGGCCAGCCTCAGATCCTCCTACCTCTGCCACCCAAGTAGTTGGGATTGCAGGTGTGCCCAACTACACCTGGATTTTTTTTCCGATAGGTTCTCATTAACTTTCTTCTGGTGCTGGTCTCTAACCTCAATCCTTTGATTTCCCCAGTAGTTGTGATTATAGGCATGTACCACCATATTCAGCAAATAATCCCTTTATTCTTTATCACAACCCCATTTTACAGACAAGAAACAGAAGCAAAGAATGGTTAAGCAACCTTCCCAAAGTCTGACAACAGTTAAGGATTAGAGTTAGAGTACCTGTCATCTTACTAGCGTCACTCTGAATGTGTGATAGTTGCTTTTCTGTGTGAACATATACATGCATGTATACACATGTGCTCATGTGTGCATGTACACACACACACACACACACACACACACACACACACACACACACAAACACACATACACATACCCACCTCATTTTCTTTCTCAGAACAATGCTATGAACTGACTTTCTTGTCCTAGCCCTAGAGGTACAGAAACTGGAACTCTGAGGTAGTTTGCCAAAGATAACACAGCTGAGAGACCATCCACCTGGCATTCAAACTCAGATTCTTGAATATCATTCCTCTTTACTAAATATGCATCCACAGAATAACATAAAGAAACAAACACTTAAAAAACCACCAGTAGTATCCTGATGCAAGGACCTTCTGATCTTTTCTCCATTCACAAAGTAATATTCCTCCAATAAACAGAGGAGTGCCTAAATTTAGTGAACAAATAAATCCCAACAGTCTGGTGGCTGCTGGTGTGTAAGGCTATCTTGCCACATTCCTAGTAAATTTTGGGGAGAGTAGAGAAGGAGTGGGCGTTGGAGGGCTTGTGTCAGGGCTTAGCTAAGCCAGTCTTTGGCTTAACAGCTGGCGGTCCATGCAGCAGAGACGTGGTGGTCCTACTACATGTGGTACTTTGGTAAAGTTTTGCTAAGAGCTCCACAAAGCCCACTGGTATGTTCTCTCAGGGCTGCTTCAATGGAAACTGGTAACAACATACTACTCAGGAGCAGGACTGTCATTTTGGGGAACACAAGTGGTGGGAGGTAATCTCAGACGATCCTGTGTTTCCACCTGTCCATGACATACTGACCCTCTAGGATAGGGATGTCAGGGCCTGTGACCTTACAGGGTAGGAGGTGGAAAGTCTGAAATAGGGCAGGGCAGTGGGGTCAGAAGGCTTTTAAGAGATGAGCCAAAACAGGGCATGGTGATTGTCCTCAGACCCAAAGGAACACTTCCCAGCGCAGGATGGAGGAAAGGGGCCAAGAGAAGAGGCACCCGGGAGGAAGCAGCCTCTCCGGGTTGCTGCTCAGGTGGGTCTTAGGGGGCAGCCATTCTTGTGTCACCAGAGTTCCTTCTACAGGAGCTCAGGGCTATGTGGCTGGACCCTGGAGTCCTCTGAGGTCCAGCAATTCCTCTGACAGAGGCTGGCACAGGTATCTGTGAGGAAGAATGGACCATGGCCAAGGACACACATGAGGAAAGAACAGACAGCAAATTCCCACGGTCTTTGGGGCTGGGAGCAAGAACACCATGGAAGACCGGACTTCAGAAATGTGGGGTCTCCTGCTTCCCCTTCCTCTCCTTTGTCTTCTTCCCATTGCACACTCAAGGGTGACCTTGTGACTGCTGGGGGCCAAGTGGCCAGAGCCCAGGCCCCTCTCCAGGGCAGAACAGCTCTGTCCTACTTACGCCAGCCTCTCACAGATTAATGAGGCCACGGCTGAGGCCTTGCACCCGGGGACTGGCCTTGTTTCTAGGTGACCAGGTACTTGAGCCTAAATTAACTTTGACTACCCTTTGTATTCTCCCCTTTGGGCAGGGCAGGAGGAGGAAAGTGAAGAGGAAGAGAAGGCAAGGGAGAAGAAAAGAATAAAAGGAGAGGAGGGAGCCAGAGAGTGGTACAGAAGAGAAGGGCAGGGAGAGGGCAGAGAGAGGCAGGGAAGAGGGGCTGGGGAAGACAACAGCCTTAGTCTGCTCCAAGCTATTCCCACGGCCACACAGCCCCTCTGGGGCCCTTATAAGATGGCTTCTCTCCACTGTGAGGAGGAACTGGGAAATGCACATTCTTACGGGTTACTTACTTGAGCCCATAGCCTACTAGGACAATCTCCTGGCTTAACAGAGCAGGATCACCCTCAGGGAGGGACAGGGGCTCTCTCAAAATGATGGAACCAAGTTTCTACTCTCTGCCCAGTACTTTCTTCTCTGCCACCACACAGTGATTAAAAAAAAAAAACCCTATCCATCCCTCAAAACCCTACTCAAAGAGTTCCTCAGGAAGTCTCCTTAGGACTCCCAGGACCTCCCTTCCTCTCCCTGCCGGCTGAAGGCGTTCTCCCAGGGAGCAACTCTAACGATTCATCTCTGGGCCAGTTCCTGGCATAGGGGCTCTGCATGGAACAGGTGCTGAGTGAATAAACACATGAACGAATGGTCAGACAAATCTGGATGTGAATCCCCCCTCTCACTGACTCTGTGACCACAGGTGAGTTCCGTAGCCTCTGTGGGACCTCGGTTTGAGAACAAAATCATGTACTGCGACCCTTCGTTTGTACACGCCAAGCACAGAGCACCTGATGAGTGGCAGAGGGCTCTGCAGTAGTGGCTGATTATCAGACGGAAGGAAACAGAAGTGATCTGGGCCCCTTGAGAGAGGGGCTGGTGAGGGCACCAAACAAATGATGGAAGGTGTATGAATGAATGAATATCCAACAGGAAGAAGAGCCTGGATGGGCTCATGGAGACCCACATCTGGGATCCTCAAAAGCCTCTTCAAGGTGCTACATTGAAAGCCACCTGAAGGACAAGCAGGAGCCCTTGGGGAAGCTCACCACAGGAAACAGCATGTGCCACCTGGCACAAGGCAGGTGACAAGAGTATTCGTTATCGGTCACCTTCAAGGTGTCCACACTAGGAGCTCAGCAGACCAGCCAGAACTGCTTGGAGGAGAAGGAGGAGGAAGAGGAAGAAGAGGAGGAGGAGGAGGAGGAGGAGGAGGAGGAAGAGGAGGAGGAGGAGGAGGAGGAGGAGGAGGAGGAGGAGGAGGAGGAGGAGGAGGAGGAGGAGGAGGAGGAGGAAAGGAAGAGGAAGAGCTTGCCCCTGTGTACCTGGCACACTTCTTTGCCTCATCTCAGCTGTTCATTCAGTGTATATTTGCTGGGCTCTGGTCAGTGCCTACACCCTGCTCACTCACCATGGCTCTAGGGAGCTGTGCATGAGGCCTGTCCCAGCCCTGCCTCCCACACACACACAGGAAGAGCAGCCCACAAAACAATGCCCTGTTCATGCTTCCCTTGGGCGCTGGCAGATGCTAAGGGGTGCCCTGCACCCCTAGAAAGACCTAGTTGGGTCAGGGGAGGGAAGTCAGAGGAGACCACTCTGAGGACATGAGAAGAAGAGGCTGTGGGCCTAGTGGAGGACTTGCTCTTATCCTGATAGCAATGGTGTGTACTAACTATGTTAGGCAGGGAGCATCACAGTCAACATGCGGACTACATGGCTGGAACATGCTGTGAGGAGGGGTGGTGGGAGAAGATACAAGGAGGTCAGCTCACCAGGCAATGACCACACGCTGCTGCTGGTTGATGGCAGAGGGGAGAGGGAGAGCTAGCTTGGGTTCCCTTAGAAGCAGAAGCTACAAGAAGACAAGTAACCCGAAGGGAAGGTAGGCAGGAAGGAGGCAACAACCCTGTGTGTGGGTAGCAAGTAGATGGTCACTGAAGAAGCCATCACTGGAGGCTGAGATGTGCTAGTGGAGACCTGGGAAAGCAGTGGAGATGTGGGCTGGTGGTGAGAGAAGATACCCTCTCAGGGGAGTGTTGTCACTTCCCAGCCCTGGGTGGGGAAGACCAAGCAGGGTATGGCTTGAGGGAAAAAGACTGCCAGGAAAGACCAGTTGAAGGGGACAGGGGAGCCACAGTGGGGCCTGTCTCCCAAGGTCCTGCCTCTGCAGTCAGGCTACCCTTGGCCTCCCTCCTCTTGGCCAGTTGCTGGACCAAGCTGTGGCCTGGGGAAAACTTGGTACCTCCTGAAAGAGAAGGACTTTCCAGGAGCATGAAGTGGCAGAGGAAGGGCATGCTTTGGGCAGAGGAATGGTGAGAGAGGCCAGGTAAGGGATCTCAAGGTCTAGGAGTGCTTTTCCAACTACCAGAGGCAGAGGAGGTACTTCTGTCAGAACTTGTCCCCTGCTACCACAGGGAGACTTGGCCCAATAAGGGTCACCAAAAACCTCTCAATGGTGGAAGCCAGGTGCAGACAAAAACCAAAGAGCTTGTCCAAGGGAACTGAGTGAGAAGCCTGCAGTGGCCCTAAGCCTTGAAGGCCAACAGCAAGCCCTTGGTCTTTACTGGGTGAGCAAAGGGAAGCTACTGACAGATGTTGAACGGAAGCAGCTTTGAGTGGTATGTGCTGATCTCCAGGACATTATGGGATTGGGAGAGGATGGAGGTTGCAGGCAGAAAAACAAGAGGAAAGAGCTACGCTCCAAATGACAGGAAGTGACGAGAGGCTGGGAAAAGAATGCATGTACATATGTTCACAGGCACACACAAGTCCATGCACACATACACCACACACACACACACACGCACACACACACAGGTACACAGGCACACACTTGTACACATATATGAGATAAACTCAGGTACAGACATGTAATTTCAGACCTTCAACACACTAATGTTAAATGCAGAATGGAAAAGCATCTGTAGATATGAACAGGATACACTCTAATGTGCACTGAATGGGTATGTGAACACACGTGTGTATGTAAGCACGCACGCACACACACACACACAGTAGCACTAGGTAAGGGCTTATTCCTTACATGGATGGCAGAAAGCCTAAATCGGCTCTGCATGGCATGGGGGCACAATAGGAAAGCGCCAGGTTGGACAGTAGCAAAGGTTTTATCTTCATGGGCCTCACCCTCAAATAGCCCTAAACAGCCCCTAAACAGCAGAGTAAAGGGGTACCCCAAAGTGGGCCTCCAGCCCACGAATTCTCTGAGGCTCAGGAACATGTCAGCCTGCCAGCCAGTTGTTCCCCCTTCCTAAAATAGAATCCTTAGATAAGTGACAACCCACCTGGCTAATGGCAAGGCCTAGCACTGCTGTCGTCAGCCCTGCCATCAGGACAGGAAGGGGCAGGCATGTGATGCAGGGGCTGGGTATGACCTGGCCCAGCTAGACTGCCTACACAAACACAAGGACAGATGCAGAGAGGCTGACAGACAGGGGTGAGCGTGCACGTAGTACTAGAAACGCACTACTAGAAACACAGAAGAGCACAAGTCCCGAGTCACCCAACATAGAGCCCAAACATGACACATACCAACTCACCCCTCTCCAGAGCATACACATGCGCACACAAGCCACCCACATATACATAGTCACAACCAACACACCCAGATCAGCACAGCCACACAAATGGTACTCACACAGCCCAGCCATGCGCAGCTCATGCATGGGTGGCATAATGGCAGACGGCTCGTAAACACTCTGGCACATGCCACATGCACAGATGCCTCACACATCCCAGACACACAGCCAGACACACCCTTACACACACTCACACGTGCATTCACTGAGTACTTGCCAGTGTCTGACTCATAGTCTTGGCTGGCCATGTCCTCCATGGGCCCTTAACTGTGCCCCCCCAGCAGGGTTGGGGCTGAGTTCTAGCTAGCTGTCCATGAGGGGTGGGTGTAGCCTACGGCCCAGGCCTTCATGACAGAGGCTCCACATCTAGACTGGATTCCTAGAACTGGCAGGGGACATGGAGTTCAAGAGTCTCAGTGACACCTCCTTCCTCAGGCCTCCAGGCTTCTGTGGCAGCCAGAGGTAGCAGCTGGACGGTCTCAGTGAGACAGGAGTCCTGAGCCTTGGAGGGAGCCTCAGCGGGGGACCCATGGGCCCTAGAGTGCTTTCCAACACTAGCCCCCAAACGGTCTGGATAATGGTGGGACCAGGGAAGCAGAGAGAAGCAGGGACCCTGGAAGAGCAAGCTGGGGTGGGAATCATCGGTAATGGTGGGCAGCTGCCGAGGTGCTGCCTAAGCAGAAGAGGAAAGTTCCTTCAGAAGATTAAATGAGTCAGTGTAGCATCTCCCACAGCCATTTATTTAAAATGCCTCCAAGCCTGGATGGTGCACCCAGGCATGGCGCCTGCATTCCAAACACACACTGCGAGGAGGATAGCTCATTCCCTCCTGCCACATCTTGTGGAAACAGACAGATTTCCTGGCTCCCAGGAAAAGAGCTGCCCAGGGCCACAGCCACGCCACACTGTGCCTCCACCCACAACTGCCTGCCAGCCCTCTGCTGCCTATCTGGGCCTTGCAGGGCTCTGAGAGGCCCCAAGAGCCAACCCTGCCCCTGCAAGGGGCACAGGGAAGCAGTCCTGGGTGAAAGGTGTATAGGACCAGTTGGAGGCTCCAGCTGACAGCACCAAGGGTTGAGAGTGCAGTTCCAATGTATGTGACAATTTCCCAGGTAAAGGTCTGTTAATGCCCTGGGGCCCTTTATTAGAGACAGCACCCATTCAGGTCATTTGCTTACTCATCTGTCCAACACCTCACTTCCTCCCATGGCCTGCCCACAGCGCTAAATGTTCCCATCTCATCTGTGTCTCCCAGCATAGGGAGGCCTGGCTGGAGGCCATGAGGCACAAGAGGCAGGACCACGTCTGCTGGAGCAGGTCACAGAACAGAAAGACTCAAGGGTCTTGAGTGACATGGAGGAAAATGCCTGAGAATAGAAGGCCCCAGGGCAGTGTCCCACTGGGGAGGGTAGCTGCGGGTGGGCAGTACACCGGATGAGAAAGTGTGCTGGCTAGGCAGAGAGGGGGCAGGGAGGTAGGGGCACTGGGGCTAGGCTGGAGCAGGGAGGTTGGCCCTCAGGTGCTTTATAAGAGCCAGGCTGTATAAAGGAAGGTCTTGTCTCTCCAAGAAAAAGGTGGATATGGAGAAGAGGGCTTGCTGCTGACGGAGGGAAGAGCACAGGGCAACTCTCACACTGTCAGCCAGACCCTAAACCTTCCCAGCCTCATGCAAAGGCCAGGGAGGCCAGAGTAGAAACTGATGTTCTAACAACAGGCCTACAATAAGGTGGGTTGAGTCCTGTAGTATATTCATCAGGTGGACTGGAACTGGATGCTATCACAGAGAGGAAGGGATGTTTGCACTGAGGGGAATTTTCCGTGCTGATGAGACTGTGAGGCCTCCATGAATCTGCATCCTCTTCAAGGACAGAGACCTCATCTGCATGTCAGGGCATAGCACAGCACGTGGCGCCTGCAGATCCTGCGCACTGAATGAACAGAGGTGGGAGGCAGGAGGGATGATGGGATCCTCTGGAGTACATGGGGGGCCTCCAACAGGAAGAGTAGGTGTGCAGACGACCTGGGAGGGCTGAACTTTGGCCTCTAGGATCCTGAGATGACTTCTTGGCTGAGTCCAGGATGCTTAGGCTATCTCAGAATCTCTGAGAACAAAGCAGGCAGGGCAGCTCAGAATCCCTACAGCAGCACCCCAAGGCAGTGCCTCCAGGACTCCCACTGCTCAGCTTGATTCCTCAGGAACTGGTCCCTTCACCATGACCAGCCCCTGGACACAGAGTAGTTCCTCTGCCTGTCCAGCACTGGTTCTTGGTCTACCACTATCTGTTTTTTTGTGGGTTTTTTTTTGTTGTTGTTTGTTTTTGCTAGAACTAAGGGCCTGAGTGTTGTCCCTGAGCCTCTTTGTGCTTAAATCTAGCACTCTACCACATGAACCACAGTGGCACTTCAGGCTTTTTCTGAGTAGTTTATTGGAGATAAGAATCTCATGGACTTTTATGCCTACACTGGCTTCGAAATGTAATCCTCAGATCTCAGCCTCCTGAGTAGTTAGCATTATAGGCACAAGCCAGCAGTGCCCAACTCACCATCTGTTTTCCCCTACCCAGTGAGTGAGTGCCCATGACCCCTTCTGTCCCAGTTGATCTGGGGTGGGAGAGCAGAGTACAAGCCCCCAGACAGAGCAAGGATGCTGATGTGGTCTTTACTGGGGAATCACAAGGCTCATGTCACCACCATTGGGGCTTTGGGATGGTTCCAGCTGGAACCTGGTACAGAGACCCGCCCTCTGCCCTTCTGTCTGAGAGACAGAAGCTGTCTCGTTCCCTCCACGATCTGCCAGTTTCTACAGACATCGGCTGCAACAGTGCATCCTCTGTACACAAAGGTTAGACCCACACACACGCTCACCTATGTGTACACCCCCATCCTCCTTCAGCCACCTGCTCCCCAAGTACCCATCAGAGCCCAGGGATAGGGGCTAAGGGGCATCCACAGGCAAGCAAGAAAGGGGCCTTGGCCTTAATTCTAAAGTCTGAAATAGTCCACCACAAATTATCTTTGTTCTGACAGGCTGATTAGCATAATTATCCCATCAGAGGAGAAAAAAAAAAGCCAGGAGAGAGAGGACAAGGAAGTGGCAAGCAGAGAGACAGCCGGGGGCAGACACAAAGACAGCAGGAAGCGCTGAGAGGCAGAGTCTCCAAGGGGGCAGTAGCTGGAGTGTGAGCAGAGACTTCAGGAACCCAGGCAGAGGCAGGAGCCCCTCTGTCTAACAGCCCTGGGGCAGGCTGGGCCACAGGGTGGGCCTCAAGGCCTGTCTGTGAACTGGAGGCTGGTCAAAGAGCTCACGCTTCGAGACAGAAATCCAAGAGATGCAAGCTAGAGTCATTGTGCAAAATTTCAGAGACCATCGAGGCAAGGTTGTCTGTCTTTTAAGTTGTCACGTCTCATTCCCCAATGCTGCTCTCCGCAGCCCAGTATCTGTATGTCCCTCCTCTATCACCAGCACCGTGATAGGCATTAGGGACTCAGAAAGCACACGCATGTCCCTGCTCGGGAGTGCGCAGTCTGGTAGAGGGGGAAGGAGAAAGCCAGCTAGGTGACTCTGAATGCTGTGATAGCTGGTCGGAGGGGAAGTCCAGGAGTGCTGTGGGAATAAGGACAAAGGACAGATGTTCCAGACATAGAGACATTTCAAGGAAAGAAGGGCTAAGGTGGGACCAGGAGGGAAGGAGCTCTTGGGCATATGAGCACAGGCCTGGCCTTGATGATAACAGACATCATGGCAGATGGATGATGTTCTGAGAATACCCAATACACATGCATTGGCTTCTCTAAGCAGGTGGCAAGGTCCTGCACACCAGTTCTCTCCGCTCCTCTATCTGCCATGGTGTCAGGTAACATGGACTCACTGAACCAGAGCTCTAGCCATTGTCAGGACAGCCACAGATGTAGAGGCCTGGCCTCCAGACCTGGAGGCTCCTTCCCACCCTTCCCTCCTCCCCCTGAGAATTTTCCCCAAAAGGTCATCCCGATCCCAGGCCAACCTTTCAGGAAAGAATAGTGGTGCTTTGGGTTCTGGAGAAATCAGTAGGGCAGAGAAAGAGGGCCAAGTAATCCAAGCTGGTGTAGGAGAAGAATAGAAAAGGCGTGAGCCAGGCTAGGCACAGCTGCCATGGAGAAAGAGGCAGAGAAGTGGGTAGAAAGAGATGGGGGCGGGCAGGGAAAGGGAGGGAAGCTGAATAAATCAGAGACAGAGAGAGAGTGTGTAAGCAAGGAAAGTGAAGAGCAAGAGAGACAAAGCAAGAGACAGGGACTGAGTGAACCAAAAGCCAGAGAAGGAGATGAGGCACCACGCCATCTCTGTGAGCTCTTTGGCAAGGAGAGGCAGAGAAAGGGACCACACCAGTGGGAGCTGGTCTAATATAAAGGGATATACAGGAAGGAAGGAAAGAGGAAAAGCTGGAACGATAAAACAGCAAAAGTCATCTTGGTTGAGTGGAGGTGGGGAGGGACAACAGCAAGGACAAAAAGGACAGGGATGAGCCACAGAGTACCAGAGAGGCGGGAGGGACTTAGAAGGGGACAAGAAGGTAGGAAAGACTAGTCTGGGCCAAGCCAGCCCTGGGTCAGGATCCCAGGTGGGAGGCCTGGGGTGAGGGTCAGCCACATGCCCAGGGTGCCCTTGCCCATCTGTCTGTCCACAGGAGCTAATCTCAGCCTTCCACTCCATCAGGCTGGCAAGACTCTGACCCTCACTGCCTGCCCATTTGGTTCCTTCAGCATGTCTGGGGGAGGCAGGTGGGAGGCTGGCAGTGGAGAAAACAGCTCTAGGAATAAATGCTCCCCTGCTCAGCCTCTTGAGACCAGGGCACTGAGGACACCAGGTGGAATGTGAAAGTCACACCTGCCATGCTTCCTGGCAGCTTCCTGTGTGCCCGGAAGGAGGCCCAGCAATGTTTTCTGTGTGATTGGCACTGTGCTGGGTTCTGCAACACATCATCTCACTAAGTCCTCACAAAAGCTCCCTGAGTTGTGCACCATGATTCATCATACTCCCTTTGAACATCTAAGACTCAGAGAAGCTTGGGAACTTGCCTGAAGCTGCACAGCTGGGAAGTAGGAGAAACCAGATTTGAACTCTTGCTTTTTTTTCTTTAACATAGATTCTTGTGAGCTGTAGAGGAGTAAGGTAGGGCTGGCCTCTCCATGGGAAGCTTCTACCTTTGAAGGCCCATTTCCCTTAGAAACAGTTCCCAAGGAGACGGCCCCTGTTCTCCAGGTTGGTATGACCCAGAGGCACCTCTTTGTTGTTGGACCTCCCCCCCCACACACACACACAAAGCATGCAATTCAACCTGAGCCTCAGAGTAGATCCGTTGGCCCCAGCTACCTCCAGGGAAAAGGAATTTACTGGTCAGAGTGAAGGGACGTTGTTTGGGATGTACACTTTCCCCTTCTAAGGATCAATAAAGGGAATGGAAGCAGAGTGGATCTCTCTTTTTGCCACCCTGATCACAGTGACTCCAGGGAAAGCAAACAAGACAAGAGGCTCTGAGAAGCCACAGGCCCAGACTGGGCACCTAGAGAGCCATCCTTCATCTGAAGACACCAGGCCATGTACCCACACTGGCACTGCTGGTACAGGTGCCTGGGGCTGTTGTGCCCTCTGGATGGCACTGGTGGTCTCCTCAACCGTGTCTCTCCTCAGTCTTACCTAAAGATAAATGAGGCCCTCGGGCTTGTGAGAGCTTGGATGCCAGTGAGCTCTGTCTTGTATGGCCAGTGAGGACTCTGAAAGTAAATCAGCTCACAAAACCCCATGTGGCCTGAGGTGGGCTCTGCATACTGACCCCTTGGTGTCTCTTTCTTCATGCAGCAACCACAGATAAATCCCCATACTCATAACCTAAAGCAGACATCCCCACCATGATGTAATTAGCCTGAATCATGGCTCCCTACATGCCCGATCTGACCTAGATGCCTGTGTATTCATCACCTGTTAAAGCCTTTACAAGTTACTCTGAAAGGAACAAGTCCTGGTACCCATTTGATGGATGAGGAAAACTGAGGCTCTGCAAGGTGACATACCTGAGACCACTGTCATAGCCAGCCATGGCATAGCCTGGATTTAAGACCACTCAAATTCCACTATCTTCCCCACACTCCACACCACATGACCTGTGTTGCTCTTAGCTACACTCAAGCAGCACCTAGAAAAGTGAAGCCCCTAAGGGATCCAAGAAGCCCTATACAGAGCCCACAGAAAGACCCCAAAGCCGCTAGGTGCCACCATCCCAGTCCAAACCCACTAATTGAGGCTGTTTCCTACAGTAGGTTTTGAAATGCTGCTAATTCCCCCAATTATAAAATAAATGCTTGTTGATCTCGTTAAGGTTTAGCACACAGCAGAGTTGCATAAGTGACAGCTAAATCCAGGGGGTCCGACACAGTGAAGGGGAAAGCGTGCAGTAGCCAAGGAAGGAGATGCTGTTCTCCTAGAGCCGCCCTCTCAGACATTGACCTTGGGCAAGTCACTTAACCATCCCAGACTTCTATTTCCTCATCTGTCAAATGAAGGAGTTGAATTATACAGTCCCCACAGCCCCCTGTAGGCTGAACTTTAGAGAAGCCCATGATTCGTGATTCAATTAAAGTTTAGCAAGCTGCCTATCAGCAAATTTAATGACTCTTCAAAGTTGACCAAGGCAGGCCACAGAGAGAGAGAGAGAGAGAGAGAGAGAGAGAGAGAGAGAGAGAGAGAGAGAGAGAGAGAGAGAGAGAGAGAGAGAGAGAGAGAGAGAGAGAGAGAGAGAGAGATTATAAATATAATTTTATCAAAATGGAAGAAGATAGAAAAAGCAAGAAACTAGCATCCTATCACAGAAGCGCTGCTTACCAGCCTACAGTGAATCACTACCTTCACATGAGGGGCACAGGAGGAGTTAAATTGGATCCCCTGGAGCTCACATGGTTTTGTCTTCCAGAGCTTTGGCAAGGACAGGCTATAGCCAGGGGTAAGATAGGACCCTTGGGGTTAATTCAAAATGGGGGGACAAAGGAGGAGAGTCCCAGAAGAATGTGACTTTAAGCCGGACTAAAAGAGGAATTTATGACAACTGCAGTCAATTCTTTTCTATTTGACCCAAAGGCCTCCCTCCAGACCTGCTGGGATGCAGCTCTGAAAGACTCAGATCCAGTTCTGTAGGAATCTTGGTCCTTGAGAAGGTGAAAGGTCCTTTGTGCAACCTTAATTCCCCAAGAAACACTATAAAGAGGGTAATTTAAGCAAAAATACTATTTGTTTCCCAATTTACAAGCAATTACACATGATTTACAGCCCAGCCTGCCTCTTGCACAAGCAGCTCCGTAATTTACAAGACCATAAAGTCGGGGGCTCCCATGCACCCGCCACCATAAATCTGGCCCAGATAGTGACTCAGGGCGGAAATGATTAATCTGTCCTTCCAGCGATGAGCCTTCATGGTCCTATATTAGCCAGGGAAGCATTATGCTGACACAGCACTTCTCAGCCCCACCCGTGACACCTGTTTTGCACCAGAGGAGATATATGGTCTTTAGTCACAAGAGACTGGGTCATAAGACATACTGGCTAGTGAGGGGTGCTAGCCAAAGGTACAGATCCAGCCACTGAGCCACTCTTGAGCACCCTATCCATCGTCCTGGGGCACTGTTCAACACCCCACCCCCTCCTCTCCACAGGTCCAGTTCTGCGTCGGTGGTGACAGATGGTGGCAGATTTGTGGTGTCTCTAGTAGGAGATGAGACCAGACAGGCTATCGGGAAAGTGTCTGACATATCAGCCAAGGTTTGTGCTGGACTGAAGCTAAAGACTCTGCCAGACTAGCACAGGCTTTGGAGGATTTACCACAACAGGTCTGCTTGGATTGGGTGGGTGCCCATCAGAGCTTCTCCCAGGACACAGGGCAGGCTAGCAATTCAGCACCAAGGACAGCTCCTCAGAAGCTGTGTTTGGCTAAGGCAGAAATGACCATGGCTTTTTTTTTTTTTTTTTTTTTTTTTTTTAATGCTCCCAAGCATGTTAGACCAGCCTGAGGTGGTAAGAGACATCCTTGGCTTGAAGGAGAGACTAGGACTGAAAAGGAAGATCTCAGTCTTTGTGGAGCGGAGTCCTCATCCACGTAAGTACACACATCTCTGGATACCCTGGAATCCTCACAGATTCAACAGTAGCTCGTGTCCTAGGCGGCTCCTCCGGCTCCTCCTCCTCCTCCTCCTCCTCCTCACCTTCTTTCAGGGCCCAGTCTGCCCCTCTCCCCCTGGCATTCTGACTTCATGGACCATCTGACTTTGGATGGGATTCTTGCTATCGTAACAAGTAGAGACAAATATGTGGCTGACAATAATCACTAGTATTTGTTGAATTCTTACTAAGTATCCGGTCTTAGCCACTCACTACATGTGTCTCACTTAACTTTCCAAGAAATTCTGGGAAGGAGATGCTATCAACATCCAACAACAAGAAGGAGTGGAATCTAGGATTTGAACCTAGCCATCCTGACTCTGGAGTCTGCCTGTTCAACCTCTAGACAATGATTATATTGTGCAATCAGTGTTATGATAGAATATAGGAACCTACAGGTGCAAAGACCAGTCTTTCTGGTCCCCAGTTCTTGACCATAGATGCTGGTCCTCCCTTCTCTATGGATAGCTGAGAGCAGAGGCTGTGTGCTTGGTTCTGTGTCATCTTGGGCCCAACAAAACCAGAAGGAATGCGTCTCACTTTAATGTTGTTGTCTGGCCCTCTGTTCCCACCTCCATGTCCAGCAGGGCATGGCTGCCATTTTTAAGGGGTCACTACAACCCTATAGCTCAAGGTCCTAAGAATATTGGAAAGGAGGGAGCAGAGAATGGGTAGATCAACCAATGGCTAGCTGGAAAAGCCAGGATGCAGGACCAAAGCCAACAAACTAGGAAGGCAGGAGGCAAAGAAGAAGCAGGATGGAAAACCAAGCAGAAAATCCAGCTTGACAGATATGGAATCATGTGGACAGATACAGAATCCTTAGGAGGATTCCTTAGGCAGTGCTCTCAGAAGGCGTATGATGAGAGGTGAAAATCAGAAGGGTTAAGATGCACTTGAGTGCCAGATGGAATCGCAGTAGAAGCCCAACTTTGCCCCTCACAAGCTGGGTATTTAAATTCTTTAAGGCTCAGTGTCCTCATGTAAATAATGGGGTTGAGAATAGCAAAAACTCATACTTGTGAGAATCTTTGATCTACAGTGAGCATTCAACAGATGGAAATAGTAATAGGATAGCAATGGCTTAGACTGTGTCCAGTGAGCCTGTACTAAGAGACCTGGCCCCAGGAACCTGGAAACAGAGTCCAGATTCTGAGCCAGGCTGACTGAGAAGGTCTGTTGGCAGGTTGTTGGGGTTTTGTAAAGGAACTGACCCTAGTCTCCCAGACTCCCATCTGTATTTGTCTCTTACAGGCAGGAGCATCCTTGGAAATTTCCACCATCAGCCACCATTCCTCCCCATCTCCTCTTCCTCCTCCACTTCCACCTCCTCTCAGTCTCTCCTTCCCTCCCTATTTCTCTCTCTGATTCCATATTTCTATTCACATTCTCTTTCTTGTCCCCTTCTCCTTCCTATCTCCCCCATGCTACCATCACCACAGTCCCATAGATCAAATACCTAGTGGCCACTGGGATGGAACATTCCCAGAAGACTGTCAGAGGACTTTGACAAGGTATTGATACCCATATTCCTCCCCAGGAGCAGGAAGCATTTAACATATTCCCAGGGAGGATTTGGGTAGCTCAGATGAAACCATCACCTATCCTTTTGAAGGCCCAAAGTACAGCTCTTCCTTTCTTGTGGACATGTAGACACCAACCAGTTCACACGACACAGTTACAGTCATCACGTCCTCCTTACAGCCTGAACCCCCCTCACTCCCTAGCCACAGCCTTAGCTCCAGGGGCCAGGCCAGGTGATGGAGTCCCTGGCAAGCTTTCCATGAGGAGCAACCCAGCCCAGCAGCCGGTACCTCAGGAACCAGCACTGAAGCTCCCGCCTAGAACGCACTTGTTTCTGTCATTTGACAGCTGACAATTAGTGCAAATAGAATGACTCATCCCAGAGACAAAAACCAAGGCCTAGAGCCTTTCTAACCTTCTCCCAAGGAGGCAAACAAATTCAGTGCCCACTGTTGTGCCAACCCCCACACGCTGCTCTTCTTGCTCCCTCCAGGAGGCTGAATTTATGGGACTGACTGCAAATACCACCCCCTCTTTCACCAGATTACTCTGACACCCAAGACAAAGAAACCTTTCCAGAAAACATCTCCTGACCCACCCACTCAATCAACCCTGGAGGGTCCCTAGCCAACAGCAGAGTAAGCTCCCAGCAAGGCAGGAACCAGTCAGTCAAGGAAATCACAAGAAAGGGGAAGGAATGGACTGAAACAGCTCAGGGAAAGTCCCCCACCCATGGGAAACCAGCAGAAGGGGCCTGATCTGGCCATCCTCACTCCATCATACTCCTTGTGAGACCAGTGGCAAATTAACAAGTTTTTACCTGGAATGAAGCTGTCACTTTTTGTTTTAAGAATTTTGATCTTAAGCTAGGCATTGGTGGCTCACATGTGTAATCCTAGCTACCAAGGAGACTGAGAGCAAAGAGATTAATCCAACTAAACAGCAAAAAAAAAAAAAAAACCAGAAGTGGGGTGGGGCTCAAGTGTTAGAGCGGCAGCCTTGAGGAAGGGGCTCTGAGTTCAAACCTCACAACCAACGAACATACACACGAAGAATTTTAATCATGACAAATTAACCATCTCCCACATACAGAGCATATGATAGATTCATTCATTCATTCATTCATTCATCATCTCTTGACATTCACCATGTAGTTGGCCTGTTGCTAGGCCTTGGTAGTACAGAAATAAAAACATAATGGAGTAGTAATGTACACAAGGTACCCTGGGCTCCTCTGGTGGAGAAAGGGTATTTCTTGAGGATGCCAGGACTTTACCAAGGCAGCTGGCACAAATGCTAGAAGGATAAGTAGAGTTCACAGAGGGAGACACATCTGATGAAGTTTTAGATCCTGGCTTTAGATCCTGGCTTTAAGTCTTCTCAGACCCATCTGGGGTGCAGCCCAACCCCAAATCACAGAATTCTTTGTGAAACCTTGCAAAAATGTAGATGGACAGAGCAGCTGTCATGAGTCAAGAACAATTCAGCTAGCACAAAGATGATCACACCCCCCTCAACCGTACCTTAAGGTACTGCAGCTAAATCTCATCTTAACAGAGAGGACCTGTGCAGCACAAGTCACCTCCGCAATGGCAGTGGAACGGGGAAGGTTAACAGGTTGGATGACAACACTTGATATCAGGATCAACATCTGGAAACTGAACATTGGCTCTTTGTGTCAGCTGCTACTCCCTGGAGGGGACCAGTGTTAGCAGGCACCAGAGGCGTGACAAGAATGTGCAGGGGTGGAGGTGATGGGAAATCTTAACCAATGACAGTTTCTGGACTTGAGAAAAGACTCTCTCTCTCTCTCTCTCTCTCTCTCTCTCTCTCTCTCTCTCTCTGATTAGAGCTGCAGATGATCTCTCTGCTCCTGAGATGCTTACTATGACCTAGGAAGCATGGCTTCTGTGGGGGGAGGTGGGACCATCTTACCATGCCAGGTTCCATTTACCCTAGGGAAACCCCTAAGGTCCTTTATATACTGGCCCAAGCTGCATTTCCACTCTCATCTAGCTGAGTGCTCTTGGTTGCCTGTAATCCTAGCTACTCAGGAGGCTGAGATTCTGAGAATCATCATTCAAAGCCAGCCAGTCAAGAGTCTACAAGACTCTTATGTACAATTAATCAGCAAAAGTGGAGCTCACACACCACCACCACCACCACCACCACCACCATGTGCCTCACATGTTTGACGGTTTTCCTCACCATGATAAGCTCAGTTCCTAGCACTTAAGTGCAATTAATAAATGTTTTATAGGAAAGATAAAAGGTAGACAAATGGACCCAATGGTTGGGTAGGTCAGTGAATGACTACCAGAATGCCATGTGCTCTTCCTAGCACTCAAACCTACTTCATCTTCAAATACCTAATCATTATCCCCCAGCACCTCACTTTTCTATATGATGGGATTGGGTCTTCTTTGTTCACTAGGATATGAACCATACCAGCAAATAAAGAGTTGCTTGCATTCCTTTTGGTTTTGCATTGATTTCTCATTATTTTCTTTCCCAAACAGCCTGCAACTCCACAAGAAGACTGTTTTATTTCATGACACCCTGGACCACCAGGCAACCCCTAGGAAGAACTCATTAAGAGATAACATGCTCATATCAAGCTCCGACTGGGAAACCAGGCAGACCACTGAGAGGCCACTAGCCAGGCAAAGCGTAACTTGCCTAACCCCAACACAGCTACTGTGTGTGACCTTGGCTAACTTCTCTCTGGACCTCCAGGATGCACTCGGTCTAATTGTTTGGCATGACTGTGGAGTTGCCAATCATGGTGCACTTTCTCCAAGCCATATCTATGGCTTATATCCAAGCTGGTAAATTAGTATAGTCATTCTCCATGCCTCAAGCATGGACTCCAGGTTGGGCACATGACCAAGACTAGATCAGTTTGGATAGTGTTATAGTTAGAAAGCTGGCAGGAGAAACATCTTCCCACACTAATGGAGGAAAGTCTGTGCTGCAGAAGAGAATGAGGCCACGTGCATATCTCACAGATGCAAATTTGAGAGGTGTTATGGCTTGATTCCCTAGATCTAGCCACACCTAACGCTATTCCACTCCTAAACTGTATGACTATAAGAGCCTGCTAAGTCAGTTTTTACTTAGGATACTCTGGCTTGGGCTTCTCCAAGTCCTCCTCTGTGCCAGGACAGGGAGTGGGAGATGAGCAAGTTGCTCTGCTTTCGAATGGAGCTGGAAGTTAGGGAAGATAAGGAGGTTATACCGGGATGGCAGAAGTCTTGTAAAATTTCCTGGTGGCTCTCAGACAGGTTATTGTGTTGCCCACAATAGTTCTAACACCCTATGGCCAAAGACTCCCAGGTGGGTAGTGGAATGTAGGAGACTAGTGCCTGCTATCTCCTCTCCAACACTGCACCCATATAGCCCCACCTGACATCCTCCTTCCCTTCTGTTCTTCTTGTAGTTGGATTATGCAAATAGACCCAGGAGTCACAGCCATCTGGAGACCCCACTTGGGAGGAGTAGGAGAACATTTCCAGCTTACCTGTCTGGAAAGCACACCTGGAGCAGATCCACTCCAAAGGGCCAGGGCAACTCCCATCTGTGAGTAGAGACTCCTTTGCTCATGATCAAACTTTCCTCACCAGAAATGAGTCACAGGACAAGGTGGGAGGAAGGCTCGAGGAGGTGTTGGCAAATTGCTTAGCAGCAACAGCCCTCCTAACTGGGCCACACTGGGAGGCTCCACATCCATCTGTGGCATGGGCCCTACCACCTGCTATGTTCAACAAGGCTGTTATTTCAGGAAACTTCACAGGGCCCCAGAGCACTGGGAATTGCCCGTCAGAACCTCACAAGAGCTGGAGCTGCCCTGGACTCCACTCTCTGTGGGACCAAAATGCCAGCCAAAGATGGTAGTGAACAGAGCCTAATAGAGGGCTCCAGTCCTTCCCAACATCTGCATCTTGGAAGGGAAGTAACAGATCCATCCCATGGTTCTGCTCCCATGCCGCTCAGTGATCTTGCCCCCAGTGCACTCCATTCCCCTCAGGGTGGCTGGTCTAGGTTTCAGTGGGGAGCTGTGATAAGGGCAGAGTTCTGAGAAGGAAACTTACAAGTGTGAAACATTTCCTATGGTTCCAAAACTTAGCTATATCCTTGGTAAAAAAAAAAAAAAATCATGGAATTTGTCCACCACTCATTTGTATGGCATACTAGATATTCTTACTCCCATTCAACAGGCTAGAAAACGGAAGCGAAGAGAGGAAGTGATACTCAAGGTCCTCCAACTAGCTGGTGGTACAGGTAGGTCCCAGATCCATGTGACCTTTTGTTCTTACTGCACTGGGGACCAAAGGAGGTAGTCAAAGTGTGTTCCTGGGGAAGCTTCGTTGACATTGAGGGGACCTCGCGCAGGTCTAGCCTTCCCAGCTAGTCTCAGGCCCAGGGTTTCCAAGTGTCACTCCTGTCAACTCTGAGCATATACCATGTGACCTTTGGCCCTAGGAATGCAAAGACCAGAGAGGCTCCCATCATAGGGCACTAGGAAGAAAGTCAGAGTCCCATCCTAGTCTGCTGTTGCCTCAGGACAATAGAAAAAAGGTGAATCTCCAGGTGGTTGCATCACACATACCTAGGCTGCCAATAGCTCTTAGAATAGCATGGCTTGTCTTCTGCCCAGGAGGCATGCTGGCTGTATCTGAACTCCAAGCTTTTGCTTGAGCTGTTCCTTCCTCAAATGCAGTCTTCTCATGCTGACTGGCTCCATCCTGTCTGTCTGGCAGCACAGACATGGCCTAAGAGACAGTCCTATCCAAGCAGGGAATAATGAGATATGAGGAATGTTTTTTAGATGATGTGGCAGATGTTTATGATATAGCAAGTCACATCTTCTGTGCTCACTGGACTTCAGCACAGCCGTCCTGGACAGATCCCTGCCCAGGCTCTCTACCTCCCTGAATTTTGGAGTCTGCTTAGCTGCTCTGGAGTGCTAGGTGAAATAAAGCTATGCAGCTTCTCTGCCCTCCGGTGGGATAGCTCTGAGGTGTGCTCTACTTGGCTCTTGAGGACTTATTAAGATTGAGACCCAATTGTCCACAGTAATAACTAGCTCAGGTGTCAATGGCTTGGATTTCTTCCTATCTCACATTCTTTACTCCTTCACTCCCATTTCTTCCCAGATAAGCTATTCACATCCTTATTTGAACTTCCGATTTCAGGAAAGGAAAGGTGATCATAGATAGCCATCTTTTGTGCCCTATTGTCTATTCATGATGACAACTGTTAAAATGTAATAGCATGCATAGTGGCCCAAATGTCCATCTCTGATAGATGAAGAAGCAAGGTAGTACATACAGACAGTAGAATGTTATTCAGTCTGATAAAGGAAAGATTGATATCCTATACAGGGTACTACAAAGAGATTTTAAGTAAAATAAGCCGGACACAAAAGGTCATATATTTATTACTGTATCTATCTGAGGCACTCAGAATAGAATAAGTCATAGAGACAAGAAGTAGGATAGAGGTTACAAAGGGCTGGGTTGGGGGGAGGGAGAATGGGGGGGGGGCTGGTAGTTTTGCTGGCTGTAGAGTTTCTATTTGAAATGATGAGTAAGTTCTGGGAACTGATAGTGGTTACAGTTGTACAACATTATCAGTGTATCTAGGGGCAACACCGAACTGTGTATTTTAAAATGGTAACTTCATTTATGTATATTTTTTACCATAATGAAAAACTTAATTTTTTAAAAGAAATTATAAATAGCACATTAAGGCCCATGATTCCACAGATAATATTACTTCAGGACAAAGCAAATCAGGGAGCCAATTCAACGTTTATTTAAAGGAAAACAATGGGAAGTAAATGATAGTGGATATTATGCTGATTCAGCAGAAACTAAGAGGGTAGAATTTAAATGAGCAAAGTTGGAGAAACTCTCTCCTGGAAGAAATGAAATGCCATTACTGTATGCACCCAGGCAGCCTCCACTCTGCTTTTCTTTGTACCCATTAACACCCGTGATGTACTCACACAAGGACAGTGACCTGTCTGCATCCCAGCATGAAACCTAATAAATAAATGTCCCAATGAAGAGCCCTGAATGAGAAATGAGCACGGAGCTGGGCACAGTGGCGAAAGCCTGTAATCCTAGCTACAGGAGGTAGAGATTATGGTAATGTGGTTTGAGGCCAGCCTAGACAGAAAAATGTGAAAGACTCCATCTCAATCAATGGTTGTGTGCTGTCATGTGCACCTGCTACCCCTAGCACAGTGGCTCTGTACAATACATGTCATCCTCAGCAACATGAGAGAAAGCAGGAAGATCAAAATCCAGACATAAAATGCAAGATCCTATCTCCAAAATAACCAAAACAAAAAGAAACTAGAGGCATGGTTCAAATGGTAGGGCACCTGCCTAGCCAGCAGGAGGCCCTGAGTTCAATCCCCAGTATGGAAAAAAAAATAGAAGTAAGAGAAACAATAGAGGAGGACAAAGTAGAGAAGGAGGGGGAGAGGAAGAGGAGGAAGAAAAAAAGGAGGAAGAGAAAGAATTAGTAGTAGTACTAATAGTAGCTGGAACAGGGGAGGAGAAGGAAGAAGGGAGATGAAGAAGAGGAGGAGGAAGAAGGGAAGAAAAAGGAGGAGGGGGAGGAGGGAAAGAAAAAGAGGAGGAAGAGGAGGAGGAGGAACAGAAGGAGGAAGAGAAGGAGGAAGAGGTAGGAGGAGGAGAAGGAAGAAGAGGAAGAGGAAGAGGAGGAGGAGAAGGAAGAAGAGGAAGAGGAAGAGGAGTGAGCAAAGGCATGTCCTGGAAGGTGGGAGATCAAAATGAGCAGGATCCATCTCTGGACAGAAAAGAGACAGAAAAGCAAAGCAAGTAGGTTTATTCTGTGTTCTGGGAGTAGTGATTTGTCTTGTGTGATTCAAGTGAGGGACAGGCTGTGGGAAGTTTGAGGAGGGGTAGTCAAGCAGAAGCTGTCAGGGAGAAGGCAGAGATGGAAGGGCCAACCTAGTAGACCCTAGGTTGAGGTACTTACAACCCCTCATTCTATATTCGACTTATCATATGAATGTGCATTCTCCTGGGAAAGCCTCCACAGTTTTCAAACAACTCAGAAAGGATGCGATGATCCTTGTAGAGTAAGAAGCTCTACCTCTAGGGAAAAGCCCGTTGGGCAGGGTACCATGTGAATTGCCCCAACTCCCACAGACCTGATAGCTTGACAGGCAAGGACAGAGGAGCCCACCTGCAAGCTCAGCCACTCCCTAGACTCCAGACCACCCAGACTGAGGAACTCAGTAGGGAGCCCACTGTATCTTGAGGTTTGCTATTGGTTAAGAGGATGATGGGTGCCTCTCTCCTCGCTGTGGTTCTGGGATCTCTGATTACGCCTTCTTTCTTAGGGCCTGAGTTATGGCCTGGGTTTAAGCCTGAGTGGTCTTTCACCCACTTATTCCATAGCAGCCCAGCGCAAAAGCATCATGGGACCCTCAAATGACCTACCCTAGGAGACTCCCTTGGACAACTAGGGTCTGAAGAGTCCAAGTAGGGTGGTCTTCAGTTTGGCCCCTCCCTCTGAGTCTGGCTGCTAGGCCCATCCCTCCCTCCCATTAGGAAGCCAGACCACCTCCTCCCCATGTCACTGGCATCAAGTTTATTTGAATTCAAATCCCCTGGGAGCCATTTGCCTACTCTGTACAGATTACATCCTCAGGAAGGCTCCGTTTCTATAGCTCTGAAATGGGGTTAATAATCCTTAACTTATCGAGTCCTTATAAAGTAACAAATGGAATCATTCCTTCCTCTCCCAAGCCAATTTCTACTGTTTTAAAAGTATAAAACTCTTCCAGCTTCCTCTTGGTAATTTGCAAAGATCATTATTATGCTAAAGGTTCTGAGAAGTTCTGCATAAAAGAAAGCCAGTGCTTGCAGGGAGCTGGTGGCTCATGCCTGTAATAATAGCTACTCAGGAGGCTGAAATGTGAGGATCGAGGTTCTAAGCCAACCCAGGGAGGAAAGTCTGTGAGACTCTTATTTCCACTTAACCACCAAAAAACAAAAACAAAACTCAGAAGTAGGGGTGTGGCTCAAAGTGGTAAAGTGCTAATCTTGAGCAGAAAAGCTCAAGGACAGTGCCCAGTCCCTGAGTTCAAGCCCTACAACCAGCACCACCACCACCAATAACGAAGATGATGATGACAACAACAACAATAACTACAAAAAGCCAGTGCTGGACCCCCTAGCCCTGTGCATAGCCTCCATCCCGTGCACAGCTGGTTGAGGCTGAGCTGCTGTTTGTAAAAATAGCCCTGTGCCTGGCAGGCAGTAGATGCTCAATTAACAGGCTCTCTCATTGCCCCAAACACTTCCCCTTGAAGAGCCAGATATGCGAAACATGTAGAAAATTGAGGTAATAAAGCCATCCCCCTGTGAGAGTTCTTGTGACAGCTCTGCTGGCATTTCTAGGGGAGGGAGCTAGAGAGATGGAAGACCCCAAGGCACAACTTCCTGGGACCAGCTGGCTGATTCTGGGGAGGCTGCCCTGCCCTGTTGAAGGGGGCGGATAAATCCTGCCAGATTTGAATTCTTCCTAATTCTCCTGAGCTTTCTCTGCTGACAGCCAAGACCCTCCCACCCATTAACAGGACTTGGTGGCCAGAGCAGCGAGAAGAGAAAAATCAGTGAAAAGGAAACAAGCCAATAAACAAAATCCACCCTACTGCCAGAAGCCCCAGAGCCCCATCTGGAGCCAAATCTAGGGGCGGAACCCATAGGGCAGAGACCTCCCCTGCCTGGCCACAAGACCCAATGGGGCGGCTCTTCTTCAAAGCTCCCAGGCCCTGCTCTCTGCCCCTCCCATCGTGTCCACTGATTATGGCTGTGTTCCCTACTACGGCATAAACGGATGCATTATGTCTTTGTTATGCTAATGTCATAGCACAACGCAATTTAAATAGCACTTCCAGAAAAATTAAGTATGTTCATTGACACAGTGAAATGTTTTCACCCTGGATGTAACCTTCACAGATTCTGTACAAAATCCATCAGTCAGTGAGCTATTCATTTGCGAATGCTTAGCAATTATTATGCTAATGTATCACAATGCATTACAGCAAATTCTCTGTAAGTGGCAGGAAGTGCAGCTGCCTGGCACACACTGCACCAAGACTACGGGGCATCCATCAATATACCAAGTCATCATTGCAACTTGAGTCTAACTGTATTTTAAGTCCTGCCTTAGAGGACCTCCCCCGGCTCTCAGACTACACTAGAAAACAAGTCTCAACACATACTCAAGAAGTCTCCCTGAAGGGAGGTATATCAGTTAGCTATTGCTGTGTAACAAGTCATTCCAAACCTCCAGCCACTTAAAAAGTAATAAGCATGTGCTATTGCCTCAGGAGCGTATCAATTTGATGATTTTGGTCAAGACGCACGGACAGATGGATGGATGGACAGACAGACAGACAGACAGACAGACAGACAGACAGACAGACAGACAGACAGACAGACAGATAGATAGATAGATAGATAGATAGATAGATAGATAGATAGATAGATAGATAGATCAATTATAATTGATCTGGGCCAGGCTAGGCAATCCTAGACTAGGTTCACTGTGTGTGTGTGTGTGTGTGTGTGTGTGTGTGTGTGTGTGTTTTGTGTGTGTGTGTGTGTGTGTGTGTGTGTGTGTGTGTGTGTGTGTGTGAGATCTCTGGGGGCTAGCTGGTCTAAGAAGCCCTCTTCCCCTCCCATTTCTTTGTTTTTGAGATAGGGTCTTGCTATGTAGCTGGGCTCACCTTGACTCACTGTATAGCCTTGGCTGGGGGACAGGATTCTCCTTCCTCCAGCCTCAGCCTCCCAAGTGCTGGGATTACAAATGCACACAACCATATCCTGCTTGTTACTTGCCCTCTTGTCTCTTATCAGCTAACAGGAATACAACATCTGTTCAAATGGTAGTAGCAGGATTCTAAGAGAGAGAGGAAGAGCATGCAAGAAGTCTAGGATTAGAATTGGCCTGATTTTCCTTCTACCGTGTTGTATTGGCTAAAGTAAGTCACAGGGCTGGCTATATCAGAGGAGAGGGAAAGTAAACTCACAGTTCAAATCACACACTTGGGAGGGATGAAGAACTGTAGCCATCTGGAGATGCTTGAGCTGGAGATGCTTGAACATACGTATCTGAAGACCAAGAGACCGTGGCAATGAGCAGGCTCATCTGTCAGCTTTCCATGTTAGAGCAGTACAGCCTGGTAAGTAAGTCAGGGACAGACTAGTTGCTATTGATTATGGTGATCTGGATAAACTAAACTTCCCTCTAAATGCCCTCACATGTGCCAGCCACTGAGAAGGATAGGAACACCAGGTGGCCCTGTGGTCACTATAATTTGGGCTTGGCCTGCAAGGAACTAGTCACATGATGGCCAGAGAACCCACAGGTAAGAGTTAGGACTTGACTGTATTTGGGGATCACTGTCCAGTTCTGATCACATGTAGTATAAGATCTAAAGCAATCAGGTCTAGAAGGAAAGCATGCTGGATGCAATGAGCTAGTGGCATGTGGGCCCTATGTGTGCCCTTTCCAAGGGAACCGCCAAAGTCTGTCTGCTGTCTTAGAAGCCAGGTTTGGTATCATATACTCTCTGGCTCAGCTGATGGGTCAGAGGGCAGGCCCTCAAACCAAAGACAATGACCTTTGACTTGGATAACAAAGAAGAGTTGCTCTAATCAGTGTTTTTGCCTTGGGAATCTGAACTAAGAAATAGAAAAGATCTGCTAGCCAGTGCTAGCAGATAGAAATAGAAAAGATCTGCTAGCAAGTGTTGAAAGATCATGAGGCATGGTCAGTCTAGGCAGGGTTACAGAGGGCCTCTTATGGCACAGAAATGATGGGGTACAGAGCCTTGGGCTGCAATGGATGAAGGAAGAGAAAGCAAGTGTGGCTCATGAAACCATATTTCCTGAGATTGGGCAGAAGGCCAAGAAGAGAGAATGGAGATGAGAGAAGGGAGAGGAGAGAAGAGAGAGAAGAGAGAAGAGAAGGAAAGGAGAGGGGGGAAGAGAGAGAGGGAGAGATGGAGGGAGAAAAGAAGAGAGGGACAGAGGGAGGGAGGGGGAGAGGGGGAAGCAGAGAGGAAGACAGAAAAGGGAGGGGGGAAGGAGGAAGAGGGAGAGAGGGAGGGAGGGAAAGAGATATTGCTCTCCTGAGCCCCTGGATTCCACAGGCTTTCCAGTTACAGCCACGACCACACACATCTTGAGAACAAGGCCTCTTGAGTGGATACTCAACAAGGCCGCCGCAGCTCTCCACCAGCTTAGGAGCCGGTGTGAACTCCCTAACTTTCCCAGAAGCTCCCTTTCAGAGTCTGTCTTTACAGTGGGGGAACCAGCAGAAACAAACATGGACCCCTAACCTACCTTCCAGAGGAGCTGAAGGGATATTTTAAAAATGTAAATGATCAGGCTATAACTCTGCTCAAATAGCACACAGTTTAGAAGTGACCAAACCAGGGAACACAGCCAGGACTGTCTTGTCAATTTGCTTGTCATGGGCCCCATTTTACCTCCCAAATCTAGCCTAGCCATTTCTGGGCTGAGGGGAGACATATCTCTTCCCCTCTCTGTTCCAGTTTTAAGGCTTGAACCCAGATGCCGGGCGCTGGTGGCTCATGCCTGTAATCCTAGCTACTCAGGAGGCTGAGATCTGAGGATCGTGGTTCAAAGCCAGCCCGGGCAGCAGAGACCGTGAGACTCCTATCTCCAATAAACCACCAGAAAACCGGAAGTGGCGCTGTAGCTCAAGTGGTAGAGCGCTCGCCTTGAGCTGAAGAGCTGAGGGACAGCGCCCAGGCCCAGAGTTCAAGTCCCACAACCAACCAAAAAAAAAAAAAAGGATTGAACCCAGCACCTCATGCCTTCTAGGTAAGTGCTCCATCTCTTAAGCTATGCCTCTAAGCCTTTTTTATTGTTGTTGTTCTGTTTTTGAGTCAGGGTCTCACCACTACCGTTTCAAACTTGCCAACCTCTTGTCTCTGCCTCCTGAGGAGCTGAGATTACAGGCGTAGGCTACCCTGCCTGGCACTTTCCTTCTTATTCTTTTTCATTCTTCATGCACAGGTGTCTTGGGTGTGCTCACACATCCACTAGGCAGGTGTCAGGCAGTGTCCACAACACTGAGGATATGACATGGAACAAACTCCCTCCCGAGGTCTACCATCTAGGTAATTCGGGTCACAAACCAGCAAACGCTTCAGTAAGAGGTCCTACTTGCTCAGTTGCAAGTGGGCAGCAAGTCCTCAGGAAACAGGAACAAGCTGCACCAGGCAGCCTGGAGAGGCACTGCGGGTGGTGAGGATCTGCCCTTGTTCTGCCCCAACCCTGTATAAAGCTTCAGTATCCTTCATGGCCTTACCATCTCTGCCAGCACAGCCAGGCCAGGTGATGATCCCCCAATGAGTGTGTTTTCCACAAAGGCCCTCTCCAGTTTGTCTCAGCTGGTCTGGGTGGGGCTGGAGTGTATGTGTGGCCAGGGCCAGGGAAACCAAGACTTGCTTCTCCCACGTAGCCCCGGCTCCCATGGCTTCCACAGTCAGCTCAGCCCTCATCGGAAAAGGATGGACTAGAGGACATGGAGTCCTTGGGAAAATCCTCAGCTGAAAGCCTGGGGCCCTTGCCACTCAAAGTGTGACACTAGGAAGGATGTACAGACTCCAGCTGGGCTCTGGTGGCTCACACATGAAATCCTAGCTACTCTGGAGTCTCAGACCTAAGGACCATTGTTCAAAGCCAGCACCCATTTAAAAAAAAGTCTTCAAGACTCCATCTCCAATTAAGCAGAAAAATGCCAGACCAGAGGCATGGCTCAGAAAGCTGAGTGAGATCAGAAGAACCTGAATTCAAGTTCCAGAGGTACCAGCACAAAAAAGAAAGACAGGAAGGAAGGGAGGGAGGGAGGGAGGGAGGGAGGGAGGGAGGGAGGGAGGGAGGGAGGGAGGGAGGGAGGGAGGGAGGGAAGGAGGGAGAGAGGGAGGGAGAGTTTGCTGTGGGGTCAAGTTGAAGAACTGCCCCAAGGTCACTTATCTGGCTCTACCGACAGGCAGCAGTGCTCTGCCCCTGAGCTAGCAAACACTGACCTCCCAAGTGAGTCACTGTTCATGGAGAATTGGAGGCTGCCAGGGCTCAGAGCCTTTAATCAGTGGAAAGGAAGGTGTGGTGGGAAGGAGGGGGCTGGAAGTAGGGAGGCCTAGAAAGACTGTTGGCCAACAAGTAGGGCAAGAAGCCTGCGGGTGCTCTCAGAGGAACACTGACAGCTCGCCGGGGCCCCATCATCTCCACAGACAATTAAAACCACTGTCTCCATCTCAGAGTGAGCCTGGGCCCACCTGCTGCTGCAATGGCTCCTGCCCAGCCCCGCTTGTGTACCACACGTACCTGCCCCCTTGCATGAACACCCAATCAACGGCTGCCTACAGTTCCCCACACCCATACACACTCTCCTATGGGTGTGCAGCCGCACATGCGCACAGCCAGCCGCTAGCACGATCTCCTACACAGCCCAAGAGCCTGTGCCCTTAGGTTCTGCCTCTGGGGGAGGGGGGATAGGCATGGAACAGAGATTCACACATATACACATGCACACATGTGTGCACACACACATGACCTTCCCCACAAACATGACATATATTCTGTTCCACACATGTATGAGCTCATACATATGAACCCATAGCCACACATCAATTCTGCCCCATATACATCCTTCTACATACATGCTTCTGTCCACATCCACATGTCCACGTGCCACACGGGAGATGGACTGGTAATGCTGGGAACACTCACCAAGTGCTTCCCACATGTCAAGCTCTACGGTCGTTACTCCTCCTTGTAACCTGGGAGGTCAGGACCACAGTCATTCCCCTTTCCTAGATCTGGAGGCACAGGGAAGGCCAGGCATCTGCTCAAGGCTGCACAGCTATTAAGCAGCAGAGCTGGGTACCAGATCCAAGCTTTTGCCTTCTGTTCTAAACTACTTCATCCCCTGATGCTCACACCAAAGAACCTTAAAAATGGAGGTCCTTCCTGACCTCCTCCCCCTAGTTTAAATTAGGCTCCTCTGATATATGGTCTCAGAGTGTGGTTAACTGTCAATGATTTGTTTCTGAGACTGTAGCCCCCATTCTTCAATCTACCAATACTTACTGCTGGGTGTCAGTACTGCGTGGGTACTGGGCTCTAGTCTCTGTATCTCCTGGTGCTACCCACCCACACTTGGGAACTTTCCTTTGACCTGAAGCAGGTACCCTATAAGAATCTGAAGGGTGAATTAAGAAATGCATGAACAAGACCAACTACACCGCAGCCACCTCTAGCTGCTGCACACACATGCACACAGGGAGACAGGGCTCTTGGGCTTCAAGTCTTGCACACTTACAATGTCACACTCAGCCTCAGCAGCCACATGCCATCCCTCACCCCCATAGCATCCACACAGATGCAGTTACATGGATTCACACATTCATACTCAAATACACCCTCACATACTTATATACTATCCCACACTGTGTCCTGCATTCTCTTGTGTGCACACATGCACACTTACTCACACACCTACCCACCACATACATGCATGATGTTTCCCAGCACACTCAACTGCACTCTTTCCACCCCATTCACACCAGCAGGAGCCAGGGCTTGGTGCATGCACGTGGGTGTGCACACACACAAATGGCTGCTTCCAACATCCCCAAGTTCAAACTTTTGAGGCATGGCAGGCAGGACAGAGGTGAGATGGCAGTAATGAATTTCTGTTGGCACAGGGGAGGGGAGCCTCAATCCCTGCCCCCACAGCAGGAAGTGGAGAGGACTTGGTGCCTGGATCATCTGACCATGTAACGCCAAGATATGGAGCCTGTGTCAGGAGGACCCAGGGTGAACCAGCAAAGGTGAAGTTCACCGAGATGTGTTGGCCTCTCAGACATCTCAGGCAGAGTTTGAGATGTGCAGAACAGGCACCCAAGGGGGCACAAGACCAGGCTAACAGGAGGGAGAAAGGTACCACCCCAGCACAGTGGTCACAAGCTGTGTAAAGGCAGAAATAGAAAGGACGAAGGACATGAGGCATTGACAGTATCTACAAGAAAGTCTAGGACGGGATGGGGGGGTGGGCGGGGGGGCGGGGGGGCGGTGAATCTTGGACATGGAGAGGATAGGTCAGGTGCTGAGTGGCCTAGCAGGGTGGGCACTAAGGAAGGAACTGAGGCAGAATGTGCAGGTGAGCTGTTGTTTTGCCCTGCCATTGTCCCCTCCTTAGGCCCCAAGATGCAACTTATCCTAGTAAAGCCACTGAAGGACACAAAGTCTGGTACTGGTTGGTGGTCGGAGTACCCTCCCTGCCAGCCCCCAACCCCGCAATGTGATATAGCACAGTTTTCAAGGGACCGACCGCTGTGATGTCTGGGTGGGGCCAAGCACAGTGCAGTTCATACCTAGAAACCCGAGTGCCGACAAGGGGATGCCTCTGGTTCTTGTCCCTGCTGGGCAAAAGGTAAGGCCATAGACCCATCCCAATGTGTCCTGGGAGGAGTCTCCAGTGTGGCAGTGAGATGAGCTCCTTCCTGCAGCCTCCAGAGACCAGGAGAAGGCTTGGTGTCCTAGCCTTTCCATTACACAATGCCAAGTAACAGAGTCGGCCTTTCAGAGGCTGTGCCATAAGCCCACCAGGCTGCTAGTGGTCTCTGATATTTGTGTGTGAACTCCTCTCCTGGCTGTGTTTTGTCCTATCTGTCTGATCTCCCACAAAGTTGCACCTAGCAAGCAAGGAAGAGTGTGGCTGCCCCCTCCTTGGTCACATGCTTCCCCTTCCTCACCGTGGGGCCACCGTTGCAAAAAGGGCAGGAATGGTGGAGAAACATGCTGGTTCCATGGACTGTGAGCTAAGAGTGCTCCCTGGACCCTAGCCATGCACCCTTCCTTCTCACCCGACACAAGAGGAAGGAACGTCGCCCTTCAGCCTAGAGGAGCCTTCACCCTACTATCAGAGATCCTGTTTCCACCTCTCTGAACTTTCAGGGAGAATGCTAAGGTGCTGATGGCCCTAGAGAGGCCAGTGACTCTGAATCCTGAGACTTGACTTGCACACAAAATGCTACTGTCCTGTAACAGTCAGCCACCATCTTTCTTCCCACCCACCCACCTACCCATCCACCAGTCCACCCAACCCCCATCCACCTGTCTATTCATCCATCCATGAATTCAGGTCATGCTCCCACAGCTGGGGCTATGCCAGGCCATGGGCTCTGGAAACAAAGAAGATGAATAAAAACAGTTCTTGCCCTCAAGGAGCTCCAGCCTGGTCAGACATGGTGACAGATAAATGAGAAGACAGTGTGATAAGTGCAATTACTGAGCTATGAACACAAAACCGCAAGAACACTTCAGCCAAAGCCCGGAGGAGAGCTAGAGAAACGCTTGGCAGAGGAGGTGACATTTAAGCTGAGTCTTGAAGAATGAGTGGCAGTCTTCCAGCCATGGACCAAGAAGAGTTCATTCCAACATACCTCAGAGGTGTCTTGTGACAGTTTTAGCTCCACAACTAATAACTTTGGGGTTCAGACTAAATCCTCCCCAGACATTATGTTCAACTCTGGTGAAAGTCAATTCAGACCTTGAAATAGGTACAAAGACATAAAAAAATAGTCACCCAAGCCTGCTACCCAAAGACACAGCCTGCCAGCAGAGGTCCCGGCACCTGACTTTTGGGGAGTATGCAGCAGCCCTGGGTGGCTAGGCAGTCTCTCGCCCTGTTGCAGAAATCCTGAACTATAGAACCAGAACTTAAAGCAATATACATGCCACGTTCAAAGGCAAGCCAATAGGCTGAGGTCCCAGCTCCAAAGCCCAGTGAGGGAGAGGGGGCAGTGCTATGGTTCCAACCACATTTGCCTGACAGAGAATCCTCCAGAAGTAAACCCTAAGATGTGCGGCTGAGTTCAAGTAGTTTATTTGGGAGCCAGTCCTGGACACTGATGGAGGAGGGGGACAGAAGACAGACAGGAAAAGGAAACTCAAAGGAAGGAACCAAGTGGTACACATCTGTAATCGCAGCACCAGGGAGGCAGAGATCGGAGGAGCAAGAGTCGGAGGCCAGTCTAAGCTGAATAGATTATGGCCAAGGGCAACCTGAGCTCAATCCAATGGCAATTATGGGAGACACCACAGACTGTGCCCCAGGATCATCTCACTGGACAGCAAGGGGGCAGGGGTGATAATCTCCCATTCCTGTGCATCACTGGGTGAGGGTGGCTCCTAGAAAGGCCCTCATTGTGGGTCTCAGTGCAGCTGTAGAAAAACCCTGTTGGAATATAAGAGCCACAAGCTACAGGCAGAGCTACAAAGGTATCAACTATGATGCCCACGGCCAGAGTTCCCTGAAACCAGAGCATGGAGGATGCAGCAGGAAGGCAGTGCTCTGAGGCCAGGGAAGACTTCCATTTTAGACACTCTGAAATCTCAGTGGCTGGTAAAGCTCAAGTCTGAACAATGACCAAGGGATGAGGCTAGCAGACAGACAAGATCCAGGTGACCCTCACAGAACTCCAGTAATGATTGAAAGGCACCAGGACCAGAGGTCCAAAGAGCTTTAGAGCGACTGAAAAATCTCAGCTTGGGCACCAGCCTCCCCACGGTCTCCGGACATCATAGGGAGCCCACGATGGGGACCACAGTGGGACAGGAGCAAGGCTACAGGTGGCAGCAATGGTGTCCAGTGGGAAGGAGGACTTGCTGAGCACCCAAGCCCGCCCAGAGACTTAGATGTCAGGGTGAGAGAAAGCTGAAACTACAGGCAGATGGGCACGGACCAGGAAGTTCTCTCCTGGGAGAATCCTCTGGTGGCCAGAGCCCCTTTAGGGGAGGGAGGGCAACTTTCCTCCTGAGCGTTATAAAGTGAAACTCCACAAAGTGCCGAGTCACAGAAAACGCCAGGATTCTTCACACATAGAATAATGAGGCAATAAAACTCAACTATAAAGTTAAATAATTTACCATAAATATCTAAAGCTCTCCAATTATTCTCTACATTAACTGCCTATGTTTAAAATGATCTTTGCATTCACTATGTCACAGATGGCAAAAGCAGACAAGAGAGTCCTTGACAACTCTAACTGCAATTAGTCCTTCCCAGCTGCGGTGATTTAAAGGCCTTTTCAGTTAAGCTGAATGAAACACCCGCGCTTTATAAATAAAGGCTTTACCAGGACCGACAATGAAGTATTGAAACATACAGGCCCGGTGGAGGGAGGGTGGCGGGGGAGGGCTGTCACCACATCCTAAAACCCAAGCCCTACACACCCCTCAGCTCACAGCTCCTCCCCACCAACCTCAGCACAGCCCACATCTCCCACCCACAGACGTGCCTCACCCCTTCACGTATCTGCATGCAACATGCAAACACCCAAACACATGCACACAACCACACATGACCCAGGAGGTTGTGCATTTCCAAGAATGGTGCCCCAGGGCCACAGGCAATTTTCCAGTGTGTAAAAGCCAAAGGAGGTCAGCTGTCTAGGGTTGGAAAACTGCATGCCAGTTTCTAGCTGAGCCCAGAATCCTGGCCCCCATTCCTGCTGCTGGCTGAGGAGGAAGAGAAAGGAGGAAGAGGAGGAAGAAGAAGAGGAGAAAGAGAAGGAAGAGGAGAACAGGAGACAGAGAAGGAAAAGGAGGAAGAGAAGGAAGAGAAGGAAGAGGAGGAGAAGAAAGAGAAGAAAAGGAGGAGGAGAAGGGGGAGGAGGAGAAGAGGAGGAGGAAGAGGAAGAAGAGAAGGGGGGTGGGGAGGAAAAGAAAAAGGAGGCGGCGCTCTCTGCTGGGGAGGAAGTGTCCTTCAACAACACACAGTACCTTGGAGCAGAGTTAGGAGGCGGCTGCGCAGAACAAAAGAGGTCAAGGTTACCCTGATTGCCAGAGCCTGCTCCTCCCCAGGGCCTGGCTGGTTAATTGCTTGGAGTCTAGTGTGGCAGAGTGAACTGACAGAGAATGGCCCTTCTAAATCACATGCTTGGATGGCTGGGATCCTCCTGGAAGGCCAAGGCTGGTACCCGTCTGCTTCCCAGGCCAGCCATGTTTGTGCTCCACCACCTGGGGTCCACAGGTCCTGCATGTTCAGAGGGTGCAGAACTTGTCCCTTGCATGAACTTGGCCTGAAGGAGTCCTAACCCCCAGCTCCCTCCACAAGAACATGACAGCTATGTCCTTCTACTGAGTAATCTGCATCGCTGGCCCCAGGTGGAGCCCCCTGCAGACATGAGCCCTTCTGACCCTTGCTAAGACACCAGGAAGCAGACATGAGATACTCATGTTCAGTTCTCAGGACTGGGGAAGGCTGAACAGCTTTGTCCAAGGTAGGGAGGGAGGGATGGTGGGTCAGTTAGCTCAGCTGCCCACCTTAACCACTGCTTCCTTCCTGGGTCCCAAAACTCTGTCCTGACAGCAGCCCTCCAGAACCCCATACCTACCTGGGCCGGCCCTGAGCCCCGGCCCAGCTTTCCCAGCCATCTCCCTTGGGTTCACATTTCTGAAAGTTGAGCAGACCCCACTGTAACCAGGCCTATCCACCTGACCTTGCACTACCTGCATTGTGCTCACTGGGCAAAGCTTTCCCTACACAAAGATGTCTACCACTCCAGACCACTGTCTGGGTTCCCCTATCACTAGATCCTGCCTCTCATCCCTGCCGGGGAGGACTAGTGCCCTTGCATCAGAGCTGGCAATGTGCCCACCTCCCAGGGCTCGATGGAGCTCAGCTCTGAAGCTGTGAGGAGGACTGGCCAGAAGTTCCGGAGAAGCATCTGGACTCCAGGGCTCTACCCTAGACAACTCTCATTAATTTTCTGTTTATAATACTTCAGTCCCAGGGGGCTGCCTAAGCTGGGATCCAATTCACAAAAGGAGGAAAACAAAACACCTTCTATCTCTTGATAGTGAATGAAGGAAGGCATTCGGCGATCTGGAGATCCGCTGAAGTGGGAGGCTGGGCATGGATGTGAGCACAAAGACTGGCCCCAGATCTGGAGCAACCAGGCAATTGGGCCACTGAGCCCAGGGCTCTGATAGTGACAGCAAGTACCAGGGAGGGATGGGATTCTGGAATCAGAAGAGAAGGAAAACCAATTTGCTGTGTACCCAAGTCTGTATACATAAGCCCCCTGGAAAGAGGAATGTGTCACAAATGTCTACAGTGAGAAGGATGCTGGCCATAGAGATGGCCAGGATGCCATTTCCACCCTTCTCAAGTTGGGAAAGTTAATCAAAGTTAATCAAAGACAGAAAAGCATCAAAGGAGAGAGGTCATTTGGCAGGAGGCACAAGGAAGAAGCCAGTTGTTTAGAGAAACTAGACTCAGGCGAGAAGCAGTATGAGAGAGAGAGAGAGGCACGGGTGGGGTGATATGGGGTGATATGGGGTCTTTAATGTCCACCTGGGCAACCTGGACCTTTCCCTGAGGTCAACAGGGAACACAGAAGGATACACACAGAGAGATGCAATGCTCGCGGTAGGAAATCAGACTCTGGTGGCTGAATGTGGAGGATGAGTTGTGTGGGCCTCCTGGGAAAGCCTGGTGAAAGATGGGGTGAGCAATGACTGAGAATGTGATGAGGAAGGCTGGGAGGGGCATAGCCAAGATAGAGGGAGGCGAAAAGAAGACAGCACTGGGATGTGAAGAACGAGGGTGCATCACTGAGTGCTCCTACCTAGGGCTTTTAAAACACTCATGAGCTATCATGGAAAGAGCCTGTATTTCTGAAGTACTTAGGAGCCAGTCCTAATATACTGTAGCTCAGCAGCAGACCCTTAACCCGGGTATGAGGTAGGTAGAACAGCATTACCCCATTGTACAGATGGGAAAGCTGAGGCATAGAGTGATGAAGTCACTTCACATGACCACAGCTAGTGAGTGGCGACCTTGTGCCTTTTTACTGCCCTGTAACCCTGGGGTCAGCGGATAAGTCAGTATATTGTGTATGGGGCATGTGAGGTATTCCTGGAATATCAGGGTGGGCTAACAGGGAGACAAGAAACATTCTAGAGACATCAGCATAGACATGAGAGATGAAGCTGTAAAGGTAGAGAACATAGGGGGTCTGAGGAGAGGGGCATCCAGTGGTCAGCCATAGATGAAAAGCTGGGAGGGTGACCAAGCTGGTGACATCTGCCCAGGCACCAGCCGGCAAGATCAGAGGCCTGAGTTTGGGGAGTCCCTGCTTTGCTCTGGCTAGAAATCTCCAGAGCACTTGCACCCAGTTTCTATCAAGCCAGGATATAACCGATGATCATTCAGTGGGACTGGGCAGGGTGAGAGGCAACTGGACATCCAACACCTTTTGTCGACAGGAGCTCTGGGGATGTGAGTGACCAAAGTGTTTCACAACTAGGCAGATGACAAGGCAGAACCTGTGAGGGGCTGGGTGGGCAACTAGGAGTACTTGCAGACCTCAGCCTTCATCCAGTATGGCTTTAGGGACTGCCTCATCTAAAGAGCAGCGCCTTCCCCTCTATTCCTAGTACAATTCAACGATGAAGGGTCATGGCAGCTCCAGGGCTCCTTGTGGGTGAACGGGAGCCTTTGTGAGCAGCTTGTGGCTTCATTTCTCTCTCTCCCAGATCCTTCTTCCCTGCCAGGGCTCCAGGTCCTTAACACATGCTTGTAAACCCCCTGCCTGGAGATCATCAGGCCCAGCTTATACACCATCAAGACAGAGCAACTTCACCATCTTGGGAGGGGTGATGAGTGTCAGCCTATTCATGATAGGGCTGACCATTCATGCCCTGGTTCTCCCAACAGGCTGCTTCAATGGCCTCTCTGATTCCACAAGGTCTAACTGGGCGGTCTTTGCTATTCATATCTCATTGACTCTGGACAAGTCATTTGCCTCGCTCAGCCTTGGACTTCTGTCCTGTCCAGTGGGGATAATAGTCCCGACTCCACACAATGTGCTAAGTTAGGGAACCCTTCTTTTTGTTTACTTTTTTATTAGCATCATTAGTTGACAGAGGGGTTTCATTTTGACATGTTCATATAGGCATATATTGCACCTTGACTCACTCAGCACCCCTGTGGCTCCCCCTCCTCCCCTTTCTTCTTTCAGAAAACCCTTCTAAAGAGCTCGTGCTCTGCCTATTCTATAACACGGACTCTGCCTTCAAACCATTTGGCCATTAAAATGTCCTCATTCCAATTTTTTCAGTAATGGGCAAATGTCCAAGTTTCAAGTTTATTTTAGGCTGAATATCCTAAAGAGGGTTGCTTGACTTCTCTGTCCCACGGTTTTATAAAATAATGCTGGTTAGAACCTGCGTGAGAGGACGCAGGGAGCACTCACAGAATAGTGTCTTACACCTAGTATTTCTCCATAAAGTAAGCTACCACCTCAGAATTCTCCTTCCAACTATTGGCAGCAAGAATGTAATGTGATGCCCTTGGCTCTGGTCTCCTCAATGCAGAGTAGTGGGAGGAGGGCTATCACCTCCCGTTTCAGATCCTTTGTTTATAATAATGCTGCCCAGAATTTTTGGAGAGAGTCTTTTCAGTTGACATACCACAGTGAACATCATTCTACACTTCCTAGAAAAAAAGCCTAAAAACCAGGGGCTGAGCATGGTGATACATGCCTATAATTCCAGCTATTCAGGAGGCAAAGGTTCCAGTCAGGTATAGGATAGGAGTGGGTAGGAAATTAGCACTAAACCCTAATTGGAAAACAAATCAAAAGCAAAAGAGTCGGGGGCTCAAGAGTTATGACTGTCTAGCAAGCATAAGATCCTAAGCTTGAACCTTTATGCAAAAAAAATCCTAAACTCTTTCATTCAAACTTCTGTGGTACCTCTTTGCCTTCTGATTAATGCCAAATAGATTCTGAATCCAACTGTCAGGTACCATCTTTCCTCTGCTACTATCACCTGGCTAAATCTGTGTCAGTCCCAGGAGAGCCTTCCACTAGCAAGAGACCAGGGGGGACTTACAAGATTGTCACTGTCAATGACCTATGCTGAGCAGAGGGTACCACAAGGGAACTGTGAGAGGCTGAGCTTCACAGATGTCTGCCAGAGGGACAGAGTAGTTTCCTGCAAACTACAACTCCATCAAGATCTCTATAAAGGTTACGGCTATCACAAATGTAATTGCAATTTCCCATCACACATGAATTTAATAAGCATGCACATACATACCTGCCACACCATCAAAAACACTAATTACCACTATGACTTATAGAAGTTGTATTCCAACCACACATTTGCCAAAGGGCAATGCCTAGGCACCTTTATTTTGCCTCTTGTAATCCTCCTACCTCTCTCTCCCCAAGCTTCAAGTGATTGAAATTGACCAGGACAATGGCCTTATGGGAAAAGTTGATGGCCCACATCAGATTCCTTCTCATGGGAATTTCAAGTAGGAAATGTGGAACATGATGCCATTGGCACAAGAAATGGGAAGATGTTAGGCTAACGGTTGAAGGGGCCATGGAAGACCATGTATACAGAACAATGTATAAACAGAAGCTTCCAACCAAGATGATCATGGATAGGAGCCCAGGGAAAAACACGTCTGCTGTAGGATAATCCTGTAGCAGAAGATGCAGGGACAATCTTATCCAGGAGCTACTCTTCACCTCTGCTCTGTCCAAGCCATGACTCCTACACATTTTTATTGTTCCTATGCACACATGCCCTGCCTAGCCACCTCCATTTCTCAAAGTAACCAAACAAATCTTATCCATGTGAATGGAGAGAAGAGCTTTGTGGCTCTCCAGCAGAAACTCCTTTCCCATGTGCAATGAGCTGGCCCTCCTGAGATGGAGCTGTTGGTCCAATTACTAATCCATCTCATCATCCTTGATATTTGTATTTCTTCATCTTGAGCCCAAGGAGTGCAACAGGTTATCCCAACACCTTTCTAAATTCCAGTATGCTGCCTGAATTAATAACCTACCCAACAAGAAAGTTGAGCATGGTAGAACCTGGTCTTGAACCTAGTACAGCATGTCACACAAGACACGTCTTCAAGCTTTGTTTCTGCTTACAGGGAGTATGGGCTGGGCCCAAGTACTCACAAACAGGAAATGATTCGCTCCTCCCCCTTTACCTTTATTAGCATATATTCATTGTACAAGGGGAAGGGAGGTCATTGTGACATTTCCATATATGCATACAATGTAATTTGATCAAATTGACTTCTCCAACTCGCTGCTCCATCCTGTCTTGCCCCTTCTTAAAATAATTTCAATTGACTTCATTGTTCTATTTTATACATGCTATAAAGTACTACAACTATATTCACCTTCATCTACCCACTCTACTGGCCCTCCCCCTCCCTCTGGTACCTACCCCACAAAGACTGATTTACTTCCCATTCCCTCTTGTGATATCAGGAACCCCCATGCTGTTCTCCAAGGTTGACCAGCAGTAACTCAACAATTTCAGTTGAATGCCCCGTGTGTCTGGAGTCTCGCACATGGCTCCCCTCCAGACTGTTTCTCTTCCTGAGGTTTGGGTTGCCCCTGTCCTTCCCCTCAAGGGTAAAAGCAATGTAGGAGTGAATGGAGTGCCTCGGTGTCCCTTGTCACCATCCACAGGAAGCCATTTTGTTGTACTCAATAGAAAACTGAAAAGACTTGACTCCCCTCTGGCCCTCGTTTTGCTGCCTTCTTTTCCTACTCCACAGCCCATTCAGGGCCTTCCTCTCACCACTGCTGTTCCCACAGCGCTATTAAAGGGACGGGAACTCCAATGTACTGAGCACAAGCTGCACACCATGTGTTAAAGCTCATGAATGAACTCACAACCTTCTTTCTAGTAAAGACCAATCACTAACCCAAGGCCACAGCAAGGAAGGAAGTGAGCCCAGGTCTGTGGAGTACCTCCAACCCTGCTCTACCACAGGCTCTATGTGTGGCTCCATTTGTTGATCTAAATACAGAAGCTGACCAATACTTCCCACTGTGGATCTGGCTCTGAGGATAACAGAGCCATGCATGCCCTGTAGAATGCTCAGCTCCATCCCTGGCACACAGTTAAGTACTTGATACATAACAGCCTGTAATGCTGCTCACGCTTATTTCTCTAGACATATTCTATGCACTGCCTCAAGGGCTGAGCCTTTGAAACCCCTCCTGGGGAAATAAGCACCCCAGGAATCATGTCACTTTGCATAGGCTTTCTTGATCAATCCTCTCCCCTTCTCTACCCTCGGAATTAGTCCTCTATAAATTTAACGTTTCTAGAGAGCTCCCTATGGAACACAGTCTCTTGAGGAATCATTCTAAACTCCCTATTTCCTTGGATCTGTCTGCAACCACATTCGTCCCTGTAGGACATTAGTTCCAGGACACCGCACCCTTCCCCACCACCACCATGGACAGCACAATCCAAGTTCAAATCCCTTAGGGATAATGCATATGACCTGCCCACATCTTTCCTAGTTTTTAGATGAATCCTAATATCTAATATAATAAAGATGCTAAATAAGTAGATGCCGTACTATACTGTTTAGGGAGTAATGCAAGAGAAAAAGAATCTGTTCAGAACAGATGAATTTTGTTTTGAACATTTTTTCGATAAGCCCTTGGCAGAACCACAGGTGGGGAGGGCCATCGCATACCATGGCTTTCCCACCTCTCCAAGTGTTCATTTTAGACCATGGGACCCTGCTCAGGTGTCCCTTGAGATTCAATATGTCTCCTGCTCAAGCTAGGGTTGCACCTTCCTAGGCCTGAACATTCCAAGCTGGCTCCCTCCCTAGTTCTCCCCATACCTCTTCAACAGTTGCCTTCCTATTGGTCAGAATTAGGTCCCAGAAAACTCCTCTGATCAGATTCTCTTTGCATGGGGAACTGGAATGTCAACAGGCTAGTCAAGGGCTGCTCAGAGGTTCTATACTGGACCAAGGATACTCTCAATATGGCCACTTCCTGCCTCTGCCAGCCTCTGGTTGGCACCAGGAAGGTAGCAGCCACTAGATTCTTGTCAGCTATGGCCAGAAAGACCCTTTGTGGATCAGAACCCTAGGTGTCCAGGCCCTGCTTCCAGGAGTTTATGGGAAAGACTTTGAGCAAGGAGCAGGAGAGCCCAGTCTGGAACAAATCTGAGCTCTCCATTGGCTTGCTGTGTCACTATAGGAAGTCCCCCCTGAGCTCAGTTCATGATCCAACAAACAAGACTATTAACTCCTGTCATAGTGGCCTGGGAGCTGAAATGAGATGGCACAGGCTGGGCACAAGGCTTGTGGGTATTAGCTGGTTTCATGGTGATGATTCCATGGTGATTGTTTAGTCCCTCAGAGACTGGGCGCTGGACAAGCTTTTCTCACCATCCACATTTGCACAGGGTGGAGGACTTACCAAAGACCTGGACTTCCAGTGCTAAAAACCGAAGAGTCCAAGAGAAACCAAGGTGAGTTGGCCACCATGCCTTTAGTTCTACCCTTAGATGGCTACTCAAAGGGACTTGGTTCCATTCTGTCCTGAGCTGAGAAGAAATGGAAGAAGGGAAGACCAGGACAACAGGCAGAAGAGGTAGTTCTAGGCAGAGATGAGCCTGGGGCTTCCAGAGTACCCCACACTTACCTGCCCTCCATCCAACTTCCCTGCCAAGCACTCTCCTAGTGTCCCAGGGAGAACAGAGGTGACTGGAGCCCCCAGTATGTTAGAATTTGCTGAGGTGGCAGGCTTGCCCCCACTGTTCCTTAGCTGTCCTTTAGCACAATGGTGCTCTACAGAGGGTGAGTTTGTGCCCGGAGGACATCTGTCAGTAATGTACCATTCTTGGTTATCACAACTGGAGGAGAGGGAACTAATGACATCAGGTGGGTGAAGACCAGGGATGCTAAGCAGGGTGCAGTGCACAGGACAGCAAAGAATTGCCTGGCCCAAAGTATCGCTAGCTGTGAGGAGTGTGGCTCAAGTGGTTCCCTGCTTAGCAAAGTATGAGGCCCTAAGTTCTACACCAGAATGCTCCTAGTGCCGAGGCTGGTTCAAGAGGGATCCAAAAAGATGTACATTCCAGGTGGGGAGATGCAAATGTAAGGGCTCAAGGAGCCCTTCCCTGGGTCCGTCTGTCACTGAGCTTGGCCTCCAAGAGCCACCCAAGGGACAAAGCTGGATGCTTCTACTCCACCAGGCCAAAACTAGAAGAAATATCTGGGGCAGACCTGGAAGGAAGTAGCAGTGAGGAAAGGGACAGGCACTTTTGGCATGGAGCTGGCAAGGCACAAGCTTTATGGCTTGTTCTGTTCAGAGTTTTAATTAAGCGTCTCAAATAAGGATTTAATTGGGTTGTAACAAGCCGGGCTATTGTATGCAAGAGAAACACCTGGGGATTATTAGAAAACATTTTTAAGGCAGTAAAGCTGTAGCAAACACACGCAGATGTTAAATCAGGAAATATCACTCCAGAGTTCCACACCATACATGAGAGGAGGGGGTGCGGCCCCTCCCGACTGCAGGACCATAGGCAAGAGGAGCAGTGTGGTTCTGGAGGCGTGAACCGGGCTTCAGCCACACAGAGAGCAGTGGAGGCACCCCTGGGCAGTGGGCTCAGATACAAATGGTTGCCAACTCCTGCAACTTAGGCTGCTCTAGGAAAATGACAGCAGTCAGGCCCCAGCCTAGGAGGGGTCCAGTGACCACCTTAGCCTGAGTAGTGCCATAGCATGCTTAGACAGGTCCTAAGGAGAACTAGGAATGACCAGATCTAACCTGGTGGTGCCAGGGGGGTCTAATCCCACCTTTGGGTGGCAGAGGGAACTAAGGGTGACCACTTCCAGCCTGGAGGAGCCAGAGGTGACCAAGCCTGTTTCCTTGGCCATCCCTCCTTCAACAAGAATTGAAGCTCTATTAATCCAGGGAGCAGGGTGTGTTAAGTTCAGGGTACAGAACTAAGCACAGCAGGTGGTAGGCCTAGTTGAGTGAATGAACGAATGAATGGGACGGGAAGTGGTGCCCAGACCCATCTTAAAGGGGGCAAAGCTAGACGACCTGCTCCCTCAAGCCCAAGTCTCTGCCTCGCAAACCCAAGGGCACCAGGGAAGCAGGTGGCCACTAGCCCTAGCCACATCTAGGGAAGACAGGGCCTGGCCAGAATGCTGCTGCCTCCTGCTGGTCAGGTGTCCTAAACGCCACCATCAGTGGCTCTCCACCAGGTTAAATAGGAGCCTTCCTCCATGACCCTGCCCCTGGACTCTGGTGCCCAGCATCTTTCTGACCACAGGACATTAGGAGTTAGCATTACCACAAGAACCAGATCCAGGCCTGGTTGGTTCTGTGTCTCCACCAAAGGCCCTCCAAATGGCCCCCAAGGCCTACACTGTCCTGTCGGACTCCCATTTGTTAGGGCGTCAGCTCCCATCAGAGCCCTTCAGCCCTGCCCAACTATGCTGGGCTTTGGAGGTAGTGTATGTGTTACAGCCGGGTAGGGTGCAGAGATGTGGGATGTTGGGGACAGAGTAGAACACTTCGGTATCCAAGGTCGGGGGTTCAAGTGTGTAAAGTCAGGGTGCACTAAATCAGTTGTAGTTGGAGGGGGGTTCAGAGTACTGTGAATGGGTGGAAGGGGTCTGAGACATGAGGTCTGGGTCAGGAGTCTATGGTGCACACTAAAAGGGAAGAAGGCCCTGGAGGTGCCCGGTTCCCATACACTGCCCTTGCTGCTTTCTCAGAAGGAAGGAAACTGCAGGGCAGAAGTCAGGTGTGACAGCCAGGTGAGCAGCAGGGTAGGTCCAGACCTTCAACTCAACCTCCAGAGTTGCTCTGAAAAAGACCCTGCGGCTGCTGCAAAGGAGCCTTTGGGCACCCAGGGGTTCACCCCTGCCTTAAGAACCCATCCCAACTAGCTGCTCAGGAGGCTGCTATCTGAGGATTGTGGTTCAAAGCCAGCCCGGGCAGGAAAGTCCATGAGACTCTTACCTCCAATAAACCATCAGAAAATCGCAAGTGGCGCTGTGGCTCAAGTGGTAGAGCGCTAGCCTTGAGCTGAAGAGCTGAGGGACAGTGTCCAGCCCTGAATTCAAGCCCCATGACCAACAAAAATAAGGAAGGAAGAAAGGAAGGAAGGGAGGGAGGGAGGGAGGGAAGGGAGGGAGGGAGGGAGGGAGGGGAGGGAGGGAGGGAGGAAGGGAGGGGAGGGAAAGGGAAGGGAAGGGAAAGGGAGGGAAAGGGAAGGGAAAGGGAAAGGGAAAGGGAAGGGAAGGAAGGAAGGAAGGAAGGAAGGAAGGAAGGAAGGAAGGAAGGAAGGAAGGAAGGAAGGAAAGAAGGAAGGAAGGAAGGAAGGAAGGAGAGTGAACAACCACCACAGTCCTAACAGCTAATTTTACTGAGCACTTTACTACATGCCAGGTCCTGCATAAACGTTTTGCATAGTTCATCTAATTAACAAGCCTAGGAAGGACATGCTTCTATGAACTCTATTTGAAACACAGGGGAAGTGGAAAGTTCAGAGAGATAAAGGAATGTGCATAAACTCACACAGCCACAGGCTAGTACTTTGCAAGGATTTGGTCATCAGAGGCCTGCAACTATTCTACAAGGCAACTGGTTCCATTTTACAGAAAAGGAGACGGAAATGCACAGAGATGCTCTGACTGCCAAAGGGCACCAGGATTCAACCCAGGAATCCAGATTCTGCCTCCTTTTCCCTCTGTGCACCTGGGCAGTGAGCAACACCAACAGAAAGGGTGTTCAGGAGACTGAGGTCAGAGTTGGGAGATTAGAGGAGCCTCTCGGTCAGAAAGCTTGTGGGTGTCTTCCACATTTGAGGGACCTCCCCCTGGGCTATATGAGAGCCTTACAGCCAGCACCTGATTTCACGTACCTGGTCAGGGAGGCAGGGGATGACACACAGGTGGCTGACAGATTCCACATTAGTCCTGCCAATGACTACCCAGCATATTCCTAGATCACCAAGCCCTCAACCTTCATGCCTATGTTAGAGGCAAATGCCCCTAGATGCTATGAATGTTTGTTCTGTGTGTCCCCCTGTGCCCCCCACACTCTGAAAGATGAGCTCCCACAGACCGATCACTCCATTTTATTGTCACAACTCAGGAACAGCCACGATAGACAAGTGGCCCTTCATCTGCCTATTGTCAGAAATCAATTGTTCTAAAGCAAAAAATCAATCGCATTTGGCAGCTGTTCTCGCAAATGTAATGAGTTTATATTCAATGACTCCGTTCAGCAGGGAACTTAACTGAGTTACTGGGGGGGGGGGCACACTGCACCCAGTTCCTCAGGCAAGAAGCACTTGACCCCAACTCCAGCTCTCAGGAGCCTGATGGGATTTCTGCCTGTACTTGGTGAGAGCCAAAAATGTTTGATAAGTAAATCTTCTAGGCCAGAATCACTACACTAGGCATATACCTGTCCTCTTGCTTATGTGTATGGGAAAAAGAAACACAGTACTGTTTTTAAAGATATAATAAGTAAATAAAACCACATCTTGTTGAAGTGAGAAATGAGGTCCTTGATAGATTCTATAATGCCTTTAAGGCAATCTGTCTTAATTTGGATTTCCCAGACAGAGTGAAGCGGATGCAGTTGATCTGGGAGGTGACCTTACGACATGCCAGGAGCAGAAGCAGAAGTGAGGCAGGGAAAGGAAGGCAGCCAGGAACAGGCACATTACTGGCAAGCACCCCGGGTGACACCATCACCCATGGGGAGCTCAGAGTCCTCCTGTCACTGGGTGAGATGTTCATACCACCCCTTCCCATAAGATGCTCCCGAAGCCAGAAAAAAAATAAAGCTCTCAGGAAATGGCAGACAGTCTCAGTAAGCTGAGGTAGATTTTCCTCTGCCTGAGCGCACACAAGACAATGTCTGGGGAAGAGAAAGACAAGGAGGACAGGGGCCTGAACTGTATGATGGCTTGGCTTTTTGAACAAGTTCCATTTTCCTCAGCTAACATGGAAAAACAGACAGACTTATGAAATCTACCCACTTGTTAGAAGGATGTTGGGTTTCTGCGTTTTCCACATAGAACATCAGCTGAAAAACTTACTTTAAAACGAGGAGTTAATGAGTGCTTTATTTTTTTTCCAGAGATACTAAGGTAACTTTTCCACATTAAGAACGGTAAAATTTGCACAGCTAGTCATATTTCTCTTTTCCCTTTGGCCACTAGGGAGCATATAGTCAAACATTTGGCCTAATTATAGCAACTATATGGATATTGTGACTTAAATATAGTACTTTTCTTTTCCTCCTAAGAAACACTTTTAATTTACATTTTTTTTCCTTTGGTACTGAATATTTTTTTAGCAAGTTTAACTATGTTATCAAACATAATTCTCATAAACAACTTCAAATTACCTTTGCAGAGTGAGACGAATCACTTAGCAATTCATTAACTAGAAATTAAGCCAGCTCGTGGTCCAAATTGTACTTTCAGACCCCAAAATGAAACATTAATGATGCCCTCCCAGGTCAGTGCCCATGGTATTTCTGCTCTGTGCTGCTTCTACACAGCCTCCATGGTCACAGCTTCCACGGGGGAAGGTATCTGGGCTTCAGGCTCTGAGGGCTGAGGGCTGAGGCTGGACCAGTGACTTGAAGTCCCTTTTTCTTGCCCCCTCCCCCACCTTGGACTCAGCACTACTCATTTATTTTGATCTTATTTACCCCCTTCGGTCAATCCTGATCATTCTGAGCAACTGGCTACAAATCTCTTTCTCTTACCTTTTCCTGAGTCATTCTGAAACTTTCCCTTGGGGTCCCCCAAGGAAAACCACCTGGAACAGAGAACAGGGCTTGTCATCTTCTCAGCCCTCGCTGCTGCTACCCTTCCAGGTTGGTGGGCCATTTCCAGTCCCCCTCCTCACCATGAGTTCTTGTCCTCCTGTTTTATCCCATGCTGCCCACTGCAGAAGAAGGAGGGGACTGAGTGGTACCTGTCACCTCTCAGGACCCCAAAGCCAAAGCCAACATGAGGGAGGAGGAGGGAGATGAAAGTTGAAGTAGCAGGTAATTTGATTTCTGCTTCAGACCCCTCCTCTGCCAGGACATACCAGAGCTATGGCCAGGAAAAGCACCCCTCCCCATCGGAGAGCAGAGGAAAATACTATGCCACAGCCCCTGTGATAACTCCCCTCCACAACCCACCATGGGGGGGGGGGGGGTGGAGGACAACTCAGACATGTCACAGAGCCACAGCACCTTTTCAGAGCAGAGCCTCGATTCCTTATCTGTAAGGCCAAGGCAATAATCCCAGCCTATCTGGCAGGGGGTGTATCAAAGGGAAAATGGCACAAAGGGGCTTTGAAAAGGATAAGGAATCACACAAAGAGGCAGAGAATGGTTGCTGAGATTGTTTCCTCAGAGAGACCAGTGACCCTAGAGGAAATTGAGCTTCAGGATTGGAGGGGAGAGAGACCTGTGGTCTGACCAAGGGCCGCACATCCCCCTCCTGCCTGCCCCTCAGCCAATGCAATCGACACTCACTGGGTTTCCATTTGTGCCACTTCAGTAAGTAAAATTCCAGTCCCTATGGAGTTCTCTCTCCAGGGGTTTGGATTTGCTGATGAGAGAGGGTCGAGGGAAGCCTTGAACACTGGACTGAGAAGACTGGGCTTCACTTTGTAAGTACCAGGGAGCCCTTGAGAGTTTGAGAGTGAGGGTGTGCTGACACACAGAGACATGTCAGCATTGCTGACATGACAGATACGAAGGGCAGCATCTGGGAGTGATGGGGTGGATTCTTGAGCCTCTTGGAGTGACATGGGGACACAGGACGCCCGAGGCTGGGGTGCTACCTCCTGGGAAAGGCTGCCTGGGTGGCCAGGGGCTCCGGCCTCTCCCGTGTCTACGCACACAGATATGAATTCTGGGCCTTGAAGGGCTCATTTGTGTTCACTGGGGCCAGTTCTTCCCCCTGGTCTTCCAGGCTTATGGCCCTCCTGCATACACAGTGACCTTAATAATGCAAGGAAGGAGGGAATCAAAGGCCTGGTGAAACCTAAATATAGCCCAGCCAGCCACGTGCAGAAGCGCTCTCGTGCATTCACGTAGGAGGGCGGCTGGTAGGTTCCGCAGGGGACTGTGCGAATTCAAACACCACACCAGCCAGGCCATGCCTGTGGGCCTTAGAGCTTTCTTTAAACACAGAAAATACATTAAAATGATATTCTGAAAAAGCCTCAGCATGAGAGGAGGCGGTGGCTAATGGTGGAGTTCAAGGCAAAAAACCATCTTGGTCACTGCCCTACAGGACTCAATCAAAATGCAAATCCATCTGGACAGAGGGTGGTCACCATATGAACAAGGCACGTGGGTTACACGTAGTTGTTGGAGCTCTGGGCTGAGTTGCCCAGTGAGGCTAAGGAGCAGATTTGATGGTCCAGATCAGGCTTGCTCTAACACATGTTCAGGTAGGGTAATAGCCTTGCACCTCAGGAAGGGGGATCTCAATACTATTGTCAGTTCACAGATGGGAAAACTGAGTTCCTCAGTGGAGCTGAGGAACTTTCCCAAGGCCACAGTGCAATGGTGTGGGGAGAGAGGTACCACTAGGATTTGAACTTGTGTCTACTTTCTTTTTTGACCAAGACACAGTCCATGGCCCCAAGCCAGGCAGTACAGTAGTTCTCCATGCCCACCTCTTCACTAAGACATTCAAAGGTGAAGTCACATGTGAAGGGCATTCATAGGGACAGGTCCATCCACAAAAGAGTAGCCACTGTCCATTGTGCTATGTATGCAGGCCCCAGGCCAATGCTTTGCAGAGGGTAGCTTATTGAGACTGCCCAGTGATGGTGGGCCGTATCGTCAACTTCTCTGCAGGTGAGGAAACTAAGGCTCGGAGCAGAGAGGGAGCTCACCCAAAGTCAGGCTGTAGGTAACAGCTGGGAGCCAAAGCAGATAGCTGGTACCACAGACTATGCCGTTAACTTCCAAGTTCATTACCAGGGACAGGGTAAGGGAGAGCATCCTTCCTTCTCAGAAGACTGGGAAAACCTTCAGGAGGAGGTGAGGTCTGACCTTGACCCACATCAAGAAGTGCATCTTAAAAGAGAGGTCCAAATGCCAGACAGCTTGGAGGCCCGAGTGCATGGTGGCATATAGAAGCCATGGCTGGAGTCCGATGTACAAATCTTGTTAGAAAGTTCCAGATGTACACTGTGTGCCTCTGGGCGTTGGGCCTATGGGGCATCTAGGGCAAGCTGCAAATATTTCACAGCTGCAAAAGAGCAACAGCGATGAGTGTCCTGATGGCTGGACACATTGAGAGCCATGGAAGGCTCAGAGGGACACCCATGGGACACATCAGTCCAGGTCAGGCTTCCTTGTGTAGCAAACCAAGCAGGCAGCAGGAAGAGGAAAGAGTAGGCTCCAGCTGGGGCTCCCCAGCCGGTGCTGAGGCTCACACCTCACTAAAATCCTGGGTCACAGGACCCCAGAACATGCTGCTGAAAAAGCTGATGTGCCCAGTGTAAGCTCACCAGAAACAGCAACATTTGTTCTCGGCTTATTCTCTGACCGCCATGCACATCCCCGGCAGGAACCTAGCGGGGCCTGGCAGAGGAGAAGTTGGTCTATCACTGTCCAGTGGACTCTCACAGGATCTTGTGAGAATAAGACAGAATAGTGAAAACTGTAAGGGTCCGAGAGCTCTCCTGGCCCTGCTCTTGCCTAGCAGGCTTCCCCCTGGCCAAGTTTCTCCACCCATCTGAACCTCACCAACCTCCTCTATACACAGACAGCAAGAAGCCCCAGATTGTCCAGGGCAGGGCCAGAGCACAGAGGAGGCAGTAGGTACAGCGTATGTGCCATAACATTCTTTCAGCTTCCTCTGCTTGTTTGAAAGTTTCTCAGAATTGAACATTGAAGGAAAGTAAACAGTATGTGTTCTTGCTTGCCACCAATCTCCATGGGCCCAGACAGATGGTCCACTCTAAGGCATCTTTCTGGCAGGTCACGGGAGGAAGCAGAGACCGGCGGACAGGCAGGTCGCCATGGACAGCCAGCGCCAGGATGGCTTCACAACAAGAGGCGCCAGGATGGCTAGGGGACAGAGTCCTTTCCCCCTGGGAACTCTGTGCTCACGTGTGTGTGCTTCTCTCTCTCTCTCTCTCTCTCTCTCTCTCTCTCTCTCTCTCTCTCTCTCTCTCTCTCTCCCTCTCCCTCTCTCTGTCTCCCCTACCCCCACCCCAGAGTAGACCCAGCCTGCCTAATTCCATTTGAGTTCAGAAAATTTGAACTTGCTGGTTTTTGAGAAATGTCAGGGGATGAGTGATGACCTGCATTGCCCTGCACTGGATGATGGAGTTGTTACCATGCAGTTAGAACATGAAATAGGTCCAGCCCATCACCCCATTCCTTTCTTGGTAGAAAGGAAGAAGGAATTGTGGGGCCAAATGTGATCTCTACCATACACCATGTGCCTATTCGAAAGCTTGTGTCTCAGACTCTCTAGGAAGTTGGAAATGTGCTCCTAACATGACCTCAAACTACTAGTGTGAGAATTAGCAGGCAAGAGCAGGTAAGATGCTTGACATATGGTGAACCCTCAAGAAATGCTTAGCCACTCTGATTAGATCAAGGAGAGAAAAAAAAATCCGAGCACTTCATTTCACAGCGCCCGAGTAGAAAGTTACTGAGGACAAAATGGGTGATTTGGGACCATGACTGTTACTTTCCATTTTAGGGTGGAGAAAATAAGGCTCAGTGACTCCCAGAAGGAGTCAGGTAGAAGTGGAGAAGGGTCGGAGCCTAGTCTGTTGGTCCAGCCCCAATTCTCAGACTCTCTGTAGAACCCCCCTCTGGCACCTCCCCAGGCTCCAGCCCCAGGGGGCTGGCAGAGGCCAAGTCTGCATACAAATCACCATGGAAGGAACATACTTTTTTTCTTTTTTCCTTTTTCATTTAAAAAAGAACTCGTGGAATTGGGATTGCAGTGGCAGAGTATCTATCTATGGCTGGAGGGGGTGAGTGTGAGTGTGTGTGCGCATGTGTGTGAGTGTGTGTGGTCCTTTCGTATGGAGCCTGTAAGACCAAGGTTCGGGGAAATGTCAGGTTCTTGGAGAAGGAGATTTTAATTAGGTTAGAGTTGCCTCCAAAAAGTACTAAAATTAAATATGAATCTATAATGCATGGCATCATAGCTAATGGGATGCAAATAGGGCTAGGCCTGGCCAGGCTGAGGTAGGAACTTGGGCAATCGCAGTAATTGGGAAAAATGTCCCTTGGCTGGCAGCCATGGTCTTGAGGATGCTGCAGAAGCCAGCGGGGGCAGGCATGCTGGGCCTGGTGGGGTGGCCAATGGCCCTTTAATGGGAGAAGAGGAAGACATGAGGACTTGGAGCTGAGAGGCCATGCCACAGGCTCTGACATGACAGCTCATCCGCAGGCTAAGAGAAAGCACGGGCACACCTAGGAGGGGTGAAGCCAGGCCCTGCAGGCCACGTCTGCTGTTCTTATCTGGGGGAGGCCCAGGGATTCACAGGAGGTCAGCTAGCTATGCAGCAGCAGGAAAGGACCCACAGCTGTGAGTCTGAGTTTGCCTCTCACCAGTCATATGTGTGACCTTGCAGAAGTCCCCCAGGCTGGGCTGCATGTGAAGAAAGCTAAATTCTATCTTCCAGCCTCCCAGAGATACCTGGGATCAGAATGAACTGGAAATATGTTCAAAGCTGTAGAAAACAGATTAGTCACTTTTTTATTTCAGTGTTTACTCTTGAGAAGAATAAGTGAGAGGTGATGCCCACACAGATCACTTTCTGTGCACTCTCAGGCATCTTATCCCACACAATCCTCACTACAGCCCTAGGGAAACAGGCAGTCAGAGAGTGGGGGATTCAGGATTCCAACCCAGCCAAGTCTGACTCAAGAACCCATCCCTTTAATAGCGATGCCATAAATCAGGTTAGAGATGCTTCTTGCAGGGTGTGGTGGTACATGCCTATAATCCCCACACTTGGGAGTTAAAAGTAAGAGAATGTAAGCTGAAGGCCCGCCTGTGCTTTATAACAAAACTATAAAAAATAAAAAATAAAACCTTCCGCCCCTGAAGGAGTCACTATTCAGAATTACACAGCTCAATAGAAGCCAACAGCCAGGACAACCCGGCATGCACTCAATGGCTGGACTCCCTTCAGAAAGCATCACCAGCCCCCAATGGACGGCATGCTCTCAGACATCCCTCACCGGCCTGGGAGCCAGTCTTCCTATCTATACCCTGGTCATGCTGCTGATCTAGGCATATTCCAACTCCAAAGCTCCGTGATCGTAACAGGAAGTCCAGAAATCTTAAAAAACTCCTAAAGGTGCAAGCATACCTGCCTCCTTTTAAATCTGTACTTTGAGATCCTGGGCCACCTGCCTGACCTCCCAGAGCCTCAGTGTTCTCTGCTGAAAGATGGAGAGGCTGATAGTTCTTGCCCTGTAGTATGATCATGACAATTACATGAGATGATGAAGACATTAGCTTCCATGCACCAGGCTCTGCACACCAGACACTGCCTTCTAAGCACTTTATGTGCACATGTGTGTATGTGCACACCCATTTCCTCTCACAAGCTAAAGCAACAGACAGGGGTGTTCTCCCAATAGGTCAATCTATTCCAAAAATCTACAGGGAAAACTTCTTTTTAGCTTCAGATGGAGAAACAAGTACAGAGAAGGTAAGAACTCAACAAAGGTCAGGAAATTTGAACCCACTGTCTGGGCTCAAAAAACTCTGCTATGATCTTCAGCTGACTTCACTCAATGTGAATATGCTTAGCACAGTACCTGTCTTTTTGTAAGCCCAAGACAAAGGCTATTGTTATGTCTAAGGGGTGAAAAATTAATCTCAAACACAGATCTATGAGTGAAGATTCACTAAGAGTACACATGGAAAGCTCCCAGCATACAGAAGAGCAAAAAATATAATACGTTAATGAATCAGTGAATAAATGGATGCATGAACAAGTGGTTGAATTCTACATATGTGTGTGTGTGTCTGTGTCTGTGCTGTGTGTGTGTGTGTGTGTGTTGCTACTGGGGCCTAAACTTAGGACCTGGGCACTGTCCCTTAACTTTTTCATTCAAAGTTGGCGCTCTACCATTTGAACCACAGCTCCACTTCTGTCTTTTTGCTGGATAATTAGAGATAAGATGTTCCTGCCCAGGCTGGCTTTGAACTATGATCCTCAGATCTCAACCTTCTGAGTAGCTAGGATTATAGGCATGAGCCACCAGCACACAACTCCAAGTGACTAACTATAGGCCCATTCTAGCTCTTGGCTAGTGCTGCTGACAGTTTCCCCACTGAAGCACTTAGTAATGGGTGTTGCAGCCACAGTGGTGGTAGGGCATCCAAGTATGCCCAGGAAAGCAAGCAGCCTCTGGGAGTGGCTTGCTGAGGAGAAAAATGGGTCAGGAAATAGCACCAAGGTTTTTGAGATGGAAAAGTATAGGCCCTTCCTTTGTGTGGGAATAATGCCAGAGGCCTTTGCCTATTGAGTTTTCATCAAAGTAATTTATTGATCAATACAGTGAACATGGCTAGTTCAGCGATTTTGTAAAAAATAACCATGTGTTGGATGCAAGGAGCACTTTGCTGGATTGTGGCGTGTGGGGCCAGGCAGGATCATCGTGTTTTATGGCCTTCTGAGAACTAGGCCCTGGCAGTTACATCTCTGTGGCTTTATCTTCATGACACCAAAACATTTGGATGGAGAGGATAAAAGATGGGCCAATCTTCCAGATGTTGTGTCTACCTGGCAGCCAATATCAAGACGTTTCCCGTATAAGGCCACCACAACAACCCCGGAAAAACATGACACTGGGGAAGTGTCAGCCCAGGTGGGTACTGGTGGCTCACACCTGTCATCCTAACTACTCAGGATGCTGAGATCTGAGAGTTGAGGTCAAAGCCAGCCTGGGCAGAAAGTCCCCCTGAGTCTCTTATCTCCAATTAATTTCTCAAAAACCAGAAATGGCACTGTGGTTCAAAGTGGTAGAGAGCTAGCCTTGAGTAAAACAGCTCAGGGACAGCACCCAGGCCCTAAGTTCAAGTCCTGCAACCAACAACAAAAAAGGAAGGAAGAAGGAAAGAAAGAAAGAAAGAAAGGAAGGAAGGAAGGAAGGAAGGAAGGAAGGAAGGAAGGAAGGAAGGAAGGAAGGAAGGAAGGAAGGAAGAGAGGAAGGGAGAGAGGAAGGAAGGAAGGAAGGAAGGAAGGAAGGAAGGAAGGAAGGAAGGAAGGAAGGAAGGAAGGAAGGGAGAGAGGAAGGAGGGGAGAGAGGAAGGAGGGGAGAGAGGAAGGAAGGGAGAGAGGAAGGAAGGAAGGAAGAAAGAAAGAAGGAAAGAAAGAAAGAAAGAAAGGAAAGAAAGAAAGAAGGAAAGGAAGGAAAGAAAGAAATGAAAGTAATACCTCAGCCCAGAGGCCCAGGCTAGAGCAGGAGGATTCTTTTTAATATTTTTTTATTTTTTATTGTAAAGATACTATACAGAGGGTTACAGTTGCATGAGCAAGGGAATGAGTACACTTCCTATTGAGCATTGTTACCCCCTCCATTGTTTTCCCCCTACCATCCCTTCCCTCCCTACCTTCCCCGAGGTTCTATTTTTTTATTGTAATTAAGTGATTGCATAATTTCCCAAATTTCACAGTATTGTGGAATAATGATGCTCATTTAAAGTCACAAGTTCATTCTAACTTTCCTGGAGCAAATTGTCTATCACAGTCTGTAACATATAATGGTGTACACATATACTCCATACATGTGATCAGCAGCATGGGGATATTTAGTAGTGGTTCAACCAGATGAGTGTGAGTTCTTTGTTTCTTAAGTCCTGTTAGTTTTGTGATATCACCTAACATTTTGGATTTAGCATCCACTTATCAGGGAGACCATGTACCGTTTGTCTCTTTGCTCTTGGCTTACCTCGCTCAACATGATTCCTTCTAGCTCCATCCATTTCCCTGCAAATGCCATTATTTTGTCATTTCTAATGGCTGCATAATATTCCATTGTGTATAGATACCACAATTTTTGGATCCATTCATCTGTGGTGGGGCATCTGGGTTGTTTCCTTATCCTAGCTATTGTGAACAGGAGCAGGAGGATTTGTACAATTATTAAGTCCCTACTGTTTGCCAAGCCCTACACTTAGCACTTTGACACTTAATGTATCTTTCAGTGGGATGTTTCCAGACAAGGGAAAAGAGGCTGGCTGGGGAACTTATGTTCACAGAGCAAGATGAAGGAAAGAATTCCATCTAGATGGGACTTGACAGCTCTCCTAATCCAGCATTTCCTATTTTGACTTGGAATAAAGGACATAACCTCACCAGGCCTCAGTTTCTTCATGTACAAACCTGGGCCTCTTAGGCTTGCCCTGCCTACTAAGACACCCATGTGAACACTTAGCAACCTAAGAGAATTCCACTACTACTGATGGGGATTCCTCCTCCTCAAGGCCCTTGACAGATCTGGCCTGGACCAGATAGGTACATATTGAATAATTCATCAATGAGTGGAATCAGATGGCCTGCATCCCGTCCTCTGCATCCCTGGGGATCCAGGGGTTTGTACTCTTTCTTTCCAGTTGTGGGAGCAACCCATAGGTATAAACCCTGGTGCATGGTTCATGCTACTCAACCCACACCTGCCCCAAGGGAAAGTAGGGAGCCTAACATCTCTGGTCCACTGACTGTCAACTTTCTGGAAGACAAGTCACCACACCACAGGGAATTCCACCCCTCAGGCTGCACCATACACATTTGGGAGGGCACCAGCTGGGTGGGGCTACCACTTCATAAGAAGAGCTCAATGGAAAAATGCAAAAAAAGAGAGGAGAGTAAGCACTGAAGCCTGGCAGGACTAGAGACATCCAGTCTGTAGCTTGAGGCTGGCCGGGGTCTTGGCCAGAACTGGAGCTAGCTCAGGAGGGTCCTAAGGCTGAAGCTGGAGTGGGGCTTTGGAAAACACTTCTTGCCTTATTGGAGGGTACCTCCTTCCTCTTTGCACATGGAACCCCAGCCTCATGGGGTGAGAACTGCAACCCGAACACCCACTTCTCTCTTGGCACCAAGAGATACTGAAATATAGAAAACTGTACCTCAAGTCTGTCAGGGACTCTAGGTTGAGAAACCAGGAATGATTATAACTTGGAAATTGACTTCAATTCTTCCCTAAAGACGTGCACATGACCTAGAGTGCAATGGCTAGGACTAGGACTCTGGGGGTTGGCTTCTAGGGGGAATCCTGGCACTGTCATCTGCTGGCTACATGATCTCGAGCATATCCTTGGTCTCTCAGGGTCACAATTGCTTCATCTGTCAAATGGGCATAACTGTACCATCTCACTGAGCAGCTGTGAGGGTGGAGGAAATGCATCCACCAAGTGCCTAGAACACTATCTGGCATGCTAAGTGTCTGATAAACACTGGTGCAGTGTCTTCCCTGGTTTCAGTCAAGCTCTGGTTGTTCTTGTTTGGCTTGAATGCTAGTCTGACTCAGGATGGGGGCAATAAGGGTAGGGAGTAGTTTGGGGGAGAGAAAGGAGAGTACATAGCTCCCAGGGACACCATGTTCTATAACAGAGATATCCTACCCCAAAAAGCAGGCAGCATAAGGATCTGGGAACCCTGAGACACTCCTGTCAATGGGCTCTTCTCTCAAACCCTGAAGGACTGGGATCCATGACTCCTCTGTACCGTGTCGCCAAATTACTGTAGTTGACTCCAGAAGCCACGGACCTGAGAGAGGTAACAGGCTCCGTGGCCCTGTCTTCCATTTGTCCCAAGCACTCAGGAGGTGGAGACACCAGATCTGCAGCCCCATGGTGGGTAGATGACCTCTCAGGGCTGGGAACAATGAGGGCCACTCAGATAGACTTCCCCAGAAGCTGAGTCTCCACTCTACAGTCACCCCACTGTCTCCCCTGGAGTGGAGACCACTCAGTTCCCACAGTGCAGTGTGGTCTGAGCTAGACCCTGGGAACATATGGCCCTGCACAAGGCACTAAGGAGACCTTATTCTCCTCCCAGATGGTGTCAGCAGCAGGCCACTCATACCATATCCCTGTTGTGACATCCAATGCGATCGGCCAAGGCCACTGTATTCCCAGAGAGGAGACCAGCTGTCTAGAATCCCTAACTGGAAGTGCTTTTGAGTCTCAGGATCTCCAAAAGTTTGGATTTGGAGGGTGATAATCTGTGTACCCAAAATGTATCCAATCAGGCAGGAATGAAAGCCAGCCCCAAGTGCCAAGAAAGTAAGAGCCCTGGTTTGATCCAGAACTTAATCCACTCACAGAGAGCTGGAGCAGACATCTCAAGTATTAATCTGAAGCGTCCTGCTGCCACCTGGCTCCTGGGGGCCTCTGGGAAAATGAAACTTCAGGACTTGGGAGAGGCCAGATTTACAGACACTACTTGGGGTGCACAAAAAGTACCATGTTCTTTCATGATGTACCTTTCTTCTGCAGCTACCTCTTGACAATGTCAACAAGGCACTCTTGACACCTGATAGCCCCACACACCCATTATAGGTATCCCCAAGCCCACTGACCAGCCAAGAGGGTGCCAAGAGCCTGTGCCTAGCAGGGGCTGGGGAAGCAGCCTCTGCCTTTTGGCCACAATCTTCTTCAAGCAGAAGGCAGCAGCTTTGCGAATGCCTCCTATTCTGCAGTCCTGGAGGAGATGAGAAATGTACACGTGAGTGTGTGTGTGTGTGTGTATCCCCTATTATCGAGGTCCAATTAGTCAGTGGCACTGTGTTGAAGTGATGGGCCTGCGGCCATCGTGCAAACTGCAGGGAGTGAACAAGGACAGAGGTTGTTAAAATGCTCCTGCGGAGCTCCGCTGCCTGTGCCTTGTCCTCCTGCCTCAAAGACATGGTAATGCAGGGAAGGGGGGTTGGGGGCGGGGGATCGGGACTTGCCTGGCATGGCACATGTTCACTTAACTCTGGTAACGCTGCCCTGGAGATCCACAGCAGCAGCCTGTGGTCAGCTTGATGCCCAATGGTGGAAGAAAGATCTGGGAGCATCCTACATGTGCTTCTGCCTGTCTTAGGGTGGAGTTCTCTACCAGCGTCCATCCCATCTGTGGCTATGGAATTCAGCCTGATGTACCTAGCACTTACTAAGGGCCTACTATGGGCTCCACTGGGGCAGCCACTGGGAAGACACGGGGAACAGTGTTGGAGCCAGGCAGACTATAGCGTTCAGATTTTGGGAACTAGGGAGCTTACTGTCAAACTTCACCTAAGACTAAGGTTCCTTACTGAGAAGGGGCCAGCCATCATGACACTCCCCTGAGGGAGACTATCCTCACAATCTCTGAGATTGAAAAAGGCCTCTGTTATGGAGTAAGACCAGATATCCCTGCCTTAGAGAAGCTTCCCTTCCATGTGGGAATTAAGATTCAGGGGCCTGCACGAGCCAACGGACAAGTAAGAGAAAAATGAAATCCAAGGTCCTCCTTGTTCTGTTCTTACTCCTGCTCATAAAAACACAGATCCTCAAAATACTTTCCCTCTGCCTTTGAACTCTACTGAGAGCCAATCAATAAGTAGGATGGTGACCAGTCCTGGCGTGGGGATGACTGCAGTAAGGAGGGGTGAGCACCGTGGCACACAAGAACATGGGAAGAGAAGCTCACAACTCAAAAATGTACATAAAAGTCTCAATGTTTATATATTAGCTAACTTGTCTTTAAAAAACAACACTTAATTCAACTTAAAAAGGAGTTGATTGAATAGGAGTCAGGTGAGAATGAATTCCAACAGGAGGGTTTGTCTTCAAGATACTAAATCATTAATTTAGTGCTATACTGCTTTGTTTTAAGAAAAATATTTAAAAAAAATATAAAAGGGAGCCCGGTACTGGTGGCTCATGCTTATAATCCTATAGAAGCTAAGACCTGAAAACCATGATTTGAAGCCAACCTGGTTAGGAAAGACTGTATGACTTTTTATCTCCAATTGACCACCAAAAAGCTAAAAGTGGAGCTGTGGCCCAAGTGGTAGAGTACTAGCCTTGAGCACAAAAGCTCAAGGACAGTGCCCAGGCCCTGTTAAGCCCCAGGACCAGCACAATAAAAAAAAGTAAGATAAAATAAAATAGATGAGCAGTCTGAGACAAGCACAAGAGGGGCTTTGAGTAAGATGACTATGCATGGATGTATATTCTGAAAGCAGGCTAGAGGAAGGCTCCAGACAACTCAGGGAAGATCTGTCTTATTGCCCAGGTACTTCAGAGAGCATACTGTAGAGGAGGAAAGGCCTCCAATAGGCAGAAAGAGTAGAAAGAAGAAACCTAGCAGGCATTCCAAACAGAGATCCTCAAATGCCGAAGCCTAGGAGTTGGGGGTAGCTGTACCTGCACGGAGCTGCTTAAGGGTACTGGCAAAGTGGTTTATGCATAGTCCTGGCAACAAAAGGCCACAGGAGGGCACTGCCCATGGAGAGGAGTAGGCACAATGGAATGCAGTACAAAATTCCAAAGTCTCAGAGTCCTGTACCACCTCCACAAGGGAAAGGACACCAGGGCTTGTCCCCATAGTCCTTAAAGCTGTCAGCAAATGTCACCTAAAAAAGGCTGGAGAATGCAAAGTGCCCTTGCTCTGGGGACAGGCTAGAGCAGAGGGAAGACAGGCCAGGGTGAGGGGACCACAGAAACCACTTAGACAAGGACATAGCCCACAAGTGTCATTTCCCAACCAAGCTGGTTCAGGATCCCAGCTTTCTGTCATGTGAACGACAAATGAGTGCTTCCTAAGTACCTACTATGCACAGAACACTATGGTAGATCTTGGTATCTATTGTTCAACATAGCAATAGCAATAGATAGATATAGTGATAGATAGATATAGTGATAGATAGATAGATAGATGTGTATATATATAGCATAACTATATTACACAATCGCTACTTTTCAATTAAAAATAAAATTTAAATAAGGAAAATTACTTTGCTTCCAAAAAGCTCATGCTGTTGCTACTCATGATATCAGACAGAATCTAGCCAATATCCCAGGTCCTCAGTTTCCGTCTCTATGTGAGTGAGACAAAGGCTGGGTGTCCATAGTTCATGGCTGTAATCCCAGCTACTCAGGAGACTAAGATTTTAGGATCACAGTTTGAAACCAGTCTGAGCAGGAAAGTCTGTGAGACTCTAATTAATCACCAAAAAGCTGGAAGTAGAGTTATGGCTTAAATGGTAGAGTACTAGCCCTGAGCAAAAACACAAGTGAGAGTTGTGAAGCCCTGAGTTCAGACCCCAGTAATAACACACACACACACACACACACACACACACACACACACACACACACACACACACACACACACACACACACACACACACACACACACACACACACACACACACACACACACACACACACACACACTCCCTGCCCCTACATTTCCTCTGAACACAAAATGATCGAATGTCTGGATGATTCTTAGCACAGTGTGTATGACATAGTAACTGGTGGATAAGTTACTACTGTTTTTATTAACTCAGTGGTACTGCGTGTGCAGAGGGAGCTGGGAATTCAAAGCAGAAGGGAAGAAAGAATGCCAAGGCCAGCCAAAGCCAGCTACCACATCTGTCCTGCAGAAAAAAAGGTTTCCTTCCTCCTCCACATCTGCTCAAAATAAGCAGACATCTCTACCCTCAGCAGGTAAAGGGGCTCCTCCTCATCCTGTCCACAGCAAGCTCTAGACCCCTACTAGGCCTTTAGGGCAAAGCCAGAGTCTGTCACTTTCTTCCTCAATTCTCCCAGCCAAGTTGTCAGAAGAACTTGGGACTCGACTCCTTGTAGGCTGAGCTAAGTGGTCAGACCTACCAGGCCCCCAGCCAGTTTCAGAGAGGAGCTGAGAGAGGATCAACCAGCCTGCCACCTGAAGACTACCCAACTCCTGAGGTCCCAGGAAACAGAATATGCCTAGAATTTTCTTTCTTTTTTTCTTTGATCAGCTGTGGGGCTTGAACTCAGGGCCTGAGTGCTGTTCCTGAGCTTTTTCTCTATCACTTTGAGCCACTGCACCACTACTAGTTTTACAGTAGATAAGTGGAGATTTCTCACAGACTTTCCTGCCTGGGCTGGCTTTGAACTGTGATTTTCTAGTCAAATCAGGGGCTGAAAGGTGCAGCTGCCCTTGCAGACATTGTTGCAATATCAACAGCATCAGCAAGGCCTCACACCACAGGCCTGGAGCTCACAGGAGAGCCAGGGCCCTTGAGCATGCTCAGGCCCAGAGCAAAGACAACAGTCAGCTTTTGGAGGAGTGTCTCAGACAAAAGACCAAAACAACACTCCATTTTCCAAACAAAGCTCCATTCTATCCACAAACACACTGCCCAACTTTTCTCACCTAGACCACTTAAAACAGCTTCCTGATGAGCAACCAGTGTCTACTCCTACCCTTGCAGTCACATTGCCACTGGGCTGCAAATCTGGGTTATATCACCCTCCCACACAAAGTCCTTAGTGGCTCCCCAGTACCCTTGGTATAAAGCCCCGCCTCTTTGTTTCCCATCCCTATCTGCTAGCACTGTTCAGTAAGCTGCCTTGGGTTATTTAAATGCTAGCATAAACGATATGAAACTGATGGTATTTGACCCACAAGGCTGGTGGTTTCATATGGTTTAATTTAATACCACTGCCAGCCCCCTGGGCATTTGTACATACTGTTGCCTGTTCCAAGAACACTCCACTCACTCCTTCCCACCTCCTTCCCCTAAGGGTCCCTTTCTACTGCTTCTGGTCTCAGCCTGACAGTCACTTCTTCTAGGAAGCCTTTCCTGATGCTTTCCATTTTATAGCATCTTTTGATATCTGGTTTTTTTTCCTTGCTAGATTGCAAGCTCCATGAGGGCCAGGCTCATGTCTTCCTTGCTCCCTCTCATAGCCCCAGTACCTAGCACAAGGCTGGTACATCCCTGGGAATGCACTGAAAATGAGGTGTTCACTCCAATGGGCTGGTATAGGACCTTGGATCCTTTGGTTTAGATGCTAGTTTCTGCATCTGCAAAAGGCAGCTGTCCATATCAGAGAAATAAGCCAATTAAATGAGGCTAGGGAGATGGTGTGTTTACCACGACAGTGTTCAGGAACATTAGATGGGTTCATCTTTAGAGGTAACTGTAGACACTAATGTCTTGCAGACCCAGGGGGCATGACCACAGGATGGGCTTTGTAGGATTCAGGGAAGGGAACACCTGCAGTATTCTCTACAACTGCCACATTGAGCTTGGCTTTCATGCAATTTGCGTAACCTGAAACAGTCTCACCCTGGCCTTTTCAGAAAACCTGGATGTTTACAGTGTGGCTGGTCTGTTTACAGCTGGGCATGCCTAGAATTTCAGAATGAGATGCATCCAGGGCTCCTCTGTCACATCCCTGGCCAATCTGTGCTTGTATATCCATAACAGGAAACCGACTGCTTCCCACCCCACCCCAGGCCCCCCAATGCATCTTACTCAATCATCAAATCGCACTGCATAGGAAATCACTGGTACTGAACCAAATCGGCCCTTTCAGACCCTCACCCCATTGGCCTTTATTCAGATGAGACTTCTGAGGCCAGGTGTGCTCCCTTCTCTTGGAGATTTAAGAGAGCTGCTCCTGCCTTTGGTCTCTCTCCATGTTCCAGTTTTTGCACATAATTCTGGCACTTAGTCTCCAAACCAGTTCAATGGGAATGGGTAATGGATAGCTGGGGAGAGAGCACCAGCCTTTGAGCTGAAGAAGACTGGGCTGCAAGAGTCTCAGAGCCTCTCACTGGAGGCCTGGGATCCAGACTGGGGGAGCAAAGTGGGTCCTAGAAGCACCCACCTTCTGCCCACTGAGTCAGGCTGGGAGACTGTCTGCCCACCCCAGCCTCCCCTCCACGCCCCAGGACGCAGGGAGATTGATGCATGCACTGACGGATCACTCCAATGTATTAGGTAGATAAAGAAATTGATTATTCCATAAATCATTGTCGCTATGAAAAAAAGCCCAATTTTTTAAAAAAGAAAATATTATAAATCTGTCCAAGCCCCCGTTGAGTGAAAGTGTAGCCATTTTAATTTAATTGCCTGAGAGGTTCTTCGCTACAGTCCCGAAAGTAAAGCTCCTGAAGCTAGTGACTCCTAAGCTGGGTTCCCCACCTTCCAAGAAAGGCCTGATTAGGGCCCTGGATGAGAGGAATTTACATTGCAGCAGGAAGAGTGGGAGTTAGACAGAAACAAGAACTGTCTCAATAAGGAAGATAGAATTATATTCCTTGAAAATTTAAAAATTGATACTAACTCCTGGGTCTACTTTCTTGTCTCTGTGCATTTGTAAATGCACATCTTCTAGATGGTTCTATGCAATTATGCTGAAACAGAAAACTGGGCAAAAAGAATCCTTCAGGAAGGACTTAAGGGTGTGGTGTGGTGGCTACAACAATGAGAGTGGTGAAATTATTTCGACTAGGCCAGAGCAAGAAGTAGACAGAAGTGGAAGGAAAAAAAATATATGACCTCCCTGCTGCATCAACTGTGTGAATTTCAGCTCATCTCTGAGCCTCTGAGAGGTAGTGCTTCTCCCCAGACACAGGGAAACCGGCTCTACTCTTCTTATTTGTGAATGGACAGTGACCTCTATCACTGAAAGTCACATGCTCAGACCTATCCAAGGTCACAGATGCCATCCAGCCCAGGGATACAGCTCCCCTCTCCCCGACCCTTTCAATCCCCTGCCCTGGGTGTTCCAGCCACAGAGTGGGCACTCCACAAATGTTTGGTGAACCCATGAGTCAGCCCTGAGTTTGTGTGAAAAAGACAGGAAATAAACACAAAATTACAAACAGCATAATGTTCACAAAAAATAAAAATTTAAATTAAAAAAAAATAAAATGTACCTCCAAAAAAAAAATAGTCACATTCCCAAAACAGATCCCCACCCCACCCCACCCCCCACCCAATTCTGTGAATCTTAAAGGAAACAGCAAAAAGCTCAAAGTGCTTTTAGATGGCCCAAGATATCCCAAACCAGGACCCTTGAAGGATCCTTAAAACGGTAGATACCATGGCCCACTTCTTCCCTACCCATTCTAAATTTTTTTGTCTGCCAAAAGGGTATTGTCTTATCCCCTAAATCCCTGGGGCCAATTTACATAAACCTCACTCCTTATTCAAAGATAGATGCAAATTCTTTTGACTCTCATTCTAACAATTTGCTTTCTCCAGCCCTTTGACTTCTGGTCCAAGTGTTCCCAGCTGATTCTCAGTGTTAGGGTCAGCTGGGAACTGAGGTTGCTCAGATCACGACCTTCCTACCTGGGTGAGGCTTCTGCCCCTCCCACCTCTGTCACCTGGTACCACAGACACAATCCAGGTGGTGGAGCACCTGGAGACGGGGCTCCTTGGGAGAATGCCACAATGCTGTGACACATTTATTCCCCACCACCTGAACGAGAAGTAATTTTATTTATTAGCAGAAAATACGGCTCTATTATAGGTATGCAGGGCTCGACGGCTCAGGAAATAATAACAGAGAAAAATACTTTTAAGAAATCACATTTAGCAGGATAAAAATACATTACAGAAGCCTACTTACCCAATGCTGACAAGCTAAGCGGAGACGCTAGGTATCAGGTGTGATATTTGACAATAGAACGTTCATTCGATTTGTCATCTCTGCTGCTCTCTGGCAGACAAGCCGTACAAGGCACCAAAAGATTTAAGAACAATTTATGTGGCAGGAGAAAAAAAAGAGAAAATTCTATCCATTAACTTCATCTTCCTTTACTGTGCATTACTTGATGGTGATCAATCCCAAGCAACAGCCCTACTGTGCACCTGCTCAGCACACATTCTGATTTGGGAACACCAGAGTCCTGGAGGAACAGCATCTGACAACAGAGAACCTGTATGTGAGACTTTACAGTGACCATATCACCCCTTCTAGAAAGAGGAGGCTGGAAGAAGATGTTGCTACCGGATACCCTCTGAGAGGGACTGCTCTCCATGGTACTGAGTGCAGAGATCAAGGGTGACCCTTAATCTCACCACATCTCAGGAGCCACTCCATTTTCCATGAGTTTTGTTTTGTTTTCATTTTATTTTATTGTAAAGATGCTGTACAGAGGGGTTATGGTTACATGAGTAAGATAATGAGTATATTTCTTGTCGAACATTGTTACCTCCCCCTTTTGTTTTTTTTCCTACTATCCTTTCCCTCCTCCACCTCCCCCATTTCTCCCCCCCACCAACATAGTGTCTTGTATCATTGTTGCAATGGGTCATCCTGTGTCCTTGTTTCAGCATTTTGTTATATCTATTAGTTTTGTAAGCACATGTGAATCTAATTTGTTTTCTCTCTGCATATGAAAAAAATAAAAATAGTTCATAGCTTGGCACTGGTGGCTCACGCCTATAATCCTAGCTACTCAGGAAGCTGAGATCTGAGGCCCTGGCAGGAAAATCTGTGAGACACTTATCTCCAATAAACTACTCAGAAAAAGTCAGAAGTGGTGCTGTGGTTCAAGTAGTAGAACATTAGACTTGAGCAAAAGAAGCTCAGGGACAGAGCCCAGGCCCTGCACACACTCCAGGATCAGCACCAAAAAAAAAAAAAAAAAAAAAGGAAGCAAGCAAGCAAGCAAGCAAGCAAGGAAACAAGCAAGGAAGGAAGCAAGGAAGGAAGCAAGCAAGCAGAGGAGAGGGGTCAGGGGAAAGGTGGGTTTCCACATTGGTATACTCTATTTAGCTCTCAAGACCACAAATTTAGCTGGATCCATGACTTGATGACAGAAACCAGTGGTCCCCACTAGCCAGAATGCTGAGGCAGGAGGATTGCTTGAGCTTAGGAGTGCAACGCTAGCCTAGGAAAAATAGTGAGACCTTCTCTCAAAAACAAACAAAAACTTTGCAAGTTTAAAGCCTACATGCACATGCTTGTGTGAAAGGAAAAGTAGATGGGGATTTTCTTCTAAAGAGCACAGGGACCCATCTGGGTTTTCCCATGGTTCACAAAGAGCCTAGCCTAAGTCATTTCTTTCTATCATCCTCAGTTTTCTAATCTGTATTAGACAAGAATAGAGAGATGTAGTTCTCTGGGGGTTCCAACTCTTAAGGTGCCTTCACTGACACTCTGGTTCTTCCATAGACTCAGAATACCAGATACCATCACTTGCCTGGCTTCTGGCATAGGAAGATTTCCTGGATACAGGAGGAAGTCACCAGGCTCTGCTTCTCAAGGATTCAATCTCTCTGCTCAAATCTTCTCCAGCCCTCAGTCCCCATGGACCAGCCATAATTCAGCTAAACCTGAGAGTTCACCCATATTTTATTTACTGATTCGATGTTACGAGACAAGTAAAATAGACGGCTGTCACCTCTATTAAACTGGGCAGGAAAAATGACCATGTAGACAACAGGCTCTTTCTGCTCATGATGTGTCATCTGTTTCCCCAGGGAAGGAAGGAAGCAAAAGGGAGGGCCTGGCCTTGGGGGAGAGTCCAGTCCTGCTGTGTCCAGGAGGGGAAAGCTCAAGACTATCATCGTAAACCATCTCACCCACACTGACACAGCAGACAGATCTGCTCAGTCAGTCAGAATTGGAACCATCATTTAAGTTCTGTGATGTAGGCCTGCTGCCTCCTGACAAGAAGGACCGTAATATGGTGAAGACCAGGAAAGGGGAGGCTTGATCTGCCTGGTAGTCAAGCAAGTGGTGGAGCAATGGTGCTACTTAACAGCAGTCCTGAGTGACCAGCCCATTCAGAACCAGACAGCAGAATTTCTCTTCCTTGGATTGGATCCCAGAGGGAATTTCAGAAAGGCTGAAGGACAAATAGGTAGGAAACGGGCAGGCAGTAAAGGTGGAAGAACTGCGGCCTCACCTTCAGTCTCTTCTACAAAAGATACTCTGTCTAGATATTCCAGCCCTAGCCAGGAGATAGAAAACGTCTTGGCACAGAAGTTGCCTAACTGGTGTGTCAGAAGCATGTCATGTACAATCCTTAGCAACTTGGCTTCCTGAAAGAATCAATTCTTTCATGAAACCCTCACTGGCAAATGGAAAAAGTGTCGAGTGGAATGACATAACGTGGAAGTTAGGTAGAATTACTTCCACATGAGTATTTATCAGCGTTTTCACTGACTCCACAACTATTTGCAGACATCTCTGATGAGGCACGCACGTACTATGCTACAGATGTGCTGGGGAAAATAGTAAACAAGGCAGCTGTGGTCCAGGCAGGCATGATTCCCATCCCTTAAGGTAACAAAGATTGAGAAATATAGCAAGAACTAACAATGGCTCTTGAAAAAGGGGTAGAGCAAAAGCCATGTTTGCTAAGCTCTGTGTATGAGCAGAAGTTGGCCAGAGAGAAAAGCAGAGCCAAAGTCAGAGTGCAGAGGAAAGCACAAACACATACTTTCTGGGTCTAGAGGTACTGGGAATACAGAGAGTGTGAGTTACTAGGCCAGCAAGGCCTAAAAGCATAAAGAAACCAGTGTAAAGCTGGGCTAAGGTATAGGGGAGTAGATCTGAGATCACTTGAGAAATCCAACAGACTCGACATCCATTATTTCCTTTGATGTGTTCACGATAGACATAGCTGAAGTAAGGGCAGACATATGTTTATCCCAGACTCAGACAGCATGAAACATGCCAGACAACAGAACAGAGGACCTCAAAGCTTCACTGTTCAGAACAATTGTCCACAATTCCAGCCAAGTGTGGGGCAGGCCAATAACTGCTTCATCTCCCAACCACAGATGCTGGTGGGGAGCAAAAGAAAAAGACAGTGTCACTCATGCCCACCTTCCAAGAATGGAGCAATGGGAATAGGCTTGGGTAATTCAAAAACAATAAGCAAGAACAACTGCCCAAAAGTTCAACAGTAGAACTTACTGGGGATAAAGGATGGGCTTTACCAATAAGGTGATGAGAGAAGTTACAGACCAGTGGCAATGGTAGATTGTATGAGTCCACCAGTGTTGAATAGATCAAGAGAATGAAATGACTGCTAAAAAGGCTGAAATCATCTAGGGTTGTGTAACTGGACATCAAAGCTGAGATCTAAGGAGGTTATGAACTTACTGGCTTTAATAAATAAACAATATTGTGGTCAGCACTCAACACCATGCTGCTGGAATTAGGCAACTTTAATCCAAAGAGGTTCTTTGAAGTTTCTGCAGGGGTGTAGCTTGGGACTGAGAGGGTACCTGAACCAGAATCAGGAAACACAATAATCATATAAGTAAGAGTAATGGGTACATTTGAGTGCCTTCCAAGCCCTAAGTACTCTATATGCTGTAACTTCCTTAATCCTTACACAAACACCATGAGATAACGTATTGCCCTTACTATCATTGCTTTGAGGAACTGGCCAATTTATTTTCCCAAGATTACAAAAATGGGAAGTCATGAAGACAGTCTTCCAAGTCAGGATGTTTAGATTCTGGACCTGTGGGCTTATACACATACCTACTGCTAAAATGGATTGAGGACAGCTTTTATGCCAGGCAAGTAATTCCCACAATTATCCCATGAGATGAAGTCTATTGTCCCCATTTTAGGGAAACCAAGTGACTTACCTCAGCCACAAAGCCAGGAGGGAAGGAATGAGAGTTTAAACCAAGACACACAGATTGCAGAACCTATATTCTCAAGGTCCAAGATGTACCATCTTCCTGGAACTTCAAGCAGATACATTTCAGCTTTTTAGAAGGGGGATTTGCAACCAAGATTGGAGTTGGCCTAAAAGTCTGCAATGAAGAATGGACAAGGCCTAAAAGTGGGGTGTTTCTTGATACAGGTAGTATCCAATTAAAGATGGGTTTCCTACCTGAATGTACAGAAGTACTCCTCTGACCTAAGGGGTCTCTCTCCAAGTGTAGTTCTCATACCATTATCACATGTACCTGACAACCTGTTCAAAATATAATTTCTTAGGCTTTTCCCCAGACCCAAGCCTTTGCAATGGAAGAGGGGTCAGCAATCTTTGTTTTAATGAGTTTCAGGTGATTCTGATGCAGGCTAGTGTTTGAGAATCAAAAGTCTAGATGGCCCCTGGGATTCTTTGCAGCCTAGATTCTGTGATTCTTCACTGTAGCCAGGAAATGCGATGCTTGGAGCCCTGGGAAGTCCTTGGCTCCCAGCTCTTGCTTTTCCGCCCAATTGGGTAGGTTTTGGAATAGCATATCTCAGTTCTGCAAAGCAGATGCAGGGAGGCTTTGCAGAATTCTCTCCGCCTCCCTTCCCCATTCCCATATTTAAAGAGCTCATCTATGCAGTTGTTCTGAGAACTCTATAAACCCCCTTCCATCAGCAGCCTGTCTGCATCAGTCCCTTTAATAGCACAAGACTTAATTGTCTCCTATGGATTGGAACCCTCTTGACACAAACCAGAATCTTAGCTCCTTCTTGATTCTTTTTTTTCCCCTCTGCCCTCCTTAACCACTGTTCAGCATGGCACCAAAGGATTTAGCACCGAAGCCTGCCACTCCTTCTGGATCTCATTCTATCTCATTATCTCCGATTTGTAAGATCACCATGGGGATTCTTTGCTCTCCAGCTTTTGCCCAGGGCTTCATTACCTGGTGTCTCCCAGGAGAGACAGCAGTGCATATCCCCTAGAGCCCAGCCTCCACCCACAGACACTCTGTGGTCCCCACAGGCCTGTCTAGAAAACAAAATCAGACTCTACATCCAATAAGGGCTGAACAGGATTCCCCCAAAACACCCTTCAAGAGTATCCTCTAAGGAAGATCTTCCCAGTTTGCATACAGGCAAAATGTACTTCAACTACAATGCTGCAAATGCAGAGTCCCAATGCCTTACCTAGGGGCTAGAGGTGTGTGACAAATAATGGTCCAGTAACACCCTGGGATGGACACTTGTCTTACTTCTGTAATTGGCACTGCTGCTGCTCACCCATTTCACCTTTAAGGCACAACGGGGAAATGCCTGCCACATACAGAGCTAACACAAAAAGCACATGGGCATCAGAGCTCAGGCTATGGCTGAGACCTCTGCCCTTAGGACACCATCTTTTTTCTTCCTAAAATGTACTGGACATCAGTCACTGTGCCAAAAGCCTTATATACTTTATCTTCTCTAATCCTCACCCCAGCTCAATGCAGACAATGCTAGAAGGCTCAAGGGGACAAAAAATTTTATAGGTCAGAAACATCTGACTATAATCCTACCCAACATCAATGCTTGTTTCTCACAGGTGAGAAAATAGAGGTTCAAAGGGGAAGACACTTGCCCAAGGTCATGCAGCAAGTTTGTGTTAGTCTCACACTCAAATGCAGACCAACTGCATTTTGTCAAACCTGACACACCATAATTTTGAGGCACCAACAAACTCAGACATGACACGTGAACACATAGAGATATGTGAAAAAGGCCCATCTTAGAATCAATAAGATATGATATTTGGCTCCCAAATATGTGGTAGCCATGGAAGAGAGATGATGCTCTCAGCAATCCCTGGGGCAGCTGCTTATCTGAAGCAGGTGGTGTGCACACACGCATTCAGAAAACCCAGATCCTCCCCACAAAGCCCAACCAGTCAATAGTGCTAGCAAACAAGGGATAAAGGTCAAGGCAGGCAAGCAGAAAGAGGGCTGGGGGAAACCCAGGACAGTGAGAAGGAAATGACAGAGTAGGGGCTGAAAGCAGTGAGGTTACTGGGGGTAAGTCCTGAGGAAATAAAGGAGGGAAAGGACAAAAGAGATGGTGCAGAGGACTCTATGGCAATGGCTGATATAAAATGCTGTGAAAGGGGAAAGAAGAGGAAAATCAGAACGAATTGTCATCTTCAGATTCAGGCTCTGGCCGTCAATCTCTCAGGATCCGGTCTAACTTGACTCCAGGCACACACCCAGAGCCTGAAGCAGGGGCAGGATTTAAGGAGGTACTTACTCTCACAATCTCAGCCACGCAAACACGAGGCCATCATTATTTGAAGGCCTCCTTAAATTCTGACACCTGGCTACCTTGCCCCAGTTCAGGCCCAACACTGGCTCCGACTACAAGAACAAGAAGAAATGCTAATCTTTGGAGAGCATCTAAAGTTGTTGTTGTTGGGTGTTTTTTTTTTTTTAAGACATCCTATTTATTTGACTCTGGGAGACAGGCAGAATCATCCCCATTTTTCAGGCAAAGAAATAAAAGCCTTGAAAAAGAAAAAGATCCTCTGACCATCCCTACCTCAATGTTGTCTGTCATGCCCATTGTTGTGACTGAGCAATGCCACATCTCCCATTGAGCAACAGCTATGCTTATCCCAGGCTCCCCTTGTCTCCTGGGAGAAGGAACACACAGGGGACAGAGCAGGGTTAGCTGGTGTGGCCTTTTCTCTTCTAGAGGTAATAGGAAAGGTTGTTGCATCCAGGTCTCCAAATAAAGCACGGTGACTAGGGACAGTGATACAATCTGTGGTTTCATGTCAGCACACCACACTGCCCACCGGAATCACTAGGCAGGCTCCACTCAGGAGGCTGCAGTGGGACTCTTGCTTAAAAACCTGTTAGCTGGAAGGGATGTTGAGAGGAGAGGGGACAAAATCAGGTAGGAAAAGGAAGACAAGGGAAGGGTCAGAGCACAGACAGCTCCCCCTCCACTCCCATCTTGCCAGGACCAGGGGATGAGGCTGAGGTGTTGGGAAGACATACACACAGAGTCCTGGGGGGTTCAAAGTGTTGGCAATATCGGTAAGGACGGCCTGGTGGCCACTGCAGGGAACTAGAGAGCCCACAGCAGAGGGATTTCTGTGGATGAACTGACCTCTACCCAAGAGAGAATCCAGCTTTGATTTCAGCCTTGTATCAAAGCCCTGGGCAGATTCCAGAAGGGAACACCAGGTGGGGAGCAGGAAGTGTAAGTGTGTATGCTGCACACATACTTTTTCCCTGGAAGAAACAAGTCTGCCACATGACTCATCCGTTAGTCAACCTCATGCTGAACCCTGGCACTGATATAGTGAAACCTGGCAGAGGCCAAGACCCTTCCCAGTGACTAGAACTAGCCCAGTGGAGGAAGCACTGCATTCAGCCCTTTTATAAACTGTTGCTTTCTGCCTTACGCCTACAGAGGCAGCCTAAAGCACCACAACTGCAGGCAGGCTGACTGCCACTCTTCTCTGACACCTACAGCACCCCCTCCCCGACCTGCATGATCTCAGACAAGCCAGTTGACCAAGTGCAAGTGAGTCTTCCTCATTGCCTGCAGCGACTCAATCCGCTGATGAGGGACGTGTCGCTATGTTTATTGAGCATGTACTATTTACCCTCATGTTTTTGTTGTTGTTTGGAAAGCACTTAGCACAGTGTTGGCAGCTAATAAGAGCTCAATAAATTGGGGGCATGGAATTGTTGTTTTATTATTTATAGATGTTGCTCCAGACCCAGTGGGGGTCTGGGCTGAAGGCTTGTGACCATCTCAACACAGACACACTGCCATCTGCTGCTGCTGCTATGGAGCAACCAGCAGTACCTGGGAGAAAAGTGCTCCAAGAAAAACAAGTCAATGACCAGGGTGGCAGCCCCATCTGCATCAGATCCCTTCCACACTTCCGTGAGAACTGCTGTCGTCCCCCACCACTCCAGTGGACCTGCCCCAGAATGGGGGCTTTGCTCCTAGAGGTCAGTCATTGCTGTAGCCAGGCAGGGCTTGGGGACCTCCCCATTTCTCTATGTGGACTAGCAGAGTAAAAGCATTAGGTCTCAGTTGCTTGGGGGCGGGGGGGGGGGCACAGGCGGAGGGGAAGGGGAGCAGGGAATCCTGAGCAAGCAAGGCAGAGCTCAGACTGCAGCTGCAGAAGAGGGAGAGGCTCAGGGCAGCTGACTGTGACAGGAAGGGGAAAGCTTGGCCTCAGAGGATCGGGAAACACAGCCCCAGTTGCTGAGCACAGGCAGATCTCTCCTCCCACTAAAAGACCACCAAGCAGCCTGCAGCCTCCCCTGCCTAGATCCTCCAGTTCCTGCCAAAGAAGGGGCCCTTCTAATGTCCAAAGGGGCACCTGTACCTTCTCCCTATGCAAAGGGGCTCTGTTCCCTAGGGCAGGGACACGGGGTCTATGTGAACATGGGAACTCAGGGAGGCTAAAGGAAGCCCATCATTCCCAGCTGCAGGAGATGCAAGTGACCTTATATTCCTTGCTGGGGCCTCCATCCCCCTCCCCTCCAGGCATAAAGCACCTTAAAAAAAACACCCAGGTCATCCTGACATCAAGAGATTGTTTAGAGCAAAGCAAAGCAGCAGCAAGAAGAAATTAAAGTCTAGATAGAGAAAGAGGAAAGCTCGGGTTGTGATGGGAGCATCTGAACTGCAAAGTAGAGGTAGAAATTCCTCGAGTTAATACTTCCTAAGGCCCCTCGGGCCACTCTCGGGCCTTGTCTGAAGCTATTTACTTCCAGGGGGGAAACCCTATTGATCTTCATTCAGCGGCTGTCTGCTCCTACACGGTGCGATGTTTCAGCGCACCACCAGTCACTGAGAATTTCCTATTGTCTTACACACAGTGGCTCCCAAACTCGAGAGCTGAGTGTTCTTTTGGGGCCAGCAGGGAACTGATGCTAGTTTGGGAATTCTAGGAGAGGGTGCCTAGGTCCCCCTGGGAAAGGTTGCTGCTGCCTGCTGGGCCCCTGCACATTCGGAGACTCAGGACCTTGCAGCTGGTTCCCCTCTATCAGTAGATGCTCTGAGAGGCCCGAACTGAGCCAGCCCTTCCCTCCCACCCCATATACACCTGCTTTATATCTCTGCAGTCATTTGGCTTTGAATCTCCTCACTGCCTAGCCAGAGATCGCTACCATCCACCCAAGTACCTCACTGCACAGAACGCTGGCCAGGCTTCCCCAGCTGCTATTCTTCTACGTGGTTCCTTTCTCAAATTCCAAGCTGGCTTTGGATCCTACAGGCAGTAGTAATCAAAGGGAACCATGAAACCTTCAATCGTACTAACTGTTCCTACCAAAGACCTACCTTGAAAGCCAACCAAATGTTCACAGATGGGGAAATTGAGGATTGAGTGGAAAGGAGAGTGTGGTTTGATCAAAGTGGTCCAGTAAACTGGCAACAGAAAACCGAAGTCAGACTATGGAAACTGGAAATCCAGGACCCTACCGAAGGTCACTGACACCCACTTGGTTGAGAAGACCCTTCATCAAACTGCTTTCCTTGCAAGTGAGGACCAGAATCCATCCAAACAGTAATAACAATGATAATAATAATAAAATGCCGAACAATATGCCTTGCAAACCTTCAATGAGCAACACTTGATAATCGCACACAGAATACATCATCCACATATTCATATAAAATAATCAATGATCATTTTTCCCCTGCAGACTACAATCCAATTACTCTCTCTCCCTCCCTCTCTCCCTCTCTCTCCTTTGTTACTCGAAAACCATCCAAGCAATCAATGCCTTGACCTCTCCCTCTGATAGACACAATTACAAAAAGACAGAGCAATGCAATTCATCTATTCAAGACAGATTGTTTGAACACTCTGTCATACTGCTGAGCTATCCATCTCCTTGTCTAAGAGAAAATTTTAGCCCCCCAAAAAAGGCACAAAGAGCGAGGGCGGGTACAATGCTCCCCAGCCCAGAGAGCCTGTCTTGCACCTGCAGGTAAACCCTTGCTAGGTCGGTGCTCAGCGACGCCTGGCTGTTGGAAAAGGATTCATCGGCTCCAAGCTCAGCCAGCTCTCTAGATCCAGCACCAGCCTCAGGAGCCAGAGAAACTCAGCATACTTCGAAGCCCAATTTCCGGAGCTTCAATTCTTGCAGCCCTAGCCAACAGCCCTCATATCCCAGGAAAGGGAGGGGTGGGGAGAGAGGTGGCATCAGGTACAGCCAAGGATGCATGTTTGGGTTTTAACATGAGATTCTTTCTCTCTCTTTTGCCCTCCCCCCATACCCCTGTCCTCTGCACCACCACCACCAGTACTACCACCACCACCACCACCACCACCACTGTAGCTCCCTAGCTTCAGCTTAGCTTTGAGTATTGGCTTAGAGGGGCAGAAACTCTGTTCCCCAAGCTGCTCCTGAGAGGCCTGGAGGACTCAGAGCATCCTATCCTCCATTCAAGCTGGCACTGCTTCCTCGGTCACGTTTGGCACCGGCACAGAACCTCAGTTCTCAGGCTGGGAATCAAATGGGGCAGGGCTCTTGGATATAAACGGCCTGAGCCGACACGCTAATTAATCCGAGGGCTTAATATGAAGAAGATTAGAAGAGAGGATGGCTCTGCCGTCCTTAATTGCATTATTACATGCTGCACCCAAGAAAGGGTGGGCAGGTTTGGGATGTGCTCCTCCTCCAGGCAATGAGGAACTCCCCCCCATCTAATTTCAATTTCACAGTGACATGGGGCAGGTAAGGACATCATCCTGGCCCTTTGCAGCTCATCCCTCTGGGCTTCCCTCACTTGGGGGAGGGGGGTCTCTCTGGGCCTTCAAAGGCCTCCATCCCAGAAGCTGGGCTGGGAGTACAACACATCCTGCCTTGAATCAGGAAGAAGGACCCGCAGAGTGTAGGATGGACACAAAACCCTTAGACTCTCCTTTTTTCTTCCAAGGACGCCCACCCTACCACGCAGATTCCCCTAGAAAACAGAGGGAAGGAGAGACAGTGTAAAGGAATCTCTGGTCCATGAATGAGGGTCTGCCTGACCCTGGAATGTCACCAAGCAAGGTACTAGGGCAGGCCACAGCACAGCTAGAAGGCAATGTTGGCTTCTAGAAGCAGCCTGAACTGCAAAGAGTTAACTCTGACGGTGAGGGCTGTCCCCAGAGTCCCTTTTCTGTGCTGGGCCTTCTTTGCCTCCTTATGTCCACTTGTCAGAGTCCTGGGCATGGACTGAAAGACCTGAACGTGAGCACAACTGAGGACTGTGCTCTGCCCCCACTCAGACGTCCAGTTTAACAGGGTCTGGCTTCTGGAAGAGGGCCAGGGAAGAGACAGACTCTCTGGGGTTTTCAAACTGCATCCCAGGAAAACCTCAAGTAAGCCTGACATAGGTTTCCTGCACCCCTTCCAGCCACTGACAGCTGGAAGAGAGCCACAGAAGGAAGGTGGCCTTGGCTGGGCAGGGCTCAGGCCTGCCTCGATCCAGAAGCTGGTGGTGGTGTCTGGAGAACCCAGGCCATCCAGGTCTCCCGCCCGATGCGGGCGCAAGGCCCACGGTGACAGAGGCCCGTTGCGTGGTTCTGCGTCGCTCGGCTCTACGTGGCCCAGCCCTGCCTGCAGATCGGCTACCCTGGGACACATACGGGTTAGTGCCCAGCCGAGAACGGTGCCCACAGGGCAGTTTTGGGTGGCCACAACTAAGTTAAAGCTCGGAGTAAGAAGCTCGGGCGAGAAGAAATGCGGAGAAGCCCGAGCCCCAGAAAACCGCGCGCGCAGACTCGCCAACCAGCTGCGGAGGGATTTCTGCTAACTTTAAAAACAGCTCGCATCCGATCCGTCGGCTGCCTTTCGGCGGCACGGGGCGGCCTCGATCGCTCCCTTCCTCCTACCTCCCTTACCACCCCTCACCACCCCCGCGGCTGCGAGAGCCCTGGGCCTCGGAGGACCGGCGGTAGCGACCCACGGCGCGCAGGGGGTGGGGTGGGTGCTTCTCCCCTGGCCCACGCCACGGGGCAAAATAGGGGCCGCTGAGGCCAAGGGCAGCCACCGAGCGGTGAGACGCGCTGCCCTCGGTCTTGCGAATCCGCACCCCCTCCTGGCCGCCTCGCCCCAGCTGCGGCTGCTTGAGCCGTGCCCGAGGCGGGGGGGGGGGGGGGGCAGGGCCCCCAGCAGGGAGCGAGCCGAGGAGAGAAGTTGGCGCCTTTCCCCAAGGCTCCCACTCGGAGGAGAAGCGGCTCCCCCAGAACTCGGTCTGCAACCAAGTCACGCTGGCAGATCGCCGCGAAATTCACCCCAGCGCTCGGATTTGGGACTGGAGCCCTTTGCCACACTCCGTCAGGTCTGCCCAACCCAGGAGCGCGCCCAGGGCCCCCGGCCCACCGCGGCCCGGCTGCCTGCTCCCCAGTAAGTAAGGCCCATGACCCTGGCTGTGGAACTTTGTCTCCACCACGACGGGCTCCCAGCGGTCTCACCCAGCCCCAGCAGCCCGTAGAGAGAGGTTGAGGAAAATCGCGGGGTCGCACACAGAGAGAGAGCCCTCACCACCCACCTACCCATATTCCCGCCCCAGCCCTGGCGCACGGAGACCCCCCCCACCTCCGCTCCCGACTCCACGGAGCCCTTACCGATCCGGATGACGTGGGGCATCCCGCGCGAGTCTGGGATCCAGAAGGCGCACACGAGGAGCCCGGCCCAGTATTCCCAAACCAGACTCCGGAGGCGCCGCCAGGGAGCGGTCATCGTTGGGCGCCGCCGAGCGTGCCCGGGGCGCGGCCGTGGCGGGCTCCCTGGGGCGGCAGCTCTAGGCGCGGGCGCGCAGCAGCCCCCGAGGCGCCGCCTGGCCCAGCCGCCCGGCTCCCGAGCGCCGCTGCGAGTGAGGGGCGCCCCGCGGCGCTGCGCACATCTTACTGGGGGGCCGCCCCGCCGGCGCCCGCCCCGCGTGGCTGACGCCCACGGGCCGCCCAAGAGCGAAGCTCCCTTGGGGGCTCCACCCGGGCTCCGCTCGGACTCGGCTTGGGCTCCGACTCCGGCTCGCGTCGGCTCGGCTCCCGCGCGAGCTCCCACCTTGCCCGGGCTGCCGGCTGCCGGGCGCTGGCGGGCGGGCTGCACGCGTCTCCGGCCGCTCCTCCTCCCAGCCGCCGCCGATGCTATCGCCCGGGCTCGCACAAAGCCCCGGAGTGGAGTTGCACGCGCGCACACACTCCCGCCCAGCCCCCTCCCCGCGCCCTGCCCCCCGCCTCCCGCGCCGCCCGCCGCCCGCGCTCCCTCCGCGCACTCCCCCGCGCGCACACTTCGCACTCACACTCGCGGGGGCGCACACTCGAGCGCTCACACCTGCGCAGGGGGGCGGGGAAGGGGGCCTTGGACCCCAGGTGGGGCGGGAAGCGTCCGAAGGACCTGGACATTCTTCGCTTTCCAGACGTCCCCATCCGCCCTGCCGCCCCCAGTCCCCTCCAACTGCGAGGGCACGGAGCCCGGGAGCCGGGCGTGGAGCGCGAGAGGAGCTGGCACCGCGAGCCGGGAGACGCGGCAGCCCAGCGGCCCGACCAGCTGGAGGAGACGCGCCTGCCTGCCGGGAGCAGCGACGCCGGAGCCCGCCGCCGTCTGCGGAGTCTCGCCGTTCCGCTCCCACGCGGCGGCCCGCGCGGGCTGGACGGCGACAGCCGGACCGGGACCCGGGGGCGGGTTTCCCTCCCCAGCTCCAGCCCTCGTGGAAGCAGGGTTGGGCCTGGGGGTTACGGAGTAGGGGGGGGGTGGAATAGATCGAATGCAACAAGAAGCGTCCACGCCGGGCCAGGGGGAAGCTTCGGGAGCTACGCAGGGTGGGAGAGACCAGGCCAGACCCTCTGAGTGGAAGGCAGGACCGGACGGTGCACCGGCGCGACAGGGGCTTCAGAGGGGAGACAAAATCCTTTCATGTTTGGGGGACGCGGGAGTCGGAGCCGCTCCTTCTCAGCCCTCCGTCCCAAGTCTGTGGGAAGCTGGTGCTCCCTCCCCGGCCCGCCCATTCCTCTCGAAAACAAAACAAACAACAACAAAGCAGCGATTCCCGCACCCCCCCCCCCGTGGGACGGAGCAGGGCGCACGGGAGACGGGGGCCAAGACGAAAGGGTTAAAAATGTTATTACCAATAATAATTTTTTTTCAAGTGGCGCTGGGTGTCGAGGGAAGGGAAGGGCTGTGGAGCGAGGCTGGAGCAGGAGGGCTGCGAATTACGCAGTTAGGCGAGTTTAATGACCTTTTTGACAGAGACAAAGCGGTACCGATACAGTAGATAAATAAACGGATCTGTCACTGGGCAGCGGCTAGAATGTGTGTGAATTTATTTTTCTCATTTAAATAATTTGATCTATTCCATCATTTCCAATCTCTCCCATTTGCCAGCTGTCTGGTAAGAAGAGCGTGGCCCCCAAAAATCTGAAGAGCAAATCTTTTAATTTTCTTACAAATATACCATCTCAGGCGCTACACCCGCCTGTTCGTTTTGCCATCTTTTCTTTCCCTCTCTGGGTGCAGAGGACCGTGGCACTGTGTAGAGATGTGAGTATCTTAGCATGGCCCATTGTACCCGTTGGGAGTGGGAAGAGAGACTCCCTGGGTTGTTCCCAAGAAAAGTAAGGGATGGGAGCTCAGGCTCCCACACATCCTAAGGGATCCATTGGTAAATGGAGATTATCCAGTGTCTGCCTCCTTGGCCCTTGTTTCCCAAGCAGCTATTGGAAAGTGCTGCCTGAGGACCTCGAAGGAAGGACATTTCAGAAACAGAGAAGATAGAGTAACCCACACACACACACACACACAAGGTTTATGCAGGAGAGGGGAGCCAAGGGCCCTTACATCACAGCTAGTGAACCTCGTCCTTGGAGCGGTGCATTACAGCCCCTATTGTCTGCCTGTCATCTTACAAAGCTGGTTTGATTGCCCCCAGGGAACCAAAAGGCCTAGATGTCCCCTATCCCCTGAGCCAAAAAAAAACAAAAGGAAGAAACTTGAACCCTGGCGAGGGACACAGGCTACCAGGACCCGTGGCTGACTAGGAGATGGACCAGGAAGGGAAAATTTGGGGACGAATTCTGTCTGGACAGCTTCTCAGGCAGTCCCCTTGATGTGAGAGAGGCAGAATGCAGAGGACAAAAGAAAGTAGCAGAAAGGTAGAGGTATGACCTAAGGGCAGAGCAATTCTGAGGCCAGTCAGAGGCAGCACTAAGGTAGAGGGGGGCGGGGAGAAGGTGGTGAGAGTCGAAGGAGGAGCTAGCTCCTAAAAAAGCTAGCAGGAGTGGCACTAGAGAAGTGGATGGATTAAGACACACCAGAGGCTCCTCCAAAGATAAGACCATGGCCCCTCATCAAGCCCTAGAAAGCAGTTCAGCCCAAGCCTGGCCATCTCTGGCTGCAACCCAGAGTGGGCGGGGGTCCCCAGTACTGCAGATAGAGGTTTTTTGCTGCTGCTACTAGGTGAAAAACAGCTTCCCAGCTGCGGTGGCTGTGGGATTTAGCTATGGAGTTTGGTTGACTAGCTGGAACCCTGGGTCAGACAGAAGCTGCTGTCCCCATCCCAGGACTAGGCCTTGTTTTGGACCCAGCTGTCAGTCATTTGTAAAATTGGCTTCTCCAAACTGAAAATAGCTGCTCCCTCCCAGTCTGGGGAGGGTGAGATGTATGGAACAATCAACACAACAGCAATGATAATCATGGCTCCTTACATTCATTACATGCATTCTATGTTCCACACAAGGAACATACATATGCATGTCAGTTCATTCACAACCCACCCTGATAGGATCTTTATTATTTTTTCATCTTATTGATAAAGAATGCCAGCTCAAAGGAATTAAAAAGTCTGAAGGCAACAACCAGTATATGATCTTTCCTTTCTCCCTCCCTCCCTCCTTCCAATTTTCTTTTCTCACCCTCTACCCTTTTTTCTTTCCTCCCTTTCTTCTTCCTTCTTTCCTTTCTTTCCCTCCTTTCCTTTCTTCTTGCCTACTTGACTCACTTCTTCCATCCCTCTGTCTCTTCTTTCTCTTCTTCCTTTATGCCTCCCTCTCTCCTTCCCTCCCTCTCTCCCTCTCTTCCTCCCTCCCTCCCTCCCTCCATTCCTTCCTTCCTTCCTTCCTTCCTTTCTTCCTTCCTTCCATCCTTCCCTGCTTGCCTGCCGCCTTCCTCAGATACCTACTGGACATTCCTTTTTGCCAGGCCCTGGACAAGGAGCCCCAGGATCACAGAAAGGTTCAGAGAACTGTTACTCCATGTCCGACACTGCCTGAGCTGAACAGGTCAAGCTCCAGGGAAGACCCTTGTAGTCTCTAGGGGTTGGAGGGTTGGAACCTCTGGCTGCCTGAGGGAAGGCTGAGAGTAGAATAGGATGAGGATCCTGTACTGGAGCAAGTTAGAGAGCTCAATCTCCCCTAATTTGTGAGTAGAACCCTGCAGCCCTCTCTCCAGTCCTCGTGCGCCTCTCCAGGCTGCTGTGCTGCCAGCAGGCACCAGAGCTGGCAAGATGTCAAGCCGCATCTCTGGGGATTGGGAGCCGCCAATCCTGGCTTTTTGCATTGTTGGTAAACAAGTCTCCCCATCAGCCAGGCCTAGGCTCCCCCGTGAGGCAGCCAGCGCTAGATTTATGAGGCCTCCAAACCTCATTCAGGCTAATGCAGCTTTTCATTCCCAAATAAAAGGGGCTGCTGTCTGAAAGGACAAGTGCTCCTGCATTTCATTAACATCCCCTAAAACGGCTGAGCTGGCCCAAGTCCCTGCCAGCTAGATTCATGCCTCCCAGTGGCTCACAGGTGGGGGTAAGGGTAGGAGGCTGAAGACAGAACCAGACTGTCAGCCCGGGCCCCGCCCTCTCTAGGCCCCTCCCCAGCTTCTGCAGGCAAAGGAGGGAGGGACCCACTGGGGGTGGCCAAGCAGGCTCATTTGGATGAGTCCCCTGTGTGTGTATTTTGTTTAGACTGATCCACTCGGCTCTCAATCCCCCCCTACAATCACGGTGAGTGATGAGGCCCTGGGCTCGAGTTACTGAGATTCACGATCTCCGCTTCCCTGGGAAACCACTGAGCAGAGCAAGTGGCTGCTGATTCCTAGGACTTGAGTGCCCTCTGCCGAAGCCTGCCTACTTTCCACTCCTTCCAGCTGCCCGGCTGACTGGGCAAGATGGACATTGAAGCCCCTGGGCTCCAGTCACTCTCTCAGTGTCCTACCGACAGCTCTTTTACTTGTGCTACAACCAAGTCTTCCTGAGAATGGGGGAGGGGCGCCTCTCCCCCTTTCACTAGAAAGAGGCTGCTATCAGGAATTGGCTGATCCTTGCCAACTGCCTGAGCAGGGAGGAGGGGGAAGGAGGAGGAGGAGGAGGAGGAGGAGGAGGAGGACAATGAGGAAGGGCAGAGACCTTCCCAGGATACCTCTATTTCTCAGCTGATCTCAATGATCAAGTGCACAGTCATCACAAAAGTCAAGCATCAGCCAGCCTATTGCAGGACACTAGGACCTTAGCTCAATGAGGATCTTTTCTTTAGCCTGGGGTCTTAGTCCCTTATCCCTACCCCAAGAACAGAAAGAGCAGCATAGCCAGGCAAGCCATCTAAGAAGCAGCAAGCCCAGCAAAAGTGGCATCAACTTAGATTTTTGTCAACAGTCAAGCAAGCAAGTTCATTCCCACCGAAGTCAATTCCTGTGTTTATTGTCAGCTTAACCCACTGCTGTGAGTTCTTTCTTAGCAGTGAGGGAGACAGGTAGACAAGCCACCAGAGATATGTTATTTTACTGACATCTGCGTTTCAATGGTTCGGGTGCTGTGCTGGTGGAGGAGTAAAGGATGCGCAGCAGCAATCCTTTTTGTATCTATCCATAATGGAACAGCTGCTGATGGGCGGGATGCCTGGGGAGGGGGGGTGTCGGCTGCCTGTGAGGAGGGAGGTGGGGGAAGTGCCCGCAGGAACCAGGACCTCCTGACTTCCTCATTCCACAGCACCTGGGACAGGGATCAAAGTCACTCACTCTGCCAGGCATTCAGATAGCCCCTAATTAATTTATTCAGGCAATTACTCAATCATTCACTTGGTCACATTCATTCGCTCATTAGTTTGTAGAACCATCCTTTCATTTTTATCCAGGCAGTCATTTTTACTCATTCACTGGTTTCTTTTCTCAAATCCCTGAACAATTCATCCTACTCATTCAGTCACTGCCTAATTAATTCTTTGGATCACTCAATGATCCACTTCGATATTCATGTATTTGTCCACTTTCTTGTCCTTTATTTAGTTATTTTTTCATAGGATCGCTCTCTCCCTTTTTTATTCATTCACTTACATTTATTCACTTACTTCTTCTCCCTTCTGTTCTTGCATTTCATCATAGGCTCCTGTTCATCGAGATGTCCACCTGTTCAATCATTTACTCCATTCTTTGTTGCAATTACCCACTGTCTTGTTCACTCTCTCCCTTATTCACTCTGTATTCTTGTGCTATTTCCCCAGCAGAATGTACAAAGACGCTTGCTTTCTTATCCCCAGCCACTTTTATAGGCTGACTCTTAGACACCATTTAACCTCTTCTTATTACAGCCTATGGTACCCTAGAAATATGCTGAGCTCCCCAGTTAGCCACCTAGAAGTCTTGTCTCCTTCAGAGCCCCAGTTCTCATGCCTTCACTTTATCCTAACATTCCATGACCTTCAGGATCTAGCTTGCCTCCCTGACCCTGAGAACAGTCTGGACATTTTTTCTCCTAGCAAAGACTAAGGCTGAGAAAGATCTAGTGTCCACATCAGATGTTAGATGTAACATCAGGAGTGTGGTGTGGTAAATCACACTGAGCCAGGAACCACACGGATCCCAGTTGCCTGATCTCTTTTTGACCTTGAAATAACCGAAGAATGCAGAACTGAAGAAACTGGATGAGAGAAGTCAAACAACTTGCCTATAAAGTACTTACTGGAGACAACGGAAGCAGGCACAAAGCTTTGCTAAGTGTGATGGGAAGAGAGAAAGTTAATGCATGAATGAATAACTGGGAGAATGCGCAAGTGAATGAACAAGTGAATGAATGCATACACGAATAACTTAGGCTCCCAAAGTAAGTGACAAACCTGAGCTTCAGACCCAAGTTTCTGGACTCACAATTCAATTGATCTCTCTACTTTTTAACAGCTGCTCCCTGTGTCACATCCTGACCTAACAAGAGGCAGGCACGGGACGGGAGGGTGAGGCAAAACTTGATAAGTTGGTCAACAATAGATCTTTCTGATGAAGTACCTCCCTTGGAGAAGGCTGTAGAAAGCCAGTTCTGCCCTGCACCTGTCCCCCACCAACCCACAAGAGGCTGCCATCATCCCTCCTTAGAGAGAAAGAGAAGCCATGAAAATCAAATCACTGTGTGATAAGAAAACAAACAAGTGAACTTCTCCAAATTTGCCAGACTTCCCTGCCCGAGGCCAGCTTAATTAAAGTTGATGTAGAATTTTAAAGTGGGAAAATAATTAGGGCAAGTGGTAGAAAAGAGAGAGGAAGGAAAACATTGTTTTGTTTTGTGGTTTGCTCCCTCTTAATTATGCCACAGACTGTCTCTCCCATGGATCCCATCCCAAGTCTATCCTCCGCCAAGATTCCAGCAGGTGGTACACTGTGTGAGTGCCACAGGCACACCTGTGCCTCTCTGGCATGCAGGTATGGCTCTCCTCTGCCTGTAAGACAGTCAAGGCGGCACACAGCCAGGCTAAGAGTGGAAAGGATCACGTGTGCTGGACACTCAGGAGGAGGGGCCAAGGGGGAGATTTGGACTGCAGGCTACAGGAGGAGACGTTGCTTTCCTGTCCTAAGTCTGGAGGAGACTGGAGCAGAGTGGGTGCTGAGTTCCTGCTGTGCCTTGATGTCAAATGTCCTCTTCCCCCAGTATAGAAGATTCTAGGAGGACAATTTTTGTCCTTTCTTACTCCAGAGAAAGAAGATTTGCTAGTGATTGGCAAATGTTAGAGAGAACACTTGGTATTTGTGTCCAGAATTGGAGGGGGGGGCATAAATTTCAGCTATAGCAGATGCTAGGAATCAACCCACTCCACACTCAATCAGCTCTGTATCCACATGTGCCTCCAGATGCAAAGGGTCAGAGAGACTGAGCACCAGTCTCATAGAAATGATGAGAGGTAGAGGCAGCCTGGACAGTGAAAAGATACTGTCTCCACATGACAGGGGATCTGAGCTCCGGAGCCATGCCTTCATGTGCACAGCCACATAGATACAGGTCTATGCCTGTGCTAGCACATACATGTACAGACATACACATATGAACACAGAATACTTTTTAGTGGATTTTTCCATCTAAGATGATGAAAGCATTTGCTCTGAAATTAGATAACCACGCTTCAAAACAGCCCTGCCTTTTACTAGCTGAATATCCCTAGGCAATTGACCTAGTTTGTTGGGGCTCAGTTTCCTGTCTGTAAAGTGGGAATCATATTACCTGCCCTACAAAGTTGTTGGGAGGGTTAAATAACTTAGCATGTGTGATATGCTTAGAACTGGGCTGACACACTGCATGCATGTGTTGTACTTGGACACATAGACTCCAGAATTCTCTTCTCTGAACCTCCAGTGTATGTTTATAAACACACACACACACACACACACACGTGCACATGCACACACACACACACACACACACACACACACACACACACACCCAGAAGGCTCCTGGGGTCCCAGACTCAATGGAAAGTCTGAGGCTGCAGACCAAGTGGGGCTCAGAGGCAATATGAGGTAAGCAGTGCCTTTATTCTTCCTACCCTAAACTACTTCACCACCACATGTCTGCAGAGGGATGGAAACCCTGGATCTTGCCCCCTAAACATTGACATCTCTACAGGTTCCTTCCTTCTAGTGAAACTCCGACTCACTCACCTGGATTTCCTCTTGGTCCTAACCTCGGTCCTGTTCTTGACCCTCTCTGAGTCTCAGTCAGGGATCTATTGCCCTCAGAGGATCTGCCTGTCCTCAGACCTGAGGGAACAATTCAGAAGAACCTATTTAGGATGAGAACACCCCTCCCACTATGGTCCAGAGTGAGGAGCTGCTGAATGTCTGTGTGACGTATCTCATGGTACAGAGGCAGCCGGAAAGGGGGTGTGGGTGGGGATTTTGGACCAGGAGGGAGAAGATTGAGTTCTGCCAGTCAGTTCATTTCAGGCTCCCATCCTCCACCTGGGTTTGGTTGGGTTGAGTAAATGGGTTGGAGACAGGTGCCTGTGGCCACAGATTCATGTCTCTGATTTGGCTTCATTTCCTTCTATTGACTAAGCCAGCCGACTCACTTTGCTCTTGATTCCATGCACACATCCCTTCCAAATACCAGGATGCTCAGAGAGGCTCAGAGAAGCTTGAGCAGCTTGAGGACAGATGGGAACCGGGGTGCAGCCCATTCTTCAGGAATATGAGGAACACAAATATGGCCCACTGACCCCTTCACTGCACCCCCCAACACTGTTCTGCCAATGGAAGGGCATGATGGAACCCCAGCATGGGGTCACTAATGGCTTGCAAACCATTCCTTCCCCCTGGGTAATACTCTTGAGGATGAAATGCAACCCAAGGAGCCCTGAACCTTTGCTAGAGGGTTATTGACTTGCTGATACTTGTTCCTGTGAGCACAGGGACAGAAAGGTGAGGGTGTAGATGAGAATCTTACACCATGGTAGGGAGTTTGGAGTTGTGTCTATATCTGTACACACATATCATTGGGTAAAAATAGAGCCCAATTTCTGGAAAATCAAGGGAAAACACATTTACACCAGTCCTGTGTCGATCTAGTTCCCCAAACCTGCTGCTTCCATCATCATTCACTTATTTTTTCTAAGCATCACTGTCTTAGAAGTGGCCCACTGTCCCAGAGACAGTGAAATGACTAGGGTCATGGATGGGGTGTGAGAGGGTAAGTAGGGGAGGTCAAAGGGCAGAGGCAGTGACAGGGGATGCAAGTAGGGCTTGAGGAGACATAGTAAAGGACAAAGGGAACATAGATAGCTTTGAGAGAAAAAAAAAAAAACTTGAGAGCACACAGAGATGACAAAGCAGAAGTCAGGTCCGGACAAGGGGTCCTTGGGACTCAGAAAAGTCCTTCGGAAAGAGCCAATGGGAGTTGTGGTGACCCAGGAAAAGCAGAGAGAAGAAATCCAGGGGGTTGAGGGACACAGGAAGAGGGCTCTTCACTGTAAGCTGTTCTCAGCCTTGAAGGAGGGAACGTACCAGCAAAGCCAGTGGAGGAGGAACAGGAGGGGGATAAAGACGTTCTTGCCAAGAGTAGTACTGCAGCAACACAGAGCTGAAGGCCAAGTTTAGCATCTGCTCCTGAGAAGACAGGTGCAGGGCCAGATACCTGGGGCCTCAACGTCACCCCTGAAGCACCATCCGTGAAGCCGTGACAATGCAGCCCCACTGTGGGCTTGGTAGCTGCCTACTCTGCATCCAGATCAGCGCCCAGCCCTTGAGCAGCTCTTAGGACACATAGCGAACCAAGCCTGGAGACAGAATTTCCACATTGTGGGTCATGTGCTGTAGTGGCTAGTGGAAACCAGCACTGTGGGAGCCTAGAGGAGAGAGCTTCTAGCAAAACCCAATGGCTTCCTTGATCAAGATGTGAGGGAGAAATTTAAGGCTAGGAAAGCAGTCTCTAACTTGGCCAAGCATTGTGTAAAGCCACCTGCTGGATTTCCTCCCATCCTCATTCACCCGCAGGGCTTCCACAGGCCCTGAAGTCAGGCATTGAGATCCCCCTCCCCCGGCCAGTTCCAAGGATGATTTGTCTTATCAGAATCGCCAGAGAAATCCTTAAAAATGGCTTTGTTGAGGTGTCATTTACATACCATAAATGTCATCTATTTGAAGTACCCGATTGAATAATTCGTGGCAAATCTGCAGAGGCACGCAATGATCGCCACAATTCAGGCTTAGAACATTTTCATCATCCCCAAAATATCCTCGTGACCACTTATCTGGGGAAATTTGACTCAGCAGTTTGGAAACAGAGCTTAGGAATTTGAGTAAATTTCCTCAGGTGATTCTGGAAAGGACAATGGTGTTTGGGGGCCCACAGTATCTCAGTTCCAAACTGGAGGGGCCTTTCCAAAATGTAAAGTGCAAAGAGAGAGGCTGGGTTTTTGTTGTTGTTGTTGTTGTTGTGTGTGTGTGTGTATGCTGGTCCTAGAATTGAACTCAGGGCCTTGAGCTTCTTTTGTTCAAGGCTAGTGCTCTACCACTTGAGCCACCACTCCACCTTCTGGCTTTTAGTGAGTAGTTAATTGGAGATAACAGTTTTATGGACTTTCCTGCCTGCCTGGCTTTGATCCCAGATCCTTAGATCTCAGCCTCCTGAGTTGCTAGGATTACAGGTGTGAGCCACCAACAGGGCAAGGAGGGTTGTTCTGCTCTTTCCCCCCATCCCCAGTGGCTCCTGGACAGATATCTTGGGATAGGCAGTAATAAGAAATGGAAAGCCTAGCTACTCAGGATGCTGAGATCTGAGGATCAAGGTTCAAAGCCAGCCTAGGCAGGAAAGTCCGTGAGACTATTTTTTTTTATTATTGTGAGAATACCATACAGAGGAGTTACAATTACATGGGCAAGATAACTAGTACATTTCTTATCAAGCATTGTTGCCTCCTCTTTGTTTCCCCTTCCCATCCCTCTGTGAGGCTCTTATCTCCAATAAACCATTCGCAAACTGGAAGTGGCGCTGTGGCTCAAGTGGTAGAGCACTCGCCTTGAGCTGAAGAGCACAGGAACAACGCCCAAGCCCAGAGTTCAAGCCCCAGGACTGACAAAAAAAAAAAAAAGGTGGAATAGTAACTTAGGCCTGGTAGTGCATACATGTCATCCCAGTATTTGAGAGATTGAGGCAAAAGAATTGTGAGCTCCAGGCCAGTTAGAACTCCATAGTTAGAGTCTATCTAAAAAAGCAAACAAACAAAAAAACACAACAATAACAATAAGATACAAAGATAAGTAATCATCATGCATGCCTGACACCATCCTAGGCACTCAGCACATATCAATTCTTCAGATTCATGTAACCACCCTATGAGGTGGGTCCTGTTTTGATTTCTACTTGACTGACAAGACAGACAGGAAGACCTAACTAGGGAAAAGTGGAGGCAGGTCTAAAGAAACTCAGGCAGATGATCTTTAGACCATATCATATGTATGGGCTGTAGAAGATTATCTCTGGGATGGTTGCCATGGTTTCTTTACCATACAAATACATACACATAGACACACAGACCCAGACAAACAGGCAGGCAGACACACACACACACACACACACACACACACACACACACACACACACACACACACACACACACACTCACTCCTGCCTCTACCCCTGTCTGCTTCCACTGCTTCCACTCACTCATACCATCTACTCTCTCATGCCTCTGGGTCTTTGCACAAGCTTTTCCTCCCACCTGCACTTTCTCACACCCTTTTCTTCACTGGGGATTTCAGTTGATTCTTCAAAGTCAGCTTCTCTGTAGGTTCCTATGTGATCCTTTCTACAAGTCTTTCAGACAAAATTAGTTGTTCCAGCCTCTTCAGTGTCCCTGTGCCTTGTACACATCTGAGTTAGGAAATGAATTGTTAAGTACCCATCTGAGTTAGGAAATGAATTGTTAAGCCAAACACCAGTGGTTCATACCTATAATTTTAGCTACACAAGAGGCTGAGAGCTGAGGATCATGGTTCAAGGCCAGCCTGAGCAGACAAATCCAAGACTTATATCCTGTTAATGAACAAAAAGCTGGAAGTATAGGAGTGGATCAAGCAGTGGATCTGCCTTGGGTGGCAAAAGTTAAGGGAGATCATGTGGCCCAGAGTTCTGAGTTCTGTTCTGTTCTTCCTTCCTTCCTTCCTTCCTTCCTTCTCTCTCTCTCTCTCTCTCTCTCTCTCTCTCTCTCTCTCTCTCTCTCTCTCTCACACACACACACACACACACACACACACACACACACACACAGAGATACTTTTGCTTTTGCTTTGTTTGTTTTGTTTATGAGACAAGGTCTTGCTATTTGGCCCAGGTTGGCCTCAAATTCTCAGAACTCCTGCTCCTCCTTTCCCCATGGCAAGTGCTGGGATTACAAGTGTGCCTCACCCTGCAGGAGTGGCTCCTTTAATACTGCAATTAGTTATAAGCCTGACTCACAACTAAACACTGAACCTCTCTAGGTATCTGGTATCTGTATCCCCTACACTACCTGGTTAACTAATCATATTCTAGCCAGGATCAGAGGGATGTCCTGTCTAATTTTGGCTCCAACCAGGCAAGGTTCTCCTTTCAAGTGTATCAGGCTCTCCTCTCCCTGGGATCTGCTGCCATTTTTAAAACTGAGGACAATATGTTTCCAGCTACAGAGGCACCATTGCTTTCTCTCTCCAATATCAAGAGCATTGCTGCATGGCCTGCTACCTAGTGGGCACTCAGTAAATGCTTATATGAATGAGCGTGTGGGTGAGGGAGTGAATGAGGCTTCATTCTCCAGATTCCCTGACAAGGACTCCTGTCTGGCTCACGTCCTTTTTCCACTTAAAGATGCCTGGATCTTTGCTAACTCCACTTACGCAGGAGGTTAATTCAAGTGCTTTTCAGCTTAGCAAGCAATAAACAATTTGGTGTTGCAGTGAGTTGTTCTGCATGTCATATTTATGGATTGGGAGTGGGGGAGGGGCTGGGGGCGTTATTAAGTTCAGTGTTCCTAGGAATGTTACATGCCCTTCCTTAATTACTTTCCTCCCTTTAATTAGATGTTTGGGGAGGGGAGGTGCCCCAGAGAGGAGGGCTAAAGTCATTGCAAGAGAAGAAAGGTGTTGATGGCATCTTGCCACCATCTGATAAGACAGCAGTCATCAGAGGGGGTCAGATGGAGGGAAGGGCTATCTTTCTTGTAAGAACCCTTGAGAGTGGAGAGTCCTGAGAACATGATTCTTCATGGGCCTTCTTGCCAGAAACCCTGTTTTTCCTTCCCTCTCTTTTTCCCTCCCTCCCTCCCTCCTTCCCTCTCTTTTTCCCTCCCTCCCTCCCTCCCTCCCTCCCTCCCTCCCTCCCTCCCTCCCTCTCTCCCTTCCTTCCTTCCTTTCTTCCTTCCTTTCTTCCTCTCCTCTTTCTCCCTCCCCTTTCCCCCTTCTCTCTCTCTCTGTCTTCTTTTTCTGTGACAATATTGACACTCTTGCATTGCTTGGCTTTTTAGTTCAAAGGTGGTCATTCTCTACCACTTGGCTCACACCTCCACTTCCAGCTTTATCCTGGTAAATTGAAAATAAGTCTCATGGAGTTTTCTGCCTAGGCTTGGTTTGAACCTGTATCCTCAGATGGCAGCCTCCTGAGTAGCTGGCTTACAGGCATGAGCCACCAACCAGCTCTCACCTTCTCACCCTTTTCTCCCCTCCCCATTCCTCTCCACCGGATGGGAGCTGTTCCCACCTCTGGCTGCTGCAAGGCACTCTTCTTTCTGACATTATTCAAAGGTCATAGGATGAGCTGCTGTCTGCAGACTCAAGGATCTCTGAAGTGGTGCATCAGCACAGGAATCCTGGACACCACTTGGCCTATAGGCCCTAGGCAAAGGGATGACATGTACTCTCGGCCAAAGTTTTTCATTATATCCCCATCTTCTATGAACAACACCCTGAAAACTTACTCAGGGCATGAGAGCGAAGTAATAATACCCAGGTACCAGGCCGCTCTTCCCAGTGCCTCATCTGAGCCTCCCTGTGACTTAAGAGTGTCTACCTGGGATCCTGCACAGTGAAGGCATAATACCAGCAAGGTCTGATCTCTGCAAATCTTTCCCTGACACTGCCATATAGCCTAACTAGAGTTTCTGCAAACTGAGAGCATGAGCTCCTGTTTCCCAGAATGGACCTGAAGCCAGAGGGGCAGCCAGTGCAGCTGCTGACTACCTCAGGCACTGGGGACCCCGCAGGCCCCACCACCCGTCACTCACACTGGGCCTCCCATGCCAAGTCTCTTCCTCTTCTCCCTACTGCCTGTGGGGAGACGAGCTCCAAGCCCAGCCCATCTGCCGCATTTTCCTGAGACTCCTGAGACGATCCAATTCCGCACACCAGATGGGAAATAGCATGTACATTTCGGATGGTGATTAGTGTTTTTGTTTTTTTCCCCAAACGCTTGAGTTAATGGAGCTCCTTCCTGAAAGTAAATTGGAGACTTCAGTTTGTCGGAGTCTCATTGACCTCCACCACCCGCCCCTGCCTCAAATGGAAGCCTGCCTTTTCCAGGTTCTGTGTGCAGGAGAGTAGCACTACCTCTGTCCTTCTGCCTCTCTGCCTGGATGGGCCATCTGCATTGACCAGAACCTCTGGCTGTGCAGAGCAAAGCAGGACAAATGACAAGGCTTCCAGGATGCCAAAGGAATGATTGTTGAATCTGCTGCTGACCTCTAGGGCAGAAAGCTCCAGTGAGGATACCTTAACTATTGACAGACAGGGGGTGAGGGCAGCTAGGCCTCTTGGAGAACACATCCCAGGCACTCTGACTTGGAAAGAGAGTTAGGTCGTGACAAATACCTCTGAACTTTTTCCAGGACTCAGACTTGAGAGAAAGCCCACATGGTGGTACATTCTTAGTGTGTATGTGTGTATGGGAGCGGGGAGGAGAGTTGGTTCTGAGGCTTGAAATTGGGTTAAGTGTGTCCCTTAGCTTTTTTTGCTCAATCTGGCACTCTACTACTTGAGCTACAGCTCCACTTCTGGCTTTTTGGTAATTAATTGGAGATAAGAGTCTCACCGGCTTACACGCCCCAGCTGACCTTAAATTGTAACCCTCAATCTCAGCCTCCTAAGTAGCGAGGATGAGAGATGTGAGATGGCAGTGCCATCTTCAAAGCACCAATATCTTTCTATATATTTGACTCAGTGCATAGGGCAGGATAGGTGTCAATAGACACTTGATGAACGAAAAACAAGATAAATAAAAACTATTTCTGTGCCTGTCATTACTATAGTCATTTCTTTACATATTTGCAAATTCATGCATATAGACCACTGCTTCTCCTCCCAACCAAAGGACTAAAATGAAGAAAATACATATTTTATGTAGCACACATGCTTATTTGTGCAATATACATAAAAACATGTTTACATAACATACATATTACAAAAAAGACACTTGGCAATACTTATTCATGTTGTCTTGCTAGGATTTTATCATAACATTATGGGGTTTAGAGAGGACTCATTACATGGCTGGGGTCCCACAAGTAGCAATTTGAACCCACATGGATCCAAAAATCACAGGAACCTAGAAAAGGTCTGGAAGTGACAGGATCTGTATCATGCTTCTTCTTCTTCTTCTTTTTTTTTTTTGGTCGGTCGTGGGGCTTGAACTTTAGGCCTGGGCACCGTCCCTCAGCTCTTCAGCTCAAGGGAAGCGCTCTACCATTCAAGCCACAGCACCACTTCTGGTTTTCTGGTGGTTTATTGGACTATTCTGCCTGGCTGGCTTTGAACCGTGATCCTCAGATCTCAGCCTCCTGAGTAGCTAGGATTACAGGCGTGAGCCACTGGCGCCTGACAGTATTCAACAATGATTTTGCTCTCCCTAAACTGAGTGGACCAGCCAGGGGGCCACTTAGGGCCTCATAAGTGGGACAAACTTTGTTATGGTGAGAACCTGGCTTTGGATGGCAATGGTGATCATGGAAAAGGTAACTGTCTACAGGGACGGAGGCCTCTAACAGATGAGACATGATGCGTGGGGCACAGTGAGGTCTTCAGAAAATTTAGGAAAACTGGAAATAGGAACTATTTGGTACCACCACTAGGTTTGTAATGAAAATGGAAATAAGCTTTCAAGCTTAGAGAGAGGTCTGAGGTGGAGGTGTAGATTTTGGTGCTTGTGTGTTTTGGAGGAAAAAGAAGCTGAAGGCAAAACCAAGATCCGTATGAGAGCACAGACTCTGGAGAGAAGCCAAGAACAGACCTTAGAAGGCCAGCTAGGCGGTAGGAGGGCTAGGAATGAATCCCCACATGCAAACACATGATTCAGGCAAGCAGTTAACACTTGTGTGCACCACTCATACATGTTGTCCCATGTATGAGCACATCAGCATGCTCAGTAAGCAAAGGCACACCACACACACACACACACACACACATCTATGCCGTCCAGCTCACCAATGGCACAGAAGCTCTCACCAAAGGTAAGAAGAAAGATGTAGAGTCAAGAGAAAGAGAGAAGATCTTGGCTCATCTGCTCCTGGGAGCTGAGCAGAGAAAGGTGAGTGTGAAGAGGTGGAGCATCCACAAATAGCTCCAAGGACATGTGCCTCAGCATTTACTTTGTCTTTCTCCCATGTGCTGGTCTCTGGTGCTCATTTGAAATGCACTTATACCTCTATGAAAAGAGCTGGAGAGAGAGACCTCCAGAAAACTGGGGGATGATGGAGGAGTGAACTGCTTATGCAAATGGGATATCTGTTTCCTCCATCGTCCCAGGTCAGCCAGAGCTGGTGGCTTCACCCATTATGTGTCCAGGCCTTTGAGACACAGGACATGAAACTTCCTGGTGGCCTGTTCCTGTCCTCAGAGTGCCCACTTGAGCTTTCTCCATGGTCTCTGACTTGGGGACAAGCAAAGAGAATATCCTTTGGCCTAGGCCATGGGATAGCTAACCTTGGGGGAAACTCAACCAGACAAAGGGTGGTTGGTTACAGAAAGGGTTCTCTGTTCCTAGAGCTAAGGGAAGCCAACATAAACCAAGATAAAAATTTTCAGGAATCCTTTGCCTCTAGTCTTTTGAGGAATTTCTAAGTCTGGTGAAGGCTACTGTGCCTCTGCTGTTCTACTCCTCTTCACAAGGAAAAGCAAGGTTCTGAAGTGACTGGGTTAAGATGATAGTTCAAATCCCTAGCATGAATTGAAGATAGACAATTAAGTTTTAAAAGTTCAGTGAGTATGTCTATCTATCCATCAGATATAAATTACCAACCATGTTTACAATAGTCCTGTGTGTGCAAGAGAAGTACTTCCCATGTGCTAATGGGAAAACTGAAGCTCTAAGGTCATAAAGTTAGTAAACAGCAGAGTGGACCTTCCAAGTTGGGCCTATCTGGAATCTCACAGACCTCCCTTGAATCCTGGCTTTGCCTATTAGCTGTTATGATATCAAAAAGTGACTCAAGCCAGTTGCTGGTGGCTCATGCTTATGATCGTAACTATTTGGGAGGCTGAAATCTGAGGATCAAGGTTTGAAGCCAACCTGGGCAGGAAAGCCCGTGAGACTCTTATCTCCAATTAATCACAGAAAAAGCTGTTAGTGGAGTTGTGGCTCAAGTGGTAGAGTGCTAGCCTTGAGTAAAAGGAGCTCAGCACCCAGGGAAAGGAACAGCACCCAGACCCAAAGTTCAAGCCCCAGGATCAGCAATAAAAAATGCTTCTATCTCAGTTTCCTAGTCCATGGGATGGAATAGTGGGATCAAGTTGGGCATGAGGCTATAAGGCTCATGCTGCTCACAGTGCAGTCTCATGGGTAGAGTAGCATTGGTGTGCCTTAGCTCTTCGTTGGCTTTGACCTCTGGACTTGTAGGATGGTGGTCTTGCTGTCTAAAGCTCTGTGATATAGTATCTCCACCCCTCCGCCCCCCGCCCCCCGCTTCCACAGCCAACCCAAGAGCTCCTTAAGAACTTTCAGCTGGGTTTAGTGACACCTTTCATGCTGCCCTTACTCAGGGATTGAACCTAGCCCAATGTTCTTGTATATATAAATATGTGCAGGTGTGTGTGTGTGTGTGTGTGTATACATACTCTTGCTCAGTGGTCTGGGCTATTGCTAATCAGAGTTCTGCATGTTCTCTTCACTAATAGGAAGCCCCACAGTGGCTCTAGAAGGGAGCAGCAAGGTCACACAAGTCTAAAGGCCAGAGCCTTACCATTAGAGTTAATGCCAGGCTCATACATGCCAGATCAACACCAACTGGAGAACGTGCCTACTTTTCATTGGGAGAGTGATTTCCCACTGGGGAGCTAGGAAAAGACTCCTTTTCTGGACTCATTTCCCTGGACAACATCCCCAGGGGCTCTTGAAAATCGTTGGTAGCCATCTGAGCCCCTAGGGGACTGTTTCAAAGGAGAACCTAAAGCACTTCCCAGCTGCTTTTCTAGAGCCCTGTGCCTGCTTTTGTTCCTTCTCCTTACCACTGCTCCTATCTAATTACAGGGAGGGACTGCAACCCATTTCTGGCTCAGCAGCCTGGCTATTCCAGGCTGGCTATTCTGCTTCCCTACATGGAAAGCCATGTTTCTGAAAGATACTGAACCTGGGGCTTCCTGTTAGGCAGGGTGATATGGGGCGATAGAAGGTCTCTGGGCTGGGGAAGGGGAGAGAACAGGTTAAGAAAGGTCTGCAACTGGGTTTAGAAAAGCTATGCCATCCAGCATTCAGAGTTCAGCCCTATTCTGGAAATAAAGAATGGCTTTTGGAGCAGTAGCTGTTAGAGGTGAGGGAGGAAGGAAAACCACAAGCTCATGGGACCTCAGGCAGCAGGTCCCATGCCCTCCTTACCCAGAAACCTTCTTTCTGAACATCAGAAAAGGTTTCCACACACAGGCTTGCTCTCTCAACATCTCTGCTTTACTCCTTGGACTTAAATATCTTGGTGCTTAAAATGCAAAGAACCCTAAGAATGGAATCCGGTGAAGTCTCAGGCACTCTGAGCAAGTCAAATCATTTCCTGAAAGCAGGATGCCTTGGGTGAAGAGACAAGGGCACAAGGTTGCTATTCCATAGGAAAGAAGGTAAGGACAGGGTGACCAAGACTTAGAAAAGGGTGAAGCATATCCATGACCATGCCTATGACCTGTCCCTGGAAGAAGTGCCCTAGGCTGGGATGTTACTCACAGATAGGATGCTCCCTAAACCCCCATAGATCATGACCACTGGAGATAGAGCTCCCTTTATTCCCTTTGAACTCACAACTATATGGGGTTGACTCTAGAAAATCATTACTTCTGCTTTAACCTCTCCATCCATCCATCCTTCCATCCATCTGTCTATCCAATAAGTGTGTATTAAGTACCCATCTCATGGTAAACCTGTGGGGTGGAATGAAGGGATAAACTATGTTAGTTCTTGAGACCCAGCCTTGTGGAGCATGCTGTCAAGTAAGGAAATGAGGTGTGAATCAAAGAGCCATATAAATAAATGGGTAAGCACAAATGGAGCAAAGTATCCTCATTTTAGAGATGCAGCATGGAGACATTGTGTGACTTAAAGCCATTCCCTGTAATTATTATTCATGTTAACAAGGGTACCCGTGTTAATATTTATTAACCACTTACTACATGCTAAGCATATGGATTATGTTCCCCATGTATTATCTTGCAATTCTGTGAGATAGACATAATTATGATCCATATTACAGGGAGGAAACAGAGACTTGGAGAGCTAAGGTTACCTGTCTAAGATCACACAGCCTGCAAAGGGTAGAACTAGATAGGAATACACATTTATTTAACTCCAAATACACATTTCTTTAGCTTGTTATTCTAGACTTCATAGGGCCTCTGTTAATGATATGCGTGCTTGGGGGGAGGGGTGTAATCTAAACAATTCTTTTTTTTTTAAATATTATTTTATTTTATTTGAGAACATACTGTACAGAGGGGCTACAATTACATGGGCAGGATAATGCATACATTTCTTACCAAGCATTGCAACCTCCTCCTTTGTTTACCCTTCACCTCCCTTCCCAGCCTCCCCCCTCCCCCCACCCAATTATACCCCCCTCCCCCCCCATTGTAAAGCTGGTTTTGACATGACATTTTGTACTTCTCATTGTTGCAACAGGTCCACCTGAATCCTTAAACGACTTGTTTGCCCCCATCTCCTCCACATGTTATACTGACATCAAATATAGTGAAGGCAGGGGTTACACTGTGGGGGAGGGACATACAAAGCAACAAAGAAATAATCTTATAAATGCGTTAGAAACATATGCATGAAAGAAACGAAAACATTAAAATACATATTTAAGGGTTCATTTTCCTAACATCACATTATCTGACCATTTCTGCTTGACTCATACCTATACTAGATATTGCAAATAAGGGAAACCATGGGACCTATGCTTCTTTGGGCCTGGCTTACTTCACTTAATATAATTTTTTCCAAGCCTTTCCATTTCCTAACAAATGGGGAAATGTCATTCTTTCTGATGGAGGCATAGAATTCCATTGTGTATATATACCACATTTTCTTGATCCATTCATCTACTGAGGGGCATCTTAAGAGGATGAAGATGCAGAGTCTTCATCAGTTTTTAAAGGAAGTCTAAGACCCAGAAGGGATCGAAATCCCTGGTGCTCAGCCATGATGCACTGGAAATGAGCACATGCAATGTAGGTACCTTACCAGAGGACTTCCAAGTTCAAGCTCAGACCTAGCGTTGGTAATTTCTTTTTGTTTGGTTTTTAAATTTTATCCTCATAATTCAGCTCTCCAACTCATGAAGCCAGTTATCTCTCTACACTCCTGATGGTAACCAGGGGCACTTGATTTTTTTTTTTTTTAAATTCTTGAAAGTCTTAACCCAGACTCTTGGCTTCTTGATAGTTCCAAAGTCAGAGATAAATGATTTAATCAATAAGAACCTACACCCTGGCTAATGGGTCCGAAAACTCAAGAAGCCAGGCTTCTGCATCAGAGCATTCATAACTTCTTCGTCCCAATGACTCAATTGATCGGCAAATTCCATTTACTTCTGACTGATCACTGGTGAGTGGGTCGGAGCCAGCCCCTCTCCTGCACCGCCCCCAATGGTAATAGCTCATGATTGCCCGATCAGGCGGCCGGCGGCAGGAGCGAGACTACAAGATAACTGATTGTTCATAATTGTCAACCAAATTGCATCCATCGGATTGAGCTTGAAAAACAGGCCAGAAGAAGCATCTCTTATTGATCCCTTCAAGTTACAAACAAGATGCGACTGCTCCTCAGAACCGGAGACTGGGTTCGCATTGATTTTTATTCTTTTTCTCCTTTGAATAACCTACAATGGAATCTGGGAGCTGGTTTTTAACCTGAAATTTCTCAAGGTCTTGGCATTTCTAGAGGCTATGGAGAGAGACTGTCAGAGGAACCACAGTAAGACTCATCTCCATGAGTAGAAGAACAGGTGTTTTTTTTTTTGGGTCCGGTCGTGGGGCCTGAACTCTGGGCCTGGGCGCTGTCCCTCAGCTCTTCAGCTCAAGGCTAGCACTCTACCACTTGAGCCATAGCTCCACTTCCGGCTTTTTTCTTTTTGCTTATGTGGTGCTGGGGAATTGAACCCAGGGCCTCAGGCATGCAAGGCAAGCGCTCTACCACTGAGCCACCTTCCCAGCCCAGAACAGGTGTTTTGAATGGAGAGGCCTCATCTTTTCTGACCTTCACAGTAGTCCCATCCTCACCCCCACACCCTTGTATCTCCAATACTGAAGCTTCTCTAACAGGTTAGAACCCTCCAAAGCTCCCAGTTCAATACACTAATGGATCAGTAAGTGGCCTGATACAGAGCTGCTTCTCCAGCAGTATGTGTCCGCCAAATGTCCAATCAAAATTCTCCAGGTTTCTGGGCAGTGGTGGCTACTCAGGAAGCTGAGATCTGAGGATCGTGGTTCAAAGCTATCCTGACAGAAGAGTTTATGAGACTCTTATCTCCAACTAACCATTAGAAAGCTGCAAGTGGAGCGATGGCTCAAGAGCTAGAGTGCTAGCCTTGAATGTAAAAGCCAAGTGAGAGCCCAAGGCTCTGAGTTCAAGCCCTCAAGCTCCATTAGTCACATACACACACACACACACACACACACACACACACACACACACACACACACACACACACCACACCTTTCCAGGCAGTTCTACCTTTTCTCTATTTAACAACAGAGATCAAGTGTTGGCCACATCTGCAAAAATGGCAACAATGATACCTACCAGGAACTTGTGTGTGTGTGTGTGTGTGTGTGTGTGTGTGTATGTGTGTGTGTGTATGTGTGTGTGTGTGTGTTTGACAGTATGGTGCTTGACTCAGGGCCTGGATACTGTCTTTTAGCTTTTTTTGCTCAAGGCTGGTGCTCTACCACTTGGGCCACAGCTCTACTTCTAGCTTTTTGGTGGTTCATCAGAGATGAGTCTGATAAACTTTCCCAGGATGCTCAGATTCAGCTTCCTCAGTAGCTAGGATTACAGGTGAGCCACCGGTACCCAGCTTGTACCTCACATGTTAACAACATGGTTTATGTTATTCTCACAAGATCCCTTCTAGAGATGACACTGTCATTCCTCTCATTGCACAGGTGAGGAAATCAAGGTACAATGCTCTACAGGAATGTCCCAGGCCTTGCATAAACTAGCAAAGCTAAAGCCCAAATTAGCCAATGCCCAATGTCCCAGGCAAATCATGACAGGCAGATGGGTTTCCTGCAGGAGGGAGGATTGAAACCCAGTTCAGCAAACACCTGCTGAGCAGCCTACTATGTATTCCTCACCATGCTGGGTGCTCCCTGTTCTGTCAGCCCACAGGGGGACCCACACCTGGTGAAGCTGGCAGCCAAACCTGGGCCTTCCTGATGGAGAAATGAAAACTCGAAAAGGAGATAAAAACCTATCCAGGGTCATGAAAACAATGAATGGAAAAGTAGTGGTTTGAACTTAGGCCAATATGTCCCCAGAGACTGATGCTTTTCTCACTGTCTGGCAGCATACTGCAATGGCATTAAAATTCATTAGGGAAGTGGGGCTGTGGCTCAAGTAGTAGAGCACTAACCTTGAATAAAAGGGTGCTCAGGGACAACACCCAGGCCCTGATCCTCAAGCCCCAGGATCCTCACAAAACACAAACAGCAACAAAAGAAAACCTTGCTGTTTTGCCAGGTACCAGTAATCCAATCTACTCAGGAGGCTGAGATCTGAGGAACGTGGTGCAAAGCCAGCCCGAACAAGAAAGTCAGTGAGACTCTTTTTTCCAATTAACCACCCAAAAGCCACAAGTACAGCTGTGGCTCAAGTGGTAAAGCGCTAGCCTTGAGCAAAAATGCTTGGAGACAGCGCCCAAGTTCAAGCCCCAGGACTGGCACACCAGAAAACAAAAATCAAAAAACCAGAAACAAAAAATCCATTCGTATAGAAGCCTTGTTGTTTGCAGCCTACATTGGGTCTCTTTTCTCAGGACTCAGTGATCACTGCTTTGCATCTTATGGGTTAGGAGACAGGCACACATCAGAAAGTTAAAAGTGCTTTTCTTTGTTTCTTAGGAAGCCATTCCTCAGGCTGTTGGATTCCAGGAAACTTTTCCTGCCAGCAGGCAGGCTAGGGAGCTGGCTGGCAAATGAGAACTGGCAGGCAATAGTGAGAACCTGGCTGCAGGACAGGCAGCAACCGGCCCTGCTGACAGAGCTCCACGTGCCATCGGATGGAGGGGTCTACCGAGCCCCCAGGGAAGGGCCAGGAGAGGAATGCAGAAGTCTGGGCTCTGCCTGAGGCTAATGACAATGCAGCCCCACCAAGCAGCAGTGAGGAACAGGCCAAGCCCTCACAGCAAGCCACCAGCTGAGAGGTGAGTGACTAGCCTGCCCTCTTGCTCCATCTTTGCAGCCCTTGGGCCCTGGGACTTCCCCCTGCTGGGCAGGCCTGGAAAGCAGCTGTCTCATTAATAAACATCTCAGCCATTAGCTCCAAGCGAGTAAAAGCCTGCAGCTCATCTCAGTGCTTGGGGACATGGCACCCCCTGGGCTGCCTGTGGGCTTGAACTTCTAATCAACCAGTCATATTCCTCCTGCCAGGAAAGGAAGTACTTCCTTAAGTCTGACCAAAGTCTCTCTTGTTTCTCTCTTTAAAGATCACTTTTATTTGTTTATGTGTGTTGTTGGTTTTATTTTGGTTTTGATACCTGTTTTTGATGTTTGTAGATGTGGGCAAAGAAAGATGCTTATTTTTGCCTTATCTAGACTAAATGAATCAATTCTAGATTAGTTAAGAAGAGCCACAAATATCTACAGGTTCTGTTCTTAAACTCTAGTGTGCTGAAAGTCATCTAGAAGGCTTGTTAAGATGACTCTTGTCAACTAGGACTGCTATGCAGGTGTCTGAGCTCTGAGGGTCAAGGATCAAAAGCTAGCCTGGACAGGATAGTCTTTGAGACTCTTAGCTCCAATTAAACAACAACAACAACAAAAGACAAGACAAAACAAAACAAAAGAAACCCCAAAAACAAAAACCACACACACAAAGACAAATACCTAGGCTCTGGACACAAAATTCCAGTGCTGTAAATTATGGGGTAAGGCTAAAGAATTTGTATTTCCTACAAGCTCCCGTATGATGTTGGAGCTAACGTTTAAGAACCACTTGAGTAGACTGCAGAATACTATGCAAACATTAAAAATAGTGCTGCAGAAGAATATACGTTGATTTGAGAAAATGTTCATGATATGTTGCAAAGGAAAACGGACGGGCTGCCAAACAGTCTGGGTGATGCCGTCAGCATAAGTATAAATATAAATGCACATACACGCAAAGAAAGGAAAAGAAGCCAGCGAGAATTCAACCCAGAAAGGAAGCTGGATGTGGTAGTGTTTTGTGTGTTGCTTAGGACTGGACAGGTTTGAGTGGGGGCTCCAGATCTGCCACTTCACAAGCAGTGCCAACAACACTGAACAGGCTGGAACCTTCCCCACCTCCTCTGTGAAATAGAACCATAAGAATTGCAAGGACATAATAAGTTGATGTATGAAAAGGTCCAGTTCAGGGACTGGTATAGATTGTCCATTAAAACTATAAACAGAGGGAATCTGTGAATAGTGAATGTAGGTCATCATATTTTTTTAATTATCTTTTTCTGTTTTACCAGTTTTCAGGTTGAACAGATGTTACTTTTATAATGAAGAGGAGAAAACAATAAATTTTACATGTATACTAATTGCCTCCCAAACGTCCCAAGTTATTTTGTTCAGATTCTTTCATACCTCGGTAGCATTTAAACAAACAAAAAAACAAACAAACAAAACAAAAAAAAACCCCAAACTCCAACCTCAAACCTTTAGAACTGAACAAAGTCATTTTGAAAGGCAGGCTCAAAAGTTGGCCTCTTTGAGAAATGTAAAGTGCTCTAACCCACGTCTTCCTCAGTCCCCTTGTGGGTGGTCTTCCGATGCTAATCTTGGCAGCAGCTCACCACCCAGGCTGGCGCAGTACACTGCCCAAGCTCCCTTGAAGGTCCCTGCTCAAGATTCAGGACAGTTGAATTCCACAAGGTTGGGACAGAAGCGGGCGCCAGAACAAGAGCCTTGCTCTTGTGTCTTTAACTCAAGCTCCAGAACAGAGGTCCTTGTTTGGAAGAAGAGGGGTACCAGGACAAAGCCCCAGGATTCCACTCCCTCCTGGAAAACATCAGCTGACGATCCAGCCACAGGTGCCTGCCTGCCTGCCTACATGTAGGCTGGGAGCCAAGGGCTGCAAATCATGGTGGCAGATACGGTAATTCTGGTGGGCCCTGTCCCAGGCCCCCCTTCAATGGCTTCACTTGTCACTAACTGGGCCTTGCCTATATCTAAAACTCAGCTCTTAGGCGAGGGGACCTCCTCTAGATACCCATCCACCCTTCATTGTATTATTAACACAATCATAAAAACAGTAGTGTTGCCAGGTGCTAATAGATCACACCTATGACCCTAGCTACTCAGGAGGCTGAGATCTGAGGATAGCAGTTGGAAGCCAGCCCAAGCAGATATAAATTCAAGAGTCTCTTATTTCCAATTAACCAGCTAATGGTGGAAGTGGAAGTCTGGCTCGAGTGGTATGGTGTCAGCCTTGAATGAAAAAGCCAACCAAGAGTATATGTTCTTGAGTTCAAACCCCAGCACCGTCATCCACCACCTACAAACATAAATTTAAAAAAAGACCAATAGAGTTGCACTTTAAGCCAGTGCTCTGCGAAGGTGTCCCAGGCATGAAGAAAGTCTTATGCCTTCTGTAAGTTATGGCTGTTGAGGCACAGGGGGTTACGAACCCAGCCTTAAGCCCATGGAGCCAGAAACGGCAGCCAGGTCTGGTTGAATCCAGGTGACTCATTCATGCCTTGGTACAATTCTGTCACTGCCTGAGCCATGTGTCACCATACCCATGATCCCTTCAGTGATAGACAAGTATTCTGCTCATGATAGCGTCTGCTCAGAGTCTCAACTCAACCCTCTACCTCTCTCCCCATCTACAAGGCTTATGTCTTTCTCTCACCATGCTTTGCCTAGCTGCTTCTGCACAGGTCTTATTGTTCTCCAGTCCACACAGCCTGTCTATTCCTCTGCCACCAGGCCTTTGCACGTGCCGTTTCCTCTGCTTCTCATCCTCAATTTCTTTTCTGTGCAATTAGCTGAGACCCAGATGTCAGCTTGAATGTCTTTGTCCTCGGGGAGAATTCCCTGGTCTCTCAGATCCAGGGAAAGACCCCTACTGAAGATTTCATAGTGCCATATCTCTAGTCTCCATAATGCTTGTCAGTTTTCATTACAAATAGATTCACATGTTCATTTGTTTAGTGTTTTCTAACTGGCCTGGAAGCCCATGAGGGCAGGAGCCCCATCCGCTTCACTCCTGGCTATATCCCCAGCTCCTTACTCAGCAAATAGAAGAACTCACAAGTGCTTTTGTGAATGAGTAAATGAATGAATGAATGAGTTCACTTCTTCTCATCTCTTCTTCCTCTAAGCTTTCCTCAGGCCTGGTCCTCAGGTCCTCCAGGGAAGACTCCTTGCTCTGTCTTCTCTTTCTTCTTTCCCTGCCATACCAAGTATCTTAGGTTTCATCTTAGCTGGCCTGTTTGGGCTTCTCCTCTGTGCCTCAGAGATCTCTGTTCTGCTGGACTGAGGCACCATTTTACGGAATGGGTCCAGGCACAGTAACACACCCACGCTGGACTGTGGGTGGTCAAAGGAAGATAACACCTTTGCCAAACTGTCCCCTCCTGGAGGCAGGGGTGATAATTGTTCCAAGCAACCAAGGTGCCCCAAGACCCACAGGATCCTCTGAGCTGGTGAAGAAAGAAAATAACTCTCAGTGGGGAGCCGGGCCAGAGGTCATCCTAGAAAATAGATTATGCCCACGGCTCCCCAACTTCCCAACCCCACTGTGGGCATTGGACGGCTTCCCAAGTGATTTCCTTGACCATGTGGCAAACGTCTTTGTGTTTGAAGTAACTGCAGGGAGCAGAGCAGCCGTCTGGCAGTATGGCAGGGAAATCTTGCTTTCTTTCATTTCATGTTGGTGCCTTTTTTTATTCTGATGGAAACGACATGCGGTTTCTAGACAAAACAGGACCGATGGGCTGCAGTGAGAACTTGTCAGTTCAGTCTTTGCACAGGAATTTGACTTTTTTTTTTTTGGTCGGTCGTGGGGCTTGAACTCTGCGCCTGGACGCTGTCCCTCAGCTCTTCCATTTAAGGCTAGGGCTCTACCACTTAAGCCACAGCACCACTTCTGGCTTTCTAGTGGTTAATTGGAGATAAGAGTCTCATGAACTTTCTTGCCCGGGCTGCCTTTAAACTGCGATTCTCAGATTTCAGCCTCCTGAGTAGCTAGGATTACAGGCGTGAGCCACTGGTGCCTGGCTAGGAATTTGACTCATATCTGATGGGGGAAATCCAGGTGTCCTGAGAGGACTGGAAGGTGAGAGCTTTGGGGACAGCTCTGGACAATCCTTTACTTCAGCAATGATGTCATTACCTGGAGTGAAACCCTGTGGTGTTGTCCTAAAGTAAAACTGCTCAGTAAGAATACAGGGCAAGTTGCACATAGGAGTTTCATAAATATTTTAAATTTTCTACTTTTTCTTTTTCTCCCTCCCTCCCTCTCTCCCTCCCTCCCTCCCTCCCTGCTTTCCTTCCTTCCTTCCTTCCTTCCTTCCTTCCTTCCTTCCTTCCTTCCTTCCTTCCTTCCTTCCTCCCTCCCTCCCTGCCTTCCTTCCTTCCTTCCTTCCTTCCTTCCTTCCTTCCTTCCTTCCTTCCTTTCTTTAAAAGAGGACTGCAGCTGGCCTCAAACACAATCCTCCTGCCTCAGCTTCCCAAGTGCTGGGATTATAGGCATGTGCTACCAGGCTCAGCAATTTTCTATGGTTGTTTTTGTTTTTATTTTTTTATTTTTAGGAACAATATGAAATAGGAGACAGGTAAAATGGCTCTAATGACTATATTTTATTTAAACTCATATATTTGAAATATTATCATCTGTTCCACTGTGTAGTCAACACACGGAGGTAGGGGACTTCTTGAATTCTGTTTTCCATCCTGAGTTAATGGAATCTGCTGCAAGTTCTACACCTATAATGCATTCCAGTGTGCACTGGCCTAGTTGCAGAGTACTCAGGGGCTACATAGGGTTGATGACAGAGCTGGTGACCTTCCTCATGGACTATGAAGTTTTAGACTGCAAGGATCCTGCATTGCTTTAACAGTGAGTTTTGCCTCTGGGATTAGTCAGAGATGCTTGGATGGCTCCTCCTCAGATTGTTCAATTGTCCCCTCTAGTTTCAACTGCTTTCCACATGCAGCATTTATTAAGTAACTTGCTGAATGAATACATGAATGAAAGAATATGTTTGTCTTTATACTGAATTACCATGCAACTACAAGTAAGACACTTAACCTCTCCTATACTCAGTCTCCTCATTTATAAAATGGAGAAACAAGCCAGGTGCCAGTGGCTCACATCTGTAAACCTAGCTACTCAGGAGGCTGAGATCTACAGATCTGGGTTAGAAGCCAGCCTAGGCAGAAAAGTCCTTAAGACTCTTATCTCCAATTAACCACTAAAAAGCCACAGGCAGTACTGTGGTTCAAGTGATAGAGCATGAAACTTGAGTGAAAAAGCTAAGGGACAGTGCCCAGGCCCTGGGTTCAAGCCTCAGTCCTGGCACCAAAACAAAATAAAATGAAAACAATAAATTAAAATGGAGAAATGACCACCATCGTATCTGGACTAGTCCATGATTGCTGCAATACTACAACCCTTGTATCTAGTAGCTGCCATAACTATCACTTCTTTCTTGCTCTTATTATCTGAAGGCTACAGCTCACTCACACTTGGCTGCCTGTGGCTCATCCCAGGTCCCTGGCCAAAAAAGTAACATCACCTAGAGTGCACTGTTCTCCACATAGAGGCTAGAGGAGGAAGAACACACCAAACATGCTCCTAAAGCCTCTTTAAAGAGGCTGTCCCATCCACCCATATTCCATTGATTGAAGCAAGTCGTATAACCAATTTTAAGGTCAATGGGGAGAGGTTGTGTAATCATCTTACAGAGAAAAGGAATGAAGAGCTGGGAACAACAAATTTATCTGTAACCAGCTGCCAGTGGTTCACCCCTGTAATCGTAGCTACTTAGGAGGCTGAGATTTGAGGATCACCGTTCAAAGACAGCCAAGTCAGAAAAGTTTGTGAGATTCTTATCTCCAATTAACCACCAAAAAATCCAAAATGGAGCTGTGGCTCATGCAGTAGACTGCCGGCCTTCCCAAAAAAAAGTCAGACGAGAGCACAAGGCCCTGAGTTCAAGCCCCAGTACTACATAAAAAAAAAATCTTCCTGCTGTATTAGCTCAAGGTAACATATTGCCCATCCTATGCTGCTCCCTGTTCCAAGCACTGAGGTAGACGTTCCTGTGGCTGGTGTACAGATGAGGAAACTGAGGCACAGGCTACAACACATGGCCAAGGCAACAAAGCCAGAAAGTGTCTCATTTTCACATGTCCTGGTCCTGCACCAGGGTCTGAGTTCTGGCATTCAGTGGGCCCAATGCCTGGGCCCTAGTGAGCCCTCTGTGGTTTGCCTCTTGTAGAAGAGATTCCAGTGCATCTACAAAGTTCTAGAAAGTTGGCTCCTTCTTACCAAGGATTTCTCCCTAAATCCACCTCCTGAAGCCTGGTTCACAGGATGTGGATCATTCGCCAGAAGCTAGGATAGACACAAGAAGGACAGAGGTGTCCAGTGGCCCTCTGGCTATAGCCATGTCCTTGTGCCCACTGTGCTACCGGGCACACTCAGCCTCCTCACACAACCTCAGATCTCCACCTTACTTGAGGAAGACAAAAACGAATATTTAGCAAACATCTTTGGCTCAAATACCCACATTCTCTAAACTACCCTCCACGGTAGGACTTCTCATTTTACCGATGAAGAAACTGTGGCTCAGAGGAGCAAAGCAACATGTCCCAAGCCAAGAAGCGACAAAGCCAGCGGCCAAACCCAGACAGACGAGGGCATGGCCGAAGCTGGGCCTCTTTCTGTAGATGGTGGAGCTTCTGTCATTGATGAGGAACAAACACAATTGCCCTTTCCCAGTGAGGCACTCCGCGGAGACTTGTTCCACACAATTTCACATTTATTGGACTCACCTCCAATGTCCGTGCCCGTGCTGTGCCCTTGGACACCGGCGCAGGGGTGCGCTCACTTATTGGTCTCACACATTCCATCACTCATTCACGCATTCACCTGTTCCCTACTTCATTCCCCCATCCCCTTGCTGATTTATTTAGTCATTAATCCGTCTATTCAGCACGTCCTGCCCAGACACGCTGCTTCACTCTCTTGATTGTGGTATAGAGATTCTTCTTGTGTCCTGTGAGGCAAGATCACAGGTATGCACTAGCATCTAGGGAGGAGGGGCACTGTGGAGAATGACAGGTAGGGGTGGGAGAGAGGAGTCTAGTCCCAAATGGTGATGGTCCTAAGAAGGAGACATGACAAACAGGGCAAGGAACACCTCTTCCATACAGCCAGGGCACTTGAGCACCATGAGACATTAGTCCAGGGAGAGGATAGATGACCTCCTCATCAGGGGTACCCAGGAAGCAAAAGGAAGCATAAGGATGCTTTATTGCTCAGCTGCAGCGGTTTGCAAAATTATTATTCCCCCCCTGGTCCTGGCTGGCAGCAAGGGGCCACTCAACTCCTCGCTGTCTAATTGGCTTCTTAGCCAGGACTCCATGTAGGCAACCTGGATGGGACTAAAGGTTATTATCAGACCCAGTCTACGCTATCCAGATAAAACACAGCTCCATGAGATCCTTCTTGCACAAAGCTACCATCTGTAGGTTCAGGAACATCTGTGTGGCCCACTAAACCTGTCCTTCTTTCCCAGATGTTGGGTGTCACAGAGACCCATCCAGAGACAGAGGGAGAGTGGGAGAAGAGGAACAGAAGGGTGAGGGAAGGGAAGGGAAGGAGGAGATGTTTGCCAAATGATTAAAAAATTAAAGGGATTTTTATGCAGAGAAAATATTTAGCTTGGCATTGTCTTCTCAACCAAACGTTGGCTTCCAAAAGAAAACACTGGCGTTGGCAGCAAACATTTGCTAAATGGAAACAATTGTCGCCTTCCCAGCAGAAAACGCCTTTGTTTGGGCTGGTGGCGCCTGCTGGAGCCAAAAACTAACGTCTTTAGAAGCTGCCCCCAATTTCTGAGAGGCCGAGGGAAGGGAGGGGGGCCTGAAGTCCATTGTTCCTAAAGAATCTGCACGTCTCATAGGTGATGCTGCAGAAAATGGCCCCGTGTCTTTTCTCCAGGGTCTGGGGGTAGAATGCTGGGTGGGGTGGGGTGGGGAGGGAGGCAGGTGAGAGGCAGGAGGATGGAGACAGGGTGCAGAGGGCACAGCTGTGGGGAGAACGCTTGAGGAGGAAGTTGGTGGAGGAGCTAAATAGAACCCTACAACAATGGCCTTCTCTGGTGAAAATGACCTCTCCCTTTCTCCAACGTCCCCAAACCTGGCTCTGCTTCAGGAGCACCTGCAGGAGCCATGAATAATAACCCACAACAGTCACACTAACAGTTGCGGCTTTACCCATATTGTCTCGCTGAATCTGCAAACAAGGTACTCTTCCAACCTCATTTTCACAGAAGGCATAAACTCAAGTCCAGAGAGAAGAAGCATCTGTCTCAACCATGAGAAGCAAGAGTTCCTGGGCTTACCCATTAGGCTAACAATACCCTGACTCAGGATCCCTGGGAATGGGGACCTCCATGTTGCGGGATATAGCCAGTCTTGACCCTGCTCGTGTCCCTGTAGGTTCTGCACCAGGTCCATTCCCCACTCCTATCCTCATTCCCCAGGAGGCTTCCTGGTAGGTTCTATGACTTTCTACCTGAGTTGATTTTGTCTTGCTATAACAGAATATCTGAGATGGGGTAATCCATGAAGAACAAAGAAGTCAAGGGCCTCTCTAGCAAGGGCCTTCTTACTACATAACCTCACAGAGGGAGGTGGAAAGCAAGAGAACATGCAAGAGAGGACCAAACCTTTAGAAAAAGTCCACTGTCATGCTCACAACATTAATCCAGTCTAATCCAAAACCTAACAACTTATTATTTATTTATTTTTTGCACGTCATGAGGCTTGAACTCAGGGCCTAGGCTCTGTCCCATCCCTGAGGTTTTGTTGCTTAAGACTAGTGCTCTACCACTTTGAGCCTCAGCTCCACTTCCAACTTTTGGGTGGTTTATTGGAGATAAGAGTCTCACGGACTTTCCTGTCCAGGCTGGCTTCGAGCCATGATCTTCAGATCACAGCCTCCTGTGTAGCTAGGATTATAGGCATGTGCCACCAGCACCTGGCTAACCATAGCAACTTTAAGGAAAAATGTTGGAGAATCGCTGGGCTAAACAATCCATCTGAAAGTAGAGGCAGCTGTGATTGGTTGTCATCATTGATCAGGCTCCACAGGGCCTGTAGGAGTGTCTTTTGTTCAGAAGCTGGGCCTCTGTAGATAGCTGCTTCTTCCTTGAAGCTGGTATACTCCTGAGCAGGTGGAGGAGAAGTGTCAGCATTGGCATCTGAACCCACTTTTACCCCTGTCAACTTGCTCTGGACACCCTCGAATGCATAATTTTCCATTGATAGGGAGGGCCTCATTGTCTCTCAAAGATTCCTCCAAAAACATCCCCATAGTCATAGGCACTATAGTTCCTTCTCCATCCATCCACCACTACTGCCTGGGGCCAGGTCTTTAGTAGGCACTGAGGAATCTAAGTGCTCAGGAAATGATCCCTGACCTCCTGCAGGCCTTGTGGAGCATGGTCAATGATGACAACCAATCATAGCTGCCTCTACTTTCTATCCCTAGTCTAGAATTCTCCCTCACTCCTGGCTTACCCCTTAACTGCCAATCCCTTTAAGTGTTTAGATATCCCATGTCAACCCAACACATCCATCACAGAACTTCTCTGGCAACTCTGTGCATCCAGGTACTCAGAACAAAATGCCTGGTGTTCTTGTTGCCCCCTTCCCCCATGCTTACAATCCAAAATCCAAGTCTATTAGCCACCAGGTAAGCTCTGTCTCCAAAGTATACCTAGACTGCTTTAGCCCTTTCCCCATCTCTGCTGCCCCCAGCTGGTTCTGGCTGCCACGGATTCCTGTAACAGATTGATATTGGCTGAGTCCATTCCATCCGTGCCCCTACACCCCCAAGTGACCTCAACTCATTCAGAGTCAAAGGCAATATCCTTACAAGTCACCCTTGGAGTTGAGACTCCATGATCCCTCAGCTCCCCCCACCACACACTCCTGGATGTTTCTCTGCTTCCACCATGGTTCCAGCACCATCCTCATGGCCCACTGTGCCTCCCTCAGTTCCTTCCTCCTCTGTGTCTTGTGGGGGGCCTTCCAGGCTTCAGAATAAAGCTGAAGCCCTTCTCACACCAGCCTTCTTCCTTCTCCACTGCACTAGCCACCCTTGCATGCTACACTGGATATTTTTCACATTTATCTTGTTTGTGGTCTATCTTCCCATACTCCCTCTTCTTAACCAAGAATATAAGCTCCTGAAGGGCAGGGACAAGGCCTCTGTAGCCTGCTGCTGGGTCTGGACCCAGAGCCAGAACAAAGCACGCTCTCAGCAAACCCATTGGAATGGCTGGTTGGAAGATCAGGATGAAACTGGTCTGGACCTTGCACTGGGGAAGGCAGGAGCAGATGTGATGAGTTCTGAGCCTGTGGGTCTTTGAGGAACCCCCCCGCCCCCAAGCCTCTCCCCTGCCACAAGCAGAAAGCTGTGGATTTCTAAGTCAGGAAGGACTGAGAGTAAGCAGGACCCATTCAGACCCAGGAACAGCCAGCTCCTTCCCATTTATGGCTGGCTTACTACCCTCCCCAAGCTGGGGCTGGGGACACAGCGATGAATCAGACAGGATGGCTTCTCAGCCCATGGTCCTACTTTCTGAGTGGCCCCTCCAGGCTGAGCTCAGAGAGGCACCAGGGGAAGTGCCAGCCTGATTTGTGACATCCGAAGGGACCAGGGTGGCATCTGAGGCCCCAGGGAACAGGCTGGGGAAGGCCTTCAAAGGGATCTCCACAGACCTGAAGCTTTTGCCTCACGTGGCATCATTATGTTTCTTTATGTTTACCAGCTGGATATGCATAAATGGGGACCAAATTGTGCTTCCTTCCTACTCCCACCTACTCTCCGAATAAGAACTGCCAAGCTCCCCAAGACTCCCCTACACAGGGCGGGCAGGCTGCCTTGCAAAGCCCCCTCCTCTTCTTATTCCCTCTCTCCTTGTCCTCTGGAGCCATAGGTTTCTCTCCCCAGACCACCATCACCCCTTCCTATCACCCCTTCCTCAACTCAAGTAAGTCTGACCAGGAAAACGAGCCAACGTCTACTGTGAGAGGCAGAGACACAGAGGAGAGGCAATTTCAGCCCGGCCTCCAACAACAGCAAGTGCTCTTCCCCTGTGTGCCTGGCCTTCTTTCTATCCAGGTACTTACTAACCTCCTTCCTGACCCCACCTGCGTGGGACTGGAGGAGATCAGGAGCCACATACAAGCTGGGGGCGCACCTCACTCACCCAGGGGCCCTTTGACCTGCCCAAGCCTCAGCCAACTCCTCTGGATACTTTCTCCTCTGCCTAGGAGCTGAAGCCTAGCTGTTTTCTGGGGTCCACCCCTGCAGGAGCTGAGACCCATTCCCCTGGCTGCTTACTGGGAGCAGCTGGAATGAAGCAGTCCCAGATGGCTTCACCCCCCCCCCCGCCCCAAGTGCCACGCTCCCTCCCTGCTAGTCACCATCCCAGGTCCCCAGTGCATGCAAACCCTGACTTTATTTTGCTGTTTCCCACCCAAGTGAGATTTTGGCCCCACCCTGACTTCCCCTCCCCCTCTCCTCCGAGCCACCTTCAGCATGCACGTGGGCTCTCTCAGCTGGTCAGAGCGCAAAAGGTCTCCATCACTGTCTGCAGAGGTGGCTGGTGCCAGCTGTGGGCACAGGCAGATCCGCTCGGTTGGCACGGAAGGCTCATTACTCAGGCCGCCACTGACACTTCCAAGTTCATTTCCAACTTCCACCTTTGGCTTCTTTCCCTGTCCCCACTTCCCTGTCAACTCAAGAATGCTTCCTCCAAGTTCTCTGAAGCAGGAGGAAATAAAAGCCCTTGAACTTGAGGCTCCAAGTTCACCACTTCAGATTCTGGGCTCTGCTCTTTGTACAGACACTGACACATTCCAACCTAATTGCTCTCCAGAACTCTCCCATGAATGCTAAGAACAGGCACTTAGCGGGTACCCAAGAAATATTTGTTGAATGAATGAATATTTGTTGAATGAACGAGCCGTTGTCTTTCTCTTTCCCTGGGAACACAGTCCCTAAGCTACCCCATATGCTCTACCTGCTCCTTGTACCTTCCTTCAGGATCACCCTGTGTGTGAGCCTCTGGCTATCTCGCTTAGTTTTCTCCCCACCCCTGCCACTGGAAGTCCTTTCCCTGGCTCTTTGGCTCTTCCTGAGCCAGGCAAAGGATTTGGACCAGGCAGTGTCTGGTCATATTCAGTCCTTCGGCTCAACACTCAAGGAGCAAGAGCTGCCCCTGCAGGGGGGAGCGTGGCTTCTCTGCCAGGCATGGCCATGTAAGTAAGGCTCCGTGTGGTGACTTGAATGTGGCGCTTGTATTTCCTTTCTCTGACATGCCTGCCTCCCACTCCATCACTCCTCCTCTAAACCAAGCGTAATTGCTCCATCTAATTTAGTATACACGCCAAATGGCTGCTAGGGAAGAGAACTCTACTCAGCCTCCCCAGGGGCAGGCATGATGGACATGTTTGGGGCCTCCTGCTCTCTATGTGAGCTTCCAGCTGCCAAGAGGGGGCAGTGGCAGAGGGTCTGCAGTGGTGAACCCCTGCAAGGATCAGAACTGCACCAACTGAGCCTCAGCCTACCTACCAGGGGGCAAGTTATACAGACTGGTCCCTGCTGGGTGTTCCTATCCTGGTCCCCCATTAATTTCAGAGTCAGTGTGTCCAGTCATCCCTATAGGTGCCCCTCAGCATTCTCCTCAGCAGGAATCCAAACCCTGCATCTCAGGAAATGACCTGCTCACCAGCCTATCCTACTCATTCCCCAGGCCTCAGGGAGCGTCCATCAGAGAGTTCTACAGTCCTTCCCCCAACCCAATTTTGCACACCATCCAAGTCTGCCCCTAGGTTTCTGCTGGTTCTTGGGGATGGTTTTCAAGGGCAAGTCTTCTTCTGATCTGCTGTATCTCTTCCAGACTCCAGGTTTCACTGTTTTTTGCTGTTATTGTTTCCACTAAGCATCTCCAGTTTAAGGAATTTGTGCAGAGCCAACTTTCCTGAGTCAAGGATGAGGGATCAGAGAGGCATGACACAAAACATACACTAAAACTCTATTCTTAAGAGTCCCTTGGGTACTGAGTACAGTGTCTTATGCCTATAATCCAAGCTAAATAGGAGGGTGAGATGAGGAGGATCAAGGTTCAAGGCCAGCCCTAGACAAAGTTAGCCAGACCTTACCTCAACAAACAAGCTAGGTGTGGGGGTTCACAGCTATAAACCAAGCTAGGTAGGAGGCAAATTAGAAGGATCAATATCTGAGGCTGGCCTTGAGCAAAGTGTGCAACACTCTCCCTAGAAAATAAACTAAAGCATAAAGAGGATGTGGATGAAATGGTAGTGTCCACCTAGCATGCATGAGGTCCTGAGTTCGAACCCCAGTATTACCAGAAAAAAAACAAATAAAGAGAGGCCCTTGAGCACTTGCTTGAGGAGTCCCCGGGCCCCCTATCTGACTAAGTACTTCCTTTCCCTTCCATGTCCCCTCCTGACTCCTAGCTCCTGGCTCTGAAACTCCAAATTCTTCTGCTTGGTTTTGTAGAGTAAGTCACAGCCCACCCCCTCTCTCTTTCTCTTTCTCTCTCTGTCCCTTTTGTCTTTTGCTTTCCTGCTCATTCTGGCCCTGTGACATCACCATTCATACCCAACACATTTGAGACACTTTCTTGGGCCAAGTTGATTCCTTTCCCAAGAGGAAGTCTTCATGTGCCTTCCTAAGGAGACACAGCATCCCATTTGCTGCCCTCACAGCTCCTGACAAGCTCTTTGCAGCACCTGGCACTAGGGCAACATCTGGGTTCCTGTCTTCCCCGAGCTCCCCATGGGGCAGGAGGATGGGTGGCACAGACGCAGCGAAGGGGAGGCTGCCTTGACAGGGGCATGAGCCAGGAGCTGCAGGACTGGGAGGAAGGAAAGGTCTAGTGTAGCCTGGGTTCTTCCCTGCAGGTCCAGGCAGGAGGTGACACCTCAGGTGGGGCATCAGAAGCCACAAGCAACTTGTTGAGCAAGAGAGGGAGGGAGGGAGCAGCCTTTTGCACAAGCAGAGGCAGGAAAGCTGAGGCATGTGTCCAGAACATTGTTCTGCTGTTCAGAGTGACTGGCCTGTAGTGTAAGAGGGGGTCCAGGAAAGCTGATGCTGAGGTTGGGGTGGGTGGTAAGAGGACCTCAAAAGTTCTGAGAGGAGACTGGAAGTCCTCTCTCTCATGAACTATCCCAGCTGCCCAGTAAGATGGGAGCCATGCTGTCTTTTGGTCCATTTTACAGATAACCAAACAGAGGCTCTGAATCATTCACGATCTGGATGGCTTCCACTGACACAGCTCACATGACTCCCAAACAGGCTTCACTTGATTTTTATTTTAAGGTTTATTTTAATGTATTCCTTCACTTTGGCCCCTTGGCTGGGCCACATATCCCTGGGGAGTCAGGTCCCCATCCCATCCCTGTTCCCTGGGCAGTGCAGATGGCCATGCAGACACTCAAGAACCCCTCCTAGGCTGGCAGCCGAGCCTGCAGGCCCCAGGAGCTTTGGCTGGCAATAGCAGCCAGCGGGGCACTTGTCTAATCTCCAAAGAAAGGCAGAGGAAAATGGATTACAGAGCAAAGACCCCTGTGCCATGCGAGCTCCACATCTGCCGACAGCCCAGGGGAGGAGAAGCCACCACTGGGGAAAAAGGCTTAACAATGTCAAGGACTCTAGCTAAGACCCCAAATCTGCCATCGCATGTCCTCACGCTCCCCAATCCTTTCAAAGCTGTGCCGAAATAGAAGAGGCCAGGGATTAGGCCCCAAACGTTCAGAGACCTGAATGAAGGATTAGCTACTTAACAGCCATTGACTTTAATGATCAGGAATCCTGGGCTTTCTGGAGCTTCAGAGCACCAACTGTTTCCTTGCATGTACCATGTGTACATGAAGGTGCACACTTACCTGTATCTGTGTGCATATGGGGAAATGTGCCTATATCTGTGTGTGCAATAACTCATCATCCATGCATCTCGGCTTGTGTGCCCAGTGCCCCTTGGCAGAGTCTCCTGTTATGTTGTTTGTCCTGGCTCTGTTCCCATTCATGCACAGCTCTGTACACCGCTGATCCTGCCATGAGCTTAGCATGTTTGCCTGTGACAAAGGCACACATATATGCGCTTCTCTCTCTATGTACATAGGGTAAGTGCTGGTTGTGCACACAGGTCTGTGGGAAAATTTTTGCATAGATGTACATGTGGGAGTTGTGCCCATATAACACTGACTTTTAGCTTTTCAGTCTTGGAATGTGTGGAACTCTTTCCTTCCTCATGCCCCAAGCCCTCTCTCTTCCATTACTCACCTCCATACCCAACATACAAGTATTCTCCATGCAATTTTTCTCACAGTCTTTTGTTATTGTCCTCTGAAGCACTTTCTCCCATTTGTTATTACATATTTATTTTGGTGTAAAATGGTCTCTTCCTTGTTTCTTTCAACCATCAACTCCATGACTTCAGGGCTGGAGGAATTTCTAGAATGGTCTGGAAGTAAGACACTAGCTGACAGCAAGCAGGGCAAAGCCCTGCCTGAACAGCACCTATAACAGCAGTGGGGAAGGGAACTTGACAGTTGCTGGGCATGGAGGTCACATGGGATGTGAGGGGATGTCCTCAGTCATGTGGGACTTCAACAGACCTTGGAGACCTCAGGGTTTTGTCCTGAGCTGGACACTGAGTTGGGACCTCAAGGCCCAAGCTGGCTTCTCTGGCTACATTCTCTGCTAGAGGACAGAGGTGCTCTACCTCATTTCCCTTGTACATTTTTAATGTCTACAGGAACTTGATATAGCTCCATTAAATGAGAACAAGGGAGTAAATGAGTGAGTGTCAGTCCCTCCCCTAAGGTCCAGAAGAACAATATCCACTTCGAACAGCCCAAAAGCCCACCCACAACATCACCATCCATTCTCCTGGGAACCCTCACCCTCACCCACGGGAAGCCCTGGGCATAAGAACAAAGCAAAACGAGGCAAAAAAGGTAGCCATTAGAACAAGCTGCAGGACTTGTAAAAACAAACAAGGTCAAAAGGCAGCAGAAGGCCTACATAAAGTCTGTAACAAGACATACCAGGGAAAACAGCTAACATGGCTTAAAGAACTGCTAATCAGCCAGTTGAGTGCCAGTGGAATGTTTTTGCCAGAATGACTGTAGAAACCCCTTCCAGGCAGCACCTAGGACTGAGGAAGGCCCACACACTCAGGGTGGCTGCCCATGTCACTCTGCCTCTTGGGGCTGTAGCTTCCTTTCCAGAAAATGTAGATCAGAAGGCCTCAACTCTACCCACAGCCAGCAGCCTGGCAGGGATTCAATGTTCAGCCTGTACCAGTGACTTAATGGAGTATGTTCTTGTGGCTGAGGGGCTTAGCAGTTAGTGATATTATCTAATGTTTATTGATTTGCTGTATTAGGGGCTTGGTGCTAGGAGGGGTACATTGTACACTCTCCCCGCTGAATCTATACAACCTACCCTATGAGTCCCATTTAGTAGATGAGAAACTGAGAGGGTTTAAGTTGCCTTAGGTCAGAATACACAACCTAGAATGAAAGAAAGTGGCTATGACGGTTGGTTCTGGAACCTGTACTTCTAACTCAGATGCTTTATAGCAAAATTACTTAGCTGAGTATGTGTGAGGCCCTGAGTTTAATTCCTAGCACTACATATAAGTGACTTAGTAACGTGTAAGCCCAAGTTCTCATGCTATATAACAAAAATCAGGCCAACAGTTTTCAGGATCATTTATTTATTTATTTATTTATTTTTGCCATTGAACCCATTTATTCCAATGTGTGAAATAGGTTTTTTAAAAAAGGGAACTGTTGGGGCTGGGAAGTTGGCTCAGTGGCAGAGCACTTGCCTTGCATGCATGAGGCCCTGGGTTCAATTCCTCAGCACCACATAAGCAAAAAGAAAAAAGCCAGAAGTGGTGCTGTGGCTTGAGCTGAAGAGCTGAGGGACAGCGCCCAGGCCCAGAGTTCAGGCCCCACGACCGGACCACCCCCCCTAAAAAAGGGAACTGTTTTGATTGACAGAGTCTAGTTCATCCCCTCTGCCTGTTAACTACCCCAAGGCCTTCTGTGTACAGAACTTCAAAAAATGGGGGAATGGATGAACTGTATGGGCTCCACCAGCTCTATCATCCTGAGATTCCACTCAATTGACTTGAGGATTCCCTGCAAGATGGAGAGATCAGGGAGAGTGGTTCTGGAAGCAAGGAATAAAATCACCCTCATCTCTCATCCCCTCCTTTGCTCTCCCCCTCCCCTGTGCCATTTATAAAGGTAGAAACCAACTAGAATCACTAAGATGGGAGAAAAGGCTACTATGGAGAGACCTGCAAAGGACATAGGGCAGGTGGCTGCTCCCACAGAGGTTTGGCCTGGGGATTAGGGACCAGAAACTCAATTCCATGACCCTGAATTCCAGGCGCACGAATCTTTCTCAGGCAGGCCTAGGAGCTCTGGTCTGATTAGAGAACCTTTGTCTGAGGTTCTGATTTATGCAACTTCTCCCTACAATCTATGCATTAAATTGCCAGGGAAGATTCAAAATTGTAAAAATAATTGTGGTGGTGAAATTATTCACAGATCCATCCAGGCCTAGCGCATCAGGAAAACGGTCAGATTTACTCTGGGCGTCTGGTGACATAACTCAGGCTAAACAGATAAGCTTGTTACCTTCCTGACAGAAGCAATTCCCCAGAGACTGCTGGGTAATGCCAGGCCAATTATGCACCCAGACCCAGGAAGGGAAGGCAAGTCACCACAGAGGGTGACATACAGTGACAAGGGGGGCAAGTTAGGCTGACAGGAAAGCATCTTTGTGATTCCCAAGTAAGCACAGGAGGTCACGTGTGCAGACAGGGTGTCCATGAAGGAGCACCCTTGAAGCCAGGCAATGGATCAACTGATCCTAATACTGATCACATTCACCTCTCTCTTGCTGGCTCTGTCTCTCTCTCTCTCTGTCTTTTTCTCTTTCTATTTTATCTCTCCTCTCAGGCTTCACTTGGGATATTTATTTTGTCAGTTTACCCTGCTTTATAGAGTACTTTACCAGGCAAGCAGGTGCTTTTAGTATTCACAAGTTTTCTTTCACTTATCCAATAAGCAGGTGGTAATAATAGCTAGCATTTTTAGAATGCTGTGGGAAGAATTTTCTAAGCATTATTTCAACAGGATCTTCTAAAGTGGCACTTCTCAAACTTCAGCCTGGATCAGAACCTCTTTGAAAATTTTTCATTTCTTGTTGGGTTGGGGATCAAACTTAGGACCTTACCTATGCTAGGTAAGCACTTTTCCTGAGCTATACTCCTGCTCTTTCCTAGAGATTTTTCTCTAGGATTTCTCTCTGACCCAATGGTCAGAGATCTTAGTGGGAGCAGCCATGTCCAGAGATAATGTGAAGGTGAGGCTAGAGCACTAAACTTGGAGTCTGGAGCTCCATAAAGGTTTGAGGAATGACCTTGCTGTCCCAGAACCTGCCTGCCCATTCTGGAGGGCATGTTGTGGGTCTTGGACCTTACTAGACACAGTTGCCTGCTCAGATGTTGGTTTTCTGACTTCAGGATAGCTAGAATCTATGGCCCAGAGTTCAAACCTGAGTTGGGCCAGATTTGACACGGCTGCCTGTGTTCAGAGCTACCCAAGGGAACCAGCAAGGTTGGAGATGAAGAAAGCAGTGAGCTATAAGGGCAGACTCAATCATCATGCATGTTCAGAGGTCCAGGGCAGCACTTCTCAACTTGTGTGCCTTTGGATCCCCTGGAAATCTAATGACAATAGCAGGTCTGGGTGAGACTTGTTGTTGCTGCTCCTGCTGTGGGAGCTGCATTCTGGGCAGGAAGAACATCACAAAGGCTGTGAAGGGGCTTGTGGGTAAAGAAAGGAGAAGCAAGCCCATGTTACACACAAAGCAGCGGCTGCTCTCAGCCCTGGGACCCGGGCCACATGCATCCTTCCTACAGACTCTGGTATTTCCTAAGGGAACTTAAGGGAGCCTCTTTTGGAACCCGGGGAACAAGGTCAGCAATCAGGGCAATACAGCTTGCAATGTTATCATTTTAGCTGCTTCTGCAGACCCCCCAAGACCTCTCTATGCCTTTCATCATTGTTCTTGGGATCCACACACACCTCAGGCATGGCCAGGGACACAGAGACAAGCAAGTCTTAAAGTCTACCCTTTGAAAAAGTTAGGCTCCTGAGGACTGCATCCAGGCCCTGGGACCCTCTATCCAGAGGTTGAAGCTGGTGCTGGGTACTGAAGGGTTCAGGAAGGATCTCTGGGGAGAGGGGGAGGGATGTCTGGGAGGGAGAGACCAGAAACCAGAGACAATCTTTTATTCCTGAATGGGATGTGTCCAGATGACAAATTTATTATTAGGAAATTCAGACAAAGAATCCTTATCTTCTTGTGTAAACAAGCATGAAATATCAGGCAGAATAAAAACACATGTGTGTGGGGGTGGGGTGGGGTGCATGTTTAACATCACTTGAATTTGAACTCAGGACCTCACACTTGCTAGACAGGTGCTCTACCATTTGAACCACACACTTGCAGCCCACTTTGCTTTCGTTTGTTTTTCAGATCTATAGTCTCCTACTTTTGCTGAGCTGGCTTCAATCCTCCTATCTCTAGCATATCTTAGATTACAAGTGTGTACCACTATGTCTGGCCCTCATATACATTTAAGATTAAAGAATCTCTACTTGTTTCTAGTATGGTCCTTTAATGGCTAAGTTTGCCCCTAAGAGCAGCAGAGGCCTCAGAATGCCATTTGGACCACAGAAGCCCTAGGCTTCATCTGTCTCTAGGTAGATAACCTCAACTGTGGGTTCACATTTCCCCAAGCCCAGTCATTATTGCCACACTTTTGAACTGAAGACCAGAATCTTCACTAGGTTTGAATGTGTCTCCCAAAGTTCATATGACTAGTCATATGCTAATGGTATTTAGAGGTGGAACCTTTGGGATATAATTGGAACTGGATGAGGTCATGGGAGTGGGGCCCTCACCATGGCATTAGTGGCTTTATATGAAGAGGAAGAGACCTGAACCAGTGCCATTGCCCTGTGACTCCACGTGAAGTTGTTCTCTATCCTCTGGTGCAGCAAGAGGACCTCACTGATGGATCTGAGCAGAGGCTGGTGTTGTGGAGTCATAAACCCAGTGAATTGCCATATGTTATAAGTAACCTGGTCTCCAGGATTGTTTTACGGGAACAGGAAGAGATTCCCACAGGAATCCAACTTCTCTTCTCACTTTGACCCAAACCTTCCATCTTAATATCACATATCTAACTCCACTGATTGATCAGCTACTAAAGGTCAGATGCCAATGAAGAAAAAATTCACAAGCCCACTTTCTACCTCAGAGAAGTTTTTATCTAAAGTGGGAGGTAGCCAGACAATGACATAATAGACAAGTAATCAGGTGGGGGTGAAGATGAGGAGGAAGTGTGATCACTTCTAACAGAGGAGTTAGAAGGGCTTCATGGAGGAGGTTTCCTTAGATCCTGGGTTAAAGAAATGAACTGAAGCTCCCAAGAGGAAGAAGAGGAGATAAAAGGCATCTTGACATAACTAAAGAAATGTCCCACAGCAGGAGGACACAACTTAGCAAAGGGTTCACCCCATTTACTTCACTGATATTTATCAAATGCCTGCTTTATAGTAACCTTTTGGAGTTATGTAATGAACTGTGAGCCTTAATCTTCGTCTTCAGGATGCTTGCATTCCAGACCAGTGACCTCTTTTACTCTAGCAGTGATACCAGATTATACATCATTCTGGATGCCATATTGAAGAATTAGGATCTAGATCCCAACATCCATGCTGCTCAAACTTCTCTGCTAAATAAAGCCCCCGTTTAGAAAAAAAGTATTGGTAAAAATCCAGGCTATTTCTTTGAAATCCTGCATTGTTTCCTTTTCTTTTTTCCAGTTGTGGGGTTTGAACTCAAGGCCTGGGTGCTGTCCCTGAGCTCTTTTGCTCAAGACTAGTGCTCTACCACTTTGAGCCACAGCTCCATTTCTGGTTTTTGAATGGTTTATTGGAAATAAGAGTCTCATAGACTTTCTTGCCCGGGTTGGCTTTGAACTGTAGTCCTCAGATCTCAGCCTCCTGAGCAGCTAGGATTACAGGCGTGAGCCACTGGTGGCCAGCGAAATCCTGGGTTTTCATTTTAAAAACATACACATCTTTTGTACTCTACTCTGTAATATTGCTGTGTTTGTCTGCACATGATGATAATGGCTGGTTTTCTCTAAATCATCTGAATTGAAAGATTCAGGAGGGAAAAAAAAATAATCAAAGAGGCACCAGGGAGCTGTGGATCGTGTTTGCCTCCGGCTCCCAAATCCCCTGGGCACATGTGGAAACACACCTGAACACTGCTGAGCTGTGGCTGAGAAAGCCAGTGCCCAGGTTCCTGCAGGCTCCCTTGGCCCTCCTGGCCCAGCTCCGTGGATGGATGCTTGGTGCTAGCCATGTGCCCAGAGGCCTTGGCCCCCTCCACACAGAGGATGCCGTCAACCCCGCCTTGATGGTGGCTCCTGTTCATGGAGAGATTTTACATCAAGTGCTTTTCATTCAGAATTGGAAGCTTTAATATGTTTTACAGGAAGCTCTTTTATGTGCCAATAAAAAAACAAGCGATGATAGCAGGCATTGAAAAGCAGCAAGCACCGCAGAGACGCTGTATTTAGAAAGAAGGGGTACATTTTTCTCCCAAGAATGACACGATCGGGTTCATTCCGGAATCAGGTGGGGAAGAGCTCTTATTAAAGAGATACAGAGCAGAGCTTTTTGCAATCACTGTACGTGTGTGTGTGTGTGTGTGTCTATATATGTGTACGTGCATGTGTGTGAGAGAAAGAGAAAGAGTGAGTGAGTAAGAAACACCAACCATGCCTGGCTCACAGGCTGAATGCTCCCTTTCTTCTCTGTCGATAGAGAGATGGACTGGAGCCAAAGGCAGGAAGCCATGACTACCAGGGCAATTAACTCGGCATTTAATTACCTTCTCTGCAGACACCAAAACCTCACCATTGCTAGAACCAGCACCAGCCAGAATTGAAGAGACTAGAGAAGCAATCCCTTCTCCCAGCTCTGAGCACAACTGGTATCTCTCACTTCTTTAAGGAGGAAGGCTGGGGTGCTCCCACCATTTTGCCCCTGTTCTGAGGTTGAGAGTTGATTAGACAGGCAGGATCCTGGGGTCACAATGTGCACGGCTGTGGTCTCAGGCTCCGAGGCAGAGCCTGGCCTCAGCCAGCAACTGCAGAGGTAGGGAACTCCTGTGCCAGCTGTGGCGATGCTAAATGAAAAAATCAGGGTAAAGGAGGAGGCTGCAATGCTTGATAAGAAATGTACTCATTATCTTGCTCATGTAATTGTAACCCCTCTGTACAGTATGTTCACAAAAAATTAAAATTAAAAAAAAAATCAGGGTGGCCAGGAGTATAGTTTTAGCTCTGACTTTGGTCGTGCATGCCGGCATGGAGTCAAGCTGAAAGCTCAGAGAGACAGAGCAGGATGATTAGAGACTTCTGGGGTCTTTGGCTTATCACTGTGTAAGACGTGAAGCTGGTGGTTGTCAACTGGGGGTGACCTTGGGAACAATATCTGGAAACATTGGGGGTTGCCCTATCGGAGGGCTGCAAAGGCTCGTCTCATTGCTGGTGTCCACTGAGTGGAAGCTGGGACTTGGCTGAACACCACACCGGGCAAAAAGACTAAGCAGTCCACAGTGCGAACGTTATAAGGTCTGTCAGCCCCCTTAAACAAATCAGTGAGCCTTTCTGTGCCTCAGTTTCCTCATGCACAAAACAGAGGTGGCTATAATTGTCCCCAAACTCCCTCCCCACCAGGTAGTGGTGATGCTTAAATGAACTAGAGTGCTTAAAGCATTTAGAACAGTGCCTGGCACAGAATATGTACAATGGATGCTTTTAATGCTGTGGTTGTCATCCAAGATAGCAGAAGCCAGGACTGGGGGTGGGGTGAGGAAGAGGACGACTCAGCAGGTCTGAGACCAGAGAGGAGGTGGGGGAGGGATGTGGGCCCTGTGTCAGAAACAATGCAAAGGCGGAAGTGGGGTTGAATTCAACGTCCTGAAGCTGAGAGAGTGCAGAGCTGAGGAAGCAAGGCTTCCCTTTATACAGGGTAGACAGGGACGGAGAAGATAAACAGGAGGACACCCCCACCCCCACCCAGCCACTGCTGCAGGGGCTGGCACTCACGCTACTCTGCCTACTCCATGCTGCCCTGGGCTCCAGAGGGCCCAGGACAATGGTCAGCTCTGGATCTGGGCAGTGAAAAGTGACCAAAAGCAACCCATGCTCTTGAGGTCCAGGGAGTGCAGAGTTGTGTTGAATCCTGTTGTAGTTTAGTCATGCTCCCTTCCCTCCCCACCCCCCCCCCCCGCAAGATATGTCCATCTAGAAGCTCAGAATGGAGCTTTATTTAGAGTGTCTTTACAGAGGTAAATAAAGGTAATGATCTGAAGACAGATCACTACCCTGGAGTCCAAAATCAGATGTCCTTACAAGAGACAGAAAAGGAGAAGACCCAGAGATGTGGAGAAGGACAATGGAGCAAAGGACAATGGAGACAGGGGGTGGAGTCCACAATTATGAAAGTCTGGGACTGCTGGCAGCCACCAGGGGCTGGGAGACAGTGAACTGGTTCTCCCTCAGAGCCTACAGAACGAGTCACCCCTGAGATCCACCTTGATTTTGGTTTCCAGAACTGTTGAGAATAAATTTTTATCTAAGCCACTACAGTTGTGATCATTTTCTAAGGCAACTCTAGACAACTCATACAAGTTGAGTACCTCAGATATGAAAATCCAAAATATACCCCTGTTGCTCCATGCAAATGTTGCAAACTCAGAAAAACAACAACAGCAAAAGCACAAAACACTCCAAGCCTTTCTGATTCAGTTCCCAAGACAGAAAAGCCTTACAACCAAAACACATTGTCAGATTGGGCAGCTGGACAGGGGTCAGTCCTGACCTAGGGTCACCTTTCAGGGGGTGGGACAAAACTCTCTACATCTTGTCCTCAGAAGACTCCCTCAAACAGGGACCTTTTCTTCCTCAAAGCTTGGAGCACTCTGTACTTGGCAAGATGAAAGTCTCTGGACTAGTTAACAAGACCACTGGATGCTTGAGTTAAGGGAGAATAAACAACTAAGTGAAAAGAAAAAAAAAAAGAGAGAAAAAACACAAGTACAACTGTGGCCTTATTAATTGTCCAAGCTATTTAGCAGTAGGAGTTGAAAAGAAAGTAGTTAGCTGTTGAAGGAAGGAATGGGAAACCCCTGATCTTTCATTAATCTCACTGCCCTGGTGTCAAACACCCATTGTCAGGGCGGGCACAAAGCTCACTACAGTTTGAAGCAGAAATGCGAGGTCCAAGTAAATGGGAGTGCACAGGCCCGGGAAGAGAACAGTTCAATATGGAAAGTGTTTTCTGCGCAGCCAGAGGTGCCCATTTCCAGTCCTTTTCAATTTGTACACTTTTCCTCCAATGACTCCTTGAGGGTAATTACAGTTCTTTTCACAAATGAAGTATGGAAGATAGGAGAGAGGCAAGGCTGTCGATAGTTCTGCAGGAATGCGTGAGCCTGTCTCCAGGAAACACTGAAAACATCGATCCTGTTTCCTGCGGGACTCGGAGCGTGAATGGAAGATGTCCCTGCAGGGAGGCTGGGGAGATCTCTCCTCAGCATCCAGAGGGGCTGGAGGACAGGAGGTTCTGGGCCTCAGAGAGGCAGCAGATATAAAGGGTAGGATTCCCCCACCCCTCAGGCAACTGTTTGAGGATCCACAGGATTCAGTCTGTGTATTATTTCCTGGATGAATGATCCACAGGCCCTAGTCACAGATAGCACAAGGAGCTGGCACTTCTACCAGTACCTGAGGGCCTCAAAAAGTCACTTGGCTTGCAGACAGATGTGCAGGACATAACTGCTGGTGGCTATGGAGCTGCTGCCAGGGGGCTGGGATCAAACACACCTCCTCCGGCTGGACCAAGATGCTGAGGTTTATGAGATGAAATATCCTAACGAGAAATGTATAATACTGTGCCCTTGGGTGCCCAAACTGAATTGCTGACTTAGGACAGTTCTTGTCACATAGCTCTAGGGCTGTGAATAAACAGAAAGTGTGATACCGGTCAGTGGTCTGCCACTTGGGTGCCAATAACAACAAATACAGGCCACCAACAAACACAGGCCAAGTGCACTACATGAGCATCTCTAGAAATGTTGCATCAGATCCCTACAGCTCCTAGGAGGTGGACACTATTATTAGCCCCAGGTGAAGAGGAGTTAAGTAACCAACTTTTCCAAGGTTGACACCTGGGAAGTGAGGAAAGTAGAGTCTGAAATACAGATGTGTTGGCTTTCAAGCCGTACTCTTCACCACAGCTTCAAGCTGCCCAATGATCATGGAAATGTGGCTGCTTTGGCAGAACCCCTGTCTTAAGGAATGAAGCCAGCTCTTTTGCCCTGCTTAGGCAATAGTATCATGGGATGAGGGAGCTCAGGTTTAGATGCCACATTTTCAGCATGTCATGGATTCTTGATGACAGGAAGGGTAAAAAAATCAGCATATGCAATGACTCCAGATCTTCCTGTCTCCACTAAGCCTGGCCCTTGACCCAGAGATCTCTGCTGTCTGTACTGTCTTCTCATCTCAGTCCATGGGCCTCTCAGGTACCCAGCATAGCTTCCTTCCCTGCCCACCTGAGAAGGGTCACTATCATGTCTTCTTTGTCTCCCCAACGCACTCAGCTACATGCCAGATCTGATTTATTCAAACTATTCTTTCCTTGCTTACTCATTTTCCTGCTTAGGCACTTGGTTTCAGAGGGGAGAAGAGAGGACCATGTTGTCCTATAGCTCATGCACAATCTCTAGGTTGGGCTGGGCCTTCAGCTGAGCCAACATGACCTTCCACATGCTACTTGTCTTCAGTGCTCCTCCCAGTTCCCCACTACTTGCAGTGGACAATCTTTACTTCCATCGGAGAGTAAAATGTCAATTGCAGGGGTGGGAGGTGCTCCATCAACTTACGGCCCAAATCTCTTTTCTTTGAAAGCAGCTTTATGAGTTATCATTTACATACTATAAAATTTGCTCGTCTAGAGTGTACGACTCAGTGATTTTTAGTGTATTGACAGAGTTGTGCAACCCTTGCTGCATTCAATCTTTGAGCATTTCCCATCACCTTGGAAAGAAATCTCATCTCCATTTTCAGTCATCTTCCATTCCCACCCCAGCCTCAAGGCAACTGATAATCTGCTTCTGTCTCTATAGATTCTCTTTTTCTGGGCATTTCATAGAGACAGAATCATGCAATATGTGGTCTTTTATGTCTGCCTTCTTTCATTTAGCAGAATGTTTTTGAAGTTCCTCCAAGAAGCATGTATCAATAGCCACTTCCTTTCTGTTGTCAGAATTGTATGGCTGTAATGTATCTTGCATATCCACAAGTTGATGGACATTTGGGTTGTTTCCACACTGTTGACTATGATAAATACTATTGCAGTAACACTGGTACACAAATCTCTGTGTGAACAAAGCATTTCTCTTTCCTTGGTATATACCTAGGAGATGACCCAAATGTTACAAGTCAATCTGTGTCCTTCCCTCATCCCTCTCCAGGCTAAGGTATCTCTTCTCCAGTTTATCATCTATATTCTGCATTCTCTCTTCCCTGTTGCTTTAGGGGTCTTGCTCCATCAGCCATCCCTTCTTTCTCTGTCTCAGCACCAGCATTTTCCTTCACAGCATTGTAAGACTCACCCAGTAGTTTTGTGAGGATGGAGTTGGTCACATGTGTTAAGGTAGGCAGACTCTAGGTGGTTTCCATGACCCCTGCCTCCTGCTACTCAGACCTTTGGATAATCTCCTCCCCTTGAGTGAAGGTGAGGCCTGTGACTTGTTTCTACCCAAAGGTGTTAGTATGTCACCATACAATTATGTAATTTTACAGAAGACGCCATCTTAGCAGCCTGGATATTGAGATTCTCCTTTCTGGCTTAATGAAGTAAGCAGCCACATTGAAGAAGATACTCTGATAGTCTTTAGGGACTGTAATTAGCCTAAAACAACTGTAAGCAACCTCTAGGAACTGTAGGTAGTCTCTTGGATTTTAAGGATGCTCTGGCTGATAGTCAGCAAGAAGCCAAGACCTTCAGTGCTACAACCACAAGGAAGTCAGTTCTGCCAATAGTCTGAGTGAGTTCTTCCCAGGTTGAGCCTTCAGAGGCATCATAGTCCAATAGATATCATGACTGTAGCCTGGGAGACTCAGGGCGGAGGGCCTGGCTAAGCAATACTAAGACCCACAGAAACTGTGTGATAATCAGTATATGTTGTTTTAAGCTGCTACACTTATGGCAATTTATTATACAGCAATAGCATATGAATATATGAAGACACACCTTAAGAGTTTAGAAGACAGCTGGGCACAGTTGCCTACAAGTATGGCACAGTTGCCTACAAGTATTGGTTGATTGTGATGGTGGCAACCGATTACTTCGTGCCTTTAGATTATAAGCAAAAACCGTCTCAAGGAATGAACAGAAATAAGCAAACCCTCTTAACTTTCTACCCCAGACAAGTATCTCCCAAGAGTTTTTCTGTACATACCTCTTGCCCTAATATTCACTCCATTTTGCTTCATTTCAATTTGCCTGGCTCACCTACAACACTGAAGCTATACTCCAGTTAGCCTATGATACTACATCCAATGGATGGCTTGAGCCCTTCCTGTACTTGACTTCTCTGTGGCCTTGGATGTTGGTGACTAGAGATGCTTAGGGACTTGTCCAGAGGAGACACCCACTAAATCTAAGCCTTTTCAGAAAGTCCCAAAAGTGATCAGAGCCTGAAGACTGGCTCCTGGTGACTTTCATTCATTTGCTCATCCATTAATTTGTTCATACATTTCTGGATATTGCAGCTATAGCCCTAAAGCACTCAGTGTAGAGGCTCATTCTCAGCTCTTAGAGGAGATTCTATTACAGGCACAGGGGAGATGAAAATAAGTCAATGAATAAATAAGATTTCAGAGTGATATGTCTGTGACAACAATGGGGCAGCGGAGAATGCTATAGAGGGGCTGCATTCGACTGCATAGTTGGAGGATGCTTCCTCTAGAGAGGTGGTATTTGAGCTGGGGTCTGAAGGAAACAAGGAGCTAGTCATGGGCAGACCTAGGGCAAGGTTGATTGTGAGCCAGGGGAAGAGTTAACTCCAAGGCTGGTTAGGTGGGAAAATCTCAAGGCATCTAAGGAACAGATGTGGTGGGGACAGAAGAAAGTGAGGTGAGAGCCATTGCCTGAGTCACACCACACTGGGACTATGGACTGCACTGGCAGGTTGTGGATTATATTTCAAGCACAACAGGGAAACCACAGGGGCTTGAAAGCAGGGAAATCATTGATCTGATTTTTGTTTTATGAAGATCACTCTGGTTGCTACATAGAGAATAGAGTTTGTTTTTTTGCAAGGGCAAAATCAGGGAGACTAGTTGGATGGCTATTGTAGTAGTATGAGGGAGATATCAAGGTGGCTTTCACCAGGGATGTAGGTCAGGTTTCCCAGGAAACAGACTGTAGTTCTGTGCTTTGTGTGTAGTAATCTATTGGGGAATGCCCTCAGGAATAGCACCTGTGGGAGAGCCAGGCCAGCAGGCTTGGACAGAGGGAGAAATGAAACAGCAGCAAAGTTATAACAGAGCCTTTAGCCAATCCTTTAGAAAGCCCAGACTAGAAGACAAGCCCTCACCCTGGGCTGTCCTGAATCAAAGGGAAAGACAGGCTCTCATCCTCAGAATCAAGCCAATGGATGTGGAGTACAAGCTGGAAGAGGGGAAAGAACATCAGGCAATGGCTCTCTGTGGCTGAGGGGAAGTGCTGGGAGAAGGATTGCAGCTGGGGATGGGTGACCAGGCTCACCACAGCATCCACTCCTAGGGGTAACCATGGAAATGAAGAGAATTGGACAGTAGGAATATAATTCTAGGTAGAACTTGTGGAACCATAGTTGGCCTGGCAGTACGAAAGACAAAGATAGAAGAATTGAAGATGACGCTGAGGTATTTGGCTTAAACAAAATCGCAGTGCCATCTCTGAGATGGGAGGCCAGGTTTTTATGAGGAAATTAAGATTTTAGTTTTGGCCATGTGCTCCCCTAGAGGCCAGTAGAAATTCTCAAGGTGCTCTCAGCCATGTGGAGTAACAAGAGAGTTTGGGGGCCTGTAGAAGGTCAAGGTTGAAGGCATGTTAGGAAAACTATAGGTCTTCCTGTCAACAGAGAAGGAGGAGTCTGGAAAAGACAAAGTAGAGAGGCTAAGACTGAAGGAGAAAAACGGGAAAGAGAGTGTCCCTGAGTCTAAAAGAGAGAACAATCATCAGGTTGACTGCCAATGAGAAATGATCAATGGGTTTGGCAAAATGAAGATTCTAATAAATCTTAAACATGAGCAGCTTGAATGGGGCAATGGGAATGGAAATCCAGTTGGTCAAGGATAGAAACCAAGGTGTAGATTGGTTATGGAAACCTTAGGTAATTGTTGGACATGCCTTGTTGGGCATGGCAGGGAAATGGGACAGTATCTGCAGGTAGATGTCTGATGATGGGATTATAAAGATTGAGCTATTCCATGGCCCACATCTCTTAGATGTTGATGACCTAGTAGGGGTGAGGTTGGAGTGCTGAAAGAGAAAATCTGGGCACAAATGGCAGGTTTGGACATGGTGGGTTCAGGGGACTTGTAAACAGTCAGATGCTGGCAGGAGAGCAGGTTGGGTGGAGTAAAGAGGAGGAAGGTTCACTTTGCCAATGGAACATGAGGCCAGGTGAGGAGTGAAGGGGTGGTTGCTGAACATCCTGAGATAAACATTAAACTTCTCAGTGCTTAGACTGTACTGGGAAGGCCAGGCTCTTAGGAGAACATGTACATAGGCAGCAGATGGCTTCTGGATTCTAGAACCCCCTCGGCCTGTCACATTCACTCTTCTTGCCCTTGAGATGTCTTGCCATTGGGCCCTGACAGCCGAAGTTCTCTGCCTGAGCTCTCTGTATCTGGCCTAAGGACAGAATGTTCTAAGATCAAAGGCCAAAGTTTCTTCTCTTCTAGACAACCCCAGGAAGAGACAATGTCTCTCTTTTCTGTAGAGACACAGAAAATATGTGGATTTCTTCTTGAGCACAGCACACAAGCCACAGTTTAGAACACCTGGTCCCCAACCAGCTTTCCATGTAGATGACCTAGAATGTCTCTGTCAGGGCAGAGACCTGATCTGTCGATTCAAATCAACTCTCAGAGGCTGACTGACTTCCTATATTCCCCTGTTCCATGGCCTAATCTCCTGAAGAAAGCACTGCCTCTCCAACTCAGCAGTATCCCTCATTCAGTGACTAATTCCTACCTCCCTTTTCCCTTTCAGACTAGATATCCCCAGCTTCCCTGCCCTCCCTCCCCACCACCACAGTTCTTCCTTCTCTTGGCCAGAAGCACTGCTGGCATTCCAGCTCCATATCCCGCAACTCCCCCTTTCCCGGCTTCCTTTGGTGGCTTCAGTGTTTACTGATCAGCCACCCAGAGAGTCACAAGTTAAAGGTCACCTCCATGAGGCCCTTTGAGAGAGAAGGAGGAGGTGGGGGTGGTGGTGAACAAGACCGACCTTTCAAAGCCCCTCCCCTCCCCTGTGACCTCCTTCCTCCTCTTAGGCTCCACCTTCCAATTGCCCATTCAGTATATGAATTCATCAGTGGCATTATCAACTCACCAATAAGGTAGAACCCTCATGATCCGATCACTTCAATTTAGCCTTCCACATTGAGTCTTTGAGGGAAATATTTCATACTTAAACATCAATAGTCTTCTATTCCTATTTTGGCATCTGCCAATACTACTTTTATAGGCTTTATTTTTTTTAGAACAATTTTAGATTTCCTGCTAAATGGAGCCAAATGTACAGATAGTTTCCATGTGTCACCTGCCACCCCACATACACAGCCTTCCCCCATCAATATCCCCACCCGAGTGGTACATATACAACTAACACTTGATGGGCCCACCTTGGCAGCATTTACAGTCATGGTTTACATTTACTCTTGCTATCTGGTGCTCTGTGGGATTAGAGAAATGTACAATGGCGTGGATCCACAAGTATAGGGTCAGAGTAAGAAGTTTCCTGGCCTTCAAAATTCCTTATACTCTGCCCTATTCACCCCATTCCTCCCCTTTATTCACCCTTTCCTCCCCTTTATTCATGAAAACCATTACTCTTTTGACTAAGCCTCTAGTTTTGTCTTTTTCAAAAGATCAAAGAGTATGAATCACACAACCTATAGCACTTTCAGATTGGCTTCTTTCACTTAGTAATATGTATTTAAGTTTCTTCCATGTCTTTCCACACTTGATACCTCATTTTTTTTTTTTTTAGCATTGAGCAAGATTCCATTGCATGGACATACGTTTATCCATTCTTCTACTGAAAGACAGTGGGTGTAAAATATCACATCTTGGCTCCTTTGACTTAGTGGTAAGTCTCTCAAGATCAAGGATGACCAAGTCTCGAAAAACCCCACAATCCATCAGAGTATCTATACATAATCCTTAGTAAAGGACTGACTGAATGAATGAATACAATGAATGAATGAACAAAATAACAAGTGAATGCATGGTATAGCACTGAGGCCTACAAATTTGCATGCTCAAAGCTGAATGTCATTGTTCCTTCTGGTCCCTCTCTTGTTCTTCCCCTAAACAATCAATACATTGTTTTTTTAGTATATCACTTGGGACAGAAATCGAATGATATCCATGTTCTTTTTTCTCCTTTACTTCCCATACTCAACGACTCCCTAGGTTCTGTTGATTTTACCCTCAAATATCTCTCCAATTGCCCCCTTTATGCCACAGCCTTTAACCAACACTGATTCAGACCCTGAAGGTTTCCTATTGGGATTATTTCAACAGCACTCCCTACCTCATCCTTCTCCCCAATGGGATACACTGCACACTGGCCACCTGAGTGGTCTTCCTAGAAATATCCTTTCTCCAACTTAGAATTCTGCAGTAAGTCCCATGTCTTTGGGATTACAATGGAATGCTTTAGGAAGACATCTCAAAGCGCTGTTCATGATCCCCAGACAGCATATGTAAAGCTCTTAGAACAGTGCCCGAACAAGGAAAGCACAATAAATATTCGTGTTATTGCCATTGTTACTACATAGCCGGGAGATGAGAAGAGTTTGTGAGGACATGACAATTGTCAAGTGTCTAAGAATCAGGACTATAAAATATGCATCAGGGCCTTCTGTCTTCTCTCAAGAGACAGAATGGGACCAATAGCAGGAGGAAGCAGAGGGGTATAGAGGTAAATCTAACCCAGTAGTTAAGACCCAGAAAGGAGGAACACAATCAGAAGGAGATATGCTTTGGAACTCTGGTTAAGTCATTCACTTGAATCCCAAAGCCCAAGATTAAAGCATCAGGAGTCATGGCAAGGACACCTCCCCAGCTCTAAGCACTGTCATATAGTAGGGTTTGCTGCCAACTCCAAAGGAACTGCTGCCCCCACCTTGTTGACTACTGAGTTTGCAGAGTTTGTTTCTTACTTCCTGTCATCGTCTCTACTCGTCCCCTCTCCCCCCTCCCATCCCTGCCTCACTGCGACCTGCCCTTTACCTTATGGTTCAAGGTCACCAGCAGGCTCAGACCCTTCTCCTTAGATCTGATACCTTTAAAAACTTACCTGAGCTAGGTTCAGTGACTCATGTCTGTAATCCAAGCTACTCAGGAGGCTGAGATCTGAGGATCCAGGTTCAACAATCAGCCCAGGCAAGAAAGTCCATGAGGCTCTTATCTTCAATTATCCAGCAAAAATCCCAAAGTAGAGGTATAGCTCAAGTGGCAGAGTGCCAGCCTTGAGTGAAAAAGCCAAGTGAAAGAGTGCAAAGCCCTGAATTCAAGCCCCAATAATAGTATGAAAAAATAATAAAAATCTATTGACTCTGGCGACAGTATGGACTTTATTCCCTCTGTGAGCCTTTCCCAATTGCAGGCTTCATTACAATAAGCTGTTCCCTCCCCTTCACCCCCACGGTGCTGGGTGCTGCGCTCCTCATGGAGCTCCTACATCAGGGGGCTTGTGGCCTGCCTGCTTCTCTTTGGTCACTCGCTGCTCTAGGACAGAAATTTTGTCTGGTTTCTCAGTGTTGTTTATCAGCCCAGTGTGTGTGAACTGTCTGGAAGGCAAATGGGTGGGCCTTGGGAAACTGTAAAATAGCTTGGAAATGCAGAATTCTCAATAAATGTTAGTTATGTAAGCAGATGTATAGGAAAGAAGTACATTCAATCAAACCCAGGCTCATCGATGGGTTAGGAGTCCATCTGTGTTCACTGAAGCCCCTAGGCTCGTGGTCTTCTGAAAGGTAAAGGTAGGTTATACTTCCATCTCCAATCTTTCACCTCTAAAACTCACTCATGAGCCTCTTCTTCAGAACCTTCATCTTCCAAAGCCTCTTCCTCCTCATTAAAACATCCAGAGAGAGAAAAGAGACCTCAGCTGACCCTCCTCTGGTCAGGTACCTCCTACCCTATAGCAAAAGGTGCTGCTCAGCTGCCTTAGTCTCTTTCTGAAGACACCCACTCTTGGCACCCCAGATCCTGGCTGTATCCAAGGAATTCTGAGAGCAAGGCTGGAGCTGGGGTTCCCTGTTGGCTGCTAGAAGATCAGTGGCAGAAACACAGACCTCAAGGGTCCACTGGAAGAGGGATGGGCAAAGAGGGGGTCCAGACCCAGTTTAGCCCAGTTAAATCTGGGCTAGGACCCTAGGCCAGGACCCTAGACCAGGACTCTAAGCCAAGGCCATTACTATACAAGAAGTGATACCCAGCATTCTCGAGCCTGGCTTGGCTGAAGTGGCCAAAACCAAACAGTATAGTGTTCATGAACTAGACCACACACACACACACACACACACACACACACACACACACACACACACACACACACACACACGCACCAGGGGGGCAGATGAGCAGGGCTTCACCATCCTCTCCCTCTTCCCTGGGAATGAAGAACACAGATTATAGACCAGGTTATTGTTTATTCATGACCGGCCAAGAGGGGTAGGAATTAAAAGCCCTTCTGCCCCCCACTCCCACTTTCATTTTAATGAAATGAAGCCACCCCCTGCCCCCAGCCTCACATCTTCCTAAGGTAAGAGTGAAATTGATTTTCCCTTTTAACTCGAAAGCAAGATAAACACATGGCACCCTTAGGGGCGGAGGGGAAGCACTTAAAATAGCTCATCTCTGGGAGCAGGCTGCTGCATGCAGAGTTCCTCACAGACTAGGGCTGAATGCAAATCGCATAGCAGCAGCTGGGCCCGCCCACCCTGCCCACCCCAGGGAACAGGTGAGAGGCAGCACCTCCCACCCCCCCCTCTGCTCACCGAGGAGCTGAGAGAACATGGGCAGGTTGGCCCTGTTCTCCAAGATCTGACCTGAGAGATCAGTCTCAGGCCATCTACACAGCAGGTCCACAGCCCTGCAGGGAAGTAAAGATGGGGAGCTCACTGCACCTCCAGGAGCCCATGGCAGCTCTCCTACCAAACACTCTTCTGCTGTATTGATCCCACATGGTGTCCCAGCAGCCTCTGGAATCTGTACCCCTCCACCAGCTCCCAGGGCCTCTCCGTGGCTCCCCAGGGACTGGGAAACCAAACTTGTCCCCTCTCCCACTTTTCTGTCTGTCCCCTACAACCTTTGGCCCCATCCCTGTACACAGAGATTCACTCCACCCTGCCTCTATCTAGAGGTAGAAAAGAAGGAGGAAGAGAAGGAAGAAGTAGAAGAGAAAGAAGAGGAAGAGGAAAAGGAAAAAGAGATAAAAGGAGATGAACCAGGTGCTGGTGGCTCATGTCTGTAATCCTAGCTGCTCAGGATGCAGAAATCTGAGGATCACAGTTCAAAGCTAGCCTGGGTAAGAAAGTCTCTTATCTACAATTAACACCAGAAAACTAGAAGTGGAGCTGTGGCTCAAAGTGATAGAATGCTTGCCTTGAGCAAAATGCTCAGGCCCTGAGTTCAAGTCTTATGACCAAGAACAACCAAAAGCAAAAACAAAAACAAAACAAAACAAAACAAAAAAGGAAGAGGAGATGACAGGTATGGCGGGAGGGAACTTCTCATGACCAGCACTTCCTCTACAGTGAACTTTGTGTCTACTTTCTCATGTCACTGAACCTTCTGATGATTCTGATTTGGGGACTTTTACCTCCAGTGTATACATGTACACATGTACCTGCTGGTGGGCACTTCCACACTTGTCTGGAATCACAAAAGCAGTCAGTTGCTCTGAATCACTATTTTCCCAAGGAATATTCACCTTCATTGGGATGGTCTCTTTGTGTTTGGGATGAGCAGGAAGGAGCAGGGACTGGACTTTCTGCAGCCATAGTGAGCAAGCTAGCAGCTCAGACTGTAAGGGGGGGGGTGTAGACTGACTTTTTCCAAGCCTTTTTGGGCCAGCCATGTCAGTCTTGAATGAAGACATAGTCTGTGATGCCAGGGAACTGAGTTCAAGTCCTGGTCTATCCCTTAGTATCTATATGAAGTTAAGCAAGGGTCTCCTATTCCCCCTGGAGAGTCTAGGATGTGATGGGCACTATGGTCACTAGGGGGAAAGCAGAGGTGATACAGATAGGAGGAAATGTACCCCTTATTAGGGGCAACTAGCTTTTCCAAAAAATGTGCTGAGGACTTTGGAAAATGGCCAAAGCCAAGATAGTGTCTGCAATGAATCAGGGTGTTGGCTAGTCACTTTGCAGACACTGCCTGAGCTCTGTCTGTTTGCACTGCCCTGTGCCAGAGAAGGAAGCCCAGAGCCAGGCTCAACACTATTTCTGCTCCAAAGGAGTCGAGAGCCTGGCTGTGGAGGCAAACTGTCAAGGCAGGTGAACAGCTATAGGTACAGACAGGAGGACACCCAGCTCAGCTTGGGAAACCATGGAAAGGTCCTGAAAGAGAACTAGAAGGAGGATATGATAGAGCAACACAGAAGACACAGTGAGGGGTCCATGCATCCCATTGGTATGGCCAAGGCACTGGATGTGTGTGGTGAGGGGTGAGGAGATCCATTGGTGCAGGACAGAGTCTGAGATCCAGCAAACGAAGGATCTCAACAGGCATGCCACGGTTGGAGCTTCCGGAGTGCTGGGTGGATTGTGGGGATGGGGGGAGTTGATTGTGGGACACACTGCAATATCTACCCCATTGGAAAATGGATGTGGGGTGACCTTTGGTGCAGAGGCCTGTCACACACCATCACATCAGCTCCCCACTCTCTCTCCCTGTTGCCTATCCTTGTCTACGACAACCACATGACTATGGCATGTCTTCCTCTAGAGTAGATGGAATCTTCCCTCCTCCTTTCCATTGACTTCGGGCTTTGTCATGTGACTGGCTGTAATGAACTGGCTGCACATGGGTGGGGGTAACAAACAGCATGACCGTTATGAGAGAAGCCACTAAGAGACTTTGCTGCTTCTTGAGCATTGGCCTTCTTCATAAGACACACACACACACACACACACACACACACACACACACACACACACACACACACACACACGTGGGACTCGGAATGAAAACAAACCAAGTAGACAGAAATTGAATCCAAAGTCAAGGGTCCAGCTCCATCCAGTTGAGGACAATAAATATCACAGACTTTGGAGTATGAAATCGGTATCTGATGCTGTAAGCCATTGACAGTTTGGAGGTTGCTTGTTGTGCAGCTGAAACCTGACTAATATACTGGGCACAGTGAGCTAAGAGAGAGCCTGGGTTTTAAGTCAGCAGTGTTAAGAAGAGAAGGACACAATCTGGGGGTGGGAGCCAAACACAGGGAAGTTCATGATGTGAAGGCACAAGGACACTCATCTTTAGGTTGGCCGGAGTAAGAATCTAGAGCTGCCCCCTCAGCACTGGCCAGAGAACCCCAGGCTGTGGACACCAGAAGAAAAAGCTTTGCTTTGCAGGGAACAGAACGACAGAGACAGAGTTAAGCTTGTACTCTACTCTGACAGGGCCTATTGTGCTGAGCAGGGCAAGGCAGATGGAAAAATGAAGGTCTTAGGGACGACTCACTCTGTGAATCAAAACTAGAAAAAGATTCAGCCGGGTGCCGGTGGCTCACGCCTGTAATCATAGCTACTCAGATCTGAGGATCACAGTTCAAAGCCAGCCCAGGCAGGAAAGTCTATGAGACTCTTAACTCCAGTTAACCAACAGAAAACCAGAAGTGGCGCTGTGGCTCAAGTGGTAGAGCGCTTGCCTTGAGCTGAAGAGCTGAAGGACAGCACCTAAGCCCAGAGTTCAAGCCCCACGACCAACCAAAATCAAAAAGAGAAAAGAAAGAAAGAAAGAAAGAAAGAAAGAAAGAAAGAAAGAAAGAAAGAAAGAAAGAAAGAAAGAAAGAAAGAAAGAAAAAAAGAAAGAAAGAAAGAAAGAAAGAAGAGAAGAGAAGAGAAGAGAAGAGAAGAGAAGAGAAAAGAAAAGGAAAAAACATTCAGAAAGAGCAGAAAGAGGAGTTGGTTAAATGAGGACACACCTGATACCTGGAGGTATCAGAACTACCAGAGAGATGCCTGACCAGGCTCCTGCAAAGTGACCCTATAAGAAGGATAGAGTCAGACACAACACTCTGCTTCCAGGCTTAGTTTGAACTGCTCCTTGCAGCCTCCCATCCTGGCAGCAACGGGGTCGTGACTCAGGCTCCTGAGCTGCCATCTGAGCACACTCCCTCATTCGCCACTTAGGGATCCATGTAGAGGCAACGTCTCTTCAGCATTTAGAATGTTCTGCTTGTTGCGTGAGAGGAGGCAATGCAGTCATTTAACGCAAGGCTGTCGATCTGTATTTATTGACATGCAAAGATGTCCACAACATATTGTGGAGAAGAAAAACCACTTTACACAACAGCATGTCGAATCTGCTCTCGCTCATTTAAACCCGGGTACATATGTGTTTACGAACAGACAGAGGTGTCTGCAGGATGGTCTCAGAAGTGGTGCGAGAAGCTGTTTGGGAAGGGGGTAGAGGACTTTGGGTGATTTCTTTTTTTTTTTTTGTCGGTTGTGGGGCTTGAACTTTGGGTCTGGGTGCTAACCCTCAGGTCTTCAGCTCAAGGAGAGCACTCTACCACTTGAGCCACAGCACCACTTCCAGTTTTCTGGTGGTTAATTGGGGATAAAAGTCTAACGGACTTTCTTGCCTGAGCTGGCTTTGAACCACGATCCTCAGATCTCAGCCTCCTGAGTAGCTAGGATTATAGGCGTGAGCTGCTAGTGCCTAATTATGATTTCTTATATTCTATTGGGGTTCATTTCTGTGACTGATTTTTTATGATGATGAACATGTATTCTACTTTACAAAAAAGTAACAAAACATTCTTTTCATAACATTCATTATGCGATTTAGGCAATTGGATAAAGTAGGGCATGGGCAGAAAGAAGATCTGGATGTTTTCTCTGCCCCTCATTTCTCTCCCCTTCTTTCTCCACACTACTGTGTCTCTGAGTCACCTCTAAATGCTCAAATGTCCCTCACTGTCTTCACCATAACTGTATAAAATGGGTAGGAGAATCTCTACCCTATGTGTGGGTTAAGAGATAAATTGTGAGCAAGGGAGGGGTGGGGGTGGTGGGGAAGATCTGGACAGATCCTCACTCAGACTCGGTGCTGAGTTAATGTTATGATTGGTGAAAATTACACCAGAAGTCACACAGACAGGAAAAGACACAGGACCTGAAGCCTTGAGAACACAGCCTTTCATTGGGATGATGGGAAAAGACCCTTTATCATGGAGTGCTCATCACCTTGATCATTTTCAGCTCACACAGATTTTAAACTATCTCTTCTGCTTGTTAGCAGGTGCTCTGCCCTCCCCCACTGTATCAGCCTTTTCGTGAGATGGAGGCTCATGAAAATTTTGCTCAGGTTGGCCTCAAACCACAATCCTCCTGAATATCTAGGATTACAGGCATGAGCTACTGGAGCCTGGTGGCCTGTTACAGTTTAAAAGGAGTAAAATGAGCAAAGGAGGACTTATAGTGGAGGCAATGTGAAGTAGAGGTCCATGAAGCCTAGAGTATTTCTTATGTGACCTTTTACAGGAAAAGTTTTCTGACCACCTCTCTATGCTGTATGGGACTAGGAGCAAGGCACAAGAGCACCTCATAGTACCCTAAGCACTTTGGAAGCGACAGCTAATGAGAAGAGGAAAGGACATATTCCAGGAGTCCATCATTGTCTTTTTTTCTTAATCAATATGGGTGCTAACCCACAGGATCCCAAGGCACTGAGAGCAATGCTCCTGTGGATCCTCTGGCTGCCACGGGCAGTTAGACCAAGATCACACACTGGTGGGCAGACAACAGAGATTTGAGCCAAAGCAATCCAAGGGCCTGTGTTCTGAACTTTGCCTGCACGGCTGTTATTAGGCAAGTCTGGATATGCAGGGCCCCAGGTTCCTCCTGGAACATCTATAACTCACTGATGTCACGGACACCCCTGGGGAGCCACAGGTGCCACCAGCCAAGCACTCATCCTGACTGTGAGGCTGACCTCTTCAGGGCCATCACAGGGAGGCGAAGGCCCAGGTTTGGGTGTCTGGCCAACAGGGCCAAGCACCATCCTCAGTCCCATCCACAACATCCGGCCAATGGTCCTACCTTGCAGGAGGGGCAACTGAGGCTCAAGGCGCTCACATGAGGTCACCCAGTTTGTAATGACAGATGCTAGACTCCATACCTCTCTCTCTTTTACTCTTTCCTCTCTGTTTCTCTCTCTGATCCCTTCCCTCCATACTTCCTCCATCCTTACCCCTAGTTATCTTTCTATTGTGATGTGTCAGTTCGACACTTGCTAGACTCTCCCACTCTCCCACCCGAAACAGCTCCCAGCTCTTATTCCAAAGCCCTTGCCTGCTGCTCCTGTTTCACAGTCTCTTGTTTTGCAGTGGTGGGGGTGGGGGTGGGGCTACCTCCCCATTGTCTCTCTTTGGGGTGTCCTCTTCAGTACTTGGAAGAATGTCAACAAAGTGAGCTGCTTGCCGAGCTCCCACCAGCTTCGTCCCAAAGACTCTGAGCCAGTCAAGTGTGGCAGGATTGGGTCTGCCGAGACAGACTAATGAAGCAATTTAAAGACAATTGTTTGGAACACAGAGACATCTGGGTAATAATAGACTACAAGACAACTGACCAGTGAATTTTCTCAGGGCCACTAATGCAGCAAGATCTACCTGGGCAAATGCAGATGGCATGAAACTCGTCAGGGGCTCCCGGGGCTGCTCTGTGAAGGTTTGAGAAGGTTCACTGCAGAGAACCAGCTCAATACCCCTCCAGTGTGGCCTGGCTGGGCACTCAGGTGTATGTCTGTGGGATGCTGCTACCCTTATGTATGCGCGCGCGTGTACACACACACACACACACACACACACACACACGCTTACACACACAGAAACACGAGTATCTGCGCATTCTTGTTTATGTATACATTTGCATACATGTGAAAGGACATGTGTGCACACACTCAGGCACACACGTGGACCAACCCACATGGGCAAACTCACATGGGTATTTGTGACTGTATAGGCATATATATGATGGTAGAACATAGTATCCCAGCCTCTTATCTCTTCTAATATTCCCATGTACCTAGAGATTCATGTGCATGTGACCTGCCTAGTATGCACACACACACACACACACACACACACACACACACACACACACTCATGTACACTATATTCTCACCAACTTGCCCACCTTGGTAGGGGCTTGCAAGAGACACAGAGTGGTTTAGATTCTGAAAGTATGAGCCATTTGCCTCAAAGTGCTTGTATGGTTTCCCCCTCTCCCCCAACCCCAGAACTAGCTGCAGAATGACAGTGTTTTCCAGAACCTTCTCTGAGCAGCCTCTGACAGAAGGTCTGAGTTCACTGCCATCACGCTTCCTTCAGGAGGAGAAGGCTGTCACCTTGTGACTTGAAGAAAGAACAAAGGGAAGTGTAGAGGTGGGGGTGGTGTGGGTGGGGTAGGGGCATCTGTAGCGCACAGGCCTGCTCCTCTCTGTACCCTGGGCAGTTCCCCAAAGTGAGCAGGAGTTAAGAGCTCAGAGACGCTGATCCCAAGGACCCCCATCAACCCTCCTCATGCAGAGCCTGAGTCTGTTTCCCTCTGAGGTGGAGCTACACACAAGGTCTGAGCTCTGGGCAGATGTCACAGCTACTTGGGCATGAGCAGCTGTGTGTGAAATAGGCCCAAAGGGAGGGTATAGCTTAATTAGGTTGGGAGAGGTAGGGTGGCAAATGCTTGTTTTTTGTTTTTGTTTTTGTTTTTGGCTTGAACTCAGGGCCTGGGCACTGTCCCTGAGCTTCTTTTTGCTCAAGGCTAGCACTCTACCACTTGAGCCACAGTACCACCTTCAGCTTTTTCTGTTTATGTGGTACTGAGGAATTGAACCTAGGGCTTCATGCATGCTAGGCAAGCACTCTACCCATGAAACCACATTCCTAGCCCATGCCTGGCTCTTAATCCAGACAGCCTGAATTCTAATCCTATCTACCATTCCTAACTGAGAAAACATAGACCTCAGCTTGTACATCTATAGAATGGAAACTCAGAGCATGAGCATGGAGATGAAATGTCATCATCACTATCAAAGACTACCCTCCCCCCCACCCCACCCCCACCCCCACCTTCCCTCAGGGCCTAGCACAGCAGCACAGTAAATGGTGATGGCTGTTGTGGCCACTCTAGACAATTAACTCGAGGGGTTGAGTCTGAATTCTGCTTTGCTCAGTTTAGTACAGGTGTAGCCTCAGAGCCTGGCAGTGTATATTCATTAAAAGTGTGGAAGGAAAGCCAAGCACCAGTGGCTCACTCCTTTAATCCTAGCTACTCAGGAGACTGAGATCTGAGAACCCTGGTTCAAAGCCAGCCTAGGCAAAAAAGCCTGTGACTCTTTATCTCCAATTAACCACCCCCAAAAAGCCAGAAGTGGAGCTGTGGTTCAAGTGGTAGAGTGCCAACCTTGAGTGAAAAAGCTAAGGGACAACATCCAGGCCCTCAGTGCAAGCATTTAAATAAAAAGTGCAAAAGGAACAAGCTGCTGAATGAGGAGACAGAAGACAGAGGAGAGGGTGAAGGAAGCTCCAGAGTCCTGAGGACTGTGAATAGAGTGGAGATTAGAAGATGGACGGTTGCTGTTGACCATCACTGGTGGCGATGTTTACCTATGTACACCTCTCTTTACAGCGCCTTCCATGGGCCTGTCACTTGCATCTTGCCCTCTACTGGCTGATAAATCTTAGCCAATATCCCCATTTTTAAAGCCAGGAAAACAGAGGCTATCAGAGGGTGAGTAATTCTTTAGATGTCAACTTCCAGGCACCCTCTATCCTTCCCAGAACTGTAAGAGTGAGTAGTTTGCTTCCGATCCTCTGCTTCTCCTTCTCTCCTATGAAAGATGGGTCTATGAAGAAAAGCGACCATCTTAAGAAGGCACAGTAAGGAAGGCCTGAGGTACTGAGCCCCATGTATCCTTTAGGTCTCCAGAACTTCCTTTGGCACGGGCCTTATCTGCCTCTCACTCTTGCAGGCTGATGAGGCAGACAGCTCTCCAGCTTCAGGCTCATGTGAGGTCAGAATACCAGGGTGACACAGGAAAAAACCCAGCCACCTAGCAGTACACATTTGTTAAGCTCCCACTGCATGCTAGTCTTTTATGCTAATAAATAAGATCATAGAAATCGATAAGCCACAGACCTTATCCTCTAAGGGTCCACCATCTTGGGGAAAATCAATGTCTAGACAGAGTTCACAGAGCAGGGCAGTAATTGCCACGATAGAAAATGCTAAGTGAGAGGAGAATTGGAGCTTCTAATGCAGCCTGGACAGACTAGGCACACAGAGACAGCTGAAGTCCCAGAGCCTCCCAGGAGACTCAGAATTTGTGCTCTATTCAAACCTTTTGGAAGCATCTGTTTGGAAGAAGGGCTCAGGCTTGCCCTCCAGGTCCTGAGCAATTCAGTTCTGCCCCAACATTTGCATCCTGTTTCCCCAAACAAAGGTCCAAGAGAACACATATTCTCTCTTTGCCTTTCCTTCGAGGGTCTTCCTTCTCATCAGCAAAACCACACTACCTCTCCCCCACACACACACTGCTTCTCAATGGATTCCTTCTAGAAGCAATTCTGACAAACCCCATCTCCACCATGATACAAAGCCCAATACAGCCAGAATCTGGGGGTAATTGAAGCTTCTGCCCTGAGCTCTCTTTCCCTGTCTCCCTGACACCTGCCAGGACCCATGGAGGACACACAACAATCCACCAGCAGCAGGTCATGCTGAGGTAGAGCCATAAGCAGGTAGAGAAGAAGCTAGAGAAGCTGCAGGCCACAGACTGGGAAGGGGGTTCAGTCCCCTATTGTCAGGTGAACAGGAGAGGGAAGTTAAGAAGATCCTTGGGTGTGGGAAGAACAGAGGGAAGACAACTACAGGCTCAGAGAGGACTGCAGCTTAGTCCTGAGCACAACCTTGCCCCTATCACTCACTCACTTATTCTCTAATAATTATGTGTTTGAAGAGGAGATGGGAGGGGTTGATCATTCCCAGCCTGCAGGCCACTGTAGGACTTAGGATTTAGTTCTGAGTGGTGGTGAAAGTCAATGGAGGGCAGGAAGACAGACTAGACACTCTAGAAAGATTCACTCAGAGGCTAGGAACAGTAGTGCAGGATGGTCTGGAGCTGGATCTCTGGGACTGGGGAGATGATTAAAACTTGCAAAAGAAACAGTGGAGCAGCTGGAAGAGGAAGAGGAAGAGGCTGTGACTAGCAAATCACTTGTAACTTCTGAGGGACAGAGACTGGTTGCTACATTTGGAGCATGCCCATGGAGGACAGTGATGACCTTGGCTAGCGAGCACTGGTTGAGGCTGTGGCCATGGTTCAAGAGAGGGTAGGTGGAGATGGCATGGAGAGAATAGGCACTGAGGACTCTTTCTGGGAGTTTTGCTACAAAGGCAAGTAGAGAAATGGGTCTCCAATCATCAGTCCAGAGAAGGAAGACTTGAGGATTAAATCTTAATTAAGTAAACATCGTGTTGATAGTGAGGATGGTCCAGTCCCAAGAGGAGGAGGTGAGACCTTCGGTTGTCTTTAGGGGAAAGTCAAAAGGATGAAGTCCAATGGACAATGCAGGTGGCCCATTGACAGTTCTGGGGCTCTCCCTCCTCATCCCCTGAGAGGTAGCACAAATGAAGCAGTCTAGAAAGGAGATGGTGGGACTTTATGAAGTCTACTTCAGATTGCTCCATTTCTCAGAAAAATGATGACCAAGGTTCTCAGATGCCCACCAGGAGCAGGGAAGTCATTTTATCCCTGAGTTATACTCCTAGGTGGTAAAATGGCTGGAGCTTACTGTATCTTTCCTGAACTATTATGGGTAACAAGAAACGGCACTGCTGCTTCTGCCTTGAGCTGTCTGTCTCCCCAACACCTGCCCAGGACTCCAGAAGACCCAGAGAACAATTTATCACCAGCCCAGACCAAATTCTCTCAAATTCTCCCAGCCTGTCCAATTCTCTCCAGATAGTCAACCAGGCTATGGTTGGGAAGGAAAGTGGGGGCAGAAGGAGGAGTAGAAGAAGGGGTGGCTGGGGATGGAGCAGGAATCTCCTGCAGGTGTCTTCATAAGGCAGAGCCTGAAGCCAGCCCAGCTCACAGCCAGCAACAAATCCTGTATCCAGAGATGCTTTGTGATTGCTGCTAAACTGTGTGATTACACTTGTCAGAGCAAGGCAGAAAGCCTTTCTGCACCTCCAGGTGCCTGCATGACAGAAACAGAAAAGCAGCTGTTGGCCCAGCCCCTTTCTCCTTCCCTGACCCTGCAAGGAACAGGAGAGCAAACAGTAAGGAGGAGCCAGAAGCCAAGCCTGAGCTCATGTCTGCTAGAGGCCCCGTAGGGAGAAGCCCAATGCTGGTTTAGTAAGAGCTGGGCAAGAGCCTCACATGGGCCTGGAGAGTCTTGGAGTGAGGTGATCTCTCAGAATCAGGGACATACATCATCCAGAGAGGACCCCAAGCTCCCACAAGGCCTAAAGGCCCCCAGTGTTCCCTGATCGTAGTCCTTGCAATCACACACGACCTGTGACTCCATGCTCTTAGGACCCTCTGGACACTGAAGAAGAAATAGGCCATTTGCATCTCACTGTACCTGGTAGAAAAGCCTCAGAAAACCACTGGCTTCCTGCAAGATGCTCCAAGTATTATATCAGCGCTCTCCTTATACCTACTGCCCCAGAGGAGAGCTTAGAAAGCCAGATGCTGGGGCTAGGAAGGTGGCTCAGTGGTAGAGCACTTGCCTTGCATGCCTGAAGCCCTGGGTTCGATTCCTCCGCACCACATAAGCATAAAGAAAAAAGCCGGAAGTGGCACTGTGGCTCAAGTGGTAGAGCACTAGCCTTGAGCTGAAGAGCTGAGGGACAGCGCCCAGGCCCAGAGTTCAGGCCCCACGACCGCCCCCTCCCCATAAAAAGAAAGCCAGACGCTGCAGATGGGGTAGGTGTCTATGGTCTGCCCACCTCGGGGGATGGATAGGAGGCTGGAGTGAGACAGAGAGGCATGGAAAGACAAAAGGGGAGGGCCGGGGAAGAGCTGGATTCGAAGTCATATTCCTTCAGCAGACACAAGTGTTCTATTTGGATCTCATTTGGGTATACTTCAAAGCTCCATTTCTGCCACTTTCAACCAAGAACCTGGATAAGCACCAAGGTACAGTAAAGCAGACTAGGAAGATGGGCCAGCCCTGTGAATAGGTCCTGAAAGTAGGCATGGAAAACCCACTGGGGGAATGGTTCAAAGCATCTATGATGGGATGCAAGTTGTCATGGTGATGGGAGAAGCCTGGCATGGCAGGGAACCAAAATGAGGAAGGAACTTACTTCATATGAAGTTCAGTGCTGGGATGTTCTTCTCATCCAAAGTCCCCCTGTGCAGTGAGGTCTAAGGTTCTGTGAGGCAGGCCGGATATGTTCTCTGTTTTGCTGCAGAAGCGTGACAGTATCCTGGGAACAGAAGAGTAGACGTGTTCCAGAGAAGGCCTAGTCTCATCACTGTCCTCATCCCAAAGAGTGAAACATTCTACCCTGTCCCTGCAGGACACACTCTTCTGAACACGGCTCAGACAGGAGAGAATCTGCTGTGTGCTCAGCTGAGTCTTCAGTATGGTCTGCTATCCCTATTGTCTGCTAGATTGTGTGCTGGGCACCTACCCTACTCCAAAAAGCAGGGACCATAGGCTAAGACCAGCAGGGCAGAGAAATATGGAATCAGCTGTTTCTAGCGGAAATGAATGTAAAGCAATCTAGAAGGCCACACCAGGACAAAGATAAGCTGCGGGAGCCGAGTAAAGGCTCATTCTGACCACAGGATGCCAGAAAGTTCCTTAAACCCCAGACATCCCCAAGGCACCACACCAACTCTTCTTATGGGTCTCCATGTGCCACACACACTGGAAAGCTAAACACTTCATTTTCTTGATGCCTCTGCTGATGCCGGTTTTGCAGTCCCTTGGTTTTACCAAGGGAAAGACAGTTGAGAAGTAGAAGGTGGAAATGAGCCACAGGAGGTATGGCTGGGGACTAAATCACAGGTGCTGAGCAATGGGAGGGGGTGTCCACAGGGAATCAAAGGATAGGAAAGTTCTCCAACATTATTTCCTGACTCTTCCAGCAATCCTATGAGCCACATGATCTTTAAAATAAATACTTTCTTATTTCAACCAGTGAGAGGAGGGTTAGAATTGGGCCAGAGATTGTTTGGGCCCTTCTTCCACTCCAGCAGTGTGGTGCAGTGGTTAGCGGCATGGACTCAGGCATAGAGAGATATTGACAGTGGTTAGCAGCATGGACTCAGGCATAGAGAGATATTGACGTAGAACCTTTCCTGCCTATAAGACCTGGGGACCAAAGCTGGTTTTTCTACCTATAAAATGTGGCAATCGTGACCTGGCCTTGTGATATCACTTTAAAGTTTGAGTGAAATCATGTATGTGAAGTGCCTAACACTAGACATACAGCAAGTGCAGGAGGAAGGGCTGAGATCATTATTCTTAGCACTCAGGTTTCTTTGTGAGCCAACCCAGGCTTCACACTGGCTGTGAAAAGTCAATTTAACAGCAGACAAAAGAGCATTCATGGCATAAAAAAGTGGGGGGACCTTGACGGTCTAGAAGGTGAATTGAACAAGATGAAATAAAATAGTAAATGCAAGGTTCTAATCTTAGGTAAAGAAAATCTGAACAAAGACAAGGAGGCCAAGATATGGGGCTTGATTGTAATGTATATTAGACCACCTTGGTAGGTTTTAGACAACTGATCAGTGTGTATCACTCATGTGATATGTCACCAAAGAGATAATACTTTCTTTGGCTATATTGCCATGTACAAAGAGGAAGGCAACAGAACTGTGTTGCTTGCCTTATATCAGTAAACTTAAATAATAAATTAACTCTGGGAAACCTTCCTGTGAGAGGATCTAGATACACCAGCTTGAGTTCAGAGGAGACAAGGTTATGTACCAGAAGCCACTCCAAACCCATTCTTCACTCCCCCAACAGAAGAGACTTCAACTTGTAGAAGTGAAGAAGGGCTGTATGGAATCAGGCCTGGTCCTAATAATGACCAGGACAAGGATAACCAATATTGTGGCATTCATACCAACACAAGCTGCTCCTCTCCCATGGCAGACATCACCACTCAATTGCAGACTTTATCTCAATGAATCCCAATGTACTTTCCAAAACACTCTATCTAGCTGACATAGTGAGCAGTCAAGGATGAGTCCCACAGGCCAATCCATTGCCATATGGACAGAATGGGTAAGTTGCGATTATGCTGTGAATTGTGGGTAGCCAAAGAAAGGGTGGAGCCTCTTTCAAAACGGGTTGAGAGATTTAAGAGATGCTGTCATCCTTCACAGAAGCAGATACAGCTCAGATACTTGTCTTTGGTCCAAAAGTTCAGAAACTTGGTGTTAATAATGCATCCAGACCAGATCAAGCTTTGTGAGAGAAAGAATGCCCTCCCCGCCCCCCATTTTTTTTTCCAAATCCCATTTCAATTATTTTTCCCTGGGCACATGAAAAGACTACACTTCCCAGCAGCCCCCTCAGTCAAGTTGGAATCACATGCCAGAATTCTGACCAATGGTTGGTCAGAACCTCAACAGACTAGAACCTCAATAGTCCTCAACAGAACAACTATGAACACTTTAGATGCCCTGATAAAAATCACCTGGGGGAATGGATATTCTTATCCTCTCTTCTTCTCTATCAGAGATCTTGAGGGTACCTATTGGAGATGGCCAGTCCCTAGATGGGAGGAGACTGGAGCCTATTAGGGAGAGAACTCCATGGTTGCTGCCTAACCGGCATCATGGGAGCAAAAAAAACAAAAACTAAAACTGAAACAGAAACAACCCTAGCTTTTGTTGTGTTAAGCCACCAGGATATCAGAGTGTGTTTATTAATGCAGCAGAGCCTCACCTAGCCTGACTACAGCATGTTAACATATATCTGCTGCTTCTCCACAGCTATGAGAATCTCCGAGGAGTCTTGTTAGAAATACAGATTCTTGGCTCAGAGGTACTAGAAGCACAGCTTCAGGGAGAAGTCCAGGAATTCACAGTTTTCACCAGCAGTCTAGTGATTCTTCTCCCTGAAGCTTCAAAACCACCCATTGCTCAACTCAGCTAACAGGAGCCCACTGATCACTTTACTGGGAGAGATAGAACTTTCTAGCAGAGTGGAACCCTGCTAGACAGTTGTTGACTGTGTTGGCTGGCCAGGGCTATCTTTTCCTGTGGACATGTATAAATGGGGAGGGGGGAAAACAACAACAAAACGAAGATCACTTGGGCCTCAGAATCTGCTCCAAGAGGTTGAAAAGGGAAATCGTAAAGGGTCTGAACACGAATCAAGGTGGCCTGAGACCCTGCTAGCCATCACTGGGGAGACATCCTGCCTATGCCATATACAACACCTCCTTCCCCAGACCAGACCATGGTGGAAGCTTCTAGACAATACTCCACTCATGAATCCCATCTCTCTGCCCTCCTAGACCCTCCCAGGGCAGGGACTAATGTAATGAGCTAGCTGATGATGAGCTGGAGCATCTTATGATGTCCAGCATGCCATGCCATCCATCTCCATCATGGAGCCGGTGGAGGAGAGGTGCAAACACCCCTGTGGACAGCGACTCTTCCTGGGGGTGAGGGCAGGGCCTGGGCTCCAGGGTACCAATTGAATCTTAATCCTACCTCTGACATTTACTGAGCAGACAGTGTGACCCAAACAACTTCATCCCTGCAAAGTGCAGTCTCTTCATTAGTCAAATGGCAATAAGACGTTAGACCCCTTCCACAGTTGTTACGATGCTTGCGGGAGACACATGTCAATAGTCCAAGCATAACCACCCATAAGGGACTCAATAAGATGTTGGAATGGACTGAATGACAGACGAGCTTCATGTGGGATGTTTGAGAGTTGGGATGCCTGCAGTGTGATGGGGTAGGGGGGCCTAGAAATTCCGAGGTCAGAAAAGCCTTCACTTGAATGGCCAGGTCTTGGCTGTGTCTGGACTTAGTCTCTACATCTACAAAATAGAGCAGAGATTCCTCCATTAGAAGGCCATTGTACAGCAGTCTGGAGATTCCTCAACAACAACAACAACAAAACCCATAGACCTTTCCTATGACCCAGCCAAACTACTCCTGGGCATCTACCCTGAACATCATGAGCCAGGATATGATACACTTTCACATCCATGTTCATTGTCACACTATTCACAATAGCCAAGATATGGAGACAGCCCAGATGCCCACAATAGATGAGTGGGTACAAAAAACTGTTGTACCTATATACAGTGGAATTTTACACAGCCATTAAAAAGAATAAAATAATGTCATTTGCAGAGAAACGGATGGAACTAGAACAAATCATGTTAAGTGAGGCAAGCCAAGCTCAGAGAGAAAAACAGCTCATGTTTTCTCTGATATGCAGAAACTAGGTCTAAAATACACTGGGATATGATAGATTATTCTAGATACACACAGTGAGACCAAAAGAGGATACTCTTAGGAGAGAAGCACAAAGTCACAATGCCTAAGTGCCTCTTCATATTTATATAAAACAATATACATACTGAAATGAACTCCAAGATATGGAAACAAGAGACCTCTTTTTTTCCTCTATTTTTTTTCAGTTTTTAGTTTTTGATGACTCTGTCTTCTTTACCTTATGAGTGGAGAATTCAAGTCTATGTCTCAGGAAGGGTTGAGGAGGGGTATAGAACTTGAGGGAAAAAGAGTCCAACAGTAGAGCTCATTGGACATTGGTGAAAGTTAACTATATCACTTGTGGGTAAAGATGGGAAGGAGGGACTGGGAGAGAATGAGGGAACTGCAGACACTCTACGGAAGGAAATGAACTCACTACCTGACTCATGTAATTGTAATCCCTCTGTACATTACCTCCATAATAACAATAAAGTAAATTAATTTTTTAAAAAAGGTCATCATAAGCCAGGCATAGGTGGCTCATGCCTGTAATCCTAGCTGCTCAGAAGACTAAGATCTGATGATCATAATTCGAAGCCAGCCAGATGGGAAAGTCCACAAGACTCTTATCTCTAATTAACCACCAAAAAGACAGAAGTGGAGCTATGGCTCAAGTAGTAGAGTGCTAGCCTTGAGCAAAAAAAGCTTAGGCTTAGGGACAGTGCTCAGCTCTGAGTTCAAGTCCCATGATCAACAAAATAATAATAATAACAACAGCAGCAGCAGCAACAATAAGTAGTAGTAGTAATTGTCATCATCGTCATTATCATCTCTTGGACTTTCTTTCCCAGGCTGTTTTGAATCACGATTCTCAGACCTCAACCTCCTGAGTAGTTGGGATTAAAGGCCTGAGCCACCTGTTCCCAGTATAATTCATGTTTTTAAAGAAAACAAGAGAATAATAATAAGTCTAAAATTCCAATGATGTTACCTGCAATGGGTTAAATTTAGGGAGGGGCCTAAACATAGAGTCACAGTGTGAATAGGGAATATACGAGTTTTTAGATAAGGATGGAAACATGGTGTTCACTGTATTATATTCACAACATGTATACATTTTATGTTATAGAAATATGCTTTATAAGAGTCAGATGAAATGGACAGGACACCAGCCCCTTATTCCTGCCTAGTGTCGGTGTCAGATAAGGCCCCAGCCCTGTTTGCCTCCTGAGGTGGTAGCATCAGTGATGAGCCTGAGTGCTTGAAGGAGACTTGGACCAGGCCTTGCTCTGAACACTCTGTGTGAACATATCTAACCTCCATGCAACCCCTAGGAGTTAAGGGACTATTGTTATCTGCGCGGTGCAGATGAGGAAAATGAGTCAGCAAGATCACCTTGCTTGAAGGCATGCACCTAATAAGCAGCAGATTGTGAGACTCCGATCCAGCCTGGCCAACCCCTAAAGCCATGTCCCTCACCACTGTGTAGCATGGCTTTCCCTGAGCCTGTCATTTGCCTGGGTCCACCCATTTGGTCTTCACGATGGTCCGTCAACAGTGATTATTCCATCTTCTGGATGAGGAAACTGAGGATGAGGCACAGTTCCAGGCCTCTTCATGCAGTTCAGCCCTGATAGACAGGGGCCCATTCACCACTGCTTTCCCTGGCTGGCTGTGCCAGGTCCAGGGGACTGGCGAGGGGACATGCTCAGTCCACTCTCTGGGAAAGGTGATTAACCAGGCACAGCTTGTGCCTTAATACCTATTTACCCCCGTTAGCACTAAACAACCTTGGCGGTTGCTGCTATGGTCCTAGCGGTGCCTGGACACTTCTGCTAGGAAAATCCATGCCTATTTTCCTAGAATCTCCTTCCACTGGTCTTCAGTGTTCCTGGCCTTGAACAAGCCTCTGATGCTCCTTGCCTTGGTTTCCCCCAGTGTGAGCTGAACAAAAGACTACTGGATCTAAACAGAGCCCTTAAGAGCAACAGCTGTTACCCATGTTTCTTGCTTCTCTTGGAGGAGGAAGCCCCATGAATGGCTAGGTCCATTTGGGATCTCAATTCTGGAGACTCAAGACTCTGGGGGCCTCTGCTGGCTTCCCCTCACCCTTAGGAGTCCTCCATTCCATTCCAAGCAGCTTGTGACAGCAGCGCATTGCAATAGATATTAATTGCTACATTAAGTTCTATGATATTGCTTAAGAGAATGTTCATTTAATTTCCCTGCAACTGTGGTCAACCTGATCTTTAATCGAAACTGACAGGCACAATTTAAATCAGGTAGCAACTCCCCTCCTCTCTAAAAGAGCCGAGAATGGCATGAATATTAAATGGGTCAGAACAGTTGGCAACACTAATACAGTTTAAATCGGAACAAGCCTCGGCTACAGCTTTTAATTATTCATGCTCTCCTGGTAAGTCGGGCCCTGACAGCAGTGTCACAAGGAGTTCAGGAAACTTCCTAGACGTGACAAGAAAGACAAGGGGACAAGGGTGGGGGCAACGGGCCCCAGGTCCTGGGTCAGGCCCCACCTGTCTGAGGGTAATCTGACTTGGAGAACATGCTCTAGGGTTGTCCTTTTGGTCAGTCCCTGGTGTCACTTAAATGCTGTATGCTAACTAGTACAGGGACAGAGATGTAAGTATCGAGAGGCAGAGAGGCAGGCAGGTGGGACACAGACTAACCTCTGCAGAGACAGATATGAGAGAAAGAGCTGGGGGTGGGGGGAGAGAAAGAGAGGGAGAGAGATGCTCAGAGAGAGAGAAAGACAGACGGACGGACGGACAGACAGACAGACAAACAGGTTCCACAAGTTGCATGGAGGCACAGAGAGACAGAGCAGGACATACAGGGAAAAAAATCAGCTCAGAGCCTGGCATCTGTCTGTGGTACAGGGCTACCCAGGGGCTGGTGGGTACTGAGATGCAGCCCAAATCATAAGAAGAGATCAGAAGCAACTGAAGGTGCTGAGCCAGTCACCTGGGGATGAAGGGCGGGGCTCCCTCGCAGGCACCAGATCCTGGTAGGAACACAGGCTCCTCTCAGCTTTTCTTAGGCTGAGCCAGGTTCATAAATCACTGGTAGACAGAAAGACCTGTGCTTGGTCTTAGCAACATTTTGCCTGCATTGGGCAGGGCATGGCTAGGAGAGGCTGTGAGGAGCCAGGGACAGATCAGCCAAAATGCAGCCGGGATAGCTCAGGATCAGATTAGCCAGGAAGGAGGCAGGGAGCCAGGGAGAGAGGAGACAGACAGGTGGGAGAGACACGAGGATGGCCTTTCCCTCATACACAGAGACAGAGGCACAACATATGGGAAAGGGGGCACAAAGCTGACAGAGAGGTGCACAAGCAGGGTTACAGGAAGCAAGGATCAGAAGGAAAAGCTCCCTTTCCACACTGATTGCTGGGAGCCTGGGTTTTCAGAACTATATAATCTCCTTGCTTTGCATAACGTGCTAATTAGCTACAAGGAGCCTTCATCTATCTGTTGTCTCTTTGCCCCTCTTCTAGGACCCAACCCCTGAGACACTGGTTGAACCTAGATAATCAGTTCTTGGGCATTTATGTAAGCTCTCTCTCCCCTCATGGACAGCCACAGTCGTCCCTGTCCTGATAGGGTGCCAGGAACATTGAAAGAGGCGCCACTTCTCACCCTGGTGCCTCAGTTTCTCTATCCTCCCAGTTTGGTGTGACAGCCCTGAAGGAGGCAATGAAGCTGACCTGAGTCAACCCCAGTAACAGAACTGCTCCCGAGAGAGATGGCCTAGGCCATGGCAACTCCCCACCCCCATAGAAGGACACCTCATTTGTAGGTATTCTGTACAATCTGGCCAAGGGTCCTAGATCAAAGTATCTGCCCCCAACCTGGTCCTCCCACAAAGTCAGCCCAGGTGAGGTTCCTCCAAAAGTACAGTCAGGGAGTGTAGTCGTGGAGATGGGAGGGCAGGGATGGTAGGGGGAAAAACAAAGGAGGAGGCAACAATGCTTGATAAGAAGTGTACTTATTACCTTGCTCATGTAATTGTAACCCCTCTGAATGGTATTTTCACAATAAAAAAATCTTATTAAAAAGAAAAACAGACAAACAAAAAGGTACACAGTCCCCATTCCTCCTCCAGGATTGCCCCAGGCATGGCTCCTTGGCTGGAATTTGTATCTGGTCTCCAAAGGCTAGGTAATCTGACGGATCTCTAAGGCGGAGATGAAGAGTAAGTGGAAAGGTTTCGGCTGCCTGAGCAGGTTTTCCCTCTGCATAGGCTAACATTTACACACAGGGCGGCTGTGCCCCAGGCTGGCAGACCAGCCAAGCGAGAGAGCACGTCATCAGCCAGGTTGGGCGGGAGGATTATCTGAGGGGTTCTGGCTCTGCTTCTCCTTCTGTCTGGGGAGGAGGGTGGCAATATCCCGGTGCTTCCAATAACCAACAAGAAGGCAGGGGAGAGGGGCAAAGAGTCCTGCAGGGATGCACACGGAAGCCCGTGCTATGAGGAAGAATAGCAGGTGCAATGCAGAACAAACATCCGCTTCTTATTCAGAAACAGTTGAGGATTTGAAGATGGGGACCAGAGAACGTGACAAAAACCAAGAGTGGGGACTTTCTGGGTGTGGGGTCCTGTGTGATGGCACAGGCTACCAAACCAGGCAGAACAGCAGCCCTGCCCTGGGACCACTGAGAGGCTGTGTGTGAACCTCTGGAGGCCATGGAACTAGAGCTTGGATGCAGAATCAAACCCTCCTAACTACTGGGCCTTGGGCAAGTTACCTAACCTCTCTGAGGCTCACAGGGACCATAGTGTACTGGCCCAATTAAATGAAATTAAAAATATAAAAAGCAGAATTAGTACTTGGCAAGCACAGTGAAGCCTTAACAAGTAGATTATTGTCCTTTATTTTACTGATAACTAAGAGCAAGAGAAAATACATGCAACACCTCCTTCTCAGGGGTCAAAACAAGGAAGTGACGAGGCCACATAGCAACCAGAAAACTTCACAGTAGAAAGAGCATCCACCAGCTAGGGGATATTTCTAGAATGAGAAGTATGTTAGACATGAGCCAGAAGGACTTTGTGCTGCAAAATGGAAGCAAGAGCCCACACAGGCCATGCTGGCTTCACATCTGTGTTCATGTTCAGCCATAGCAGGTGCTCAGCGTGACTGAGAATCCACTCGCTGATTCTGTGTGATAACGTTTCTAGAACTCCTTCAAGGATAGAGACTGAGCTGATGGTCAACCAGGCCATACCTGTCACTTGGGGCTATTTTAACTCTGCAGATCTTTCTCACCCCCAACACCCAACTCTCTGCTTTACCTGAAGCCAATGTCTACACCTCTGAGCATAGCTGAAGCTACACTGAAGTGTTGTCTTCCCATGGCTGCCATAAATCTCTTTTCTCTTCAACATGATTTTTATTTAGCGTGGGTAGGGGTGCCTGGGGGCAAGGGAGCAGAGCTAACTTGGGACTCTTGGACTTTGGGCCTAGGAGCAAAAATCCCAGTTTAAATACTAAGTCCTTGCAATTGTTGGCACCTTCATTTAGTTCTCATACCCAGATGTGTGCCCATCAAACTCGAGTCCACTCTCCTGCCAGCACAGATTTTTTCAGCTATTCCCTGTCTTTTGGGTTTTGGTTGTTTTGTTTTTGTTTTTTAACCAGTTGTAGGGCTTGAACTCAGTGCCTGTGTGCTGTCCCTGAGCTCTTTGCTCAAGGCTAGCACTCCACCACTTTGAGCCACAGCACCACTTCTGGTATTCTGGTGGTTAATTGGAAATACAAGTCTTACATAGTTTCCTTCCCTGGCTGTCTCTGAACCTCGATCCCTATATCACAGCCTCCTGAGTAGCTAGGATTACAGGTGTGAGCCATGGGCGCCCAGTGATATTCCCTGCTTTTGATCTCTCTGGGGACCCTGCTTGCTGAGGCTGAGACCAAGAGTTAGGAGACTTTCTGCCTGTCTTCAAGCACCTCTGATCCTGGCCCCAGAGTCAATGCCAATCTGAGGCAGCCTACTCCCTCCCCCCAGCCCTGGGGAGCTGCTGCTGCCCCTCCACCTCCCCTTTACACTCAGAAGTGACTCACTGACCTTTACGAGCCTGAGACTTGATGGGCCCGGTGTTTTATTAACCTAATAAAAAGGCAGCCTGGTTCAGGGGCTTAACATTTCTGGAGAGGAAGGCTCTGCCCCCTGGGCATTGGGAGGAAGAAATACTGTCTTGGGCCGAGCTCCCCCAACTCGGTTCTCCTTTTCTCAGGACTTCTCACAGGGAGGCAAAGAGCAATTCATTGTGTTCCCCATCAAACAGCAGCAGCGAGCCACAGAGCTTAATTTAATTTTGTAATCAGTGGAAGCACAGGCGGAGGAAGACGGCACACTGCTTTTTTCACTTTGCTTTTTAATAGGATATCTGACAGCACACATAATACAGTGGCTTTATGCAGTAAAGAATGCACATGCGCACACACACACACACACACGCACACACACACACACACACACACACACACACGCACACACATCATGAGGTGGCTGCAGGAAGTTAGAAAGAATCTGGTGATTAGAGGCCAGAGATGGTCTCAATTGCTCACAAGGTGTGTGTGTGTGTGTGTGTGTGTGTGTGTGTCTCCCTTTCTCCGTGTCTCTTTAGTAACCAAGAGTATCTTCCTTATTTATTTTTTCAGATGTAGTGATATAATAGCTAATGTTTATTGTAGGCTTAATATAAATACGAGAGAATGTGCAAAGTATCTCATTGAATCCTTATAACAAGCCTGTAAGGGACTCTGTCTCACTTACACAGGAAGGATACAAAGTACAGAATGGTGATGCTCAGCCAGAAGTGGCAGCGCTATCAGAAGGTCAGGTATGAAATGAAAAGCAAGCTGGGCACCGAGGTCTCACGCCTGTCATCTAGCTACTCAGGAAGCTGAGATCTGAGGATCACAGTTCAAAGCCAGCCCAGGCAGGAAAGTCTGCAAGACTCTTATCTCCAATTAACCAACAGAAAATTGAAAGTGGAGCTGTGGTTCAAAGTGGTAGAGTGTGATCCCTGAGCAAAAGAGCTCAGGGACAGCACTGAGTTCAAGCCCATGTGGACAGAGAAAGAGAGAGAGAGAGAGAGAGAGAGGGAGGGAGGAGAGAGAGAGAGAGAGAGAGAGAGAGAGAGAGAGAGAGAGAGAGAGAGAGAGAGAGAGAGAGAGAGAGAGAGAGAGAGAGAGGAGTCCAGAGAACACAGCTTGAGGCTGAGCTTCCAAAGCTACCATATTGCAAAAGCCAACTATGCTGTCTCCAGCCAAGTCCCAGAGGTCCTATACCTGCTACTTGCTTTCTGAGCAACTGCTCCTGATTTGGCCACTTCTGCCCCAGGAATTCTACTTGTCTCTTTTTGCCTGCAGGAGAGAGAGCTGGTCTGTGCCACTCATTAGCAAAATGCCTGCCACAAGCCTCTTCACACTACTGTCTAACCTCCAAAGCCCAGGTCGCCTCCTACTGCGTGGACCCTGAACCCAGACAGTCTGGCTGCAGCACCCACAAGTCAGGGTACTCTGTTACCTTCCCTCTTCCCATGGAGAAGGAAAAGCCTGGGGGAGGAGGAGGAATGGGAATCCAGGAAGGAGAAGGGATGGCTGGCTTCAGATGGTATAGGAGAGTAAGAAGAATAGGCCCTGAGTGGAGCCTCCAGGCCAGGCCTGAGCAGAGATGTCCCCAGAGGCTGATGTGTGACGTATGGGTTAGAGTCTGAACTGAGTGACACTGGTTCACAGCCTTGTGCTTGGGGGACGGAATTTGGTCCTGCAGTGCAGGATGCTAGGTGTTGAAAATAAAGCGAGTGGCAGCCCATTTCCAAGAAAGGAATCTAACTGACCCAGAAGAGGAAATTACAGGGAATTTGCTGATCTGGCAATTGCAAAGTTCATGCACCTAGAAGGTCCCCTAGGCAAAACAGGGTAGGCAAACAGAATGTTTGAAGGGACCTAACTAGCAAGGAGATGGGTAGACTCTGAAGTAAAAAACTATGTATATGACAGAAAGCACACACCCAGAAAAGCCTTTCCACTACAAGAGAACAAAGGGCTCAGAAGACAACCAAAGCCTGCTTCTCAAATTCAACCCATCTCAGGAGGTGCATGCATCAAAATTACCCAATAGAAAATAATACAACTTAAGGAAGACTGTATACCCCATAGTACTCCATGAGGGACCAGGAGAGAGACTTGAGCATTAGGAAATAAATTGCTGGGTGTGCCTGCCCAGCAGACATCTGATATTGCAAGACATTGCAAGACCACCATTAAAGTTCTGCTTTCTCTGTACTTCTTGTCTCTGAGTTCATTCTGAATTTGGATGGGTGAGTGTTTCTCATATGGGGTGAGAGGTAGTGAATGAGATGCAGGGTGGTTCACAGAACAAGGGCTGGACTGAGGTCCTGCAGCAGGGCTGGAAGGGAACATCAAGGACACAGAGTGTCCTGGGCCTGTCCAGCCCTGTCCCTGGACTACAGCCACCACTCTCACCACTGAGCAGCTATTTGACTTTGGGCAACTGGCTTTGCCTCTCTGGCCATCTGTAGAATTCAAGGACACTGTAGGCATAAAAGGAGGCCAGGATAGTTATGACCAAGCCTGGCAAACAACAAAACCCCACTCAAAGAGGAAGGGAATGCTTTCATGTCTGCTGCCATTTTCCTCTATTTGGTGACTGACCTTGCAGGGAATCTCCTTGTGTGATTTACAAATTAGCAAATGAGCTTACATATTTTTTTGGATGCAGGCAGGATGATAAATAAGAAAGTCAAGTACACAAACATGTCCGTTCACTCTTTTGTATTTCTGTTTGGTTCCAGTCACCATCTTCCCAGATACAGCACAGCCCCCTGAGGGTCACCCAGCCCTTGCCTCCCTACCTTCCCACCCCCTCCATCTCAGAGGTTGGTGCCTCTGGCCACCAACCCATTTCACCTTCAGTCATAGGTTCTGCCTATTCTCCAGCATGACCTAGTATTTCAGACCAGAACCTGGACTCCTTTCTGGAATGCCATTTGTTTTCACAAGCAGTCCCTGGGTCAGGCTCTCAACCACACCTGCTGCCTGGCATGTCTGTGTCCTGCTGTACCCTAGTTCCTGGATGAGGGTCCAGAGAAGAGACTGGAAGAAGCCTCATGGCCACTCACCAGCCATTCTGGGAGGCATCAGGGGAGAATGGAAGAGGACAGGCTAGGCCCAGGGATGGGTTTGGCTGCCTGAAAAGACAAAAGTCCTTGCCGGTGTGCAATGCCAGAAGTTAAAAGAGCATTTAAAGGCATTTTCCAATCCCAGCCTTTAGGGCCTGATAGCCAGTGGGCAGATCAGGCTGCAAGTGAAGAGCTTCAGCCAGATGGGCAGACTAGAAACATCTTCACACAAGTTCATGTTAAAGATGGAATGCCTCTGCTATTTTTGTCCCAGTTGACTAATGCTGGAAATTAGCTGTTGCTAAACACTCATCATGATACAAATAACTGTAAATAAATCACATGCTACGTAGTTCATCCATTGACAAATACTAATGGAGGACCGTGTTAGGTTCTGGGGTTACCAGGCTGGCAGATACAGGCTGAAGGCTGGGTCCATGATGCAAATTCAGGTCTGGCTGTAAATATAGACACTAAGGAGAAGCAAGAAGCAGGGCTCTAATCCTAGGGATCTAGCCAGGTCTGGAGGTGAAAGGAGATGTTCCCAATGAAGTAAGTTGACTTTGAGTTAGGCAGTGAAAAATGAATAGAAGCTGGCCAAGTAAGGAATAAAGGGGAAAGCATGCCAACGGAGGTAAGAGCATCTACTAGAACTCTGAGTCCAGGGGGAACTGGAATGAAGGGTGAGAGAACCAGGCACAGGAGTACCATGTACTAACACCACCATGAAGCTTGAGCACCAAGCAGCCAGTTTAGACATGTCCTATGGGATGTTAGAAGCCACAGTTGGATTTCACCGTAGAGGTCCATGCCAAGCAAATCACGCTTCTGATTCTGCCTTCATTTTTTTCTAATTTATAGAAATAGAAAATGGTCCAGTCCAGAAACACAGTTCCCACTCCCTCCCCCCCCCCCCCACACACATTCTTCTCTCCTTTCTTGCTCTGATGCTCCTTCCACCAGTGGAATTTCAGGTCTAGCAGTAGGTGAGCTTTTGTTTCCCTTTCTTGACTGCAGGTCCCACAAGGCCAAGGTCAAATCACCTACTACAGTGCTCGGCCCATAGTAGGATCTCAGGCATCACATGAGTAAGGTGAGTGAGGTATTGTGCTTGGCCTAAGCAGGGCCTTGAGCTACTTTGACTGGTTCAGAAAGCTCCCACACACAGCCCACAGTTGGCTATGGGGACCCATAGGAGACCCAGACCTGTTCACCAGAACTGAGCATCATCCTTGCATGCCTTCCCAGAAACCCCCACGCCCACTGCCCACTACGCATAGTCAGGGGCCCAGGAGACCCACATCTCTTGCCGCTATTGTGGGGCGCTGCCATGCGAAAATATTAATTAGGAAAATGTTAATTGGTACAGTGCTACCGCACTTACACTTGTGTTCTATGCCAAGCAGCCATGACAGATGACATGTGGTCCCCCTTCCTGCCCACCTCTGCTCCCTTGAGGACCCCAGGCTTTTCTTACCACTTGGGAGAAGGAATGGTTCAGTGGCTACTGCTGAAAGGGAAAAAAAGAAGAAAAAGAGTCCATCTTGAGAGAAGAATAGGAATATGTGTCATCTGCCAAACACAACACTCTTTTCCTGTCTGACCCCACACCCTGAATGCTGAGCCATGAGACCAGGGCACACACATCAGTGCCAAAGGTGAACTCTACCATTTATGAGGTGATCCCAGAGTTTTATGACTTTTCAGCATCCGGGCTTTCACAGCTGAGGATGTTTGGACATCTCTAGGTCATCCTTCATCAAATTCTATCCCAGCCCTACCGCAAGTTGAGGTTCTAAGGTGGTCAGAGATCTCCCCCACTCCCAGCCTCAGTTTCTTCTGTGAATGTAAGCTCTGCTTCCCTTGGGGTCCAGTTAGGACCTACCAGTGAGATCTAGCCATGTTTCACCTTTCTCCTGACTCTGTGCTGCTGCCCTGACATGTCCCACCCCTGGCCCCAGAAGGCCAGGAATAGGAGGAGTAGCAGGTGACACCTTCCCTGGTATTCCTGTTGGCGCCCCAAGTACATCTCTATGCCTTCCTAACCCTGCCTGGGAGCCACAGCTGGCTCCAGGAGATTCACAGTCCCTCTGTCAAACTCCCTGTCCCTTCCCATTGACAAGTCTCTGGGTCAGAAGCCCAGCCCTTCCATAGGTGGCCTAAGTCTGGCTTGCACCCTGTCATTGGCCAGGCAGCCCTGTCAGGCCTATGCCTTGGTTCTGAACTCTCTATCTCCTAATCACCATAGGCAGTTTATGCTGGTGTCTGTGGCTGTGCTTCCCTAGGCTGCCCTCTGTCCTAAATGCCCAGCTTCTACCTCTGCCATGGATGGGAAAGCAGTGTGGCATGTGGTCTATGAGCCAGGGTCTCGAGTCCCAAGTCTTTCACTTCACCTTAGTGGCCATGCAGCCCTGAGAGGCTTATTTCTTCCTTTATAGGATTGATGGTGAAAGGTTAAAGTTTGAGGCAGTGACCACCACGTGTTGCTTGTTTCTGTCTAGCAAAGCAACACGTGGTGGTAATCAAAACACCTGGTTGATTGTGTGCCTATATAAGACCTGCAAATCCTTAGCTCGGGGCTCTCCTCCTAGGCTCCGCTGTGTGGGAGTGTAGGACGAGGCCCGAGCTGCAGCCCATTTAAATAAAACAGCTGTAGAGTCTGACTCTCGGTGGTCTTCTTGGGGGGGGGCGGTTCCTGCGACCTTGGCATAACAATGGGAAGAATTAATTGTATAACATATTAATTGTATAATTAATTAATTAATTAAGAATTAATTGTAACATATATATATATATGGTGCTTGCCACAGAACCTAGTCCACAGTGCCCAACCATATAGGTAATGTAAATGTGCTAAGTATTTAAACAAACCCTGGCTCTGTATCTATAAATAAAAGTTTACCCTCCCTCCCTCCCTCCCTCCCTCCCCCTTCTCTCCCTTCCTTCTTTCCTTCTTCCCTCCTTTCCTCTTTCCTTCCTCCCTCCCTCCCTCTTTCTTTCCCTCCTTCTTTCCTTTCTTCCTTCCCTCTCTCCCTTCCCCCTTTCCTTTCTTCATTCTTTTCTTGCCTTTTTCTCTTTTGGTACCCCGTGCATGCTAGGAAGCACTGTACCACCACGCTACACCCCCGCCCAGCACTTCACACACAGTAATTCACTCACAATCGCCCAATGAAGTGGGAACAGATCATTTTGCAGACCATGAAACCAAGGCCCAGAGAGGCCACAGAACTCACCAAAGCACCTCACTGGCAAGTGTCTGCGTCTCATATGCAAACCAAGAGAGGCTGACGTGAAAACCTACACTCAGAACCAGCAGGCCATAGTGTCCCCCACTGCCCCGGGGGTGCAGGCCCCCATTTCTGTTTCAGTGGCCACTGCTTTTGGCATCAGCAGTCCCAAATTGAGGCTGTCTGCCAGGCTTCATCCCTGGGCCATTCTCCACTGTCCCATCCCCACCTACAGACCAGACCAGAGCCCTGCCACCCAGGCCACACACCTGTGTGTGAGGTATGGTTGGGGGGGCGTGCGTGCACACCCCCCCAGCTCCTGCCTCCCCATGCTTGTGTGTGCAGATGCTGTAAGCAATGGTGAGCCAGAAAGGCCTGCAGAGAAAAAGTCAGAGACAAAGAGATGTGGCTGCCAAATCCTTCTCACCTCCAACAGAGGCAGAGAGGAAGGAGAAGGGAGAGGGGAGGAAGGGAAAGACTGGAGGGGGAGGAGAGGGAGAGGTGTGCCAGAGGAGCTGTGAATTTCACAAGTGGAAGAGGAGGCAGGTGCCTCCTGTGTGGCCGTGTGGCTGTGTGTGCCAGGAGAGATACGTGTTGGAGCACTGGGTTTGTGAGTTGCACCTGTGAGCGTGCCAGACCATCCATGGTGACCATCTCACCCCTGGACAAGACATAACTTTGGTGTCAGGGAGGACAGGAGGAGGAGGGGAGAGACACAGGGAGGGGAGGAGGCGAAGGCAAGGTGGCAGTGAGGAGGCCACCTTCATCCAAGCCTTCCCCAAAGCCACAGAGTCCCATCCAGAGGAATAACAATCACGGAGCAGACCCCAAAACACCAGAGCAGGGCCTTCTTCCCCAGGGGCAGGAGGCTCGCTTCCACTCAGACGTTGAGATTGCATTGATTACATAACGGCCTAGAGGCAATTGCAGTTGGGACATTGAAAAAGCAATTTTCCTCCCCTTCTTATGCTTTTCCTTGCCAGACCTCCCAGCCAAGCAAGCCCTGTGTGGGCAGCCAGGGTACGTTGGGGTCACACATGAGCAGCAAATGTCACTGTGTCCAGGAACCCCTCAGATTCACTCATGGCCAGGGATTGCTGGGAGCAGCGAGGGCCCAAGATGGGAAGAATAGACACATAGTTTAGGAATAGACACATAGTTTAGGGGACCAGGACCATGAAGGCAGGAAACCCAAAGCTGATACTAAAGCTAAAGCGAGCCAGGGCTAGCTCTTCAGGTCAGTTCACCTGGGCTTCACTTTCCTCATCTATGCAATGGGCATGATTTCTCTCAGGACAGTTGGAAGAGATCCTTCTCCCCTATTGTCTTGTACGGAATAGGGACTCACGGAACCCAGTGGTGAGAGAAGCCCAGAGGAAGGGAAGGGAAAGCCCAGTATGGCAGCACACACCTGTAATCCCAGTACTTGGGAGGCTGAGGCAGGGAAATCAGGAGTTTGAGGCCAGCTGGACGATAGTTAGACCCTACCATAAAAAGTGAAGGCAACATAGCTCACCCTCAACTTGCCAGCAAGTAGGCAATTATGGGCTGACAGATTCCACCTGAGTGAGCACCAAGTGCGAGTGTTGGAGGTGGGGCCGGGGTGTGGCTGGCATAGAACAAAGGCTCAGCAGATACTCAGGGAAGGCAGCTCCTGGGGAACAAGAAGCTGTGCAGGCCCAGGAACCACAGGACCAGAGCATCCTACCAGGCAGGAGATGCCTCTTGCAAAGAATCCCAAAGGAGCAGGAGTTGGCTGCATGGGGGACAGGAGGTGAATCACTGAATTCTAGGCCTTGTGTCCAAAGGCACCGAGGGCCACTCTTAACGCCGCTGCTACCAGCAAGCCCTACCCACCAATTGTTATCCTCACAGGTCATTCAAAGTGCTTTTCCTAAATCTGCTTGTTTCTTCCCTTCCAGTCTACTAGCTCTTTTGCCCTGTTCTATACAGAGGAAACTGAGACATGAAAGGAAAATCAAGTCAATGGATCACAGGGCCCATGCAGCCAGACTCCAGACCAGCTGGACCCACAAGCAGAGACAGGGTGCAGGGCTGGGGGCCCCAAGATCTGTTAGGAGAAAGTCATCCGCTGTGCTCAGGGAGGCATGCTCAATCTAAGCTCTAGTGAGAGTGTTTTCTCTTTTTCCTTTTTGCACTGCTAGGAATCAAACCCACGGCTTCGAGCATGCTACACAAGCACTCTACCTCTGAGCTGCATCCCTAGCTTTCAGCCAAAGCTGTGGTTAAACTACTTTAATGGTGTATTTGGGGGTAGACTACAGGTGTCATCCCATGTGCTTGCTCCAAAGTACCTCACTCCCACTAGCCTGGCACCAGCTGGGAGGGGGGTGCGGTTTGCAGAAGTTCTGGCATCCATTACACAGAGGCTCTGGGGGCTCCATTCTGGTCATGTGACACATCTGTCAGTGGCTGGACTATCTCAGGCCCTGTGACTCCCAATTCTCTGGTCTCCCTGGGCTGTCTCCCTTCCCTTAGCAGCACTGTCTGAGACGTCCATCCGATTCACTTGAGGATAGCCTGTGAGGTAAATGCCAGCATTTACCCAGCATGCACCAGGATGCACCCAGCATGTGACAAATCCCCAAGAAGTACCTGAGGAATGAGTGAGTGACGGTGGCCAAATCAGTGCCCAACCCTCTGCATCTAGGTGACACTTGGGTTGAATTACAAGGGATTAGCTTTTCCCCCATCCCTCCATCCATCTGGGGAGGATTCCTGGTACAAGGAATGAGGTAGGTAGATACATGGAGGGTGGCACAGGAAGAGGGGTCTTCATCCCAGTGACTGACAGAGGTCCTAGTGCATCTCCTCCTCTAACTCAAGGCTGCTGAGGGCACACCGGGAGAGAGGGGGAAATGCCAGCCCCAGCTATTTACCTGGGACCAGGAGCTGTTCTGATAAGGAGCCAGGCAGCTTTGAGATGGGGGCCTGTGACTAAGGAAAATTGCTGGGGGAATCCTCGAGGTTCAGGGAAATCTCACTCCCCCAGGAGTGCTGTTGTGCAGGAAGCCAGGGCTGACTCGGAACCCGTCTCTGATATAATACGAATGATAGAAGGGCTCTTTCCAAAGCATTTTTTAAAAATAAGACCACACACACACACACACACACACACACACACACACAATTTAGAGAGAGAGAATATGACAGATGGACGGGGTATTCGGCAGAGTATTTTTAATCCTGGAGGCAGGATTATGTAAGGATGGGAAGAGGAAGGCAAAGGCAGGTGGTGAGTCATCTGGAGAAGGATAGGAAGCAAGTCTCACCCTCCCTTCCCACTCTGCCAGTGTCTGCAGGTGCCAAGACCCACAGGACCCCAGCGGGGAGGCAAGGAGGATGGGCCCCTGGGTGAAGAACCGCCAAGTGGGCCGTCTGGGGGAGGAGAGGAGGGGGGAGAGGAAGGGGACGGACTTACAGGTTTAGCAGAAGAAAGGGAGAAGCAGGGAGGACCCAGCCTGGCCCAGTTGCAAAATCTGAGTCTTAGAAATATTTGTCAATTTCCAGGAAATTGGAAAAGGCCTTGGAGATATTTTCCAGTATTGGCTCCGTACCACTGATTTCCCACCATCTTTGCCATGCTGTAGTTCACAGAGGTGGAGAAATGTGAAGGTGCAGAGCCTGGGAGGCACAAGCCGGGCGGCCACCTGGAGAGCCGACAGCACATGGCCCTTTGCCAGGGCTGTGGAGTCCTTCACGGTGCCAACAGGCCTGTGCGAAAGCAAGAAGCTTGGGGGTGGGACTTCAGGAAGCACCGGTTGACTGCAAAGGAAGGAGAGCTAGAGATGGGTGAGGAAGGAGGCTCAGTCTGTCCTTCAGAACTTCCAGAACAGTTCTACCTGTCTGGTGGTTCATGGCATCATCCACCCAAGGCAGGAAAATCCACTGATGGCTTCGTAATGCCACTGCCCCATGGGTGCTTTGTGCTCAGAGTACACATGGCCGCTGTAAGCCAGCCTCCAGCCTCCTTCCAGCAGAAGAGCTCCTGTCTGCCTCCACCTGCCATTGCTCACACCTACTAATTGTTGGCTGCTGACCGTGATCCAGCGTTTTATGGGTTGTCACTAAAAAGCCTATAAGATAAAAGCTACTGCTCCCATTTCACAGATGTAATCTTACCAACTGACACCTGACCCTGACAGTGAGAACTATCAAATGCCACAGGTTTATCCCTCTCCAGAGCCTGGACCTGTGCAGTCTGTTTGGCTGAAGCTAAAGAAGGCAGTCAGGAGAGATCCAGGAAGGGCTTCATTCCTCTGTGATCCAGTGACTATGCAGATAAAGCAGACCCCCACCCCTCAGCCCAGCCATGGGTAAGCCAGCTGCAGCCACTGCCCAGGGCTGCTCTTCAAAGTTTTTGTTGGACCAAACCAGTTGGGGAGGGAAAGGAAAAGACCTGAGCAACTCAGAGGCAATTTTTCTGTTTGCTTCCAAGCAAATAAAGGTTTTCTCTGTAGTTCTCTACTAGATGATGGTGGAGAGAGGGCCAACGGGAGGCTGTGCATGCGGCAAGGCCTAGGGCTGGCCTGGTTTCTGCACCAGTCCCGGCTGCCCTCCAGCTCTAGCTCATACCACTGAAAGAGGTTGTACAGGGAGATCATGAAGGATAGGCCAGGTCAGACAGAGACAGCAGCCATGAGAAAGAGTGTGGTGAACATGGTCCTGACAGAGAGACAAAAGCCCAGGACAGTGTTCCAGACAGAGGCCATGAGAGGGATACAAAGACATAAAAACAAGCACATAATTATGAGAGTGGAGACCCCAAGAGATACAGGGGTCAGCCAGACATCCAGGGTTTACTAAGTCCCTAAGTGCCAAGTGTGGTCAGAGGTACTAAGAACACAGGTGGGAGTAAGACAGAGCCTCTGCCTCCTCTCTAGTGGGTAAGTTGGAGAAAGGCAACTACCCCAGATATGACGGTCTCAGCTTGCAATAAGGCAGTCCAACAGTATAAGGTAATACGTGTGTGTGTGTGTGTGTGTGTGTGTGTGTGTGTGTGTGTGTGGCTTGAACTCAAGGGCCTTGCATTCTTACTTGGCTTTTTTGCTCAAGAATGGCACTCTACCATTTGAACCTTGCCTCCATTTCCAGCCTTTTGCTGGTTAATTGGAGATAAGCATTTCATGGACTTTTCTGACCTGGGTGGTTTTGGATCTCTATCCTCAGATCTCAGTCTCCTGAGTAGCTAAGATGCAGGTGAGAGCCATAGCACCCAGTGAGGTGATAGTGTTTGTGGACCCAGATGACTAAATACCAGGGAAGAGACAAAAAGTATCCTAACAGCCCACGAAGGGAGACTATACTGGGAGAGAGAGAGAAAACCCAAGAAAAATGATACCAGAGAAACTCAGAAGATGTAGAGACTCCCAGAGAGCTAGTGCTTAGAAATCTGGGAAGCCAAGGCAGAGAGAGAGGGAGGGGGAGATAAAGATCAATGAAAGACACATGCCTGGCACCAGGGCAGCTGAAGAGAGGAGCAGAATGCAAACGTTCTACATAAACACAGGAAGTTAGAAACTAGAGCCCAAAGTAGAAAGACTGGACAGAGATCAAAGACAGAGACAGAGGGACAGAAGAGCAGGGAGACAGAGACATCATTGCCATAGTTGAGTGTGGAATTGGACTTTTAAGACCTCTCCTAGCTCCATTAACTTCCACCTTCTTAATTGCCAAGGATTACTTGTATTCTTTTCCCTGATGGGCCCCAAGGTTTGAAAGATATTTGTCTACCAAACAATCTGCATTTCATAAGTAATAATTAATTTGCCTTCCCATTTTTTATTCATCAAAGATGTCTATAGCTGGCAATCAGCACTTCGGATCAGCAGGAGAGAGTGCGCATTGTCACGCCACGTTGCTGCACCACCAGCCCAAAGCAAAGCAAAAAGCTGTGCCATCTGAATCATCAGCCGTGTACAGGCTGATCACAGGTAAGTGCGCCGGTGGAGTTAAGTGTGGGGAGATGTTGACAGCCGTTCAAAGGAGACAAAGAGACCCTGCTGCCTTCACAGGCCCGGCATCCAAGAGCCCTGTTTACAGATGACAGTCCCAGGCCATCCCTCTGTGATGTGGGGACTGGGCTACAGGACCTTAGCCGCATCCTGGTTAGGGAGATGCTCTCGGAATGCACAGCCGTAAGTGGACACACACCTTCTATTTGACACTTTACCAGTAAACTGTAACTATAGAAATGACAGTAATGCCAGGACTCAGGACACTGAAGCAGGAGGATTATGAGTTGGAAGCCAGCTTGGGCCACACAATGAGAAGCTGCTCCAAACCAAGCCAAAAACAAAAACAAAAACAACCCCAAAACAACAAAACAAAACAAAAACAAAAACAAATCATTATAATGAGCCCTCTGGAAACCAGTGTGATCCTCACCTTCCTCCACAATCAGGCTTGTCAAGAGCCTATGGTTCTTTGTTTCTGACCTTCTGTCTTGGCTAATTACTCTTTTATTCTGACCCTTCTCCAAAAGTCCCTCACTGTCTTCTAAACTGCCCAAGCCAATGACTTCTCCAGGCTCCAGCCTATATCATATAGCATGGCAGATGGGTGCCTCATCACACTGAGAGTGTTCACATGGCCTTGGTCCCGCCAGGCCTGGGCTGGATTGTAGCTTTGTGTCCCTGCTGGGGCTACCTTGGGCTTCCCAGAACAACACAATCTGTGGCCAAGGCTCATCCCTCTGCCTTTACCTCTTGGTGACTTCTGTCAAGCCACACCCTAGTATAACATAGAGGTGGGTATTTCCACATTATCCTGGTCATGCCGCCAACTTTATGCCAGTGGGGAAAACTTACTTTGCAGTTCATAACAGTCCCTTCCTGGACTCTGAGTTCAGGAAGTCTAGTTTTGGCTCTGCTGGATTTCCATGGCAGCGTTCTTTCCGCAGCTCTTTCTTCTGTCACTCTTGCCTCTCCTGCTGACTCCCCTGCCCCTCCCAGGCACTCTCTGAGGGGAATTCACTGTTCTTAGTGATAGCCCTCTGTTCAAGGCTCTCCCTGTCCACATGCAGTGGTTGGAGCTGACTCAAAGACCGGATCTGCATGGGGTAGTGGTGGCATGGGGGGAGCACTCGGGGAGGAGGGATGCTGTTTTTCACTTACATATCTGCTCACACTGCCCACCCTAGGGATGTGTACACTCTTCTGCTCCCACCATCCATTTTCTTTCCCAAGACCATAACAGCAAGACAAATGTATAATGGGTGCAGGATCTCATCCCTCACCTCACTTCCTTCCTGCCCATGAATGTCCAGGAGGAAGGACAACTTGATGAGCCCAAGTCTTAGGGGATTCCAAGAAAACAAAGGCATGGTGGGCATCTTCTAGGAAGCAGGAATGGCCAGAAGTTAGAAAGGCACTGGGACAGATGGGGGATGAGAGTTCCAGAACTCAACATTTTAGCCACCAGTTATGGTACACAAGGGACCGCTGGGTGAGTTAGACACACTGGACCAGGACAGGCAATTCTTTTTCTTGTTTGTTTTGTTTTGTTTTGTTTTTGTCGGTCATGGGGCCTGAACTCTGGGCCTGGGCACTGTGCCTCAGCTCTTCAGCTCAGGGCTAGCACCCTACCACTTGAGCCATAGCCGGCTTTTTCTGCTTGAGTGGTGCTGAGGAATCGAACCCAGGGCCTCATGCATGCAAGGCAAGCGCTCTACCACTGAGCCACCTTCCCAGCCCCAGGATAGGCAATTCTTACTGCCACACCACGACACCCACCTCCTTATCATCTGTTTAATAGCAATGTTTCTCCTTTCTCTGTTTCTTCCTCTCTATTTCTTTATTTCTCTGCCTGTGGCTATCTGTCTCCTGCTTCTGGTCTCCCATGGCATATGGCATGTGGCACTTAATCCAACGTCTGTTCCTCCTTTCTTCCTTTCTTTTTCTTTCTTCCTTTTTTCTTTCTCTCTCTCTCTTCCTTGCTTCCTTGTTTCCTTTCTTTCTCCCTCTCTCTCCCTCTCCCTCTCCCTCTCCCTCTCCCTTTCCCTCTCTCTCTCTCTCTCTCTCTCTCTCTCTCTCTCTCTCTCTCTCTCTCTCTCTCTCTCTCTCTCTCTCTCTCTCTCTCTTTCTCTCTCTCTCTTTCTTCCCATACTGTGTTAGTGTTAGGGCAAGACTGGTGTTATATCAATTGAGCCACAACTCCACTTCTGGATTTTTGGTGGTTAGTTGGAGATAAGAGTCTCAGGGATATTTCTGTCCAGGCTGGCTTTGAACCTTGATCCTCAAATCTCTCTCCCGAGTAGCTAGGATTACAGGCATGAGCCAACAGCACCCAGAAAACTGACTGCCATTAATTTTTTGATCGGTCATGGGGCTTGAATGCTGGGCCTGGGTGCTGTCTCTCAGCTCTTCAGCTCAAGGCTAACACTCTACCACTTGAGTTACAACACCACTTCTGGTTTTCTGAGTGGTTTATTGGAGCTAAGAGACTCATGGCCTTTCCTGCCCGGGGTTGGTTTTGAACTGTGATCCTTGGATCTCAGCCTCCTGAGTAGCTAAGATTATAGCCACCAGCGCCCAGCCTGATTGCCATTCTTATATCCCTTAGAGTTGATGTTTGTCTTATGTGTTATGTTTCTTTTATTGAAAGTATCCTATTTCACAAATATTGGAGGCATTAACTCCCCAATTACATATTAAAATTAGGAGAAGTTTCTATTTGAAGAAAGACTTAAATAAATATAATGTCTAGGGATAGATATATTCCCTTCTCATTTTCAACTTTGTCTATAATTAATTTCGTCTTGGAAACCTTCTTCATTTATTTATTCAACAGACATTTGCCGAGTGCCTATTCTATGCCAGACATCATGTTAGGAGTTTGGTACCACAAGTACCAAGATACAATCCCTACCCTCAAGGGGCTTAACAGGAAGCTTACCACGAGGTAAGGTGGTAGGTACTTACTGAGAGCTGTGTGATTAGAGTACAAGGAATACCACGTGAAGACCATGGCAAGTCTCTGAAGGAGACTTTCCCAGGGAAAGGAGACACATGTTGTTGCTGGAAGACAATAAGAGAAGGAAAGAGAAATTCTGGTCATAACGATTAACCCACAGAAAGAAGAGAGCATGACACAAAAGTGGTGGAATGGCAGATTGCTTTGAATGTCTATTAACAGGGTACAGGTGAGGTAGGGCAGAAGTGAGGGATCTGAAGGAGGTCATGGAGGGCCTGGGATTCTGTACATACACATTGCTCTCACTTGCCCCTGTATTATGTTACACCTCCCTATCTCTTTGAGGAGATTTCAGCATGACTGGATTGGGGTGGCAGGTAGAATGCTTCTGGCCAATGTGGAAACAGCTAGGAAGATAACTACAGTGGTTGAGGGGAAGCCTGGTGTGTGCTTCGATGAAGGGAGTGAGGATGGGGAGAATAAACACATTCAAGCGATAGTAAGTAGAAAGTGTTTGTGGTAGTCTTAGTGACTTGCCAGGGTTGTGGGTTTTCTTTGGCTCTGTCCTGATGCTGGCAGCCTGCCAGGCCTGGGTCTGCTCTGACCTTAGGCTCTGGCTTTCAGGGCTACTGAGCAGGAATACGCCCACTTCCAGTTGGTGACTAGCTCTAGCAACTCATGGATCGACCTACCTCTCTGTTCAAACAAGTCTTTGTTCCTGGGCATCCCTCTTCCTTCTAGCTTTTCCAGCTAGGCTGATACCAACTTTCCTAGTCCACAAAGAAAACCTCTGAAACTAACCTCAGGTTCAAAGTCCATCTCTACCTTCTTCCATCTTCCATTACTGCCTTTCTTTCCATCACTCTGATGATCTCTGGTGACAAATGGGGGGGGGGGGACAGCTTGCACCTAATTCCACCCCTTCTTTGACTAGCTTTGCCCAATCCAGATCAAAGTTTATCTTGGTTTCCAAGGGGAGCCATGCTATTCATTATCTATTCACCCTTCCCCCTAAGAGGTTCCCCCGCCAGTGTGAAAGTTACTTTGCATTAAATTCTAAGGGGTCTTCATTAACTCGATTATGCCTGAAGAAGTGGTTCTAATGCACGCTACTCTTAAGAGAAACTTCTTTTCCCTCTTGAATATTTTAGACATTTTTTGTAGAGTAGAATTAATTTTTAAAGAAAATTACTCAGTGTTTTCCTCACAAGTAAAAAATAGATTGGGGAAAGGAGAGGAGGGGAGAGAGATGGAAGAGATTGGGGAAAGGATGGGAGGGGAGAGAGAAAGAATGAGAGAGAGAGAGAGAGAGAGAGAGAGAGAGAGAGAGAGAGAGAGAGAGAGAGAGAGAGAGAGAGAGAGAGAGAGAGAGAACTACTTGAACCCAGAGAGAGACAGAGATAGAGACAGAAGAGAGCAGAGACACGGTGTGTCCGAGGAGTGAGACAGCTTAGTCCTTGCTAGAGATGCCCTTTGTGGCAGTACTCATTTGGGAGACAGCCTATAGACCTATCAAAGACACATTTGCACACTTTATAAAATATAGCAAGACTGTGACAACTGCAGATTTTTAAAAAGTGACACCCGTACCCACGGTTACTCGCTCCTGGTTTCAATGCACACAAAGGCCACCATCACTTAAAACGTCCACTTTCTGCCCAATATATGATATTTCCTGCTCCATTGGCCAAGATCATAATTCAGTCAGGGCTGACGTGTCATCGGCTGTCCCTGCTTGTGACCTGTAATTTATTTTAATTCAAATTCTAATTCCTTTTCTTGTCCTTCTCCAAAGACCGCACATTTTTTTTAAGTCTTCTTCTGAGGAAGGCCATGTTGAACTTGGTTGTGTAAGTGTAGTTTCATGGAGGAGTGGGAGAGAGCAGAGGGAACACCAATCCTCACCTCATCTCAGAGAAATAACCATGCACATGTGCTAGATGACAGGGTCAGGACCATGGACAGCAGTGGCCTGGCCCACCCCAAACAAGGAAAGGTTGATAAGACTACTCTGTAGATTCAAGATATATTGAGAGTTAAAAGCTAGAAGTGGAGGTGTGACTCAAGTGGTAGAATGCCAGCGGTGAACACTAAAAGTTGAAAGCATGTGGTCCTTTGTTCAAGCCCCAGTGGAAGGAAGGAAGGAAGGGAGGGAGGGAGGGAAGAAAGGAGGAAGGGAGGAAGGAAGGAAGGGAGGAAGGAAGGGAAGGAGGAATGAAGGGAGGAAGGAATGAAGGGAGGGAGGGAAGGAGGGAGGGAGGGAGAGAGGGAGGGAAAGTGGGTGGGCAATGAAGAAAGAAAAGAAAGGAAGTTAAAAATTTATCCCCTACATCTGATTGTATAAATTGCACATTTGCAAAATTACACTTTCTCTGAGACAGACCTAGGTTCATATAGTAAGTAGTAACAGATCTGGATTTAGTTTTTTTTCCAGATAGTCTCTTGTGCTTTTTCTAGGTCCAGCCTTGGACCACAATACTTCTACCTAGATCTCTTGTATAGCTGAGATTAAAGACTTGAGTCAGTGTGCCCATTTTACTTTTTCCCTCCTGGGTAGAGACTTTGAACCATGATCCTCTCATCTCTGTCTCCTATACAGGAGTTGGGGAGTTCTTTTTTTTTTTTTTGTCGGTCGTGGGGCTTGAACTCTGGGCCTGGGTGCTGTCCTTCAGCTCTTCAGCTCAAGGGGAGCGCTCTACCACTTGAGCTACAGCGCCACTTCCGGTTTTCTGGTGGTTTATTTGAGATAGGAGTCTCACAGTCTCTCCTGCCCGGGCTGGCTTTGAACTGCGATCCTCAGATCTCAGCCTCCTGAGTAGCTAGGATTACAGGCGTGAGCCACCAGCGCCCAGTGAGTTGGGGAGTTCTAATCCATGTCTATCTGACTCCAAAAACTCTTGTATAAATATGAGGCTCTGTGTTACCAATGCAAGGGTGGCTTCCATTGGACAGACATTTCTCAGCTTGAATTTTGTTTGATCTTCTATTCTGGATATTCTACACCAACTCTAAGAAATTATCTCAGAGGATTAAAAAGGAGTCAATAGGAAGAAAAAAGCAAATCATTTAAAAATATATACATGTATATACGTATATATATATATATATATACGTATATATATATATAGTATATATACATAGATGCCACTACAGCTCTCCCACTTGAACACAGCCATTTTTCACTCCTGCCATATTATCTCGCCGGCCTTGTTGACATACTGACATATTTTCCCTCATTGCAATCAAAGCAAATGTAGATTTGCATTGCTGCTTCCTTTAGTGTCTTATCATAAACCTTTCCCAAGTTGTTCCACAATCTCTGTAATGATCATTTTTAATGCCTGTGTAATGTTCTAACAAATGGATACACCATGATTTACTAAACAATCCCCTAATTGTTGAACATTTAGCTTATCTCCACTTTTTTTTATTCCCTAGATTGTGCTATGATGAGCATTTTTATGTGAGAGCCGCATGGGGTGATGGAAAGAGCGTGAGTTTTGCAGTGACACAGAAGAAAATTAAAACTCAGCTCTGCGGCTCACATCTGGTAGACTAGATGAAGCTTTAGACATTTCATCTGGGGAAGGGGGAGCACTGAGGGAGTGGGCGTGGCTGGGGCAGAAGGGTGGGGACTTGTGAATCGGAAGCAGGCCATCCATAGGATGATGAAAGAAGCAGGTGGGCTGCTACTGACCATGAACTGCTTCAGATTTACAGCTCCACCCCCTAAAGCACAGGGGCTGAGCAAAAGCAGTTCAGTCAGTGGAAAGCACAAGAGGAACTATTTCCCCTTTGTCCAAATATTCCAAATCCAAAGGTCTGAGGTTTGGAGAATCATATGGGAACCAGGGAGACACTTTATTGGGCTTCCTCTGGGCTCCTCATTTTGATGACAAGAACTTGGAGTCACTTCTCTGGCCCTGACAACTTTTTTTTTTCTTTTTGTTTTCAGTTATGGGGCTTGAACTCAGGGTCTGAACGCTGTCCTGAGTTCTTTTGCTCAAGACTAGCGCTCTACTACTTTGAGCCACAGCTTCACTTACAGTTTTTGAGTACTTAATTGAAGATAAAAGTCTCATAGGGAGTTTTCTACCCAGTCTGGCTTCAAACTGCAATCCTTGGATCTCAGCTTCCTGAGTAGCTAAGATTATAGGCATGAGCTACAGGCACCTGGCCCCAGACAGCATTCTCTGAGCCAGTTCTTCCTGCAAGTCCAAAGGCACATGCTGCTTCAGGGTTTCCATCTTTATCCTTGTTTTGAAAACTTTCATCCTAGGCCAAGTACAGTGGCTCACTCTATAATTCCAGCTATTGGAAGCAGGGAATAGGGGGTCATAGATAGAAACATCACAATTCAAGGCCAATCCCAAGCAAAAGTGTGAGACCCTATCCAAAAAAATAAATCTGTAGGAAAAAAGACTTGAAGGCTGTGGCTGAAGTGGTACAGCAACCGCCTACCACGTTAAAGGCCCCAAGCTCAAACACCAGTGCTGCCAAAAGGAAAAGAGAGGAAAGCAAACCTTGATCCTGAGGGCACAACCCTGGGCTGTTAGTGGATCTGCCTGTGTCTTCTTGGTGCCTTTAAGGTGAACCTGCCTGTGTAGCTTACAGGTGGCTCTGGGGAAGATTGAGTCAGGCAGCTCACACATTCCCAACTCCAAGTAGTGGCTATTTTCAGGGGACTGCTATACAGAGCAGCTCCTCCCTAACTGTGGTCCTGTTCCCTATGTATACAGTAAAGGAAGGCCATTCCTTCTCACCCAGCCACAAATCTCCTGCTTGAAGTGGAGGGGGAGGGAGGGAAGAGAGCAGTAACCCCGGATAGCTAACAGAGTCCTTCCAGAGAGTGTCCCTAAAACCGGCTCCTTGCAATCTGGGGTCCCTGGCTGAAATGGCCAGCAGACTTCCCACATCCTGCAGAGCAAGATGCTTCTTCAGGAGAAAGTTGCTGACCACCCCTTCTCCCCAGGCTGTCAGGACTAATCAACGTCAGGGCAGTTAATGGGGAACACAAAACCTATTTAAAAGCTACATTTACCACTTGGCTGGTTCCATTACCTGTGCAATATCCAGGTGCCACACTTCCTCTCAAAGTGTCTGTCTTGAGGCTTCCACGAGCTGCTGAGGTCAGGAAGTCACTGCCAAAAGCCACCCAAGGAGGATCTGCCTCCCTCCTGACCCCCTCCTCCTATCCCCGCCCCAGCACAGCTCCTCTCCAGAATCCGATGGAGAGATTCCCCAGCCCACAGAGCCACCTGAGGAGGAACATTCTGGAGCTGGGCAGGGCAGTGCCCCCTCCTATGGTTTGGCCTTCCATCACTACTTGATACATAGGAGAATGCCTGGCTCCTGCAATTGGCTAGGGTGCCAACTCCATGCACAGCCACACACAAGGATCTGAATGTCAGTGGGTGTGGCTATAGGTCACCTGGGGCCACAGTTAAGAGCCTGGGTTTTACCTGTTGGCAATGGGGAATGGCTCTGCACTCCTGTTGTGAAGCAGGTGAGCAGCACTCATGAGAACGCCTTATCTAGACTTGTCAGGGTGCAACCAGCACCGTGGTCCCCATTGACTCAAATGGAGCAGAGGCTCTGAGGGTTCTTCCTGTCTGGGATAGGACAGGGTGTGCTCAAAAGGGGCTGGAGGAAAGATCTCTCCCCTGAGACAGTCAGGAGGTTGGGGGAGGCGAGCTACAGAAGAGGCAGGGGCACTAAGTCCCCCAAGGGTGGGGCAGAAGGTTGGGAAGGTGGGAAGGGACTGCTGACCCTGGTCTCGTGGGAGTTACTATGATGCTCCAAGTGATTGACTTGTGGGATCAAGACATTGCTCAGTTTGAAACCCAGTTTAAAAAGAGAAAAAAAAATCGATGTTTCACATTCTGTGGTGTTTGGTTAAAAAAAGAAAAATAGCTGTAGCTTGTGCTCCAGTGGCAGAAAAGAGTGAGCACCATCAATTACAGCAGGCAACACAACGATGTCTCGCGGCGGGTTTGTTCCTTCTACTCCAAAAATATGAAGCCGTTTAGTCCTACAAATTGGCCATGTGCCAAGTGAAAATGTCTTCATTTGCAAAATGCAGGCACTGGGGGCCTGTGGGGACAGCAGCTTGATCCCAAGTGGAGGAGGTCAGGAGCCTTGACCTCCAGGAACCCACCACTGTGTACTGTATGAGCTGCTCCGAGGGACTCTGAGTCACCCCCAAAGGCCTGATCTCCATGCTGCTCCCCACCACACAAGCCTGGAAGGCTGCAAGACCCCATACTCCATTACTGCCAATTTCTGGATTTGGGGGGAGGTGTTACAGGGGACTGAACTCAAGGCTTCATGCTTGGTAGGCAGGAGCTCTCATGGCCCTGATACCAACTTCAATACAGCCCTTAGGAAGGGACAAGAGCTGTGGCATTGTCAGCCTCAGCCTCCATCTCTCAGGTCTCTATCCAGGCCATAACCTGGGGTCTCCTGGCTCCAGTTCTCAGGCTGTACCTTGCACCATTCTAATCAGAGGATCCCGAAGGTTTTAAAGACCAGCAGGTGAGTCCAACCTGTAGCTAAGATAGAGAAGCAAAAGACAATGTAGACTCTCCCAGAGGACCTGTTTGCAGGCCAGCCCTACCCTGTATATACCCCAGACATTTCTTCTGCTATGCTCCAAAAGCCTGGCCAAAGTTGGTGATGTGAGGTGGGGATGCTAAGGGGGAGATTATTGGCTTCTGTGAATGAGTCTCAATTAAGGACCAAAGTTTTACATGGATACCAGAAATCAGCCTTGTATATTCAGATACTGGAAATATCTGCAAGGAAACAGCTCAGCCTGACCAGACTCACAGTAGCCTGATGGACTAGCTAGTTGTCATCTATTTGGGGGGTGGGAGAATGTTTATTTCTCGGAACATTCAGAGAAACTTCTTTCTTGAAGAAAAACAAAACTGCTCTGTTTCTTTCCTTTCTTTTTTTTTCTTTTTCTTTCTTTCTTTCTTTTTTTTTGTCGGCCGTGGGGCTTGAACTCTGGGCCTGAGTGCTGTCCCTCAGCTCTTCAGCTCTCTACCACTTGAGCTACAGCACCACTTCTGGTTTTCTGAGTGGTTTATTGGAGATAAGAGCTTCATGGACTTTCCTGCCCGGGCTGGCTTTGAACTGCGATCCTCAGATCTCAGCCTCCTGAGTAGCTAGGATTACAAGCGTGAGCCACCGGCACCCAGCTTTTTTTTCCCCCTTCATTTCTTTATCTTTCCCATATGTAGAAAATAGAGAAACAGTTATCACATTTATTCAATCTGAAGTCATTTCTGTGTATTCTAATAACACTCAGAATGATCTCATAGAACGTCACGTCAAGGAATTGAACCATAGTTTGCTCAGCTATCCTGTCATGGAAACCTCAGATGTGTTATGGGTTTCACAAGGTTAAATCACGTGGCATCTCCACATGCATAGCCACACCCACCCTGAGCTTACACTACGCAGACTTGATCCCAGAGCCTGGACTCCTGTCACATGGGTGAGTATCTCAGGACAGCTCAGTTTCTTGGCTCTCTTTCCACACAGTACTGCTAGAACACCATCTTCCCTCTTCCTCATGAACTCTACTCCTGCTGTCACTGCCTCACTGACCTCTCTCACACTCCCTGTGTGCTAAGTGGCACTTTTCTATTTCTCATGGCACACCCGTCATTGCCCAAATGATAAAGAACTGCATAGGGAGCTCTTATGACCAGAGCATGGATTGAGTCTTTTCTAGGAATTTCTAGAGAGGCCTCCCAAATCTGTATACCAGTCAGAATGGTTAGCCTGCCCCCACGGCACCAAAGCAAACCTCAAATACAGAGACCTGACACACCCATGTGTGTCATTGTGGTCGTCACAGATCCCCAGGCTGCCAAGGCTCCACCCTACAGGGGAAGAGCAGGCTCAGAGATCTCACACATTCTCCTCGGAGCCTCAGCCCCTCTGTTTCCCTCTCATTGGCCACACCAGCCACAGGTCTCCCCATAGTAGCAGAAAAGCTAGGAAGAGGGACCTAGTGTGCTTGGAAGGAAGGATAGGCATCATACAAACTCCAGTGATGTCTGTGGTGGTATCAGAAGTGATGAAGGACCAAAGAACTGCCCAACGAAGAAAGAGAGCTGCCTTCCCTTGGAATGCCCACCATGATGAAGCAGAACACTTGCTTTAAGATGAAAATGCTCTGCCAAGAAATTGGATGGACCTCCTCACCTCCCACAAGGCTGCAATGTTCTTGCTCCACACACCAAGGTACATGTGCATCCTGGAGAATTGCATACACTTCCTTTGTTGCTTAGAATCATAATGGAATCTTTCTATTTGACATTTGTTATGCATACATATTTTTGCTTTCTCTAATAACATTATCATTTTTCAATGATAATCATGGCCACATTTGTATAAATACTTTCCACATATCATGCATACCTAATCTAATCTTCACAATTACTACGATTATTACTACATATGGAAAAAATTGAGGCACAGAATGATTTTCTTTTTGTGCTGGTACAGGGGCTTGAACTCAGGGCTTGGGTACTGTCTCTGAGCTGTTTTGCACTTGAGGCTGATTCTCTACCACTTGCAGCACAGCCCCACTTATAGCTTAGAGTAATTTTTTTTTTAAATAACTCACCTAAAAGGTCACAGCTAAAAGTAGAAGATTTAGAATTCCAACAAGGAAGCTTAGCTCTAGAGCCTGTTCTTCAACTCTACAGGGCACTACCTTGAATAAAGCTAGGCTATATCCATGTTTGCTCCAAATAGCAGCATCCCAAGGATCTGCAGAAGAGAGCAACAGATCTGCCAGTGCTATGCTCTGAGCTGATAACTTGTGGCTTCAGAGAAGGAAAGGCCTTTCCCACATGTACGTGAGCAGAAGCCAACCTGAGCATGGCATATAATCAATAGCCCCTGAGTCCCTGAAAATATCTAGTGATGGACTGAGCCCAGAGAAGCAAAGCAAAGCAGTTTGTGAGCTACGAAGCTCCCTTCATTTTTTCTACTTCTCATTGGCTTGAGTTTTCTTCTTTTCAACAAAGATTTTTGAACATCTCCTGCCAAGATGACACTTAGCTAAGGCTCTTGTGGAAAACAGGAACAAAACCTAGAAATGTAAGGCCTGATTGCCTCCTCCAAAGGGCCAACCATCTTATCAGGAGGAGCAGACAGCATCCTCTGAGAAGCTTGCATATTTAAAGAAGAGATGATAAGACAGCTCTAGTTATGAGCATGTGACTACTGATAAACAAGTGGCCAGGCCAGGCACAGTGGCTCATGCCTATAATTCTAGCTACTCAGGAGGCTGAGATCTAAGAATCCAAGTTTGAAGCCAGCCCAGAAAGGAAAGTTTGTGAGAATCTTATCTCCAATTGACTACCAAAAAGCCAGAAGTAAAGCTGTGGCTCAAGTGAAAGAGCACCAGCCTTGAGCGAAAAAGATAAAGGACAGTGTACAGGCCTGGAGTTCAAGTCCCTGTACTAGTAAAACAAACAAGCAAAAAACAAATGGCCAGGACAATGGGCACAATGGAAGGCAGGGCTGAAGCAGAGAGGGCTGTTACTGAGCTGGGTGAGCAAGAAAGACTTTCAGCAGCAGAAGGAATGTGAACTGGGTTTGAAGATAGTGGCAAGGGACAAACCACTAATGCTGGGGATGGTTGCCCTGCAGCATGGAGACCAAAGGAGGTTGTCAGCTTTGATGCTTTGTCCGGGGCTGGCAGCCAGTGGACAAAGCAAATGCACATGAGGGAGGCCTAAGTGTCCTTCAATAAATCCTGCTCTCAGGAAAGTTCTCAACATAGCAAGCTAAGAGAGAAAACTTGAGAAAAGGCTGGAGACAGGAAATCGAGACAGTATGTAGGTTTAGGGGAGTGGGATCAGGATGTGCTGAGTCCAGTTTGCTTTCTGTGGGAGTAGCCTACTGTCTCAGGAAAGCTGGCTCAGCACTCAGCTGCCCGGACACCTGCAGACACCCCCATGGGAATGAATGAATGCCTGTGAACAAAATTGTTTTCAATTCTATTACCTACCGCTTTGAGGTTATCACCTCCTATGCTGGAAAATGTTTCTCTTCTCTTCTCTCTCTCTCTCTCTCTCTCTCTCTCTCTCTCTCTCTCTCTCTCTCTCTCTCTCTCTCTCTCTCTCTCTCTGTCTGTCTCTGTCTCTCTCTGTCTCTGTCTCTGTCTGTCTGTCTGTCTCTCTCTATCATACACACACACACACACACACACACACACACACACAAACCAATAACAAAATCTATGCATTTCCTATTGCATGAGTCAGAACACCCAACCCTCTCTAATTTGACATAAATATGGTAAAAGTTACTAGACTATGCATAGAATTTCAGAGGTAGCCAGGGAGCTGGTCTTGTAGGCTGTCAATCCAAGTCATTTGGTGCACTATGCCACTGTGGTTATGGCATGGAGACCTACAGCATAGCACCACATCCCTAAGACCTCTGTCACTCCCACTGTGAAAGCCTGACGGCCCTCTGCCCCTGACTTCCACTCATTGGCCAACAGTTTGGACTCCATATGGCTCCTCTTTTCTCAGTCTGTTCTCTTCTGACCCAAAGCTCGGCACAGATTTGTTAGTTGGAGGATTCCAGGTCACCTGTTAACCAGTAGCTGCAAGGGAGGCTGGAAAAGTGAATTCTGATTCCTGTCTTTGGGAAGGTAGGACTAAAACTAGGAGCAGCCACAACTCTTATCCTAGACACACAACCTGTTGTTGCAGGCAAGTCCTTTTTACTCTCAAAATGCATTTTGGTTTGGATCCTAAATTATACAGATACCCTAATAAATTTAGATAATTCTTGGTTTCAATTACCTGTAAAGTCTGGCCTTCTCTCTTTTTTCCTGTCATTTGCTCCATCCATTTTAGAATCACATCCCTTCTCCCACTGTAGGGCTCCTATCTCTAAGCTCAGGGAAAGCCCTCAGCAGGGCTCATACTAAAGATGGAACCTGCCAAAGCTGAAAACCCTCCTACATGAGATGAAGAATCCCAATGAAGACTCAGAGAAGAAAAAAAATGACAAGAGTGATCAGCCAACTAGTCAGCTCAATTGGAGACCCAGGTTGAGGCCAGCTAATGGAGGGACTTGAATATCATGGATGACTCTGGACTTGATCTCTGGGAAATCAGCATTTAGATGGTGGAATAAGGTGACCTAGTCCAGTATATTCAAAAGATGAAGGACTGGACAGACTTGAGTTTAATTCAAGACTTGTAAGGACACAACAGGAAATTACTGAACCTATTTGAACCCCCAAGTTTCTCATATAAAGTGAAGAAACTAAAATCCTCTTCTTGAGATCATTGTAGAATGGATTAGCACAAAAACCTCTCTGGAGGAGCTACTGGGCTCGTGCTGGTTGCTTTAGTCCATGTCAAGACAGAATTTGGGGGAGGATCACACAGTAGTACAATAGGAATTGGGGCGGGGCTGCATGCAGAGAAGCTTGGAAGAGGCAGTCAGGAGGAAGAGACCTTGTGAAAGAGGGTCTTCTCAGAGCTCGGGGAGAGAGTAGCCAGACTTCAACCAGGGTGACTGGCAGCAGCTGGTTTTGAGGGACTTGTTAGACTGTTCTGATCTTTATCGTCTCTTTTCTCTGCTTGATTCAGACTTACTTTGCTCTCTTTTTTTATTGTTTATTTTGTTTGTTTCTTTGTTTGTTTGTTGCTGGCTATGGGCTTGAAAATTAGGACCTAGGCACTGTCCCTGAGCTTTTCTTGTTCAAGGATAGCACTCTACCACTAGACTCACAGCTCAACTTTGGGCTTCTTTTGTTGTTGGTGGTGGTTAATTGGATATAAGAGTCTCATGGACTTTCCTGCCCCAGCTTGCTTCAATTCTGATCTTAGCCTGGTGGATAGCTAGAATTACAGGCATGAGCCACTGCCACTCAGCTCATTTTTATTTTTACTTTGCCTTTTTGATAAAGTAGAAACTTAGCTTATTGGTTTAAGGTCTGTTTTCTTGTTTAGTATAACAACTAGCTATGAATTTCACTAAATACTGTGTTGACTGCATTCCCTAAGTTTTGGTAAGCTGTTTTTGTTTTTATTCCTCTCCAAGTATGTTCTAATTCACCGTGTGAGGGTTGTTTTTCCCCTGTGCTCCATTGGTTGTTGGAGAATATGTTGTGAATATTATGAAGTTCTCACATTTCTTCCCATTATTGAGTTCTAATTCCATGTCATTGTGGTCAAAGATCATTCTTGGCATTGTTTCAATTCTTTGGAACTTATCAAGCTTTAATTTGTGGACTCACCCATGGCTTATTCTGGACATTTTTCCATGTAAAAAGCTCAGAAGAATGGTTGTTAGGTGATGTCGTCTAAAGATGTCTGCTGTAGAGTTTTGTAAATGGTGTTCTGTTTCCTTGTTCATCCATTTATCTGTCCAACCTATCATTGATGGTGAAATGAAGGTTTCCAACTATTTTCTGAGTTGTATAGCTCTCTCTTCAGTTCTATCAGGTGTTGCTTCATGTATTTGGGGACTCCTTGAAGTGAACATATGTTTATATCACTGCATCTTTATGATGGATGGACCTTTTCATCATTACAAAATGTCATTCTGTGTCATCAGTAACAAGTTTTGTCTTAGAATCAATTTGTCTGATATTAGTATGGCTCTCTTTGTTTTACCTTTGTATGGTATATCAGTTTTCATCCTTTTACTTCCATTCTATTTGTACTTTTATTCTAAAGTTTGTCTCCTACAGACCAGCAATAGACTTAGATCATGCTTTTTAAAAAATTTCTAATATGGTCTTTGAATTAGAATATTTTGTCCATTTACATTTAATGTAATTACTGATAAGGTAAGATTTTTCACCTGCTATTTGCTATTAGAATTTTTGCTATTTGTTTGTTTTCATTGTTTGTTTTGAGATAGCGTTTCCCTACATGGCTGATTTTGAACTCAAACTCTTCCTGCCTCAGCCTCTGAAATGCTGGGATTACAAGTGTTCACAACCACTCTCAACTTTCCATTTGTAATTGTGTTTGTTCTGCTATCCTGCCATTATTACCTGCATTTGTGTTGAATATTTTCTAGTGCACTTATTTTAATTCCTTATTATTTATTCCACCATACATTTTTAGTTATTTTCTTAGAGGTTGCCCTGGAGATTATAATTAACAGTTCAATTTAAAACAACTTGGTTCATATTAGTATCAGCTTAATTTCAAGGTCATATAAAATCTTTGTCATACTATATCTCAGTCCCTCCTCCTATTTATGTAGTCACCCAAATTATATCTTTCTACACTGTAATCTCACAACACAGCCTTATAGCCATTGCTTTGTGTGACACAACAGAGCCAAAAAAAGCATTTCAAATAAAAATATACTCATTACATTTATACTTTCCCAAGTAGTTACTTATCTGTGTAGTATGTTACTCTCCTAGTGTAGTTATTTATCTGTGCTCTTTATTTCTCTGTGTGGATTTTGGTTGCTGTCTAATGTCTTTGCAGTTCAGCCTTTCTTATGAGTGATTACTTAGTTTTTATGTACTTGGAAATGGGTTGCTAGCCCTTTTGTTTCTGAAGTATGGATTGACTGGAATGGCTTGATGGTTCTTCCTTTGCTTTCAGCACATAGAATATTATCTTCCCATTGCCACTAACCCTCCACTAGTTCAGATGTCCCTTCTTGTTCTTACTGAAAATCCACAATTAGAATTTGAATTAGGAACTAATTCCTGTTGGGCTCTGAATAGCTTACGCTTATAACTACTCAGGAGGCTGAGATCTGAGGATCAATGTTTGAAACCAGAATGGGAAGAAAAGTCCATGAGATTGTTAGCTTACTAACCAGAAAGGAAGCTGGTGGCTCAAGTAGTAGAGTGCCAGCCTTGAGTGAAAAAGTTAAGGGATAGTGTCCAGGCCCTGAGTTCAAGGCCCAGTACCTACACACACACACACACACACACACACACACACACACACACACACACACACACACACACACACACACACACACACACACCACACCACACCACACCACACCACACCACACCACATCACACCAGAATGAATGAGTTTTTATTAGAAGTTAATTTAATTAACTTGTGATTTTTTTTCTTGCTGCTCTCAAGATTCTTTTTCTTTACTTTTCGCATCTGCCCATGTGTCTATGAATGGATATTCTTAAGTGTATTTGACATGAAATTTGTTGAGTTTTGTGAATGGCTTCTCAATTCTCAACAAGAATATTTGTTTTATCAAATATTCTTTCTGCCTCTTCCTTTATCCCCTCTCCATCTGGTATTCCTATCATGAGTATGCTAGTATGTTGATGGTGACTTGTGGATCTCTTAGGCTCTGTTTATCTTGTTTCATGATTTGTCTCTCTGAAAACCTCCATTGATTTATCTTCAGGTTCATTAATCCTTTACTCTGTCAGTTCAAAGCTGCTGTTGATATTGTCAAGGGATTTTTTTCCACTTCAGTTACTATACTTTTTAACTTTAAAATTTTTATTTGGTATATTGATATAGATAACTTTGGATATTTTTGGGGGGGGTCCGGTCGTGGGGCCTGAGCTCCAGGCCTGGGCGCTGTCCCTCAGCTCTTCAGCTCAAGGCTAGTGCTCTACCACTTGAGTCACAGCACCACTTCTGGCTTTTTTCTTTTTGCTTATGTGGTGCTGAGGAATCAAACCCAGGGCCTCAAGCATGCAAGGCAAGCACTCTACCACTGAGCCATCTTCCCAGCCCCTGGATATTTTTCTTTGGTGAGACATTATTCTCCTACTTTCATTCAATTCTCTGGATGTGTTTTTGCTTAGCTCCTTAAACATTTTATAATAAAGTCTTTGTCTAGGAAGCCAAAAAACCGGGCTTCCCAAGGGACAGTTTCTAATGATTGATACTTTTTCCTGCATATGGGTCATACTTCTTTCCTGTTTCTTTGCATGTTGCCTACGTTTTTACTGAAAACTAGACCCTTTCAGTCATATCTGTGGTATCTCTAGAAATCCTATTTCCCCCTTACTTGTCTGTCATGGCTGCTGTCCTTTATTCAATGGCATCTCTGAGGTAGTTCTGAAAAGTTTGTACACTTTGTTGTGTGAGCTGTGGAGATTTCCATGTACCTGGCTTTGTGGTAATCTAATGAATGAACCAAAATTCTCTGAAGTGGCTCCCACCTTTTGCTGAGGGACTCTGTGTGTAGTGTGTAGCCAGAGCACACTTCAAAGCTCTAGCAGTTTATAACTGCCTGAGCCATCCTTTCCTGCTTGTGTAGAGTCCCAAGCTTACCCTGAAGTGAGAGCAGGTAGGGCCTTCTTGGCTCATTCCTGACCACCTGCACAGCCCTAGCCATGTGTGAAGCCCTCTAGAGCTCCAGGAATACATCAGCACTTCCCAAGTCCCTTACAAATATCCCCACTCACCAGAGTTGAGTTTTTAATCTAGCCTCTTATTTGCCCCAATGGATATTCTCACAACAGATATAATCACTAAAAATTTGCCTATATTTATTTTTGATAATCTGAGATTAGAATGTTTCATTGAGCAAGCTTCCCATTAGATCAAATAAAGACAAGGCCTGCTAGACTGGAGACGTGGCTAAAGTTGTAGAGCACCAGCAATGAGCTTGAGTCAAGCCGAAGCAAGAGGCACTGACTTCAAGCTCTAGTACCAGCACAACTATTGCTTTTCAAGAGTGCCAGACAGCTCATGAATAGGCACAATTCACTGGAAACAGTGATGTAGCAAGAGCTCTCAACCTTTCTTCCCCATTCAGTGACTACTAAACTACTGTTTTTCACAATTACTGTAATTGTTGGCCTGCTGGTGGTATTTAACGCAACTGTAGAACTGGGGAAAGAGGAGAAGAAATGAATTGAAATGCCATAAGCGGACTATTCTTACTGATTCCCAAACTATTTCTTAGTTAAATCAACACTCTAAGTTGTTATGAATCTGATTTGACTTCCAGAGTGCTGAAAGATGTTGATCTGGACCATTTTCCTGGTATGTTTATGGAGGACCAGATTGTTATTGCTTCAGAGTTCATCACTCTGGAGGCGCTCTTTTCTCAAGCAGGGCTTTAACTGGGGCCCAGAATGATCAGAATTTCATTTTGTGACCATCTGTAGAGCGGAGGGATGAGACAGGAGGCAAGAGGAGAGGTAGAGGCCTCTAGAACCAGACTGTAGACACGGCAGGGTTTGGAGTCCAGGAGACAACGATGGAGTTTCTTTTAAAGACTAAGTTCTCTCCCTTGAGCTGGGCAGTCAAGCAGATGCTGAAATAGGGATGAGGCCTGTCAGACCAGCTGGTACACGGAGAAGCAGCTGGACCTAGTGCAGGAAGTTCAGGGGCTGCTTGCTTATCTCTGGGCAGCCCCAGACATTTTTTGAAGACGAAGAGATTCACATGGAGAGAGGAGAAAGGCTTAGAGCGAGGCAATGAGGGCTCACATTGTGGGTACAGGAGCTAGGGTGTACCTTACCTCCCCAACTGGGACTAGTTGGAAGGTGGCCAGAGTTTGCATTGCGGGGACCCTCTAGGAACACAGATTCTGCAATACCCAGACTCTCCATCCCTCTCCAGAGGCCTCTCCAGCAGCCATTGTGTTCCTGCAGAACGTGGTACAGGAGCCAGGCGAGGGGTGAAGTGGCTGCTTTCTTCTCCATTCCTTTCTCTCCCAAGCAATTCTCTGAACAAGCTTTTGTAAATCCCAGCTGTTCCCGCCTTTGTTCCGATTTAATCCTTCCCTATTTATCCCCCCTCTGGTACCTGTTTATTATGTTCCATTTCTGTTTGGAAGCCAGGGCTCAACAGATCTGCCACAACTGATCTTATCTGCACTCAGGCAAACACAATTGTGCCCCGTGCCTTGTCATCCAGCACCCATATAAAAGGGCCGGAGAAGGAGAAGAATTCAACACACCAGCACCGCCAAGTACAACAATCCTCGAAAAGACTTTAAAATAAATAAGAAAGCTGCTTCGGGCTGTTCCAAGGGACTTGCAAAGCCCTTCACTGGAGACACAATGGCGTCCGTGCACCTGCTCTTGAAGCTCAGTCCCTCCACCACTGGAGAACCAGTGGCCTTGGCTCTTCTTGACTGCTGACATGAAGAGGGGATTGTGTTTGGGTAGTGAGGATGATGACTCAATGTCGCTCCCACTCTGAATTCCAGGAGTATTATAGCTGTTAGAGATCTGAGCCTTATTCTTGATGGGGTCTCTGAAGATAGCAAGGGGAAGCCATGGGTCTAGTCAGGAAGTACAGGAAGACTGAGGCTATTGGCTCCTACTCACCCCACATCCATTCCCCTAGTGCCTGCTGCCTGTGCATGGGGCTGGGAAATGAAAGCAAGAGTTACACCAACAGAGGAGAAAAGGACAGACAAGATTTCTTGTCTTTGTTAACCTGACAGATCTATAAAGATGGCCGTATCTGACCATACTGTCTCTAATTTGGTCCTCTAGACCTGGGGCTATTACGGCCAGCCACCTCCACTTTTTGGCAAAGGACAGGCAGGTATTGAGAGTAGACAGGACAGGGTTTTCCCCTTCTACTCTAAACCCAAAGGCCTTCCAAGCTATGGATGGGAGCAAAGCCAAGTAGAAGACAGTCAACTCCTGCCCCATGTCTGTCTCATTCTGGAACAGGAGTGAAATGGAGTTTTAAATAGACTTAGGACAACCAGATATGGTTGTACATGCCTGCAATCCCAGCTATTTGGAATATAGAGATTGGATTGAGACAAGCCTGGGCATAAAGTTAGTGAGATGAGACCTCAAATCAACCAAGTGGGGTGTGGTGGGGCATGTGCATACCTCTAGGTGCACAGGGGGTGTAGGTTCCTATCACCTTGATCACAGTCCAAACCCATCCCTGGCAAAAATGTAAGACCATATTGGAAACTTAACTAAAACAAACTCAAGTGGCAGAGCACCTGCCATGCAAACGCAAGGCCCTGGGTTCAAACCCCAGTACCACCAAAAGCTTGGGAGTGCCAGGGAGAGTCCAGTTCCATAACTAATTGCTTTTAGTCCCCTGATGGCCTTGCTATGTCTGCTGTAGAGATTAATTAGCCATGCCTAAGAGAAGTTACCCAAGCTGCCCATGAACCCATGGCAAAGGACGGGCAGTTCCATGGGGTCCTGGCATATAGGGTGCAAAGCCCAAACACCTCCAGGAATCAACAGCACACCACGGTTTTCTAGTAACCAGAGACTGTCTGGTGGAGACTGTCTGGCCTGGCACCAGTGCCCACCGTGCTGGGTGTGGGAAGGCAGACTCTCCTCCCCCTCCCCCAGGCCCTGCAGCATGCTGCCTGCGTCTCTGCGGTCACCACAAATGGCTCATTTTACAGTCGTGACAGTGGCTTCAGGCGCCTCTGCCTAGCAGGAATGACATCAATCCTCATTCAAATCAAACTCCTTCTGAAACATGCTCCAGTGGGCTGGAATTTTCTGCTAAATAAGGTGTTATTAACCCAGCTCCCAGCTCCTTGGGCCCAGGCTGAGCTCAGCAGCAGCCACAGCCATGCCACGCTGATGAACCCACTTAAATACCCATGAATAGGCATTGTGGTAGCAGCCTGGGCAGGCCCTGTGACCCCGGGGGCTCCTTGGGCTGTCGCACTGTGTGTGTGTGTGTTTGGGGAGGCAGAGAGGGGGAGGGGGGACGACTCAGTCTTACCACTGGCTCTCACAGGCAGTGAGTGGTTGCTTTGAGGCCTGGAGATAGTGAAGAGAGACAATCAGAGACATTTTTATTTCTGCCTTTGCGGTATCTTTCTTATCAGCTTTAGTTTCCAGAGCTTCTCAGGATGAGAAGACACAGAAGGAGTCCAATCAAGAGGAAGGACAGCAGCCCTGCCCTCCCTCACCATATCCCAACACTAGCCAGACTGTGTTCTAGCTGTTTGGGTCAGACAGGATCCCAACAGAATATCATCTCAGTCTTTGTGCAGCACAAAGCATGCTGTGATGATCCCAATCTCATCACTGCAGCCACAGACAGGCGCAGTTGATGTGATACCCAGAGCCTCAGCTTTCACAGCTGACAGAGCCATAGTCGCTGGTCCAAGCCCATTTCTTTATAGATGAGGAGACTTGGGATCAGAGGGAAAGGTCATGCCCAAGGTCGCACACAGCAAAGCCATACCAGCTCATAACCAGCTCTCCCAAAATCCCGTGCATCCTTCTCTCACTCCATTTTTCTCCCTTCCAGCAACACTAAAGCATCATGGGTAGCCGGGCAGTAATAACCTCATTTACAGGATAGTTTAATCTACATATTACAATGGATGTATAGTTGAGTGATATGCTGTTAAATAAGATCAGAGAACATAAAAATAGTTTTCTTAACTATGATAAGTAAAAATCCAACACATAGATGGATGCATTTGTCATTTTAGACAAGTGCTCACTGGGCATCTGCCAGGCATTGGGCATCAGGCTGGGTGTGGATCTTTTCAGAGGTAAATGCATACGAGGTGGGCAGGCCCCAGCTCTGCCAAGTAGGACAATAAACAATGATGTAGGGCTACATGTGCACGCATGTGCAGACAATTGCAAATGGTGCCATACAAGTCGGTGTTATGAAGGAAAAGAACAGAGGGTCAGCAGAGGACCATAGAGAGTGGTGGGGGGTAGAGCACAAATGAAGGGGGGTCCTCTTCGTGGTCAAAGGGTCAAGGAAGGCTTTTCTTTTTTAGGGGGGGTCTGGTCATGGGGCCTGAACTCTGGGCCTGGGTGCTGTCCCTCAGCTCTTCAGCTCAAGGCTAGTGCTCTACCACTTGAACCACAGCACCACTTCCCGCTTTTTTCTTATGTGGTGCTGAGGAATCAAACCCAGGGCCTCAGGCATGCAAGGCAAGCGCTCTACCACTGAGCCACCTTCCCAGCCCCAAGGAAGGCTTTTCTGAGAGGGCAGTATTTAAGTTAAGACCTGAGGGTAGAAAAAAAAAGCCCTGTCATGCAGGAAACTGAATGGGAGGGAGCCAAGCAGAAGGAACCGACCTTGGATTTCCTAACCTAGACAAGTGAAAACATTTTTAAATGAATAGAAGCCTATTGTTTTAGAGACAGGAAAGCAGTTGCACTTTATAAATGGAGTCCATGGTCAGCCTCTCTGTAGTGTTGGGCTGGATTCCATGCTATTTGCTGGATGCAGGCCTGAGAAGAGCTTTTCTGGAGATGAGGAGAGAAAATTTCCCTTTTCCAATCCAGAACCGTGCTTAGCACACTTTTACATTCTGTAGTGTTTAACACAATTATACATTCTGCAGTGCTTAGCACAGTTCTACATTCTATGCACACAGGCTCCACCTCTTTTCTGCTCTGTGACCTCAGGCAATGTAACTCCTCAGAGTGTCAGTTTCTCCACTTGTATCATGGAGGACAACAAAAGCACAACAGAAGGGTGCTGTGCGGCTTCACTGAAATACTGCATGCCAAGAGCCTGGTGCAGTGCCAGCCCCTTGCATGTTTGCCACTGTGATTTCAGCAGGCGCTATCCATACAAACTAAACTATCGTGTACATGAAAGTCTTGTTTTGACTTTCCTTTTTTTCTCCCATGCACATTGCAGCAAGAAGCATTGCAAAGTCCACCGGAGCAGCTGTAGCTCTGGGGGATTCTTTATTGAACTCCTTAAGTCTGCCTATACTCCTGTGAGGTGTCCTTCCATTCCATCCCCTCCATTTCACTGGTGTGAGGTGAATTCTACTGCGCGCCAGACACTGGTTGATATGATCACACTCAATGGCCAATGGTTGACCATGAAGACTTTCCTGAAGCCTTCTCTCTAGGTCTTGTACTGATCCCCAGATCCCAGACTTTCTCCAAGGCCTTGGGATGAGCATCTTAAGCATCAATATATTGAATAAAGGCGTTTCATTGAGATAGTTTCATACGTATATACGATGTACTTCAAACAAACTCATTCCATTTATATTACTTAATCCTCTTCCTTCCTCCCCTGACTTTTGCCAGTTTTTAGTGTTTCATTCTATCTATCTATCTATCTATCTATCTATCTATCTATCTATCTATCTATCTATCTATCTATCTATCTATCTACCTTCCTACTTACCTATTTATCTACCTACCTACCTACCTACCAACCTATCCATCCATTTATCTGTGAATCTGTCTGTCTGCATTTCTGTATCTTTCATCTATCTGTTCATCTGCCCATCCATTCACCCACCCATCCATCCATCCATCTACCTGTGTCTCTCCCTCTATCCATCCATCTGTGTATCTGTATCTATCCATCTATCTGCCTGTCTGTCTAGATATCTATCTATCCATCCAGATGTATATCTGTGTATCTGCATATCTATCTGTCTTTTTCATTCATCTGTCTACTTATCCATCTATCCTGTATCTTATTCATGCTCATTGTTACTCTCTCCTTTCTCCCTTTCCTCTGCTAGTTTTTCCTTCTATAAGCCCTTCTTTTACAATAATATCATGGTATTATCTTTTCAGGTCTAGCTTCTGCATAAGAGTGAAAAAATTCAATATTTGACTTTCTGAGCTTGGCTAATGTTGCTCAACCTGATGATATACAGCTCCATCCATTTTCTTACAAATGATGTAATTTCATCCTTTTTTGTGGCTGACTAATACCCCATGGGTATATATGACACATTTCCTCTATCTGCTTATCAGTCAATAGGCACTTAGGATGATTCAACAGTGTGGCTATTGTGAACAGTGCTGTGCTAAGCATAAGTATGCAGGTTTGTCTAGCACATGTGGGCTTACATTCCTTCAGATACTTGTTGGGCCTCTTCGACATATAGGCTCCCTTGCGCTATTTCTGCCATGTTGGCCAGCGTTGACCAGTCCAGTGGGAGGAGGGACTTGAGAGTTGGGAGCCAAGACCCCTGTATGAAAGCAGAGGGGAACACAGGACACACAGCTAAGTGAGGAAGGAAGGCTGAGTTCATATGGGCAACAACATTTAAGTAAGAAGATTCTGGAAGGAAGAACACAGAGTAGTCGGAGACATGGTTGGAAAACCATGAGGGTGTGAATGCTGGAAGACAAGGAAAAAAGAGGGAGCATCAACATAGAAAGGGAGCCACGTAGAGTCTCTTTGATATGGAACTACCACAGGCTCTGTGGTCTGGATTCGAATGCCACCCCTCCTCTCTAGTCTATGACCCTGGACAAGACAAGGGGCCTTGGAGCCTCAGTTCCCATCTCATATGAAGGAAGCAACTGTGGTGCCAGCTACCGGGGAGCTTATACCTAAAGTACTCATTTGTCAATGGTCTGGTCTCTGAGTATTTCTTTCTGCAGTAGGAAGCAGTCAGGGGCACACACAGACAGCCCTTTCTTTCTATAAAGGATGCAGAGCCAAGATGGTGCTGGTATCATGGACAAAATGCCAGCAACCCTGAGTTCTTAGGGAGCAATTGATGAATGACAGAAGCGAGGCCCAGAGAGTGACTGCCCAAGAGGACAAAAATCCCTGTCCTGGCCAGGGAGGAATGTAGAAAGAACTACAGACAAGAACACTTGCCACAGATCAAGAGAGATAAGCAGCTGAAGCAGGCCTTGAAGGGTAAATGGAAGCGGAACCAGGAAGAGGGAACAGTCTGAGCAAGGGACCAGCAGGAGAACTCTCTCCTTCAGAGAGACTCTGGGGGCTCCCTGCTGCCCTCTGGTGTCAAGTTCAAGGGTAAATGGCCCCACACTGGACAAGCAATTCCGAGGCCCCAGCTCCCAGCCCTGACTGTGTCACAGTGCTGAGATGTGATCATTAGGTGATTATGTTTTTAAGGCCCAAATTGTTTTATTTGTTTCCCTGCCAGCTTTCATGAGGCCATCAGTCATTCCCCCCACAGATAACATTTCTTATGTACATTGACAGAATAAATTACATGGTTCTCATCCGGCAAATCAACATTACAGGGGAACATTATCTTTTGCAAAGCGCTGCCTGTGTGCATCATAAATCCTAACCAGGTTTATTACATCTGTCTTGTCATAGATTCATTTTATTGAGAAGTACGGGTTTTTTTTTCCAGATTAATAATCACATTAATAGATGAGATTCGTTTTTAGCGAATTGTTTTCTTGGAGAAACCACAGGAAGGAATGCATGACTACAGGAACACTGGCACTCTGGTGACTGGGGCTCTGAGACTGCCCCTGTCATGCTAGCAGTGTCCTCCAAAATTGGATACCAGGGAACCCCACTCACTGAGGCGAGGGGGGCACTCTGGGGCAGCCTGTGCTTTCCTTTGTACTTCTGATTGCACAGCTTCCTCTAAAGGACAAATCCAGAAGCTTCCAAGATGGTGTCAAAGATGTATTATCATATTAAACCAATCAAATGAATATTTAATGAGCAGCTAGCATGTGTGCAACTGGCAAATCAACAGGGGAGAGAGAAAGCTAACCCATTTGGAACAAGCAGCCAACAACCCAGAGCAGATTCCTGAGAGCTGGGCTTCCTCCCTGCTTGCTTCCTGTCCCCACCCCCTACCTCAGGAGGAGGGGCTCCACCACCCAGCTCTGGGCTTCCTTCTCTTCTTTGTGCTAAGTGAAAGGATGGGTCTAGATCCTAGGAGGGGAGAAAAGCTCACAGGCCCAGTCCTAGCACCAGACAATGAGGTTGGAACCCAGCCCCACCCACTCATCGGAAGTCTTATCTGTAGCTGACTTCACCAAGCCACAGCAGAACTGCATATCTGCAACTGAGACCTTTTGCCAGCATTGCCTAAAGGACTTCCTCTGTAGCCTCCATAGAAGGGGCTGCTGACCCCTTAGTCCAGAAAAGTTCTAGGGGGACAATTTTCAACATGTGTGAGGACACGGGCCCGAGTCCACTGTGCCCAGTGCTTTCTCTGCAACATCTTATTTAATTCTTACAACAAATCCAAGACAAGGTTTGATCCCATGGGTGAGAAGTAGAGGCTGCAGGTGGTCCAATGACTTTCCTAAAGCCACCCAGAGGCAGAGGCAGAGGCAGAGGTAAATCTGACACCCAGGCTAGACCAGACTCAACCCCTTTTTCCATCTGGGCAAGCTGCCCGACACCAGGGACACAATGACCAGAGACAGCAAGGGGATGCTTCTTAAAGGCACTACAGTCTGGCAAGTCAAATGTCAACGAATGAGCAGAGAAGTCCAGCAGGGGAGCTCAGGAGAAGAGGAAGAGATTAGATGCATGTGATACTGAGTGGGGCCTGATGCGGTCCTCTGCCCTACCTCCTCCCTCACACAATCGAACTCTAAGTAAGTGTTCCTCACAGACGGAGGAACAAATCCCAGAAAGGCAAGCACCTAAATAACCTGGTGAGCTAGAGCTACTCCTTCTTTACATGTGTCCTCGCAAGTTCTTTCCAGCAGATCTGGCTGCCTTCACCAGACTAAGTGGGATATGTGGGCCGTTGGTCTGAAATGGGACCACCAGCCAGGGAACATGAGTGTGGCCTAACTCAAGGGGAAGGCAGGGCTCGGGAGCAGATGGGAGGCCCCCAAAGTGGCGATTGTGCTCATGCAAGGGTCATCCCCAACCCCTCCTCTGATCCGTTTCAGAGAGATTTCTGCTTGGAGAAGAAGCAAGAGAAAGAGCCCCACTGGCATCTCTATCCTGACCTCCAGCCTCCCAGAGCCTGCATTGAGTGTCCACGGGGACCCTCACAGGCCAGTCAGGTAGGCCCTGGATGACACCAGTCCTCATCTTCCCAAAGGATGAGGATCCGTAAAGGCAGCCCCAGGCTCTGAGATGCTGGGGACAGAGCTCAGAAGTCATCCTGGAAGCTTTTCTTCCAACAATCCAATCTATCAGCTTTCAAAATACAAACAGTATCCCATCCCTTCTGCCACCGCCAACCTGGCCCAAGGGCCCCATCAGCTCTGACTCCACCTCTCCGCTTGCTACCTCACTCCAGACTCCAGACAGATAACCCCTGGAAAGGCTGCTTGTCTGCAAAATGCACCCGCCCCCCATTCTCAGCACACTTTGGCTGCCTTTACCCCCTCCCTCACGGCCCCTTCCTTCCCCCTCTATCACCCTGCTGGCTTTCACACACCCCCTGCACTCCCACAGCAAGCTCCTGTTCAGCTCAGCAGTTGTTTGCATAAATGCTACACCCCTAGAGTTGAGCACCTTGAAGCTTGATGCCTCTAGATCTCTGTAGCCGCTGTCCCTTAGCCCAGAGGTCTCTTCCATAGATAGATGCCCAGGGCTGGGTCCCTCTGCCTCTCTAGAGCTTTATTCAAAACTATGAACCATTGGTTTGTACAAAACTACAATCTCTATGCACCACATTCCCTTCCCAGAATCCCATCTTGTTTTTCCCCTGCGTCATTTTCCCCCATCTGGCTCTTCTGGTCCATTTCTGTCTACTGAGTGCCATGAAGGTGGGGTTGTTGTCTGTTTACTCATCCCTGTATCTGTACCATCCAATGGGCATTCAATATGTAATGGCCCCATGAGTTTCATAAGTGTTGAGATTGTCCTGCCATTGGAAGATGGGGTTCTCTGGGTTAAAACACACAAATGTTTCAGTAGTTTTTTTCCTACTGAAACAGGGTATGCTTTCCTACCTGAGGTGTCAGGAATGACTAGAATGTGTCTGGCTCAGTGCGTCTCACACAGCAGCTTCTGTGAAACAGGTTCCTTTCTCCTTAAAGTCCACGGACAAAGCCCGATGCACTACACTGTGAGACCAAGACTAAGGCTGCGTGACTCGGGCTCTGGTGAGAAACTCCACTTCATGGCTTATTAACATGAACCTTGGGGAAGTTCTTTTGTCTCTTTGGGCCTCAACTTTCCAGTCTGTAAAATGGGTGATAATAAAAATGGTGTCGTCATGTGTTTTAGGACAAGTGAATGAAAGATGGCTGGAACAGCCTCTGGTCCACCTGAGCTTGGTAAAAACTGGTGGTGGACAGATGGAGGAGTTACTGGCCCAGACTTGGAGTTTTCTGATCCCTGGCCTCCTGCCAGGGTTCCTGAGCACTTCAAGCTTGAGCAGGTTAATGTGCAACAGTCTCTCTCCCTGACTTTTTTTTTAAGCATAAAAATGTATCTCTACACCTTTCATTATCCACTTCATCAGTCTCAAACCGTCAGCTAATTGCGCTCCCAGTGGCCCCTCCCCTGCCTCTTCTCTGAGCTCAACAGCACACAGCTGCTGTCCTGTCTGGGGCTCCAGGAGGGAGCCAGGAACAAGATGCAATAGACACTGTCCAACAACCTCCTCTGAGTGCCTTCCTCTCTCATTCACCCCTGCTTCTCTCCTGCATCCCCACCCCAGGAGGAGGGCAGCAAGAGAGCCCAGGGCAGAGGGGGAGAAGGGCCGCATGCAGATGCAGATGCCAATGAGGTTTCATGATTGACACAGCACTAAGCTCCCTGTCTGGGGAAAGGGAAACTTGGAGGTGAGTTTCCTGCCAGTGCTCACCTTCTAAACCTCAGCACACAGAAAGCCAGAAGAGACGGAGGAAGGACAGAGCAGCTGGATGTGGGCAGCTGAGATCTGCATGGCAGGTTACAGGAAAGCTGGAGTCAGAATGTCTGTGACTGGATAGCCAGCTATGCACCTACAGGGTGGTACTGTCTTGCCTGGCAGAGACTGGCACCTGGCACAGGAGCCATGCTGCTTCTACGGGAAGTCACACTGTGCAGGGACATAGTGGGGCCATGAGAGGATGGAAATCTTGCTGAATATCCTGGGCTTTTGGCAGAGAGTCCAAAAAGGCCATATATTAAGGACTCTCCTACACCCGTCCAATAAAATCAATCCCAGAATCAATCCATGACAGAACCAGATAGTTTGCCAGTAAAATACTGCCTACCAGAACAAAAGTAACACTGTTTTAAATAAGATGAAAATACTCAGGTCTCAATACAGTATCCACTATCATGTTTTTTTTTAATGCAAAGCAGGGCTGGGCTCAGTGGCTCACACCTGTAACCTCAGATACTCCAAAGGCAGAGATTGGGAAGATCCAGTTGTGAGACCAGCATACACAATAAGTTAGCAAGATCCTATTTCAACTAACAGGCTGGTGTGGTTGTGATGCCAGCTACTGAGATGCATAGATAGAAGGATCATGGTTCAAAGTCAGACCTGGGCAAACAATAGAAACCCTCTCTAAAAATAATAAAAGCCAAAAAAATGGCTGGAAGAATGGCTTTATTGATAGAGCATTCATTTAGCAAGCATAGGGCTCCAAACTCAAACTCCATACTGCCAAAATAAAAAGTCAAGGCAATGAAATAGAATCTAGCATAGAACTAGACCTAAAGCTGATACAGATGTTAAAATTAGCAGTAATCAACTCTAAAGTATCCTTTATAAATATATTTGAGGATTTAAAGGGAGTGTGTATGTGATGCGTGAACTAATGGGAAATCTCAACAGAAAAATGGAACTATAAAAAGAGTCAGATAAGACATGTAAACTAAAAGTATATGTGGAAGGCAAAATTAGATAATTCTACCAGTAGGTTGGAAACTAAAAGGAAAAGCTCTGTGAATTCAAAAATAGCCCTTAAAACCAGAACAACCAAAATTTTCAGGGAGAGAAGAAGAGAACCTCAATGGCCCAGAGGACCACAGTAAAGATGGTGGCAGCAATGGAACTGGAGCCCACCCCCACAAAGAGAGGCAAAGAAATAAGGGCAAAAAATTGCTTTAAAAATTAATATCTACCCAAATTATGAAGACAAGCCACAGCCTGAGAGACAATATTTGCAAAAGGTTTATCTAGTGAAGGACCATTATACAAAACAGATAAAGAACCATAGGGTTGGAGATGTGGCTCAGTTGGTAGAGTGCTAGCCCATGAGCAAAAGCATCAGGTACCAGTTCGAGTCCCCATCTCAGGTGAAAACAAAAACAAAAACAAAAATAAAAACAAAAAAGAATTTCTTGCAAATTTGTCCAACCACTCTGGAAAGCAATATGGAAGTTCCTCAAAAGACTAAACAGAGTTCAGAGCTCTCCTATGACCTAGTAACCCCACTCCTGGGCATCTACCACAAACAAGACCCTATTAAAGCTACCACCACAACCATGTTTGTTACAGCATTATTTTACCATAGCTAAGATATGGAACCAACCTAAATGTCCCTAAGTAGATGAATGGATCAAGTAGATGTGGTACATATACTCAATGGACTTCTATGCTTCCATCAGAAAGAATGGCATTGCCTCATTCATAAGGAAATGGAAAGATTTGGAAAAAATTATAATAAGTGAAGTAAACTAGACCTAAAGAAAAGTAGGATGCATGATATCCCTCATGTGTAAGAACTAGAATATGTCTACAATATTCTTAACAGGGGACCCAATAACCCAATTGCTTTGTGCATAGGACCATATGTAATGAAGCATATCAACGGAAATAAGAGGTTATTACTATGTTCTGTATATAGGTTTTTTTTCTAGTTTCTCTTAGTTTTCTGTATTTTGTATGTAAGATTATTCAATATGTAGAGGGGAAAGGGAATCACAGAAACAGCAGGACAAAGGATAAACCAATGCAACATTGATACTCACTTGATACTATGTGGGATAAGAACCTTACAACTTCGGGGAGGGGAGGGAAGTAAAAGTGGGGTAAGTGGGAGATAATGAGGGATTGGGTAACAATGATTAAAAACAAACTTACTCATTACCTTACTTATGCAACTGTAACTCCTCTGCTTGTCACCTTTTCAATAAAAAAAATAATAACTAAAATTCCCAAAATGGATCAGTATTCAAGCAAGCTACCCAATATAAATTGAGAAAAATACTGAAGATGATACACAAGTGGCATAGACAGAGAAAAGGGAGCTCACCACCATACATCATGAGTGATGTGTATTAAAAAGAGATAATAAGATTGTACTACATTCCTCAGAGAATGGCCAAAATATGTGAGGTGATGGATAGCTCAGGTGCCTTGAGTTTATATATATATATAGTGTGTGTATTATGTATATGCAAATGTTAGGTATAAATGTGCTAAAACAGCACAGTGCAGTGTATAAAGACAGGCAATTGTTATCCTCCAATAAATGTTGTTAAAAGAATGGTCACAGTCTAAACACCTTCTGATAACAAATGCTGGAGAAGAGGGGGAACAATGGGTCTCTTCCACTTGTAGTGAGAGTGGGTAGTGGCACAGCCTCTTTGGAAAAGTGGTACAGCCTCTTACAACCTTAAATGTACCAAGTGTTGACTGAAATAAGTCAAAAGCTTAGTGCACAGACAACCTGCAGAAGAATGTTTATAACAACTTTATGCATCACTGCAAAAACTTGGAAAACCAACAGGATGTCCTTTATGGGCAGATGGATAGACAAATGGTGGAATGATGGAATAATCCGTATGATGGAATAATCCATCACTAAAAAGAAAGGAGCTTTTAAGTCATGAAACAACATAGAGAAAATCTCAGTGGGAAAAAAAAACCTGGTATTCTAGAGTAGATAATAATGTGACATTCTAGAAAAGACAAAACTAGAGACAACAATGAACATATCTGTAGTTGACTAGAGAGAAAGAAAAGGGATGCATGGTCCATTCATTCAGAGAACTTTTAGACAGAGAAATTATCCCAGGTGATGTTAGTGCACAATGTACAACACCAAGGCTGCCCCCTCACAAGAGCTATGCTAATGATGTGTGCCACTGAGGGAATGACTTAAGTGGTAGAGCACCTGCCTAGAAGTTACAAGGCCCTGAGTTCAAATCCCAGTGTGAAAAACATGATATCATGACAATGTGGGTTCATGAATTGGAATAACAGGGTGTTGAGAAAGGCTATGTATGTGGAAGAGAAAGAAGTGTATAGCAATTCAGTACTGTTCAACTCTCATCCTTAAATTGCTCTGAAAAGCCAGACACCAATGGCTTATACCTGTAATCCTAACTACTCAGGAAATTGAGATCAAAGCTAGCCTGGGCAAGAAAAAAACTTCAATTGTTTAAAAACAATTTTTTCGAATATGCTGAAAATGTCAACCAACAAATCCCCAAAGCTTCAGTAACCCCCAAGCAATGCACACACACACACACACAAACACACTCTCTCTCTCTCTCTCTCTCTCTCTCTCTCTCTCTCTCTCTCTCTCTCTCTCTCTCTCTCTCTCTCTCTCTCTCTCTTTCTCTGCCTCCGCCACCAAGATTCATAATAAAAAATAATTTTGAAAAGAGAAAAGGAAAGAGAAAATATTAAAAAGCATTCAGGAAAATATATAGAGATAGGAAAGTGAAGATTTAAAGATGAGGATGGCCACTGGTTTATCATTAAATTCAATGCACATATGGAACACATAGATGCATGTCTGCCATTCTAGCTCCAGGTCAACGAAGAACACAGAGGTACTGACAAGAAGGCAACACATGGCTCCAGACAGCTATATTCACACGGAGTTAAAGATGGTGATGAAAGGGAGAAGATTTGGAATAAACTGAAGCAGAGGAAATTCACCACCAGCAGATAGGAATTGTGAGATGTTGAAGTCTTTTGGGGTCAGGAAGCGTGGTTCCAGGTGGACAACGAGCTTCTCAGCAAGGAATAAAGAGCACCAGAAATGGCCATGTACCCCAGTCAATGCAAAATACTCGATTCTTCATTATTTGGGGGGAGGTCGTACTCAGCTTGAACTTAGAGCCTCTCGCTTGTTAGGCAGATATGCCTCTGGCCATTTTTTCACAATGGCTATTTTTGAGATACAGTCTTGCTTTCTGCCCTGAACCACGATCCCCTTATTTTGGGCTTCCTATGGTAAATAGGAGGACAGGTGTGAGCCACCCAGCTACTATCCTTGAGACAGAGTCCCACAGACCGTTCTGCCCAGGCTGGCCTGGAACCTTAGTCCTCCTGAGCTTGGTCTCCCATATAGTTAGGATGGCAGGTGCTTACTACCATGCTCAGCTATTTATTGAAGAGGAGTCTTGTGAGCTTTCTCCCCAAGGCTGACTCAGATCCACAATCTTCTGAATCTCAGCTCCTCACTAGCTAGGATTATTAGACATGAGTCATCACTGCCCAGCTTTAATATCTTGAGAAAAAACTTACTATTTACAACAAAAATAGGGTTGCATTGTGGAAATTACATGTAAAAATAAAACAACTGAGCAAAACAGGAAAAGAAGAGAAGACATAGAAGAGAATACAGTATAAGGTTCCTACAGTATATGTGGAGGTAGACTTTGGTAACAAGCATTCATGCTGTCATCCCTGCAATAGGTGGCTCAGGTAGGAAGATGTTGAGTTTGAGATCAGCCTGGGCTCCATAGTAAGACCCTGTCTCATAAAAATGAGAATGTTTGTTGCCATTCCTAAAGCCACCATTTAAAAAGAGATTCAAACTTAAAAGCTAGTAGATGTGCTAGGCACTGATGGTTCATGCCTATAATCCTAGCTACTCAGGAGGCTGAGATCTGAGGATCACAGTTCAAAGCCAGCCCAGGCAGGAAAGTCTGTGAGACTCTTATCTCCAATTAACTACCAGAAACCAGGAGTGGCGCTGTGGCTCAATTGGTAGAACATTCGTGTTGAGATGAAGAGCTGAGGGACAGTGCAGGCCCAGAGTTCAAGTCCCATGACAGTTCCCCCCCCCAAAAAAAAATCTAGTAGATGAGAAAATAACTAAGATATTAAAAATTCTCATTAGCCAGGCACTGGTGGTTTATGCCTATAGTCCTAGTTACTCAGGAGGCTGAGAGCTAAGGATTGCAATTTAAAGCCAGCCCAGACAGGAAAGTCTGTAAGACTCTTATGTCCAATTAGCCACCATAAAGTAGGAGTGGAGCTGTGGCTCAGGTGGCAGAATGCCACCTTTGAGCAAAAAAGCCAAGCAAGAGTGTGAGGCTCTGAGTTCAAGCCTCATGCCAATAAAAAAATAATAATTCTCATTAGAATTTTTAAAATATAGAAAATTCTCTCTCAAGACAAAAAAAAAAAATCTCAATCCAAAGAAGGCAGACATGGGTGAAAGAAAATGAAAAATAATGAAAGGGAAAAATTAGGTATAAGATAGCAACATCGTACTTTTCCAGTCAACCAAGTCACTGGTCACATTGGATCTAAATGGACTAACCACTCCAATTAAAAGACAGACATTTGCTCATGCCTGTAATCGTAGCTGCTCAGGAAGCCAGATCTGAAACTCGAACTTCAAAGCCAGCTTAGGCAGGAAAGCCCATGAGACTCATCTCCAATTAACTACCAACAGAAGCCAGAAGTAGGGCTGTGACTCAAGTGGTTGAGTGCCAGCTTTGAGTACTAAAGCTCAGGACAGTGTCAGGCCCTAAGTTCAAGCTCCAGAAATCACCAAAAAACAAAAACAAAACACAGAAATTGTCTGCCTATAAAGGAGCAATGTCCACCCATACCCTGAACACAGAATATATGCCTTAAATATAATAATGCAGCAAGGTTAAAAAAATGGATGGATGAGGGGCTGGGAAGGTGGCTCAGTGGTAGAGTGCTTGCCTTGCATGCCTGAGGCCCTGGGTTCAATTCCTCAGCACCACATAAGCAAAAAGCAAAAAGCCGGAAGTGGTGCTGTGGCTCAAGTGGTAGAGTGCTAGCCTTGAGCTGAAGAGCTAAGGGACAGCACCCAGGCCCAGAATTCAGACCCACGACCAGACCCCCCCCCAAAAAAAAAGTAAAAAAAAAAAAAAAAAGGAATGGATGAGAAATGGATGAGAAAGGATATATCATGAAAACACTAATGAAAAGAAAGTCAAGCTGGCAAAGATTAATTTCAGAGAAAGATTCAACCCACGGACAAACTCTAGGGCTAAGTAGAGACATTTCATATCATAAGAGCCTGTTAATCAAGAAGATAGAAAAAAATCAAGAAGATAGAATAATTGTAAACGTGTATGTATCCAATACTAATCATTTGAAAATAAGCCAAACACCCTACCCCCCCCCAAAAAAAAACCATGATAGAACACGATAGTGTGTTTCACTATATGTAAATTAGTATCTCAATGAAAATTAAGATCTGTATTTGTAGGAGGAAAAAAAAAATCACAGCCTCTCTTGACACAGGACTAGGTCTGGGACTCAAGGTTAAGGCCTAATCAGCAGCCAAGAAATCTTGACACCAAGTCCCCAGGGTTGGGCTGGAGCTCTCTATACCTCCTGCTGGAAGGCAGAGAGAAGCACTGGCATCTGGCACCAAGTGTAGGCCACAGGCACAGGAAGGAGACAAGGACAGTAATCCCCTCTTTTCTGTATCATCACTGTCCACAGATTTGATTACCCACAGTCTGCAAATATTAAGTGGAAATGCTCAGAAAGAAACTGTTTATACATTTTAAATCATGTGCCATTCTGATTGGCATGAACTCTCATAATCCTGCTCCACCCACCCAGACCATGAGTCACCCTTTGTCAGACTGTATGCTCTTCTGCCTGTTAAAAGTCAAAAGTCCTCTCAGCTATCTGATGCCTAACACATCATCCACTACATTCACAGAGGCACTGGATCATTTGTTAGCATCCCCAGAAGGGGAATGCACTTCAGGTAGGTCTCTTGAGACAGAGAGAAGCCTCAGCCATATCACTTTTATTACAGCATATTGCTAGGATTGTTCTATTACTGATCATTATCATTCTATTACTGATCATTAATTTATACATTAAATGTGATCATAATATACCTGAGTAGGAAAAACTCTGGTACACATCAGGGGCACTACTGTCTGCCATTCTCAGGCATCCCCTGCGGGTCTTGGCATGAGCCCCATGGATAAGGGAAACTTCTGGTGCCCCAACTGTGAGGAAAGAGAGGGAGGATGGCCTGGAGCCGGGCTTCTCCCTGGACCCATAGAGAGCACACACACACACAGCATGGAGCACCAAGGAGGCGGCCTGACTTCCTGTCTCTGAGCTTTCGTTTCCTTCATAAAACTCAGTACAGCCAGGTACCCATGGCTCAAGCCTGTAATCCTAGCTCCTCAGGAGGTTGAGACCTGAGGAAATTGGTTCAAATCCACATAGGCAAGAAAGTCTATGAGACTCTTATCTTCAATTAAACATCAAAAAGCCAGACGTGGAGCTGCGGTTGAAGTGATAGAATGCTAGCCTTGAGCCAAAAATGCTCAGGCGCGCGCACGCGCGCGCGCACACACACACACACACACACACACACACACACACACAGAGCTCAGTACAATTTGTAATCTTGCATAATCACCTTGATCATCTGGCACCTGTCTCACACTGGTTTTGTAAGCCTCGTGAGGTGGGAACTGTCTGATGTCTAGCCTTCACAGCTATCTTAGCCTAAGCCCAGGACACAGTGTCCGTCAAGTGGGAAGGTCCTTGCAGGCCGTCACTGGGTAAATGATGACTAAGTGAATGAATGAAGAAATAAACAAAAGGAAAGAAAAGGGAAATAGAAGAGAGAGAGACAGACAGAAATAGAAACAATAAAGATAAAGGTCCCACTTTCCCTAACAAAGCTAAAAAAAAGTCATTTTTTAATTAATAAAAAAAATCTATGAGATCAAAATACAAACCCTTGGGTCCCTTTATCCATCCTAGAGTTTCCCAGTGGCCCTTGGAATCCCACTCTGGGCTGCCTTATCTTATTCCTGCTTCATCTCCAGGTCTCCCGACCTCTTTGTCAGGCCCTGGTCCTCAGCAGGACCCTTGAGGAATGCAGCATAGGTGAAATACTCACTGCCTTCCCTGGGGAGATCCTACCCCCGGACTTCAGTGTGTCTTGCACCAAAGAAGACCTTTGTCTGTGGAGTACAATCTCAGCTCCCCGAGGAAGGAATCGACAGGCATTGATCGAAAGTCTCTTGCCTTAATTCATGGCCCCCCACCCTATCTCCACAATGAGCCATTTTGCAGACAATAGCCATCATCACTGCCTTTGTGCAGGCTTAGGCGTCCTGAAATTGAGCCTTCAATCTCCTTGCAGACATGCACAGGAAATGGAAAATCCATGCTGGCACAGTGGTTGTTGATTCTAAAATACACAGGTGCTGTCCCTGGGTAGCAGAAGGTCAGATGACCTGGGACAGTCTGGATGGTGACTGAGGGCCCCAAAGGCCCCTCTTATGTAAATTACCTACTTATTCAATGCACAGCTGTCTGCTGGGGTCATCCCTGGAAAATCTGGGACCCAGAGTTCCAGAGTCCTGTTTGCAAGAGGCTTCCTCTGATCCCCCCATAGAAGCAAAGATCCAGAGAACTGGAATTTTGAGATTGGAAGGTAGACTGTGGATGCCTTATCCAGGAAGGGACAAGGTCATCCTAAGGTCAGAGACGCAGAGGTCTCTTCCATTTCCCAAAGAGCAGCCTGCAGATGCTTTGGGCTCAGGCATCTAAAAATACCACTTCTACTTAACACTGGAATTCTAGAGGGGCTGCAAGGAAACACAACCTTAAACATTTTGAGATGGTCAGAGGAATTTAACTATGGACTAGGTATTAGACAACACAAAGGATTTATTGCTAATTTTGTTAGTAGGTACCATACTGTTATTGTATAAGAACACGTTTATTCTTTTAAAAGACATTCTGTTTGTGTTTAATAAATAGCACCATATCTGAGCAGTTTTTTTTTTTTTAAAAAAAAAACATTTTAGCACAGAGAAGAAAAAAGGAAATGAAAACTATGATAAGGCAGAATCCAGGCTGGACAGGATGAGATGTGATGATTGATGAATGATGTCTGCCACAGGCAGGGAAGTAGCAGGAAAAGAGAGGGAAGTGACAGGATACCAGCTGTACATTTGCCATCCCGGCTGGTCCCTTGTCTACCAGACAAATGTCTACTTTGCCCTTCAGGTCTGCTTCCAGCAATATCTTTGTTGGGTATCAACCAGTTCATATATTTGTTTCTTTTTAAACAATTTGGTCTTGTTTATAGTTTGTGCTCTAGAACAGGCCAAAAGTAAGTACTATCAGGAACTTGGTCCATCCAATAATTGCCATTATAAATTAGATTTTGTATGAATGTATGGATTTTATATTTTAGGTTCAAATAGGATTTCCCAGCCCAAAAGAAAGAGCACTTCTGGGCAGGTCAACACAGATGCCCAAAAGCCATAGAAGGGCTTGTTTACTCTGAGAACTCCAGGTGGATGAGGCCCTTTCCCTGAAAAGGAAGCCCACTTTAGGCTTTCTGTTTGTCAGCAAACCAAGGGCAAAAACTGGAATATTCAGTCACTGAGATTGGAAACACCCATTTGGAGTTTTATAACTGGGTGCTGGCATGAAGGATTCCTGATGATGATGAGTCAAAGTTGTTGGGTGAGTTTGGTTGTTTCTAAGTAAACAAATATACCTGGTAGGGTATTTTCAAACTCCAGTACTGGCACAACAAAGAAGGAAGGAAGGAAGGAAGGAAGGAAGGAAGGAAGGAAGGAAGGAAGGAAGGAAGGAAGGAAGGAAGGGAAGGAGGGAAGGAAAGGAGGGAAGAAAAGGAGGGAAGAAAGGAAAGAAGGGAGGGAGGGAGGGAAGGAGGGAGGGAATCTTACTTGCCAACTGAAATGAAATATATGTGGAGAACCAAGGATTGCTCTTCTCTGCTTCTCTATGTTTCCTGGTTCTGTTTGGCTTTTGTTTTGTTTTCTCTTTAAAAGAAAAAAAAAAGGACTCCCAAGACTTCTCCAGAAATGTATGGGGTGAACGAGAAGTGGAGGTTCCCATCAGCTGGCAGTACAGCTGAGGCAGGAGCTGGGGAGAACTGTCCCATTTGAACCTTCTCAGCGAACAGGCTCAGCTTCATTGCTGGCCTGCTGCATAGCTGCCATCTGTGTGGGCTGTGATGGTTGATATCCTTCTATTTCTCCATTGAGAGTTTGGGGAAATGTAGAAATAGTAACAAATGGCTAAGACATTAGTACTAGAACTCTGCTGCTGCCCTCACAGAGCCCTCCAGCCCTTCAAAGTCAACCTTCTCCTTTAAATCTAGATAGGGACAGTCAAAGTCCCCAAACAACTTGCCTGGAAGAAAGTTTGGCCCTTCATCATGCTTTTCTCCCCGCACGGGGCTCAGACAACTTCCAAGGACTGCTCCTGTGTCCTGGCTGTCACCTGCATTTCACACAGCTGCTTTGTGTCCGGTCAGCTTGTTCTTTCGTTCCTGGATCACATTTCTCTGGATTATTCCTGCTGTCTTGAAATTTCCTTCCTAAATACCCCCCAAGAGCACAGCTAGGTCCAGACAGTAACATTTAACAGGATTAAACAGGAAGGGACTAAAGGGGCAGAGGGCCAGATCTTTCCTTGGAGCCTGACTCTATGCTGCCGGAGTTGGTTGTCTGTCCTTCAGGGCTTCTCTGTCCCTATCTCCCTGGCAAGGGCTTGCATCACATCCACATCCCAGCCCTCGCTGGGGTCCAACATCTCTGGTCTCTGCTGCCCATGAAGCCCAAAGTGGAGACTCACCATTAACACCTCGGTAAAGAGTATTCCAATTTCTGCCAAGTCCTGAGAGTTCACACTGCTAAGCCTAGCTACCTGAGAGGCTGAGATCTGAGGATCATGGTTCAAAGCCAATGTCTTTGAACATATCAACAATGCCCTTGAGACTCTTACGTCCAGCTAACCAGCAAAACAAACAAAAACAAAAAAGCAGAAGTAAGCCAGACACTAGTGACTCATGTCTGTAATCCCTAGCTACTCAGGAGACTAAGAGCTGAAGATCATGTTTCTTAGCCAGCCCAGGATCATGTTTCTAACCAGCAAAAAGCTGGAAGTGGAGCTGTGACTCAAGTGTTGAGTGACAGCCTTGAGCCAAAAAGCCATGGGAGAGCATGAGACCCTGAATTCAAGTCCCAGTACTGGCATCAATACATATATATATATATATATATATATATATATATATATCATATATCATATATAATAAAAATAAAAGAATATTCTAGTTTCTTGCTATCCCTCCCATTCCATTTCAGAAAAGAATGTCATGCCTCACAGTTGTGACCAAAGTCCTATTAAAAGATATGTCTAAATTCGCAAATAGTTTGGCCTTGAATTAGATACAGACCCCACACACCTCCAACTTGGTGAGACAGGAAGTCACATTTAAAACAGCTCCTTGTCCTGCAGGCAACTTGTGATCCTGAACTTGAAGGTCTGCTTTATTATTAGGAGGTTCTCTCTAGACCCCTGCTGAGGGGACCTGCGTGCCCGAGCTACACACCCTCTTTGCAATCTTTCCTTTCACACCTGGCTCTCCAAGAGGCACATTCTATATTTGTGCTTCAGTGACCCCAGAGACGGCTCTTTGCACAGAGCTTTCCTCCTGGATCCAGGGTTCCTGGAGGAACAAGGTTTGCATCAGGTCAGTGATGTTGAACAGAGAAAGGCTTTTGAGTGCTGCTGGAGGTGGCATTTGTGGCCTCAGGGGAGAAAGGAGAGATTTGGCATCTGCAGGGGTGTGGTCTGTGACAGAAGGCCTCACCATGTGTTACTGTCCTCAGTACTGTGGTACTGAAGGAGAGAGCCAGGCAGAACTCATGTATCCCCAAGCCAGCATCTCCCAGTAGGTGTTCACACTGTGTGCCGTTCCCAGGGGGAGGCTTGACCCTGGTGGGTTGGGAAGTTGCACTTAAAATTGTTTTTTCAAATTCTTTGCCTTGATATGTCTTTTTGTTTTTTATTATATTTTTTTTATTGTAAAGATACTGTTCAGAGGGGTTATAGTTACACGAGTAAGGTAATGAGTACATTTCCTATCGAGCATTGTTACCTCCATCCCTTCCCTCCCCACCTCCCCAATTCCTCCCTCCCCTCCTCTCCGAAGTTGTAAAATTTGTTTTCAACATAGTGTCTTGTACATCTCATTGTTACAATGGGTCGACCTGTATCCTTATTTCAGCATTTTGTTGTTTCCCTTCCCCTCCCCAAATTAGAAAAATGTATAAACAAGATGCAGGGCACCAGAATCAAATACAGTGACAACAGGGGTTATACCTTGGGGGAAGAACATACAAAAGAACCAAAACAAATCACATAGTACATTATAAATACATTAAAAACAAAAGTAAGAAAGATAAAACTTCTTGTGTCCCCATCTTGGGTTCATTTCACTTAACATCATCTTATATGGTCAAATGTACATAGTGTTTGACCTTTTCTGCTTGTCGTACACATATACTAGTTATTGCAAATAAGGAAAATCATGGGACCTATGCTTTTTGGGGTCTGACTTACTTTACTTAATATAATTTTTTCCAAGTCTGTCCATTTCCTAACAAATGGGGGTGGTGTCATTCTTTCTGATGGAATTGCTCTGATATGTCTTAATCTCTGCTTCTCAAACTAAACTAGGGCACATGACCTCATTCCTCAGAGACAGGAAGCAGCATGCTAGAAGGTACCGGGAGACAAAGAATGTAGCCTAGGGTGGTAACTAGGACCTAGGATGCCCTTTTGGGCATGACTTGGTCAGCAGGCAAAGCCTCTGCTTTTTCATTTCATCTAATACTATGCTTTCTCATAAAAGCTTAGATGTGTGTGTGTGTGTGTGTGTGTATGTGTGTGTGTGTGTGTGTGTGTGTGTGTATTGGAGCTGGAACTTAAGTCCTCACATGCTCACTAGGCTTTTTGTCCAAGGCTAGCACTGTACCATTTGAGCCACACTTCATTTTTAGCTTTTTTTTTTGTCAGTTGTGGGGCTTGAACTCTGGGCTGGGTGCTATTCTTCAGCTCTTCAGCTCAAGGCTAGCACTCTACCACTTGAGCCACAGTGTCATTTCCAGCTTTTTCTGCTTATGTGGTGCTAAGGAATCAAACCCAGGGCCTCATGCATGCAAGGCAAGCACTCTACCACTGAGCCACCTTCCCAGACCACGTTTAGCTTTTTGCTAGTTAAATAGAGAGAAGAATCTCATAGACTTTTCTACTGGCTGGCTTTGAACTGTGATCCTCAGACCTCAGCCTTCTGAAGGCACCCACTAGTGCCCAGCTAGATTTCGTTAATTTTTAAGCAAAGTAATTCATCAACACAATTTCTAAATTAACTTGTCCAAAAAATTACTAGGGAAAAAAAAAAAACTAATGCCCTGACCTGTGCCATTGCACTCCCAGACTGGTCCCCTGCGGTCCCAGGAGAAAAATCTTTGTGCTTGGTTTGTTGTTGTTATTGGTTTCCTACCAACTACCTCCACATTTCTTCCTTTTTAAGAAAGTTAAATTGTCTCATTTACCCAGGGTAGTCTCAAACTCCTGAGCTCAAGCGATCTTCCCTCTTCAGCCTCCCAAGCAGCTAGAACACAGGCTTCTAAACAATGCTTTGAAACTGCCACTTGCTGATCCTCAGCACTGGCCTTCTGAATTGACTCTGGGCTGTACTGTGTGTGGCTTTGATTCTTCCATTCCAACAAGTTGAACTGTCCCATACAGCTATTTGGCTACTTTTATTTAAATAGCTGATGGTGCAGCTACCTTAGATAGTCCCCCCATTTAGGTTTTCACCTCTCCCCTCCACAGTCACCCCTTTCCTAGGAAGCTGACCCAGAGATAAGAACTGACTGGTTGAACCTCATATCCCAAATGACAGGGATTGGTACAAGGAAAGACATGAGGAGTGGCATCAGCAAGACGGCTGAGTAGAAGAACCGGATGTGCTCTCCTCCACGCCACAAGACCCAAAGAAAAGACAACAGCTGGCCCTGCCTACCGGGACAGATGGCCTGACGTTTCTCCAACTGGCCTCAAGAGGCATCTGGAAAGCCCACCTAAGCAGTTTGTGCACTCTTGGCCCCAGGAAGCTGCTAACTGGACTGCCTACCTGACTGTCTTACAGTATGAGGGAGCCGTTGAGCAACCTGTTCTCAGAAACCCAGCCCACTGGGGTCCTAAAAAGCAGACAAGTAACCTATGGACTCAAGGAAGCAGCTGGACAACCTTCCTTTAGGCAAGGACTTGTGAAGTTCTCTGTGTGGCTCTCAGGCACTCACCAGAGACACTGTCCTGCACTTACCTTGCCCCAACATGATCCAAAGAAACTGATCATTCTCCTCACATCTACAATCAGTTCTATTGTGCTGTGTTGCCACTGAATTCACCCTATCTAAGGGAATTGCCACCCAGCTGGCAGTGCAATCATACAACCCCTGCATCATAGGCTCTTTGAGACACCTGCCAGCTTCGATTACAGCGGAAGGAGCTACCCACATACCACATGAGAGCCTCCACCTACAACTGAAGTCCATGCAGCAGAAAGTCTTCTACGACCCGCATTTTATGAAGGTAGTGATGCAACTGAGCTCTCCCATATATAAATGTCAACATAGGAAAGCAAAACGTATGGAAAAAAATAGCTAACCTGATACCTCTAAAGAAACACAATGACAGACTCATTTTCCATCAGAGAAAGTAGACGGATGAATTACCTGAAAAATAATTCAAAATAACGACTAGAAGGAAATGGAATCAGATACAAGAGAACACAGACCACTCAATGAAATTAGAAAGATAACTCATGGCATTAGTGAGAATTTGGCAAAGAGATAAAGTTCATGAAGAAAAGAACCAAACAGAAATCTTCAAGCTAAAGAAGTTAGTAAGTAGAATAAAAATACAATTGAGAACCTTGACAGTAGAATAAATCAGGCAGAAGAAAGAATTTCTGAGGTTGAAGACTGGTCTTTTGAAATCAGACAGAGAGCAGAGGGGAAAAAAAGCAAAAGAGAAAAAAAAAGCCTTCAAGATATATGGGACACCAATAAGCAAGCAAATCTTCACATTATGGGTTTTTTTAAGGAGAAAAAAGAAAGGAAAAACTGATTCAGTAATATAATTGTGAACATTTTTTCCGATATTGGGAAAGAGATGGACATGTGGTTCGTTTAAGTTCACAGGTACCATAAGAGATTTTTAAAAATCCTCTTCAAGTCACAGTATAATCCAACTGTCCAAAGCAAAAGATAAAGACAGAAATCTACAAACTACTAGAGAAAAATGCTGAGTCACATGTAAGGGAGTCCCAGTTGGCTAACAGCATATTTCTTAGCAGAAACTTTATAGGACAGGAGAGACTGGGATGGTACATTCAAAGTTATGGAAGGGAGGGAATGGGAAACAACCTAACAATGAATAGTACCGTAACTAGCAAAGCTATTTTTCCAAAGTGAAACTCAAGAGGCGAAAAAGAATGATGAAAATTATAAAATATAGATGAAGAAAATTTGAAAAGATGCACCTAACTAGAACGACATCCCATGTTCATGAACTGGAAAATGAATATTGCTAAAAGTCCATTTTGCCAAAAGTAATCTACAGATCCAATACATAACTGTGTCAAAATCCCAATGGCATTATTTGTAGAAATAGAAAAGGAATCTTAAAACTCATATGCATCACAAAAGACTGAAAATTAATCTGTATAGCCAAAGCAATCTGTAGCCAAAAAACAAAGCTGAGGGCATCTCACTATCTGATTCCAGCATACATTATAAACCCACTGGACCAGGAGTGTTGCTCAAGTTGTAAAGCATTAGCTAAGAACAGAAAAGCTTAAGGTGAGGATGAAGCCCTGAGTTCAAGCTCCAGTACAAACACATACATACATACACACATACATAAATACACTCCATAGTAATAGAGTGTATTAACGTGTAAACAGACATACAGATCAAATGACTCAGAACAGAAATCTCAGAAATAAACCCATTATGAAGTTCAATAACATACGAGGAAAGGACAGTCTCCTCAATAAATGGCATTGGGAAGAATGAAACTGAATTCATATCTCACAGCACATACATAAAATGAATTTTAAGTGTCTCTATGTGTATAAAGTTTCCACTGCAGATGTATTTATGTATATATAACTATTTATATATTTATGTTTGAAATATACTCATGTATGCATGTGTGTGTACAACTATTAGGATCTCAAAGCAATACTAGCATTTTCATGTTTACTGCTGCATTACGCATGCACAATACCCAATATACAAAGCCAAAGTGTCCATAAACAGATAAAGAAATGTTATACACACATAAGCCCACACAGAGAGTAGAATAACATTTGGTCCTAAGAAATGGAGGAGATCCTGCCATTACAGCCTGGATAAACTTGGAAGGCTTCAGGCTAAGTGAAATAAGGGACAAATACTAATCTCTGATATGTAGAATATAAAATGTTCAACCCCACCCACACCTCAAAGCATAAAAATAGAAGAGCCAGCCCAGGGCTGAGGAAGGAGGAATGGGGATGAGGGTGGGGAGATATTTACTGGTCAGCAGATGGAAAGTTTCTTTTACACAAGATGGAAAAGTTCCAGAGATCTAGCATCCATAATGATGGACAGATTTTAAAACAATATGTTATACCCTGTTATGTACTTGAAGTTTGTAGGTAAGTAGGTGAAGTGAAGGATACATCCATTAGCTGCGCTGTGGTGGATACTTCAGAATGCATGTGGATATCAAAACATCAAAGTGAACTTCAAATACAGAAATTGTATTTCTCAATTACAACTTAATAGAGCTCAAAAGAAGTGTCGGATATCTCCGTCGACATTGACATAAAACCACCACACATGTACTGAAATTGGCACAATGGAGAGAGCTAAGCTCCAGGATGACACAGACTTGTAATGGGATCCATATTAGTGGTGGAGCCACTAAGGAAAGCAACAAACTGAAAATAAAATTACCATGACATCTAACAATTCCTGTTCTGGCAATGTACCCCAAAGTGTAAGGGTAGAGTCCCAAAGACATGCCTGTCCCCTCCTCTTCACAGTGATATTATCTGCCATAGACAAAAGGTGACAGCAGCCCATGTGTCCATTGACCAATGAGTAAACAGCGTAACTCAGACACCTGCATTGGAATAAACTCGGCCTCAAAAGGGAATTCAATTAAAAAACAGGCAATACATTTTGGGCACATCAATGAAACTTGGGGACATTTGGTTTAGATATGGCTAAGCATGTCCCCCTCCTCAAGAATTCAAGTGTTAGGAGATTGACCCCTAGCACAGCAGTGCTGAGAGGTGAAGAAGACTGCTGAGAGATCCTTAATTCAGAGATGCTGTCAGATGATTAAGAAGGAGCCCAGCCCAGCACCCATAGTTCATGCTTATAATCCTAGCTACTCAGGAGGCTGAGATCTAATGATCTTGGTTCAAAGCCAACCCAGGCAGGAAAAGTCCTTGAGAGACTTATATTGAAGTAATCACCAAAAAGCTGGAAATGGAGCTGTGGCTGAAGTGGTAGAGCCTTGAGCACAAAAACACAGGGCTTGTGTGGGGGTGGGGGGAAGAGAAGTAAGAGGAAGAGGAGCCCAACAACCACCCCTCCTCCCAGTCCTTCATCTTCTCCCCCACTTCCTGTTTGGAGAAGTAATCTCCTCCTCCTCCTCCTCCCATGGAATCTCCCAATGCTATGACACATACTCTGTCAGGTCCACACAACAGGGCAAAGCCAAACTAAGGGTGCTGTGGACCTCTAGAGCTGTACACTAAAAACAAAATCTCTTTTCTTTATAAAGTTAGCCTACCTCAGGCATTTCTGTTATAGGAAGGAAAACAGACTCAGACAATACAATTGCTAGAGGATTTCATTCCTATGCAAATCCACAGAGGAACAAAGATGGAGGGTGCCAGAGCTGGGGGTTGGGAGGAAGGGAATGGATACAGTTAGGAAAAGATGAAGTAGCTCTGGAGAGAAGCAGTGGGGATAGTAGTAAAATCATGTGTTTAATGCCACAGAAAATGGTGAAGATGGAAACTGCTACACTTTGTATATTTTGCTACAATTTTCCTTCACTCACCATGTTAAAAGAGGCAGAAAGAGAAAATGTAGGGGACTGCGTTGTAGATATGCTGACGGGGGGATGGGAGGCTGTGCTCCATGGCTTAGATGGCAACGCCTGCAGGACATGTAGTGTGCAGTTCTCGGTGGTAAGTAAAATAACAGCTGAGGAAATTTCAACGGGATGACCAGCATTCTGGGGGGAAATCATGACATCATGATATCAACTGAAGAAGCAGAACAGATGCAGTTCAAATCCTGGCACACACAGCTGCAGGGGAAGCACTGTCTGGCCTGGGAACCTTTAGGCTGTTTCAAAACCCCAGCCTTGGGCTGGGAAGGTGGCTCAGTGGTAGAGCACTTGCCTTGCATGCTCGAGGCCCTGAGTTTGATTCCTCAGCACCACATAAGCAAAAAGAAAAAAGCCGCAAGTGGCGCTGTGGCTCCACTGGTAGAGCGCTAGCCTTGAGCTGAAGAGCTGAGGGACAGCGCCCAGGCCCAGAGTTCAGGCCCCACGACCGGACCCAAAAAACAAAAACAAAAAAAACAAAACCAGCCTTCCTTACCTGAGACTGTTCGGCTTCCATGTATCTGCCTCTCCGTCCTTTCTTCCTCTCTTTCCTTTCTTTTCATGCTGGTCCTAGAGCATGAGTTCAGGGTCTGGGCACTGTCCTTGAGCTTTTTGCTCAAAACTGGCACTCTACCACTTGACCCATAACTCTGCTTTTGGCTTTGGGGTGGTTAATTGGAGATAAGACTCTCACAGACTGAACTATCTGATCTGGTTTCTAAGTGCAATCCTCAGGATTACAGGTCTAAGCCACCAAGTGCCCAACTGTGTTTGCCTGTTGACCTCCTTTCATCTTTGCAGTGAGGGCTGAAATGGGCAAACATGGCAGAGCATGGTAGTTTGAACACTTTCTGTATGGAAGTAGAAAGCTTGGGAAGCTTGCCCTAGCTTACTAGCAAATATGGATTGTAGAAGAAAAGCTACTCACCCCTGTGGGGATATCTCTGAGAGAGGAAAGGCTGACGAGTTACTCAAGTGGTAGAGCACCCGCCTAGCAAGCATGAAGTCCTGGTTTCAAATCCCAGTCTCACCAAAAAGGGGGGAAATTGCACATTCAAAAGCTAAATGTGGATGCATCACATGCTGGATGAATTTGTTGTTCGTCTTGATGATAGAGGTAGTTTCTCCAGAAACCAGCTTACTTGCTTACTTAGCAAGTTTCTTTTTTTCAAGGTTGAATACACTCAATCAAAAAAATCTGTAAGGCCAAACTATTGGGTGCACTATTAATAACCATATCAAGGCTTGGTATTTGTTCTGGGCAGGCCCAAGACCTCAGGCAAACCGCTCTTCCATTTGCTGATATCAGCGTAAGCCAAGACCATCAGAGTGTCCCCAGCATCTGCAGAAAGTTTGCTCTGGCTGCTGCTCTTTCTTTCCTAGATCATTGTCATACTAAATGAGCTGGGCTTCTGCTTCCAGGAAGACAGAGCAGCTATACTTTCCCTATTCTGTTAGGTATAGCTGAAAATACATGAAAGTTGGAAGAATCAGAACGAATTTTTGTGCATATACTCTAACAAACAGAAATAACTAAAGCCAGGAGGATTTACAGGAAGGATCTTATGTGTGCCAATACTAATTACTACAAAGAACTTCCAGGATGACAGCCTGGTACAAAACCTAACACAAAATATTTCTTCAAGGACTGGGTGGGTGTAGTCAAGTGGGAGAGCCCTGCTGAGCAAGCAGTAAGCCCTGAGCTCAAATCCCAGTATTGCTGAAAATTTAAAAAGTAGTTCTGCAAGAATGCCTTCCCAGCAATTGTCCTTTCAACCTCAGACTGACCTTGCCCTTGTAGCATTGATCACTGGGACGAAAGTTATAGTTCCAAAATATTTTGTGTCATCCTTCTTATTTGTAACTTTAATGACTTGCTTTTCCCTCAACAACCTACTCTGTGGCAGGTACTTCCTGTGGCAATGCTCCACCGGTCCCACCACAATAGTCTTCCCAAGTAAAACTTGATGTTGTTTCTATTTGAGCCCCTTTGTATTGCTCTGGGTTGACAAGCCCTGGCCATTACACAGAAAGCAAATAGAAGGCTCTGTCAAGTAGGGAGAAAAAGAGATTAGCTAGGGACTTCAGGGCCCAGATGTGACTCAGCAGTGAGCTCTCAAGATTTTTCTCTTTCTTCATGTATCCCCCTGGGTGCTGGAGAAGTCAGAAACCTGTTAATGTTAATGGCCTGAGCCCAAAAAAAGAAAATTTTAAAAAAAAGCTCTGAGTAAAAGCCTGCTCTGTCTGGACAAAGAACCAAGAAAAGAACAGGAGAGCTCTAGAAAATAGCTGCTCTACTTCAGTCAAACATTATCTCCACTCCTAAACCAAGAATAAAAAACAAAAGCCCTGAGCCAGGCATTAGTGGCTCCCATTCATAATCCTCACTACTCAGGTGGCTGAGATCTTATGATTGTGGTTTATACCAAGTCTGGGCAGGGAAAAAAAGCTATCAAAAAGCTGGAAATGAGCCATGCCAGTAGCTCATGCCTGTAATCCTAGCTACTCAGGAGGTTGAGATCTGAGGATCACAGTTGAAAGCCAACCTGGGAAGCAAAGTCCCTGAGACTCTTATCTCCAAATAACTGCCAGAAAACCAGAAGTGGCACTGTGGCTCAAGCAGCAGAGTGCTCACTTTAAGCTGAAGAGCTCAGGAACAGTGCCCAGGCCCAGAGTTCTAACCCCACCACTGACCAAAAAAAAAAAAAAAGTTTTAATGCACCATGTGATTTTTTTTTTTTGTCTATTTTGTATGTTCTACCCCCATGGTATAACTCCTGTTTTCACTATATTTGATTCCAGTGCCCTGAATCTTGTATATACATTTATGTAATTTGGGGAAGGGAAAGGAAATAACAAAATGCTGAAATAAGGATACAGGTTGACTCATTGTAACAATGAGATGTACAAGACACTATGTTGAAAACAAACTTTACAACTTGAGGGGGGGAGGAAGGAGTTGCGGAGGGAAGGGATGGTAGGGAAAAAACAAAGGAAGAGGTAATAAAGCTCTATAGGAAATGTACGCATTACCTTACTCATGTAACTGTAACCACTTCTGTGCAGTATTTTTACAAAAAAAAAAAAAGTTCATGAACTTGACATAAGACACAAAACCTTAGGCTCAATAAATCCCGAGTTAGGATGAATTCAAAGAAATTCTTCCTGAGAGTATAGTCAAACTTCTGTAAATGAAAGACCAAGAAAAAAATGATGAAAACAAAGAAAGAAAAACAATTTCTTCTCTGTAAGGGGAAAATAATTCAAAAGGCAGTGGTTTCTTATCAGAAGTCACAAATCAGAAGGAAGTGACATATTTCAAATGCTGAAAGAGCTGTTAAACCAAGAAACTGTCTCTTTCAAACAAAAAATACCGTTTAGATATTATCTGATAAAACAAAACTAAGAGAATCTGTGGCCAACAGATCTACCTTAACATAATCTCCAAATTAACCTAAACTTGAAGATAGAAAAATAGACAGGCTGGGCACCAGTGGCTCATGCCTGTAAATCCTAGCTACTCAGGAGGCTGAGCTCTGAGGATCACGGTTTGAAGCCAGTCCAGGCAGGAAAGTCCATGAGACTCTTATCTCCAATAAACCACCAGAAAACTGGAAGTGGAACTGTGAGCTCAGGGACAGCTCCCAGGCCCAGAGTTCAAGCTCCATGACCGACAAAAGAAAAATAGCCAGGCACACCTAAGAAGGCTAGATCTGAGGATTGCTGTTCAAAGCCAGAAGCCAACCTGGACAGAAAAGTCCCTGTGAGACTCTTATCTCCAATTAACCACTCAAAAAAAACAAAACAAAACAGAAGTAGAGCTGTGCTCAAAGTGACAGAGCACTAGCCTTGAGCAAAAGAGCTCAGGGACAGTACCTAGTCCATGAGCTCAAGCTTCATGACTAACAAAAAGAGAAAGAAGTCAGGCACCAGTGGTTCATGCCTATAATCCTAGCTACTCAGGAGGTTGAGATCTGAGGATCTTATTTCAGAACCAGCCTGGGCTGGAAAGTCCGTAGGACACTTATCTCCAATAAACCACCAGAAAACCAGAAGTGGTGCAGTGGCTCAAATGGTAGAGCGCTTGCCTTGAGCTGAGCTGAGTGACTGTGCTCAGGCCCAGAGTTCAAGCTCTATGACAAAAGAAAGAAGAAAGGAAGGAAGGAAAGGAAGAAAGAAAGAAAGAAGGAAAGGAAGGAAGGAAGGAAGGAAAGGAAGAAAGAAAGAAGGAAAGGAAGGAAGGAAAGAAAGAAAGAGAGAAAGGAAGGAAGGAAGAAGAAAGAAGGAAGGAAGGAAAGAAAGAGAAAGAAAGAAGGAAAGGAAGAAAGAAAGAAACATTCAGAAAGAAGTGATATAAAATGGCACCTTGGACAATTGGGGAAAGAAGGAAGGCAATAGAAAGAGTGAACATCTAGACAAATAGATTATCTGTCCCCTTTTCTTTTGTTGTTGTTTTGTTTTAGTCCGGTCGTGGGGCCTGAACTCTGGGCCTGGGCGCTGTCCCTCAGCTCTTCAGCTCAAGGCTAGCGCTCTACCACTTGAGCCACAGTGCCACTTCCAGCTTTTTTCTTTTTGCTTATGTGGTGCTGAGGAATTGAACCCAGGGCCTCTGGCATGCAAGGCAAGCACTCTACCACTGAGCCACCTTCTCAGCCCCATGTCCCCTTTTCTTGATTCTAAGTTATGTTTAATGGTGCAGTAAAAATTGTAACACTATGGATGTAGTTTTGTGCATTAGAGGGACTATTTAAGTCAGTTATATAATAAATAAATGAAGGTAAAGGGAAGATAAGGTTTCCTCTGACTGACAAATATTGGAACAAGTAGATTATGATGTTATATATGCATAATGTAATAGCTAGAGCAACCATTAAAAAAACTTAAACAAGCATACTTAAAATACTATAGATCATTTTAGGGTCTGGGGGCATGATTAAGTACTAGAGTGGTAGTCTAGTGTGCATGAGTCCCTGATTCAATACCAGTACCACAAAGATAGATAGGTGGGTAAATAGATCATTCAAGTTAATTCTTAAAAATATGTTCATGTAGGCAGAGAAAAAAAATAGGGAAATAAAAGAGAAAAATAGGGAAATAAAAGAGAGCTAAAAGACAGACTTACATCCTAACTTATTAACAATTATATTAAATGCAAATGAGTTAAATACATTAAGTAAAAGATTTTACATTTACATCCATTTACACAATGGATTTTTTTAAATAACAAAATTATGTGATCCCTACAAGGAACTCCTTTTAAAAATAACCTTTTAAATCATTTAAATAGGGATACAGGTGGACCCATTGCAACAATGAGATGTACAAGTCATTATGTCAAAAATTAACTTTTCAACTTTGGTGGGGAGGAGAGTGGGGGGAGCACAGGGGAGGACGGGAAGGGATGGGAAGAGGAAACAAAGGAGGAGGCTATAATGCTTGATAAGAAATGTACTCATTATCTTGCCTATGTAATTGTAGCCCCCCTGTACGGTATTTTCACAATAAAAAAAAAAAAGAAATGTACTCGTTATCTTGCCCATGTAATTGTAACTCCTCTGTACGGTATTCTCACAATAAAAAAAAAATGAAAGAAAAAAATAACCTTTTATTCCAGTTGAAAGTAAACAAATGAAGAGCTGTCATGGAACATTAATTTAAAGAAAACAGGGACCAGGCACTGGTCGCTCACACCTATAACCCTAGTTACTCAGGAGTCTGAGAATCATGGTTCAAAACCAGCCTGGGCAGAAAAGTCCATGAGACTCCTATCTCCAATTAACCACCAGAAAACCAGAAGTGGTGCTGTAGCTCAAAGTGGCAGAGCACTAGACTTGAGCAAAAGAGATCTAGTACCCAGGCCCCAAGTTCAAGCCCCATGACTAATAATTTTTTTTTAAAAAGGACAAGGGAATGGCTATATTAAAGACAGATGAAATGTACTCAAAGAAAATTAACAGAGACAGGAATAGACATTATATAGCAATAAAAGGAGCAATCCACCTAGAAAGTCACACCGATTCTGAACTGTATGCACCCAACAAAGGCACTTCAATACATGTGAAACAATATATAAAAGGAGTTGTGTGCCACAATCAAGGGGAACAAACAGGAAGCTGCTTCAACATTTGCAAATCAATCTGTGTAATTCACCATCTCAACTGGCTAAAGAAATGGAGCAGCTCACTATCTACAAGCTCTAGGATATCTTATATAAAAATTGAATTAGATATATCTTAGACTTAAATGCAGGATATAAGACTGTGGAAAGTTTTAGGGGAATACAGAACAGATGGTCTTCTGGACATTAGGATGTGGTGAAGAGTTCTTAGACGTGACATCAAAAGCATGATTCACAAAAGAAAAAAATCAACAAATTAAACTTCATCAAAATTGTAAAGTTTATTCTGGTGAGCCATGTTCACAGGATAAAGATAAGCTACAGGCTGGGAGATGTTATTTCAAAGTACCGATCTGTTAAAAAAAAAACTAGTCTCTAGAACACATGGGGAATTCTCAAAACTTAATAGTGTCTCACCTCATACTACTTGTACTGGTACACTGTGTGTGTGAGTGTGTGTGCGCGCGCGCGCACATGCACGCGCGTGCTCACACTAGTTCTGCGGCTTGAACTCAGAGCCCAGGTGCTGTTCCTGAGCTTCTTTTTGCTCAAGGCTCGCCATCTACCTCTTGAGCCACAGTGCCACTTCTGGCTTTTTAGTTTCGTGGAGATAAGAGTTTCACAGATTTCTCTGTCCTCAGATCTCAGCCTCCTAAGTAGCTAGGATTAAAGGCATGAGCCACAGGCACCTAGCTTACTCACTATTTAAATAAAACGAAAACATCAGAATTGAAGATGTGGAGAGTCTGGAAACTGTGCACTGTTACTGGTATGTATGGCAGTCCTGCAAAGCATTAAACATAGAATCACCATATGAGCCAGTAATTCTGCTTCTGAGAAACTACCTGGAAGAGTTGAAAGCAGGGTTTTGAAGAAGTACTTGTCCACCCATGTTCAAAGCAGCATTGATCACAATACCCAAAAGGTAGAAACAACTCAAATATCCATTACTCGATGAAGAAACAAAATGTATATGTATGTCTACATGTATGTAGAACTGAATATTTGTCAGCCTCAGGTAAAAGGAAATCCTGGCACAGGTTCCAGCATCAATGAAGCTTGAGAAGATTATGCCAAGTGAAATAAGTCGGTCATAAAAAAATATGAACACTACGTAATTCCATTCACATGAAGTATTTCCAATCCATAGACACAGAGGAGAGAATGGTGGTCATAGGTTGGCAGGGATGCTGTTTAATGGGCACAGAGTAAAAAGATTCTGGGGATTGGTTGGGTTACTTTGGAAATACACATCACACTCACTAATGATACAATTTGAAATAATTAAATTAGTAAATTTTGGGATTGGGAATGTGGCTTAGTGGTACAATGCTTGCCTAGCACACACAAGGCCCTGGGGTTGATTCCTTGGTACCACATAAAAAACTAAATTAAATTTTAAAAATAAAATAATAAATTTTGTTATATATATTCCACCACAATTTTTTAAGTAACTCAAAGACATATAAAATAAGAAATTAGAAAATAGAAGACATGAGGAGCCATTTGATCATGGAGAACACAAATATCATAAATAAGACCATCAACTTCAATGTCACTAGCCCTTGGGAAATACAATTTAAAATTACAGTGAGATATGGCCACACACCTATCAGAACAGCTAAAACTAAAAATAGGGGCAAGTCAGGTGACACACACCTGTAATCCTGGCACTCCAGATTCTAAAGTAGGAGGATCCTCAGTTTGAGATCAGCCTGGGATTCGAAGCAAGACCTCATTTCAAATCTTTCTTCTACTTGCCAAAAAATAGTGACAGAAGCAGAAACCAGATTTCCCAGGCTTTGCTGATGACAATGCAAGATGTTACCAAAATCTGGAAAACAGGTTCGTAGATTTCTTAAAGCTAAACATACAGTGAATACATAAAACTACTGATGCATCCATACCACAAAATTCCACACAGCAGTAAGAGTAAGAGGCAGTAAGTTATTGACACTACCACCTGGATGGATCTACAAGACATTGTCTGAGCAGGGGGTTGGGGGGAGGGAACAAAAAACACAACAACAACAAAGCAGAAACAGTCTGGGAAATCTCAGAATGTATGATATCATTCAAGTATTCTTTTATTGATTTACTTATTTTTAGCAAATATATAACACTCTTAAAATGACAAAATGATTTAAAAAAAACAAAAACAGCAAGGTTCCAGTGAGTCATGCCTATAATCCTAGCTACTCAAGAGGCTCAGATCTGAGGATTGTGTTTCAAAGCCAGCCCAGGCAGACATACCCTTAAAACTCTTATCTTCAAGGAGCTATCAAAAAAAAAGCCAGAAATGAGAGTGTGACTCAAGTAGTAGAGCACCAGCTGCGAGTGCGAAAGCTTAGCAAGAATGTGAAGCCCGGTACTGGCGCACCAGACACTCAGACGATATGAAGATGGAGGTAGCAGTTGTGAGAACGAAAGGATATTGACCAAGGGAGATTTTGAAGGGGATAAAATGGCTCTATGTCTTCATTATGGGACTTCCACAAATCTATCATGTAATAAAGTCAGTACATAGAAGTATTCAGTTTCCTTCAAGATTGATGTCCTGGCTTTGATACTAAACTATAGTTATAGGAGAGCCAACTGGAGCAGGACCCCGAGATCTGCTGGACCTCTCTCTATAGTTACTGCCACTTCTTGTGTATCTATATAGTCACTTCAAAGTAAAACTATTTTTTAAGAACAGATATGAGACTGATAGTGTACCTGAGACCTTTTTAGGCTGTTGTAGGCAGCCAATAAATTAGCTTCTTTGCCAGGTCCTGTGGCAGACATTTCTAGCTATACGATAACCTGAATACATTGCCTGTGTCTCCTCCTGGACAGAATCCTGGGTATCTTTCTCCAGTGTTTATGTTCTTGTGGCTCCTAAGATAATAAAAACAAACTGTTGCCAGTTACATTTTTGTGTCTATGCAAGTCTGATTGCACATCCTGGAGACCAAGGCAGACAAAATAAATTGCTTCCACCCTTAAATGAATAGTCAGTGTGGATTCAATATGTATAATTTTGGTGACAAAAATCACCCGTACCATCAAGACCATGGTGGCCCACTGCCTATATTGATAATTGATGGAAATGTTAGATTTCTGCTGGATTCCAGCTTGCTTAAAACAGATTGTATGTGTGTATAAACACACATGCTCTTTTTTCCCAGCTGAGTTCAGAATTCAGGGTCCCTGAATTCCTCTTGGCCCAATTAAGAACTTCTGCTCTAAATAGTGTTGTAGCCACAACCCACAGCTTGATGTGTTCCCATTTTTATCTTCACTCAGTTCAAAAGATTTTCTTATTTGCATTGTGATTTCTTCTTTGACCCACGGGTTATTTATTGGAGAATTGCTCTGCCTCCCTCTCCCCCAAACCTCCAGCATTTTCCTTGCACATGGGTTTTAAGGGCAGCTTTGCACCAAACCTGCAAATAAATGGAAAGCTGCCTGGCGTAGGTGACTTCAAGTCAGCTGGAAGGTTGTTGGAGCAGTGGGCACAGGAGGCAGGACAATGTTTAATGTGAACATTTTATTGGTTTAAGATTTATCGTTTTTTAAATGAGCAGAAACACAGCTTTGAGCTTCAAAGGCACCGTGGTTGCCTGCCAGGGGACTTGGAGCTTTAGGAAAGATTGGGCCGGTAAGGAGAGGTGCCTCCAGCTGTGGGTCCTTCACGCTGCCACCTGCCTGGGCTTTGTCTTTTTGTACTCTTTCAAGGTCAGGGGAGGCCTTCAATGCTAACAAGGAATAGGAGGGAGAAAGTTCCAGCTGAGCAGGAGCTGTGGCCAGTTCCATGACAATGGGACTGCCCACAGAGAGCAACGATCAAAGCACCATCAGAGGGACACCTGGGACAAGTGTAGGCGACCAGATAGAGGAGATGCATGCTCACCCCGAAACAGACTTCAAAGGAATGGCCATCACCTATCAACACACAAGGATACTAACTACACCTCACCAGTGCCAGGACTGGAGGAAAGCAATGAGACACTTCTCTCATGGTCATGCAGAGATGGACCTAGCATGGTGACAAATCTAAGCTTACCTTCTCACACATTTTTCTCCCCAGCCTCCTTGCTTGTGCCTTTCTACCCTTGGTCCCACCCATCACACTAAAAAAAAAAAAATGCTGGACCAGGTTGAGCGCTGGTGGCTCATGCCTGTAATCCTAGCTACTTGGGAGGCTGAGACTTGAAGAGCACAGTTTGAAGCTATCCCTGGAGTCTGTGAGTGTATGAGGAAGAGAAGAAGGTGATGTGAGAAATAAAACATGAGAGTATCTTGTCCCGAGGGGTCAAGACTTCTGGGGCACCTCTGTGATTCCTTCTCTGACTATGTTTGCAACTTATGAAAACCTAGAAATTCAGAGTTCTTGCCTGATTGAAACCTCCTTGGCCCCCATTCAATCTGGGCCTAGGACTGTGCCTCTAGAAACACTTCTCTTTCCAACCACCTAATGCCTTGAACTGATTTTACTGTCTTCTCTTTCCTCTCTTAAGGCAAGTCTTTCCTGTTGGCTCTTGGCACTATGTAAATACATCTGTGTTTTACTCATTTCAGCTCTATAGCGGTCTGAATCCTGGTGGGCAGACTACAGCCCAGGCATCCCTGGGGGCCTGGTGGTGGCAAGTCTTCCAGGTTGCTGAGTGGCTGCACCCATTAGGATTCCATGCACAGTGCAGAGCATCTCACCTCCTTGATGAAATTACCCACTTACACAGATGCCTGTCTGCCTGGTGGCACGCTGGCAGAATTCCAAAAGGCCTATAACCTGCTCTGGGGGAGAGGGGGCAGTTTTCCAGGCAAGACACCAGGCCCCACCCACCATTCACATAGACTGGGGCCAACCAGAGCCCAAGCTCTTCCCAACCCAGGCTGGTATGGGAGATATACATACAGGACAGGGGGTCTCTCTTTTTTTCTCCTTTCCAGAGCACTCACACTCTGTTAGAGTGTGCCCCTGCCTTTCTGCTTGTCTGTCTGCTTTTTGTCTGCTTGTCTGCTTGCTTAATCAATAAAGCTCTGCCAAGTTTTCTGAAAGAAAGAAAGAGAGAAAGAGAGAAAGAAAGAAAGAAGAAAGAAAGAAAGAAAGAAAGAAAGAAAGAAAGAAAGAAAGAAAGAAAGAAAGAAAGAAAGAAAGAAAGAAAGGGGAAGAGAGAGAAAGAAAGAGAAAGGAAGGAAGAAAGAGAAAGGAAGGAAGAAAGAGAGAAAGAAAGAAAGAAAGAGAGAGAAAAAGAAAGAGAAAGGAAGAGAGAACGAAAGAGAGAAAGAAAGAAAGAAAGAAAGAAAGAAAGAAAGAAAGAAAGAAAGAAAGAAAGAAAGAAAGAAAGAAAGAAAGAAGGGAAGGAGGGAGGGAGGGAGGGAGGAAGGAAGGAAGGAAGGAAGGAAGGAAGGAAGGAAGGAAGGAAGGAAGGAAGGAAGGAAGGAAGGTGAGGAAGAGAAGAAGAGAGTGGCCTTGGTCTCTCCAGTACTTCCTCTCCCTAATCTCTCTTCCATCAGCCCATTTCTGTTGGGATACAGAGAATGGAGGGGGTACCTAGCATCCACCCAAGTATTTCAACAGTCTATGGCTGACAATTTTTCTCAATACTCTTTGAGAGTTGAAGCTCAGTTGAGTGGCTCTTTGGCTGTGTGCAGTGGCAGCTGGGTATGTGGTTAGTTGTCTGGTCCTGGGCTGGGTTGGCTCATCCCAGACTGTTTGTACTGGGTGGGAGTGGCAGAAAGACTGGGTTCTTTAAGAGTTCTCTCTCCTTTCCATGTAGTCTTGGGTCTTGGCCACATGGCCTGACTTTTACCTGGCAGTTCAGGACCCCAAAAAGAAGAAACTCAGGCTCACTCTGATGTGGGACAACATCATTTCTCTGGGTTTTGTTGTTATTGTTGTTGAATTGATTTACAGGCCATCCCAGATTCCTCATTGGAGGGGACCACACAAGGCCATGAATCCCAGGAAGCAGAGTCCATTAGGGGTCATGTCTGGCATTTTGACTCTCCCACTAACAAGGAAGAAATCTGTGATGTTGACCAGATCACACAGATCATCTGAGGAGGAAGGACTTGCACAAATATTCAAATGCATATGCCATGCAACACACAGACCTGTACAGTCAGAACACACAAATGCTGAGATACTCCTTCATATACAGAAAAACATGGCATACATACACCCTCACATCCACACTGACATGCCGTGTGCACATGTGCTCACGTGTGCGTGCACACACACCACTATCCTATGTTCTGAAATCCTCATCCAAGCTCTGGATTATGGCCCTTGAAATAAGACAGGGATGACAAATCCATGGACACAGTTTACAGGTGGAAGAGAAAACACACTTTCCTGCTGGCTGGACAAGGGACAAGATGAACTCATGACGTGTTAGCTTTCTATCACCCCAACCAAATGTCCTAAATAATGGAATTATGAAGAGAAGAGGGTTATTTATGGCACTTAGTGTTGGAAGCTTCAGTCCTTGATTGTTGGGCCCCACTGTCTTGGGCCTGCAGCAAGGTAACATGTCATGGAAGGGACAGCGGGAGGTGACTGGGCAAAATCTTCACTTTGAAGCAAGGAAGTGAACGAGAGACAGACAGACAGACAGACAGACAGTCCTCTTCGGGGGAATGCTCCCAATTACAAAGAACTTTCTACAAGGTTCTCAAAGATTCTATTACCTCCCAGTAACACAGACCAGGACCAAGCTTTTAGCACATGGCCATGAGAAGACACTGACCTAAACCATGGTAAACGGGACTGGGGTGAGCATATGAAATATCTGCAACGTGAGTCATACTCAAGACTGAAAAGGAAACACCAAGCCATTGCCTAAGCAGGTGTAAAGCCCTGGATGTGGGGTTTAAATATCCATTTAATATACATGTGTGGGGTTGGGAAGGTGGCTCAGTGGTAGAGCGCTTGCTTTGCATGCATGAGGCCCTGGGTTCGATTCCTCAGCACCACATAAGCAAAAAGAAAAAAGCTGGAAGTGGCGCTGTGGCTCAAGTGGTAGAGTGCTAGCCTTGAGCTGAAGAGCTGAGGGACAGCGCCCAGGCACAGAGTTCAGGCCCCACAACTGAACACCCCCCCCCAAAAAAAATATCCGTGTGTGTTTGTTTAACAGAACACACATCTGTGACACCCATTCACATATAGGTTCTGGTTGGGCTCCTTGATTTTTATCGTAAAAATATCCCATCTACTCTGTCAACTGTCAAGATGTGAATATCTGAGAAAAACCTGCCTGGCAGGCTCTTTCCAGAGAACACAACCTCTCACTCTCTGCTGCCCTTGTTTATCAAAAAGTTTGCCAGAGTAATGATATTCACAGTGGGCTACCTGAATGTCAAAAATTCCATCCATTGTTTTCAGCTACTCTAAATTCTACCCTTGGATTAAATTCAGTGTGAATACCAGAAAGCCAGCTACAGAACTTGCACGTCTCACTTTCTTGCTGTCTTTGAGTTGTGATCCTTAGATCTTAGCCTCCTAAATAGCTAGAATTATAGGTGTGAGCCACCAGTGCCTAGATATTGCCAAACTTTTTGTCTTAATGCTAGCACTCTACCACTTAATCCAAAACATGTCTGGCTTTTTGATAGATTTGTGGAGATAAGAGTCTCACATACTTTCCTCCCGAACTGGCTTCAAAACACAATTGTCAGATCTCAACCTTCTGAGAAGCTAGAATTACAAGCATGAGCTACCAGTGTCTGGCTTGTTGGGGTCTTTTTAAGATTTCCAGCTCTGTGTTGAAGTTCTCATTTTGTCTGTGCATTGTTTTTTTTATTTCCTTTGGTGGTCCATCTGTGTTCTCTTTGTAACTTCTTAGGCTTCTTTAAGGTGATGACTTGGAATTCTTTGTTGAGTACTGTATAACTCTTTCCATTTCTTTAGGAACTATCACTTATTCTTGATTTTGTTCTTTTGGGGGTGCCATGTGTCCCTGATCACTCATAATCCCTGAGGCCATGTATTCATTAGAAGTAAGCTCCTCTTGCAGTTTTTTGAGACCAACTTCAACAGGAAAAGTCTTTCACCATGCAGCCAGCCCAGAGATACCAGGTGGGCCACCTGGTGGGGTCTACAAGTAAGCTTGCCATTGGAGTCCTCAAAAAGAGTGACCTGGTAACCTGAATCAGCATGTAGAGGATCTGGATCCTAGATCCTCAGCTAGGATGGCAGGGGTAAGCCCTAAGGCAGACTCACTGAAAAGGAACAGTTGACTGAGACTATAAAGGTAGCCCTGAATGGACAGGAGCAAACCTTAGACTTATATCCATAGGGGCCATCCTGGTGCTGGACAGGTCTTGAATCTATGTGTGGGGGCTGAGCTGGCCTGATGCTGAGCTAAGCCTGGTGTCTAGATTCACAGCAATGGACCTCCATGGGAGCTGGTATGGAAGCTGAGCACATGGGCCCTGGGGCCTAGGACCACAGGGCCAGCCTGCTTCTAGGGCAAAGCTAGAGGAAGGGCCCAGGAGGAAGAACAGCAAATTTTTAATGAAATAGAAGAGATTAAAATCTCAAGATATATGGCATCCAGTAAAGGTTAATATATTGCTCTGTGACACTTTTGTTTCCGTCGTATATAGGAGTGTTTAACTAGAAAGAATATAAAATTAATTTCTCACTGTGAAATGTATGAGAAAAATAGAAGGAAACGCAGGGGCTGAAACTCAGTAGGCTAAAGGAAGAATTGTGAAGCTGAGAGACTGGAAGAGGCAAAAAGAGCCAGGCTATGAGGAGCAGCCAGTGCAGTAGTAGAAAAGCTAGTGACCCGGTAACACCAGAGCTAAAAAGACAGGGTTTGCCCAGGCAGAGGATCCTAAGAAGGACAACACCAGGGCAAGAGATGAGCCCAGAGTGCATAATAAGCTGGACCAAAGTGATGGCTGCAGGGATGGGGACCAAAGTTTGATTGGAGAGGGTTTATTAAAAAAAAAAAAAAAAAAAAAACCGGGATAGAAGGTGTAGAGGAAGCTTTTTTTGTCATAGGGTTTTAACTCAGGGCCTGGGTACGGTCCCTGAGTTTGTTAGCTCAAGGCTAGTACTCTTCCACTCTGAACCACAGTTCTGCCTCCAGTCTTCTGGTGGTTAACTGAAGAGATGAGTCTGACAAACCTTTTCCGCCCCGGGCTGGCTTTGAACCAATATCTTCAGATCTCAGCTTCCTGAGTAGCTAGGATTACGGGAGTGAGTCACAGGCGCCCAGTCTGAGGAAACTCCTTTCAACAAGTGTTGCCATGCAAGAGAACAAAATAAAATGGGGAAACATTGGAAAAGGGCTGGGGTCATGTGAGAGGTGCAAGTGATTCTCTCTGTTTGGCTCAGTTCTAGTCAGGGACGCCTTCAGACCATCTCTCCACAAATCCAGGCTCCACCCTAGAGGGACATGAGCAATTGGACAGGGTTGTCCTAACAACTCTGTCCTCCAGGCTGGGTACTCTCTTCAAGGACACAGAGGAGCACATTTCGTGGAGGAAAGGTAATGTTGGGAGAACAAGTCCTCACGTTAGTCAGGTAGGAAGCCAGGTCACTCCCTGCCAGGTGACCTTGGGTGCTCCCATGCCTCCTGTGACACTCAAGCCTTGTCAACTACGTTGCAGGTTGTTCAGAGAGGGAACGTAGCAGTTTTCAGAGTGTATGCCATCGAGTTAAGTTCAGTGCATTGGCAACTCTGCTGGGACCATGGATGCAAGGGGCAGGTACATGGTATGCAAGACCCACCAGAAAAACTAAAAACCAGCAAAAACAATCTGCCAATCCCCACAATGGCAGAAGCTTTCACTCCTTAACTAGACCAGGTGCCTTCTTCTACACAACAAAGCCTGGTTCTACTTAGCCTGGCACCCCAGCTCTTTCCAGTCTGGCCTTCAGCCTGGCAGCTTCGTATAATGACTAAGAGCCATTTTGAGTCATCAGACAGTCTTTCCTGCTACAGAATTCTCTGAGCCATAGGACAAGGCAGGGATAATAATCTCAGAGTAGGGGTTGGATGAAGGTCAAGTAACAGGGTACATAAGATGCTGGGCACAGGGTCAGGTACAAAGACTGTGCTTATACATACATCCAACGTTTTGTCCTCAAACCACTTCTGCCACCACCATCTGCCTCTCCCAGAAACTCTGCTCCCCCTCACTCAAGCCTGCCAGCACGCTTGGAAATGCCATGCCTTTATTCCCACTTAGCCCTATCTCATGGCAGGGGGTGGGGGGGTGAGGGAGGGTGGGAAGTTGTCCCTCCTCCCACTTTTCTGCTCAGCAAGCTCCTACTCATTCTTTCAGGCACATCCTAATGTTACTCTCTCTGCAAGTCTTCCATGACTCGCCAGTCAAAATGAATCAGTCTCTTCAAGTGGTTTTTAAATTTTTCTTCTTCCATATAGGGCATTTTGATTTGTACTACAAGAAGTGATACAAGCATGTGTGTCTGTGTGTGTCTGTGTGTGTGTGTAAAAAGTACACATGTATACACACACATACACTAGATTCTTGAAGAGCAAGAACTAGATCTTTAGTTACCCTTAATGCTTTACATAAGAAAGGTATTCAGAAGATACACTGAAGCCAGGCTCTGGTGGCATGCCTGAAGTCCTAGCTACTCAGGAGGCTGAGATCTGAGAATTGTACTTCAAAGACAGCCTGGGAAGGAAAGTACTATCTCCAATTAACCACCAAAAATTTAGAAGTGGAGCTGTGGCTCAAGTGGTAGAGAACCAATCTTGAGCAAAAAAGCTAAGGGACAGATCCCAGGGCCTGAGCTCTAGCCCCAGTAACAGCATAAAAAGAGGCAGAAGAGAAGGAGAAAGGAGGAGGAGGAGGGAAAAATGAGGAGGGAGGAGGACACATCATTGAAAAAGTATGTGAAGATGGATGGAAGGATAGATGGATAGATGGATGGATGGATGGACAGATGGGTGGATAGATGGGTGGGTGGATGAATGGACAGATGGATGGATGGATGGATGGATGGATGGATGGATGGATGGATGGATGGATGGCTAGGTAGGCATTGGGCCATTTTCTTGTCCACTTCAGCCCAGACATCAACCAAGCTCCCTTGAATATGTCAGACTACACAAAAACCCAGACAACAACTCAAGAGAACAGTTAGCACCAACCACACAGCTCCTCTAGATAGGGGAGACACCATGGACTGAGAAACCTGGGGTAGAGAATTTGGAGCATCCCCAGAGCCAGAGAAAAACCACTCAGGGAGAGCCAGGCTCCGCACCAACCTGCAAGGAGCCTCAATGAGAGAAAATGATTTAATTATCAGAGTGTCACCAAACAAATTGTACGCCTCATTTTGGGATACTTAATGCTTATGGTAATTAACATTACGAAGAATTTTTTTCTTCTTCTTTCTGCTGTTTATATTTAGTTTAGCCACTCACAATCGAGCTAAAATTATTTCAACTAATTTTAGGTGTTCTCTTCCCACTGCCCCTGCGTTTCTTCCCCCAAATGCAATTTTGAACTTCAGAGAGAAGCAAATGCAGGACAAATTGGAATCAATGTTGTCTTTGTCTTGCCTAATAAGTGGCTGCCACACAGAGGAATGCAGAGCTGCTAATTGGCCGATCTCAACGGAAAAGAGACAAAGGTGGTGGGAATGCTGGGGGATTAATTACAGGGCCAGCTTCTGGGCCTGGCTTCTGCTACTCCTGCCTTACACAGGGCAAGGGTGGGCTTCCCCACACGCCTTCAGACAGGCCACACACCCAACACATATGAGGGTTAAGGGAGAGAGGAAGGTAAGGGTCACCATAATGGGATCAGGGTGTGTGGTGGAGGTGGCAAGTATGGGGGTGGGTACCCAGTATGCACCTGCTTAGGAGGGAGGTGTGCCTGTCTCCTTGATGGAGAAGGAAACTGAGGTTCAGAATGGGGCATCTTCAAGGTGGGAAAGCAGAACTCCAAAAAGGCTTCAACAGTGCCCTCAAGCACTTCCAGTTTTTCCCTGGAGAGGACCTAGGAGCTATCCACCAGCCAGGTTCTCACCACTGACCACAAACAGTTCTGCTGCCCTGAGACAGTCTTCCAGCCTTCCCTCCTGGGCATGGAGTCCTGGGCCATCACATAGCCTCCTTCAGGTATCCTGGATATCAAGTATCCTGCAGAGGGATGTGGACATCCTCTAAGACCTCCATGCCCACATGGTGATGCTAGCAAGCACCAAGGCATTGCCAACTGGATGCAGAAGGTGGCACCCAGCATCATGGAGACCAAGATGGCTTCTGCCCTAGCACAAGTACTCCACACAGATTTGCAGCTTGGTCCCAGATTTGCCATCTGAGCAGGCAGGCATGCAAAGGCTTCTGGGTAGATTGCTACTGTGCATGTTGCCCTTCTCTAAACACAGCTTGACGCATGCAGAAACCAAGCTGAAGCTGGCATGGCTGTATGTTTTGGTTTGGCCTGTTTCATTTGAGGTTTTTAAACCTGCAGTGTTCTGGGCACCAATAGCTCATGCCTATCATCCTAGCTTCTTGGGAGGCTGAGATCTGAGGCTCTCAGTTCAAAGCCAACCTGGGCAGAAAAGTCCACAAGACACTTATCTCCAATTAAGCAACAAAAAGTCAGAAGTGGAGCTGTAGTTCAAGTGGTAGTATACCAGCCTTGAGCACAAAAACTCAAAAACAGTGCCCAGGCTCTGAATTCAAGCCCAAGGACCACCCCCCCACCCTCCCCCCTGCCAAAAAGACCTCACAGGGCAAAGGTGACAGCAATTTATTGAAGGGATTATCTTCAAGCCTCTACAATGCAACAGAAGACTTCACGTGTACAGTTGCATTTTATGTTAATAGTTATCCCCAATACCTGTGTTGTTACAGGAAGTCCCCCTGCCTCAAGCTCCCATAAGAAGGCTGCCTGCCATGGTACAGAGGAGAGACTATCATTTGTATGTATATTACCTAAGACAAATTATTCCATGTTTTTGTCTTCATGTTTTTAATGTTGTGTGTTAGGGCCCCCCTTTTTTCTCCCCATTTAAGATAAATGGAGGCATTTCATCTTCCTAGGAGATGGGGCAATCAGGGCTGACTTGAAACCAGATTGATAAAAGAATGTGTCTTCATTGAACGTGGTGGTACAGGCCTGTAGAGGATGCTCCAGAAGAGAACTGAGCGTTGGAGACCAGCCTGGACTCCATAGTCAGACTCTACCTCAAATTAACACAAAAACCCAAGCAAACAAAAAAAGAGCAAGGAAGGAAGGAAGGAGAAAGGAAGGGAGGGAGGGAGGGCAAAAAAGAATGAGCTACTGCTCCAAGCTGTGATCTAACTTATGCTGTTCCTGATTTTGAGCCTCCACAGGGTGCCCTTCCCTGAGGAGGTTGGCACAAAGCCCTGGTTCAGTGGGCCACATACAGCCATGGGGAGAATCTCAGGGGAACCTGCTGAGAAGAAGAGGATTTGTATTCTGTCCTGATTCATCTCAGGCCCTGGACCTAGGAGAGTTCTGCACACCAAACACACTTCCCCTGGCTGCCACTACTCCACCCAGGGCCACAGAAAAATATCAGCATTGATTTCCAAGCCATTTCCTTTGCTTTGTCCTCTGGGCTTCCAAGATCTCCTGGAGCAACAAGGCAGTGTCTGTGGTCTCCCTTTCCCAGAGCAGAAATCAGGAGGACAACCATCAGGGGTTTGGCCTAGTTGTGTTCAGATATTAGATTGGTTCAGTCAGTAGACAGGCCCAGTTATCTTTCCTTCCACTAGAGAGAAAGCATTAGTGGATAAGTCAGTTGCATTTGGGGAGGCTCCTGGGGACTGAGTGTGTGAAAGTATTGTTCTTCTTCTCAGTACTTGAAGATACAGCACCATGACTGTTTCCATTTTACAGATAGGCAAACTGAGGCCCTAGGGAATCAGATGAAAGCACAGAATCCAGAGGAAGAGCAGGAAATGTCCATGTAGGTCTGTCTCGCTGTGTAAGCCTGTACTGCTTAGTAACTACTGTATGAGGGTGAGGGGAAGAAGGAGTTCAGTACCAGGGAACTTTCTAGAATCTTTTGTCTGAACAGCCACCTCCTTGTTCTCCCTCATGCCCTGACCTATGGGCTCAACTCCACACTTTGCAAGCAAAAGAGAAATCTCAAATATTAATGCTCGTAGCTAATGCTCTTTGGTAAAGATAATTTCAGTGTGTTAAGATATTAATGTTCATTTGACTGGTATCCTTTCTCAGCATTTCTGAGTAAACACATCTATTTAGGACTGATTGATTTTTGTAATTGTGCTATTTTAACCTAAAGTAGGACACTGTGAGTCACTTATTCAAAAGGAGAAATGGTTTGGCTGTGTGTGTGTGTGTGTGTGTGTGTGTGTGTGTGTGTGTGTGTGTGTGTGTTAATTTTTTTTTCTTTTGTGCTTAACTTGAGAAGAATATTTGAAATTCAAATAATGAGGTATTCATACTGAATTTTCCTTCCTTATGCATAAGGTAAAAATAAAATAACAAATACAGTAGTAGCAGTCAGGCACTGGTAGTTTATCCCTATAATCTTAGCTGCTTAAGAAGCTGAGATCTGAGGATCACAGTTCAAAGCCAGTCCAGCCGGGGAAGTCTGTGAGATTCTTTTTTTTTTCTTTTTTGGGTCCAGTCGTAGGGCCTGAACTCTGGGCCTGGGCGCTGTCCCTCAGCTCTTCAGCTCAAGGCTAGCGCTCTACCACTTGAACCACAGCGCCACTTCCAGCTTTTTTCTTTTTGCTTATGTGGTGCTGAGGAATCGAACCCAGGGCTTCACGCATGCAAGGCAAGCGCTCTACCACTGAGCCACCTTCCCAGCCCATCTGTGAGATTCTTAACTCCAATTAACCAGCAAAAATACAGAAGTGGAGCTGTGGCTCAAATATAGAGCTCCAGCCTTGAGAGAGAAAACCATAACAACAAGAACTAAAGGACAGGTGTCGAGGCCCTGAGTTCAAGCACCCAGGACTGGTACTAAATAAAAGATTAGATCATTCTGTTCCTCCAGTATATAGTGCTAACCTTCATTTCCACATTTACCTCCAAAATTTAAATAGAGTAACATTTAAGGGAATTACCTCAATTCTTCAGTACATTTGCAAATCAATTAGGAGAAGCCAAATGATACTCCTGCTTTTTACTGGGAGCCTGTCTTCTTTCCTCCCAGCCCACAGGAACCGCAGCCCACAGCTGCCTGGTAAACAAAGACCAGCTGTCACCTCTAGAAGCTGGCTTGACAGTGCACTGATCATCTGTCTGCCACTGAACCCACCCCTTTCCCAGGCAGCTTGGCTTACCTGCAGGAGTTGGGCCTCCTGTGGGGCGCTAATGGTGCCCCAAAAGCACACACTATCTTTGCAGCCAGACAGAGACCAGCCTGTGTCTTGGGACTATGTGACCCTGGGCAAATGGCATCCCTTCTCTGAGTTGCGCGCACGTGCGTGCGTGCGCGTGTGTGTGTGTGTGCGTGTGTGCGTGTGTGTGCGTGTGTGTGTGTGTGTGTGTCTGTGTGTCTGTGTGTCTGTGTGTCTGTGTGTCTGTGTGTGTGCCAGTTCTCAGGACCTGGGTGCTGTCCCTTAGCTTTTTCAGCTCAAGACTGGTGCTCTCCTACTTTAGCTACAGCTCCACTGGCTCTTTACTGGTTAACCAGAAATAAAAGTCTCATAGACTTTCCTTTCCTGTGCTGGCTTTGAACCTTGATCCTCAGCTCTCTGCCTCTTGAGAAGTGAGCGTTATAGGCATGAGCCGCCTGTCTCACTTTTTTTGGAAGCAGTAAGGTATCCATCTGGGTTGTCCTGAGAACATGATGATGTGATCTTAGCTACAGGAATGAACCCCAAAATGGACTCCTTTCCAGGGGAGCTCACTCTCTAGGAGTCTTGGGAAGGGAAGTCTAGAGAGCCTTCACCTTGTTCCATAGCTCGTCTGCATCTTCCTTTCTGTGCACTGCGCTGAGAGGCCAACATGTCTGAGATGCCTTGGGGACTCCTACAGCATCTGTTGCATGTGACCACAGGACCTCTGGAGGCGCTGGAGGGAATGTGTACTGAGTACCCACTCTGTGTAGTAATCCCAGGTTGATCAGTCATCTAACTGAAGTTGCTAGCCACTCTGTCCAGGACTTTCATGGGACCTGGTGACTGCTCCCCACTTCCTCTGTGTTGGCCCAGAATAAGTAGCAGCTCAGCCATCACCAGCCCCTGGATGCCAAGTGCTTCTAAGGGTCCTGTCCGCTGCCCACACATTTACAAATGGTCCTAAAACAAGTCCCATTCACCTTATCCTACACAAGAAGCTATCCATTCCCTACCAGGACCTTGATGGAGTTTCTCCTTTCTTTTGTCTCATTCCTCTTAGTACTTACATGATGGGGAAGGAAGTCCCAGGAGAACTGGAGGTTAAAAAATGCCATCTTCTCCAAGAAGCTCCACCAGACTAGAGCAATGGCATCTCCCTCTTCTCCTGATTCCCTGGGAATTATAGGAGTCTTACCTGCTGCTTTGTATTGTGATTAAAGTATATCTACAATGCTACAGAAACAAATTGTGATGTCTCTTTGCAGATTTTCTATTCTAATGAAACAGAATTACTGCAGCTTTTGCTGACTTTCTTGATGCCAGGCCCCCAGGTGCACAGATCTTATCACCTGAAGTGTCCTCAACTCCTCCATAAAAATACAGCCACTCCAGAGCCTGGCCCACATCCTGGTCTGCAGCTGTGTGGGGTATAGGTGTGTGTGTGTGGGGGGGGGGTAATTCTGATATTCCTTGTCTTCCTTTGTTTCCATCTAAATTGAGCTCTTGGAGGAGAACAGAGCAGGTCAGTGGACTCCACAGGCCCCAGGGGACTCCTAGACTCCAGGGAAAGATGGGAACTGACTTAGCATTTGTTTTATGGATGCTGCAGTATGTCCTAAGCAATGATATGCTCTGTCTTAGATAAGGAGACAGCTTCAGGGAAAAGTCTAAACTCCAGGTATGCTGTGGGAAAATGGGGCAAGCTTAAGAGGTGAAGTCACAGGTTGCAGCAGCAGAGCCCCCGGGACACCCACAGAGAAGAAGAGGGAGGAGGAGAAGGACAGAGCAAGATGGATGAGCACCAGGTCCAGTTTGCATTGCTCATATTAAGCACCAGCAGGTCAGATTCCATGCCAAGGTCTTTGTACACATTCCTGCCAAGGGAGGTGGGTAGCTTAAGGGTGATGGACTCTTCCAGCTCCACAAGAGCCCAGGCCTGGCTCCAGCTTCTCCTCCCAGAGGCTGGGGGTAAAGAGTAAGGAAAGCATTCAGTAGCAAGACGCGCCCATCAGAGTCCTTGGAGGCATGTCTGTGCCATCCTTCCATCTTCAGTGGTCTGGAGGGCTTGGCTCAGCCCCCCTCTGCCAGCCTCCCTTCTTGCAGTGTTGATCCCCAGGGTACAGCATGGACAGGGGCCTATCTCCACAGGCAGGCCCCAGCCAGGTGTGCAGTGCTGTGCTAAGCAGCCTGCCAGCCCGACAGATGGCAAAGCGGAATCGTCATCCATCACCACTGTAAGTGGCCAGCTCCCCTCCTGGTGCCCAAGACAAATGGCTTCTCTCCTCCCTCCCCTCCCAGTGTCTTCACCCATTACTGCTGCCTGGTAGTTGGGTGGAGCCATTTACTGGGCCAGTCTTGAGTGCACAGTTGGGAAGGGGGCAGGGAAGCAGGGAGTGTGCCAGCCCTGAGGAGAGGGTGGAGGAAGTGCTGGTGCGCACACATGTGTGTGCATACACAATCTCATTTGCCCAGAGCACCCTGGCGGGCCCCATCCTCACAAGGCAGACTTATGCTTGCCTCTCCACCTTGGCCTGTCTGTTTCAGAGATGGCTTTTGTTCCTCCACTAGAGATGATCAGACAGCCCAAGGCTTCTGGGACAGGCTGGATATCAGCAACTGTGTCCATTTATCCACATGTTTAGGCCATATGGCAGGATATAAACAGACTGAGTGTCAATCAAATGCAGGTCATGTGCCAGGCCTCTTGGCAAGCCATTGGGTCAGAACACGGTCACACCATATATCAGGCCACACGTTAAGATATGGCTAAGACCACCTGTCAAGCTGGGAGTCCCCACCTGATATCCAGAATTGAAAGCCAGCCAATGGAGCCAATAAGTCACTTGAAATCTCTGTCCAAGAGCTTTGTCCTCAAGAGAAGCGCAAGCACTGTGTCATGCAGTACTGTCAGAGCTCTGAGTTGAAGACTCAGAATTCTAAAGCCTTCCTGGGGGGGGCTCCATGCCGGCCAGGCACTACCTGGAGGATTCTTGGAGAGCCCCTAACTCTACAGGACAGCTAGGGTGGTGGGGATGGGTCAGGACAGCAGCAAAGCCTAACTTTGGAGGCCCTAGTGAGGAGTTTGGGGGCCAGAGGAGTTGAACTTGCAGCCAGGCTACTCAGGAGGCTGAGATCTGAGGATGGGAGGTTCAAAGCCAGCCTGGGCAGAAAAGCCTGTGGAACTTTTATCTCTGATTAACCAACAAAAAGCTAGAATTAGAGCTGCAGCTCAAGTGGTAGAGCACCAGCCTTGAGTGGAAAAGCTAAGGGACAACACCCAGGGCCTGAATTCAAATCCCAGCAGTAGCACAAAAGAAAAAGAGAGGAGGGGGGAGGAAGGGAGGAAGGGAGGGACAGAGGGAGGAAAGGAAGGAAGGAAGGAAGGAAGGAAGGAAGGAAGGAAGGAAGGAAGGAAGGAAGGAAGGAAGGAAGGAAGAAAGGAAGGGAGGGAGGGAGGGAGGGAGGGAGGGAGGGAGGGGAGGGAAGGTGGGAGGGAGGGAGGACTTGCTAAATAGAGATTCTCAGACTCTAATGTTTCCACTTATAATGTTCTTGGGACCAGTAAGGATTTACAGGGCACAGGTCAATCTGTGGATGATTGGAAACAAGGAAGAAGAGTGCAGGTACTTCTGCTAATGGCTAGCACTGTCACTGAGCTCCACCCCCAGCCCAAGGCAATCTCTAAACCAGAATAAACCTAACATCTAGCCCATGTTTTCCAATGCTGGAGACAAGCTGAGGTCAATCTGGCTTTATCTCTCCCTTATATCCCAGAGAACAGGCAAATGCCTAACAAAACAGGGAATGGCAGATTCCTTTCCCCACAGCTTTAACTGTCTATGGGTTCCCATGCATGAGCCAAGAGAGTTTGGTGACCAAAGCTATGGAGGAGAGAGACCCATTCTGTTCTGTCCTACTCAGAAAGAAAGCCCAGAAGAGGAAAGTGTAAGGTCTGAGCAGGGACATCTCCCTCCCTCTTGGCTAAGTTTCCGCCCAGTATCTGTTACCTAGGTAACTGGCAGACCTGAAAGCAGTCACCTTCCCCTCCTGCTAGGTCACTTCCTGGGCTACCTCTGGTCACATGCCTCCCATGTGACCTTAGGAGGGTCCCAGACACTGAGGTCACATCCAGATCCAGTGTGGCCACACCTCTTCCTGTCCCTGGCCTAGATAAGTTCTGGCAATATACCTTACAGAAAGCAGAAAGGAGGTCGATAAAATATGTCGTGAAATCGTACCAGAAAATGAGAGAGAAGAACTCCTGGGTTTCAGGTTCCCAAGGTGCATCTGTAAGAGCAGCAGTGTTGTCAGAAGGAACAGAGAAGAGCCTCCTAGCAACTCCCTCTGGGGCCCCTCTGCCCCTCTACCTCCCCCTCAGCCCAAGCCATCCTGGCTGGACGCCCTGCCCCATGCACTGAAGATGTTAGGCTTCCCAGCCTGCTTTAGGGAGAGCCTGAGGCAGCAGGGGGAATCTCAGGGCCACACTGGCGCCTGCTGGACCAGGCTATTACTGGAGATGCACGGGGAGGCCATTTGGCCTTGCTGGGTCAAGCCCTGGGCTGGGCCCCTAAGCCCAATGAGAACTTTATTCCAAAGTCATTTCCCAAACTTATGTGTTTACTTCTGGAAGAGAGGTGCTACTTTGTGATTTTCCAAGACAAAGCAATTGGTAATTTTCGCACACTCTCAGAGCAGGTGACAGCTTGCTTACAACACCTAATTCATCCCCAGCGTGGCTTGGAGTTGCGCTTTAACACATGCACCAATAACACATCACAATAAGGTTAGAGACAGACACTCCCTCCTTTCACCCCACACAAGGCTTTTTCTGGATCCAGCCATCCAAGAAGGAGCCACGCCAGACACCTCCAGCGAGGGCCTTGGAAACCAGCAGTAGGAAAAGCTCCTTGTGTAATTTCCTCTTGGACCACGTACCACCTCCTCACCCCCTCCTCAACTTAATTGCAGGAAGAATTGTTATGCTAATTAGCATTATTCACCGAGTTAACAGAGCGCGGGCTCTAAATTTAGCTTTGCCTGCTGCAAAGGGTTCTGGATACTTTGGGAGTTGGCAAAGCCGCTGGTGAGGAAGGATGGAGAGAAATCTCTGGTATAGGGCTGCCTGGTAAGGCTGCAGGAGAGAGGTGGGCAGGGGAACAGGGGTCCATACCCCACCCCTACCCCCTCCCATCCTGCCATGAAAGCCTGTGTGAAACTTGCTCCCGGTGGGGAGCGGTGTAGAAAAAGGGAAGGGACATGCACATGCCCCCTTTGCACCAGATGTCCAGGCTATGATGGGGACTCCAGTTTGAAGGCGCAGCTCTGGCTTTGGTGTCACACTACCCTGGGGGTCAGGCCTGCCTGGCTTATGGACTCAGAAAGTGGAATGTCCTCAGGAAAGTTCCTTTGCCTGTCTGGGCTCAGAGTCTTTGCTAATATTGGGCATCAGAACAGTTAATTTGCAGGGTTGAAAGTGATGGTGTATTTAAAAAAAAAACACAGAGCAGGTCCTTGATCTGAAGGCCAGGGACAGAGAAAGGGGAAAAGACAATGCTCCCTCCTCTGCCTGGAGGCCCTGGGAAATCAAGACAAGCCCTGACAGAAGCAATGCCCTTGGAGACCCCAGAGAAGATCCCAGCAGGGGTGACAGGTGCCTCCCCCTGGAAAGGAGACAGTGACCAGGCAGTGAACAGCTGAGATTGACCAGAGGATATGAAACGGGAGACCCAGGAGCCAGCACCACATGGGGCTGCCCATTTCATTCTCTTTCACTTCCTCCTCCTCCCCTTCCTTCTCCTTGCCCTGGTAGAAAATGGACAAGACCCCATGTGGCAAAAGGCAACCCAGCCAGGGGTCCTAGGTGGGGGCTTATACTAACTTACAGAAGCTAAGAGACTTTCCGAGACTTTCCTCAGTTTCCCAAACATCTTACTCTCACTTTCAAATAAGTTTTGTCTCTGTTCCCACTTTTCCTACCCCACAATTCTTTATTTGGTGGAGAAAAGAATGGACTCAAAACTCAAAGGTAACAGCAATCAATAGATGGGATGATGGTGATGGAGGAAGAGGAGAGAGAAGGAACAGAAAGAAGAAAAGGGAGAGGAGGAAGAAAAAAGGAAGAAGAAAGGAGGAAGAGGAAGAAGAGAGGAGAGGGAGGGAGAAAGGAGGAAGAGGAGAAAAAGCAAGAAGAGGAGGAAAAAAGGAGAAAGAAAGGAGGAGGAAGAAAGGAGGAGGAAGAAAGGAGGAGGAAGAGGAGAAGGAAGAGAGGAGGAAGAAGGAGAAAGGAGGAGGAGGAAGAAGGCACAGCTCTCCCCCATCACCACCAGCCTGAGAGGAAGGAATTGCTAGTCTCCTTTCATGAACAAGGAAATTAAAGCTCAGAGAGCTCAGGGAACCTGGCCAGGGTCAGAGAGTCTCACAAAGCTGAGACCTGTCCCTAAACCTGTGTGGCTGAAACAACTGCCCGCCATCCCCACTGTCCCTGGGTCCTACTGAAATCCCAAGGGAGGCTTAAGCACCAGGGTCTGGTCCCCAGCAGTTTTTGTACTTAGCAAAGCTAAACAGGTGCAGAGCAGCCCCTGCTGTGCAGGTCTGTGACCTGCTTCCCCTCCACCCCCACCCCCCCAGACACAGCCCCAGAGTTACCGCAGTCAGGAGACTCAGGGTCCCGTTCCTGCTCCGATCTTCCTTGCTATCAACCTAAGCAAGTCTCTGGGTTTCTCTGAACCTCTGTATGCTCATGTCTCAACAGAAGAATATTCTTCCCTAGCAGGCTGCTGATGCAGATTAAACAAGATAAGCCGCAAAGTGTCACACAAGTGAGATGAATTACTACTGTTATCTCTGAGTGTGGTTCCAGGTGTACAGCTGGAGGAGAAACTTCCAGCATCCATCCTCCATTCTTCTCATTCTCACTCCATAATGGTGTGACCCTCAGTTTCCATCTCTAGGCTGACAACTTAACTCTCAAAGCACCATCTCTGGTCCAATTCTGTGTCTCAAGCTCTAGACCCAACTCCCTGGTCCCTCCCAGACAACATGGTCCAGGGCATCCCCTGGCTATTGCCTGATCTGAACTCACCATCCCCTTTGAACCATCTTCACAAATGATGCCAACTTGTGCCAACAGCCAAACTTAGAAACTTGTGAGTAATTTGGGGGCGATTCATCCCAGCCATTGAAGTTGGCCATGAAGTACTCTCCATGAAGTACAACTCCACATCCTAAATAGCCTGTGATTCCAAACACTGCTTCTTGGCTCTTAATGTCATCCAGTCCCCCAAATATAGCCATCCTGGGTGCCTCTGTCCCCCAGCTGCATGAGGGGAGAGGGAAAGGTGAGCATTCCAAGGGTGTTCACCTGGATGCACAGGACGGAGGCATCCCTGGCTGGAACCCCACTTTGTGTCCAGTCCTGTGCTCTGTCCTTAACAATCACTACTTCGTCTACCCTTCACTACATTCTCTGAGGCTGAGCCTCTTACTCTGTGGGGAGGCAGAATAATGAGTCCCAGATGCAGCCATGTCCCAACCCCTGGAAAATGTTATCCTACCTGGCAACAAGAGACATGGTTAAGGATCCTGAGATGAGGATGAAGAAGTGACTCCAATTATATGGGTTCCATGTTTTCACAGGGTCCTTATGAAGGGAAGGCAGGAGGGTCAGAGTCAGAGGAGGAGATGTGATAACTGAAGAAATGATTGGGGCCTGGTGCCCATGCCTCAAGCCTGTTGTAATCCTCGTACTCAGGAGGCTGAGATCTGAGGATTGAGGTTCAAAGCCAGCCCAGGAAGGGAAGTCTGTGAGACTCTGAATCTCCAATTAGCCACCAGAAAACCAGAAGTAGCACTGTGTCTCCAAGTGGCAGATCACTAGCCTTGAACAAAAAAAGTTTAGGGACAGTGCCCAGGCCCTGAATTCAAGCCCTATGACAGAAAAAGAAACAGAAGGAGGAGGAGGAGGAGGAAGAGGAGAGGGAAGAAAGAGAAGGGAGAGGAGGAAGAAGAGGAGGAGGAAGAGGAAGAGGAGGAGGAAGAAGAGGAAGAGGAGAGGGAAGAAAGAGAAGGGAGAGGAGGAAGAGAAGGAGGAGGAAGAAGAAGAGGAGGAGGAAGAGGAAGAGGAGGAGGAAGAAGAAGAGGAGGAGGAAGAGGAAGAGGAGGAGGAAGAAGAGGAAGAGGAAGAGGAGAGGGAAGAAAGAGAAGGAGGAGGAAGAGGAAGAGGAGGAGGAGGAAGAAGAGAAGGAGGAGAGAAGTGAGACTTACAAAAAGTGAAGATAATAAATCTATGTGTCAGCTAAGCCCCTAAGTCTGCTAACAAATACACATCATCTCCTTTCACAGAGAGGGAACTGGGACACAGAGACTCATGGTCTGCCCAGCGTTTAACAGTGAACAAGTGTGCCCTGACACCAGAGTCCTGAATTAGAAATCTCATGAAGAGGAGGATGGAGACAACTAGTCTGCTGGGAAACCTGGGATGAGTTCCCCATCATTGGAGGTGTTCAAGAGACTGGACAATTGTTTACCCAAGTGTTATAAGATTTTTTTTTTCCTATCAGGATGTGTTTATTCCAGAATGGTGGTTTTCAAATCACTTAGTAGCAGAATTTTATCAGAAGATAATTCTTTAGTTTACTGAGTCCTTAACTAACATAATATAGATTTAAAAAAGGAACTCCCAGTTCTGAGTCCCAGATATGAGTCTGCCCTGCCCTTCAATCCACTCCTCCCCCAACCCCCAACATCCCCCACCCCTGTCCAGGGGCTTCTGCAGCCCACCTGGTTAATGGAAAGCACTTCCTGGCAGCTTTCTAAGGTTCTTCCAAATCTGAGGTCCCTGGAACCTGAGAATCTCCTGGGAACCCGAGAGGAGGTGGAGGCAGGAAAGGTTTAAGAGCCAGTCCAAGTCACTACTAACGATTTTTAGTTACTTAATTCTCCTAGAGCCTTGACAGGTCCCCATAACTTAGGGTTTATTTGCTTTCTCTTGAATGTCACATATAATTCTTGTCGAAATGTTTATTTGCCTAATGCAACTTTTAGTGCCTGGGTAATTTATTCTCCCTATTTGTCAGCCAAGATGAAGGAAGACTACTTTTAGCCTTTGCCTCCATTATGGAAAGGAATACAGTGGATCCCCATCTCCGTCACAGCAGGGGGGGCTTGGCTGTACACACCTCTCCCGGAGATAAGCAGAGCCCATTGGGCTCCACTTTCACCTCCCGCCCCTCCCACCCAGGCTGCAGGCTCAAATCCATCCAGATACTGCAATGCTATTTTCTTCCAAAAGAGCAGCCAATGAAGAGGAGAATTGTATCTTCGCGCACCCCTGGGAAGAGACAAAAATCAATTCTCTGGATGCAGTGTTGTTTCCAAATCAAATCAATTCCATGAGTTTGTGAGAGGATTCAATTCAACCAACACTAATTGAGCTCCTACTATGTGCCAGGCTTTCCACGAAGGGATTCAGCAATAAATAAGCTGGGTGTTCGTGCCTCCAAGGAGCTAGGCCCATTGCAAGGCAGCCAGGTAAACCAGTAATGGCAATGCAATCATGGCTATAATGGAGAAGCCCACGGAGCCAGAAGGCTGGGGAAAGGAATGCACGAGGAGGCAGTACCCAGCCTGGCCCTTAGAGCTGGCAAAGTTGGCAGAAGCCATATGACATGCAGCCTCATAGGTTCCAGTGGGGAATGAGCCCGTGATAAGGAAAGGCAGATTGGTACCAGCTGATTTGGGGAGGCGGGAGGAGGGGAGACAGTCCTCAGGGGACACAGGCTGCAGGGGTGAAGTCAGATCACAGCCGGCCTTGGGTGCTATCCAAGGACTTCAATATCATTTGTGAACAATGGCAAGCCAGGCAATAGTTGGTCCTAGAAGATAATCGTGGTAGCTGTATGACGGTGATCCCAGCTTAGACTGGAGCCTGGTGCCTTGTGATGACCCAGGAGAGAGATGGGGAGTTCATCTGAGGCAGGGTCCAGGAGTGGGGTCGCCAATGAGGGCATACCATACCCTTGCACAGATCAGGCAGCCACTCTGGTTTGGTTGTCTCCTCACCACAAACAACTTAAGGGAGGCGGGATTTATATTGGCCCGCCAAGTCACAGGTTTCCATCCATGGATTCACAGCTGGCTGCATTGCTTTAGGACCCAGCCAAGCAGAAGCATCATAGAAGAAGGGTGTGGGGAGAGAAGAAAAAGGGCTAGGGACAGACCCTTCAAATCCATGCCCCCAGTGATGCACTTCTCTAACTCAGCCCTGCCTACTAATAGCCCATGTAGCTATGAACTCATCAGTGAATTAATCACCTAGATGAGGTTAGAGTCCTGGTGAGCCAACCACCTCTCAATAGTACCACCAGCTGGTGGCCAAGCCTTGGGGTGGGGGGGGAAATATTTCATATCCATATTATAATAAACAAATGAAAGGGGTTCAAGGGTGCCAGCCCAGTACAGGAAGCACAAACACAGATTAGTCCTGCGTCATGAAGAGACCAGCTCTGCACATGTCAAGTGCATGAGATGATCAAAGGAAGAGGGCAACCTGGTAGTTGTTAGAAATGAAGATCTAGGAATTCCTTCTCTGTATCTGTTGGCAACTCTGGGCCGGGCTGGGCAGCAGGATTTTCCCATTCCAGAACTTTGCCCTAGCCCTAAGAAGTGGACCCAGCTCCACTAATCCCAACCAACCCCCCTCCCAAAATCCCTTTGCCAGCTCTGGTTAACACCAGCACAGCCCTAGGCAGGAGTAATCCTTCCAAGAATGTCCCTAAGCTTCGTACTCCTTTCAGAAGTGAAGGAGAAAAATACACAAACAGAAGAGAAATGTGGGTGCCCAGAGAGCTCAGAAATCTAGAGGAGCCAGACTGAGGAGGGAGTTGTGAGCACATCACACACACACACACACACACACACACACACACACACACACACACACACACACACACACACACACACACACACACACATTGCCATCTTAGCTTTCCCAAGACTTTCACCCTCTCCAGAGCCAATGGTCCCAAAGGCCTGGACAGGTCAGTTGTGGTCAGTCCAAAGAAGCCCTGAAGTACAGACAGGACCACTCATCAAGCGAATAGCCACACATACTAGCATCCAGAAACTTCTAAAGGAGTCTAGATCCACTGGAAACTCACCAGAGTAACAAGGGAAGACCCAGCCGTGGCCAGGGGTGTGCCTGGGAAAGACTGGAAGGTGACCGGCAAAGACAGCTCACCTGGGCACCCTCGTGCAGGAAGGGATGGGGCCCTGGGGGCCTGATGACTTGAAATGCATTCTTCAGAGTCAGTCTGGGCCTGAGTTCAAGTCCTGGCTCTGCAATTGCCACCAGTGATCTTGGGGAGAATCACTGGGCCTGAGTTTTACAACAGAAATGACCACAATCGTGTCTGGCTTGCCAAACTGTTAGGAAAGTGAAGTGAAGGACATTATGTGAAACACAGTGTTCACCACTTCATAAGCTCTCAAGCCCTCCCTAAGGTGGGTGGTACTTATTTACCATTTAACCACATCATCATTATCAAAGGAGCCACAAAAGCCAGACTGTGAGACCTCTCCAGCCTTGTCCTCGGGAGTGTCGCCAAGGCCATCCTTTCTCTCAGTACAGGAAAGGACAGCCCTAGCTGTCAGTCAATATATGAGGTCCCAAGCAGGAAAAGGCTGCTCTAGGCTCTGACCACCTCCTGGTAGCTCCCAGAGGCAGATCCAAAGTTCCTCTTCTACCCTAGCCTGTCAAAGGCAAAGCCACCTGCTGGACCACACCTCCAGCCCAGTGTCAGGGACATACAGCCATAGCTTGGAATAAAAGAGTCCTTCTCTTCTCAGGCAAGCTGCCCATCATCAAGACTTGTCCCCAGAACTCTGCAAAGGAAACTGACTGGAAACCTTGGGGAGATTCTTCCCAATGCCCAGGGGTGAAGGCCTCTCTCCCTATTCTGTGTCCTTGTACCCCATTTCCCGAGCACCTCCTAGAGGCATCCAGCCAGCTCTCCACATCTGTGCCAAGGAGCAGAAGCTCTCAAATAACAAAGAACCCAAAAGTCATTGCTAATCACATTTGCATAATGTGATTTTTTTTCAGCAGATTTACCTTTCTAATTACGCTTGTCTCCAGCCAATATTAAAGTGATTTTGCACTCCCCAAGCGCTCCGGTGTACAGCAAGGCTGCTCTAGCAGTGGGCGGAAGCCAAGCTAAATTGTGCCAGAGACGAAGCTTTTGCCACCAAGTGGATAATTCCTGGTGAGGAATGAGCAAGTTCCCTACTCTCGAGGTAGGGAAGCAGGGAACAACTGCTCTGTACCCGGGCTTTACGACTTGCAGAAGAATGAGTCTGCTCTGTTTCCTTCCATCCTCACAATGGCCATCTCCCCATGTGCAGGGTGCTCATCCTGGGTCATCTGGAGTAACTCAAGACTCTGGTCCACACTTCTGACTTCCAAGACCCCTTAGGGACCATCTCCTGGGCATTCTGTGCTACACCATACAGCATGCACTACAGGTATATGCACTGAAACATAGAAAAGCAAGGCAAAAATCTAAACATTCCTGTACTCCTGCCCCCGCCCCCCACCAACACTGACTCTTACACTGGACTGCATGATTTGCTTTCACCAATGACACATGTCACCCACAGAAGCTTCTAAACGGCTGCTCTGAGGGTTGTTTCCTTCAGCCACTGTGTAAACATGCTTGGGCAAGCCCTTGGAGGATGGAACTGTGGTCTCTCTACCCTCACCACCTTGGACAGTGACTCAGTCACCAGCAGGCATGTGTGAAGCCACTGGAAGTTCATCCAGGCCCAGCCAACACATGAGTGACTCAATCAAGGTCTGCCAAGTTGAGACCAGATCAAAGACTTGAATGGGAGCCATTTAGTGGTAACACTGCTATCTACCAGCTGGAATTTCTTATTTTTGGAACCAGATCTCCACTATGGTTCTGTTTGGTGGTAGAAAGGAATCACAGTCAAATTTAAAGTGACCTCAGACAGCGCCCTATACAATGTGGGGACACGGGAAGAAGTAGGCTCACCAGGAAAGGGGGTCCCCACCACTCATGAATCTGCTGGCTTCTTGGCCTTGGACTTCCAGCCTCTAGAACATGAGGAGTGTTGGTGGTGTTCTGTTCCAGCAAGTCTCTGATACAAGCAGGAATGACACACCCCAGTCCTCACACGGGAAGCTGTGGGCTGTGAGTGTGTCCACACACAGTCGGGCCCTCCAGCTCTGTCAGCTGTAAGTCATCCTGAGCAACCGTGCACACTCACTCACAGTCACAATAGCCGCTTTTACTACCACTGCTGCTGCTATCCCCACACTTCCACTGTTACTACTTCACTGAGAATTGCTCCATGAGGATAAATGCTATGACTCACGCCTGTAACCTGACATCCTAGGGAAGCAAAGTTGGGAAGGTCCAGGGTTGAAGCCAGCCCAGGCACAAAGATCTCAAGACTCCATCTCGACCCATAAAAAGTTGCATCTGAAGTCACACACCTGTCACCGCAGTTATGAGGATCACAGTCCAAGACAGCCAGGGAGTAGAAAAAAATAACTAAAGCAAAAACAAAATGGGTGTATGTCTCAAGTGGTAGAGGACCGGCCTAACAAGCTCAATACCCTGAGTTCAAAACCCAGTCCCAGTAACACACACACACACACACACACACACACACACACACACACACACACACACACACACATACACACCACTTTTCTGTGAAATAGATATCACAATACCAGTCTCACATAGCCGTGAGACACATAATTGAAAAATGAAAAATCCTAAATGAGTATTCTCAAGGTCAGGTGCCTGACCTCACTTCTGTTGGAGAGATTCATGAGGCTCCCAGCAAAGCCAGTCCCACGCCACCTCCAACCACACAAAGATGTGCAGGCCCCTTGTCCTCCTCTGACCTTCCCGCCCTCCAAGGAGACTCTGGAGACAGTGCTGGCCCAGCTTGCTGGGTTTTCCAGTGGTCAGAACAGGATGTGCTCTCTTCTGTTCCCTTTGAGGCTCAAATGGACTCGAAATAAGAAAGAAAAATAAACAGAATTTCATGTGTTGCTTCCCATTCCTTTGTGACTATTTCTTTTCTAGTACAGATGATATTTTAGGCAGCTGTTTGCCAACTCTTCCATCCCACCAGCCCACTCAGTTTCTAATTCCCACACCCTTTTACTTTTTTCTGGACTATTTACTATGGAAAGCAACTTATTTATAGGAACAAGAGTTCCAGACATTTTAGGCCACCCACTTAAACAAGGCTCTTCCTAGGACCAGGTTTGTAATTTGTGTGTGTACGTGTGTGTATACATGCACATCTCTGTGTGTGTGTGTATACTCTCTCTCTCTCTCTCTCTCTCTCTCTCTCTCTCTCTCTCTCTCTCTCACACACACACACACACACACACACACACACACACATATTAGGGCTTAAACTCAAGACCTAGGCACTGCCCCTTCACTTTTTTGCTCAAGACTATCACACTACCACTTCAGTCATTTTGCTGTTTAACTGGAGAGAAGAGTCTCATGGACTTTCCTGCCTGATCTGGCTTTGAACTGTGATCCTCAGATTTAAGCCTCCTGAGTAGCTAGGATTACAGGTGTGAGCCACCAGTGCCCAGTGAAGGCTGTTGTCTTGATTTTGAATTTCCTTCACTTTACAAAAGACAAAAGGAAGAGGCTGAGATGAGACCAGAGAGGGTCTCATCTAGGGGTGCCTAGAAGGAAGGCAGGAAGTGAAATAGGAGAGAGAGATTGATAAGGCCAGTCAGAACTTCATCCTGTGCCCTCTTCCTCTAGAATGACACTGTGAGGCTGAATTCTAATTCTGCCTTCCTCTCATCCTTTTGTTTTGCCAGTCCTGGGACTTGAACTCAGGGCCTGGGCACTGTCCCTGAGCTTCTTTGCTCAAGGCTAGCATTCTACCACTTGAGCCACCGTGACACTTCTTGCTTTTTCTGTTTAGGTGGTACTGAGGAACTGAACCCAGGGCTTCATGCATGCTAGGCAAGCACTCTACCAGTAAGCCACATTCCCAGCCTCTGCCTTCCTCTCTAGATGTACAATTTTCAAGCACCCGGAGCCTCAGTTTCTTCATCTGTAAAACAGGATCCAGTGCTCACCTCACAGGATTACTGAGGGCATCAAGCAACCCAGGCAACACAATGCCTGGTTGTTAGTAAGGGACCAAGAAGTGATTGATTTCCTTTTCCTTCCTCCTTTCAAGAAAAAGGCAGAAGAGGAAGCTCTCTAGATTTAATGTTAACTAGAATTTCCCCATTTTTCCCCCGTGAAGCCAGTGGTATCCATCTCTAAACCTAGTACTCAGAGACTGAGGCAAAGAATTGTGAGTTCAAGGCCATCTTGGATTACATAATAAAACCCCATTTCAAAAGCTTTTTTTCCCCTGCTAAGCAACAGTAGCTCACATCTGTAGTCCTTATTACTCAGGACACTGAAATCTGAGGATCACTGTTTAAAGTCAGCCCAGGCAGGAAAGTCCATGAGACTCCAGAAATAAAGATGTGGCTCAAGTGGTAGAGAGCACCCGCCTTGAGCAAAAAAGTAGACAGTGCCCAGGCCCTGAGTTCAAGATAGCTAAAAACAACAACCAAGGGCTGGGAAGGTAGCTTAGTGGTAGAGTGCTTTCCTTGCATGCATGAGGCCCTGGGTTCGATTCCTCAGCACCACATAAGCAGAAAAAGCCAGAAGTGGTACTGTGGCTCAAGTGGTAGAGTGCTAGCCTTGAGCTGAAGAGCTGAAGGACAGCACCCAGGCATAGAGTTCAGGCCCCACAACTAGCAAAAAAAAAAAAAAAAGCAACAACCAAAAAATAAATTCTGGGTGCAAAACCCCCCACAAAATATGTATTTTTAGTCTGTCTTTAAGTAACAGAACCTTTAGAATGCTCCTGAGGCTGAATCAGAGGAACAGGGCAGGAAAGGCTACCCTCAAAAACAAAAATCTTGCTGTATAAACTTCATAGTAAATTATTTGTATTGGATTTTCTTTAGCCAGCAAACTGCAATTTTATATACTCCAACTTAAGTCAACTAATAATAACAATAATGTTTATAGAGAGATTACTATGTATTAAGTCCTCTTTCAGGACTCTTAGGACACATTAAAATCCTCACACAAAAACTCTATAGGATCCCACTTTTGGGCATTTACCCAAATGATCACAAACAAGACCATACTAAAGCTACCAGCACAACTATGTTTATTGCAGCATTATTAACATAGCTAAGATATGGAACCAACCCAGATGCCCCTCAGTAGATGAATGGAAATGTGAGATATATATATATATATATATATATATATATATATATATATATATAATGTGTGTGTGTGTGTGTGTGTGTGTGTGTGTGTGTGTGTAATTCTATGCCTCCATCAGAAAGAATGACATTGCCCCATTTGTTAGGAAATGGAAAGACTTGGAAAAAATTATATTAAGTGAAGTAAGCCAGGCCCAAAGAAACATAGGTCCTATGGTTTCCCTTATTTGCAATAACTAATATATGTCTGGGATAAGCATATATACATATGACCAGATAAGATTTGTCCCCAAGATAGGGACACAAGTGGTTTTTTCTTTCTTGCTATTGTTCCTAATGTATTTATAATGTACCATGTAATTTCTTTGTTTCTTTGCATGTTTCTCCCCCACTGTTTTCACTGTACTTGGAGTCGGTGCTCTGCATCTTGTATATACACTTCTCTAGCTTGGGGAAGGGAAGGGAACAAACAAAATACTTAAATAGGGATACAGGTTGACCCATTGTAACAATGAGATGTACAAGACACTATGTTAAAAAATGAACTTTACAATTTAGGCGGGGGGTGGAGGAAGTGTAGTTGTGGAGGTGGGAGGGAAGAGAGGGTAGGGGAAAAACAAAGGAGGAGGCAACAATGCTTGATATGAAATGTACTCATTACCTTGCTCATGTAACTGTAACCCTTCTGTACAGTATTTTTACAATAGAAAATATATTAAAAACTCTGCTGGAAAAAAAAAACTCTGCTGGGTAAGGGCTAGTGAAAATTCATTTTATCACTAAAGAATTGCAGCAGAGAGAAGTTAAGTGCTTTGTCTGAGACCACACACCTAGCTTGGGTGGGATTTGAACTCAAGTATCACAGTCCAGAGGCAATGACTTACATCACTCCATTTTACTGCTGCATCCGTGAAGAACTGACCAGCCTCCTAAGTAGGCTCATTGGCTTCTTTAGGCTTCAGAGGAAATGGAGGGATTGTGGGGGGGCGGGGGAGAAGGAAAGAGTCTGCAAATGCCCAGGAGAAAAGAAAATGCCTGTGACTCAATGTTCTTAAGCCCACCCCTTCTAGGAAGAGTGACAACAGAGTCTCTGAAAGCCCAGGGCGAGCCTCCGGCAGCCCTCTTCCCTGAGCATTTCATTTTCCTATTCTCTGTGGCATGACTCTCATAAAACTATTCATTTCTTAATTCTGATGGCAGAGAGGAATTTAATCAAGTTTGCTTGAATAGGACGACAGGCTCCCGCTAAGCCAGCTGCCTCCCGAGGGTCGTTGGGAGACAACGCCCTGTTAATATTTAGCTCCAACAGCAAACATTATGGCTTTCAATTTAGAAGATTATGCTTCTGGTTAGTTATGTATCATATGTGCATGCGCGTGCTCGCTGGGCGGCTCATCTCATCAGCTCGGGGAACATTTTGCCAGGGTGATAAAAAAAAAAAAAAAAAAAAAGATGCCATTTTCTCTGTGAGCCCTTTCCACTCAGTGATCCAAAGAAGTAACATTGGGATCAAAACCATGTTCTGAAAAAAAAAGAAATTGATCTATTCAGCAGCTCACAGGCCTGCATTCCAACTGCCCAGAAGAGCCATATGCAGGCCAAGCCTAGGTAGGGCTGCAAGGAGGCCGGTGGGGCCCCTGCAGGCCTCAGTTCCGAGGGTGAGCTATCCATGGTGCTGAACACGACTGTCCTGGGGTTGCCCAGAAGGAAGGATGGAGGCCGGCTGGCAATGTCTGGGGGAGCTGAGCCTTTTCCAAGGTCTTGGATCATTACATTTCCTTCTTTTCAAGACTCCCAATCCTCTCTCTAGTTCTGGATCCAATTTTCCAAGTGCCTTCTCTTGAGGAGCTCATTCTTACTGTTTCATGGTTTTCCTTTCTTTCTTTCTTTCTTTCTTTCTTTCTTTCTTTCTTTCTTTCTTTTTTCTTTCTTTCTTTCTTTTTGGTTGGGACCCCTTCCTCTGGAAGAATTTAAAAGCCCAGTGTTTCAGAAAGCCTTCACTCTTCCTCTCTATCCATCATCATCACCCCCAACTTCACCATCACCTCCATCATGTCTCCCACTCTTCCACTCCCACCATTGCAACTTACACCTGCCCTAGCTTCTCATTTTACAATCCTTCCCTGCTTCTCCTCCTGACTCCTCCCCCTTGACACTCAATCTCTCCCCTCCCTCCTCTCTCTTCTCTCTCCCCGCACACAATTCTCTTCTCCTCTTTCCTTAGTTTTCGCTATTCCGTCCTCCTATCTCCCTCCCCACCTCCCACCCCCACCATGTCCACCCTGTACTACCTCCCTGCTACCACCACCATCTCCATCTCTTTTAGGAATCCCTGCCTGCTTCATCCATCCTCCCCTCATCTGCTCTCCCCTTCCATCTGTCTCCCTTGTGGTCTCTCATTCTTTCCATCTCTTTGTCTCTCTTAATCTCACTTTTTCTTTCCCCTCTTTTACATATTATTTTCTTCCTTGTCTCTATTTCCCTCCTCCATTTTCATCAGTTCCCTCCTTCTCTTCTTGCTTTGGCTCTCCGCACTTTACTTACATTCCCCCTTCCCCTTCTCTCTCTCGTATTGCTTTCCATCTATCTCCCTATTTCTCCTCCCTTCCCTTTCTCTCTATCTCACTTTGCCTCTCTCCTTTCCTCCCTCTCTCCTTCCTTGCTCCCTTATTCCTTCTCTCCAACTGCCTCTCCCCTCCCACTCTTTCTCTGCACACAGCTCTCTTCTCCAGGAGCCCCCAGCTGTCTGGTGAATCCATTTCAGCAGCTATTAGGGATCAGCACCTGCCCTGATACTTGGTGGGGAAAATAGGTTGGAGATAAGATGGGCTGTTTCAATCTCAGCACATCTGTAATTGCATTACCATTAAATCACACCATTTTCCAAAGGTGAGAGCCAGGGCCCTGGCTCTGAGAGCCTTCTGTAACTCCAGCACCAAGTCGTATGTGACACAGAGACCCCAGGCAGAGAGGAGAGTAGTCCTGGCTGGATTTAAGCCACCAAATTAATCCCCCTTGTCTTCAAGGTCTCTTGTTTTCGATTTTATTTCCAAGGCAAAAGAGCCTCTGGGAGTCGTTATTTCCAACTCTCACATCTCACAGATAAAGAAATGGAGACACAATGAGAAAAAGGGAACTGCCCAAAGTCACATGGGCATGAGCCACCACATCTGCACATGACCTTCCTTCTGCAGCTTTCCTGCAATTTAGGATGATAGCAGCAAGGGAAGGGGGGTTCCAGGAAGAGGTGGGGGGCTCTGGATTCATCCTCAAAGAATCTGTGAGCTCTGGTGCCTGGAGGAGGATGCAGAAACACAACCTCACAACTTCTTGTGGTTGGTCAGGGACACCAAAAACAGGATTCAGCCCCAAGAACAGGATTGAGTTGGCAAGTGCTGGATGGAGACGGGCACCTGAGAGCTCAAGACAGATGGGCTGGGATGCAGAGTAAGACTGATTCCAGTGGGACTCGGGAAGACAGTGGGCAGAGAAACTGAGGCAGCGAGCCAGGGGCCAGAGGGGGGCTGCAGCCGAGGACTCAGTCCACCCAGCCTGATAGGTCTGAAGAGCGGTCCACGAAGGAGCTGGGGAGGATGGAGAAATGGAGATGTGGATGGTCTGGAGCCTGCAGGCAGGGGAGGCAGGACACATGTGCCAGATGGCAGGCGGCTCTGAGGGAGAAGGCAGCATACGGAGAAGATTGGACATCAGGAAGAGCTCCAGGCATCAGGTTATGAGATTGAGAGCAGATGAGTTTGGGAAAGGATCAGCATTGGCATACAGCACCAGGCAGAAGGGACCCAGGAGGCTAGAGAGGGCATCATGTGGTACAGGGTTCTGTCCCATCAGGCTCTGCTCTGCCTGACTGGTGCTCTGCTTCCTGCCTCTATAGGAAAACAGATATGAGACCAAACACTACAGGCTTGCTTGGCAGTGAGGGATCTCTCTCTCTCTCTCTCTCTCTCTCTCTCTCTCTCTCTCTCTCTCTCTCTCTCTCTCTCTCTCTCTCTCTCTCTCTCTCTCTCTCTCTCTCCCCTCTCTCTGTTTCTTTGTTTCTTTCTCTCTCTCTGTGTATGTGTGTACTAAGACTTGAACTCAGGCCCCTGGGCACACTGTCTCTTAGTAGCTTTTATTTTTGCTTGTGTGTGTGTGTGTGTGTGTGTGTGTGTGTGTGTGTGTGTGTGTGTGTGTGTGTGTGTGTGTGTGTGTGTGTGTGTGTGTTGCTCTAGGCTAGCACTCTGTTACTTGAGACCCAGCTCCACATCCAGCTTTTTGGTAGTTAACTGGAGATGAGAGTCCCACAGACTTTCCTGCCCAGACTGGCTTTGAACTGAGATCCTTAGATCTCAGACTCCTAAGCAGCTAGGATTACAAGCATGAGCCACTGGTGTCCAGCAGAGAGGATCATTGTGAATGCCCACTACTGCCAGGCAAGACTAAGGAAGGAAGAGTTTGAGGCTAAGAGGGCAGAACAGAGAGATCAGCACTACCATGACCTCCAGTGGGTCTGGGAGCCCAGCATCGGCCACTCCCTGCCCTCAGACCCAGGGTGGCAGGGACCTAAACAGGCAGGCAGAACAGACACATTCTCCAGGGCTAGGAGGCAAGCCAGCAAGCAAACAAACAGCAGGCAAATGTGTTCCCTATCCCAGGGTCAGCCTGCCGCACTGGCTACACCTGCTTTGGCAAAGTAGTTACTTTGAAGCCCAGCCTGATACAGAGAGCGTATGCGGCATCCAGGGACAAAATGGGAGGGGGGGGCATTTAATGATGTGAAATAGCTCTGCGTGTAATCTGGGTGCACTACAAGGGCTGCTGAGAGCCTCTAAAAGCTTCCTGGGATGGCCCTCCTCCGAGCCTGGACCCCATTATGCTGTTTGCCGCCTTGTGATCAGGATGAAGTCAGTGCCTGCTGGCCTCGGCTCTGTCCACCCCCTCTGCTTCTCTCCCCATCTCCAGGCACCAGTGAGGGAAGCCCCCTCCCTGGATCAGTAGGCACAAGGCCGGCTGCCCCAACGATTCTTAGATAAATCAATTAAGATAAATGAGCTTAGTGATGTACAATGCCCTCATTCCATTGCACGGCTTCTGAACTATTAGTTCTCTGGAGAAGATTAATTACGGGTGCCCCATGTTAATGCTCTTTTAATAGAATCTGTTATTTAAGTTTAAGATGAGCAGGTATTGAAGGCATGGGAGTTAGATATCTGTTGTGTGCCTCTCACATCAGGGACGATGGATGAAGCCGAACTCAGGCTGGGAAGGGATGTGAAGGGTAAACCAAAGGAGGGGGGTGCAATGCTTGGTAAGAAATGTACGCATTATCCTGCCCATGTAATTGTAACCCCTCTGTACAGTATGTTCACAAATAAAATAAAATTAAATTAAAAAAAAGAACAGACCTGTTAGAACACAAGAGCCAATGGTGACTCTGAACCCTGCAGAATGATGCCCTGAGTCCAGTAGGAACTGATTGTACATGTCTGTGGAATTAGAGGTGGAGCAAAAGGGAGAAGGAGCTGTTGAGTGGAATAAGCTGTCTGGCCTTCAATAAGTAGGTTCTAGGCCAAAGGAACTGATGTGACTAGCAGTCCTATCAATAAAGGTATAATATCATAAGTGAAAAAGGTAACAGCCTTCTCTTGAACAGTCCATTTCAGTGTAGAAGTCATATTCCCCAGCTGACACTCGCCAGGTAGGGCATAGGATGAGAGGAAGCCTATGAAGGCCACAGATAGCTCTTGGGAGAATTGGGGCAAGGGGATGAAGTTGGTGGAAGCAAAACTTAGGATCATTTATCCTCTGGACCAGTGGCTCTCAGCCTTGGTCATTTCTTAGGTTCATCTACAGAAACTAGAGAAGGACCAGTACCTTAGTACTCTTCCGAAGCTGACTGCATGATTCTAGTTTACCACCAAGATGGAGAGTCCCTGCTTGAAAAAAAAAATGTCCCAGGTAAGGAGGAGTTGTCCTTAGTCTGTGTGACTGCAGAGAAGAGAACTGGTGTGGGCAGATGGACTGTCTGTCCTAACCTGTTGGATCCTGCTGCAAGCAGAGCACTGAGGGCTGGATGGAGTGTGTGGTGAGAAGATTGGAGCAGCGGGCTGGCTCCTCGAGAGAGCTCAGAATTTGAGGTACCAGAGGAAGGACAGGACTGACAATGGTGCCAAGAACTGGGACAACCGGAAGATCACACGGTAGTGGAAATAATGTTCACTCAGCATCTCAGTTGCTTACTAAACCTTTATAAAACAAAACATGGGGGAGCCAGCCATGTCCTCAGGAATTCTACCCACCTTGGGAATCAGTAGTGGGCTAGAGATTGCCCAACCAGAGTCTCTGAGCAGAAAAGCACAACTTGGAGTTTGAAGAGGACACCTGCAGGCCAAGGCAGTCAAGGCCTCTGCAGGCTGGAGGGTTGTGACTGACCCCCACCCAAGGCAGGGCATGGGCTGCCCCCCAGGAAAGAGGGACTAGAAGAATAGGAAAGTAGAGCCAGGGCTCCTCTCAGGACTGTGTGTGGCTGAACTAGGAAATCAGAATCAGAAACAAAAGCCCCTCTGACCAAGAATGGGTGGCAGAGTCTGGGGGAGAAGGATGCAATGGTTCCTGAAGACCTGCCCGAGGCCAGTCCTTGCGTGATGGTTTTGTGGTATCCATCATAGATGAACATACTCATTTACACACCACCCACAAATCACACTCTGTTGATTTCCTGTTGTCACCCAGAGGCTTTGGTAGAGTCGTGTTTACACATCCCACTCCATTCTCAACTAGACCACAGCCTTCTGATACTTGGACCTGGATGACAAATCCAGACTGAGGAGCCCTTAAATTCATAGAGGATTCCTTCCCCTCCAAATATGAGGAAGGAATAAGTAAATGGATGATCTTGCATGGAAATTGCAATCATAACAACTTTACAGGTAGCCAGGAGCTTTGATATATTGTATCACAAGTAGTCCTGAAGCAAGGACCATTGAGTCATCTATAAGTTCAGAGTGGTTAAGTCATATTCCCAAAGACATGCACCCCGTGAGCAGAATAAGAAGCTGTAGAGCAGAGAGCCAGACTTAAACACTAGGATTATCTAGTGTCACAGTTACTCCTAAGCTTAGAAGCCCCTGTAGAAGCCTGCTCCCCTCTCCCACCTTTTCCCTATCTCTTCCAGTCTCATTACCTGCCCTCTTTTCTCCACTACCCTCTAATGACCCTATTCCAGTACTCATGCTTTTGTTCATTTGTTCCAGTCTGTCTCCCACTAGCAGAGAAGTTGCAGGAAGGCCACGACTCTATTCCCCTTACCCAGTGGCTAGGAGAGTGCCTGGCAGAGGAAGGTCCCTGGAATGGCACCTCATACCCAGGAGAGGGATGGCATTCCCCCCTGGGGGATGTGGTGAGCTGGGGACCCCTTCTCTCTCCTTTGCAAAGGTTCAGTAAACAAATGTGAGGTGGGCTGCAAATTATTTCTGCCATCTCATCCAATGGCGTTAAAAGCTGGCTGCGCTCCAATGTATCAATTGCAGACATTCTGGGGGCATTTTGGTGTTTCAATCTCTTTATGTATTTCTAGTTGGCCAAACTTGTGCAAATTACCATTAGCTGCAAATCCATCACCTGGATCACTGGGCAGAAGGACAGAGGTGTGGGCATAGTGCCAGAAGGGCTGAAGAGGGAGAGAAGCAGGGTTGGGGGCGGGGACAGCAATGGATGGAGAAGGAAGTGCTGGTAAGGGGTGTGCAGCTGCTTCTGTGGAGAGACGGCCAGCCCCTCCTGTTAGCTCACACCTTCTACCCCATTCTGTATCCAGTCAGCCCCATCTATCAGAATTATGTAGGATTCATTTCCTGCCACATTCAGCCCACACCTGTGGCTGACAGACCCTTCTCCATAAATACAAATACAAGCCAGACACATATATAATCCTAGCTACTCAGAAGACTGAGAGCTAAGGATTATAGTTCAAAAACAGCCAGGACAGGCAAGTCCAGAAGACTCTTATCTCAAACTAACCACCAAAAGGCTGGAAGTAGAGCTGTGGCTCAGGTGGTAGAGTGCCAGCTTTAAGTGAAAATGCTAAAGTACAGCACCCAGGCCCTGAGTTCAAGCTCTAGTACACATACACACACACACACACACACACACACACACACACACACACACACTCACTCACATATGCATGCAAAAATATGAATATAGTCTACTGTAATCAGTGCAAAGCCTGGAAACCAACCCAGGGAAAGAGATGTTGAGAAAATAGACCTCTGTTTGGAGAAAATTCCTATCTGGTAGGAGTTGTGGGAAAAGTGGACTAAAAACATCTTAGGGCTAGGACAGACACTTGTCTATCCCTTTGTCTCTAGTAACCTGGCATACAGGGTGGCTCACAGCAGGAGCTAAAAGATTATTTCCTTTTGATCTTTTTTAAAAAGATACGGTCTCACTATGTGGCCCAAGATGGCATCAAACTGAAGCTCTTTCTGCCCCAGCCTCCCAAGTAGCAGGGATTATAGGTATATGCCACCATGCCTGGTCTGGGACTTCAGTCTAGACTATATGTGTTCTCTCTCTCTCTCTCTCTCTCTCTCTCTCTCTCTCTCTCTCTCTCTCTCTCTCTCTCTCTCTCTCTCTCTCTCTCTCTCTCTCTCTCTCTCTCTCACATACACACACACACACACACACACACACACACACACACACACACTTTTGATGAAGTGAGCTGAAGATGTTCATGTCATAAGACACTGGGGGCAGCAGGGACTGGAGGCCCTCTCTCTGACAGACTTATAGGAGCTAAATCCTACAGACACCGTGTGCATGAGTTTGGATGCCGACTCTTCCTCAGCTGAGCCTTCAGAGGAAGCCCAGGATAGCTTGGTCACAGCTCTGGGAGAGCCTGAGCCCAGGAAGTGGCAGAACTGAGTTTGTCACCCATGCTCACCAGCTATGCTCAGTCTTCCTCAAGGATTTTCCCCACCAAGACCAGCTGGGCTTTCTGCAGTAGCGGCAGCTGCTCCCCAGACTGAGCTGCCTGGGTGACAGAAAGAAGCTGGAGGTGGACAGGGGGCTGGATGGCCTCCCCTACTCCCAAGGCATCTGAGAGGAAAACAGGAAACCTAATAGACAAATGGCAGCCCAGCTTCCAAATTACAGTTGTGCATCCCTCTGGCCAGACAGGTCTCCACAGAGCTCGATGACGTGTCCAATTTTCAGAAAAATGAGTTGAGGCTTCTCTGTGGCTATCCCAGGCACCTCTTCCTAGGAGTGTCTGTCCCTCCCCTGTCTCCCTCTACCACCAAGGCCAAGAATGAAGAGACTTAGTCCAGGGAGAGGGGGCAGAGTGAGCCCTCAAGTCCCCACCCCAGCCAGCCATGTTGCACAGCAGAACGAGCACGCACAACATGGTCAGGGACAGCATCACCATGATCGAATGTCTCCATGCAAATGAGGAGCCCTTGATGGGAAGCAGATCGGGCCCTACAGGAACTGAATCACCCAGCAGTTAAGTCTCTCCCAACCCACTGCACCAGCTGCAGCTGGCGAGGAGGTGATGCTGAGTGCCCCCCTCCTTTCCTGTTCTTTCCCAGCCTCAGCCCCTCCTCACACCACAAGCCCCCAGTCTCCTGGCCAGTGGCTTCTGGGTGAGCCAGGCCTAGCCTCTGCCATGGGTGGGTGCAGATCCCAGGGCTTGATACTGGACTACAGTGTGGCCAGTCCAGCTTCACATTTAGTCCTCCTGGTGGCTCTAAGCAGCAGGAGATTCATCTCATTGTTTAGAAGAAGAGCTGAACCCCAGCTGGCAGGGAGATGTTGCTTACATAACCCTAACACCTTCCAGATCATTCTGCCAACACACTTGCGCATGCGCGAGCACGCACACACACACATGTGCACACACACATACACACACACCTATACCATGGGATCAGGGAGGGAGAAAACTGAGGCCAGAGGTCAGCATAGTGCCAGAGTGTCCACTCATACACTCATACACTCCTGACTTGAGCTATATTTTATCCTCCAATGGAACCAGAGGCTTGTGAGGCTCAGGCAGCAGGCTGGGAGCTGGGCTGCCAAGTGGAAAATGAACCCGTGATGGAGAAGCCTCCCTCCCCACCCCCCACTCCCGTCGCCCCGAGGTGCATGCTGGGATGGGGCTATGGACCATTTCCACATTACTGCAGCCAACAGGTTCTCACTTCCTCATCCCAGTGCTGCGTGCTCTCTCTCTCTCTCTCTCTCTCTCTCTCTCTCTCTTGCAGATGCTGAATTCCAAATGCAGAGAAAAATGAATATTTTAAGGTTCTGTGGCCTGAGTCACCACACAGGTTTGGTGGCAACTAAATTCTGCAGCTGGCCCTGCCCACGGGCCCCTGCTTAGCATGCAATTAAGATGCAAAATCACTCCCCTCAACAGCTCCTCTCCAGGCTTCTCCCTCCAGGCCCCGGTGGATTAAGAAGCTTCTGGAACGGTAGAAAGCCACTCCTTCCACCACTCTCATTGGCCAGACTTCCAGGATGGAGTTTATGGGCTTGGCTCAAAGCCTGGCTGGTTGGGACTCCAGCCTTCAGCTGCAGCCTCTCTTCTTGGCTCCTTGCAAGCCAGGCCTGAATTGCCAGGCAGGCCTGAAAAGACAAATCAAACTGCATCCCTATCTGTAGCCCTTGGTGATGCCCACTGGCTTCAGTTTATCATCTGAACCATGGCAGTGACCTCCATGCTGGATTACCTGGGAAACCCCTCAGTCTTCTTCCATTCCCTTCTCCAGCCTTCTTCCAATCCCCCTAGTAAATTAACCTTCCTGCCACAGGGCCTTTGTGCTTTCTATTTCTCAGGCTCCTCATCTGTACTTGGTTGGTGTCTAATCAACCAGAATATCATTGACTCAAAGACTTCCTCCTTTGATAGAGAGGTGCTGCACTGGTATTTTATCATCAAGGGTTTGAGAAATGAGGCCCAGGCACCACCCAAGGTGGTGGAGTCTGAAGGTAGGATCTGTACCAATTTTTCTGGCCTAGGGCTTAGGTCCTGGTCCCTTGGGCTGTCCTGATTGGAGAAGCTCCTTCCTCTCTAGCCCGATTTGTATTTGTGTCTGTACCTCAAATGGAAGCCAATTGTCCGTGAAGGCAGGAGCTATATCCATCTTCCTCTGTCTAGGCTTCCCCAGCACCTACAGCATTGCCTGGATGCATGCTCAGTAAGTATCTATTAGTTGGTTAAATGAATGAACTAATCTTCTCCACTTCCTCTTCCTGCCATTTCTTCATGGGCCCCAAAGTGCCCCTTGAATAGGTAGACTCCTAGCTGTATCAGGTCCTCCTGCCACGCTGCCTGCAGAAGAGCCAAGAAGGTCAAGAGACAGGCAGTACATCCATTGTTCCTGAAACACAAGGGAGCTCTGGGCACAGGCCAGATGAAAGTGACCAGGGTGTGTCAAATGACTAAAGAAAATACCAGTGGCGATGGGGCTGGGAAGGTGGCTCAGTGGTAGAGCGCTTGCCTTGCATGCATGAAGCCCTGGGTTCGATTCCCCAGCACCACATAAGCAAAAAAAGAAAAGAAAAGAAAATACCAGTGGTGAAAATACCAGTGGAGCTGGCACATAGCTAAGAAAGGGAAAGAGGAGGACCTTATTTACTGAGCATAAACTCTACATGTAGAATTGTTGTAAGGAATAACTACTGATTAAGATTGCTGCCATGTAAGAACTAATCTGACCACAAAGGAAATTAGAGACCGACGGAGCAAGACAGTGAATAGAAAGTTTAATACTCTGTAATGCTTTATCAATACGTGTAAGATGTGTGTATGGAAGGGATTGTATCACTGCACCTGCTCAGGCACTGGGTTTCCCACAGCACTGCACACAGTTCTGGTCACACTTTAGGGGACATGAGACTTCCTGAGGGAACTGTAGCTGCCCAACCAGGAGGAAAGCAAATCCAGACAGTGTTGACCTCAGGTTTCACCTCCAGAAGGCTGCATGGAGATGAGGGTTCAACATGGTGTGGGAGGAAGATCTGAAATGCAAGACTTCTACTACACAATGTAGTAACAAAACTGGGCACTTGTGGCTCACACTTGTAATCCTAGCTACTCAGGAGGCTGAGATCTGAAAATCACAGTTCCGTGCCAGCCCAGGTGAAAAGTCTATGAAACTCTTATCTCCAAGTAACCAGCAAAAAGATGGGAGTGGAGCTGTAGGTCAAGTGATAGAGTTCTAGCCTTGAGCAAAACAAAAGCTCAGGGTGCCCAGTTCCTGAGTTCAAGGCCAATAATCTGCAAGTATGTGCATATACATGCACACACACACCCTCTACACACACAGAATAAGAAAAAAATGACAACATTCCTGCCATGAGAGGTGTCAAAGCCAAGGCCCGAGGCATTTGGGGGAGGGTCAGATAGGGAGACTCCACTGAAAAAGGGCTCCCAAGTAGGATCCAGAGCTACTCAAGGACACAGAGCAAGAATGAAAGGTGTAGAGCTCCCGCTCACTGGCCTTGCGGAGTGTAACGGTGCTGCACTCACACACACCTGTATGAGCTCAGAGTTCATGCGTCTACATATGTGCATGTGTGACACATCTGTGGGAGTGTGGCAGACACAGGCGTGTTTCTGGCTGGCATCATCCCTGCAAATGGCCTTCTGACTGCCTGCCTGGGTCAGCTGCCAGGCTATCCCTGGGGATGGAGAGTCTGAGACCAAGCCAAGCCATCCGGGGCTTTATTCCTGACTCATCACCTCTCTGTTCCCCTGCCTCACCACCAAGTCAAAGCAAGCAGGAGAGGAACAGGGCGGGAGGCACTGGGGCCATTCCTCACTCCCGCCCACCCCACTACAAGTTGTCGCATGCCAGGTTCTCTAGCAAAATGACCCAGCCTCTAGGCAGCCTTGGGAATATGACAACTCTCAAGTTTGGGACCAGCCTGGGCTACAGAAGAAGTTGCAAGTTCCAGACCAGCCTGAGATACATAATCACACACACACACACACACACACACACACACCAGTTGCATGGTCTCCACTCAGTTCCTTTGGCACAGCACTTGTGCAAGAAAACTTGTGGCTGGAGGCAAAAGTGAGTTTAGCATCCTGGAGCAGTCTGCTCTCTTCTCACCTCAGGCTCTATCACAAAGCTCTGGGCTCATACAGCCAGGAATCTGAGATGGAGGCCTTTCTCAGCCTAAGTCTGGACAGGTCTTTTATCTAGCATCAGATGACCTGACCTCTCCTTGTTTGGGACAGGGACCTCATATCCCCCCAAGGCCACCCAGCCCACACCCAGCTGCTTGGAACTCCCCACCCACTCAAGCTGCCCCCGTCCCCCGCTGTGCTTTACAAAGGAAGAAGAGGGAACTTGGGTACGTAGCTGTCTTCCTATGAGTGACCCTTAGAGACTGTATTTACCTCTGAGGCTCAGTTTTACCACCTGTGCAATAAGGCCAGAAAAACCTTAACCCAAATCAGGCCTGTCTCTGGGGATGAGGTCCCCTAAGCTTCACCTCAGCTGACCTTGATCTGCCCCTAGTCCTTCCAGAGACTGTGCAGGGTTGATTCTGCACAAAACGAGACCTCGCTGCTGCTTTGCTCCACTCCTGCCTGATCTGGCCGTTGCTGCCCTAAAATCCAGCTTCCTGGGCCATCTTGAGAGCAAAGATGTGGCTCCTGCTTCAGGTTTCCTTCTCTCCACATCAAGGGAGCTGATCCACAGGGAGCTGAGAGATGGCTCTGGAATCCAATGAAGGATGTCTCTCTCACCTCTGGGATGGACACAGTCACATTGGAACACATCATGGGCAGACCTTCTGATCTCCAGACCAGGGCCTCCTTGTTCTCAGAATAGAGGCCCCTCCCTCCCTCCCTCCCTCTATGCAGTTGCCTACAGCTCCCCTGCCCCCTCCCCAGCTGCTCCACTCAGCAACAAGCTATTGCCACCTAGAGTGGTCAGTGAGCATCTCCAGGCTCTGTGCTGCCAGTGTGAGCCCCAGCAGCAGCTTGCTCCATGAGGTGGGTGTATGGAGTAACAAACTCAAGAGCAGAGGGACAGATAGGACAGCAGAAATCCAGCTGGGCCCTATTGGGCTGGGCAAGACAACTGGGGTTTGGCACTAGGTTGGTAGCTCCTTTTGTGACCTCAAGCAATTTCCCCTCTATAAAAGGACAGACATCCAGGCACGTGTGCCCTATGGGACATACAGACACGTCTATGGCTTCCTGGGGATCTCTAGGGCTCCAGCTTCATGTGGGAATTGGACTCATTTTGCTAATGAGGAGGTGAGTGGTTTCCTGGGCAGGGTTATGGCAGAAACTCCTGTTCCTCCTGACATCACCCACTGCTCTAGGTTCACACCTCAACTCACTCTTTTCTCTTGGGCTTGTCCTGGGACTTGAACTCAGGACCTAGGTGCTATGCTTGAGCTTTTTGTCTGCTTTTGTGTTGCTAAAGGCTAGCACTGTAACACTTGAGCCATAGCTCTACTTCTTGGGTTTTGTTTTTGGTTGGTTGGTTGGGTTTTTTTGGTGCTAAGAGTCTCACAACAGTCACACAGTGAGACCAAAGGAGGATATTCATAGGAACAGATCATAAAAGCTCAATAACTACGTGCATATGATCATATGAAATAATCTTTTTTGAAATAACCTCCAAGAAAGGAAACAAGAGATTTCTTTGTTGTTGTTGCTGCTGCTGTTGTCTTTTCCTTGTGTTTGTTCATTTATTTGGCTTTGCAGAGTAAAGGGGGGAAAAGAAAAGGTGGGACAGAGGGTGGACAAATATAGCAGTGATACTCACTAGATAATGTGTGGGAAATGAACTATACAACTTGTGGGTGGGGATGAGAGGGAAACACCTCAAGAGGTCTACAGAGAGGGAGGGAAGGGGTGATATGGTTTAAAAAGAAATGTACTAACTTTCTGACTTACATAACCCCTCTGTATATCACCTCTACAATGCAATAAAATATATTTTTTTCAAAGAAGAGTCTCATGGATTTTTTCTGCTCAGGCCAGCTTTAAACTGTGAATCTAAGATCTCAGCCTCATGAATTGCTAGGGATGACAGGCATGAGTCCCTGGCGCCTGGCCCCAGCTCACCCTTTTCTCCCTGTGGGGCTGTGAGCCAGGTACTCTCTCTTTCCACCTCTAAACAGTGAAGGTGAACAAAGCACTTGGCATAGTCCCTGGGTAGCAGTAAACCCTCAAGGGACAGATAGGACTAGATAAAATTTCCTGCCCAAGAGAACAGATAGACGTCCTTTGGGAACAACTAATCCACAGGTGAACAGCTCACCTAAACGGTGTCTATTAGGAGCTAAGGGAAGGACTCCTTTCTATTCCCCTGAATGGGAAGTATTTGGGTCACAGGATGGAAACCCAAGCAACCAGCCTCAAGAGGCCGACGGCAAGGGGTACTGGCACATCCCAAGCCCTTCTTTCACCATCATGAGGGGTCCTAGCCAATAGGGTGTGAGGACACCTCCCAGAAGACTCTGGGACAGGGCCTTCACCCCACCCACAGCTCAGGGAGCTTCTCTGCGGCCCAAGCTGGACTAGGATGGATGGATACCCACCTCATGGATACCTGGCCCTTCCGAGGGTGCAGCTGCCCTAGACCCCACCCTCTGGGATCTGCCACTGGGCTCCCTGATTGCTAATTTAGACTTCCTTGCCATCCCACGCAGGGGACTCAGGGAAAATCAAATTACCAAGTTATTCACTCTTTTTGTACAGCTGATGGGCTGATTAGCTGTCAATCAGAGCCCGCATTAACATCTGACACTGTGTGCATAACAATTACCGCTCACATTAAGGAAACCTTCCCTTTCTCTCTAAAGGGAGCGGGTGGAGAAAGACAGGCTAGGAGGAGGAGGTGGAGGCAGACCGAGGCTCCAGAGGGAGAAGGAGGAAATTCAATCAGCATAATTAGCTCAATCAGAAGAGAACATCACTTCACCAGCTGAGCGGAGCCACCGCTACTGCCAAAGGCCCTGGGCTGACCAGCTGCTCTGGAGCCTCTGCCCACTCTGCCCACCCTGCTCTCTAGCCAGTGACTGGCTCTTCCCAGGGCAGCCACAGTGCCAGGCAAAGTTGGCATGCCTATCAGTCAACCACATGGCCCCGCCTTAGATACTCATTGCTCCAATCAGGTGGGTCCTTTACTGCTTGCTTCTCTGGGATTGGCTCGACCGGAGGGTCTATGAGACTTCAAAGGTCCAGGCAGAGTTGGGGGTGGGGTGAGAGGGAAGGGTCAGGATTGCCTGTCGCTGGCCAAGTGGAGGATTCTCTTATGCCAGGGAGGACTCCCTAGTACTGAACTAGGTTCTGGCAGGCCTGCAGAGCTTCCCGCTTGCTCCCTACACCCTGCCTGTGGGACTTTCTCTGCAGGTTCAACTCCAGCAAGGTGATGGCCTTCCTGGGATAGAATTTCCAGGGCCTTTCCGGAACATCCTATCCTCTACTCAACACACCGCAGTTTTCACTCTCCTTGAATTGACATTCCCCGTCTGTGGTACCCAGCTTGGCACTCTTGGACCTCAGTTTCCCCATCTGTAATGTAAGACTGTCTCAAGGGTGGGAGTCTGCTGTGTCCTCATCACTCTGTGTTGCTCCTACAGCTCGGCTCCCTGACCACACTGCCCCCGTGGGGGCCCTTCCTGAAGTTCTCCAGCCCAGAATCTTCACCTAAAGGGGAAAGCCCCCTCCCCAGCTCCCACCCCACAGGCAGCCGGCACCTGAGTTCCTTGAAGCAGGCCAACTTGGCAGAGCAAGAGACTTACTCCAACAATAGGCTCTGGGACTAGGGCTGCACCAGAAACTCTCCAAACTCTCTGAACCCACCCTGCTACCCTACCCCCATCGAGGACCCTGCTTAAATTCCCTCCACCCCTGACCCTATTACACCCCGCGTCCCCTGACCCTCCTCAGGTCACCCTGGCATCCCTCTTCAACTTCCATTAAAGTTGATCTGGTCAGTTGAAGTCAGTATCTTTGCTTCTGTTCTTCTCATCTTTCGCATCCGTCCTTTTTCCCTAACACTTGGTACCAGCCTCCTGAGTGCCTCCATCTGTCTTTTCTCTGGGTAGGACAATTCATTACCCGCTTCTCCCCCCTCCAACATACACCCACAGCAAAGGGCTCTGAGCTCCCTAGGGATGGTATATGCAGGATGCTATATGCAGCAACATAAAACTAGTGACATTTTTTTTTTAAAAAGAGCCAAGCTTTTCCCTGGCTGTGATGTCTGCCGAGGTGCTCAGGCAGGGGGTCACTCTGCTTGTTTGCTCTCTTGTTACCCAAAGCAGATGTCAGGCAGGTGGATCAGCTCAGCCTCTGCAAGTCCCAGAGATCAAGGTGCAGGCAGGGTGGGCTCCTCCTGAGCCCTCCCTCCTTGGCTGGCAGGTAGCCCCTTCTCTCTCTGTGTCCCCAGGGACCTTTTTTCTTTGCACAAGTGCCCAGTACCTCCTCGTGTCCTCTGATCATACCAGGACACCAGATTGGATTGGGGTTCGCACATGCACGCACCTCTTTTTTCACTCATGGACTTGTCTAAAAACCCCATCTGCACATGATATTCGGAATGTGGGAAATGAACTGTGCAATATGTGGGCAGGAAGTTGGGGGGGGAACTGGGGGAAAAGCAAAGGAAGGAAAGCATGACATTGTCCAGAAAGAAATGTATTCATTATCTGACTTATGAAATGGTAACCCTTCTGTACAACAAAATTATGTATATATTAAATCTAAAAAAAATCTGCAAATATAGCCACAGTCTGATATACTAGGATTAGGGCCCCAATCTTTGGAATTTTGGGGGGGAGGGGGGGACAGTAACACCCAGAGGACTAACGACAAATAATAGCCATGTTGTTGAGAGCTAACACATACATAACTCCAGCTTCCCTCCAGGCCCAGGGCTCCCTGACCCACAGGAGCTCATTGAATCCTCCCCATGCTGGGCAGGCATGAGGAATACTCTCCCAACACCACAGAGAAGAACACCTGGATGCAAGCAAGCGAGGCATCTGCCCGCCTAAGCAGGGCTGTCCCGCAGTCTCCCCTCTCAGCCGCTGTGTGACCATCCTGTCTGGAGGTCCTTGGGGACCAAAGACAAACCAAAGTTGGCCCAGGGAGCCCACCATCTCAGACCCCCAGCCTGGCAGCCTCCTCCCTGGAGCCCACTCAGCTGGCCTCCAGGCCAGCCCTGGTACTAAACCCCTCCCTGTTTGGCCCACATGAGCATCAGCAAGCAGGCCTGGCCCTGACAACTACCAGCACTGGAGTCCCGACTCTGTGCAGGGCACTAAGCAAAGGGCTTTACAGACACCACAGGCCTTAATCCTTACCCTGGCCTTAATCTAGCCTTGGGGTCCACACCCACTACCACCCTTCCCAGCAACATTTCCCAGATGGGGCCCAGGCAGAACTCACTCAGGGTCACTTCTGGGCTGTGATCACCAGTTTTCTTCAGCATCTCTAATGCAGCTCATCTAATCGCGCACTAAAGAAGTATGCCCTGCTTAGTGCTGAGTGCTCACGCCTGTAATCCTAGCTACTTAGAAGGCTGAGATCTGAGCATCATGGTTCAAAGCCAGCCCAGGCAGAGAAGCCCATGAGATTCTTATCTCCAGTTAACTACCCAAACCTGGAAGTGAAGTGTGGCTCAAAGTGGTAGAGCAGTAGCCTTGAACAAAAATTGCTCAGGGACAGCACCCAGGCCCAGTCCCTGGATTGACAGGAAGAAGATGGAGGAAGAGGAAGAGGAGGAAGAGAAGAAGGAGGAGGAGAAGGAAGAGGAAGAGGAGAAGGAGCAGAAGGAGGAGAAGGAAGGAAGGAAGGAAGGAAGGAAGGAAGGAAGGAAGGAAGGAAGGAAGGAAGGAAGGAAGGAAGGAAGGAAGGAAAGAAAGAAAGGGAAGAAAGGGAAGGGAAGGAAAGGAAGGGAAAGGAAGGGAAGGAGGAAGGGAGGGAGGAAGGGAGGGAGGAAGGGAGGGAGGGAAGAAAAGAGGAGGAGGAGGAAGAGGTGTTGGTGGTCTTTTTAATTCTTACTATATGCCAGGCACTGTTCTAGATTTCAGGTCTAATTAGGAAAAACCATAGATGATTTTAGGCAGGAAATAAACAGGTATATAATGACATATATAATTGTCACTGCAATGATAAATGAAATAAAGAAATAAACCCTGCAGCAGGATGAGCTCGGTTTGCTTTAGAGAGAGAAGTCAGGGAGTGCCTCCCAGAGGAGGTGACATTAGAACTGAGATCTGAAAACTAAGAAGGATTCAGAAATGAAAAGAGAAAGAGCAGGAAGGCAGAGGGAACAGGGAGTGCAAAGGCCCTGAGGCACATTCGAAGGACGGAAGGAGACAAGCCTGGCAGAGTCCAGAGGACTGGAAAGCTGCTAGGAGGTCATGTAAATGAGACTCTGTCCCCGAGTTTACCCTTGCATCACCATCAAGGACAAGATGAACATTTCTGCCGGTGTCTAACCCAAGTCCTTCCAGCTGCAGTTTAAACCTCTCACCACCTTCCCTCTTCCCAGCAGACAAAGGGGAAACCTGGGAAAGCTTGAGCAGTCTCTGACAGGAAGTGAAAGCCTCCCCGGGAAGCTAAGCTGTTCTGGGTGTTAGTTCAAGGGGCAGCAGCAGGCAGGGGTGGGGCTGAGGCTTCACGAGTCTCTAGTAGCTCAAGAAAATCTCCCTGCGGGCCTCACAGCTGCCTCCCTTGGCAGGCTGTCAGAGCGTGACAGAGAACATTTCTCACCAAAGGCCCCTTCCTGTTGCTGCGTGCACGCACTCATCAATCCCTGCCTGACCCCAGAGGCGAGGCCCCGTGTTTAAAATAAGAGAGGTGCAGAGACCCAGGAAACACCCTCCACCCTTTCCCATTTCATCTTCTCTCCTTTCTTCCCAGCTCCCAGCTGGAGAGTCCGTCAGAAACAGCAGCCAGGAGTAAGCAGGCCTGGACTCTGTGTCCACCTCCCCGGTGGACCCACCAGCCACATGTCCTGGGGAAGGCAGACATCTCAAGGAGCAAGACCACTGGCCTGCTTGGTTCGTTATGTGTGTACTCAACAGCTACTTCCTGAACACCTACCTGGTGCCAAGTGTTGACCTGGCCAGGGAGCTGCACTACAGGAGGGCTTCTGCTCAGCAGAACCTGGGACCGCACAAGGGAGGGGTCTGAACAAGGCTCAGCCACGTGAGTGGCACTGTGCATTGGATACAGATTTTCAAGCATGAATAGGAGTTTTCCAAGCAGGAATGCAAGGACAGGACCCCCAGGGGAAAAAGCCAAGTTGAAAGGGAAGTTCGGAAGAGGAGGCTCATTCTGCTAGCTGGAAGCTGCATGACCCAAACAAAGAAGCTCAGGAGCCATCCTGAAGGGCCCATAGCATCTCAGTTATGGGCTGGGATCAGGGTCCAGGGGACGCAGGTGCCCCGGTCCAGGCGATGTCGTGGCCCGGTGATCCTTTCTGAGCTGAGACTGTTTCCATGAAGACAGGGTCAATGTAGGCCCACCAGGGTCTGGTAGTTGACTGCTACAGAGGAGAGAGGGAGGGGGACATAGCCTCTGATTCGGGGTGGTACCCCACAGGACAGGGGCTCAAGCTCTTCTTCCCTCCTTGCTCCTTTTTGGTAGTGGCCTTCCTGTCTTCCATCACGTTAGGGAAGATCAAAGGTGTTCTATCTTAATGTTTGTTTTGTTGTACTAGGGCTAAACCCAGGGTCTTTGTGCTCTGTCACTGGAGATAGGCTCCCCAAACCTTCTTCCATTGTGTTAAAATCCCCAGTTTAATGATTAAAAGACCGTCATCTCCAGAAGAAAGACTCCATCTGCCTTGCAGCTCATCTGGCCATGTGCCCGAATTCCAGTTAATGAGACTTAGATATAGAGGTGTCATGTGGCCGTGTTGAAGAGTCTTCCTTAAAGGAAGCTACCCAGTGTCCTTTGGCCAGCTGCCTGGATAGTAGGTGTGATGGATGGAGCTGTGGCCACTATTTGAGACCAGGAGGCTAGAGAAGCCTTGGTCCCTAGGGACTTCTTGGGTAGACCAGATTTGGCACTAACCCTTCCTTTCCTACATCAGAAAACAAACATGCCCTCGTCTGAGCCATCTCCAGACCTCACCCTCAATGGGACTACACTCTCAGCAATTTAACTATGTCATCGAGCTCCTCGGCAGTCCGGTGATATAAACACTCTGAATGTACTTACCTGATTTACAGATGAGGACACCCAGGCCGTGAGGAGGCTGCCACCCACCCAGGGCCCACAGAGAACAGAAGGCCCAGCCACTCCAAAACCTACATCCTCCCAGGCACCCTGTAGTTTTCCTCCCAGGATGCTTGGCCCCCTCCCTTCTGCTTCCTCCTGCATCCATCCTGGAGATAGAGAGCACTGAGGTTTGTTCTTCAGTGGAACTACGCGATTCCCCACTATTTGCCAGTAAATGGGTGGCATAGTTGGATAGCAGTTGGGAAAACAAAGCCGGTCCCTAACATGTCAAGAATATAATTTGATCAAGAAGAGAGGGGGAAAAAAGCCAGGCACCAGTGGCTCACGCCTGTAATCCCAGCTACTCAGGAAGCTGAGATCTGAGGATCACAGTTCAAAGCCAGCCCAGGCAAGAAAGTCTGTGAGACTCTTATCTCCAATTAACCACCAGAAAACTGGAAGTGGTGCTGTGGCTCAAGTGATAGAGTGCTACTAGCCTTGAGTACAAAGAGGCTCAGGGACAGTGCCCAGGCCCTGAGTTCAAGTCCAGGACTAGCGAGAGAGAGAGAGAGAGAGAGAGAGAGAGAGAGAGAGAGAGAGAGAGAGAGAGAGAGAGAGAGAGAGAGAGAGAAAACAGTGAATACATATAAATGTACACACACACGTATGTGTGTGTATGTATGTGTATACAAATACACCTGTCACTGGGCTACATTCTCTAACCTGTCCTTTTAATGCCTCTCGTTATAGAAGACAACCATCACTAGGCTGCATTCTCTAGCCTGTCCTTTTAATGCCTCTCATTGTAGAACACAATTGCCCCTGTGTGTCCCTGTGCTCTACCGCACTGAACCACCAAGGCACAGGTCCTGGCGCCAGAGAAGCAAGGTCTTCCAAGTCACTTCCTTGCTTCCACCCTTTCCCCTCTTCCAATCATCACAGAGCTGCCAATGAGATGCAGCCAGTCCTCTACCAAGCCCCTAGGTGTTGCTCGTGGAGTTAGAACATGGTAGCACTCGCCCTGTCACCAGGCCCACTGCCATCCATCTCCCCTCCCCTCCTGACACTCCAGCCACAGTACCCCTGGTTCCTACCTGTGCAGGACCTTTGCACCTCCTGCCTCAGACCCGAGGCTCTCTCCTCAGACATCCTCCTTGTACTCAGTGCTCTGCTAAGGAGGCCAGAGCGGCTTACCACAAATCAGCACGCTTCCTGATCTGTTCTTAAGGGATTGACCGCCGTCTGCTATTATGATCGGTGTTGGTATATGGGTTTCCTCAAGCGGAAGGTACACGTCATGAGGCCAGGGCTGTTTCTGGTTCATTCAATGTTTGGTTTCCCTGTCTTGGATTCTTAATAATATTCATCAGAGGATGAGAAAGAGGAGAGAGGGAGAAAGTAGAGAGAGGGAGGGAAGATAGGAGGGAGGGAAGGACCTGGTGAAGAAGGCCTCGAGAGGATTAAATCACTCTGGGGACCCAAAGGAACAAAATTCAGGTTAGACCTAAGGAAGTCTCTTCTGCCCCTGAGTGAGGTACTGTGGCCAACGCTAGCTGGGGATTTGGGACCAGGCAGTGGGATCCCAGGGGGAGATCGGAAGGCCCGAGGCTGGGGCTTTGAGGCTGGCTTTCTGGCTGGCTTTGCTGGGCTGTGGTGTTCCTTCTCTCTTCCTGACTTCTGTGGGAGCCCCTGGTGTGGGTGGGATCGGGGGTCTGGGCGGGGGGGCGGGGAGGGAGCAGGCAGTGCGTTCCTCTTAACCTCCCCACAAAGTTGCAGAAGAAATCTCGAGTCGTGAATCAGCCCTCTTTACAATCAAGCAGTTATTTAAAATGGAAAGAGAAGAGACACAGAAAGGGAGAGAGCAGGAGATTATCGCCCGCCAGCTCACTCCCAAATTCCCAGCAATCAGTGCCGAGCTGCTTTTCTGATTGAGGGAGCTTAATTGCCAGGCTGACACCGCTTCCTAGGAAAGCACTTGTAGGCAAAAATCCAAGGGCTGCCACCAACAACCAAAAACCCACCCAGGCACTCTTCGAGGGGCTCAGGACCCTCAGGACTGAGCTAATGGAAAAGTTCAACCCAACCTGAAAAATGAGGGCCTGCCAAACCACAGGAGAGCCCTCCTTCAAAATCCAGTGCACAGAAGCAGAGGCACAACATGGCCAGCGGGCCTGGGAAGGAAGCTCAGCTCATCTGTAGTCAAAGGCAAGGCCAGCATCAACAGCTGCGCTCATTAAATTAGACAATGATTTTGAGGGAAATGTTTGCGGCAGTCTAGCTTCTTAGAGAGGCAGTGATGGGGAGGTGGGGGTTATTGCTTTGATGATGAGGGTTTGTCATCAAAATACCTGTGTGAAGCCAGGCGCTGGTGGCTCTGGTGGCTCACACCTATAATCCTAGCTACTCAGGAGGCTGAGATCTGAGAATCACGATTTGAAGCCAGCCAGGGCAGGAAAGTCCAGGAGACTCTTATCTCCACTTAACTATCAAAAACTGGAAGTGGCATTGTGGTTTAAGTGGTAGAGTCCTAGCCTTGAGCAAAAGGGCTCAGGGATAGTACATAGGTCCTGAGTTCAAGCCCTAGGACCAGCACACATGTACACACACACACACACACACACACCCCTCTGGAGGAAGGGGGTCACAAAGGAACTATCAATGGGCTCCAGCTGGCAACACAGAGTACTAGCTGGGCCTGCTGCAGGCTGCTGCTGAGCTCAGCCACCTACATCCCCCCTGGGCCTGCTGCTAACTTGTACAACCCTCGCACTCAGAGCTGGCATGGTGACATGGAGTGGAAAATGTCACAGGCCTCCTGGAGGATGGCCAAGCATGCATTCTCCTTTGCAGGGAAGAAAGACTTCAGCTATTCTTGACATCCCCCCTCCCTTGTCGGATTCCTTCACCAGTCCCACTAACTTCCCCAGGAAAGGGCCAGGCCCCACCAGGCCCTGCTCAACAGCAAGGGTTCATTGTGTGTCCAAGGAGGGCCTCCCTGTGGGTGCTTTGCCGGTCCTTCCTGCCTCTGTCCCAGCGGCCAGTGCTTGTGGGCACACTGACATGCTGCAGAGGAAGTGGTTGGCTCCCTAAGCCTCAAGTCTAAGCCATGTACCCCAAAACTCAGCCTTGTTCTAGAGTTCCCAGTTGGGGACATCAAGCCGCATTGCATGACAAGTAACAAAGTAGCTCCTTGGGTCACTTGTTCAGCTCTTGTTTCTTTAAAACCTCAGGGACAGGTGACCTGTGCCAGGACAGCTGGGTTCTGGCATTTCTGAATCCCTGGTCATAAAATCTTCTTTTTTTAGAATAGCTTTTCTTAATTTAAAGATGAACTCTATGCACAAAAACATAGATAATGGGTCTATTTTCATTTACAGCTTATTTTCCTTTTTTGCTTTTCTAGATTCCCATGTAACTGGTCCCCAAATCAAGAAAAAACAACAGTGTGAGCAATACCTTATAGTCTGTATCTCCCCTCAAGGTAATTATGACCCTAATATTAATAAGCAAGGATTCATTTGCCTGCTCTTGAACTTCCTGCAAAGGAGATCACACTGTGTGTTATTTTTTTCATTGACTATTATCCATCCATATGGTTGTATATACTGATGGCTTGTTCTTTTACCTTGATGTAGAGTATTCCATTGCATAAAATACCACAATTCTTTATTCACTAACATCTTGGTGTAAGTGAATTCTATGCCTAGGCTATAAAGGCACATTCTTTGGTTAACACATACACTCCCTTCTCTTGGAGATAAACTTAGAACTGAATGTTTAACTTCAATAGGAACTGTTTTCTAAAGTGAATTGTACCATTTTCATCAGCACCAGCCATGGATGAGCGATCCAGCTGCTCCACAGCTTTCTTTGCCAGCACTCGGTGGTATTGGTCATTTTCATTTTACCCCTCACCCCATGGTGAGCTGTCAGGTCAAGTACCTTTTCTAGTTGTCCATTTCTGAATTGAGCACTCTTGCTTGGAGGGATGAATATTTAAGGAAACAGCGAAGCAGACAAAATCCCATGTGTGAGGGATACACAGCACAGTATCTTATACCATGACCAAAAAAAAAAAAAACCTAGAAACAACCTTAGTACTCCCCAGGCAGAATTAATTCCAAACTTCATGATACAAGCCTGTATTCAAATACTAGGTCATCACTTCAAAATATACTCACGATAAAGGTCGATAGAATGTGAAAACACACTTCACATACTGTTTAGATAGTGACTTTTTTAAAAGAAAAAAAAAGAAGTATTAAAAGAAAAACACCAAATTGTAAATGCTGGTTATTTCTCAAAGGTAAGATTATAGGTAATCGTTACTTCCTCCTTCTTTTTTCTGTTTCTGGAATGTTCTACCATATATATATACTACTTGTATAATCAGAAACACAGTAAACATTTTTTTTTAAATAAAAACCTGCTAGGACTATTAAACCCAACTGAAATTGAGTATTACAAATAAACCACTGTCTGCTCGCAACTTGTTGTTGGACCTTCTACATCTTTAAGCACAATTTTCTAAGCCTGAATGCCTTGCAAACACTTTCTCAAGAGGAAATTATTTTGTTTACTCCACAGGCTGAAAAAGAAGCCTTTATGTCAGGATCCTGATTAGGTTTTTATCCATGGAAGACGGTGAGTCGCTCAGGTTTGAAAGAGCTCTAAGTGGGTCTCAGGAATGGGGCACTAGGAACAGGGTGGTCTTGCCTGCCAATGACCCCTGTCTAATGACAGGCCAAAAAGGTCAGTGCCACGCGTTGTAGGAAGGGAGGGACCGCCATGCCTGCCCGGGGTTAACTTGGGATCCCTAATGTGTCCTACAGTCCTGAGCTCCACAAAGGATCCTTGGCCCGTGAAGACATCCCCTTGGAAGACTATATATTTTTTCAATAGAACTCTTATGGTATAAAACTTCAGGAATTTCTGTCACACAACTGCTTCCGGGATCTATAATAGTGTCCTGAATAGTCCAGGGAACAAGGCAGGATGTTAGAGCACTGCATGGAGGTCAGGCCAGGCAGGACAAACAGATCTGTCTGGAGAAGACAATGAGGCAGGCGTTGGCCCCCCCCTTGCCACCAGCTGCCCCAGCTCATTCTCATTGTCATCTATCAGCTTCAAACCTTCCCTGGTTTTCCAGAGGCCCGGCTTCCCAGCCTGGCTTCTAAGATCCCACAGGGCCAGCCAGCCTCCTCTCCCACAGCCTCCTCCTGGGGTCCTCCCTACACTCTCAGGACTCCCTACGGTCCCAGAAGCATCGTGACCCCTGGAAGGCATGGTGACCCTGCAAATGCACAGAGGCTCTGGGCTGGGTGGGGTGCCTCAGCTCGCCCCATCCTAGAACCACCCAGGAACCCAAGGACCCTGTGACACACAGAGTGCTTGTGATGCTCTCCAGAGCTGCTCAGAGCGGCCTCCCGCCAGTGTCTCCACCCTCTCCCATGTGGCTGAAGCACACATGGAGGGGAGGGGAGTGGTGTGCGGTGTACGACCTGGCTAGGCCTGACCCACCCAACTCCCTTCTTCCTCTCCCTCTCTCTTCCCTGATCTGCAGGCTGGTGGTGAGGCCCGGATGACCCTTAGGAGCCACTTGTCAGAGGTGACAGTGCCTCTGGAATGACAAGAAAGTCTCTGCATCCAACCCCAGGAGAACGGACTTTACACAGGCAAGAACGGCACCTCCAGACTCAGTGCCACCTCCAGGGGCATCCAAGGCCACCTTCGTGAACACAGGAGAGTTTGAACACTGCTGTGCAGGGCCCTCAGCCCCAAACTCTTGACTGTGTTGGTCTGGAGTGGAGCCCAGACACTGGGCTGTTTCTAAAGTCCTCAGGACTCAGAAGAATTCCTACATTCATTCAACACACATGCACTCTCAGCGAGCTCACCGTCCAGTTAGCCACAGACATAGTGAAGCACAGGGTCACAGACTACCTGGGGTCCTTCTCCTAGAGGAGCTCAGTGTGACAGACACACTGCTAGGGAACCAAGGCCTGACCTCAGCAGGGCCCAGGGTGCTAGGTGCTCTGTGGGATAGATGGGTGAGCTTCCAGAGGGAAGCAAGGAAAACTCATGGAGAAGCCTTGGCATTGAAGCCAGATCTGGAAGGAAAGTAGAAGTTAGTCAGACATACAAGAGGGAAAGGGAAAATGGAACCGACGTTACAGGGGGAGAGAGCAGAGCAACCTTGAAAGCTAAGTTTGCCCCAGGCAGGATAGACAGACAGGATGACAGAGAAATCAGAACACACGTGAAAATAAGCCAGACTCTGGAACAAGGACCAGGAGAGTTCACTGCTAAGAGATTTAAATGTTTTACATATGAATAAAACGTCTCTATATCCACTGAATAGTTATCCTCAGCACAATAACTTTTCTGCTCTCCCTTTGCCCAGCGTTCTAAAGAGAAGCCATACCTTAATGATTAAGATGTTGACTAGTGAATGATACTTCCTTTAGAGCATCAAAAGCTAAAGGAATGCGTGCAAGAAAGTACTACATCCGTCACCCCCCTCCTGCCTTTAGAGACAGAGCTACCTTGTCCCTAGATGAGTACTTTTGTGTGCATCAATACTGGGACTTAAACTCAGGGGCTCACATACTCCCTTAGCTTTTTATTCAATCAAGGCTGGTGCTCTACCACTTGAGTCACAGCTCTGCTTTGGGTGATTCATTGGAAATAAGAGTCTCACAGTCTTTCCTGCCTGGGCTGCCTTTGAATCGTGATCTTCAAAGCTCAGCCTCCTGAGTAGCTAGGATTACAGGTGTGAATGATTTCATCTGAGAATAGAACCTCATTCTTTGACCAGAAAGAAATGCTCAAAGTCACATGGCTTTGTGTCCAAATAATAACATCAAAACAGAATCTGGAGCCACGCTAAAGCCTGTTCTCCATGCTTGAATGACAGCTAAGCAAGGGATGTGGCCATCTAGCCAGGAAAAGTTTAAACCCCAGTCCTCAATTGACTGTAGAAGGTCTAAATACATGAGAAGACAGAGCTGCCATTTTGATTCTCGAAGTTCCCAACTTCTGTATACCAAGGGATGCTCCCAGAGATGCTCCTCTTTCCCTTTCCTGCCTCCCCTGCTTTGCCCTGCTGTAAGTCCTTGCTCAGCTCCCACCCTGTGAGAATTCCCTTTTCTCAAAACCCTCCCATCTTTTCTTCTCATGGATTCCAAGAACAACAGTTTGCATGGGAATTGGGACGTTGAAGCGGGGGTTTCCCCTCGCCCTTCTTCTCTCTGGTTGGGGATTCCACTCATCCACTTCTTCCCTCTGGAAGCAGTCCCCCGCTGCAGGGAAGGGAGCAAGAAGAATGAAACAGAAAATGAAGCTGGGGAAGCAATGGGGCTGGTTGGTACAGAGCTCTTGGGAACCCCTTTAAGGACTTTGGGCAAAGAAGCACGTGATGGATTCGCGAGCCAAACTGGGGGTCCATCTGTCATCAGACACGTGATGAGAATGGTGGCTAGTGATGGAAGAATAGGACACCCCTGGCGATCCCCTAGGGCTCCCCCTGCAGGTAGTTTAACCGGAGCACTAGATTGGGAGTTGGCCTTGGTGGCACCCTAGGTCTCAGATGCTTTCCCTCCCTCTTTATTCTTACCCTTCAAGACCCCCCTCCTCAGGGTTGCTGTCTCCAAGTGAAGCCAGATCTAAGTGGATGCCTCAGTTTCTCCCCATCATACCCTCTGTGATTTCCTTCATCAAAACTTCATGTCTGTGACGTTGATGTGCTTCTTGTGAGATCCTTCTGTGAGGATGGTGTCCTGCCTTCTCCAGTTAACTGTGAACCCCTAACTCTGAGCACAATGGTTGGCACACGGTTCAGCTCTGATGGCAAGCCACATCACTGGCCTTCGTGCCTGGCCTCTGTGTGTATCTGTGCCCACTGACAGGGTGCATTTCCCGGCTGTTCAGTTCCATATGATCAAGGGACATGGGACTTGCTGTAGCCTTAGGGTACCGTGGAGGTCATGGTATGCCAATCTAGACCTCAAGAGGCTGGTGTAGTCCTGCTTGCTCTCCTATACCTCTGCCGAAACGATGCCCAGGCTACCTAGCCCAGTGGTTTCAGTAGGTATATGCGGAGAAATGAGGGCTAAATCTACCCACAGCCAAGCCCAGCCTAGATCCGCTATGCAAATAAAGGTTTGCTATTTTAAATCTCTATGTCCGAGGGATGTGGTTTGTTGGAAGCATTTTTCTCTACCTGGGAATTGAAGGGATTATCATTGGCAGTCTCTGCATCTCTTTTCCTATCTCTGGCTTCTCTCTAACCATGCTGCTTCCAACCTCCCAGTCCTGTCTCTCCAGCCTTCTCCCCAAAACAGTGTTTCCTCCCATGTCCCTGTCTTTGTCTCAGCCCTCATAAATAACCATGTGGCATCCACCTTCATAGGGTCAAGTTCATGGCTCCTGAGAGCTCCACTTTCAAGGCTACTTCTTGGCTGCCCTTCCTCCTCTCCGGCTACTTCAGTGAGGCCTGGGGGCATGAACAGCTGAAAGCCCTCCTTGAGCTCTGATGTGCAAATCAGAGGGCCTCTGGAGGCCCTAGGAAGAACCTGTCCTTGCCAGACCCCAGCCCCACAGCCCAGCCAGCCCAGGGAGGGTGACCCAGCTGAGCAGGACATAAAGCAGGAGAAAGCCAGAATCTGAGGTCATGAAGGGTATATATTGGAGACTATTTGGGGAACCACTCCTAACCTAACATATGGGGAAACTGAGGCAACAGGAAGGAAACAGACAGGCCCAAGTCAATGACCCAAGTGGCAGAGTTGCGGTTCCCAACTCTTGGCCTAAGACTTCTTGTACTGTCCCCTGCTGGTCACTTGGGGAAGCGCAGGGAAATTACCCCTTTGCAGATGCCTTTAATATCACTTAGGGCTCACAGACGGAGATTATGAGAGGCCCTGTGTATACTAGGGAAAGGTATCTGTTGTTCCATGTTAGGTACACACCTCTGTGTGCCAGCTGTGGGGCAGGCTGTGCATGGGCTGATTCCCTTCTTGTCTTGGTCAGACAAGATGGCCAACAGCCCTGGCTACCGTGGCAGTCATGTTGCATTCTGTGTGGCTCTCTTGTGTCACCGTGCAGTCTCTGACTCTCTGGAGATCTGGTCTTCACCCCGTGGTGCTCAGAGGACTCCTGTAGTCTGCTCTCTTCTGCTTTATCTGACTTTTCTGAGTCTCTGTCAGTCTCCCATCTTCTTTCTTTCAGTCTCTGACTGATGCCCCTTTATCTTTCTGGGGTTATTATACTATGTGGTGTGTGTGTGTGTGTGTGTGTATGTGTGTGTGAGAGAGAGAGAGAGAGAGAGAGAGAGAGAGAGAGAGAGAGACAGAGACAGAGACAGAGACAGAGACAGAGACAGAGAGAGACAGAGAGAGAGAATGTCCTGGGGCTTGAACTCAGGACCTCACACTCACACTTGGCTTTTTCCACTCAAGGCTGGCACTCTACCACTTAAGCCATGCCTCCACTTTGGACTTTTTACTGGTTAATTGGAGATAAGAGTCTCATGGATCTTTCTTCCCAGGCTGACTTTGAACCAGGATCCTCAGATCTCAGCCTTCTAAGTAGATAGTATTAGAAGGCGTGAGACACCAAGAGCTTTATTGTAGCCTTTCTCTTACTGATGTTCTCTCATTTTCTTGTCTCTGGGTCTTGTCTCTGTGCTTATCTCCCTTTCTCCCTCTCTCTCTTCCTCCCTCTCTGTCTCTCTCCCTCTTCTCATAGTCTGTTTCCCCTTCCCCCACCCCCTCCACCCTCCCTGGAGGTTTCTGTCCAATGTCCTCCCCCCACGCCTGCCCACCCCAGCTCTGTTCTCTGCCAGCTACAATTATGAGTGCGTCTGTTGAAGGCGTCAAGCTCTTTTTCCATGATGGGTAACAAGAGGCTGTGTGTTTGCAGCCACCGGCTGGAAATACTGAATTCCTTTTCAGCAAAGAAAGACAAGCACCCTCTTGGTTTATAAATATTAATTATAGGCACCCGGTAATGAGAGAACAGGGTGGCTGTTGGCTGTGATCTCTGATTGTTTGACTAATCCTAGAGACAGTTTAAACAAGACAGTTATTGCCTGGTGGGGAGAGGAATTAGGGTGCCCTGGTCCTCTCCGCTTAAAAGATACAGGAGTTCTTGGATAACACTAGGAAAGCACTCTTAGGTAAGACATCCCCCCTTCCCTGGGCCTCAATGTCCCCTCTTGTACTCTAAGACCCTACTAGCTCTGCCCTGTCTGAAGTGAGGGGTGGAGGGGATCCCATTATGGGAGAGAGTCCAGAAGAGCATCTGCCCACGGGGGAGCCTGAAGTCTGCGGCAGGGTGGGGGGGCGGAGGGGGGGAGACCAGCTTAGAAGAGAGCAGCAGGAGCACCTGGCGGGAGGGGGGGCGGGGGGTCATCAGGTGCCACATCAGACAGACAACCCAGGGGGTCCTCTTAGGGACTCCTGTTCTGGGAAAGTCCTGCCTAAGAAGCATCTGTCACATCTTGGCTGCCTTCAGAGCACCTCGGTTTTTCTTTCTGTAAAATGGGAGTGACAGGCAGAAACTGTTTTGCTCTTCTTCCGAGACACCCACCTGGGTGCCGTGAGGCCAACCACGGTCCCAGCTCCAAGCCCACATTCTATTGGCATTGCTGCAAAGCAAAGTAGGAAATGGAGTTTTGCTGGGACAAAGAATATTCTAGAAGGATGGTACCTGGCCAAGGTCCCCACATTAAAGCTATTCATTCTAGAACATGTATTTCTAAAAACACCCTGGCCCCTAGGGAGCTCTTCCCCTGTGTAAAGCCCTGAGCCATTTATCAAGTCTTGAGCACCCGGCCCAGCTTGCAGGAGCCCATGCACAGCCACTGTGCAGCAGAGCTCTGGCCTGAGGGCAGCCAAACTGGGAGGCAAGTTCCACTGTGTGACCCCAAAACACAGCTGACGCTCATCACTGCCCCCCACCTCCCACCATCAGCCCGCAGTTCCTCCAAGAGCCACATGACCCATGCCAGCCTCCTTAGAGGCAGGGGCCAGCCTCTCCCCTCCCACACTACTGTCAGACCCCATGGGCACAGCACCCCTCCCTGCCCCAAGTGCTCACAACCTGTTCATTGAGGGACAGAGAAAGAGAAGGAGGGAGGGAGGGAGGGAGAGGATGCTTCAGCGTCCTGGCATGGTTGCCACCACCCTCTCCCTGCCTGGTGGTTGAGAGAGCCATGCTCAAATCTGTGCTTCACCATGAGTAGGAGATCTTGGACAAAGGAATTTGCCCCTGAGCCACCATTCTCTTGGTTTGCTTCCTTTCTTCTTCCTCCTCTCTCCCTTCCTCTCTTTTTTCTCTTTCATTCCTTCCTCCCTTCCTTCTTTTCCCTTCCTTTCTTCCTCCCTCCTTTTCTTCCTCTTCCTTTCCTTTCCTTTTCTTCCCTTCCCTCCTTTTCCTTCTCCCTCCCTTACTCCTCCTTTCCTTCCTTCCTTTGCTTTTACTGAGTTCTAACTCTCTAACCTATAAAAGAAATACGGTAAGGAGGACCAACTGCATGTTGGTGGTAAGACAAATAGACATGTTAGCTGTTATTATTACGCCCAGCATGCCTCCTTCAAGCCTCTGAAGACAGTTTATCCAATTTCATATGTAGTCAGGTAAGAGAATCACACACACACACACACACACACACACACACACACACACACACACACACGCACACACACACACACACACGCACACACACACCATCACTGTTATATTATTGGAAGCCTCAGCCAGGGTCTGGCTCTTGAGGCCATGCTCTGGGGAGCAGCCCCCTTCACTGCCCTAGCCACCCCCAGAACATGGTCTGAAGAAGGGTCCAGTAGACCTCATCCCAGCTGGCCCTGAGTCAGGGGAGTAGAAGCTAAGGGCTCTGCCCTGCCAGGGGTTCTGTGCCTGGCAGACCTTGAAGGGGTAGCTGGGTGGTATGAGGAAACCCAAAGCTCTAAAACCTGCCCCCCTCTAGGCTCGGGGGCCTCTCCGGAACCATCTCAACCCCAAATATAGATGCCTGTCCTTGGTGAGCCCAGGGCCGGACTCACATACAAATCAGAGGGGCTGTGGGCAGCAGAAGCCACACAGGTCCTCTCCAGCTCTTCCCTGCTCGCTTCCTGTGCTGGTCTGTCCAAGTCGCTCAATGCCCACAGCTCTTACGCATGCAATGGCCAGGGCCCCTCTCACACCCTCTTCAGACCATCAGAATGGCCGAGCTGGCTCCAAGGCCAAGGGGACTATATCAGACTAGGCTGCTAGGGGCTTCAGACCTCCTCTCTCCTACTTAACTCACCCCCAGAAGTTTGCCTCCTCAGTAAAGTCTCTAGGTGCAGAGGGTCCCCTGACATCTGTGCTGTCCCTCTCTTTCTGGCCTTCCCCCCAGTCCCTTCCTTCCCCAATTGTGTCAGATGAAGAAAGAGCTGCTCCCCCTCTCAAAAGCCAGCCCCCTCACAGGTCTCCCTAAGATGCTCGGGAAAACCCTCCCACAGGGCCAAAGGAGCTACCATCCATCCCGCCAGCTGGCTTTGTCCTCTGGGACAGCGTCTTGGCCACACTGAGCCTCGGAGTCCCTCTGGGTGAGATGGGAGGAGAGCTCTTCTTTCCCGTGTATGGGGTGAGCCAGAAGTCTCTCCTCTCTCCCCCCTCTCCCTCTCTCCCTCCTTCCCTCCTTCCCTCCTCCCCTCTATACACACACAGATACACACACACACACACACACACACACACACACACACACACACAGTGTTCGCAGCCAACAGCCTGGCACAGAGGAATGAACCATTTGTGGCAGCTGTTACTACGAGTATTTTTTATTCATGACTAACCTGCTGGGTACCAGGCCTAGGTGATGCAGACCAGAACCCAGACAGTGTCCCTGTGCTCAAAGAGTGACATAGGAACAAAAATGCCAGAAGGGTGGGGGAGATGTGAAGAGGGAGCCTTCAGGTTGGAGCTTGTGGAAACGGGTATTGCAAGCTGGTTGGGCAATATACTCCAAGACTCAAAGGCAAGAGACCACATTTATAGCCAAGGCCCTGGTGAAGACCGGAGACAAGGCAGGGCAGGTGATCAAGGAACCTGGATGCACAAGGCCCTGTCACAGAAGGGGTCTGGACCCACCCTGCAGACCCCGAGGTCCTGAGGTGGAATTTCAGGAAGAGAATAATGCTATCACCCCTCCACACCCCCAAGTCTTAAGCTGCACACATCTCCCAGCCTGCGGGGTTTACGTAACTTTCCCTTTTCTTCAGGAGCATTTATCTAGCCTAGAAATGTGAGAGCAAGCATTTCCCCTTATTTCTATTCAACCTGAAAGCGGCAGTCGAATCCAGCTTACAGCGTATTGAAATGCAGGTGGCCTGTGTAAGAGTGTTGCTAAAATTACCAAAACTAACCACAGCCGGGGAGGGCCATTATCGGAAACAGATTTTATTACCATGGAAACCAGCAGATAATGCCAAGTCCAGTCATTCCTATTCTCTGAAAAGAGAGAGAGAAAGAGAGACCCAGGAGAGAGAGGAGAGAGAGAGAGAGAGAGAGAGAGAGAGAGAGAGAGAGAGAGAGAGAGAGAGAGAGAGGTGGGGAGGGGGGGTAGGGGACAGGAGAGAGAGAAACAGAGAGCGAGAAGGCAGCAGGAGAGGGAAAGCTACTGAAAGCCAGTGAAGATGTGGGAGGCAGGCTGGGAGAGGGGCGGCGAGCTGCAGTGTCTGACTGTGGGTGTTGTGTGCATGGCTTCAAGTCCAGCCATCCGCACACATAGCTAACATTTATGCAGCCCAAACTGGCAGGGAGCAGCCAGAGATGCTTTGCAGTGTGGCTTCCATGCTGGTCTAAAATGTGTCACCAGTACAAATACCCCAGAAAGAATTGTCCACAATGGCCCAGCAGTCTCTACAGACAGCACTTGATGAGGTTGGAAGATCTGGTTTTTAAGTTCTGGCTCTGCCTAGAGTGGCTACGTGACCTTCAGCAAGGTCACAGACATTCTTAGGGCCTCAGTTCCTTTGTGTGACCTACACAGGACCTCGTAGATGGCTGTGAAGGGTGTCAAGCTGCTTTCCAACCATAGAAAGCCAAGGGAATGGAATTCCCCTTCCTTGTCTGCGATTGCTACATCTGTTATCTTCCCTGATTGGTAGAAATTCTTCTACCCTCCACAACTCCTGACTCTTTGCAACCGGAGAGACCCATACCCAGCCTGTCACAGCCCCAAAGACCAGAGGTAGAACACTGGTCAGGTGAGAGGTATGTGAGACAGAAGGGCAGCCCAGCACCAATATGGATTTGTTATCAGGGCTGAGACAAGACATCTACACAACTCTACTCAAGAGAAAGACACCACCCAGGACAGAAGGGCAGAAAGCCGGCCAGACAAACTGAGATGAGCCAGGGGGCCCAAGGTGTGGGGGCTGTTACAATCCAGCCAGACACCAGCAGCTCTCTCCTGTCATCCTACCAACTCAGGAGGCTGAGATCTGAGGATCTCAGTTTGAGTTCAGCCTGAGCAGACAAAGCAGAGAGACTCTTCTTTCCAACTAACAAGCAAAACAGCTGAAGTAGAGCTGTGACTCAAGTGGTAGAATGCCAGCCTGAAGTAAAAAAGCTAAGCAAGAACACAAGGCTCGGGCTGGGAAGGTGGCTCAGTGGTAGAGTGCTTGCCTTGCATGCATGAGGCCCTGGGTTCGATTCCTCAGCACCACATAAGCAGAAAAAGCTGGAAGTGGCGCTGTGGCTCAAGCAGTAAAGTGATAGCCTTTTGCTGAAGAGCTGAGGGAACAGCGCCCAGGCCCAGAGTTCAGGCCCCACGACCAACAACAACAACAACAAAAAGAACACAAGGCTCTGAATGCAAAACCCATACCAACACACACACACACACACACACACACACACACACACACACACACACACACACACACACACACACACACACACACCCCAGGACCATTCCCTGGGCAGCAGTGAGTGAGCAAGTGGTGAGAGGAGTAGTGGGAGGTTTCAGCTGCCAACATGGATGGAGAGGCCAGCTGAAAGGAAGCCAGAGTGTTCAGAAGTCTCATAATTGACCCGCCGCTTTGCATACTGGTTGTAAGCTCCATGAGAACAGACACTCTCTGCCTTGCTTACTGTGAATTTACCATTGGACCTAGTGTCCAGCACAGAGGAGGGATTATGGGTCGCTTACATCAAGACCTCAGTGCCTTTGCACCTACACAAACATCATCAAAGTATGCTTTCCTTGGGGGCTTTCTTAGGACATAGATCTGCCCCAGCCTTCCTGCAACTCAAATGGCAAGTTCAAGTATACAGACACTGGCTTACATCATTTCTTTTCACCGAGTCTCAGTTTCTTCATCTATCAGATAGGAATAATAAGAGCTCTCAGACTCACAGGGCTAATGGGCAGATGCAAAAAAAAAAAAAATAAGTAAGTTGCCTGGGGCCTGGTGGCTCACGCCTGTAATCCTAGCTACTCAGGAGGCTGAGATCTGAGGATCATGGTTCAAAGCCAGCCTGGGCAGGAAAAGTCCGGGAGACTCTCATCTCCAATTATCCACCAGAAAACCAGAAGTGAAGCTATGACTCAAAGTGGTAAGGCACTAGCCTTGAGCAAAAGAGTTCAGGGACAGCACCCAGGCCCAGAGTTCAATCCCCATGACCAACTTAAATAAATAAATACACAAACAAATCAACAAAATTCAATGAATCACTCTGAAAAAAACTAAAACCACTATATCTAATGTAAGCCCTGGCTGTCTTCTGTATCTGTTATTATTATATACAGGGAGCCCCTAAGCCCCACCCCCACCCCTGCAGAGTAATGAGGTACTTTCAGAACAAAATGACTTGATTAGACAGTTCTCTTAAAAGCCCCGGTCCCCAGCTAGCACTTTTCCTATCCCAATGCCTCTTCTCGCATCTGCGTATTAAATCCTCTTGCCATCAGCACTTGACTGAATTTGTAGAAACAAAATGGAAGAGGCAACTCAGGCATGAATTAGTAGTTTAGGACAGGAATGAGATGATGATAAAAATCCACCACCACCCCCCTCCATCCATCAACATGTAGTAAGAGTAGAAAACAAAAGTGAAAATAGCAACATGACCTATTGCTACAAGCCTGCCATGGCTGATGGGGGGAGGGGGGGGGAGCTAGCCGCCACCTCCTCATTTCACTGTGAGCACCAGGGCTTGGCTGGGGGGTGTGATCCATGTCCACGGCTGCACATCTGGGCAGCTCCCTCTTGGGAAAACAGGGAGGGACCGAATGGAGAGATGATGACGGAAAAGAGAAGGACTCAGAGGCTGAGTCCGGCCCCTGCCCGCCCCCACCCCCTTAAGGCTGTAATGGCAGTGTCAAGAACCAGCTCCACGCTGGCATTGCTGGCCTCGAGAGCAGCTGTGTGTGCATCACAGCCTGGCCTGGAGGAGGCGGTGGACACAGCAGGGGCTCCGAGAAGCAATGGGAAGACTCAAGGATACAGAGCAAGCCAGGCTTAGACTTCAGGCCTGCCAGGCTCCCTGTCCAGTGCGCCAACTCCAAGTTGAAGAAACAGAACACCAGCAGTGGTCCTCCCGCCCCACCTCCACCCTTCTTGTGAATCCCATAAGAAAATCACTGAATGTGTTTCCGATCAGGAACTTCAGGCGTTCTCTTCCCTGACCCTTCCCTTTTCCTCTTCTCACTGTTCACCATTCACTCCTCCAGGAAGCCCTCCCTCTTGTCCTGTGTTAAGTCCCTCTCCTAGCCACCTATACTACTCTCTCGTAGCACACTTCTCTGTGGAAATTACACCATCAATTTACTATCTCTGGTGCCCGTGAGGTAACAAGCCATTCAGCTCTGGGGCTTCTGTCTCCTGCCTCAGTGCTTACACCTATTCACCGCTGCAATCAAGATGCTCACTGGGCACTGCCCGCTTCATCCCCCACACTAGCCAAGTCCATTGCGAGAACATGAGGGGGGAGATGAAGGTGGCGGTGCTGGGTTCCAATCTGAGGTTTGGGAGTCCTTTTTGAGCTGGTGGCATTGAACAGAGCCCAGAACAGAGAGAGAGAAGGAATGACACAGATGCCTGAGGAAACCAAGTTCCACACTGTAGGATTAGAACTGGGTACCCTGAGGCTCTGTGCAGAAAGAAATGGAGAAAAGACAAGAAAGAGCTGAAGAGAAGCAAAGATTTGGGCCTATACAATGGCAAGAATGGGATTGCCATATGCAATCAATAAACTGTCCTTGATGAACAGCCAAGCCAGAGGTAACGCAGGGGGAAGCAGGGATGAGGGGCAATAAGCAGAGGTGTGGCTTGCCACAGGTGGGGGTCACAGTGAGAGTGAGTGAACCCCAGCACCCAGGCTGGGCCTGGAGCACCAGGCTGAGGCTCACAGAAGCTGTGGCTTTTCCTCTCATTTCTTGGGTTCGGGGCACCATGGTTGGAGGTCTGGTTGGAGTTGTGGAGAGACTTCAAGACTGGAGAGAAATCCAGCCTGCCTTCCATGGCTCAGGGTGGGACTGGGCTCACTGTGTGCCCTTTGTGCAGGTTAGAAATAATGATCAAGGAAGCCGTGCACCAGTGGCTCATGCCTGTCAGCTACTCAAGAGGCTGAAATCTGAGCATCGAGGTTCCAAGCCAGCCCAGGCAGGCAAGTCCATGAGACTCTTATCTCCAATTAACCACCAGAAAAAGCTGAGAGTAGAGCTGTGGCTCAAGGGATAGAATAGTAGCCTTACGCACACACACACACACACACACACACACACACACACACACACACACACACACACACACACACAAATCCAGGAAAGCACCCAGTCCCTGAGTTCAAAGTCCCAGGACCAGGACCCGGGAGAAACGACACCCTCTGCTCTAGATGTCATTATGACTCCTTGGGCTGGAGGCAGAAGGCCCTCACTTCCTGTGTGATTTTGGAGAAGCTCATCTCCCTCTCTGTGCTCAGCTTCCCATCTGGGAAATACCATTGAGCTAGATAATCTCTCAGACTCTCCTGACCCTCTTGCTCTGCCTTCAGAGGACCAGGGAGGGGCAAACAGGCTGCCACATACCCATTGAACACCTACTACAGGCAGCATCTCATACAGGAAAGAGACCAGAGGTAAGAAGGACTAGGCCATCCTCAGAGGCTTCTGGAAGGCTGGGGGCTGGGCGCACAGGGCCATGGAAGCCTTGCCAGGAGGTTGGAGAGCCCGGCCAAGCTCCTGCTCACGAATCGCTCCCGGCATATGCTCCTCATTTCATACATCATTTACAAGGAGCTGCAGCCACTTTGCAAACATCTCTTCCTGCTCCAAGAGCATCTGGGCTTTGGCTTCCGTCTCTTCTGCTCCGGCAGCTACCCTGGGAGCTGTCCCTGGACACTGCCTCCAGTGACGATCAGCACCTTCTTCCCATAGGCTTGGGAGATCTAAGTTGAAGTGGAGCGACTTCCCCAGGAGGGATGATGGCGTGAGGTGTGGGTTCATGATCTGGGGTGATCTGGGGTGACCAGGAGTCTGAGGGAGGCTCATGGTGAGCTGAAGCTGGCAGGATGGCATCTGAGCCAGGAGCACAAAGGCCTGGCATGGTGCAGCCAGCCATGAAGCAGTGCATGCTGGGATCCCCAGCACTGCACACGCTGCAGAGGTGGACTTGGACGTGGGTTCCAGCAGCATTGAGGTGAAGGCCACACAGATCTGGAACACCACCATTAGTTCAGCAAGTGTCAGCAAGTACCTTGTGTTATAAGGGCAGGGGATGTAAGGTGAAGCCACTGGTGGGGACACTGCAAATGTGGGCAATGTGCAGATGGCCAGGCTTGGGGCTCCCTCCCACAGTTATCTTCCGTTCTTAGCACATAGTAGGTGCTCAGTAACTATTCGCTAAGCAAATGGCTGAATGGCCCAAACATGTTCTCGCTCTGTCTTACTGTCTCTCTCTCCTTTCAGCCTCTGACCTTGTGAATGGAAAAAAGCAAAGTTCTCTCCCATTGCTTCTGTCCATCCTCCCACCAAGCCTAGAACCCCTGGATCCACTCTCCATTCTCCACTATGAGGCTCCAGACTGACAAAACTGACAAAACCACCCACACCACCTCCCAGTCTTGGGGCGGCTCCATCCTAAGCTCAAAGAAAGGCACAGACAGTCCAGGGAGACCTGCACAGAGAAGTAGCCAGGCTGGCCCCATAGGCTTGCAGATCCCTAGTCATCATTCTGTTCTGTGTCCTCTGAGGACCTGCTAGGTGGCAGGCACGTGGCCAGATATCAAGAAAGAAGTATAAGCCGGCTCAGTGGCTCACAGCTGTCATCCTAGCTATTCAGAAAGCTGAGATCTGAGGACCATTGTTCAAAACCAACCTGGGCAGGAAAGTCTATGACACTCTTATCTCTAATGAATCACCAAAGAGCCAGAAGTAGAGTTGTGGTAGAATAGTACACTTGAGGGGAAAAAAAAGCTGAGGGACAGCACCCAGGCCCTGAGTTGTTCTGCTCATGACTGTAGTAGGTCTCTTTATGCTGGGCCGATGATAGCCACTGGGTTCCTTCTGCTTGCCCATACTCCTAGCCTCGCACCCCGGACTCCTGACATATGCACAGGGAGCTGTAACAGAATGAGCCAAGGGACCAGGGATACCAAGGAAGGTGAGTTCAAACTTAGGAAGGTCATGGACCAGAAAGACCCAGTGTGGCCATAGAGTGGTGGGGGAGGGGATGCTGGGGAGAAGATGAAGGCAAGAGTGACTGCTAAAATACCTTTGATTGTTCGGCCCAGCACAGGTACCACTGGATGTGAAGGGATGACATTTGTGACCATGGCACACAGAGCCACACCTGTCAGGGTTCCAGAGTGCATGTCAAGCTTGCCATAGGAGGAACACTAAGTAAAGGAACTTTATACCAGGGGTATACAGGGTTTTATACAGGGGCATTATACAGGAGTATACAGGGAGTCGCAAGAAGGGGCTGAACTCTAGAGCTAGAACAATCGAGACGAGGGCCTGAGGGGAGACCGTTGCTAAAAGAAGATAGAGTTGTGTGGAGTTTGGATTGGGACCTTCCATCAACAGACTTACCTAAGCTGGACCACACAACCGAGGAAGTAGTGAGGAAGCCAAGCCCCTCCCTCTGCTCCCTCCGCCCACCCAGGAGCCAGGATGGAACTCTAGTGAGTGGGGGGGGCAGAACCTGGCTCTTGAGAGAGGCAAAATTTCAAAGGTCCAGCCCTTAGCCTGGGATCTGGGGTCCAGGCCTGGAATCCTAGCTACACAGGAGGTTGAGGATCCATGAGACTTTCATCTCCAATTAACTACCAAAAAGCCCAAAGTAGAGCTGTGGTTGAAGTAGTAGAGAGCTAGCCTTAAGCAAAAAATCCCTCAGGGCAATGCCTCCAGACTGGCACTAAATACATACATACATACATACATACATACATACATACATACATACAATAAGATGCCCAGCCTTCCAAGGTAAGAGGCTTGGACTAGAAGCTGAGATGCATGGGAAGTTCAAATGGAGTCCCATTTGACCTTTTACCTCCATCCACAGGGGAGGACAATGGGTGGGCTCTGCCTGGGACAGAGGCCTAGACACTTCCTTAGAGTGGTCTGAGGGCGTAGCTGGGAAGCAGCAAGAAGCTTGAGGTATATTTGAATGGGGTGGAGTTTGGTGTCTTTCTCCACAGGTCAAATCACTGCCTGAGGTTTTCATCGAGAAACTCTCAGAGCAGAGGCCAGGTGGAAGCAGAGACCTTCCCCAGGCTCGTGTGTCGGGCTGACAAGTGGGAGAGGAGGGACAAAAGGCCACCCATGTATCTCCTCCCAGCCACAGGAAGGGTTAACACAAATGCAGAATGCCTATGTGTACCCTTTACAGAAGGGATCACGGTGCCCAGCCAGGGGGATGAACTATTAGCTGAGTGACACTTTGAGGCTCCTATCAGCATTTTGAGTTTACAATCCTAAGATTCCATGGGACTTCCAAAAGAAGTGGGGGCTGAATTTTGCCTGGATTGAATGTGGGGGTCCAGAGCATCCTTAGACTTGGACTTCAAAGCTCAAGCCTAGAACGGTGGCTGTGTCTGACAGGTTCACAGACATATTGCCTTGTGGGAGAGAGAAAGCCAGTGCCATGGGTAAAATCTGTCACAGGTCCTCAGCTGAGCCATGCAAGAACTCTGCACTGGCTCTGCCCACGTACACCTCATGGCCTCTTTCATCTCTTCTCAGCAAGAGCCTGAGCTAGATGGTCTCCTGTCACGGGAGAAACTGAGGCTCAGTTTCTGAAGTCCCTTGTCCCAGCCCTGCAGCTGGTTAATGGTAAAACCAGGGGTCTGCAGAAGCCTAGTCCTCCTACCCACCGGGCCTCCTGCCTAAGGGAAGAAAGATGGCCCCAAACCTCATTTCTCCCTGAGATGCTGGAGTCTCCAGAAGGTGCTCAGGCCACTCTGGGCCCTACAACCTCCAGCCTCCATGACTGTTCCACGTTCCCCACTCCCAGCCTCCCAAGGCAGACGCAAGGCGGGATCCCTACCTGATTCATTTCTTTAATCAGGATAGAGAGGAGGCAGCAGCCTCCTGAAGAACGGGTAGATCCTTGTTAAAATGAAATCATTGCTTTAATTAACCACGGGGCGGAGGTGGTACAGCTGGGGACAAGTAGGCTTCTTACCTCCTCGGGGCCTTGATGAGCGGGGCACTGCCACAAAACACCAGGCATCCCGTCCCCCCATTCGTGCCTCATGTCTTCCTCTGGTCATGAGAGGGTAACTGCTGCCCTAGCAAGAGACACCCCCAACAATGTGCCATGTGGCTAACCCTGAGTCTCAGAGCACTTCTAACAGATATGCCCCTGTGGGCTCTGGCTCCCATCTTAGACAGGGATTCTTTGGGGCAAACTAATCTACATCTACATCTACATCTACATCTACATATACATATACATATACACATACACATACACATACACATACATATACATATACATGCAGCTACACAGCAAAGCTACAGGAAGCACAGGGGCTTGTACTCAAGTCTGCAAAGTTGAAACCTGACTCTATTCCTGCTCCACTTTATCACATGGCCTCAGAGTTTTGTCCATCCTGAGAAAGGGCTAGCCCCACCTTCCTGGGACAGGTACCTCTAATCTTGTTGTTCACTAGCTCTACAATTTAGAGCAAATTACCCCCACTTGTCTGTGCCTTGAAGGCTCCTTCTGTGGTAAGGGATGTTGGATGATGGTGAACCTTCAGTGCCATGACAGAGGTGAAAATGCCCTGTGAATTAAAGTGTGGTCACACTGAGGATAGGGGAAAGGTGGACTGAGAAGCAGGGTGGAAGAACAGAAGATATGGGCTGGGAAATGATGAGAAACGCCCAGCAGGTTCCTGGGGAAAGGCACACAGTGCCTGGGACGTGAGAGTCAGGAACCAAGGAGTTGGAGTAGCCCAGCGAGAGGGGAGAGATTCTGGTGTGACAGGTCCTGGGGAAGAAACCCTGGGGAGTTAACATCAAGGCATTGAGGAGGCCACATTTCTGTGAGACAGAGCGAGGAGTGGCCAGAATCCAGCAATGGCCAGGTCTCTGCCTCTCTCAGCCTTAGTTTCCTCTCTGTGAGATATAGATAAAAATAGGCCCTGGGAAGAATTGGTAGTAATGTATGAAAACCACTCAGTAAATGGTTGACATTGTTTTTTATGATTATTAGCAAATTACTGAAGACCTGAGTCTGCTTTCTAGGCTACAGAGGAGAAATAATCAGATCTATGCCCCCGTGTTCTTGGACAGCTAAAAGGTCTTAGTCTATCTGAGGCTGTCAAGCTCAGGGCCTGACACACAGCAGGGCTTCAACAACTAGTAGGTCTGTCCTCACCACCCAGACATGATTCTGAGCCAGAGAACTCTTGAAAGATAATGAGCTGTCTGGCCCTGGACTCATCCAAGGAGAAGTTAAGATGGCTTTGTATTACTGAAAGAAGGTAACAGATTTCAGGCAGGGAGGCCTTCCAGCTAGAAGCTGCCAGCCCTCTGTCTTTGTAGGCTCTGGTCTAAATTGGACAGCTCAGTTCTGGCTTGAAGTAAATGCAACCTTGGACTTGGAGTGAGAAGGCTGCGAGTCAAATCCCAGCTCAGCTTCTTCCATTTTTTCAAGGCTGGCAAAGTTGGCAGGTGAACACTGAGAAAAGACAGTTCCCTCCCTCCACAGCTGTTTCTCACCAAAGGGCACAACTACCAACAGACCACCCTCTCATGGAAGTTCCCAGATGAGGGAGAAGGCAGAGGCACCTCCCAGAGGAGGCAGAGGCCAGAGGAACCCCAGGAGATGGAAGGCCCCTCACCCACGGCCCCCCTTGCAGCCCTTGCCCTCCCTGGCGGCCCTAGCAGGTGTGTATGGAAAGGAGCATCCTGAATCTCACCCAGTACATGCTCCCCAGCTCAATTACAGGCTCAATTTTCTTTTCTGTTTAATCCCCAAATCAATATGTGTTCATACATATTTAATCGGGAGGCTGTTTTTATTAGAGCAGGGATTAGTTTTACATCTTTTTCCCCAACGCTTAGAAGTCATCCGTCACTCATGGGGAAGATGAGAAGGAGTGAAAAGCATGTCCACATAGGGGTGAGGACTGGGACCCAGGTCACCAAAGACTCCCAGAGCCCCAATCATGGACTTATCACCCTTCTGCATGCACCAGGCTAGGCTTCCTCTGTCCAGACCAAACCTGTAGCTCCACCCCGACCCCACCCCCATTCCTGCTGCCGGTTCCTGTCCAGGGAGGCAAGTACCCCAGGACCCTTCCATATCTGTTCTCCAAGAGTCAGGACAGCAAGGGCCGGCTACCTGCTAGAGGTCAGAAAGGGGAGGTTTCCCCCCAGCCTTATCTTCCAGACATACTATCTCCTTCCAACTCTAAGTCAAGGCCAAACAGAATAAATTATCACCCTTTCCCAGAGTAATCACTGTCACATCCGCCCTGGCTGCCATCTGCTTCCTCACCACCTAGAATCCCCACCTAGGCAAGCTGTAAGGAAGTAGAGGACATGGGGACATGTAAGTCACGGTGCTGACCAAGATGGAATGGACATGCGTAAGACTATACTGGGGCCTGAAGCCAGAGGGGGAGGGGCTACTCAACTTTCTCAACACTCTTATGAAAGCTGGCATAAAAGGACAACACACTAGCTCACTATCTCATTAAATCCGCATCTGTCTCTGAGAGACACATCCTACCTTTATTATCCACACTTTACACCAGAGGATACTGGGGGGTGGAGGGAGCTATAAATCACATCTGCACACAGCAGTATTTGGGGAGCACCAGTCATTGGCGGGCTACGGTCAGCCATCACAGAACCTGAGACTTGGGGTGTTGCCAGTGGTTCAAGTTCATGGCCACCTCCTCTACCTCTTCACTGCCTCACATCTAACCAACACAACTACTGAACACCTCTACCGGTGCTGTCCTCAGATTGGGAACATGTGAATGAACAAAATCAGGTTGCGTCTCTCCCAAACACCACTCATGATCTTGTGGGCCAGGGGTACCTGAAAATGAAGACTAGACCCTGGGAGAACCTAGTCCTGCCAGGATCGTTCTTTCCTACCTGAGCCTTAGCCTAGGGCTGAGAGCTTCTAGCAGCTCACCCTAAAGCCAAGCCCTATCTCCAACAAGCACACACACACACACACACATACACACCACACACACATACACACCACACACACACACACACATACACACCACACACACATACATACCCCCACACACCCACACATACACACCACACACACACACACATACACACCACACACACATACATACCACACACACACACAAACACACACACACACACCACACACACATACACACCACACACACACACACACACACACACTCCACAAACAGTTGGGGTGTGCCTCATGCTTTTCCTTCCTAGAACTCTCTCCATTTCCAATTATTTGACTATAGGGACCAGGCCTGTCTCATTTACCACTGGATTTTATTCAACAATGTAGTCAAGAGAACAAAAATTGGGGATGAGAGCCAGGTGCTGGTGGCTCACACCTGTAATCTTAGCTACTCAGGAGGCTGAGATCTGAGGATTGCAGTTTAAAACCAACCCAGATAGGAAAAAAAAACAGAAGTGGTGCTATGGCTCAAGTGGTAGAGTGCTAGCCTTGAGCCAAAGAAGCTCAGGGACAGAGCCCAAGCCCAGAGTTCAAGCCCCAGGACTGGAAAAAAAAATAGAGATGAGGACAAGAGGAAGGGACAATGAAAGAGATGGAAAGAGAGGGGAGAGAGGGAGAGAGCAGGAGATGAGGAGAAGGAGAGAAGATGGTCCAGTGAATAAAGGGGGAAAGGAGAGAGGGAAAGAATAAGGGAAGAAAGAGAAAGGGAAGAAATTTGGGCCTTTGGAAAGCATCTCCAGGGACTATTTGTGTCCCCCTCTTATGTGGAACTGAAGTTGGTTGCCTGTGGTAGGAAACAGTTAAGTATAACCAGGATTGAACACTCCATAGAGGTTAGGGGTCCAAATCTCTCTTCTCCAAACTGCTGGAGGCAGAGAGAAAGAGGCAGGTAGACCTCAAATCCAATGACTCAAGAGCCACTCTGGTGTCACAGCTGTGCACAGGGCAGGCAGAGCTCCCCAAATCTACCAGGGTCCAGAGAGGTAGCCAGCTAGCAGGGCCCCTTTGACCACCAAGGCTGATGGGGAGGGGTCCAACACAGCGACTCTCCACTCTCAACTAACCATTTGCCAGTCAGTGTTTGACAACGGATTAATTCCTGAACAAAACAGATAACGTAGGCAGTGTGATTCCTCATTTAGCTGTCAGATCAGGATAAAAAATGTGCGCAGGAGAAAACCCAAGGGGAAAAAAATTGGATAATGATGAATTGTGACTGAATGCTCCAAAGAAACACAAGCCGTCTCCCCCATCATGTTGCGCCCGCTGTCACTTAATTTGAAAATACCCTAAGTGTGCAGGGTCTTCTCCTTGGCACTTCGAAGCTCTTCCTGAGATGAGCCAGACACCCTTCGGCAGACTGCAAGCTCCCTTCTCAAACCAACAGTGCATCCAAACCAGGGAGGAAATGCCCGCCAGCCAGGACATCCTTCCGCCCACCCCACTGGACAGCACTTCCCCTGCCATACGCCAGGAGGCATCCTTGCAGGGGTAATGATAAGCCTCAACTCTGCCTGCATCTAAAAAGAATGCATTGTTGCTGCAGATGGAAGCAATACGTTTGCATCATCCAGATGCATACCAGCAACAAATTGAAACGATGTCCAAGATTATAAAAATGTGATCACCAATGCAAAAAGGACCTACCTAGCAAGCCCAAGGCCCTGAGTTCAATCCCTGGTACTGCTGAGAAAGAGGGAGAGAATACACGTGCACATGCACATGATGGAGAGAGAGAGAAATAAAGTAATGAACCAAAAGGTCTCACACAAGCCTAGAAAGCAGGAATTATGCCGGGTGCTGGTGGCTTACGCCTGTAATCCTAGCTACTCAGGAGGCTGAGATCTGAGGATCTCGATTCAAAGCCAGCCCGGGCAGAAAAGTCCGTGAGACTCTTATCTCCAATAAACCACTAGAAAACCAGAAGTGGCACTGTGGCTCAAGTGGTAGAGCATTCGTCTTGAGCTGAAGAGCGCAGGGACAGTGTTCAGGCCCAGAGTTCAAGCCCCACGACTGACATAAAAAAGAAAAAAGAAAAAGAAAAGCAGGAATTATTACCACATTTTATTTTATTTCATTTTGGGGGAAGGCATTGTGCTGGGGGTCAGAGCCAGGACTTCATGATTGATAGCCAAGTACTCCACCACTGAGCTACACCCTTTGTCCTGAACCAGTATCTCATATCAGAGACAATCAAGACTCAGCGAGAGCCAGGCACCAGTGGCTCATGCCTGTAATCCTAGCTACTCAGGAGGCTGAGATCTGAGGATCGAAGTTCAAAGCCAGCCCGGGCAGGAAAGTCCATGAGACTCTGATCTCCAATAAACCACTAGGAAACCGGAAGTGGCGCTGTGGCTCAAGCAGTAGAACACTCGCCTTGAGCTGAAGAGCACAAGGACAGCGTGCAGGCCCAGAGTTCAAACCCCACGACCAATAGAAAAAAAAAAAAAAAAAAGACTCAGCTAGACACAGCAGCCTGCTCAGAAACCAAGGGCCATACCAGCTGCTCTCATCCCAATACCCATTCCCTACCGAATCCCGAGTTCCACCTCTAGAACACCCTGGACTCACCTACAGAGCCTAGTCCCGGCCATTCCTAATCCAAGCTGCCACCATCCCTCCCTGGAATTGTGGCAGGGGCCTCTGCCCTGGTCCCCTGTCTCCAGCCCAGTCTCCTGATCTAGAACACATGGTGAGGCTCACCTAAACCCTCAGTGACTCTCCAAGCCCCCACGATGAGAAGTCTAGTTTCCTCACCAGGACACTAAAGATGCCATAACCCCCACCCACGTCTGCAGCCTCGCCTCCACAGCCTCACCTACTTCCTTCCTGTGGCCCAGCCAGGTGAGCCACTCTTCTCCCGGGGTTGTTCTCCTGCTTCTGTTCCCTAACACACGCTGTTTCCTGTGCCTGGTGCATCCTTTCCTCTCCCTCCCATTTGGTCCCCCTAGGTGTCACCTACCCCAGGAGGCTAACCTCAGACCAAGTTAATTCCCCCTCCCTTACTCTCTCTCTTTCCTTCCCTCCCTTCTTCTTTCAATCCCTCCCTCTTTTCGTGATGGTCCTGGGGCTTGAACTCAGGGCTTGGGTCACTGACTCTAAGATTTTGTGCTCAAGGCTAGCACTCTACCACCTGAACCACAGCTCCAGTTCTGGGAATTTTTTTGGTGGTTATGGAGATAAGACTCTCATGGACTTTCTTGCTTGGACTGTTTTCAAACTTGGATCCTCAGATCTCAGACTCCTAAGTAGCTAAGGTTACAGGTGTGAGCCACCGGTGCCTGGCTTCAGCCCCAGAGTCCCTACACTGTCTACCTCGTATCCTGCTGAAACCACCACTGTTCCATCTAGAACATTGCCTGGCCTTCACTGTGTCTGCCCTGTTGCCATTGCACACTGAGCATGCAGCACTGTCTGGCACACAGTGGGTACTCCAGAGCTGCTTGCTGGACGAATGATGGAACGAGGGAATAAACGAGCGAGAAGAGTGAACGATGAGGCTAGATCGGGCTTTCCTTCCACACATATCCAAATGTATAAAAAGCAGCCAGCGAGTCCATCAATAAGGCAGGCACTGGCTCCTCGCAGCCCGTCCTTGGCTAGGAGTCGGTGATGGATTTCTAGAGGTGATGCATGAGAGCGTGAGAAGGGCGGAGTGGACGCATGGAAGAATGGAATATGGATTTCTATAGATTAATCATTTGTCATGCCTGCCAGCGGGCATGCTCTCACACACATGCTCGCTCGCTTCCTGTGTCTCCCTCCACTCCCCTCCCCCCGCGCCCCACTCCTAGAGAAACTCACTCACCCTGCCCTTGGACTGTGCAACAGAGCGCACACTCAGACACACACCGTGAGCATCACAAACACACTAGTGAGACACTCGTGTAAGTCTGTGTGTCAGAACAATCCTCAGACATACCAATGGAGAGGAGACATGTATTTGCACCAAATCTTCATTCACCCCCCCCACACACACACAGCTTTACATTTGTTCTGACACACAGAGAGTTCACACTTACTCTTACACAGAGAAGCACACCCCTTCTCTTGTACAGAGTACACACTCACATACACATGGATAGCTACACACTTGCTGTTACACACAAGGATGCAAGCTTGCACACACATGCTCACAAATCTCTCATTATCTTGAGGCTTCTCCCCATCTTTCTCCCTTGAGGGGCTGTGAGTCCCTCCCAGACTAACACAGAACACTGAGAACTTACCCCTTTCTCTTTTGGAGAGAAAGAGCAACCGAGGTCCAACTCACCTGGCCCCCCTGTCTTCTCCTTCCCAGGAAGCTTCTCCCATCCAGCAAGTCCAGCCCCAGACCCCAAAGGTTGGGGCTTCTTCACCCATTCCTGTGTCCAGTCTGCCATGTTCTAGAAAGGACAGAGGGCAAGGTCCAGGTGAACTGAGGGCAACACTCTCTGGCTACTCCAGTGGGGACACGTGATTACCCCTGTGCCCTGTGGGTAGCTTTCAATATGATACAGAGCTACTGAGGAGGAAAAAGATGGGTAGACTTTTCTTTGTCCCAACTGGAGCATGAGAGACCCAGCCTCAACCTCTCTTGTGAATTGGCCACTCTGGCTTGTGCTGCAAAGATGAGGCTCCAGGAAACCCTTCTTCCCATGCATACCAGAGGCCCTGCCTCCTTACCCTGAAACCCAGGAACCCCAAGGCAGCACCTCACCCCTCAAGACCATACCCTCTACTCCAAGTTCTGCAGAACTTCCCAAAGACCCCCACAAATGCCTGCTGAGGCTTACAGTCTTCATGCATTTCTGTAGTGTAGAGCCACGATCTCTCACACGCACACACACACACACACACACACACACACACACACACACACACACACACACACACACACTCCACCAGATTCCAGCCATGTGAGACTCCTATGCCCCATGGACTCTTTGGACCATCCTGGAACTCCAGCCTCTGTACAGTCTTCAGAGTGATAGCCTGGGCTCTGCTGGCCCCCGGAGGCCCTTGTGGCCCCACACATCCTGTACCATCCATCTGCTCAAACACTGAGGTTTTAACCTCTTGCTTCTAGTAGCATGATCCTTGGCCCTCCTCCCAGCATCCACCCTGATTTCCAGCTCTTAGAAACCCACACCCTCTCCTGATGAGTTGCACTGATCCTAGTTCAATCCAAAAGTCAATGCCATCCATCTACATACTCACTCAGACCCTTGTTACTGACTGTTCTGAACTGTGTCCAAGAGGATGGGCCGTTCTCTTCCAGAGCCCCTGTGCCTAGGAGCTTGCCATGTATGGAGACCTCAGACACTCACAGAAGCACTGAGTCCACAGGCAGGAAACAGCTCAAAATAGGAGTTGGTTATCAGATCTAAGAGTCCCTGAAAGACTCAGGAAGAAGTCTGTCTGGTGCATGCCCTGCTTTCAAGCATGGTAGATCTCCAGGATGCAGGCAGAGTGGGATAACCTTTTTAACAACCCCAGAGATGCAGCAGAAAATACCAGAACTTCCTGACTGTCTCTCCCCTCTTAAACACATACCATGCACCAAATGACACACCAACTTCCAAATACTTCAGAGAGCTGAAGGGGAACCTATGGACCCCTAGACTCACCACTGAAGCTCAAGGAGATCATCATTTCCTCCCAGGAGTCCTTGATCATTTAACAGGGAGATTAGGGGCACCAGAAGGGACCCTACGTTCCTCAGTCCCTACTCTGGAGGAGCTGGACTGCGCTGCAGGGAGTGTGTGTGTGTGTGTGTGTGTGTGTGTGTGTGTGTGTGTGTGTGTGTGTGTGTGTGTGCCAATACTGAAGCTTAAGCTCAGGACATAGGGTATTGTCCCTTAGCTTTGTCAATCAAGAGTGGCACTGTACTACCACAGCTCTACTTCTAGCTTTTTGGTAGTTAATTGGAGATAAGAGCCTCACAGATTTTCCTGCCTGGGCTTGAAACCATGATTCTCAGATCTCAGTCTCCTGAGTAGCTAGGATTATAGGTATGAACTAGTGGTACCTGTCTTGCAGGGGCTTCTTGCATTCTGCTAGACACTTAAAGCCTCCTTTCCCTGCTGGAGAGCCATTCCACACCAGAATCTTTAAAACTGCTGAGGCCTGGGAGAGGATTGAGAAAGGGGCACTGGATAGAACCACATTCCTTTATCTTTGAACTCAGCCACATTCAGTTACCCCAGTGCAGGGCTGCCTCTTTCTTCCCATCTCCCTTTGAAGCCTGTAAATAAAGATGGCTATAGATTACAGCCATTTCAGCCACCCAGAATGGGACTGCCTTCTTTTTGCTGCTAGCCTGTGAGCTCCATCTGGAGGTCCCTAAAGCTCCTCCTCTAGGCTGGCCAACACCAAGGCTAGTCAGAGATGACCCAGCATCTCCTTGCCATACTCCCAAGAGACAACTCTGAGGTGGCATCTCTGGCCCTTCAACTACCAAGCTGATCATCCCAGGAAATCTAATCAAGCCCCCTTCCTCTGAGATGCAAAGACCTGCTTGGGGGAACTCTCCGTGGTGCTGAATCCTGCTGAGGCATCCCTTCATCCCTCATGCCACTGGAGAGTTTTAAAATCAGCCTCCAAAATGATGTTCTGCTCAGGGCCAGACTGAACGGAAAGCCAGACTGCAGCTCTCCTCCCTCTTGAAGGAAACTTTGGTTTCATTGGGTGAAAACTGCCTCTCCCATCCTCACCAAGGGTCTCTAACATCTGTATCTGCGCCTGCTCTGCTCCCTGCCAGGCTCCACCACCCTCCTCTGCAGCTTGAACCTTCCACACCACCTTCAACAGGCTGCTGGCAACCTGCATGAAACGTTTCAAAGCATCAATCATGTCACCCTCTCATATAAACTCTGCAACGTTTCCCCGTTGCTTCTGCAGTGTAGATTAAACTGGATACCCCACCTCAGCCTCATCCCCACGGCTCCTTTCCTGTCCTACCCTGGTCCCTTGCTCCCTCCCAGGGAAGGGCCAGGTCTCACATAGTCCCCTTCTCCCTCATCATATTACTAAGATATACTAATATATATATTATGCTAAAATACCTGGGGGCAAGTCACTCTATCAGGAAACAAGGCATATTTTGGCTCACAGTTCTGGACATCCAAGATCCATAGGCCTTATGTATGGATGACTTTCTTTTTTTTTGCGGGGGGGGGGGGGGTCCGGTCCCGGAACCTGAACTCTGGGCCTGGGCGCTGTCCCTCAGCATTCCAGCTCAAGGCTAGCGCTCTACCATTTGAGCCACAGCGCCACTTCCGGCTTTTTTCTTTTTGCTTCTATGGTGTTGAGGAATCGAACCCAGGGCCTCAGGCATGCAAGGCAAGCGCTCTACCACTGAGCCACCTTCCCAGTCCCTATGGATGACTTTCTTGCCAGCATATTCCTAAGATGTTGCAAGATATCACCGAGCAAGAGTGAGTGACCCTGAGGGTGTCCATGGAGCCTCTTCTAGGTGCTCTTTCTCTTTTAGAAACTCATCAAAGCTCATTCATAGGGGCTCCACCCTGGTGACCTTATCTAATCCTAAAGATTAGACCCAAATACCCCATGACTAAACACAATATCTCACAATGAGAATTGACTTTCAACACACAAAGCCTTGGGGACATGCAAGCTACTTCCAAATCCTAACACTCTTTGTCCAGGAAGTCAACAGGCATGGCTCAATCCACCCAGCAAGTTCTCTGCCCCTTCTCCATCAAGGTTAGCTTCCCCTCCACATCCTCCTATCCCCGCCAACCCAACCCACCCCACCCACCCCCAGATGCGCTCTCAGGACTGTTCTTCTATCCGAAGCACTGATTTTGGCTCTCATTAATCACTCCTCTGTGTTAACTGTCTGACTGATATCTGCTCCACACTACAATTAGCTGTGAGAACAGATTGTGGCTGTTTTCACTGAGCCTCAGACAGCAGTTTGGCCATCATAGACACTTAATATACATCTATTGACTGAACAAGTGAATTCATGAATGAATGAATAGCGGCTGCCTGTTGCAGGTTTGAGGGAGCAGCAGCCCCTGGCCAGGCTATCTTAACTCTCAGATCATGCCATTTCATCAGCTCAAAAGTAAGGCTGGTTCCTAAAAAAAGAAAGGAGACAGGACCCATCTCTCAGCCTTCAGCTACTCAGAACATGCCATCCAGGGCCAAGTGCACAGACCTGGGTCCACATGGCAGATGCAGCTTTTTCTGAGACATCCAAACATTACAGAATGAAACATAGTGATCCAAGGAGAGCCTAGGCCCTGGCCTCAGAACTTCTCAGCTAGCACTCCTCTGGGTGGGCCTCGGCTTAAACAAGCCACCTTCCACCTCAGAACCAAGGCCAGAGACATGGCTCCACCAGGAAAATTCTAGAATTCCACAATGTAGTGTTACAAAAGGCCAGAACTTGAGCTGAAAGCAGTGTCTGCCTGATACCTTTAATCCTAGCTAGTCTGAAAGCTGAGATCAGGAGGATTGAAATTGGAGGCTAATCCAGACCCACCCCCCAAAATTAGGGAGATTCCATCTCAACTAACTATTTTCAAAAATGTGGGCAACAGGATATACCTGTCACCTCGGCTATGTGGGAAGCATCAGTAGAGGGATTTCAGTCCAAGAACTGCCTGGGCATAAACGGGGGAGCCCCCACTCAAAAAGTAAGTTAAAAGGGCTGGACATGTAGCCCTGAAGGCAAAGTACCTGCCTGGCAAGTGCAAGGCTCTGAGTTCAAATCCCAGTACAAGAAAAAAAAGAAAAAGGCAAGAAAAAAAGGCCAAGTGGGAAGGAGAGAAAGAGGGAGGGTGGGAGCCCGGAAGCCAGGAAGCATACAAGCTAGCAAAGGAAAAGGGGGAGAGAGAGAAGAAAGAAAGAAGGAAAGAGAAGAAGGGATGGAGGGAGGGAAGGAAGGAGTGAGAAAAGCAAAGTCAGAGCCTAGATAATGCTTGGTTCTTTACCAGACAATCCCTATCCAAGACATGGCCCTGGGCTGGCTTCCTCCTGCTTCTTTCTTACCCAGGAGCCCAGGCCTTTTGGCTGACCATTCTCCCTGGCCCTATTTGGAGCCCGGCACTTTGGTCTTTGGCCACTGGCCCCTAGGCAGTGACTGCTGTGGGTCCCCACCCCCAGCATCCTGAATCCTGTTCTAGAGGCCTGCACCCTTCAATTCTGCTAGAGTTAAAATGCACTTTCTGTTAGTCATCCCCACGACACTGAAACCAGGGGGAAAAACACTGGCTTCTTATCTTCCAACCCTCTCCACCACCACCACCACCACCCCACGCCTTTCCAAAGGGAAGGGGAGAAGGCACACCGAAACACCCCCTTGCCGCTCTAGGCGCTTTAATGAATTCCAGCCTTCAGGGAGAACGAAGCTGTGTTAACGGTGCCGGTGAAAAATGAGGGGAGGAACAGTGAAGCAAATTTCTTTTTATTGACTTTTAGTGAGCTATTTAATCCAAACAGCTCATTATCTGCAATATAAATATACTATATAATGGATTTTGCAATAAGAACAATTAGTTTTGCAATTAGCATGAGAATACACTCTCCCCCAACTGCAGAGAAGGCCCAAGTGTGTGTGGGGAGGGGGGGGGGCGCTGGGGAAGCCAGGAAGCGGGGAGGGTGGATGAGAAGTCATACAGCAGGTGGGTGGGGCAGAATTGCATCTCCCTCCCCTCTCCTGAGTGGCCCCTGAGCTGCAGGGGTACTGCCAGTTAGACCAGCCAGCTGAGCCACGTTGGTTAAAAGCTCAAGTTCTGCATAGATCTGGGCTCAGGCTCAGCAGCATCAATGCCCAGCTGTGCAACCCCAGGCAAATCACTTAAGCTCTCTGGGTCTCAGCTTCCTCAGTAGGAAAAATGGCTATCGCTCTGCTACTTCTTCATAAAGTTGTGGTGAAGGATGGCAGGGGTGATATGCCAGTCCTGGGCACAGAGGACAATCTTCCTGAGTATTCTCCAGGGAAGCTGAACAGGGCCTGCTCTGCATCTCCAGAGCTAACCATTGACTTCCCAGTGCCTGGCCCCAAATGAAGAGGACACTTCATAAATATACAACTAAGTGAAATTCAATGGCTGCTTGGCCGAGTGTCTGATAATAACAGGCCCTTAATAAAGACCCCTTGGACAGGTATTGCTAAGTAACTGAGGCTCAGAGGCTGCTTCCCTCCTTCTGTCATGGGCAGCAGCCTTGCCACAGGAAGCCTGGTTGAGCATGGTGGCACCTGCCAGCCAGCAACTCATCCCCTGATCCTCCCTACCCCAGCTCTGTCTGCTGTCTGTCTATCTCAGCTCAATCTTCAGTGTCAGGCCTCTCCTCAGTGGGCCCTACACAAACAGTACCAATCCCAGTGCTTGTCCCTCTGGTTGTCCCCTGCCTCCTGTCTCTGCCCTGAGCATACTATGTTCCAAGGAACTTTGGGTTCCAGAAGCCCAGAGAACAAACTTCCAGGTTTCCCAAAGAATCCTCAACATGTGCAAGAAGAAGAGGTAAGGCACAGACTCCCAGCCAGCCAACCTGGGAGTATCCCACTCCATTCTCCAGTTATATGACATTGACAAGATCCTTGGACTCATTTGGTTCATCTGTAAGCCGGGGATGACATATCTTACAGCAGAGATCTTGTCACAGGTGACCAACCTCACCTCGGTGACCCTCCCCTGCAGTGATTTCCCTGGGGGTCCAATCCTCCTCCCTTCCCCCTCCCCCCTGCCTTCCAGCCTGTTTCCAGGAAGCCTGGAAAGCCCTGTTCTTCACAGGCATGATGTCATTGCAGCCCTGAACTTCTAGGGAGCAGGACCGCCTAGCTGCAGGTGAGGAAACAAACTCCAGGAGGTGAGGAGCTGTCCAAGGTTATCTTGCTGGCTCATGGTGGAATCAAGAATCAACACCAAAGCTTTCTAAGTTCCCACCTCTTCTAGAGCCTGGTCTGCAGCCACTTCTGAGTCTCCAGATGTCCCAAGTTGGGCGTTGCTGGCTAAGTGCCCAATGGCTGGAGCAGGGCAGTGTGAAGGAAAAAGATAAGACCACTCTGCTCCAGTCAATCACAGGGACACGTGGTCTGGGCACCAAAGGAAACTCTTGACCTTGAGCTGAGGCTAAAATGACCTTCAGCCCTCACAGTGGCCAGCTGTGGATGGTTGCTCAAACAGGAGCCACACACACAGCTTCTGAACAGATGATGGACGCTTCCTTCATGTGGACTTACTGGTGAGGGAGGCTGGGGACAGACTAATCCAAAAGGAGGCTAGCCTAGAGCCACTGAGAACATCTGTCCATCCAGAGGCTGAAGGAAATCTCTCTGTCCATAGAGGCCCACAAATGCCACTTCAGAGGTGCAAAAGGCCCCAGAGTCAACATCCAGATATGTCACAAACCTACTCGATAACCGAGAGCTAGCTTCTTCCTGTTTCAGCACTCCAGTTGTCTCTGTTATAATGGCATTTATAACATCCATGGGTGAGGGCAATGTGGAAAATTCAGGCTTTTCCCAGCCTCCATCAAATCCAAGAGGGAGCTCTTGCTGCTGATTGTGTGTCTTAAAATGTAAGACTCTGAGCAAAGGTGCTGGAGGTGCTGGGGGTGACTTCCTGCCCTGTCCAGCTTCACTTCCTCCACCTGCCAGAGCTGTTCCAGTCCTTCCCCCCATTACTGCCCTTACCCTGGCTCCCCACTCCCCCGGGAAGGCCCCACCTCCACCCCCCAAGCTGTCTGATGCATGTAGGGCCCCTGGCCCTTTCTCCAGCAAGCAGAACAGAGCCAAGCACTGTTAGTCATGGTGTGGAGAGGTGCCATCCATCGGGGGAGGCCAGCAGGACATGGAGAGGTCATCTCCATTACAAACTGGCTGTGATTAAGCCATTACTTACTGTAATGGGATCCTTTCAGTCGGAGGTGATGCCTGCCACCGCCGATAAGCCGGCCACGGCCACCGCAGGCCCGGCAGGCTGCAATCACACAGCCTCTCCCTCTGTGACAGGCTCAAGCTCCCACGCTCATCCAAAAGTCCATTTCCCAGCACAACTGGGTACACTTCCCCGTGACAAATGCCTGTTCGCCTTTAATCTGTTACAAGCCGAGGAGGCCCAAAGGAAGCTTTCCATCGCAGCAAGAATGTTTTTATAAGCCTGCTTGTTGAAGGTTCCCAAGTGAGAGGCCTTCTCCAGGGTCTGCATGTGTTTCTGGGGCAGAAGGATCACCACTAGGCAGGCGCCCCAGATGTGCTGGGGTGGGTGTGGGGGTCTGGGGAGGGTTCCTGCTCCTGGGTCACGTGTTTGTATGCATGTCTCTGCCCATGATGGCAGATGGGGGCATGAACAGGGTCAAGGTGTGAATGAAAATAAGACAAAGGGCGTGGATAACTGGAGCTGCAAGTGTGCAGGAGTCAATGGTGCCAGAGTACTTGTGCAAGACACATGTGAGAGTGCCCGTAGAGGAGCTCAGTAGAAGGTACACATATGCAGGCTTGGGTGTGTTTGAGCCAGCTGTGGGCCTGGGTGAGGTTTGGTTAGGAAACTGACTATAGGGCATGCTGAGCTCTTCTGCAAACAGCTGGAGGGGGGGGAGGGGGAGGAGGGGCATGCAAGTGTGAGCACCCCTGGGCATGGCTGCAGAAGGTCAGAGTGTGGGCCTTTCCTGCAGCCCTGAGATCGCAGGACAAGAGTACCGATCACTCTGATGATTTATAATCGGAACCTCTGCTGGGCACTGGTGGCTGTGGCTCACACCTGTAATCCTAGACACTCAGGAGGCTAAAATCTGAGGATTGCAGTTTAAAGCCAGCTTGGACAGGAAAGTCCGTGAGATTTTCATCTCCAATTAATCACCAGGAAACCAGAAGTGGAGCTGTGGCTCAAAGTGGTAGAGTGTGAGCCTTGTGTGAAAGAGCTCAGGAACGGGACCCAAGCCCAGAGTTCAAGCCCCATGAATGACCGAAAAAAGTTATAATCAGTACCCCCCTGAATTTCAAAGTACAAATAAATATAAAAATTACACACACACACACACACACACACACACACACACACACAGAGTTGTGGTGACTCATACTTGTAGTCCCAGCTACTCAGGAGACAGAGATTTGAAGGATCTAGGTTCAAAGCCAACCCAGGCCAAAAAATCCACAAGATCTCATCTCAATCAATAAAAAGCTGCACATAATAGTGTGAACCTGTTGCCCCAGCTATACAGGAAGTTTAAATAGAAGGATCATAGTCCAAGCCAGCCTAGACTAAATGCAAGGCTCTTTCTCAAAAATAACCAAAGCCAAGAGAGAGACAGAGAGACCGAGAGATGGAGACAGAGACAGAGAGGGAGACAGAGACAGAGAGACAGAGAGACCGACAGAGACAGAGAGACAGAGAGACCTGGCTCAGGTAGTAGTCTGCCTACCTAGCAAGTGCAAGGTCCTAAGTTCAAATCCTCGTACCACCACCCTCAAGAAATAAACTGTGTTGTGAGGAGCAATTCTGTGCTCACCAACCCCTTGTGTGTGTTTTTATTATGACTGGGAGTGACTGTTAACAAACGGCTGCTGTGAATGGGTCTGTGTGTTTGTACTTCCCACACATTATCTCATTCATAAATAATCACGGCCATCACCCACAGTTGCTTGATCCCAGTTGGAACTTTACACCAAGGCCTCACTGGGAAGGTGAGGGTCCCCAACCCAATATGTAGCCACAGCCCATCCCTCAGGAGGCACTGGCATGACAGTTCCAGCCAGAATAGCCCCTGAGCTGGTCTCACCTGGAGATTCAAACCCATTGAGCCAACAACAGCAAAGCCAAGCACGCTTGTTGACTGACGGATAGAGACTGCATTAAATTCATCCAACAGTTCAATGGGCGGGAAGGGCCAAGTCCTCCACTTAAAACAGGTTAAAAAAAATAGAAGAAAAGCATAAATACAACCACCAAAAGCAAAAACCCACCTCCTACTCTTTTGCTTTCCTATCACAGAACAACCTACAAAATAAAAACAGTGACATGGGTGAAGAGTCTAAGCCTCCTCTGTATTGTCATGTCCCAGGTCACACAGTGTGGGGGAGCGGAGGAGCCAGCCATGGGGCAGCCCAAGTCTGCTCGGGTCAGTCACTCTCCTGGAGAGTCCAAGGGGGGCCCATTGTGACCCATTTTTCTCAGTCCCCAAGAGGACACTGGGAAACATGGGGTTGTAGTGTGTATCAAGAGTCTAATTGCTTCTTCCAACGAGAGATGTGCAAAGGGAGAGGCCAGCTGAATCGGCTGAGGGTGTAAAGGAGCAGCAGGGTAGTGACCTTGAGTGTCTGGCGGGGTGGGGGGTGGGGAATGGTAGGTATGGCTGTGATTACTCTAAGAAGGGGAGACGGAAATTGAGACATGGAATGACTGAACACCCTATGGGGAGCCAGGCACCACCACAGGCCCTTACTCTCCTGAGTAAGGCCATTCGATCACCTACCCCAATGCTTTCAGGAGGAAGGCAACATGTCCTTATCTGCCACGAGGATGTACATGTTCCAGAGGGCCAAGCTGAGTATACAAGAAAGAGCCCAGAGCTCAGTGGGGAAAACAAACCAGGCCTGGGGCATGTAGACCCTATCGTCAGACACTAGGCACCTGATTTGTGTCTGTGGAGCCTGAGACTCCCTCCTTGCCTTTGGAGGGGGAACCCCCCCCCCAGCTTCCTGCTCTACCAGGGTCTTCACTTGTCATTCTCGGGCATCTAAAGCAGACCCAAAGGAGCCCCCACAGGAGCACACACTTGTAATCCCAGCACTCAGGAGGCTGAGACAGGAGGATCTTGAGTTTGAGGTCAGCCTAGGGACTGCACCGTGAGTTGCAGGCCAGTGGCACCACCATTCTCTCCCCTGATCTTCCTTTCCCAAAGTGCTGGCTGCCTGGGCCTCTCTCGGCTCTCCCCCTCCCCCCCCCCCACCCCGGGGCTTCTTCGGCTCATCCTACACGCTCTGTGGGATGGAAAGAATCCGACCCTGACCACCTGGGCCTCCTCCCTGAGGAGCCACTCCTGCTCTGGATCTTGACCTTATCTGAGCAGGTCTCTCCCCCAGCGGGCATGGAGCTCACCTCTGGAGGAAGAAGCAGACAGAACAGCAAGTTCCGTTCCTATGTATCCTTCAGAGCTCAGCCCAAACACCGCTTCCCCCAGGAAGCCCTCCCCGAGCCACTTTGCATGGTGCTCCTGTCCCTCGGACACCTGTCTGTGCAACTCATAACCAAACCCCACTGTCACCCAGTTGCCCTGATTAGGTTGTGCGGAACCACAGGAAGGCAGGGCCCGGTTTGTTTCCTCCCTGCATTTTGCACACAACTCTGTACCTGACAGCAGGGCAATGAATATCCATTGAATAAATGATGGAGCGCATTATTCATTCATCAGACAGACTCGGGGCTCCCTCCTCTGGGTTCCCATGAGTGGTGGCCACAATTCCCTCTTCCACCCATCCATTGTGCCTTGCCGCTGTCTCTCACAGAGAGACAGAGGTTTCATACTTTACAGATCAAAATGTTTAATTGATCTTAAGGAATTGGCAGTACTGCCGGGCACCGGTGGCTCACACCTGTCATCCTAGCTGCTCAGGAGGCTGAGATCTAAGGAGTGAGGTTCAACATGAGCTGTGCAGGAATGTCCGTGAGACTCTTATCTCCAATTAACCACCAGAAATAAATAAATAAGATGGAAGTAGAGCTGTGCTTCAGGTGTGGAGCACTAGCCTTGAACAAAAAAAAGCTGAAGAATAGCACCCAGGCCTTAAGTTCAAACCCCAGTACCAATATATATACGGGCGTAGGGGGCGGGGGGGGAGAGAGAATAGGAAGAGCTGGTAAAGGCAGGTCCCATTCCTACGTGGCAACATTGGGGCTGGGGCGAGGGGCAAGGGCGGGGGGAGGGGGGTATCTGGGAGTGGCTGCTTCCCCCTTTAAACAGTGTCCAGGTTTTCAGATGGTCCCCAACTCCCTGATCATCACATTCAGGCCTGTTCACATTTGCTATTACCTGCCTGGACACTAGATTTTCCAGAGCTCTGGTTGTTTCCAGACCCCCAACCTTCTCAGACCCAGACTGTTAGTGTCTCTTGCCCCGGACTACTTCAGAGCACACATGAGGCTGAATGAGGGAATGTAAGCAGAGCAGAAGGAAGCCACAGGAGTGGGGAGAGAAGAGAAAGCCCTCCCTAAAGGAACAGGAACATGGGATTAGACGCTCTTTAGGGATTAGTTAGGAAAAGATAATTGAGTGTACCAGACACTTTGTATTTTGTCTCATTAGCTGCTGTGATGCTTGCTATGCTTAAAGTTGAGGGTGGTAAGTAGGTTAATCGCATTGAACTGGTTTAATAAATAGAAATCCATTTTCAAATGTCTCCCAAGAGGATAGAAATCCTTTTTTCCTGTGGCCTGGCTCCCCAAAGATGCCTGGGATTCTATTGCCACCTGGTGGTGATGAGCACATATTGCAGGGAGAGTGTTCTTAAAAGAAAAACAGTGGCCAGAGTGGGGGGTGGGGTGGAGTTGAATACTGGATCCTGCCCCCACTTTAGGTTTAGAGAAGAGATTAAAGGTAGATCCAGTTCGAATGCAAGTTTTTTTGAGGATCTGAGTTGTATCTAAGCTGGACTGAAACTGCTCCAAACCACTGAGAGTGTTCAACTACAATCAAGCCAGACATTCCAATTACAATAACATAAGGTGGCCAAGGCCAAGTCCAGCACTGCTACATCCTGAATGTGGGCACTTCCACTCAGCTAAGCCAGCCACCACCAACCGGCACCAAGCAAAGTGCCTTCATCTTCTAGTCTTCACAACAACTTTTCAAAGTAAGCCTTATGGTTATCCCACCCTACAGATGGGGAAACTGAGGCTCACAGCGGTGGCATCACCCATGATGAAAGAGCCGCTGTGAATGACAGAGAAAGACTTCAGAATTGTGTTAGCATAGGCTGACCCCAGACCTTCTGCAGACTCCTACCTGCTCCAGACCCAAGGAGAGAGGGGAGAGGGTAGGGACCCAAGTCCTCCTCCCTCTGCTGTAATCTCAGCAGGTGTTTGGAAGAAGGAGATATGCACCAAGAAGGATGTTAGACTGCCTGCCAGCCTCCTGTTGTAGGTTCCTCCCCCTCCTCCTCAGTCCCATAAACCCCAGGGGAGCCCAGCTGCTGCCCAGCCTGGTTGCCTGATCACCTCTACAGTCCACAGTGGGCCTGGGCTGCAGGGAGTCTTGTTTGCCAACTAGCAAGTTCACAGGAAGAGCCCTGTGCTCTCCCCAGACAGAAAGACGAAACCCTAATTGTCCCCAGATTCACTTGTGTTCTTTGTGGAAAGAAATAATACACAGCCTTTGTGTTGAGAAAAAAATACTGAAACAAAACAAAAAAAAATTTTCAGTTCACATTCCTTTTGAATTAAGAGACATAAGTAAACACGCTTTCCAAAAATCTATGTTCACTGGGAAGCCTCCTTTTATTATTTTTATGCAAAAACATGGGCCAAATCTCATCAGAGGTGGATAGAAGACACATTCAATAATAAAATGCAAATATTGTTTGCCAAGAATTACAGAGGATCAAGTTGCTGGCCTATTGTGAGGAGAAGTTTAAAATTAAGACTTTTAAGCTTCATGTATCCTAATTTTATTTTGTAATAATCCACACCTTTAACTTGCCCTGTTTATATTTGCTCCCAATAATGTAGCCAAAAATCCACCACCGAACACTGCTTGTGAAAAGGGTAACTCATTATCTGCTTCCGCCTAGAAATAACAGAGAGGAAGGAAGGTGTTTGCTTGTAGCTCTCATGGTTCTTGGGAAATATTTGCTTTCAGGTACTTTGTAATATTGTGAAGTTGCTGTATTTCTGCACGGAAGCTTTGCAATTTTTTTTTAAATACTAAAAGGAGTGAGAAGGAGACTAAAAAGGTTTGCACCTCCAGCCTGAGTCCCAGTGGAGTTACATCTGCATGCCCATTTGAGGAATTCTGGGAAATTGCCTAGGCAGACAGTAGCAAAGGGCCTTTTTAAGGCTACTAGAAGGACTTCACATACCAGGCCCTGAGGCATGAAAGCAATTCAGGAGCCCATGAAAGGTAGGGCTGATTTGGAGGGCTGAGAGAGGCACAGAAGAGCCACCGATAGCCAAAGGAGTGTGGACTCACTATGACATCAATGGACAGCATCCCTTTCTTTGGTTTCAAGAGTGCTGTCCAAGCTGGGTACCAATGGCCCCTGCCTGTAATCCTAGCTATTCAGGAGGCTGAGATCTGAGGGACACCGTACAAAGCCAGCCTGGGTAGTAAAGCCTATGAGATTCTTATCTCCAATTAACTACAAATGGTTGGAAGTAGAGCTGTGCTTCAAATGATAGAGTGCTATCCTTGAGCATAAGAAGCTCAGGTTCCTGTCTATCTAGCAGAAGAGAACAGGAAGCTCCAGATGTGCCATCCTGGCCCATTTGGGGGTTGTCTACAGCAGTGCCCCGTCCCTGCCCCACTGCCAGTCCACCCTCTCCGCTGCCTGCCTCCCTCTCTTCCTTCATCCATCTTGCTCACTGATGGATGAACTCCCATTACTGCCAACATTCACATTAAAACTCTCTGACCTTTCCAGAGTGGTTCTACGTACACAGAATGCTTCTTAAACTGAAAACCTGCACCCCAGGGGACTCCTATGTGCCAGGAAATATGTGAGCCACATATAGAAGCCAGATGAGAAACATGGCTGACCCTGCTGGCATTAAAATTACCCAATGGTGAGCGACTTAAAACAGTGCCTCTGCTAAAAAGGAATGACGTGGATTCATTGTGGAGCTGAATGTAAAACGCACATGAATTTTTAAGTGGCGGTAAGACTTCAAATAAACCTTATGCTTGTGACTTGCTCTCAGCGACACTTTCAACTCCCTCAGGGTGCCTGTTTACTCTGTTTTGCACTCAGGTTTTACTTTAGTGAAAAAGCTGGAGAAGCAGTGTCATATAAAATCCTCACAACAGCCCTTAAAAAAAGAGTTTTAGAGATGGAACAAGAGGGACCAGAGATACTTGGTAACTTGCTCTGAGTCACCCAGCAAACAGCCTAAATGTCTGTCCAGCTGCCCTAACTCCCAGCCTGCTTGCTCATCCCATAGCAAGGGATTGTTAGATTCCCTGAGCCATCAGGGGCAAGAAGGACCTGGAGATGGGTTATGGTAGGCCCAGGACCAGGGATGATGGTTTAAGTTTTAAAGTCCTTCCTCCTTGGTCAACTGGTAGATAAAACTCATGGACCATAAAGTACTTTAAGCCTGAAGGCCAAAACACTCTGAAGGTTCCCAGAGAAGCCACCCTGCCTGCTACCTCCAGCCTGATTAACCCAGGGCAGAGATGCTGGGGTTACATCTCTGTTCCTTCCAGTAAGACTCAAGGGACAAAGGGTGGGCACAGAGATCATGACAGATGGGACTGTCTGCTTTCTTGATGTCCATTGCGATGAGGGAAAGATGTTCTGGCTCCCAGGCTGGGTTCACCCCCTCAATGGTCAAGCAGACAGAAGGCAGGATTCAAACCCACGTCAGGCTCATTCAAATCTACCCTCTTCCAACTTCACCTGCCCAAGGCCAGGAAAGGAGTCTGTCCCAGAGTCAGATGGCCAAGTTCTACCATAGTTGCTACAGAAGGAGTAACAGGACCTGGGCCAGAAGCTCCAGCACAGTGGCTTTAAGCCAGGATCTTAGAAGCAGTTGCTTCCTGGGTTCAATTTCCAATTCTTCTGCTAACTTAGCATACCAATGAAAGGGTAGATTAGGCAAGGACCCAGAGCCGGGATGGCATCTTGTCCTGGCAGGTGGAAAGGAGACAGAGGAGAAAGAGACAACATTGTTTCAAAAGAGGTTCTGGCAGAAAACAAAACATTCTGTCTCTGCCTCTCTCTAGTCCCTTTTAAATCTTCAAATTCTGCCAGCCTTCCTATAACCCTGAAGGGGGCTGGGGTTGCAGAAAGGTCTTGAATAGGGATTTAAAAAATCAGGATGTTGCATAGCTGGACCAATAAAAACAAATTCAAACACCTCATTATAATAGGAGCAACCCATCAGAACACAGCCTAGGGTATAAAAATCATTAGACTCAAACACCAGCGGCAGAGCTACAGAGGCCTTCAACTAAGGGAGTTCATTTGTGAAGGAAGGTCTTCACATTCACCCTTTGTTGTCTATGGACTTCATTGGTTGAGCTCCTGAGACAAAAACCCAGGAAGGCTACAGCAGCAGTGTGAAGCAACAACACTAGCAATCACTGCCTGCCAAAGAGATGTATCACTGGCAAGTGTTGCCTGCTGCTGATCTGTAGCACTGCAGCTTACTACCACGACCCTGCTACACGGTTGCAAGCCTAATGGCCTTTGCTGGCTGTGGAGCCAGACGGGCTGTGATGCAAATGGGCTTTGCATCACCTCAAACCACAGAAACAACCTGGATCATAACTTCCTCGTTTTCCTCTTCTGAAAGTAGAGATACTATCTGTGCCTGGTTCCCGGGACTGTTGGGAGGATGAAAAGAGTTAGACCACCTAAGGCACAGATGAGAATGGAGGAGAGGGGCAGAAGGGTAGTGTCTGGGATCTGTCTTAATACAGGACATCTCAGATGGGAGAAAAGGAGGAACTCATACACAACCCCTTTCATTGGCTCCTGCTATGTCAGATTTAAGTAGCAGCCCTATAACCCATCTGGAGGTACAATGAGAGTGGTCCCCTACTTCCCCATATTTCCAAGGTCCCAGGGATTGGATGAAGAAAACTGAGCATCTTTTGAGTCAAAGTCTATTTCTCAGCTGAACCTAGGTAGTTCTGGCTGTGGTTGAGGCTCAACCACAGCTAGAGCCAGTGGGTACTGGTCTAAATCTGACAGCACCTCTGTTGCTGGGCCAGAATGCAGCCTCCTGACTCAGGGACTTGAGGACTCCACAGAGAAAAAACAAGCGTAATCCCTGTGGCTCCAAGATCGCGGAGTCTGGGACTGGAGGGTGTGGCTCGGACATGGAATACTTACTTCACATGCACTGGGTTCCATCCCCAGTGCCAGAAAATAAACAAAAATGCACAGCCTCATCTAGAAGACCCACAACACACACAATAAAATGAGAGAAGGGACAGTAATCCAGGGAAGAGAGAGAGACAGAGGGTTCTAGATAAGGTGATTAGAGAAAGCCTTTCTGATAAGCAAAGAAAGATTATTTATAAATGGTTTTAATAACAATATGACAAATGATTTATTAAGAAATGAAGTAGCAAATTATCAGATTATGGGTGAAGCAAGGGACCAGTGGCTCATATCTGTAATCCTAGCTACTCAGGAAGCTGAGATCTGAGGATCATGGCTCAAAAACCAGCCCTGGCAGGAAAGTCTGTGTGACTCTTATCTCCAATTAGCCAGCAAAAAGTCAGGAGTGGAGCTGTGACTCAAGTGGTAGAGTGCCAGCACTGAGTGAAAAAGCCAAGAGAGAGTATGGGACCTAGAGTTCAAGTTCTAGTACTAGCACACACATGAACATACACACACACACACACAGATTTGGGGTGAAAAATATTCCTGTAGAACAATAAAACCTGGTGGAACTGATAGGAAGCCGAAGGGGTGAGAGAGGGCATGGCTTTGATCTAGACACATAGTATCCATATGCAGAAACACCCAAGTGGAAACCCCTGCATAAATGGGAAACATGTATTCACTTATCAATAAAACTTTCTTTTTTTTGGGGGGGTGCAGTCGTGGGCCTGAACCCTGGGCCTGAACCCTGGGCCTGGGTGCTGTCCCTCAGCTCTTCAGCTCAAGGCTAGTGCGCTACCACTTGTGCCATAGCACCACTTCCGGCTTTTTTATTTTCTGCTTATGTAGTGCTGAGGAATCGAACCCAGGGCCTTATGCATGCAAGGCAAGCGCTCTACCACTGAGCCACCTTCCCAGCCCATCGATAAAACTTTCTAAAAATGTTTTTAGAAGGCGCCTTCCTCCCCTCCTGAGGAGAACAGGTACAAAGGCCCTGAGAACAGACCAAGCTCAGGACTTCAGTTTTTATCATCAGTGAAATGGTAGATTGTTCTCTAAAGCACACACATGTGCTTTTGTTTTGTGTTGGGATTTTTGTTGTTTTTTATTCTTCTATGTCCAAGTCTTCTATGTCCATTAAGTTCATGCATGATAACCTAGAACCCTAGGGGGTCTAAGGCCACCCTCAAGCTTCTCCCAATTCTACTGCTTTGGATTACAAATAGGGATTACACAGTAGCCTAAGAGATGTTAAAGAAAAAGAAAAAAATCCTTGTTAGAAAGGAAAACAAAAGCCTGAATGATGAGTCCAGCCCCCCCACCCAACCTGTTGTATTTCATGTACAGATCACAGAGGCAGGTAGCTCATACACGGTTAGCAGCAAACAGAAAAATCAAAGCAGAACCAGTTAAAGAGAGACACAGCCCAGGGACCGTTCTTGGGAAATCAGCCTTTCAAACTGCTTCAGGGCACCCTGGAGGGGCCCTCCAAAATGCCAGGCGCTGTCTAGTGCTTTGGGGGTGAGGGTTATGTCTCCATACAGGGTCTCCCCAGTTTACTGGGGGGTCAGAACGCTCCATCCTAAGTGCTTCAGGCTGACCTTCCCAAAGCCTGTGCCACGTGGGGCACAGTGCTAAAGCCTCCCCCAGTGGTCTCCTTCCATTCCCAAACATTCCCATGCCCCCGTTCATGAGGCTACGTACATGCTCTGACATTAGCTGCCAGTGTGCCTGTGTGTTCTCCTCATTCACAGTGTCTTCTCTGGCTCCCCTCTGCACCCCGTCCTCCTCCCAGATACTCAGAACGTCGCAGCCTCCCGTCTCTCTGTTCACAGGCAGCAATGACCTTGATCTACCAGTCACCATCTATAGGGGGCCCAGCCCCAAACCCATACTCCAGATGGATGTAGAGGTGTGACCAGTCGGGGAATGGAGGTTTGGGCATGACAGGATTTGATTTTGTCTGGAATGTCAAGTTTACCCAACCAAGCTCTGCCCCTCACTCTGAGGTCTGTTAACCCACACAAGCAGCACCCGAATTTGCCATTCAACGTACAGATCTGCTTGAAGTCTGATGTAGAGCCCAGTGGGTGCATGTGCACACATGAATATCAATCTGTCAGGGCATGCTGAAAATCCCTCTGAGGCTCCCTGTGGCCTGAGGGATGTTGTCCAAACCCTGCACAGGTTACCCATGTCTCACGACCAGCCACGGCTCACCTGCCCCAGCTCAATTCCAGCCCCACCTGCCCCTCCTCTCTCATCACGCCACTTCCTCTACTCCCGCTCTGCTCAGGGCCAACCTGTGCTAGGACTCTGGGGTTTTGCTCAGGCTATATTCTTCTCTATTTGACAACCTCCTATACCCAGTTCAAATGCCCACTTTGTCGTGTGTGTTTGCAAAGCAACCCCAGAACATGGACGACAAGTGCTTATTTCTATACTTAGCATATTGTTTTGTATATTTAGTGTTCGCATTAAGCTGTGAATTCTTAGGGATAATGGCCATGCTTTACTAACATATTGATCATATAACTATTCTGGGCACACAGAAAGGGCTGAATAAATAACTAATAAAATATAGCCAAGGAAGGCCGGGGGCATGTCTCAGAGTGGTAGAATATCTGCCTTATTAGCAAGATGAATGAGTGCAAAGCCCTAAGTTCAAGCCCTGCATAGTAAGTAAATAAGTAAATGAATAAGTAAATAAATAAATATGGTCAAACAACAACTTGGGGAAATAAACATTGCCCATGTAAATGGATAATGCTCCGCTCTCCTAAGAAGGGAAGTGCAAACTATGCCAAAGATGAGATGCCATTTCTATATCTTTTTTTTTTTTTGTCAGTCGTGGGGCTTGAACTCTGGGCCTGAGCGCTGTCCCTCAGCTCTTCAGCTCAAGGCGAGCGCTCTACCACTTGAGCTACAGCGCCACTTCCGGTTTTCTGGTGGTTTATTGGAGATAGGAGTCTCACGGTCTCTCCTGCCCGGGCTGGCTTTGAACCGCGATCCTCAGATCTCAGCCTCCTGAGTAGCTAGGATTACAGGCGTGAGCCACCAGCGCCCGGCCCATTTCTATATCTTTTGACTGGCAAAAAAAAATAATGACAATATTCCTTTATGATGAGTGTATGAAGACAGCAACCAGTGGGAATAAGAACTACTCTTTTTTTAATACCATATAAACCTGTTGATTCTTCAGTCCCATGCTCACAAATTTATCTTTTAGAAATAAAAGCACCAGAGCTGGGAGGTGGTGCACACCTGTAATCCCAACACTCAGCAGAGAGGCTGACACACAGGGAACCTCAAGTGGATGAGTTTGAGCCCAGCCTGTATTAGTTATTGGCTGAGTTCCCTGTGCGCACTGAGTTCCCTGGGTTTCCTGTGGGGAACCTCACGTTGATGAGTGTGAGCCCAGCCTGTATTGGTTATTGGCTGCTGATAAGCGAGTTACCCCACAGCGTCAGGGCTTGGAACAATATCCATCCATCACCTCATTATCTCTGTGGCTCAGCCTGGCCCCCGGCTCAGGAGCTGTGGCCAGGCTGTGACCTGCAGGCTTGACTCGCCTCTGAGTTCTTTGCAGGATTCAGCAACTCCAGGCTTTTGGACGGAAGTCTCAGATGGCCAGCACCATGTGGCCTCGTCTATCAGAGATAGTGTGCAGGCAGAGCTGAGGAGAGAAGCCCCAGATGACAGGTATCAGTCTCCTGTGACCTGGTCTCAGAAGTGAGTATCATCAGGCCTCATTTCCTCTGTGTGCAGTGAGTCGCCAGGACCAGCCTACTCTTTGGGGGAGGGGTCTGGGGGGGCGGGGCAAGGGGGGAAATACAAAGGGGCAGGGATGCTCGGGGTGGGAGGGCCCCGTTGGAAGCTACCTGCTGCAGTGAGCATGTGTTCATACACAAATCATGGAACACCCCTAAACCCTCTGGGAGTTAGTGGGGCTCGAGGCAAGATAACCGAGAGATAGGAGAAATCCATATTGTGGTGGGTTTTGTGTGTGTGTGTGTGTGTGTGTGTGTTTGCATGCACATGCCCATGTCAGCACTAGAGCTTGAACACAGGGTCCAGGCACTGTCCCTGAGCTTTCTTTTTTTTTTTTTCCTTTTGCTTATGTGGTGCTGAGGAATCGAACCCAGGGCCTCTGGCATGCAAGGCAAGCGCTCTACCACTGAGCCACCTTCCCAGCCCCTCCCTGAGCTTTCTTGCTCAAGGATAGTAATAGAGTCACAGTTCCATTTTTGGCTGAGTAGCGGGGAGAGTCATTTCAAGTGTTGCAGACAGGCAGACGCATCAGGGAAGGCTTCATGGAGGAGGAGGAGGCAGTATGCAGTAGATCCTGAAGCATGGGCTGACTTGAGACATGCACCCATGACAAATTGCCATAGAAGGGAGGTACACAGCAGAAGCATGTGAGCTCTTCCTGTCAAAGGCCATATGGGGACAGAGCACAGATGCTCCACCAAGGCACCCAGTGCAACATGGCCTGTGATCACCTGACTTTCTCCATCCCCAAGCAAGAGGGCCTGCAGAGGGCTAGCTATAACTGGAGTCTCTGGCAACAGGGTGTAGAGAGACGACTGAAGGTGAATTGTAAGCAGAGTTCAGCCCACAGCCTCCAAGGACTATTCTGTCCATGTCACTGTCCTCTTCTGGTGTCTCTGGTGCTGCTAGTGCCAGCCCTGAGCCACTCCCACCAAGAAGCAAGGTTAAGGCCAGGCTGGACTCAGGAGGAGGTAGGAAAGCCCAAGGAGGTGCCCAGATCAGTGGTCTTAAATGTTATTAAACCTCAGATCCTTCTCTGTGGTTGAAATCTTATACAGAACCCAGAGGGTAAAATCTGTCCCATAAGAAACAGCTCTGGTTGAACCAGGTAGGAGTTGACTCTCACTGGTCCATCAACTCTGCACCTCAGCAGGGATCTCTGAGGGGGTCTATGAGGATTGTAAGAGACTGAATGTGTATGCAGAGCCCTTGTGAAGGGGATTAGAGCCCTTGATAAGAAAACAAAGACCACAGAGACCATGGCCTCTTTGACCACATGAGGACACAGCAAGAAGGAGACACCTCTGAAGCAGGCCAACCCCAAGCAGACGCCTCATTTTGCCACACCTTGACCTTGGACTTCCCAGTATCCTGAACTGTGAGAAGTAAATCTCTATGGTGTATGTAAATCACCTGTCTGTGGTATTCTATTACAGCAGCCTGAGCAGGTCATGAGGGGTCCTGGGGGAAAATGAGCATGTAGTCAGTATGATGGGCCAGATACTGGTAAAGGGTTTTGTACAAATCCTGTCATTTAATCCTCATTACAAACCCATGAAGTAGGCTCTATTACATGGCAGAGCCAGCCAGCTGCCCATCTGACCTATTGTTCTTCCTCTGGCTGGAATTAAAGCCAGGCACATGGCTACCTTTCTCAGTTTCTCTTGAAGAGAGTCTGTCCAATAGCATGTAAGCATGGATATTCTGTCCAATAGCATGTAAATGAGGGCAGTGTGCTGGCCCATTTCCTGGAACCAGCAGTTAAGAGAGTATAGTGATTATCATACTCCCTATACCTCCCACCCTGTGGCTGGGACCAAGACCACCAAAGCCATATGACAGCCTGCTGCTGAATCCCTGAGTCTGGGTCCCAGAATTTATCCACTCCTGACTTGGAGCCACCTCCAGTTGTTCTTTGTCCTGAGAGGGAATTTTCACTTGGCTTGAATCCTCACAGTGTAGATGTCTGAATGACCTTAATGCATCTCCATTTCTCAGAGGAGAAAGCCAAAGGACTTGTAATCTCTGAAATCCCCTACTATCCATACAATTAGAACATGGTTGTGAAGTCCTTGTCTTCAAACCAGGACACTCACCTCCAAGAGGAAAAACTGAAATAGTGCCAATGCTAGGAAAACCCAGCTGTCCTTTATTAGGAAGAGATATACAAACTGGCACATCCATACAATGGAATATTACTTGGCACTGAAGAGAGCTATTTGGCTATGAAGAGACACAGACATGTCTCCGACGCATATTGGTATACAAAAGAAGCCAGGCTGAATGTCTCTGTGCTGTAGGATTCTAACTTTGGCATTCCAGAAAAGACAAAACTACAGAGACTCGAGAAAGATCAATGGCTGCCAGGGGCTGAGGAAATGAGGGGCGAACAGATAGAGCACATATCTTTAAGACAGTAAATTGTTCTGAAAGAGACTATCGTAGTGGGTTTATTTTTCAAAACCTTCAGAGTCTGCCAGGTACGGCAATGCACACCTGTAACTCCAGCACTCAGAAAGTTGAAGTGAATTTGAGGTAGACCCTGTCTCAAAGAGCAAAGCCTAATGTAACCCAAGGGCTTCCGTTATGAGTGTTACTATAATAAAATGTAAATAATAATACTGTCATACAGTGGTTCATCAAAGTCTTACACTAACACAACCTATAACTGATAGGGAAAACTGGCAGGATATGGCAAATGAGAACTCTCTTTACCTTCTGATTCATCTTTCTGTAAAATTTTCCATTCATTGAGACAGATTATTTAACACATACATGCAGCTAACATAGAACTCCTACATCAAAAAAACACAATATTTTGTCCTGTGCCAGATGACAGTACTTAGAGTATTGTCATCCCATTTTTTCAGATGAGAAAACTGAGACACAAACAAGTCAAATTACTAGCCAAAATCAGGAACAAAACTATGGTCAGCCTGGCTTTGCACCACCCTCCTTCTCTCCCCATACCCTGCTCCTCCCCTTTGCCACAATGTCCACCCTCACCTAAGGAAGAGGTCCGAGGCACAGATTCCAGAGCCTGAAAGAGACAGGCTCAGTGCCCTGTGCATGGGACATCATCCCATGAGCCCAGGCAATGAAAGGCACAACAGCCCTGTGAAAGTGGCTTCCACGTCATCAGCAAACCAAACAGGAAGACTCTTAGGGCAGTGCTCCCCCTCTGCAGAGCACCCGTTGAGGATTAACCGGCTCCAGGCCTGTGGACCTCCAATGCCACACATGCATCTGCACGTGTGCACACACGTCCACCTGGTCATCCACGCACATGTCCTTTTACATTATCATTTGAACCTCAAACGCACAGGCTCCAATTTCGAGGGGCAACAGGCACTTCAGCACTCACACAGTTAGCATTTCTCACCAAGAACAGAGGGTCATTTGGGAACGCTTTTTTCATTCCTGGAGATTGTCAAGATCTCCTTCGAAATGCATAACCACACCTGCACATTAGCACAAGGTATCACTTTCTCTGCTCTCTGCAACCCCTGGAGGGGAACTGAAGGAACGGATCAAATTCTTAATTTAAGAACTTCCCACTGCCTACATGTGGTGAAGGGCCATTTCCAATGTTGACGTGTTAAGGGAAAAGGCTGCCTGAAAGAGGAAAAAACAAAAACAAAAGCATCTGACTGGAGTCAGAGACATGTAGCTTCTCTGTAAAAACAGAAAGATTTGGCCCAGCTCTGGTGCTTAAAAGACAAGATCAGGAAAGCTGGGTGCCAATGGTTCAGCTGTAATCCTAGCTACCTAGGTGGCTGAGATCTGACAATCAGGGTTCAAAGCCAGCCCAGACAGAAAAGTCCATGAGACTCTTATCTCCAATTAGCCACCAAAAAGCTAGAAGTTGAGCTATGGCTTAATTAGTAGAGCATTAGCCTGTAGTGAATAAGCTAAGGGACAGCACCCAGGCCCTGAGTTCAAGCCCCAGTGTGGACACACACACACACACACACACACACACACACACACACTCACACACACACACACACGACAAGATCCTTGACAGCTTGACACCAGATCACTAGGATGTGGTCTTCCCACCCATCACCAGGCTAAAGGGTGAGATAATACCAGACCCACTATGTTTTATCAGACCTGCTAACTCCATTCTACCGTCACAGCAAGAACAGTGCAGGGGTGGGTAGGCAACTAGAAAGCCCTTGATGTCTCCAAGAATGACTGGTTCCCTGTCTCCAGTCACCTTCCTCTACAAGGATTCAAGGTTCAAACATCTGGCAAGGCCTACCATTTCCTGGCTATATGGTCCTGGGCAGACTACCTAACATCTCTGAGTCTTTATTTCAAACCATTATGATGATGATTGTCAACACACAATTATGATTTGTTGAGAGAAGGCAGATAGCTCAGCATCCACACAGAAACATCCAGCAGGGTTGAGGAGCTTCTTCTAGATGGTTCCCTCAATCCTTTTACTATCCAGATAGGAAAACTAAGGTGCAGAGAGGGCAAGGGACTTGCCCACGATCACACGATAAGCTGGAAAGTCTGGAACTAGAACCCAGGCCCTGCTTCTCAGACAAAGGCTTCCTCTACTGCACACACTAGTCACATTCCTGGGATATCTCAGAAAAATAGATTATTCCAATAGCCATGCAAATTCAACAAAGAACCAGGCCCAGAAGAAGGAAAGCCTGGGATGCCTGACTTCATCAGGCTCAGCTGGGCACTGCCACAGCCCTATGAGGAAGAACTGATGGACAGAATAACAAGTGTGGTCAGACAATGACATTCCTAAGAAAGACACACAGCAAGAGGAGGTCTGGGTCGGGTGTCTGCTCTGCCACCTAGTCTCACTCAGAAAAGACTGACCAAATGACAATTGCCAACCCAGGCCCTTGGAGTCTGAATCCGCATATACTTGGGAAGATTCCTATGCCAAGCCCACCAGAAAATCCCTGTGGAGGGTTGACATCTGCTCAGGGGGTCCTGAAATTATTCCTCACATCCCCTCTCAGCCCCCAGAAGGGTTCCCCCACACCTGCTCCTCCAGGGAGAGCAGTTGGTTGCTTAATTCTACCACCCCTCTCATCTTAGGGGTTTCTGTGCACAGAAACCTGACCAGGAATGAATCTTGGCCTTCGTTCCTTTTCTAATGATTACCCATCATTATCAACCCCCCCACCCAAGCCCCACTGAATGAGACCAGCCTTGTTTTGTATCATGTGACCTCACCAGCAGCTGGCCACAGCTGAAGACTGAGGAGAGAACACCTGACTCAAAAGCAAACACATCCATTGGCTGACCACTGTCACCCCTGGGGAGTTTGCATATGAAAGGTTAAAGTTTGAGGCAGTGACCACCACTTGTGGCTTGTTTCTGTGTAGCAAAGCAACACGTGGTGATAATCAAAACACCTGGTTGATTGTGTGCCTATATAAGACCTGCAAATCCTTAGCTCTAGCTCGGGGCTCTCCTCCTAGGCTCCTCTGTGTCGGAGCAGCCCGTTTAAATAAAACAGCTGTAGAGTCTGACTCTTGGTGGTCTTCTTGCGGAGAGGGGGGGGGTCCTGCGACCTTGGCATTACACATACATTTTTCTAATTTGGGGAGGGGACAGGAAATAGCAAAATGCTGAAATAAGGATGCAGGTTGACCCATTGTAACAGTGAGATGTACAAGACACTATGTTGAAAACAAACTTTCCAACTGGGGGGAAGCGGGAAGGGAAAAGTTGGGGGAGGAAGGAATGGCAAGGGAAAAACAAAGGTAGGGGCAACAATGCTCGATAGGAAGGGTACTCTATCTTATTCATGTAACTGTAACCCTTTGTATAGAATCTTTACAATAAAAAATATATTAAAAAATATATTTTAAAAAGATTTTAAAAAGGGGCCTTAAGCAGTGAGCACTGGAGCCAACAGACTGTAAGTGGGAAAGGGGAGGGTGGGGATTCAGGCAGCATTAAAAGTCATGGGTTCTCAAGGTTGAAGGAGGAACAGGAGTTGAGAGGACCTCTCAGGAGGGTGTCTTGGTGTGGAGGGAGGGGGGGGTGGGTGGAGGGTTGGATGCTGGAAGAGGTGGGAAGAAGAAAAAGAATCCCAGGGGGGCTTGCTGACTCCCTGAGGCAGGAAGGAAAGTAAGCCACTCAGAAGAACAGAAGGCGGTATTAGAGGTTACTTTCCCCAGGACTGGAGGAAGATTCCAGAATGAGACTCCAGGAAGAGAAGTAATAAGTCCCTGGTGGCATCCACAGAGGGGTGAAAGCTAAGATTCCTGGGACAGGAACTTCCCCAGGGCTCCCAGACATGCGACTCCGCAGCAGAGCTCACAAGAGGCTGAGGCCGTGTCCTCCTGCCTGGGGCGGCTGGCTGCTTCTGAGCTGGAAGTTAAATTTCTGAACATGCATTAAAAGGCAGGAAAGAGCCTTCAGCATCCTTACAGCATTTCAAATGAAGACTGGCGGTGTTATCTGACTGCCGTGGACAGGAGGGAGCATGGGGTGGTACAGGCAGGAGAATAGAGAGGTGGACAGTGGAAAGCTGCTGGGCTAGCGGTGATCAGGCTGAACAGCCGAACACTGTGGCTGAAGTGATCCATTTAGACAGCAGGGATGGCGTGTCGGCAGTTCACACTTGGCCCAAGCGTCCTGGCAGGTGCCCATGTAGTGATGTCCACCAAACTGAGGTCATGTTCCTTCATGGCTCTCAGGCTTCTAGACTGGCCAAGTCCATGCCCAGGAACTAAACAACAGAGCCCCACACAGAGTAGCAGCAGACATCTAGGAGGCCATAGTCCAGTCCCCCACCCAATTTCACAGTGGATATGGGGAAAGAGGGGAGCTGTCCTGTGCATCACAGATAAAGCCTGTCCAATGGGAATTCCTTCCTTTGTAAAAGAGATTCTGGACTCTGGAGCACAACAGAAGAGAGCTGTGTGGACAGCCATCTCTGCTCACCCTTCCTCCACAGAGAGTCTAGAAGCAAGGAAAGGCAGTATCCAGCTGCTGACTGGATTTCTGAGAAGAGGAAGGGATGGAGAGGCACAGGGAACCCTGGGTTTTGATATTCTCCCCATTTTCCAAGCTGTCTTCACCACACTCCCCAGAAGATTATCCTGGGAAGGAAAGAGAACCCCTACTCAAGTCCTTCTCCATAGGCCTCATCTAAGAAATGCAGGTGCCTGCGTCTAGCTAGCACTAGTGTCATTCTCCCTAAGCTGAGGACAGAGGCAAGCTTGACACAGCAGCCGGCTGGAAGCACGCATTTGCTTTACAGGAGTGGGCCTCGAAGCGCTGGAGCAGACTTGGGAGGATGGGTGCTGAGAGATTCCTGTCCAGAGATTTGTGGGAGCAGATTAAGGAGCTTTTGATTGCCAGGATTATCCCCGATCTCACTCCAACTGAGGCATCTCATGCCCACCCGGAGAGGCCCAGAGAGGACCAAGTGGTGATGACTCACACACACACACACACACACACACACCCCTGACATGTGCCTGGGACCAGGGTCTGGGGCCAGTCTTGCAGGTCCACTATGTAAGGAAGGCCTGCTTGGCCCTTCAGACCTCTCTTGCTCGTCTTCCCTCTTAGGCCCTTGGGCTGCTCCCGGCACTACTGGGTCTCACTCCTACCTGCCGACCATGCCCTCCTGTGTCTGACCATTCCCCCTTCCAGCCACTGTGATCTCTTCACCTTCTTCCAATCTTTGTTCTTAGTCCATCTCCTTCATTGTAAGCATTCTTGATTAGAATGAGGTCCAGGATAGGGGTCCCCCCCCGGCATCCCTCTTTCCCCTCCAAGAAACCACATCCAGGCCAGCTCTTGTGGGAGTCTCTATTTCAAGCCATACAAGACATGCAGCCAGGCTTGGTGGTGTCCGTTTCCTGTCACACACCTTTGCTGGGGATGCTTTGCAACATGACAGCCTCATCTTGGCTGGGGACTCAGCCCAGCCCCCCCACCCCACCATCGTGCCATCATTAACAGGAGGACAGAAGTAGGCCAGGCACCAGGATCCTTCCCATAACTATCTCAGAAGATCCTCATAGCTACCCTATACGCAACACTGACCCCATTCTACAGGTAAGACGCGAAGGCTCTGTAGATGAGGGGGAAAGTAAGTGATGGAAGGGGTGACCTAGATCAAGAGGCATTATACTCATAAACTGACATGTTATGTTAAATTGAACTCCCCCTCCCCTCCTTGTACAACTACTTTAACAAATAACACATTTAAGAAAAAGAAAGAAAAGAAAAGAAACAGCCTCAAGCATTGCAAAGCATCACACAGTCGACAAGGCAGCAGAACAAGGATTCAGACTCGTGCCTGTTCCACTGGACAGACAGGGCTGTCAGCATTTGGACGGACACCCACCAGGGCCCTAAAGCTCCCACAGGAAGGACTGAATATTTATTTCCACATGCCCCCTTCCTGCCCCTTCAGATCTTTTATTTAAGTCAAAGTAGACTCTTCTTTACCTCTTCATAGCGTCCAAGGACTTCACTCGGCAGCAGCAGGTGCTCTCTAAATGTCTGAAAATAAAGAAACAAAAGAATGAATGGATGGCTAGTGACTCCAGGGTTTGCTTCCCAATTCCCATGTGTGTTTGCTTCTCTCCAGGGCCAAGGGACTAGACTCGTCACCATTTGTAGGTGGTTCTCCCTCAGCCTCTTTCTGCTTAGGTTGGGCCAGCATTCCTCTATAAATTCTCACATTTCTCCCCTTCCAACTTTTGATTCAGAAAATGGTAAGATTCCACTCCAGCTGAGTGTGGTGGCACATGCCTGTAATCATAGCTACTCTGGAAGAAGAGGTAAAAGGATCATAGTTTGAAACCATAAGGAACAACATTAAGCCGGGCGCTGATGGCTCATGCCTGTAATCCTAACTACTCAGGAGGCTGAGATCTGAAGATCACGGTTCAAAGCCAGCCCAGGCAGGAAAGTCCGTGAGACTCTTACCTCCAATAAACCACTTGAAAACCATAAGTGGCGCTGTGGCTTAAGTGGTAGAGTGCTTGCCTTGAGCTGAAGAGCTGAGGGACAGCACCCAAGCCCAGAGTTCAAGCCCCACAACTGACAAAAAAAAAAAGACCTACAGTCCAATGGGCAGACAGGAAGACCTGCGTACAGTGGCACTGACTCAAAATCTGGCCCTGGGGGAGACCTAAAATGCAGAAGAAAGAGCCAACAGACTAGGATGTGGGCCATGGTCTGGTCATTAAAACAAAACCCTGCCTTCTTCATGAACACCCTACCAGACCCTAATGGCTATGGTCTCCTTTTCCCCATTTAGTTACAAGAAAAACCACAGTTCCTATGTCTTCCTTTTAGCATCATGCCGAGATGTCATGAGACCAGACCCAAGGAAAAGCTCAGAGACTAAGAAGGCTCTAGGCTTAGAGCAGCAGCCACACAGCTAGAGCCCTAAGGTTGTAGTCACAGATGCAGAGACCCATTCATGTGAGGTGAAGATCTTTCTTGACCAGAAGTTGGAACTCAAATGTCCAGGTGCCAGGCAGTACATGGAGTCTAAAATGGCTGGTGTGGGGTGCCTCAAAGTTGGCTCAGCTTGACCTAGGAGGTGAGACAGCACAGGCCTGCCCACAAGTCTTGCTCAGCCTTTTGTGGGAACACAGCCCAGTGTGGCCAGGTCTGCTTATTTTTTAAGAGAAATCAGAAATCCAGCTCTGTATGGAACTCTCTAGGGTTTCAAACCCTGAAAACAAAGGTTTTCAAATTATGTTCAGAGGTTGTGCAAGTCAACAGCATGTGCTAAGTGAAACACATCCCTGCTCAGTAGAAGCTATGTACAAAATCAACTATGCGACTTGTGGGCAGTGGGGGAGGGGAAACTGAGGAAAAGCAAAGGAAGGGGTCCAAAAGAGAAATGTACACATTTCCCGAATTGTGAAACAGTAATCTGCAAGAAAGGGAATGGGAAAGTAGTAGTATGAGTGAATATTTCAAAGTATATTATATGTACATATGAAAATAGCACACTGAGCCGGGCGCTGGTGGCTCATGCCTGTAATCCTAGCTACTTAGGAGGCTGAGATCTGAGGATCATGGTTCAAAGCTAGCCTGGGCAAGGAAAATGTATGAGACTGTTAATTCCAATTAACCACCAGAAAACCAGAAGTGGCACTGTGGTTCAAATGGTAGAGCTCTTGCCTTGAGCTGAAGAGCTCAGCCACCTGGCCCAGAGTTCAAGCCCCATGACAGACGGAAGGAAGGAATGAAGGAAGGAAGGAAGGAAGGAAGGAAGGAAGGAAGGAAGGAAGGAAGGAAGGAAAGAAGGAAGGAAGGAAGGAAGGAAGGAAGACACACTGGAAATGGTGGCTCATGTCTGTATTCCTGGGTACTGTGGAAGCTGAGATCAGGAGGCCAGCTAGCCTCAGCAAAAAGTTCTCAAGACTCATCTCAACCAATAAAAAAAAATTGGGTGTGGTGGCATGCATCTGTCATTATAGCTACATAGGAAGCATAAATAGGAGGATCACTATTTAATCAGACCCTATCCAAAAACAAGACCCTATTTGAAAAATAATAAAAGCAAAATTGCCTGGGGGTATGGTTTACATGGTAGAGCAGCTGTCTGGCAAGCTCAAGGCCTTGAGTACAAACCCTAGTTTCACAAAAAAATAAATAAATAAATAAACACACACACACACACACACACACACACACACACACACACACACACACACACACACATATATATTGGATTAAATAATAATGAAACTCACTAAAAACTGAAGGATAAAACAAGTGAAGGGAGGAGGAAGAAACAGTAATAAAAGAATTTGATCAAAGTACTCTGCATGGATGGATGGGTAAACCACAACAAAACCTCTTTGTACAAGTACTATGTGCTAGTCAGATGCCTGTAATCCTAGCTACTCAGGAAGCTGAGATCTGAGGACTGCGGTTTGAAGCCAGTCTTCATAGGAAAGTCCATGAGGCGTTTCTTTCCAATTAACCTCCAAAAAAGCTGTAGGTGGAGCTGTGGCTCAAGTCATAGAATGCTAGCTTTGAGAGAAAAAAAAAATCCAGGGACTACACTCAGGCCTTGAGTTCAAACCCCGGGACTGGCACACACACGCACACGCGCACACACACACACACACACACACACACACACACACACACACACACACACACACAAAATCCCCAAACAATTAATATGTACTAATAAAAAAAGTGGCTAATACAATAAATGTGTATGTTATAGATGTCATACCACAAAAAAGGACCAGTGAGTTTTCTTGTATGTAAATTAATAAAGCTGATAAATATTTTCATCTTCAGATTATTCAAATCAGATGGCATTCATTTTACTTAGCATATTTTTAACTGACTGTGCAATGTAATAGCAGATGGCAGACCAATCCCATAATAGAAAAAATATTTTCTCAAGCCTTTCAGCACAAACTACAAGGATGTCTTACATTTCCTAACTCCACGTAGTCACCTGGTCTCTTGGTCTCTCGTCTTCTGGCCTCTGGCCAGCCTGGCTAGGCTTCTGTACCACATGGTGGCCAGGACCAGGACAGGAGCTGAGATATCTCAGGGCCTCCCATGCCTAGTTTTGACATCAGTGACATCATCTCTAACAGTGCACAGCCACATGTCTAGCTGAGGGACAGAGCCACGAGGTCCACAGAGCAGGAAGCCTGGCAGTGCCAGAGACAGAGAAGGGAGTGAGGCCAAGCAGAACCACAAGAGACCCTGTGCCTGTCCCTGCCTCTGCCTGAGTACCTGCAGAACTGTGGCTGTGCCTTCCGTCCACTTCCAACCTCACTCAGGCCAAGGGTAAGCCCGAGTCATATGGGAAAGGCTCCCAGAGGAGCCAGGCCAACCCCGCACCACCACTACCCCATCCAGGGCACCTGTGCCCCTGTCTCAGGACAGGTGCAGCTCTCCATACACGGTGGGGAGTAGTGCGGTCCGTCCTCTAGGCAAGCTTGTTTACACTAAATCCAAAAAAGGAAGTGGAGATGTGGCCCAAGTGACAGAGTACTAGCCTTGAGCCAAAAAAACCAAGGGAGAGCTCAAGGCCCTGAGTGCAAGCCCTCCCCCCTCCCCGGCCCCCAGTACTGGGAGGGAAAAAAGGCTGTATGACTATTTATGGAAAGGGTTTATCCAAAGCCAACCTGTGCAGATAAATCTGAATGACTCTTCTCTCCAGCAAAAAGACAGAAATAGAGGTGAGGCTCTACTTGAAAGGGACCGCCTTTGAACAAAAAGCTAAGTAAGAGCATGAGGCCCTGAGTTCAAGCCCCAGTACCAGCATTAAGAAAAAAAAAATTTTAAGGCCCAGAAAGGAAAAACAGAAAACAGCATGAGACCTGGGTTAACCTAGTCTGTCAATTTACCAGCCATGTGAATTTGGACACGTTGGTCAACGTCTCTGAACCTCATTTCTCTACCTTTCCCACATAGGAGAGTAATTCCAGCTTCGCACATTTAGACAGCCTGGCACCATACACTCCATGTCCCTTCTTCTGAGTGGACATAGCAGCCCAGAGCTGGTCCCAGCCACAGCAGAGGAACACAGCACGTATCCCCTCAGTGGCTTACAAGTTATAGGAAAGAATATTTTGCTGAACTGAAGGAGGCCTAGCATTGTAACCACCCACACCCCCACTTACTTACTTACTTCTTGAAGTAAGGAAATCTGCCAAGAGCCAGTGGCTCATACCTATAATCCTAGCTACTCAGGAGGCTGAGATCTAAGGATCCCAATTCAAAGCCAGCTCCTCCCCCACCCCCAACCTGCATTCAGGCAGAAGAGTCTGTGGGACTTATCTCCAGTTAACCGCAGAAAGCTGGAATTGGAGGTTATGGCTCAAGTGGTAGAGCACCTAGCCCTGAGCAAAAAGAGATAAGCAAGAGAGAGAGACCCTGAGTTCAAACCCCATTACCAACACACACACACACACACACACACACACACACACACACACACACACACACACACACACACACACACACACACACACACACACACACACACACACACACACACACACACACACTCCATCCATACCATTTGACCCTGTGAAAATTTGTCCCCAGAAAATATCTGTCATGTGCGGGAGACATAAGTATAAAAATGTACCTGGTGATTTATAATAGGAAAAAAAATGGAGAAATCATTGAACTACCTAACAACACAGAAATGATTAAATAAACGAGAGTGCATCCAACAGATGGAAACCTGTGCTTCTCTTAATCTTACCTTAAAAAAAAGTCACATATTTCCAAACACAACATAAGGATCTTTGACAATTAGCCTCTAGAAAAGAAAAACAGCTCTTCAAGTTCAAGTCGTTCAAGACTCTCCTTACTAAAGCACCCTTTTTCCCTTCCTCCCCCCTCCCTCTCTGTTACTTGATTTTAAGCAGTGGAGTACTGTTTGGGGAACTCACATTAACCCTCCCTGACCTCAATCATTGCTACTTTGGAGTGTTTATAGAGGTCACCTGCTGGAATTGGCAAAAGGGAGACAAAGAAATTTACAGGGATTTAGTAATTGTTCTTGGGGTGAAGACCTGACCATTGCCAAGTGTTGGCTGTCATTGTAAACAAGCCTTTAGAGATCACTTTTAAAAGCAATCCAAGAAGCAGTTCTATGGTGGCCGTCACAAATATACACTTAGGGGACAAATGAAAAGACAGCCTAATGCTATGCAAATAAATACTTGTGACTCCAAATGCAGTTGCCTGAGAGGACATAACCACATACAAATTTTCCGAGGGTCGCATCACGATCTCAGGCAACTTAGACAAAGTGATGGGCTGGGGACATTCACAAAGCCTCCCCAGGGAGAGGGCAAAACAGGAAACTTGGAACTAGAAAGTGGGGTGTCAACAATGGAGTGTTTCTACCTTTAACATATTTTATGTCATGTGTGGCCTTATCTATTTATTTGCTTATCTGTTATTTGCTTACTTATTTATATTTGAGATAGTCTCTCTCTCTCTCTCTCTCTCTCTCTCTCTCTCTGTCTGTCTGTCTGTCTCTCTCTCTCTCTCTCTCTCTCTCTCTCTCTCTCTCTCTCTCTCTCTCTCCCCCCCCCCCCCAGGCTGGCATCAAATTCATGATCCTCCTGCCTCAGACTCTTAAGTAGGAGGGATTACAAGCATGTATTACCATTCCCGGCTCATTATGTGTGTTTTCTGTGTTGTTTTGTTCTGGTATTGTGGCTTAAACTCAGTGCCTCATCCTCACAGCTTTCTTGCTCATGGTTGGTGCTCTCCCTGTTAAGCCATTCCTACAGTTCAGCATTTTGCTGGTTAGTTGGAGACCAGAGTTTTCTGCAGGTTCTGAACCATGTTCATCCAGTTCTCAGCTTCCTGAGTAGCTATGAATATAGTCATGAGCCACTGGTACCCAGCCCTATGTGGGTTTTAAATGTTGTTGTGGGAAAAAAATTACAATTAGAGCATAAGTAAGCATTTAATCACTTCATCTCTATCTATTAACACTATTTTTTTTGGTCATAGGACTTGAACTCTAGGCCTGGGCGCTGGCCCTCAGCTCTTCAGCTCAAGGTGCTCTACCACTTGAGCCACAGCACCACTTTCAGTTTTCTGGTGGTTAATTGGAGATAAGAGTCCCACGGACTTTCCTGCCTGAGCTGGCTTTGAACTGTGATTCTCAGATCTCAGCATCCTGAGTAGCCAGGATTACAGGCATGATCCACCGCTCCCAACTACTATCCATTAATACTTTTATATTCAAATTGGCCCTTGTATTGTGTGTGTGTGTGTGTGTGTGTGTGTGTGTGTGTGTGTGTGTGTGTGTGTGTGTATGTGCGTGTTGATCCTAGGGCTTAACCACAGGGCTTGGGCACTGTCCCTGAGCTTCTTTTGCTCAAGGCTAAGCATTCTACTATTTAAGCCACAACTCCACTTCTGGTTTGCCCTGGGGTGGGAGGAGGGGTGGGGTGTGTGTGTATGTGTGTGTGTGTGTGTGTGTGTGTGTGTGTGTGTGTGTGTGTGTGTGTGTGTGTGTGTGTGTGTGTGTGTTTAAAATGTGGAGATAAAAGTCTCATAGACTTTCCTGTCCTGGCTGGCTTTGAACTGCGATCCTCAGTCTCAGCCTCCTGAATAGCTAGGATTACAGGTGTGAGCCACCAGTGCCTGGACCTGGTACTTTTTATTAAATATTCCAGGTGTAAAAACTGGGCCTTAAATCACTGGCCACCATATACTTTGGCCCACATGTTACAGGGTGGTAAGAAAAAGTATCTATAAAGTAGCATTAAGTAGAAAACAGTTCCAATGCTATAGAATAATCTTAATCTGGTTAAATGTACATACAAATACATACTGTAAGTCTGGGAAGGTGGCTCAGTGGTAGAGTGCTTGTCTCACATGTATGAGGCCCTGGGTTTGATTCCTCAGCACCACATAAACCAAAAAAGCTGGAAGTGGCACTATGGCTCAAGTGGTAGAATGCTAGCCTTGAGCTGAGGAGCTGAGGGACAGTGCACAGACCCAGAGTTCAAGTCTCATGACCAAAAAAAAAAAAAAAAAAAACCCAGAAACAAAATACATACTGTAGACATTTTAAAGAGCTAGAAAGTCAGGTTCTAGTAGCTCATGCCTGTAATCCTAGCTACTCAGGGGGCTGAGATCTGAGGGTTGGGGTTCAAAGCCAGCTGTGCAGAAAGATCTATAAGATTCCTATCTCCACTAAACTACAAAAACTAAAACAAAAAATCTCTGAAGGTGGAGCTGTGGCCCAAGTGGTAGAGCACTAGCCTTGCATGCCTGAGGCCCTGGGTTCGATTCCTCAGCACCACATAAGCAAAAAGAAAAAAAGCCGGAGGTGGCGCTGTGACTCAAGTGGTAGAGCGTTAGCCTTGAGCTGAAGAGCTGAGGGACAGTGCCTAGGCCTAGAGTTCAGGCCCCACGACTGGACCCCAAAAAAACAAAAAACAAAAACCAAGTGGTAGAGCACTAGCCTTGAGCAAAAGAAGCTCAGGGACAGACCCCAGGCCCTGAGTTCAAGCCACACACACACACAAACACACACACACACACACACACACACACACACACACACGGGGGGGAGAGAGAGAGAGAGAGAGAGAGAGAGAGAGAGAGAGAGAGAGAGAGAGATCTGGGGATAGTGGTGCACATTGGTAATTCCAGCATTTAGGAGGCTGAGGCAGGAGGAACATGAATTGGAGGCCAGCCTGGGCTATATAGCCAAATCTTCTCTCAAAAGAGAGAGAAGGAGAGAGAGGAAGAAAGGGAGGAAGAGAGGACAAAAGGAGGAAAGGGAGGAGAAGAGAAAAAAGGAGGAAATGAGAGGGGGAAGGAGAAGGAGGGGGCATTTACATACATGGTACACACGGACAGCACACAGATGCCCACGGCCTGGAAGGAAATGCATCACACTGCCAGCAGCCCCAGGTGGATGTGTTTGAGAGAGCTCGTGGGCTTTCCACCGATTCCACTGGAGGCCACGGAGGGTGAGCACCATCCACCTGCTCCGTCTCACTTCTCTCTGAGAGAAAATATATTCCTAATTAACCTGCATTTTCCTAGCCCTGCCCCCAGGCCTGTGGGGTTCCCAGGAGCTGTCAATCACAGCCCTAAGCAAGATGTCTCAGGCTCAGACCCCACCTAGCATGGAGGGCTTCTGTCTCAGGAAGGACATGGAGGTAGGCACTGTGGGCTTTGCATGCATCATCTTCCTTGTCCTTTCTACAGTCTTCTGTTTCACAGGTGGAGAAGCTGAGGCAGCCAGAGGATGCGTTATATAGCCGGTCAGAAACAGACCTGAGACTGCACCCCAGGCAGCCCTGGGCACTGGGGGCGACTCCTATGCCCACAAACATACCTCTGAGCTGCAGCTGACGCCCACTCTAACATGGATGCCAACGGTGCCCTGTTGGTGTGGGTGGAAGCCAGCCACGGTCATGGCACCACTGGGATAATCTGGACCACACACCAGCTCCACTGCTCCGTGTCAGTGTTAGCCCAAGGAAAGAAGCTGGGCCCAATGGTGCCCCCACTTTTGTGAAGCCACATTATCTGACACAAACCAGAGCACGTGGAGCCTCAGAGGTTTTACCTCTCACCCCTGCCTGTTCTTGCAGACCTCCTCCCTGTGGCTTCCCCACAATTCAGACAGGAGTTTAGACAACAATCCAGGATCACCCTTCCCCGACCCTCCCTGGGACCCCTTCTCCACCCAGGTCCAGGTCCCAGGTGCCCTCCAGCCAGCCCTGTGTACCCTGTCTATACAACTCTTCCTGAATGTACCCAATTCCAGTGAGCTCAGGTAAGGTGTCTCCTCCTACTCGGTCCAGCCCACCCTCTCTTCCACCCTCCCCTCCCTTTTCTCACAGCTGAAGTGGCAACAGCTCCTTACCCCCACCCCCACTGGCTTAGCCCCTGCACACGCAAAGAGCTTTAACCAGGACTGGCTACAGATGACATTAGAAAAGGTCAGAGGCCAGTGCTGTAAAACACCTGGCTGAAAGGAAGGGGGCGGGGAACCTGGGGCTTGAGAGCTGGGCACCCCCCTTTATGAGAAAGACCACAAGACCCCTGGACACCTACATCCATTTCTCCCTCCAATTTTTCTCTCCTCCTCGGGCTCCCTTTTGATCTTGTTTTCAAGCAAGAGGAGAGCATTTCTGCGCTGACTCTGGCTTGATTATAACGGACTCTGAACCTTCCCAGTGATTAAAGTAGCCGCGAGGCTATGTTCTCCAGAGATCCGACTGCGGGTTGAATAATTCAAGGCATCCCTTCCAGAAAGCTGAGAAATCTGGGAGAGAGGGGGGAAAAATCAGAGAGCAGAAAAGTGCAGGGTTTTTTGTTGTTTTTTTTTTTTTAAGAAAAGAGTCATTTCCCCAATGCTGGCTTCACAATAAGTAGTCAATAAATGATAGTTAATTTTGACTGACAGAGACGCTTATACAGAAGTCACATGGAGAGGCTGGCTAGAGCACTGGATGGGCAGGGGAGGACAGTGGGGGACATTTCATGTTACCTTCCTCCTCAATATTACAGGCAGAGAAGCTGGCGCTTCCTGGGCTTTCTGAGCTGGAAGGAGGTTGGAGGCAAAGACAGTGAAGGCAGGGGCCAGGGGCTCCATCCCTTGCTCAGCCCCCTGATGGGCGGGGGGGTCATACTTGAAGGATTCTCATGAAGAAGAGTGGAGCCTTTGGGCTCAGCTGGGTTGTCATGGTGCCAGGTAGCGGGCTTGGCGGGAGCGAGGAGAACTAAAAGCAGGGGTGAAGCAACTCAGGGTCAGCTGCCCCAGGCGAAGTGGCAGGGAAGCAGCCTGCCAAGGGCAGCAGTGGTACCTTCAAGGGATGGTGAGAATGGACGTGAAGAAAAAAGCATGGATGTGAGGTCCGACTCCACTGAGCCACCCACATAAGCAGGAAAGACTTCGGGGTGGAAGGAATCCCCCAAAACCATGGATACATACGTGGATGCATTTCCATCCCCAGCTGGCACAGCCCTAAGGTTCAGGTTCTAGAACTTCCTTCAAGTCTAGTCCACCACTTGGCATTATCTACCAGGTGGATAATCCTAGCCTAAGAAGGTTCTGGAATCCTCCTATCTGAGGAAACTGAAGCCCAGCGAGTTGAGGTTGCCCCCTCTGTGACACAGATCTAGTAAAAAGAGATGTGAGAACCAGGACCCCTCCCCCCCGTGCCATTCCCGGGACAGCGTGTGTACATGTACCACAGAGACAGACATGGCCACTGAGGGGGCGGGGGTTCTGCAGAGTGAAGACCATGCATGTTCCTCTGCCCAGTGTCCTGTCAGCATCTCGCAAGCTGGAATCCAGCTGCTGCCTCCCTGGGGCTGCTGGGTCAGCATCCACACAGCCAATTCAGCTACCTGAGCTTTAATGAACACAAGAGCTATGACCAGGGACCTGGAGGCCCAGAAAATTCCAATGGCAAGCCCACTCTTTATGGTCAATTATCATCACACACACACACACACACACACACACACACACACACACACACACACACACACACACACACACACGCCAGGAGTCCAGAGCTCAGAAGCCACAGTGCCCACAGCCAGGGCGGCTCCCACCCTTGGGCACAAAGCCCCAAGTGTTCCAATACCCAAGTTCCCAGTCCCTGGAGGAAGCCAGACAAATAGAGAACAGGTCCTAATGTTAGTCTGGAAGGACAGAAGCCCCCAAGATTTCTGGGCAGGGCAAACATTTGAACTATGAATGTGTTCTCTGATTCCAGATCCTCAGATTAGCTCCTCCAGGATCTTTTAGAGAAACTTAAGAAGATAAGAAGAATCCAGACAGAAGGGTAAATGACTTGGCTGCACCACAGCTGCAGGCTCTGTTGCCAGCTGGACCAATCCAAGCTCTCCCCTGAGCACCATGGGGACTGGAGATGGAGAGAAGGGAAGAGGGAAAGTCAAAGGCTCACTGGGCCCCTGAGGCTCAGAAATGATGGGTACCTTCCCATAGGCCCTGGGAGCTCATGGGCACATTAGTTCTGTCTCCCACTGAACTGTGTCTCGCTCCTGGTCCTTCAGCTGCCCCTGCTGGATGTGACTGAACAACCTCCCTTATGAAACAGGCCCCCTAGATGCCCATCTCCCCTGTGATATGGAGGATCTAGATGCCCCAAGTGAAGAACTCACACCACAACCTGGCCCAAGAAGCCAGGGAGCAGCATTTTCTGACCCTGTATTCATGCCCCTGGCAGCCACCATGGCTTAGCTGAATCTCACAAAGCTCTGGGCCTGTACTTCTTTGGGGAAGGTGTCTTTTCACCTCCCAGCAGGGAGGTCTTGGAGATGTTTATTACTCTCCATCTGCCCACCCTCCTGCCTCTGGATGATGTTGGCATGGACTGCCTGACACAGATCTGCCTTGAGCCCTGTGAGGAACTTTCCACAGCTCTTCTAAGCTATCCAAGACAGCCTCGACTGCAGGACTGGCACAGGAGTCTTCCATGCTGACTAGCCTCACCACTCTGGTCTTCCTCCCTCCCTTAGTACAAGGCAATATCAGGCCACACCCTAGGACCTAGGACCTTTCAGGTAAAACGCTGTGACACTTGGGCCTTCAGCCTCCTGTGCCCTTGCAACTGAATGTCACAGTAGGCTCCATGTTGGCCAGCCTGAACTTGTCCCATTCCCCCACAGAGCCTCGTTACCTCACCAGGTAGGAAAGATGCCCTCCATGCAAGGCTGTGAATAGGATTTGCAATCACTCAGAGACCAAGTTACCCACAGGGTGTTTGACAGGCTTGCATCTATAGCCCTCACACCTGGAAAACTGTAATTCATGTGTCCAGCTTCTACCAGGGGTCACCGTTTCACAAAGCCCTTTCTGACTCCTTACCCAGCCTCTGACACAGCTTCTGACTCTGAGCTTACAGCAACCTAATCTTGCCTCTCACTGACCACTTGGGCCCCACCATTGTCCAAGCACCCAGATGTGTCTTCCCACCACCACCACATCTGAGCTCAACAGGCCCAGAACCAGAGATTTTTTTTTTCTCACCAACCCCCAGGATAAGGCTTGGCACACAGATGAAATCCATAGATGTTTATTTAATTGAATTGCATTGAATTATTCAAACCTTATTGAATTCTGTCACCCAGCATCTCCTCAGTTCCTCCCAGCTTTTCGAAGCTGGACTTCTTCCTTCATCAATAACAATAAGAGCTAAGCCCTATTGATTGCTTCCTGTATGCAGAGCATTTGCTAGGTGTGGGACTCAGGACCAGCTCCTTCATCCTTGCCACAAGCCCACTGAGGTAGGCACTGGGATTGTTCTTCAAATGAGGAAAGTGAGGCACAGGATGCTGAGTATCATATCCAAGGTCAAATTGGTAGAAAGTATGTGAGCTGGATTCAAGCCTATACCTTCTGTTCGGCAGGACAACTGTTTGCTTGTTTGTTTTTATTTAGTGCCAGTACTGGGACTTGAACTCAGGGCCTTACCCTCCTGCTTGTTTTTTCCCCTCAATGCTGACACTCTACCACATGAGCCACAAGCTCCACTTCCAGCTTTTTGCTGGTTAATTGGAGATAAGAGTCTCTCAGATTTGTCTACCAGGCTGGCTTCAAACCTTGATCCTCAAATTTCAGTTTCCTAAGTAGCTAGGATTATCGGTATACGCCACCAGTGCCTCAATGTTGCATTTTATTTTTTATCTTTCATTTGGGAATACATTTTGATATAGAAGGGTTCAGAAATGGTTCATGAGTTCCGTGAGGTTTTTCCTCCCATGTTTCCCAAAAGGTCATGTCTCACCTAACTATGATCCAGTCACCAAGATTTTTAAAAATAATATTGTCACAATATTGTTACGTAAACTGCAGACATGTGGATTTCCTCCAGTTTTTCCACTAATGCCCTTTCTGTATTCCAGGGTTTCCATGGGCATTTCTCATCATCCATGGCCCTGATGCTTTGCAAGGCCTACACTCAGGCCTATCATACATGGACTAATTCTCAGCTTGAGTTGACCTGGTATAACCTCAGGAAGAGTCAGGCTGTGGGTTTCTTCTAGAGAAGCACACCATAAGGGTGACATTCCTGACCCCTCACATAGGATCATGGCCACCCAGTGTCAACAGGCTTTGTCACTGTGATGTCGACATCAATCTCCCCATGCATGGAAACATTCAGGAAGGCTGTTGAGTGACAGTAGAACTTAGGTGGGACTTGTCTGAGCAACAGGGAGGCATGGCCAGTCCGGAAAGCAGAACTGTGTGGGACAGAACAAGGAAGAACAAGATGGACAGTGCCTTATACAAAGGCATCAGCTCAAAGGTCAGAGAAGGTCCTGTAGCCGGGCATGGAGACTCATGTCTGTAATTTTAGCCACTCAGGAGGTAGAGGTTGGAAGGGTTGTAGCTCAAGGCCAACCTTCACTTACACACACACACACACACACACACACACACACACACACACACACACACACACACGTTTGCAAGATTCTATTCCAGCCAATAAAGAGCTAGGTGCAGTGGTGTGTGCCTATCATTCCAAATATGATGGGAAGCATTCATAGGAGGATCATGGTCCAGGGAAAAGGTAAGACTCTAGTAAAAAAAAAAAAATCTACATTAAAAGGGCTAGGGGTGTGGCACAACTGGTAGAGTATCTACCTAGCAAGAATGAAGCCCACCCTGAGTTCAAACCCCAATACTAACAATTACAATAAAGTCTTATAGTCATGTCCCAGGCTCCAGGCAGAATGACCCTGGCGCTCACATAGCACCTTGGAACACCTCCCCCTTTGCAGCCTGGAAACTCCAGACAGTGCTTTCCAGAAAGATCAAAATAGTGAAGCAAGCCTCTTTCCTCCCCTACCTTCTCTCTGCTCCCACCACACTCTGTTCTGCCCTAGATTTAGCATGCTTTGCTTCTAGATGCACTTGTGCTCACCTGAGCCCTTACCCCTTAGACTCTGCACTTCCTCCAGGTCTCCAGCCTGGGGTCCCACACACAGTAGGGGCTTACCAAACATTGTTAGAGAAGCAGAAAGAAGACCGATTCACTGTATGAGTAGCTTTGCAAAGAATATCCTGAAGACATTTTGTGACTCTTGCATCTTATAAAGCTCAGAAAAATCATCTAAAGAGCTGATGACTGGAAAGTTTCCATTATACTCACAAGAAGAGCCAGAGCAAATCACAAGAAACATAGGACAGCAATTTTGCGTTTAAGATGCCAAAAGGGCCTAGGTGAAGAACAAGCAGGAATACGACTAGCCTTGAAGGCAGACTCAGCTGTTTTCAACAGCAAGCTGCACGTGGGCAGACTGAACTCACAGGCCTGGAAAGCAAAGCTGAAACTGATACAGCGCTCTGAAGCTGCAGTACCAAAGGTGTGACATCCACACAAAAGCAGGTGATAGACCTGTTCTCCTCAATGGTGGTTAAGCCATAATCAGAGAATTCGGTTCAGTTAGACAAACTGGAGCCAAGCATGGTGAATCATGCCTGTAATGCTAGTAACTCAGGAAGATTGAAAGTTTAAAGTCTGGGCACATGGCAAGACTCTGTCAAGAAGAAAAGAAAGGAAGCAGGGAAGGAGGAAGGGAGGGAGGAAAATCAAACTGGACTGTGTGCAGAGGTTGACCTTCAGAATGGCGCAAGCCCTGAGATTGTGCAGGGCGAGGGCAGGAAGAATGCCTCAGACAGTAGAAAGATGAGAGTTGAAAAATCTGAACAATGACTATGAACTGCTCCGGGGACTTTGTTGTTTCATTTTGTTTTGTTTTGTTGGCAGAATTGAGCATCGTGCTCACTAGGCAAGGGCTTTACCACTTGAACCATGAATCTTTCAGACCCTCTTTTATTTTGTTTCCTTTTTTAGTTATTTTTCAGTTAGAGTCCACTTTTTTCTCTTGGCCTGGGGCTGGCCTTAGACCATGATCCTCCTCTACCCGGCCTCCCTCATAGCTAGGAAGACAAGTGTACATTATCAAGTGTGGCCCATCTGCAGAGTGCTTATGGGTCATACAGTGTTAAGATTTGGTCCCAAGAGCAATAGAAAGCCCTAGTCTGTGTTATATATTGGTCACACACACACACACACACACACACACACACACACACACACACACACACACACACACACATACACACAAGATACAGCTCTTCCATATCTAGTAGAAACCCTGCATGGAAGTGCTTCAAAGGAGTGGGAGGTGAGAATCCCTTGGAACTTGACGCAGGAGGGAACGAGGACCAGTAAAGCACATGGCCAAGGCTGCCAGGGGGCCATCTGCACTCACTCTTGGCCCCGGCCTTCAGGGATCTGGGGGAACCGGCAGCTGGCAGAGCAGGCTTTCTGTAACAGAACTTCATGAGTCCTGCTTTATTTCTGCATCACCCTGCAGAACACCAGGGCCAGAGCCTATCGCACACCTGCTGTGCTTTCCTTAAAGAAGAGACACAGTCTGCCACCGACCCAGTCCCCCTCAGGGAGAGCACATGTTCTGATCCCTCGGGACAACTTCTAGGTGCGTCACTGCAGCACACAGCTGACTGTCCACCTGTCACCGTGTCACCTCGCCCTCCACCCTTCACCCTCCACCACCCATCCTCTACCTACCCTCCACCATTGATTCTCATCTTCCTGATGCTGCTGCTCAGCCTGCAGTCCAATCAGATTCGGCCACCACAGTGGCTGCCACCCTCCCAGGAATGGATCCTGTAGATCCCTTTTCCTCCTCTTCCTCCTCCTCCTCTACCTCTCCCTCCTCCTTTTTCCTGGCAGTACTAGGGAATAAACTCAGTGCCTTGTGCTTGCTAGGCAGGCTCTCAACCACCTGAACCATGTCCCCAGACATTTTGCTTTAGTTTATTGGGGGGGGTGTATAGGGTAGGATCTTCTGTTAGCTGTCTAGTGCCAGCTTAGATGGAGATGCTCCTTCCTACACTTCAAAAGTAGCTGGAATCACAGAAGTGTATCACCATATGCAGCTTATTAACCGAGATGCTGGTCTTACAACAATTTTGTGCAAACTTGCCTCAAACCACAATCCTCCGGAGTGCTACCTCCCAAATAGCTGGGATTATAGGCATGCTGGGTCCCTGTTTCCTTACTCCCTAGTCAAAGTGCAATCTATGTTCAATGCCCCGCCCAGACAGCAAGAAAAATCTAGGACAGTAAAATTTTCACCTCTCAACTGAGGCTATGTGTTTTCCATCAAGGCCCAAATGCAAACAGAATATTCAAGCATGGAACCAAGGATTCAGATGCCAAAAGACTAACACACACAGCTGGAGTACAGCTCATGGTGGAGCAAGTGCTTAGCATGCACAAGGCCCTGGGTTTGATCCAACCAAAAAGACCAATAGGTATGGTATCCAGCTGCTACAGTCAGCTCCATACAGCCCAGCTGCTAGAGCCGGCATCTACCCTTAAACAGAAAGCTCCAGACTAGGCACCATAGCACTGGCATCAGCAAGTTCACAACCCCCTTCCTGACAGTGGTGAAGACAAGGGGCCTGGGTGCACCAATGGGCAGATCCTCCAAGCTGAAGGCCCACCTTTAACTTTCACTCCTCGTGGAAGCAGAAGATCCAAGCCACAGGCAGAACTTAAGGGAGACTCAGTTGCCCCTCTTCCCTCACACATTGCAGAGGACCAGGCGTATAGCTCAGGTGGTAGAGCATCTGCCTAGCAAGTGCAAGGACCTGGGTTCGATGCCCAGTACCAGAAGAGGCTCAGACATGCTCTCAAAGCATAAACACATAGGAGGGGCTGACCCTGCCCAGCCTACACTTGACCTTTGTCCTGGAAGCAATCCAACAATCCTACATGGACCTTTCTAGCAAGCAGCCAAATCCATTTGACCCAAAGCCAACTTCATCCCTTTCCCTGGGTGCTAGGTTCCTGATCCTTACAGTCTGTCTGTCTCTCTGTCTGCACTCCTGGGCCCTTCAGAGATGGAAAATCATCCAACACAGCCAAATCATCTTTCTTCTAGAACTTTTTTTTAAGGTACCAGTACTGGGGAGGCTTGAACTCAGGGCCTAGGCTCTGTCTCTAAGCTCTCTCACTCAAAGTTGGCGCTCTACCACTTGAGCTACACGTCTATTTCCAGCTTTTTGGTGGTTCATTGGAGATAAAGACTCTCAAGGACTTCCCTGCCCAGGCTGGCTTTAAACTTCTGTTCTCAGATCTCAGCCTCTTGAGTACCTAGTATTATATAGGCATGAGCCATTGGCATCCAGCTCTTCTGGATAATTCTTGTGCCTTATAAAAGCTAGAGTTGGAACAAGGAAAGGTGTGACATTGTCCAAAAAGAACTGTACTCTTTACCTGACTCATGTAATTGTATCTCCTTTGTACATCCCCTTTATAATAACAATAAAAATTTTCAATGCAACTTATCCTGTCCATGGACTCCATCTGACAGCAGGAGGAAGCAGCCTGTGCCAGCCAGGCACCCAGGGAGGAAGCAGAGTCAGCCTTTTGTCTTCTCCTCTCTCTCCCTCTCTTCCTCTCCTCTCCTCTCCCTATATTCTCTTTCCTCTCTCCCTTTCTCACTTCTCCCTCTCGCCCTCCCTCATTTCCTCCTTCTCTCTCCTTCCTCTCTCTCTCTCTCTCCCTTTCTCCTTTGCCCCTCTCGCCCTCTCTCTCTCCCTATCTCCTCTCTCCCTCTCTCATTTCTTCCTCTCTTTTCTCCCTCCTTCCTTCCCACCCTCTCTCTCTTTCTCTCCCTCTCCCTTGCTCTCCAGGCCCCAACCTGAGGCTACAGAGGGCAGAACACCCCAGGGAAACATGCTAAAATTAAACCACATTGAGAGCAGTATGATTAAACTTCCCCCCATGATTAATTTAGGACATGCCACACTGGCCATCTCTTCCCAGAAATGAGAGGAAACCTTGGGGAGAATGTTCTGCATTGTGTAATCACACACTTGAGGCACGCCCCCCCCTCCTTCCCGCCCCCTCCCCTTGAGCCTAGACAAGAGAATCACAATGATAATTACACTGCTCTATTTATGGTTAGGAAAATCAGCAGTTCTAGGCCACACCTGCTAGGGTCCAGCTGAGTGCTGGAAAGACTACCAGGCATCCAGTCCACCTAACCTAACCACAGCAAGCACAGGGCAGGCGTGGCCCACACCGGCCTCAGGGAAAAGGCCAGGGCCATGGAGAACAGCTCATTGACTGGGTCAAGGAGAAGAAGCTGGGGGCTCTGAAGGACATTCTCATGGTGAAATCCAGCCAGTGGCCCATCTCGTCACTCAGCCTAAGCCATACAGATTTATTTATATTTTGTACGAGAGAAGGAAATTACTTAGCCGTAGGGATCAATTCTTCAACCCAATGTTTCCAACACAGCAATAAATTTATTTCACCATCTCCTTTTTCTTTTTTTTTTTTCTTTTTTCTTTTTACTTTTTCCTCTTCTTAAGCTTAAAGAAATAAGCCACCCTCTGGGAAGATAAAGAGGGGGAGGAAATTCCTAAGAAAGTCAAAGAGATAACCAAAACAACCCAGCCAGGAAGTGGTTCTGGGAGGCCCCTGGCTTTGTAGAGGGAGCACTGGAGTGGGAGTCAGGGGACGTGGGATCCAGGTGCTGGCCCTGCTGCTTTTCCGCAGCCTCAACACATCTCGGTTCTGCTTCCTGCCCCTAGGAAAAGGGTTCTCACTGCTCTGGGCTCCACTGTGTGGGTATGGAATTGAATGTAAGCAGATAGATGCAGGCTCCAGTTTGGTCCCAGGTTCAACAACACCATGACTGAATGGAGCTGCCGGGTAGCCAGGTTTTCTGGGGTGTTGTGTAGCCTTCACTACCATGTTTCTCTGACTGTGACATGCAAGGTGAGCCAGGAACCATTTGAGCCACGTTCCAGGGCCATTTTATACCGGGAGCTCCTTCCCACTCCAGAGGCAAGCTATGGTCTAAAGCACCCCACACCCAGGGAAATGCCAGCAGCTGGCCAGCTGTGATGTAGAGTCCAGGTAGATGCAACTGTTGGCCAAGACCATGCTGTGCAGGAGAAGCGATCATCGGGACTGGCTGAAGGAAACCATGTCCCAAGCATGCAGTCTAGGAGAGGGGCAGGAAAGCCTCTTCCTGGGAGCGTCTTAGAGCAGGAAGAGCAGAGCTAGATCAGGCCAAAGGAACAACAGCCTGGACACAGATAAAGAGGGGCAAAGATAGTCCATCTCTGCCAGGAAGGTCTTTCTGACCTGTGCCTGTGCCCTGCATCTGAAGAGGCAACTCACCTCACACCTAGACAGCTCCTTCTTTAATCTGAACTCAGGGCCCTGCACTGGCGGGGCAGGCACTCTTACCACTGAGCCACACCTCCAGCCCTAGGAGGTTCCTTCATGGCGGCATTCAAGACTCTCTGAGTCTACTCCATTCATTTTCCCCCCCAGATTTTGATTCTCCAAACCCAGCCTGACCCTCCCGCCCACTTGCTGTCTTTGCTGCACTGCTGTCTCCCCTGCCCACTCCATGCCCATGAATATTCTCAGTATCCCATTCTGTCCAACCCAAATGCCCCCCTTCCTCAAGTCATTATTCTAGACCATCCGTCTGAATTCCACTCTGTTCTTTGCCCTTTTTGGAGACCCTCATGACATTCTCTCAAGAAGAGCTCTTTACTAAGCACAGACACATAAACATGTCCCAGGCATACAGTGAAGTTCCAGTCAGCAATAAAAAGGGATGATTATTCCCAGCTATTCAGGAGATTGAGAAGATCAAGGTTCCAGGCCAGCCCAGGCAAAAACTTGATGAGACCTTGTCTCAACCAACAAAAGGTAGGCACAATGGTGTTCACCTGGCATTCCAACTGCGTAAGTACAAATAGGAGAATTGTAGTCCAGGTCATCATGGACCAGAAAAACAAGACCCTCTAGAATGTCTTCCTAGTAAGTGTGAGGGCCCGGGTTCAAACCCAACTACCACAAAAAATACATATATGTATATATATAAAACATATACATATAAACATGTATATTGTATGCGTATATATTATATGCATATAATATGTAATATATGTATATAATGCATACAATATATGTATATATTATATGTTATATAATACACATACATATATATTTAAGTAAAAAAAAAAACTAAAGCCAGGCACTGGTGGTTCATGCCTATAATACTAGCTCCTGAGGAGGCTGAGATCTGAGGATCACAGTTCAAAGCCAGCTCAGGCAGGAAAGTCTACCAATTATGCAACAGAAAACTAGAAGTGGCACTATGGCTCAAAGTGGTAGAGCACTAGCCTTGAACAAAAAAAGCCCAAGGACAGTACCCAGGTCCTAAGTTGAAGCCCCACAACCCAGAAAGGAAAGAAGGAAGGAAGGAAGGAAGGAAGGAAGGAAGGAAGGAAGGAAGGAAGGAAGGAAAGAAAGAAAGAAAGAAAGAAACCTAACAAGAGTACATACTATCTGAATTCCTTTATATGATCTAGCTCATACTAATCTATGGTGATAGGAATCTAGGGTTCAGAGGATTGACCCAAAGAGCAAGAAGAATGTGAAGTTTACCAGGCTGATAGCTACAGTATATGTTCCCTATCATCACCTCTGGCCATAGGTAACTACCCAACACTTGCTGTGAAATGTGAAATTTGTTTGAAGTATGAAAGACTCCTGATGCACATGGGAATATAAAGTGTCTCACTCAGGAATTTCATGTCGATTGTCATATTTTGAGTGGTATCTTAGACCTGTGAGGTTAAGTAAATATATTATTGCCAGAGTTTGGATGGTAAATGTCTGCCAAAGGTCCAGATGTTAAAGTGTTTTTCCCTGTGTGGCACTCCTGGGAGCTGGTGGAACATTTAAGAGGTAGAACCTGGTGGGAGACCTTTAGTTGAAGAACGCATGAAGACATGCATTCTGGAAGGGGATTGTGGGACTTCAGCCCCCTCCTCAAACTCTTCACTTGTGATGGGGGAGGATTTTCTCCTCCATACACTCCCGTCATGAACATGTTGCCTTACCACAGGCCCAAAGACACAAGGCCAGCCAATTATGGACACGGGACCTTCAAGACTATGAGCTGACATGGACCTCTTCTCTTCATAAGTTGGTTTTCTCAGGAATTTTTGTACAACAATAGAAAGCTGGCTAAGTATTAAAATTAATTTCAGGACTGAGGGGGTGACTCAAGTGGTAGAACACTTGCTTAGGGATCGTGAGGACCTAAGTTCAAACCACAGTAGCACAAAAGAAAAAAAAATTGTTCCACTATACCTTTTTACCATGTGTGTGTGTGTGTGTGTGTGTGTGTGTGTGTGTGTGTGTGTGTGTGTGTGTGTATTGTCAGTCCTGGGGCTTGACGTGTGTGTGTGTGTATATGTGTGTGTGTGTGTGTGTGTGTGTGTGTGTGTTGTCAGTCCTGGGGCTTGACGTGTGTGTGTGTGTGTGTGTGTGTGTGTGTGTGTATGTGTGTGTGTGTGTGTGTGTGTGTGTATTGTCAGTCCTGGGGCTTGACTTGAACTCAGGGTCTGGACACTGTCCCTGAGCATTTTTGTCCAAAACTGGCACTCTATCACTTGAGCCACAGCTTCACTTCCAGCTTTTTGGTAGTTAATTGGAGAGAAGAATCTCATGGACTTTCTTGCCTGAGCTGGCTTCAAATCATGATCTTTAGATCTCAGTCTCCTGAGCAGCTAGGATTTCAAGCATGAGCCACCAGCAAGCACCCTGCTTCATTTTACCTTTGTAATAAGGCTACTAGAAAAGTTTCAGTTACTAGGTAGCTCTCCTCATGTTCAAAAAGGCAGCACTGAGCCAGGCACCAGTGGCTCATGCCTGTAATCCTAGCTACTTAGGAGGCTGAGATCTGAGCATCATGGTTTGAAGCAGGAAAATCCTGGAGCCTCTTACCTCTAATGAATCACAGAAAAAAAAACAGAAGTAGAGCTGTGGCTTAAGTGGTAGAGCTCTAGCCATGAGCACAAAAGCTCAGGGATAGTGCCCAGGTCCAGATTTCGAATCCTAGGACCAGAAGAGAGAAAAAAAAAAAAGGCAGCACTGATGTAGATCCTGACTAGAGTATGGCTTACATAGGAAGACAGATTTGTTGAAATCCACAAGACCCATCATTTCACTATGTAGCTTGGTGTCATTCTAAGTGAACACTTACTATATGCTGCCAGGCATAGGTAATAAGCTGCTGTAGACAGCATAGACCTGGCTTCTGATCACCTTAGTCAGAGAAATGGAATCAAACAGTTGATCTACAAATGGGCAGATCACCTTCCCAAGCTTAAGGCTGTTAAGGCCAATACTATATTTGGGTATCTTTGCCATTCACCACTGCCTAGACCAGAGAACTGCCTACGGATGCTCAGCAGATTCTGATGCACCACGTTGAGTCTGGATTTAGCTCATGTTCATTTTCTGAAACAGAGGCTAGCTGGGGAGCATTTCACATGAGCACTTTCATG